>NC_091288.1:218888035-220185535 GCF_032444005.1 Ranitomeya imitator | reverse complement strand
AACATTTTTTTCCTGTCTCTCATTCCCAAAGTATGAGCAGACACATCACTCACGTTCTGATGAACAAAGTGACAGTTTGGTTTTTCTCCTATTTTGCTCATACGGAGAAATGCGTGGACCACAATCTGTAAAATATCTTTCATTTCTGAAAAGTTTTCCATGGATATGTTAATGATGGTGATGTCACTCAACCCAACCACTAATGTGGCTAACTCATTGTCGTGTTCATGACTGTTTTCCAGTGAAGCCAATTCAGGAGCTTTCAACCCTTCGGTGTCGATCACCAGAATAAATTCACAGCCTAGTTCTTCCTGGAAGTTCTCCTTCACTTTAATGAGAGTCATTAAGGCTCCTCGTGTGCATCGACCACTTGCCACAGGGAACTGTAGACCAAACATGGTGTTCAGGAGGGTGGACTTCCCCGTACTCTGCACTCCCAGCACGGTTATCACCCTCATCCTGCATTGTCCTCCGGTCTTTTTATCCAGCTCGGTCAGGACATCAGTTATCCACTGTAAGGGAATGTTGGAGGCATCTCCATCAATCATCTCCAATGGAAACCCATCCAGCATGAGATCAGCAGCTAATCTGGGGAGGTCACTGAATTTTTGTCCTAGATGTTTATGATTAAGTTTAAAAAACTGAGACTCGTGCATCTGCCCGACTTCACGTAAGAAATGTTCTAACCCAAGTGAGCCATCAGACATCTTTTGATCTATTTCCTTCAGAACAAACATATTGGTGGAATTTTTTAAATACTCAGCTTGTAACTCTTTTATAGTTGATCGAGCAATATTATCGAGAAATATCTTTAACCACTTCAAAAAATATTTTTTTTCAGGATGAGGCAAGTCAGTAAGTGCCGACAAAAATGTCTTCATGTCTGCCTGAAGTTCTTGCTGGCTTTGTTGTTTACGCAAGTCTATAATTTGTCTGTTTAGCTCCGACTTATAAGTCTCCCCACTTTCATCAACCTGTTTCCTCATCCTGCAGAGTTCTTTTTCATTTTTAGTAATCTTCTTCCACAGATTCCCCTGCAGGGTCATAGTTTGTTTCTTATACTGTGACACGTCCGTGATATGACTGATGATCCTATTGGCTAGAGCCTTGGCTCTTTGGCACTCTTCTGCATTTTCATCTACATAGATTTCAAACTCATTAGCAATTTTCCCAACTTCCTCTAATGTCATGGATTGAGGAGAAGCATTGATCAAACTTCTTATAAAGCCTTGTATCTCTTTTACAATTTTGGCTTCATTTGTCCCGGAATCTTTCACCAAGATGTTTTTACTGGTCAAGTTTAGAGATCTTATTAACTTGTGTAGATATTTTTCTTTCTCCTCATTGTAATGTTTGCCATCAGGTAGAGAGATAATAAAGTAGAGGTTTGGATTGCCTGGTGCATAGCTCTCCAATATTTTGCAATGTTTTTCTTGGAGATCTTCCGAGAAAATAAAAACAGCAGAAGAGACTTTGGTCAATAAACTGAACTGCTTCTGATTAAATTCTAGGTCTCCACGTAAATTCATGATACTTATGGGTTCAAGAAAAACGTTAGAGTTTTGACTCCCACCAGGAAAATGCCAGAAGAGCTCCAGAAGTCCTTCCGAGATTGTTCTATGATGATAACCACATTCCATGTCCTGGTGCACGAAGAAATCATGATGAGCGTAGGATGGACTGAGAACATTGTTGAGGATTCTGGATTTTGAGAGAGTACAATTTCCTAATCTGACAAACGAAAAGATCGGCATGGAAATATTCACCAGGTTGTCTTCTCTGAAGCCTTTAGTGCTTAGTAATGATGTTGGTCTCCAATTCTTTACAATTTCTCTCAAGGGCCATAGTGAAAGGGTAATCGGATTGTTCTTATCTGCAGGAAGCACAAGAGGAACCGCAAACTGACACATGGACATTTTGGAGAAGATAAATTGTTGTAGAAAGCTATCAGAAGAACGAAGAAGAGCACATAGGACATCTAGGGGATGGAGAGAATTTGAGGAATTTCTAGTTGAGAACTGGTTTAAAAACAGATCATCTTCTGCACAGAAACCACTTATGTTGGAATCTTCATTCTCATCTATCATGGTATTTCGTGCAGTTTCATCCAGTGCTATAAGTTTTCTGAGAAACTTCCATGGCAGTGAAGTTTCATCATTCCTGATCTCTTTCTCGATACACATCACATGTTCCAGACTGATTTTGGAGCCTTGGAACTCCTCCAGATGAAGCTTGGACAGTAGCCATTCCATTGGCATTTCCTGGCTAAAAAAAAGAAGAAATCTTAGACTGAAATGTTCATTTCTATTATCTACTGGATTTATACTAATAAAGAATCCTAGTCATACAAACTAAGAAGTCAAAGTTCTACATTACAAGGGTTGGTGCTCTTAAATGAATGTATGTATTGTAGCGTGGCTAAAGGTTGTGTAGTCAACGGGAGGTATGTGTCACATAGGTGGCTTGTCGCTGTGATGTAACCCGGAGTGTTTTCTTTGATGCACATAACCCTGCCTATCTATATGTGTTTCAGGACCTGTGGTGATGTCATAACCACATGTCTAATCATGTGATGGGTTCCTGGGTGTGGTTAGATCCATATAAGACAGGCTAATGCTTTACACAGGAGGTGTGTGTGGAGGTGAAAGCCTCCAGAGTGTGTTAAAGGGAACCTGTCACCTGAATTTGGCGAGACTGGTTTTGGGTCATATGGGCGGAGTTTTCGGGTGTTTGATTCACCCTTTCCTTACCCGGTGGCTGCATGCTGGCTGCAATATTGGATTGAAGTTCATTCTCTGTCCTCCATAGTACACACCTGCACAAGGCAAGATTGCTTTGCGCAGGCGTGTACTATGGAGGACAGAGAATGAACTTCAATCCAATATTGCAGCCAGCATGCAGCCAGCGGGTAAGGAAAGGGTGAATCAAACACCCGAAAACTCCGCCCATCTGACCCAAAACCAGTCCCGCCAAATTCGGGTGACAGAGTCCCTTTAAGGCTCCAGGACTGAGCCTGAAGGACTGGACACTTGTATTTTCTGTTCCTGAGCTAAAGGCTATTTGATTTCTGTTATCTACTATGTGGTTTATGGAGCAATAAACCCTCTGAACTTTTAATGGAACGTGCCTCTTGAGTGTCAGCCGTCGCACCTGAGCGAGTGTAACCCCTACAGTATGAATAGGTAAATTATGAATGGCCTTGTAAGGAGGTTTGAAGGACAAGACCAGAGAGGTAAATCTAAGTGTCATCAGTGTCTAGGTGGTACTGGAAGCCGTGGTTGTCCCAGGAAAAAGGTATAAATGGAGAATAGTAGGGGCACTAGGATAGAGCCGTGAGGAACTCTGACAGAAAGAGGGCAGGATGAAGAGGTAGAATGGGAGATGGTAAATGTGCAGTTAGGGAGGTATGTGGAGATCCAGAAGACAAGGTCCATTAGAGCCACTACAATCAATATAGCCCCACCAAGAAACTAAAGCCCCTACAACACCCACTGACACTACAGTCATTCAGACTCCTAAAGAAACTACAGCCCCTATAAATACTAGAACTACTAAAGCCAAAACAGGCCGTACAGTCACCATGATCCCTACAGCCACCATAATCCATACAGTCAACACGATCCTTTAAGGTACCATGCTCCCTACTTCTATGATCCTTACAGCTATTGTGCAATCTACAGTCACCATGATCTCTACAGTCACCATGATTCCTAGTCACCATGATCCTTACATTCACCATGATCCCTACAGTCACCATGATCCTTACAGTCACCATGATCCCTAGTCACCATGATCCTTACATTCACCATGATCCCTACAGTCACCATGATTCCTAGTCACTATGATCCCTACATTTACCATGATCCACATAGTCACCATGATCCCTAGTCACCATGATCTCTACAGTCACATGATCCCTAGTCACTATGATCCTTACAATCACCATGATCCCTACAGTCACCATGATCCCTAGTCACCATGATTCCTATAGTCACCATGATCCCTACAGTCACCATGATCCTTACAGTCACCATGATCCCTACAGTCACCATGATCCCTAGTCACCATGATTCCTATAGTCACCATGATCCCTACAGTCACCATGATCCTTACAGTCACCATGATCCCTACAGTCACCATGATCCCTAGTCACCATGATCCCTCGAGTCACCATGATCCTTACAATCACCATGATCCTTACAGTCACCATGATCCCTACAGTCACCATGATCCCTCGAGTCACCATGATCCTTACAGTCACCATGATCCTTAGTCACCATGATCCCTACAGTCACCATGATCCCTACAGTCACCATGATCCTTACAGTCACCATGATCCCTACAGTCACCATGATTCTTACATTCACCATGATTCTTACATTCACCATGATCCCTACAGTCACCATGATTCTTACAGTCACCATGATCCCTACAGTCACCATGATCCCTACAGTCACCATGATCCTTACAGTCACCATGATCCCTACAGTCACCATGATTCTTACATTCACCATGATCCCTACAGTCACCATGATTCTTACATTCACCATGATTCTTACATTCACCATGATCCCTACAGTCACCATGATTCTTACATTCACCATGATCCCTACAGTCACCATGATCCTTACAGTCACCATGATCCCTACAGTCACCATGATTCTTACATTCACCATGATCCCTACAGTCACCATGATTCTTACATTCACCATGATCCTTACAGTCACCATGATCCCTACAGTCACCATGATCCTTACAGTCACCATGATCCTTACAGTCACCATGATCCCTACAGTCACCATGATTCTTACATTCACCATGATCCCTACAGTCACCATGATTCTTACATTCACCATGATCCCTACAGTCACCATGATCCTTACAGTCACCATGATCCCTACAGTCACCATGATTCTTACATTCACCATGATCCCTACAGTCACCATGATTCTTACATTCACCATGATCCTTACAGTCACCATGATCCCTACAGTCACCATGATCCCTACAGTCACCATGATCCTTACAGTCACCATGATCCCTACAGTCACCATGATCCCTAGTCACCATGATTCCTATAGTCACCATGATCCCTACAGTCACCATGATCCTTACAATCACCATGATCCTTACAGTCACCATGATCCCTACAGTCACCATGATCCCTCGAGTCACCATGATCCTTACAGTCACCATGATCCTTAGTCACCATGATCCCTACAGTCACCATGATCCCTACAGTCACCATGATCCTTACAGTCACCATGATCCCTACAGTCACCATGATTCTTACATTCACCATGATTCTTACATTCACCATGATCCCTACAGTCACCATGATTCTTACAGTCACCATGATCCCTACAGTCACCATGATCCCTACAGTCACCATGATCCTTACAGTCACCATGATCCCTACAGTCACCATGATTCTTACATTCACCATGATCCCTACAGTCACCATGATTCTTACATTCACCATGATTCTTACATTCACCATGATCCCTACAGTCACCATGATTCTTACATTCACCATGATCCCTACAGTCACCATGATCCTTACAGTCACCATGATCCCTACAGTCACCATGATTCTTACATTGACCATGATCCCTACAGTCACCATGATTCTTACATTCACCATGATCCTTACAGTCACCATGATCCCTACAGTCACCATGATCCTTACAGTCACCATGATCCTTACAGTCACCATGATCCCTACAGTCACCATGATTCTTACATTCACCATGATCCCTACAGTCACCATGATTCTTACATTCACCATGATCCCTACAGTCACCATGATCCTTACAGTCACCATGATCCCTACAGTCACCATGATTCTTACATTCACCATGATCCCTACAGTCACCATGATTCTTACATTCACCATGATCCTTACAGTCACCATGATCCCTACAGTCACCATGATCCTTACAGTCACCATGATCCCTACAGTCACCATGATTCTTACATTCACCATGATCCCTACAGTCACCATGATTCTTACATTCACCATGATTCTTACATTCACCATGATCCCTACAGTCACCATGATTCTTACATTCACCATGATCCTTACATTCACCATGATCCCTACAGTCACCATGATCCCTACAGTCACCATGATCCCTACAGTCACCATGATCCTTACAGTCACCATGATCCCTACAGTCACCATGATTCTTACATTCACCATGATCCCTACAGTCACCATGATTCTTACATTCACCATGATTCTTACATTCACCATGATCCCTACAGTCACCATGATTCTTACATTCACCATGATCCCTACAGTCACCATGATCCTTACAGTCACCATGATCCCTACAGTCACCATGATTCTTACATTGACCATGATCCCTACAGTCACCATGATTCTTACATTCACCATGATCCTTACAGTCACCATGATCCCTACAGTCACCATGATCCTTACAGTCACCATGATCCTTACAGTCACCATGATCCCTACAGTCACCATGATTCTTACATTCACCATGATCCCTACAGTCACCATGATTCTTACATTCACCATGATCCCTACAGTCACCATGATCCTTACAGTCACCATGATCCCTACAGTCACCATGATTCTTACATTCACCATGATCCCTACAGTCACCATGATTCTTACATTCACCATGATCCTTACAGTCACCATGATCCCTACAGTCACCATGATCCCTACAGTCACCATGATCCTTACAGTCACCATGATCCCTACAGTCACCATGATCCCTAGTCACCATGATTCCTATAGTCACCATGATCCCTACAGTCACCATGATCCTTACAATCACCATGATCCTTACAGTCACCATGATCCCTACAGTCACCATGATCCCTCGAGTCACCATGATCCTTACAGTCACCATGATCCTTAGTCACCATGATCCCTACAGTCACCATGATCCCTACAGTCACCATGATCCTTACAGTCACCATGATCCCTACAGTCACCATGATTCTTACATTCACCATGATTCTTACATTCACCATGATCCCTACAGTCACCATGATTCTTACAGTCACCATGATCCCTACAGTCACCATGATCCCTACAGTCACCATGATCCTTACAGTCACCATGATCCCTACAGTCACCATGATTCTTACATTCACCATGATCCCTACAGTCACCATGATTCTTACATTCACCATGATTCTTACATTCACCATGATCCCTACAGTCACCATGATTCTTACATTCACCATGATCCCTACAGTCACCATGATCCTTACAGTCACCATGATCCCTACAGTCACCATGATTCTTACATTGACCATGATCCCTACAGTCACCATGATTCTTACATTCACCATGATCCTTACAGTCACCATGATCCCTACAGTCACCATGATCCTTACAGTCACCATGATCCTTACAGTCACCATGATCCCTACAGTCACCATGATTCTTACATTCACCATGATCCCTACAGTCACCATGATTCTTACATTCACCATGATCCCTACAGTCACCATGATCCTTACAGTCACCATGATCCCTACAGTCACCATGATTCTTACATTCACCATGATCCCTACAGTCACCATGATTCTTACATTCACCATGATCCTTACAGTCACCATGATCCCTACAGTCACCATGATCCTTACAGTCACCATGATCCCTACAGTCACCATGATTCTTACATTCACCATGATCCCTACAGTCACCATGATTCTTACATTCACCATGATTCTTACATTCACCATGATCCCTACAGTCACCATGATTCTTACATTCACCATGATCCTTACATTCACCATGATCCCTACAGTCACCATGATCCCTACAGTCACCATGATCCCTACAGTCACCATGATCCCTACAGTCACCATGATTCTTACAGTCACCATGATCCCTACAGTCACCATGATTCTTACAGTCACCATGATCCCTACAGTCACCATGATCCCTACAGTCACCATGATCCTTACAGTCACCATGATCCCTACAGTCACCATGATTCTTACAGTCACCATGATCCCTACAGTCACCATGATTCTTACATTCACCATGATTCTTACAGTCACCATGATCCCTACAGTCACCATGATCCTTACAGTCACCATGATCCCTACAGTCACCATGATTCTTACAGTCACCATGATCCCTACAGTCACCATGATTCTTACATTCACCATGATCCTTACAGTCACCATGATCCCTACAGTCACCATGATCCTTACAGTCACCATGATCCTTACAGTCACCATGATCCCTACAGTCACCATGATTCTTACATTCACCATGATCCCTACAGTCACCATGATTCTTACATTCACCATGATCCCTACAGTCACCATGATCCTTACAGTCACCATGATCCCTACAGTCACCATGATTCTTACATTCACCATGATCCCTACAGTCACCATGATTCTTACATTCACCATGATCCTTACAGTCACCATGATCCCTACAGTCACCATGATCCTTACAGTCACCATGATCCCTACAGTCACCATGATTCTTACATTCACCATGATCCCTACAGTCACCATGATTCTTACATTCACCATGATTCTTACATTCACCATGATCCCTACAGTCACCATGATTCTTACATTCACCATGATCCTTACATTCACCATGATCCCTACAGTCACCATGATCCCTACAGTCACCATGATCCCTACAGTCACCATGATTCTTACAGTCACCATGATCCCTACAGTCACCATGATCCCTACAGTCACCATGATCCCTACAGTCACCATGATCCTTACAGTCACCATGATCCCTACAGTCACCATGATTCTTACAGTCACCATGATCCCTACAGTCACCATGATTCTTACATTCACCATGATCCTTACAGTCACCATGATCCCTACAGTCACCATGATCCTTACAGTCACCATGATCCCTACAGTCACCATGATTCTTACATTCACCATGATCCCTACAGTCACCATGATTCTTACATTCACCATGATTCTTACATTCACCATGATCCCTACAGTCACCATGATTCTTACATTCACCATGATCCTTACATTCACCATGATCCCTACAGTCACCATGATCCCTACAGTCACCATGATCCCTACAGTCACCATGATCCCTACAGTCACCATGATTCTTACAGTCACCATGATCCCTACAGTCACCATGATCCCTACAGTCACCATGATCCTTACAGTCACCATGATCCCTACAGTCACCATGATTCTTACATTCACCATGATCCCTACAGTCACCATGATTCTTACATTCACCATGATTCTTACATTCACCATGATCCCTACAGTCACCATGATTCTTACATTCACCATGATCCCTACAGTCACCATGATCCTTACAGTCACCATGATCCCTACAGTCACCATGATTCTTACATTCACCATGATCCCTACAGTCACCATGATTCTTACATTCACCATGATCCTTACAGTCACCATGATCCCTACAGTCACCATGATCCTTACAGTCACCATGATCCTTACAGTCACCATGATCCCTACAGTCACCATGATTCTTACATTCACCATGATCCCTACAGTCACCATGATTCTTACATTCACCATGATCCCTACAGTCACCATGATCCTTACAGTCACCATGATCCCTACAGTCACCATGATTCTTACATTCACCATGATCCCTACAGTCACCATGATTCTTACATTCACCATGATCCTTACAGTCACCATGATCCCTACAGTCACCATGATCCCTACAGTCACCATGATCCTTACAGTCACCATGATCCCTACAGTCACCATGATCCCTAGTCACCATGATTCCTATAGTCACCATGATCCCTACAGTCACCATGATCCTTACAATCACCATGATCCTTACAGTCACCATGATCCCTACAGTCACCATGATCCCTCGAGTCACCATGATCCTTACAGTCACCATGATCCTTAGTCACCATGATCCCTACAGTCACCATGATCCCTACAGTCACCATGATCCTTACAGTCACCATGATCCCTACAGTCACCATGATTCTTACATTCACCATGATTCTTACATTCACCATGATCCCTACAGTCACCATGATTCTTACAGTCACCATGATCCCTACAGTCACCATGATCCCTACAGTCACCATGATCCTTACAGTCACCATGATCCCTACAGTCACCATGATTCTTACATTCACCATGATCCCTACAGTCACCATGATTCTTACATTCACCATGATTCTTACATTCACCATGATCCCTACAGTCACCATGATTCTTACATTCACCATGATCCCTACAGTCACCATGATCCTTACAGTCACCATGATCCCTACAGTCACCATGATTCTTACATTGACCATGATCCCTACAGTCACCATGATTCTTACATTCACCATGATCCTTACAGTCACCATGATCCCTACAGTCACCATGATCCTTACAGTCACCATGATCCTTACAGTCACCATGATCCCTACAGTCACCATGATTCTTACATTCACCATGATCCCTACAGTCACCATGATTCTTACATTCACCATGATCCCTACAGTCACCATGATCCTTACAGTCACCATGATCCCTACAGTCACCATGATTCTTACATTCACCATGATCCCTACAGTCACCATGATTCTTACATTCACCATGATCCTTACAGTCACCATGATCCCTACAGTCACCATGATCCTTACAGTCACCATGATCCCTACAGTCACCATGATTCTTACATTCACCATGATCCCTACAGTCACCATGATTCTTACATTCACCATGATTCTTACATTCACCATGATCCCTACAGTCACCATGATTCTTACATTCACCATGATCCTTACATTCACCATGATCCCTACAGTCACCATGATCCCTACAGTCACCATGATCCCTACAGTCACCATGATTCTTACAGTCACCATGATCCCTACAGTCACCATGATTCTTACAGTCACCATGATCCCTACAGTCACCATGATTCTTACAGTCACCATGATCCCTACAGTCACCATGATTCTTACAGTCACCATGATTCTTACAGTCACCATGATCCCTACAGTCACCATGATCCCTACAGTCACCATGATTCTTACAGTCACCATGATCCCTACAGTCACCATGATTCTTACAGTCACCATGATCCCTACACCCACTACAGCACTCATCTTGGGATCCAAATAAAGAAAAACGCAAAATTAATTGACAAATTACAAAAATTGTGACATGTAATTTGCAAAGTGACAACATTTTCTCTGGATCCAACCTGTAGGTTTCACTTTTAGTTTCCGAATATAACTGGTTTTCACTGGTTAAGCTGGTTTTATGTTCCTTTGTAGAGGGCTGCAGATTATTGCTCCTTTCTGAGCGCGGCTGTCATGTTCTGCAGATTTCATATATTCTGAATCCACCAACAACCTGAGCGGCTTCCTACAATGAAGAACAGTTTGCTGAACCGCAAAAGTGACTACTAGCCTCAATGTAAACTCGGGAGCAACTGACCTGTACGGCTGCAATGTGCCCAGTACCGTGGCCCTAACGGGCCCCAAATCTCAATCTGATTTACATACAATAATAGATAAAAACAAATTACTATTTGAAGAGAACATGTCAGCTGTTCAGACACAGTACATCTTTATATTGTTTTGTAATGTTCCTCAGTTATTCCTCCTGAAAACGTATCAATAAGTGAGAAAATTCCAGTGACTATTCAGCTTGTAGCCCTACATTCACTACAGTGTCAGAGTGTGTAAGACTCCACCTTATTGACAAGCAGGGGGCTCCCCCTAGTGGTGACTGCAGACAGGATCTTATCATGTATCTCTGTATACAGGGAGCTCCCCCTAGTGGTGACTGCAGACAGGATCTTATCATGTATCTCTGTATACAGGGAGCTCCCCCTAGTGGTGGCTGCAGACAGGATCTTATCATGTATCTCTGTATACAGGGAGCTCCCCCTAGTGGTGACTGCAGACAGGATCTTATCATGTATCTCTGTATACAGGGAGCTCCCCCTAGTGGTGGCTGCAGACAGGATCTTATCATGTACAGTGGGGCAAAAAAGTATTTAGTCAGTCAGCAATAGTGCAAGTTCCACCACTTAAAAAGATGAGAGGCGTCTGTAATTTACATCATAGGTAGACCTCAACTATGGGAGACAAACTGAGAAAAAAAAAATCCAGAAAATCACATTGTCTGTTTTTTTAACATTTTATTTGCATATTATGGTGGAAAATAAGTATTTGGTCAGAAACAAAATTTCATCTCAATACTTTGTAATATATCCTTTGTTGGCAATGACAGAGGTCAAACGTTTTCTGTAAGTCTTCACAAGGTTGCCACACACTGTTGTTGGTATGTTGGCCCATTCCTCCATGCAGATCTCCTCTAGAGCAGTGATGTTTTTGGCTTTTCGCTTTGCAACACGGACTTTCAACTCCCTCCAAAGGTTTTCTATAGGGTTGAGATCTGGAGACTGGCTAGGCCACTCCAGGACCTTGAAATGCTTCTTACGAAGCCACTCCTTCGTTGCCCTGGCGGTGTGCTTTGGATCATTGTCATTTTGAAAGACCCAGCCATGTTTCATCTTCAATGCCCTTGCTGATGGAAGGAGGTTTGCACTCAAAATCTCACGATACATGGCCCCATTCATTCTTTCATGTACCCGGATCAGTCGTCCTGGCCCCTTTGCAGAGAAACAGCCCCAAAGCATGATGTTTCCACCACCATGCTTTACAGTAGGTATGGTGTTTGACGGATGCAACTCAGTATTCTTTTTCCTCCAAACACGACAAGTTGTGTTTCTACCAAACAGTTCCAGTTTGGTTTCATCAGACCATACGACATTCTCCCAAAACTCCTCTGGATCATCCAAATGCTCTCTAGCAAACTTCAGACGGGCCCGGACATGTACTGGCTTAAGCAGTGGGACACGTCTGGCACTGCAGGATCTGAGTCCATGGTGGCGTAGTGTGTTACTTATGGTAGGCCTTGTTACATTGGTCCCAGCTCTCTGCAGTTCATTCACTAGGTCCCCCCGCGTGGTTCTGGGATTTTTGCTCACCGTTCTTGTGATCATTCTGACCCCACGGGGTGGGATTTTGCGTGGAGCCCCAGATCGAGGGAGATTATCAGTGGTCTTGTATGTCTTCCATTTTCTAATTATTGCTCCCACTGTTGATTTCTTCACTCCAAGCTGGTTGGCTATTGCAGATTCAGTCTTCCCAGCCTGGTGCAGGGCTACAATTTTGTTTCTGGTGTCCTTTGACAGCTCTTTGGTCTTCACCATAGTGGAGTTTGGAGTCAGACTGTTTGAGGGTGTGCACAGGTGTCTTTTTATACTGATAACAAGTTTAAACAGGTGCCATTACTACAGGTAATGAGTGGAGGAAAGAGGAGACTCTTAAAGAAGAAGTTACAGGTCTGTGAGAGCCAGAAATCTTGATTGTTTGTTTCTGACCAAATACTTATTTTCCACCATAATATGCAAAAAAAATGATAAAAAAACAGAAAATGTGATTTTCTGGATTTTTTTTTCTCAGTTTGTCTCCCATAGTTGAGGTCTACCTATGATGTAAATTACAGACGCCTCTCATCTTTTTAAGTGGTGGAACTTGCACTATTGCTGACTGACTAAATACTTTTTTGCCCCACTGTATCTCTGTATTCAGGGAGCTCCCCCTAGTGGTGGCTGCAGACAGGATCTTATCACGTATCTCTGTATTCAGGGAGCTCCCCCTAGTGGTGGCTGCAGACAGGATCTTATCATGTATCTCTGTATTCAGGGAGCTCCCCCTAGTGGTGGCTGCAGACAGGATCTTATCATGTATCTCTGTATACAGGGAGCTCCCCCTAGTGGTGGCTGCAGACAGGATCTTATCATGTATCTCTGTATACAGGGGGCTCCCCCTAGTGGTGACTGCAGACAGGATCTTATCATGTATCTCTATATACAGGGAGCTCCCCCTAGTGGTGGCTGCAGACAGGATCTTATCATGTATCTCTGTATAC
The DNA here is from genome assembly GCF_032444005.1 of Ranitomeya imitator. NCBI lineage: Eukaryota > Metazoa > Chordata > Amphibia > Anura > Dendrobatidae > Ranitomeya > Ranitomeya imitator. The sequence continues at coordinate 220,171,594 of NC_091288.1, read as the reverse complement.
AGGGAGCTCCCCCTAGTGGTGGCTGCAGACAGGATCTTATCATGTATCTCTGTATACAGGGAGCTCCCCCTAGTGGTGGCTGCAGACAGGATCTTATCATGTATCTCTGTATACAGGGGGCTCCCCCTAGTGGTGACTGCAGACAGGATCTTATCATGTATCTCTATATACAGGGAGCTCCCCCTAGTGGTGGCTGCAGACAGGATCTTATCATGTATCTCTGTATACAGGGAGCTCCCCCTAGTGGTGGCTGCAGACAGGATCTTATCATGTATCTCTGTATACAGGGAGCTCCCCCTAGTGGTGGCTGCAGACAGGATCTTATCATGTATCTCTGTATACAGGGAGCTCCCCCTAGTGGTGGCTGCAGACAGGATGTTATCATGTATCTCTGTATACAGGGAGCTCCCCCTAGTGGTGGCTGCAGACAGGATCTTATCATGTATCTCTGTATAAGGGAGCTCCCCCTAGTGGTGACTGCAGACAGGATCTTATCATGTATCTCTGTATACAGGGAGCTCCCCCTAGTGGTGGCTGCAGACAGGATCTTATCATGTATCTCTGTATACAGGGAGCTCCCCCTAGTGGTGACTGCAGACAGGATCTTATCGTGTATCTCTGTATACAGGGAGCTCCCCCTAGTGGTGGCTGTAGACAGGATCTTATCGTGTATCTCTGTATACAGAGAGCTCCCCCTAGTGGTGACTGCAGACAGGATCTTATCATTTATCTCTGTATACAGGGAGCTCCCCCTAGTGGTGGCTGCAGACAGGATCTTATCATGTATCTCTGTATAAGGGAGCTCCCCCTAGTGGTGACTGCAGACAGGATCTTATCATGTATCTCTGTATACAGGGAGCTCCCCCTAGTGGTGGCTGCAGACAGGATCTTATCATGTATCTCTGTATACAGGGGGCTCCCCCTAGTGGTGACTGCAGACAGGATCTTATCATGTATCTCTATATACAGGGAGCTCCCCCTAGTGGTGGCTGCAGACAGGATCTTATCATGTATCTCTGTATACAGGGAGCTCCCCCTAGTGGTGGCTGCAGACAGGATCTTATCATGTATCTCTGTATACAGGGAGCTCCCCCTAGTGGTGACTGCAGACAGGATCTTATCATGTATCTCTGTATACAGGGAGCTCCCCCTAGTGGTGGCTGCAGACAGGATCTTATCATGTATCTCTGTATACAGGGGGCTCCCCCTAGTGGTGACTGCAGACAGGATCTTATCATGTATCTCTATATACAGGGAGCTCCCCCTAGTGGTGGCTGCAGACAGGATCTTATCATGTATCTCTGTATACAGGGAGCTCCCCCTAGTGGTGGCTGCAGACAGGATCTTATCATGTATCTCTGTATACAGGGAGCTCCCCCTAGTGGTGGCTGCAGACAGGATCTTATCATGTATCTCTGTATACAGGGGGCTCCCCCTAGTGGTGACTGCAGACAGGATCTTATCATGTATCTCTATATACAGGGAGCTCCCCCTAGTGGTGGCTGCAGACAGGATCTTATCATGTATCTCTGTATACAGGGAGCTCCCCCTAGTGGTGGCTGCAGACAGAATCTTATCATGTATCTCTGTATACAGGGAGCTCCCCCTAGTAGTGGCTGCAGACAGGATCTTATCATGTATCTCTGTATACAGGGAGCTCCCCCTAGTGGTGGCTGCAGACAGGATCTTATCATGTATCTCTGTATACAGGGAGCTCCCCCTAGTGGTGGCTGCAGACAGGATGTTATCATGTATCTCTGTATACAGGGAGCTCCCCCTAGTGGTGGCTGCAGACAGGATCTTATCATGTACAGTGGGGCAAAAAAGTATTTAGTCAGTCAGCAATAGTGCAAGTTCCACCACTTAAAAAGATGAGAGGCGTCTGTAATTTACATCATAGGTAGACCTCAACTATGGGAGACAAACTGAGAAAAAAAAAATCCAGAAAATCACATTGTCTGTTTTTTTAACATTTTATTTGCATATTATGGTGGAAAATAAGTATTTGGTCAGAAACAAAATTTCATCTCAATACTTTGTAATATATCCTTTGTTGGCAATGACAGAGGTCAAACGTTTTCTGTAAGTCTTCACAAGGTTGCCACACACTGTTGTTGGTATGTTGGCCCATTCCTCCATGCAGATCTCCTCTAGAGCAGTGATGTTTTTGGCTTTTCGCTTTGCAACACGGACTTTCAACTCCCTCCAAAGGTTTTCTATAGGGTTGAGATCTGGAGACTGGCTAGGCCACTCCAGGACCTTGAAATGCTTCTTACGAAGCCACTCCTTCGTTGCCCTGGCGGTGTGCTTTGGATCATTGTCATTTTGAAAGACCCAGCCATGTTTCATCTTCAATGCCCTTGCTGATGGAAGGAGGTTTGCACTCAAAATCTCACGATACATGGCCCCATTCATTCTTTCATGTACCCGGATCAGTCGTCCTGGCCCCTTTGCAGAGAAACAGCCCCAAAGCATGATGTTTCCACCACCATGCTTTACAGTAGGTATGGTGTTTGACGGATGCAACTCAGTATTCTTTTTCCTCCAAACACGACAAGTTGTGTTTCTACCAAACAGTTCCAGTTTGGTTTCATCAGACCATACGACATTCTCCCAAAACTCCTCTGGATCATCCAAATGCTCTCTAGCAAACTTCAGACGGGCCCGGACATGTACTGGCTTAAGCAGTGGGACACGTCTGGCACTGCAGGATCTGAGTCCATGGTGGCGTAGTGTGTTACTTATGGTAGGCCTTGTTACATTGGTCCCAGCTCTCTGCCGTTCATTCACTAGGTCCCCCCGCGTGGTTCTGGGATTTTTGCTCACCGTTCTTGTGATCATTCTGACCCCACGGGGTGGGATTTTGCGTGGAGCCCCAGATCGAGGGAGATTATCAGTGGTCTTGTATGTCTTCCATTTTCTAATTATTGCTCCCACTGTTGATTTCTTCACTCCAAGCTGGTTGGCTATTGCAGATTCAGTCTTCCCAGCCTGGTGCAGGGCTACAATTTTGTTTCTGGTGTCCTTTGACAGCTCTTTGGTCTTCACCATAGTGGAGTTTGGAGTCAGACTGTTTGAGGGTGTGCACAGGTGTCTTTTTATACTGATAACAAGTTTAAACAGGTGCCATTACTACAGGTAATGAGTGGAGGAAAGAGGAGACTCTTAAAGAAGAAGTTACAGGTCTGTGAGAGCCAGAAATCTTGATTGTTTGTTTCTGACCAAATACTTATTTTCCACCATAATATGCAAAAAAAATGATAAAAAAACAGAAAATGTGATTTTCTGGATTTTTTTTTCTCAGTTTGTCTCCCATAGTTGAGGTCTACCTATGATGTAAATTACAGACGCCTCTCATCTTTTTAAGTGGTGGAACTTGCACTATTGCTGACTGACTAAATACTTTTTTGCCCCACTGTATCTCTGTATTCAGGGAGCTCCCCCTAGTGGTGGCTGCAGACAGGATCTTATCACGTATCTCTGTATTCAGGGAGCTCCCCCTAGTGGTGGCTGCAGACAGGATCTTATCATGTATCTCTGTATTCAGGGAGCTCCCCCTAGTGGTGGCTGCAGACAGGATCTTATCATGTATCTCTGTATACAGGGAGCTCCCCCTAGTGGTGGCTGCAGACAGGATCTTATCATGTATCTCTGTATACAGGGGGCTCCCCCTAGTGGTGACTGCAGACAGGATCTTATCATGTATCTCTATATACAGGGAGCTCCCCCTAGTGGTGGCTGCAGACAGGATCTTATCATGTATCTCTGTATACAGGGAGCTCCCCCTAGTGGTGGCTGCAGACAGGATCTTATCATGTATCTCTGTATACAGGGGGCTCCCCCTAGTGGTGACTGCAGACAGGATCTTATCATGTATCTCTATATACAGGGAGCTCCCCCTAGTGGTGGCTGCAGACAGGATCTTATCATGTATCTCTGTATACAGGGAGCTCCCCCTAGTGGTGGCTGCAGACAGGATCTTATCATGTATCTCTGTATACAGGGAGCTCCCCCTAGTGGTGGCTGCAGACAGGATCTTATCATGTATCTCTGTATACAGGGAGCTCCCCCTAGTGGTGGCTGCAGACAGGATGTTATCATGTATCTCTGTATACAGGGAGCTCCCCCTAGTGGTGGCTGCAGACAGGATCTTATCATGTATCTCTGTATAAGGGAGCTCCCCCTAGTGGTGACTGCAGACAGGATCTTATCATGTATCTCTGTATACAGGGAGCTCCCCCTAGTGGTGGCTGCAGACAGGATCTTATCATGTATCTCTGTATACAGGGAGCTCCCCCTAGTGGTGACTGCAGACAGGATCTTATCGTGTATCTCTGTATACAGGGAGCTCCCCCTAGTGGTGGCTGTAGACAGGATCTTATCGTGTATCTCTGTATACAGAGAGCTCCCCCTAGTGGTGACTGCAGACAGGATCTTATCATTTATCTCTGTATACAGGGAGCTCCCCCTAGTGGTGGCTGCAGACAGGATCTTATCATGTATCTCTGTATAAGGGAGCTCCCCCTAGTGGTGACTGCAGACAGGATCTTATCATGTATCTCTGTATACAGGGAGCTCCCCCTAGTGGTGGCTGCAGACAGGATCTCATCATGTATCTCTGTATACAGGGAGCTCCCCCTAGTGGTGACTGAAGACAGGATCTTATCATGTATCTCTGTATACAGGGAGCTCCCCCTAGTGGTGGCTGCAGACAGGATCTTATCGTGTATCTCTGTATACAGGGAGCTCCCCCTAGTGGTGGCTGCAGACAGGATCTTATCGTGTATCTCTGTATACAGGGAGCTCCCCCTAGTGGTGGCTGCAGACAGGATCTTATCATGTATCTCTGTATACAGGGAGCTCCTCGTAGTGGTGGCTGCAGACAGGATCTTATCATGTATCTCTGTATTCAGGGAGCTCCCCCTAGTGGTGGCTGCAGACAGGATCTTATCATGTATCTCTGTATACAGGGAGCTCCCCCTAGTGGTGACTGCAGACAGGATCTTATCATGTATCTCTGTATTCAGGGAGCTCCCCCTAGTGGTGGCTGCAGACAGCATCTTATCATGTATCTCTGTATTCAGGGAGCTCCCCCTAGTGATGGCTGCAGACAGGATCTTATCGTGTATCTCTGTATACAGGGAGCTCCCCCTAGTGGTGACTGCAGACAGGATCTTATCATGTATCTCTGTATACAGGGAGCTCCCCCTAGTGGTGACTGCAGACAGGATCTTATCATGTATCTCTGTATTCAGGGAGCTCCCCCTAGTGATGGCTGCAGACAGGATCTTATCGTGTATCTCTGTATACAGGGAGCTCCCCCTAGTGGTGGCTGCAGACAGGATCTTATCATGTATCTCTGTATACAGGGAGCTCCCCCTAGTGGTGGCTGCAGACAGGATCTTATCATGTATCTCTGTATACAGGGAGCTCCCCCTAGTGGTGGCTGCAGACAGGATCTTATCATGTATCTCTGTATACAGGGGGCTCCCCCTAGTGGTGACTGCAGACAGGATCTTATCATGTATCTCTATATACAGGGAGCTCCCCCTAGTGGTGGCTGCAGACAGGATCTTATCATGTATCTCTGTATACAGGGAGCTCCCCCTAGTGGTGGCTGCAGACAGGATCTTATCATGTATCTCTGTATACAGGGAGCTCCCCCTAGTGGTGGCTGCAGACAGGATCTTATCATGTATCTCTGTATACAGGGAGCTCCCCCTAGTGGTGGCTGCAGACAGGATGTTATCATGTATCTCTGTATACAGGGAGCTCCCCCTAGTGGTGGCTGCAGACAGGATCTTATCATGTATCTCTGTATAAGGGAGCTCCCCCTAGTGGTGACTGCAGACAGGATCTTATCATGTATCTCTGTATACAGGGAGCTCCCCCTAGTGGTGACTGCAGACAGGATCTTATCGTGTATCTCTGTATACAGGGAGCTCCCCCTAGTGGTGGCTGTAGACAGGATCTTATCGTGTATCTCTGTATACAGAGAGCTCCCCCTAGTGGTGACTGCAGACAGGAGCTTATCATGTATCTCTGTATACAGGGAGCTCCCCCTAGTGGTGGCTGCAGACAGGATCTTATCATGTATCTCTGTATAAGGGAGCTCCCCCTAGTGGTGACTGCAGACAGGATCTTATCATGTATCTCTGTATACAGGGAGCTCCCCCTAGTGGTGGCTGCAGACAGGATCTCATCATGTATCTCTGTATACAGGGAGCTCCCCCTAGTGGTGACTGAAGACAGGATCTTATCATGTATCTCTGTATACAGGGAGCTCCCCCTAGTGGTGGCTGCAGACAGGATCTTATCGTGTATCTCTGTATACAGGGAGCTCCCCCTAGTGGTGGCTGCAGACAGGATCTTATCGTGTATCTCTGTATACAGGGAGCTCCCCCTAGTGGTGGCTGCAGACAGGATCTTATCATGTATCTCTGTATACAGGGAGCTCCCCCTATTGGTGGCTGCAGACAGGATCTTATCATGTATCTCTGTATACAGGGAGCTCCTCGTAGTGGTGGCTGCAGACAGGATCTTATCATGTATCTCTGTATACAGGGAGCTCCCCCTAGTGGTGGCTGCAGACAGGATCTTATCATGTATCTCTATATACAGGGAGCTCCCCCTAGTGGTGGCTGCAGACAGGATCTTATCATGTATCTCTGTATACAGGGAGCTCCCCCTAGTGGTGGCTGCAGACAGGATCTTATCATGTATCTCTGTATACAGGGAGCTCCCCCTAGTGGTGGCTGCAGACAGGATCTTATCATGTATCTCTGTATACAGGGAGCTCCCCCTAGTGGTGGCTGCAGACAGGATCTTATCATGTATCTCTGTATAAGGGAGCTCCCCCTAGTGGTGACTGCAGACAGGATCTTATCATGTATCTCTGTATACAGGGAGCTCCCCCTAGTGGTGGCTGCAGACAGGATCTTATCGTGTATCTCTGTATACAGGGAGCTCCCCCTAGTGGTGGCTGCAGACAGGATCTTATCATGTATCTCTGTATACAGGGAGCTCCCCCTAGTGGTGGCTGCAGACAGGATCTTATCATGTATCTCTGTATACAGGGGGCTCCCTCTAGTGGTGGCGGCAGACAGGATCTTATCATGCATCTCTGTATACAGGGAGCTCCCCCTAGTGGTGGCTGCAGACAGGATCTTATCATGTATCTCTGTATACAGGGAGCTCCCCCTAGTGGTGGCTGCAGGCAGGATCTTATCATGTATCTCTGTATACAGGGAGCTCTCCCTAGTGGTGGCTGCAGACAGGATCTTATCATGTATCTCTGTATACAGGGAGCTCCCCCTAGTGGTGGCTACAGACAGGATCTTATCATGTATCTCTGTATAAGGGAGCTCCCCCTAGTGGTGGCTGCAGACAGGATCTTATCCTGTATCTCTGTATACAGGGAGCTCCCCCTAGTGGTGGCTGCAGGCAGGATCTTATCATGTATCTCTGTATACAGGGAGCTCCCCCTAGTGGTGACTGCAGACAGGATCTTATCATGTATCTCTGTATAAGGGAGCTCCCCCTAGTGGTGGCTGCAGACAGGATCTTATCATGTATCTCTGTATACAGGGAGCTCCCCCTAGTGGTGGCTGCAGGCAGGATCTTATCATGTATCTCTGTATACAGGGAGCTCCCCCTAGTGGTGGCTGCAGACAGGATCTTATCATGTATCTCTGTATACAGGGAGCTCCCCCTAGTGGTGGCTGCAGACAGGATCTTATCATGTATCTCTGTATAAGGGAGCTCCCCCTAGTGGTGGCTGCAGACAGGATCTTATCATGTATCTCTGTATACAGGGAGCTCCCCCTAGTGGTGGCTGCAGGCAGGATCTTATCATGTATCTCTGTATACAGGGAGCTTCCCCTAGTGGTGACTGCAGACAGGATCTTATCATGTATCTCTGTATACAGGGAGCTCCCCCTAGTGGTGGCTGCAGACAGGATCTTATCATGTATCTCTGTATACAGGGAGCTCCCCCTAGTGGTGGCTGCAGACAGGATCTTATCATGTATCTCTGTATACAGGGAGCTCCCCCTAGTGGTGGCTGCAGACAGGATCTTATCATGTATCTCTGTATACAGGGAGCTCCCCCTAGTGGTGTCTGCAGACAGGATCTTATAATGTATCGTTGTATACAATGAGCTCCCCCTAGTGGTATCTGCAGACAGGATCTTATCATGTATCTCTGTATACAGGGAGCTCACCCTAGTGGTGTCTGCAGACAGGATCTTATCATGTATCTCTGTATACAGGGAGCTCCCCCTAGTGGTGTCTGCAGACAGGATCTTATCATGTATCTCTGTATACAGGGAGCTCCCCCTAGTGGTGACTGCAGACAGGATCTTATCATGTATCTCTGTATACAGGGAGCTCCCCCTAGTGGTGTCTGCAGACTGGATCTTATCATGTACCTCTGTATACAGGGAGCTCCCCCTAGTGGTGTCTGCAGACAGGATCTTATCATGTATCTCTGTATACGGGGAGCTCCCCCTAGTGGTGACTGCAGACTGGATCTTATCATGTATCTCTGTATACAGGGAGCTCCCCCTAGTGGTGACTGCAGACAGGATCTTATCATGTATCTCTGTATACAGGGAGCTCCCCCTAGTGGTGACTGGAGACAGAATCTTATCATGTATCTCTGTATACAGGGAGCTCCCCCTAGTGGTGACTGGAGACAGAATCTTATCATGTATCTCTGTATACAGGGAGCTCCCCCTAGTGGTGGCTGCAGACAGAATCTTATCATGTATCTCTGTATACAGGAAGCTCCCCCTAGTGGTGACTGCAGACAGGATGTTATCATGTATCTCTGTATACAGGAAGCTCCCCCTAGTGGTGGCTGCAGACAGGATCTTATCATGTATCTCTGTATACAGGGAGCTCCCCCTAGTGGTGGCTGCAGACAGGATCTTATCATGTATCTCTGTATACAGGGAGCTCCCCCTAGTGGTGGCTGCAGACAGAATCTTATCATGTATCTCTGTATACAGGAAGCTCCCCCTAGTGGTGACTGCAGACAGGATGTTATCATGTATCTCTGTATACAGGGAGCTCCCCCTAGTGGTGGCTGCAGACAGGATCTTATCATGTATCTCTGTATACAGGGAGCTCCCACTAGTGGTGACTGCAGACAGGATCTTATCATGTATCTCTATATACAGGGAGCTCCCCCTAGTGGTGACTGCACAGGATGTTATCATGTATCTCTGTATACAGGGAGCTCCCCCTAGTGGTGGCTGCAGAAAGGATCTTATCATGTATCTCTGTATACAGGGAGCTCCCACTAGTGGTGACTGCAGACAGGATCTTATCATGTATCTCTATATACAGGGAGCTCCCCCTAGTGGTGACTGCAGACAAGATCTTATCATGTATCTCTGTATACAGGGAGCTCCCACTAGTGGTGACTGCAGACAGGATCTTATCATGTATCTCTGTATACAGGGAGCTCCCTCTAGTGGTGACCGCAGACAGAATCTTATCGTGTATCTCTGTATACAGGGAGCTCCTCCTAGTGGTGACTGCAGACAGGATCTTATCATGTATCTCTGTATACAGGGAGCTCCCCCTAGTGGTGGCTGCAGACAGGATCTTATCATGTACCTCTGTATACAGGGAGCTCCCACTAGTGGTGACTGCAGACAGGATCTTATCATGTATCTCTGTATACAGGGAGCTCCCCCTAGTGGTGACTGCAGACAGGATCTTATCATGTACCTCTGTATACAGGGAGCTCCCACTAGTGGTGACTGCAGACAGGATCTTATCATGTATCTCTGTATACAGGGAGCTCCCCCTAGTGGTGACTGCAGACAGGATCTTATCATGTATCTCTGTATACAGGGAGCTCCCACTAGTGGTGGCTGCAGACAGAATCTTATCATGTATCTCTGTATACAAGGAGCTCCCACTAGTGGTGACTGCAGACAGGATCTTATCATGTATCTCTGTATACAGGGAGCTCCCCCTAGTGGTGACTGCAGACAGGATCTTATCATGTATCTCTGTATACAGGGAGCTCCCCCTAGTGGTGACTGCAGACAGTAACTTATCATGTATCTCTGTATACAAGGAGCTCCCCCTAGTGGTGGCTGCAGACAGGATCTTATCATGTATCTCTGTATACAGGGAGCTCCCACTAGTGGTGGCTGCAGACAGGATCTTATCATGTGTCTCTGTATACAGGGAGCTCCCCCTAGTGGTGTCTGCAGACAGGATCTTATCATGTGTCTCTGTATACAGGGAGCTCCCACTAGTGGTGACTGCAGACAGGATCTTATCATGTATCTCTATATACAGGGAGCTCCCCCTAGTGGTGGCCGCAGACAGGATCCTATCATGTATCTCTGTATACAGGGAGCTCCCCCTAGTGGTGGCTGCAGACAGGATCTTATCATGTGTCTCTGTATACAGGGAGCTCCCACTAGTGGTGGCCGCAGACAGGGTCTTATCATGTATCTCTGTATACAGGGAGCTCCCCCTAGTGGTGGCTGCAGACAGGATCTTATCATGTATCTCTGTATACAGGGAGTTCCCCCTAGTGGTGACTGCAGACAGGATCTTATCATGTATCTCTATATACAGGGAGCTCCCCCTAGTGGTGACTGCAGACAGGATCTTATCATGTATCTCTATATACAGGGAGTTCCCCCTAGTGGTGGCTGCAGACAGGATCTTATCATGTATCTCTGTGTACAGGGAGCTCCCCGTAGTGGTGACTGCAGACAGGATCTTATCATGTATCTCTATATACAGGGAGCTTCCCCTAGTGGTGACTGCAGACAGGATCTTATCATGTATCTCTATATACAGGGAGTTCCCCCTAGTGGTGGCTGCAGACAGGATCTTATCCTGTATGTCTGTATACAGGGAGCTCCCCCTAGTGGTGGCTGCAGACAGGATCTTATCATGTATCTCTGTATACAGGGAGCTCCCCCTAGTGGTGACTGCAGTCAGGATCTTATCATGTATCTCTGTATACAGGGAGCTCCCCCTAGTGGTGACTGCAGACAGGATCTTATTACGTATCTCTGTATACAGGGAGCTCCCCCTAGTGGTGACTGCAGACAGGATCTTATCATGTATCTCTATATACAGGGAGCTCCCCCTAGTGGTGACTGCAGACAGGATCTTATCATGTATCTCTATATACAGGGAGCTCCCCGTAGTGGTGACTGCAGACAGGATCTTATCCTGTATGTCTGTATACAGGGAGCTCCCCCTAGTGGTGGCTGCAGACAGGATCTTATCATGTATCTCTGTATACAGGGAGCTCCCCCTAGTGGTGACTGCAGACAGGATCTTATCCTGTATGTCTGTATACAGGGAGCTCCCCCTAGTGGTGGCTGCAGACAGGATCTTATCCTGTATGTCTGTATACAGGGAGCTCCCCCTAGTGGTGGCTGCAGACAGGATCTTATCATGTATCTCTGTATACAGGGAGCTCCCCCTAGTGGTGACTGCAGTCAGGATCTTATCATGTATCTCTGTATACAGGGAGCTCCCCCTAGTGGTGACTGCAGACAGGATCTTATTACGTATCTCTGTATACAGGGAGCTCCCCCTAGTGGTGACTGCAGACAGGATCTTATCATGTATCTCTGTATACAGGGAGCTCCCTTTAGTCTCTGTGGTTACATAGAACGCTTGGGGCTGCAGCCTCCTATTCTCACTGTTCAGGTTCCAGATTTCCTTTCCTGCTTTCTGATTCACACCTGTGTGACGAGAACCGAGTACACGCAGGTACAGATGATGGGACAGACATGAGAACACCAGGAGTCTTTTCCCATCAGTGCTGGAACTTGTAGTTCTTAAAGTCTGCACATTGCTGAGTTAAAGCTTTTACGATATATCTTACCTGGGCTCTTGGCATTGAAGGTTCCCCCGGACAGTGATCTCTGCTCTGTTCACCGGCGCCGTCTCCGGAGAACACACAAGTTATTTTCACTTTCTGTTCTCTCTGGATGAGCGCCCTCTGCTGGTGACGAGTGTGATATTCTCCAGATACTGGGCGGCGTGTGCGAGATACCGAACCCAGTATCTAATCCTATCCTGAGCCGTGTATCTAATCCTCTCCTGTGTGATACTGACTGCTGAGCCGTGTATCTAATCCTCTCCTGTGTGATACTGTCTGCTGAGCCGTGTATCTAATCCTCTCCTGTGTGATACTGTCTGCTGAGCCGTGTATCTAATCCTCTCCTGTGTGATACTGTCTGCTGAGCCGTGTATCTAATCCTCTCCTGTGTGATACTGACTGCTGAGCCGTGTATCTAATCCTCTCCTGTGTGATACTGACTGCTGAGCTGTGTATCTAATCCTCTCCTGTGTGATACTGTCTGCTGAGCCGTGTATCTAATCCTCTCCTGTGTGATACTGACTGCTGAGCCGTGTATCTAATCCTTTCCTGTGTGATACTGACTGCTGAGCCGTGTATCTAATCCTATCCTGTGTGATACTGTCTGCTGAGCCGTGTATCTAATCCTCTCCTGTGTGATACTGACTGCTGAGCCGTGTATCTAATCCTGACCTGTGTGATACTGTCTGCTGAGCCGTGTATCTAATCCTATCCTGTGTGATACTGTCTGCTGAGCCGTGTATCTAATCCTCTCCTGTGTGATACTGTCTGCTGAGCCGTGTATCTAATCCTCTCCTGTGTGATACTGACTGCTGAGCCGTGTATCTAATCCTTTCCTGTGTGATACTGACTGCTGAGCCGTGTATCTAATCCTATCCTGTGTGATACTGTCTGCTGAGCCGTGTATCTAATCCTCTCCTGTGTGATACTGACTGCTGAGCCGTGTATCTAATCCTGACCTGTGTGATACTGTCTGCTGAGTCGTGTATCTAATCCTCTCCTGTGTGATACTGACTGCTGAGCTGTGTATCTAGTCCTCTCCTGTGTGATACTGACTGCTGAGCCGTATATCTAATCCTCTCCTGTGTGATACTGACTGCTGAGCCGTGTATCTAATCCTCTCCTGTGTGATACTGACTGCTGAGCCGTGTATCTAGTCCTCTCCTGTGTGATACTGACTGCTGAGCTGTGTATCTAATCCTCTCCTGTGTGATACTGACTGCTGAGCCGTGTATCTAGTCCTCTCCTGTGTGATACTGACTGCTGAGCCGTATATCTAATCCTCTCCTGTGTGATACTGACTGCTGAGCCGTGTATCTAATCCTCTCCTGTGTGATACTGACTGCTGAGCCGTGTATCTAATCCTCTCCTGTGTGATACTGACTGCTGAGCCGTGTATCTAATCCTATCCTGTGTGATACTGACTGCTGAGCCGTGTATCTAATCCTGACCTGTGTGATACTGACTGCTGAGCCGTGTATCTAATCCTCTCCTGTGTGATACTGACTGCTGAGCCGTATATCTAATCCTCTCCTGTGTGATACTGACTGCTGAGCTGTGTATCTAGTCCTCTCCTGTGTGATACTGACTGCTGAGCTGTGTATCTAATCCTCTCCTGTGTGATACTGTCTGCTGAGCCGTGTATCTAATCCTCTCCTGTGATACTGTCTGCTGAGCCGTGTATCTAATCCTCTCCTGTGTGATACTGACTGCTGAGCTGTGTATCTAATCCTCTCCTGTGTGATACTGACTGCTGAGCTGTGTATCTAATCCTCTCTTGTGTGATACTGACTGCTGAGCCGTGTATCTAATCCTCTCCTGTGTGATACTGACTGCTGAGCCGTGTATCTAATCCTATCCTGTGTGATACTGTCTGCTGAGCCGTGTATCTAATCCTATCCTGTGTGATACTGACTGCTGAGCCGTGTATCTAATCCTCTCCTGTGTGATACTGACTCCTGAGCCGTGTACCCAATCCCGTCCTGTGTGATACTGTCTGCTGAGCCGTGTATCTAATCCCGTCCTGTGTGATACTGTCTGCTGAGCCTTGTATGTAATCTTCTCCTGTGTGATACTGGCTGCTGAGCCGTGTATCTAATCCTCTCCTGTGTGATACTGTCTGCTGAGCCGTGTATCTAATCCTCTCCTGTGTGATACTGGCTGCTGAGCCGTGTATCTAATCCTCTCCTGTGTGATACTGACTGCTGAGCCGTGTATCTAATCCTCTCCTGTGTGATACTGACTGCTGAGCCGTGTATCTAATCCTCTCCTGTGTGATACTGACTGCTGAGCTGTGTATCTTATCCCGTCCTGTGTGATACTGACTGCTGAGCCGTGTATCTAATCCCGTCCTGTGTGATACTGACTGCTGAGCCGTGTATCTAATCCTCTCCTGTGTGATACTGTCTGCTGAGCCGTGTATCTAATCCTCTCCTGTGTGATACTGACTGCTGAGCCGCATATCTAATCCTATCCTGTGTGATACTGACTGCTGAGCCATGTATCTAATCCTCTCCTGTGTGATACTGTCTGCTGAGCCGTGTATCTAATCCTCTCCTGTGTGATACTGACTGCTGATCCGTGTATCTAATCCTATACAGTGTGATACTGACTGCTGAGCCGTGTATCTAATCCTATCCTGTGTGATACTGTCTGCTGAGCCGTGTATCTAATCCTATCCTGTGTGATACTGTCTGCTGAGCCGTGTATCTAATCCTCTCTTGTGTGATACTGACTGCTGAGCCGTGTATCTAATCCTCTCCTGTGTGATACTGACTGCTGAGCCGTGTATCTAATCCTCTCCTGTGTGATACTGTCTGCTGAGCCATGTATCTAGTCCTATCCTGTGTGATACTGACTGCTGAGCCATGTATCTAATCCTCTCCTGTGTGATACTGACTGCTGAGCCGTGTATCTAATCCTATCCTGTGTGATACTGTCTGCTGAGCCGTGTATCTAATCCTATCCTGTGTGATACTGTCTGCTGAGCCATGTATCTAATCCTATCCTGTGTGATACTGACTGCTGAGCCATGTATCTAATCCTCTCCTGTGTGATACTGTCTGCTGAGCCGTGTATCTAATCCTCTCCTGTGTGATACTGACTGCTGAGCCGTGTATCTAATCCTCTTCTGTGTGATATTGTCTGCTGAGCCATGTATCTAATCCTCTCCTGTGTGATACTGACTGCTGAGCTGTGTATCTAATCCTCTCCTGTGTGATACTGACTGCTGAGCTGTGTATCTAATCCTCTCCTGTGTGATACTGACTGCTGAGCCGTGTATCTAATCCTCTCCTGTGTGATACTGACTGCTGAGCTGTGTATCTAATCCTCTCCTGTGTGATACTGACTGAGCTGTGTATCTAATCCTCTCCTGTGTGATACTGACTGCTGAGCCGTGTATCTAATCCTCTTCTGTGTGATACTGACTACTGAGCCGTGTATCTAATCCTCTCCTGTGTGATACTGTCTGCTGAGCCGTGTATCTAATCCTCTCCTGTGTGATACTGACTGTTGAGCCGTGTATCTAATCCTCTCCTGTGTGATACTGACTGCTGAGCCGTGTATCTAATCCTCTCCTGTGTGATACTGACTGCTGAGCCGTGTATCTAATCCTCTCTTGTGTGATACTGACTGCTGAGCTGTGTATCTAATCCTCTCCTGTGTGATACTGACTGCTGAGCTGTGTATCTAATCCTCTCCTGTGTGATACTGACTGCTGAGCTGTGTATCTAATCCTCTCCTGTGTGATACTGACTGAGCTGTGTATCTAATCCTCTTCTGTGTGATACTGACTACTGAGCCGTGTATCTAATCCTCTCCTGTGTGATACTGTCTGCTGAGCCGTGTATCTAATCCTCTCCTGTGTGATACTGACTGCTGAGCCGTGTATCTAATCCTTTCCTGTGTGATACTGACTGCTGAGCCGTGTATCTAATCCTATCCTGTGTGATACTGTCTGCTGAGCCGTGTATCTAATCCTCTCCTGTGTGATACTGACTGCTGAGCCGTGTATCTAATCCTGACCTGTGTGATACTGTCTGCTGAGCCGTGTATCTAATCCTATCCTGTGTGATACTGTCTGCTGAGCCGTGTATCTAATCCTCTCCTGTGTGATACTGTCTGCTGAGCCGTGTATCTAATCCTCTCCTGTGTGATACTGACTGCTGAGCCGTGTATCTAATCCTTTCCTGTGTGATACTGACTGCTGAGCCGTGTATCTAATCCTATCCTGTGTGATACTGTCTGCTGAGCCGTGTATCTAATCCTCTCCTGTGTGATACTGACTGCTGAGCCGTGTATCTAATCCTGACCTGTGTGATACTGTCTGCTGAGTCGTGTATCTAATCCTCTCCTGTGTGATACTGACTGCTGAGCTGTGTATCTAGTCCTCTCCTGTGTGATACTGACTGCTGAGCCGTATATCTAATCCTCTCCTGTGTGATACTGACTGCTGAGCCGTGTATCTAATCCTCTCCTGTGTGATACTGACTGCTGAGCTGTGTATCTAGTCCTCTCCTGTGTGATACTGACTACTGAGCTGTGTATCTAATCCTCTCCTGTGTGATACTGACTGCTGAGCCGTGTATCTAATCCTCTCCTGTGTGATACTGACTGCTGAGCCGTGTATCTAATCCTCTCCTGTGTGATACTGACTGCTGAGCCGTGTATCTAATCCTATCCTGTGTGATACTGACTGCTGAGCCGTGTATCTAATCCTGACCTGTGTGATACTGTCTGCTGAGCCGTGTATCTAATCCTCTCCTGTGATACTGTCTGCTGAGCCGTGTATCTAATCCTCTCCTGTGTGATACTGACTGCTGAGCTGTGTATCTAATCCTCTCCTGTGTGATACTGACTGCTGAGCTGTGTATCTAATCCTCTCTTGTGTGATACTGACTGCTGAGCCGTGTATCTAATCCTTTCCTGTGTGATACTGACTGCTGAGCCGTGTATCTAATCCTATCCTGTGTGATACTGTCTGCTGAGCCGTGTATCTAATCCTATCCTGTGTGATACTGACTGCTGAGCCGTGTATCTAATCCTCTCCTGTGTGATACTGACTCCTGAGCCGTGTACCCAATCCCGTCCTGTGTGATACTGTCTGCTGAGCCGTGTATCTAATCCCGTCCTGTGTGATACTGTCTGCTGAGCCTTGTATGTAATCTTCTCCTGTGTGATACTGGCTGCTGAGCCGTGTATCTAATCCTCTCCTGTGTGATACTGTCTGCTGAGCCGTGTATCTAATCCTCTCCTGTGTGATACTGGCTGCTGAGCCGTGTATCTAATCCTCTCCTGTGTGATACTGACTGCTGAGCCGTGTATCTAATCCTCTCCTGTGTGATACTGACTGCTGAGCCGTGTATCTAATCCTCTCCTGTGTGATACTGACTGCTGAGCTGTGTATCTTATCCCGTCCTGTGTGATACTGACTGCTGAGCCGTGTATCTAATCCCGTCCTGTGTGATACTGACTGCTGAGCCGTGTATCTAATCCTCTCCTGTGTGATACTGTCTGCTGAGCCGTGTATCTAATCCTCTCCTGTGTGATACTGACTGCTGAGCCGCATATCTAATCCTATCCTGTGTGATACTGACTGCTGAGCCATGTATCTAATCCTCTCCTGTGTGATACTGTCTGCTGAGCCATGTATCTAATCCTCTCCTGTGTGATACTGACTGCTGATCCGTGTATCTAATCCTATACTGTGTGATACTGACTGCTGAGCCGTGTATCTAATCCTATCCTGTGTGATACTGTCTGCTGAGCCATGTATCTAGTCCTATCCTGTGTGATACTGACTGCTGAGCCATGTATCTAATCCTCTCCTGTGTGATACTGACTGCTGAGCCGTGTATCTAATCCTATCCTGTGTGATACTGTCTGCTGAGCCGTGTATCTAATCCTATCCTGTGTGATACTGTCTGCTGAGCCATGTATCTAATCCTATCCTGTGTGATACTGACTGCTGAGCCATGTATCTAATCCTCTCCTGTGTGATACTGTCTGCTAAGCCGTGTATCTAATCCTCTCCTGTGTGATACTGACTGCTGAGCCGTGTATCTAATCCTCTTCTGTGTGATATTGTCTGCTGAGCCTTGTATCTAATCCTCTCTTGTGTGATACTGACTGCTGAGCTGTGTATCTAATCATCTCCTGTGTGATACTGACTGCTGAGCTGTGTATCTAATCCTCTCCTGTGTGATACTGACTGCTGAGCTGTGTATCTAATCCTCTCCTGTGTGATACTGACTGAGCTGTGTATCTAATCCTCTCCTGTGTGATACTGACTGCTGAGCCGTGTATCTAATCCTATCCTGTGTGATACTGACTGCTGAGCCGTGTATCTAATCCTCTTCTGTGTGATACTGACTACTGAGCCGTGTATCTAATCCTCTCCTGTGTGATACTGTCTGCTGAGCCGTGTATCTAATCCTATCCTGTGTGATACTGTCTGCTGAGCCATGTATCTAATCCTCTCCTGTGTGATACTGTCTGCTGAGCCATGTATCTAATCCTCTCCTGTGTGATACTGACTGCTGATCCGTGTATCTAATCCTATCCTGTGTGATACTGACTGCTGAGCCGTGTATCTAATCCTATCCTGTGTGATACTGTCTGCTGAGCCGTGTATCTAATCCTATCCTGTGTGATACTGTCTGCTGAGCCATGTATCTAGTCCTATCCTGTGTGATACTGACTGCTGAGCCATGTATCTAATCCTCTCCTGTGTGATACTGACTGCTGAGCCGTGTATCTAATCCTATCCTGTGTGATACTGTCTGCTGAGCCGTGTATCTAATCCTATCCTGTGTGATACTGTCTGCTGAGCCATGTATCTAATCCTATCCTGTGTGATACTGACTGCTGAGCCATGTATCTAATCCTCTCCTGTGTGATACTGTCTGCTGAGCCGTGTATCTAATCCTCTCCTGTGTGATACTGACTGCTGAGCCGTGTATCTAATCCTCTTCTGTGTGATATTGTCTGCTGAGCCTTGTATCTAATCCTCTCTTGTGTGATACTGACTGCTGAGCTGTGTATCTAATCCTCTCCTGTGTGATACTGACTGCTGAGCTGTGTATCTAATCCTCTCCTGTGTGATACTGACTGCTGAGCCGTGTATCTAATCCTCTCCTGTGTGATACTGACTGCTGAGCTGTGTATCTAATCCTCTCCTGTGTGATACTGACTGAGCTGTGTATCTAATCCTCTCCTGTGTGATACTGACTGCTGAGCCGTGTATCTAATCCTCTTCTGTGTGATACTGACTACTGAGCCGTGTATCTAATCCTCTCTTGTGTGATACTGACTGCTGAGCTGTGTATCTAATCCTCTCCTGTGTGATACTGACTGCTGAGCTGTGTATCTAATCCTCTCCTGTGTGATACTGACTGCTGAGCCGTGTATCTAATCCTCTCCTGTGTGATACTGACTGCTGAGCTGTGTATCTAATCCTCTCCTGTGTGATACTGACTGAGCTGTGTATCTAATCCTCTCCTGTGTGATACTGACTGCTGAGCCGTGTATCTAATCCTCTTCTGTGTGATACTGACTACTGAGCCGTGTATCTAATCCTCTCCTGTGTGATACTGTCTGCTGAGCCGTGTATCTAATCCTATCCTGTGTGATACTGTCTGCTGAGCCGTGTATCTAATCCTCTTCTGTGTGATACTGACTGTTGAGCCGTGTATCTAATCCTCTCCTGTGTGATACTGACTGCTGAGCTGTGTATCTAATCCTCTCCTGTGTGATACTGACTGCTGAGCCGTGTATCTAATCCTATCCTGTGTGATACTGACTGCTGAGCCATGTATCTAATCCTCTCCTGTGTGATACTGACTGCTGAGCCGTGTATCTAATCCTCTCCTGTGTGATACTGACTGCTGAGCCATGTATCTAATCCTCTCCTGTGTGATACTGACTGCTGAGCCGTGTATCTAATCCTCTCCTGTGTGATACTGACTGCTGAGCCATGTATCTAATCCTCTCCTGTGTGATACTGACTGCTGAGCTGTGTATCTAATCCTCTCCTGTGTGATACTGACTGAGCTGTGTATCTAATCCTCTCCTGTGTGATACTGACTGCTGAGCCGTGTATCTAATCCTCTCCTGTGTGATACTGACTGCTGAGCCGTGTATCTAATCCTCTCCTGTGTGATACTGACTGCTGAGCCGTGTATCTAATCCTATCCTGTGTGATACTGACTGCTGAGCCATGTATCTAATCCTCTCCTGTGTGATACTGACTGCTGAGCCGTGTATCTAATCCTCTCCTGTGTGATACTGACTGCTGAGCCATGTATCTAATCCTCTCCTGTGTGATACTGTCTGCTGAGCCATGTATCTAATCCTCTCCTGTGTGATACTGTCTGCTGAGCCATGTATCTAATCCTATCCTGTGTGATACTGACTGCTGAGCCATGTATCTAATCCTATCCTGTGTGATACTGACTGCTGAGCCATGTATCTAATCCGATCCTGTGTGATACTGACTGCTGAGCCGTGTATCTAATCCTCTCCTGTGTGATACTGTCTGCTGATCCGTGTATCTAATCCTCTCCTGTGTGATACTGTCTGCTGAGCCGTGTATCTAATCCTCTCCTGTGTGATACTGACTGCTGAGCCGTGTATCTAATCCTCTTCTGTGTGATATTATCTGCTGAGCCGTGTATCTAATCCTCTCTTGTGTGATACTGACTGCTGAGCTGTGTATCTAATCCTCTCCTGTGTGATACTGACTGCTGAGCTGTGTATCTAATCCTCTCCTGTGTGATACTGACTGCTGAGCTGTGTATCTAATCCTCTCCTGTGTGATACTGACTGAGCTGTGTATCTAATCCTCTTCTGTGTGATACTGACTACTGAGCCGTGTATCTAATCCTCTCCTGTGTGATACTGTCTGCTGAGCCGTGTATCTAATCCTATCCTGTGTGATACTGACTGCTGAGCCGTGTATCTAATCCTCTCCTGTGTGATACTGACTGCTGAGCTGTGTATCTAATCCTCTCCTGTGTGATACTGACTGCTGAGCTGTGTATCTAATCCTCTCCTGTGTGATACTGACTGCTGAGCTGTGTATCTAATCCTCTCCTGTGTGATACTGACTGAGCTGTGTATCTAATCCTCTTCTGTGTGATACTGACTACTGAGCCGTGTATCTAATCCTCTCCTGTGTGATACTGACTGCTGAGCCGTGTATCTAATCCTCTCCTGTGTGATACTGACTGCTGAGCCGTGTATCTAATCCTATCCTGTGTGATACTGACTGCTGAGCCGTGTATCTAATTCTCTCCTGTGTGATACTGACTGCTGAGCCGTGTATCTAATCCTCTCCTGTGTGATACTGACTGCTGAGCCCTGTATCTAATCCTATCCTGTGTGATACTGACTGCTGAGCCGTGTATCTAATCCTCTTCTGTGTGATACTGTCTGCTGAGCTGTGTATCTAATCCTCTCCTGTGTGATACTGTCTGCTGAGCTGTGTATCTAATCCTCTCCTGTGTGATACTGACTGCTGAGCCGTGTATATAATCCTCTCCTGTGTGATACTCACTGCTGAGCCGTGTATCTAATCCTATCCTGTGTGATACTGTCTGCTGAGCCGTGTATCTAATCCTCTCCTGTGTGATACTGACTGCTGAGCCGTGTATCTAATCCTCTCCTGTGTGATACTGACTGCTGAGCCGTGTATCTAATCCTGACCTGTGTGATACTGTCTGCTGAGCCGTGTATCTAATCCTCTCCTGTGTGATACTGTCTGCTGAGCCGTGTATCTAATCCTCTCCTGTGTGATACTGACTGCTGAGCCGTGTATCTAATCCTTTCCTGTGTGATACTGACTGCTGAGCCGTGTATCTAATCCTATCCTGTGTGATACTGTCTGCTGAGCCGTGTATCTAATCCTCTCCTGTGTGATACTGACTGCTGAGCCGTTTATCTAATCCTGACCTGTGTGATACTGTCTGCTGAGTCGTGTATCTAATCCTCTCCTGTGTGATACTGACTGCTGAGCTGTGTATCTAGTCCTCTCCTGTGTGATACTGACTGCTGAGCCGTATATCTAATCCTCTCCTGTGTGATACTGACTGCTGAGCCGTGTATCTAATCCTCTCCTGTGTGATACTGACTGCTGAGCTGTGTATCTAATCCTATCCTGTGTGATACTGACTGCTGAGCTGTGTATCTAATCCTATCCTGTGTGATACTGACTGCTGAGCTGTGTATCTAATCCTCTCCTGTGTGATACTGACTGCTGAGCCGTGTATCTAATCCTCTCCTGTGTGATACTGACTGCTGAGCCGTGTATCTAATCCTTTCCTGTGTGATACTGACTGCTGAGCCGTGTATCTAATCCTATCCTGTGTGATACTGTCTGCTGAGCCGTGTATCTAATCCTCTCCTGTGTGATACTGACTGCTGAGCCGTGTATCTAATCCTCTCCTGTGTGATACTGACTGCTGAGCCGTGTATCTAATCCTGACCTGTGTGATACTGTCTGCTGAGCCGTGTATCTAATCCTATCCTGTGTGATACTGTCTGCTGAGCCGTGTATCTAATCCTCTCCTGTGTGATACTGTCTGCTGAGCCGTGTATCTAATCCTCTCCTGTGTGATACTGACTGCTGAGCCGTGTATCTAATCCTTTCCTGTGTGATACTGACTGCTGAGCCGTGTATCTAATCCTATCCTGTGTGATACTGTCTGCTGAGCCGTGTATCTAATCCTCTCCTGTGTGATACTGGCTGCTGAGCCGTGTATCTAATCCTCTCCTGTGTGATACTGACTGCTGAGCCGTGTATCTAATCCTCTCCTGTGTGATACTGACTGCTGAGCCGTGTATCTAATCCTATCCTGTGTGATACTAACTGCTGAGCCGTGTATCTAATCCTCTCCTGTGTGATACTGACTGCTGAGCTGTGTATCTTATCCCGTCCTGTGTGATACTGACTGCTGAGCCGTGTATCTAATCCCGTCCTGTGTGATACTGACTGCTGAGCCGTGTATCTTATTCTCTCCTGTGTTATACTGACTGCTGAGCCGTGTATCTAATCCCGTCCTGTGTGATACTGACTGCTGAGCCGTGTATCTAATCCTATCCTGTGATACTGACTGCTGAGCCGTGTATCTAATCCTATCCTGTGTGATACTGACTGCTGAGCCGTGTATCTAATCCTCTCCTGTGTGATACTGACTGCTCAGCCGTGTATCTAATCCTATCCTGTGTGATACTGACTGCTGAGCCGTGTATCTAATCCTCTCCTGTGTGATACTGACTGCTGAGCTGTGTATCTAATCCTCTCCTGTGTGATACTGACTGCTGAGCCGTGTATCTAATCCTATCCTGTGTGATACTGACTGCTGAGCCGTGTATCTAATCCTCTCCTGTGTGATGCTGACTGCTGAGCCGTGTATCTTATCCCATCCTGTGTGATACTGACTGCTGAGCTATGTATCTAATCCTCTCCTGTGTGATACTGACTGCTGAGCCGTGTATCTAATCCCGTCCTGTGTGATACTGACTGCTGAGCCGTGTATCTAATCCTCTCCTGTGTTATACTGACTGCTGAGCCGTGTATCTAATCCCGTCCTGTGTGATACTGACTGCTGAGCCGTGTATCTAATCCTCTCCTGTGTTATACTGACTGCTGAGCCGTGTATCTAATCCCGTCCTGTGTGATACTGACTGCTGAGCCGTGTATCTAATCCCGTCCTGTGTGATACTGACTGCTGAGCCATGTATGTAATCCCATTCTGTGTGATACTGACTCCTGAGCCGTGTATCTAATCCTATCCTGTGTGATACTGACTGCTGAGCCGTGTATCTAATCCTATCCTGTGATACTGACTGCTGAGCCGTGTATCTAATCCTCTCCTGTGTGATACTGTCTGCTGAGCCGTGTATCTAATCCTCTCCTGTGTGATACTGACTGCTGAGCCGTGTATCTAATCCCATCCTGTGTGATACTGACTGCTGAGCCGTGTATCTAATCCTATCCTGTGTGATACTGACTGCTGAGCCGTGTATCTAATCCCATCCTGTGTGATACTGACTGCTGAGCCGTGTATCTAATCCTATCCTGTGTGATACTGACTGCTGAGCCGTGTATCTAATCCCATCCTGAGTGATACTGTCTGCTGAGCCGTGTATCTAATCCTCTCCTGTGTGATACTGACTGCTGAGCTGTGTATCTAATCCTCTTCTGTGTGATACTGGCTGCTGAGCTGTGTATCTAATCCTCTCCTGTGTGATACTGTCTGCTGAGCCGTGTATCTAATCCTCTCCTGTGTGATACTGACTGCTGAGCTGTGTATCTAATCCTCTTCTGTGTGATACTGGCTGCTGAGCTGTGTATCTAATCCTCTCCTGTGTGATACTGTCTGCTGAGCCGTGTATCTAATCCTCTCCTGTGTGATACTGTCTGCTGAGTCGTGTATCTAATCCTATCCTGTGTGATACTGTCTGCTGAGCCGTGTATCTAATCCTATCCTGTGTGATACTGTCTGCTGAGCCGTGTATCTAATCCTATCCTGTGTGATACTGACTGCTGAGCTGTGTATCTAATCCTCTCCTGTGTGATACTGGCTGCTGAGCTGTGTATCTAATCCTCTCCTGTGTGATACTCGCTGCTGAGCCCCTTCGTCTATGCACCATTGTCCTAGATACATTACATACACACTGACAGGATGAGATACTTTTATAGTGATACTGTATAAATCCGATCAGTGACCCTAACAACGTTTCGCCTTCTTCTCGTGCTGTTTCAGGGGACATGAGAAGGTCTTCGGGTCCTGTGTACGGTTACATTTCTCCGTCTTCCTGGTCCTGTGTCCCTTTTCTTTTCGGCGGCCGTCTTGGTGATTCATTCTGATTCTGTGTAAGATCAGTTTCTTGAGAGGCAGCGTGAGCCCTGTAGCCGGGCGGCTTTTCTGACCCTCTGGCGGCCGGGGTGGGGGCACCACAGGAGATTTTGGCTTTTCCTTCTGCTCCTTTTGAACATCACCCCCCACGGTGGGGTACGGACCTTTCTGTGGGAGAGCGATGATGTCCCCTCTGTGGTGTGAACAGTTCTCGGGTTTCGCCTCCTCAGGGGCGCTGGGTACATTGCTCTGGAGGGTGCTGTGGGCCTTTGCTGCATCTGTAGCGATACACTGCACAGCAGAGGAGAGCGGTGCGACGCCGTCATTGACCCTCCGGGAACATGAATGGAGAAGGTGACAGGGGCATAGATCCCGGGTCTGGAGCAAGATGGCGGGAGGCAGGGGGCACCACTGAGCAGGAAAAGGGGGGATCCAAGCAATATCATAGGCACCACCTACAGAGAGAGAGAACATGGAGGCGCCACAGTGAGTAATGTTCAGGCTTTACACCAACTTATAGAACCCGGCAGCTGAGGGGCCACCATTACGGGCCCCGATAACGGAACCCACGGTGCGCCTTCTGCGCTTATGATGTCACAGCGCTCTATAATCACCGCATGGCGGCGTATCATCCGCTATCCGTATATTACATCACTGTCTTCAGTGATTGGTCTACTCATCCCCACCACTAGGGGGCGCACAGTAAAAATCTATCCTCTTACCCCAGGGCTCGGCTCCGACTACACTGGGACTCGTTAGCGGCATGTACAGGCCCGTGGGAGGAGCGCGCTGTCTGGTGGCGGCCGGTGTCTGAGCACTGCTACTGTACTGTCTCACGTCGGTCATTGGACGATCCATCTCGGAGGAGGCAGAACTCGGTGACACGTGGGAATGTTGCTCTTCTTCGTCTGTATAATGTGCGAGGACAATGTGGTGCCTGTGACTCATTCACCGTGTTCTATACGCTCGGTGATGACATCACAGAATATTATGACATCATGGCGGAATTCTGTGATGTGGGGATGATGTCATCACTGGGCGTGTCGCCCTGCTCTAGTTACAGATTATTAGGTCATCGTTATGATGTCATCATGTAGCTTGCACCATGGCGTGATCATCCTTGGATTGCCATAAATAAAAGTGACTTCTAAATGTTCTTTTCCCCAGGTGGATCCACATTTTCCTGCTCAGTGATGCCCCCTATGTGCCCTCTAGATGGGGGACGTCGTTACCCTCGCCCCTGGCGATCTCCACAAACACTTCACACACCGTGCTCCACACCTGGGCGTAATATAATATACTGGTCACCTCTTTATTCCAGGTCTGTGGAGGGGCAATGAAAGCTCTCACCGCTCTCCTCTGTGGCGGGATATCACTCCTGAGGATGAGAAGGTCCATAACAAAGAAACAAATATTAAAGACGGCAAAAAACAAGATGTTGACCGAAAAAAAATGGGCAGATACTGTATGTGACAGATTTATGGTTCAGTCAGTCATTATTTCCATATCATTATTATCTACAGGACAGTCCTGACCCCTATAGGGGCAGAGATAGGGGGCGACTGTGGGTGGAGCCTATACATGGGCGTGACTGTGGGTGGAGCCTGTAGACAGGGTTGGCTGTGGGTGGAGCCTATAGATGGGGTGACTGTGGGTGGAACCTATAAATGGTGTTGTCTGTGGTTGGGGCCTAATGATGGGTGTGTCTGTGGGTGGAGCCTGTAGGCGGGGATGACTGTGGGTGGAGCTTATAGATGGGGTGACTGTAGGTGGAGCCTATAAAGGGGGTTGACTGTGGGTGGAGTCTATAGGTGGGGTGACTGTGGGTGGAGCCTGTAGACAGGGTTGTCTGTGGGTGGAGCCTGTAGACAGGGTTGGCTGTGGGTGGAGCCTATAGATGGGGTGACTGTGGGTGGAACCTATAAATGGTGTTGTCTGTGGTTGGGGCCTAATGATGGGTGTGTCTGTGGGTGGAGCCTGTAGGTGGGGTGACTGTGGGTGGAGCCTGTAGACAGGGTTGTCTGTGGGTGGAGCCTGTAGATGGGGTGACTGTGGGTGGAACCTATAAATGGTGTTGTCTGTGGTTGGGGCCTAATGATGGGTGTGTCTGTGGGTGGAGCCTGTAGGCGGGGATGACTGTGGGTGGAGCTTATAGATGGGGTGACTGTAGGTGGAGCCTATAAAGGGGGTTGACTGTGGTTGGAGTCTATAGGTGGGGCGACTGTGGGTGGAGCCTGTAGAAGGGGGTGACAGTATGGAGACTATAGATGGGGTTGACTGTGGGTGGAGCCTATGTACTGCGTGTGGCTATGACTGGTCCCCATTTATATGGGGACCTTTACATCTGTAATGCGCAAAAGTTTGGCACCACCCAGTGGATTTTGAGGGAAGGCCACCAATGTTCCGCATCTGCCAACCAAATAAAGTTTTTCTTTTTTTTTTCCAGACTTTTCCATTAGTGTTCTTCCTGAGCTACATAGTGGATGCTTTCCTGAAACGGAAAGTACTTGCAAGCAGCATAATACAAAGAATAGCAGGTTTACCCAGAATCCTTTGCAGTAGGCGGAGCTATGCAAATCATCTCTTTCCACCCCAGTCTAATCCACAGCGCTTGGAACCGCCAAGCGTGCAATGCTGCGGATTAGTTTCTAAATTTACACAGCCAACCAATTCCTACCTGTGGACACGTGTTTCGGGCTTTAGGCCCTCATCAGCACAGGGCTGGAATTGGTTGGCTGTATGGAGTGGGGCTCGGTGAGCAAGCGATACATATATGCTAGCCACCTTAGGGAGAGACCCAAGTTGGGCTAAATGTAGGGGAAGTTGGGCTAAATGCTTGCAAGTACTTTCCGTTTCAGGAAAGCATCCACTATGTATTTCCTTTAAAGGGAACCTGTCACCCCGTTTTTTGAGATTGAGCTATAAATACTGTTAAATAGGGCCTGCGCTGTGCGTTACTATAGTGTATGTAGTGTACCCCGATTCCCCATGTATGCTGAGAAATACATTACCAAAGTCGCCGTTTTCGCCTGTCAATCAGGCTGGTCAGGTCGGGTGGGCGTGTTCACAGCGCTCTTTTCTTCCCCAGCTTTCCGTTGGTGGCGTAGTGGTGTGCGCATGTCCAGAGTTCCGACTTCCCTGCGCCCACGTGAAGACACAGCGCGTGATCTGCGCTGTAATCCCTTGCATCGGTGGGGGCGGCCATCTTCCTGTGGCCGCGCGTGCGCAGATGGAGTGCTCTGCTGCACGGGGCTTCAGGAAAATGGCCGCGGGCCGCCGCGCGTGCGCATTAGAGATCGCGGCCGCCATTTTCCCAAAGCCGAGATGCAAACTCGGCTTTGGGAAAATGGCCGCCGCGATCTCTAATGCGCACGCGCGGCGGCCCGCGGCCATTTTCCTGAAGCCCCGTGCAGCAGAGCACTCCATCTGCGCACGCGCGGCCACAGGAAGATGGCCGCCCCCACCGATGCAAGGGATTACAGCGCAGATCACGCGCTGTGTCTTCACGTGGGCGCAGGGAAGTCGGAACTCTGGACATGCGCACACCACTACGCCACCAACGGAAAGCTGGGGAAGAAAAGAGCGCTGTGAACACGCCCACCTGACCAGACCAGCCTGATTGACAGGCGAAAACGGCGACTTTGGTAATGTATTTCTCAGCATACATGGGGAATCGGGGTACACTACATACACTATAGTAACGCACAGCGCAGGCCCTATTTAACAGTATTTATAGCTCAATCTCAAAAAACGGGGTGACAGGTTCCCTTTAAGTAGAGGGCTTTTCGGTCTCTTTCGTCCCGCTACATTTAGCCCAACTTGGGTCTCTCCCTAAGGTGGCTAGCATGTATGTATCGCTTCCTGAGCTACCATTTCTGCCCATCTGTCCTCACCCGCACCTCCTGCTCCAGCGCACCCCCCTTTCTTTGTCCTTTAGTTGGGAGCAGCCTGGTCTTGGCCAGTAATGGAAGAGACCATCTTCAGTGAACAGAGGGGTGGTGGGAGGCAGCTGCGTGACACTGAGGACAGCATGGCTGACACACGAAGCCTGCACCGTGGCTTTGTGTCTCCCGTCACGGCTGAGAATGAATCAGAGAAGGTTTTCACCACCGTATTGTCCGCTGATTCCCTGCGATGCTGTGAGCCCAGGTCACACAGGGACCTGCACCGTAATACGGTCGTGTGACCCTCTTCTGATGAGACGTGAAGGAGCGGGGTCACCGCCATTACTGTGCTAATGTGTCTGACAGGACACCGGTCGTTTCTCCTCAGAGGCTCAATGTCGCGTCATATGATGAGGGAATTTCTGATTATAACGTAAACATGGCGGCTGGTGAAGTCCTCCGTGCCGCGGTCTTTACACAGCAGGCGACGACCCAAGAGATCAGGGAAAGCCGCGGTACGGGTAAATCGGGGAGGAAAAGCTGGGTGTCGGCCATCTTGTCATCACCTCACTCGTCTGTCGCTGGGCGACTACGCCATGTCATCCGGTATCTTTGCGCCCAGCTGCCATATTTGTTGCTAGCGGGACTTCGGACGGTAGATTTATCACCATGTCCTGGATGAAGGCGGCCATTTCCTGTGTTCTCTGCACACAATGGCGGCTTCAGGCCACACCGGAGGCCATTGGGGGCTCAGGACGAACCTAACTGACAGGAAAATGAAGGAAAAAAGCAGCTGAAAGACGAGTACACGATGTACACAAACATGGCCGCCAACTGCGTCACAGTTCTCGCCTGAGAATGACACTAGGGTGCCTCTATAACCATTGCTGGAAGCCACTCGTGGTTTACGTCGGAGTCACGTCTGCACATCGTGTAATTTGTCTGTCAAAACATGGCGCCGACCCGGGCAGTGTCCCACGGCACAAATGGTGTCAGATGGCTCTGCACCGAGGAAGCCGAGGCTGAAACTTACACAACAGAGGTGGCAACGATCGCTGAGGCGGCAACAATCACTGAGGAGGAAACGATGGCGGGCACAGCTACGGGCACAGCTATGATCACGGAGACGGCAATGATCGCAGCGGCGGCAATGATTGCGGAGACACCAACGATTGCTGAGGCGGGAACAATGGCTGAGGCGGCAACGTTTGCTGAAGTGGCAACGATCGCGGAGGCGGAAATGATTGCGGAGACACCAACGATCGCTGAGGTGGCAACGATGGCTGAGGCGGCAATGATTGTGGAGGTGGCAATGATCGTGGAGGTGGCAATGATTGCAGAGACACCAACGATCGCTGAGGCGGCAATGATCTTGGAGGCGGCAATGATCGCAGAGGCGTCAACAATCGCAGAGGCAGCAATGATCGCTGAGGAGGCAACAATGATGGATGAGGCGGCAATGATCGTGGAGGCGGCAACAATCGCTGAGGCTTCAATGATGGATGAGGTGGCAATGATCGCGGAGGCGGCAACAATCGCTGAGGCGGCAATGATCACAGAGGCGGCAATGATTGCAGACACAGCAATGATTGCAGCGGCACCAACGATCACTGAGGCGGCAACAATCACGGAGGCTTCAATGATCGCTGAGGCGGCAACGATCACGAGGCACCAACGATTGCTGAGGAGGCAATGATCACAGAGGCGGCAACAATCACGGAGGCAGCAATGATCGCTGAGGCACCAACGATAGCAGAGGCGGCAACAAACACGGAGGCGGCAACAATCGCTGAGGCACCGATTGCTGAGGCAGCAATGACCGCTGAGACTATGTGTGTCCATCTACTATATAATTGTCTAAGCGTCACTTCCGTCTTTCTGTCTGTCCTTCTGTCACGGATATTCATTGGTCGCAGCCTCTGTCTGTCATGGAAATCCAAGTCGCTGATTGGTCGCTGCAAAACAGCCACGACCAATCAGCGACGGGTACAGTCCGGCGGAAAAATGGCTGCTCCTTACTCCCCGCAGTCAGTGCCCGGCGCCCACTCCACACTCCCCGCAGTCAGTGCCCGGCGCCTGCTCCATACTCCCCACAGTCAGTGCCCGGCGCCTACTCCATACTCCCCGCAGTCAGTGCCCGGCGCCCGCTCGATACTCCCGCAGTCAGTGCCCGGCACCCGCTCCATACTCCCCACAGTCAGTGCCCGGCGCCTACTCCATACTCCCCGCAGTCAGTGCCCGGCGCCCGCTCGATACTCCCGCAGTCAGTGCCCGGCGCCCGCTCCATACTCCCCGCAGTCAGTGCCCGGCGCCTGCTCCATACTCCCCGCAGTCAGTGCCCGGCGCCCGCTCCATACTCCCCGCAGTCAGTGCCCGGCGCCTGCTCCATACTCCCCGCAGTCAGTGCCCGGCGCCTGCTCCATACTCCCCGCAGTCAGTGCCCGGCGCCCGCTCCATACTCCCCGCAGTCAGTGCCCGGCGCCTGCTCCATACTCCCCGCAGTCAGTGCCCGGCGCCCGCTCCATACTCCCCGCAGTCAGTGCCCGGCGCCCGCTCCATACTCCCCGCAGTCAGTGCCCGGCGCCTGCTCGATACTCCCCGCAGTCAGTGCCCGGCGCCCGCTCGATACTCCCCGCAGTCAGTGCCCGGCGCCCGCTCCATACTCCCCGCAGTCAGTGCCCGGCGCCCGCTCGATACTCCCGCAGTCAGTGCCCGGTGCCCGCTCCATACTCCCTGCAGTCAGTGCCTGGCGCCCGCTCAATACTCCCGCAGTCAGTGCCCGGCGCCCGCTCCATACTCCCCACAGTCAGTGCACGGCGCCCGCTCCATACTCCCTGCAGTCAGTGCCCGGCGCCCGCTCGATACTCCCCTCCAGTCACCGCTCATACAGGGTTAATACCAGTGGTAACGGACCGCGTTATGCCGCGGGTAACTCACTCCGTTACCGCTGCTGTTAACCCTGTGTGACCAAGTTTTAATAATAAAAACAAAAAACCTGCTATTCTCACACTCCGTAGTCTGACGATGCGCTCGCGCCTGCCGCCATCTTCCGGTCCCAGAGATGCATTGCGAAATTACCCAGAAGACTTAGCGGTCTCGCGAGACCGCTAAGTGATCTGGGTAATTTTGCAATGCATCCTGAGAACGCAAGATGGCGGCAGGCGCGAGCGCATCGTCAGAGGTTTGCTGGATCTACGCTGGATCCCGCCGGGTCAGTATATAACTATTTTTTATTTTAATTATTTTTTTTTAACAGGGATATGGTGCCCACACTGCTGTATACTACGTGGGCTGTGTTATATGCTGCGTGGGCTGCGTTATATACTACATGGCTGCTATATACTACGTGGCCAGTGTTAGATACTATGTGGGCTGTGCTATATACTACGTGGCCAGTGTTACATACTGCGTGGCTGTTATATACTGCGTGGCCTATATTGACGCATCGGATATTCTACAATATGTATGTATATAGCAGCCACATGGTATATAGCACAGGCTACATAGTACTCCTATATACTACGTGGGCTGTGCTATATACTACGTGGCCACTGTTAGATACTATGTGGGCTGTGCTATATATTACGTGGCCAGTGTTACATACTGCGTGGCTGCTATATACTAGGTGGCCAGTGTTACATACTGTGTGGCTGCTATATACTAGGTGGGCTGTTTTATATACTACGTGGCTGCTATATACTAGGTGGGCTGTTTTATATACTACGTGGCTGCTATATACTAGGTGGGCTGTTTTATATACTACGTGGCTGCTATATACTAGGTGGGCTGTTTTATATACTACGTGGCTGCTATATACTAGGTGGGCTGTTTTATATACTACGTGGCTATATTGACGCATCGGATATTCTACAATATGTACAGTATATAGCAGCCACATGGTATATAGCACAGGCCACATAGTACTCCTATATACTACGTGTCCTGTGCTATATACTACGTGTCCTGTGCTATATACTATGTGGCTGCTATATACTATGTGGCCTGTGCTATATACTACGTGTCCTGTGCTATATACTACGTGTCCTGTGCTATATACTACGTGGCCTGTGCTATATTCTACGTGGCCTGTGCTATATACTATGTGGCTGCTATATACTATGTGGCCTGTGCTATATACTACGTGTCCTGTGCTATATACTACGTGGCCTGTGCTATATACTACGTGTCCTGTGCTATATACTACATGTCCTGTGCTATATACTACGTGGCCTGTGCTATATACTACGTGTCCTGTGCTATATACTATGTGGCTGCTATATACTATGTGGCCTGTGCTATATACTACGTGTCCTGTGCTATATACTACGTGGCCTGTGCTATATACTACGTGTCCTGTGCTATATACTATGTGGCTGCTATATACTATGTGGCCTGTGCTATATACTACGTGGCCTGTGCTATATACTACGTGGCTGCTATATACTATGTGGCCTGTGCTATATACTACGTGGCCTGTGCTATATACTATGTGGCTGCTATATACTATGTGGCCTGTGCTATATACTACGTGTCCTGTGCTATATACTACGTGGCCTGTGCTATATACTACGTGGCCTGTGCTATATACTACGTGGCCTGTGCTATATACTACGTGGCCTGTGCTATATACTATGTGGCTGCTATATACATATTGTAGAATATCCGATGCATTAGAATCAGGCCACCATCTAGTAATACGATATTTTGCACAAGAAAAAAAAAGTAAAATTTCAACATATTTATCACCTAAAGTGAAAGTTGTCGCCATTCTAACATATGATATCGCTCAGTGCCGTGGATTTATCAGAGCGCTACGACTCTATATCGTGACAGGACGATACCAGCCCTCCCCCCTCCCCGGCTCAGCCAGATGGTTCGGTCCGAGTGTATATAAGAGGCTGCACAGACCCCGCCCCCGGCACTGCGGCGCGGACAGGCTGAGGAGAAGGCGCGTGTCGCAGACCAGGACCGACCATGGCGACCAACGGTAAGCGCCGGAGATACGGGAGTGCGGTGCGGTATACCGCCCAGGCGTGTGCTCGGGCTGCCCGTATATTACACCAGTGGGTATTACCGGCGGGGTCCCGGCCAGCCCCGGGGTTCTGTGCTCCTCGGCTCTGGGTGGGTCAGTGCCTCACGCCCTATCGCGGCTCCGGGATGTAGTGGCCGCCGGCGCCGGTTTCTTTCTCGGCCGCTCTTTCTATTGTCTTTGTTTCGGCTGGCGGCCATTTTCTCTCCTCGCGGTGACTTGGCGCCATTTCGCGCGGCTGGGGGCGTGGCCCGTTGCTGTGGTGACTTCTCAGTGGAACGCTTCGCACCGATGATTGGCTGCCGTTGTTACTAGGCAGAAAACAAACCACGTGTGAGAATGACCGGAAGTCGCCATGATTCCCTGCCCTGGTAGATGTGCAGCCCAGTAACCATAGGCCCCGTGTGCTGGTAATGTACAGCCCAGTAACCATAGGGCCTGTGTGCTGGTAGATGTACAGTCCAGTAACCATAGGGCCCGTGTGCTGGTAATGTACAGCCCAGTAACCATAGGCCCCGTGTACTGGTAGATGTACAGCCCAGTAACCATAGGGCCCGTGTGCTGGTAGATGTACAGCCCAGTAACCATAGGCCCCGTGTGCTGGTAGATGTACAGCCCAGTAACCATAGGGCCCGTGTGCTGGTAGATGTACAGCCCAGTAACCATAGGGCCCGTGTACTGGTAGATGTACAGCCCAGTAACCATAGGCCCCGTGTACTGGTAGATGTACAGCCCAGTAACCATAGGGCCCGTGTGCTGGTAGATGTACAGCCCAGTAACCATAGGGCCCCGTGTACTGGTAGATGTACAGCCCAGTAACCATAGGCCCCGTGTGCTGGTAGATGTACAGCCCGGTAACCATAGGGCCCGTGTGCTGGTAGATGTACAGCCCAGTAACCATAGGGCCCCGTGTACTGGTAGATGTACAGCCCAGTAACCATAGGCCCCGTGTACTGGTAGATGTACAGCCCAGTAATCATAGGCCCCGTGTACTGGTAGATGTACAGCCCAGTAACCATAGGGCCCGTGTGCTGGTAGATGTACAGCCCAGTAACCATAGGGCCCCGTGTGCTGGTAGATGTACAGCCCAGTAACCATAGGGCCCGTGTGCTGGTAGATGTACAGCCCAGTAACCATAGGGCCCGTGTGCTGGTAGATGTACAGCCCAGTAACCATAGGGCCCGTGTGCTGGTAGATGTACAGCCCAGTAACCATAGGGCCCGTGTGCTGGTAGATGTACAGCCCGGTAACCATAGGGCCCGTGTGCTGGTAGATGTACAGCCCAGTAACCATAGGCCCCGTGTGCTGGTAGATGTACAGCCCAGTAACCATAGGCCCCGTGTGCTGGTAGATGTACAGCCCAGTAACCATAGGGCCCGTGTGCTGGTAGATGTACAGTCCAGTAACCATAGGGCCCGTGTGCTGGTAGATGTACAGCCCAGTAACCATAGGGCCCGTGTGCTGGTAGATGTACAGCCCAGTAACCATAGGGCCCGTGTGCTGGTAGATGTACAGCCCAGTAACCATAGGCCCCGTGTGCTGGTAGATGTACAGCCCAGTAACCATAGGCCCCGTGTGCTGGTAGATGTACAGCCCAGTAACCATAGGGCCCGTGTGCTGGTAGATGTACAGCCCAGTAACCATAGGGCCCGTGTGCTGGTAGATGTACAGCCCAGTAACCATAGGCCCCGTGTGCTGGTAGATGTACAGCCCAGTAACCATAGGGCCCGTGTGCTGGTAGATGTACAGCCCAGTAACCATAGGGCCCGTGTGCTGGTAGATGTACAGCCCAGTAATCATAGGGCCCGTGTGCTGGTAGATGTACAGCCCAGTAACCATAGGCCCCGTGTACTGGTAGATGTACAGCCCAGTAACCATAGGGCCCGTGTGCTGGTAGATGTACAGCCCAGTAACCATAGGGCCCGTGTGCTGGTAGATGTACGGCCCAGTAACCATAGGCCCCGTGTGCTGGTAGATGTACAGCCCAGTAACCATAGGCCCCGTGTGCTGGTAGATGTACAGCCCAGTAACCATAGGACCCCGTGTGCTGGTAGATGTACAGCCCAGTAACCATAGGGCCCGTGTGCTGGTAGATGTACAGCCCAGTAACCATAGGGCCCCGTGTGCTGGTAGATGTACAGCCCAGTAACCATAGGACCCCGTGTGCTGGTAGATGTACAGCCCAGTAACCATAGGACCCCGTGTGCTGGTAGATGTACAGCCCAGTAACCATAGGGCCCGTGTGCTGGTAGATGTACAGCCCAGTAATCATAGGGCCCGTGTGCTGGTAGATGTACAGCCCAGTAACCATAGGCCCCGTGTACTGGTAGATGTACAGCCCAGTAACCATAGGGCCCGTGTGCTGGTAGATGTACAGCCCAGTAACCATAGGACCCCGTGTGCTGGTAGATGTACAGCCCAGTAACCATAGGGCCCGTGTGCTGGTAGATGTACGGCCCAGTAACCATAGGCCCCGTGTGCTGGTAGATGTACGGCCCAGTAACCATAGGCCCCGTGTACTGGTAGATGTACAGCCCAGTAACCATAGGGCCCCGTGTGCTGGTAGATGTACGGCCCAGTAACCATAGGCCCCGTGTGCTGGTAGATGTACGGCCCAGTAACCATAGGCCCCGTGTACTGGTAGATGTACAGCCCAGTAACCATAGGGCCCGTGTGCTGGTAGATGTACAGCCCAGTAACCATAGGCCCCGTGTACTGGTAGATGTACAGCCCAGTAACCATAGGGCCCGTGTGCTGGTAGATGTGCAGCCCAGTAACCATAGGGCCCCGTGTGCTGGTAGATGTACAGCCCAGTAACCATAGGGCCCGTGTGCTGGTAGATGTACAGCCCAGTAACCATAGGGCCCCGTGTGCTGGTAGATGTACAGCCCAGTAACCATAGGGCCCCGTGTGCTGGTAGATGTACAGCCCAGTAACCATAGGGCCCGTGTGCTGGTAGATGTACAGCCCAGTAACCATAGGGCCCCGTGTGCTGGTAGATGTACAGCCCAGTAACCATAGGGCCCCGTGTGCTGGTAGATGTACTAGACTTCCCGCCAATCCGTCCGCTGTGTAATGGCAGTCTGCGGTACTGAAGCTGCGATTAGTCCCTTCACTAGGACGAGCATTACTGTGTATTGGGAAGAAAGCGGCACGTCATCTCCTCGTGTTTTACGTGTAAGATGAGGCCCCGCTCCTCCCATATACATTGCTGCATTGTGCCTGATCCAGTCACTATTCATATCCAGCTGATTGGCGGGATAGCAGATGTGGTACCCCTACTGATCGGATACTGATGAGCGGTCCTAAGGATAGGCCATAAGTGTTGTAAGCCCCTTACACAGCCGATACAACCTGCATGATGAGAAAATGCTTGCACGTGGTTACGTGACTGCCAACACAGTAATAGTGTGGTGTGTGCTCCGCTCACTGTCAGGACTCAGATGTCTGCAGTCAGTGAACAGCCCCTGTGACCCTGCTGGGCGCAGCCTCCCGCATGCTCCCCGAGCTTTGTTATACTGGTTTGGTGTCCCCATTGTGAGGCGGTGATGTGCGGCAGCATCACTAATCTTCTGCTTTTCTTTCTTTGCAGATTACACCCAACAAGCAAGCCAAGGGTAAGATGTCTGCGGGGCCAGACGGGGGCGCTCCACCTCCTCACCACTGTCTTATACATAAATATTATATGGGGACCTTGCTGCAGAGCCCTGAGATCCCTGACAGGCCACGTACTATCTGGTCTATTCATCCCCGCATTACAGACCACCTCCAATAATAGTTATCACTGGTCTGTAGTGCCTTCCCCATGAGTTTAAATGCTCGTACAGTAAAGAATCCCCCTCACTGTAGAGACCGGTGTGTAAGTCAATGATGACAGTGGCCTCTGTACGGACCTGCTATATTAGTTTGCCCCTCTAAATTACTGACCTGCGATATTCGATTATTGCCCCTCTACATTACTGACCTGTGATATTAGATTATTGCCTCTCTACATTACTGACCTGCGATATTAGATTATTGCTCCTCTACATTACTGATCTGCGATATTACATTATTGCCCCTCTACATTACTGACCTGCGATATTAGATTATTGCCCCTCTACATTACTGATCTGCGATATTACATTATTGCCCCTCTACATTACTGACCTGTGATATTAGATTATTGCCCCTCTACATTACTGACCTGTGATATTAGATTATTGCCCCTCTACATTACTGACCTGCGATATTAGATTATTGCCCCTCTACATTACTGACCTGCGATATTAGATTATTGCCTCTCTACATTACTGACCTGTGATATTAGATTATTGCCTCTCTACATTACTGACCTGCGATATTAGATTATTGCCTCTCTACATTACTGACCTGTGATATTAGATTATTGCCCCGCGATATTAGATATTGCCCCTCTACATTACTGATCTGCGATATTAGATTATTGCCTCTCTACATTACTGATCTGCGATATTAGATTATGGCCTCTCTACATTACTGACCTGCGATATTAGATTATTGCCTCTCTACATTACTGACCTGTGATATTAGATTATTGCCTCTCTACATTACTGACCTGTGATATTAGATTATTGCCCCTCTACATTACTGACCTGTGATATTAGATTATTGCCCCTCTACATTACGGACCTGTGATATTAGATTATTGCCCCTCTACATTACTGACCTGTGATATTAGATTATTGCCCCTCTACATTACTGACCTGTGATATTAGATTATTGCCCCTCTACATTACGGACCTGTGATATTAGATTATTGCCCCTCTACATTACTGATCTGCGATATTAGATTATTGCCCCTCTACATTACTGACCTGCGATATTAGATTATTGCCCCTCTACATTACGGACCTGTGATATAGATTATTGCCCCTCTACATTACGGACCTGTGATATTAGATTATTGCCTCTCTACATTACTGACCTGTGATATTAGATTATTGCCCGTCTACATTACTGACCTGCGATATTAGATTATTGCCCCTCTACATTACTGACCTGCGATATTAATTATTGCCCCTCTACATTACTGACCTGTGATATTAGATTATTGCTCCTCTACATTACTGATCTGCGATATTAGATTATTGCCTCTCTACATTACTGACCTGCGATATTAGATTATTGCCCCTCTACATTACTGACCTGTGATATTAGATTATTGCCCATCTACATTACTGACCTGCGATATTAGATTATTGCCTCTCTACATTACTGACCAGCGATATTAGATTATTGCCCCTCTACATTACTGATCTGCGATATTAGATTATTGCCCCTCTACATTACTGACCTGTGATATTAGATTATTGCCTCTCTACATTATTGACCTGCGATATTAGATTATTGCCCCTCTACATTACTGACCTGTGATATTAGATTATTGCCCCTCTACATTACTGACCTGTGATATTAGATTATTGCCTCTCTACATTACTGACCTGCGATATTAGATTATTGCCCCTCTACATTACTGACCTGCGATATTAGATTATTGCCCCTCTACATTACTGACCTGCGATATTAGATTATTGCCTCTCTACATTACTGACCTGCGATATTAGATTATTGCCTCTCTACATTACTGACCTGTGATATTAGATTATTGCCCGTCTACATTACTGACCTGTGATATTAGATTATTGCCCCTCTACATTACTGACCTGTGATATTAGATTATTGCCTCTCTACATTACTGACCTGCGATATTAGATTATTGCCCCTCTACATTACTGACCTGTGATATTAGATTATTGCCCCTCTACATTACTGACCTGCGATATTAGATTATTGCCTCTCTACATTACTGACCTGTGATATTAGATTATTGCCCGTCTTCACTACTGACCTGCGATATTAGATTATTGCCCCTCTACATTACTGACCTGCGATATTAGATTATTGCCCTTCTCCATCACTGACCTGCGATATTAGATTATTGCTCCTCTACATTACTGACCTGCGATATTAGATTATTGCCCCTCTACATTACTGACCTGTGATATTAGATTATTGCCTCTCTACATTACTGACCTGCGATATTAGATTATTGCCTCTCTACATTACTGACCTGTGATATTAGATTATTGCCCCTCTACATTACTGACCTGCGATATTAGATTATTGCTCCTCTACATTACTGACCTGCGATATTAGATTATTGCCCCTCTACATTACTGACCTGTGATATTAGATTATTGCCTCTCTACATTACTGACCTGTGATATTAGATTATTGCCTCTCTACATTACTGACCTGTGATATTAGATTATTGCCTCTCTACATTACTGACCTGTGATATTAGATTATTGCCTCTCTACATTACTGACCTGTGATATTAGATTATTGCCTCTCTACATTACTGACCTGTGATATTAGATTATTGCCCCTCTACATTACTGACCTGTGATATTAGATTATTGCTCCTCTACATTACTGACCTGTGATATTAGATTATTGCCTCTCTACATTACTGACCTGTGATATTAGATTATTGCCTCTCTACATTACTGACCTGTGATATTAGATTATTGCCTCTCTACATTACTGACCTGCGATATTAGATTATTGCTCCTCTACATTACTGACCTGTGATATTAGATTATTGCCCCTCTACATTACTGACCTGTGATATTAGATTATTGCCCGTCTTCACTACTGACCTGCGATATTAGATTATTGCCCCTCTACATCACTGACCTGAGATATTAGATTATTGCCCCTCTACATTACTGACCTGCGATATTAGATTATTGCTCCTCTACATTACTGACCTGCGATATTAGATTATTGCTCCTCTACATTACTGACCTGTGATATTAGATTATTGCCCCTCTACATTACTGACCTGTGATATTAGATTATTGCCCGTCTTCACTACTGACCTGCGATATTAGATTATTGCCCCTCTACATCACTGACCTGCGATATTAGATTATTGCCCCTCTACATTACTGACCTGCGATATTAGATTATTGCTCCTCTACATTACTGACCTGCGATATTAGATTATTGCTCCTCTACATTACTGACCTGCGATATTAGATTATTGCCTCTCTACATTACTGACCTGTGATATTAGATTATTGCCCCTCTACATCACTGACCTGAGATATTAGATTATTGCTCCTCTACATTACTGACCTGCGATATTAGATTATTGCCCCTCTACATTACTGACCTGCGATATTAGATTATTGCCCCTCTACATCACTGACCTGAGATATTAGATTATTGCCCCTCTACATTACTGACCTGTGATATTAGATTATTGCCCCTCTACATTACTGACCTGCGATATTAATTATTGCCCCTCTACATTACTGACCTGTGATATTAGATTATTGCCTCTCTACATTACTGACCTGCGATATTAGATTATTGCCCCTCTACATCACTGACCTGCGATATTAGATTATTGCCCCTCTACATTACTGACCTGTGATATTAGATTATTGCCCCTCTACATTACTGACCTGTGATATTAGATTATTGCCTCTCTACATTACTGACCTGCGATATTAGATTATTGCTCCTCTACATTACTGACCTGCGATATTAGATTATTGCCTCTCTACATTACTGACCTGTGATATTAGATTATTGCCTCTCTACATTACTGACCTGCGATATTAGATTATTGCTCCTCTACATTACTGACCTGTGATATTAGATTATTGCCTCTCTACATTACTGACCTGCGATATTAGATTATTGCCTCTCTACATTACTGACCTGTGATATTAGATTATTGCCTCTCTACATTACTGACCTGCGATATTAGATTATTGCCTCTCTACATTACTGACCTGTGATATTAGATTATTGCCTCTCTACATTACTGACCTGCGATATTAGATTATTGCTCCTCTACATTACTGACCTGCGATATTAGATTATTGCCTCTCTACATTACTGACCTGTGATATTAGATTATTGCCTCTCTACATTACTGACCTGCGATATTAGATTATTGCTCCTCTACATTACTGACCTGTGATATTAGATTATTGCCTCTCTACATTACTGACCTGCGATATTAGATTATTGCCTCTCTACATTACTGACCTGTGATATTAGATTATTGCCTCTCTACATTACTGACCTGCGATATTAGATTATTGCTCCTCTACATTACTGACCTGTGATATTAGATTATTGCCCCTCTACATTACTGACCTGTGATATTAGATTATTGCCCGTCTTCACTACTGACCTGCGATATTAGATTATTGCCCCTCTACATCACTGACCTGAGATATTAGATTATTGCCCCTCTACATTACTGACCTGCGATATTAGATTATTGCCTCTCTACATTACTGACCTGTGATATTAGATTATTGCCTCTCTACATTACTGACCTGCGATATTAGATTATTGCTCCTCTACATTACTGACCTGCGATATTAGATTATTGCTCCTCTACATTACTGACCTGCGATATTAGATTATTGCTCCTCTACATTACTGACCTGCGATATTAGATTATTGCTCCTCTACATTACTGACCTGTGATATTAGATTATTGCCTCTCTACATTACTGACCTGCGATATTAGATTATTGCCTCTCTACATTACTGACCTGTGATATTAGATTATTGCCTCTCTACATTACTGACCTGCGATATTAGATTATTGCTCCTCTACATTACTGACCTGCGATATTAGATTATTGCCTCTCTACATTACTGACCTGTGATATTAGATTATTGCCTCTCTACATTACTGACCTGCGATATTAGATTATTGCTCCTCTACATTACTGACCTGCGATATTAGATTATTGCTCCTCTACATTACTGACCTGTGATATTAGATTATTGCCTCTCTACATTACTGACCTGTGATATTAGATTATTGCCTCTCTACATTACTGACCTGTGATATTAGATTATTGCCTCTCTACATTACTGACCTGTGATATTAGATTATTGCCCCTCTACATTACTGACCTGCGATATTAGATTATTGCCTCTCTACATTACTGACCTGTGATATTAGATTATTGCCTCTCTACATTACTGACCTGCGATATTAGATTATTGCTCCTCTACATTACTGACCTGCGATATTAGATTATTGCTCCTCTACATTACTGACCTGCGATATTAGATTATTGCTCCTCTACATTACTGACCTGCGATATTAGATTATTGCTCCTCTACATTACTGACCTGTGATATTAGATTATTGCCTCTCTACAGGAATGCTGGCCATCCTACTGGGTCTTCTCCGATATCAGGCCCCTTCTCAGCATTGATCCCCCACCATAGACAGACCATGGCCGCAGGGAGCGCACACCCAGGCTCCTGGTTTCTTGCACACTGACTGTTTTTCTTTCCCCTCTCTCTAGCTATGGGGCGTACCCCTCGCAGCCGGCACAGAGCTATTCCCAGCAGGGCAGCCAGTCGTACAGCCAGCAGGGTTATGGCAACTACGGCCAGGCGGCCGGCTCTTCTTCCTACGGTCAGGGTGGAGGATACGGCTCATCCTACGGCCAGGAGCAGAGCTGTGAGTTCTCGTCATCGGTCTGTCCTGTGTATTCTGTCTGTCTCTTATTGTTCTCCTCCCATTGATGCGCGGTTTTCTGTATACAGCCGGATACAGCTCCCAGTCGGCTCCACAAGGCTATGGGGCAGGTAACTACGGCAGCTCGCAGACCTCACAGACTCCTTATGGCGGGGGCCAGCAGCAGCAGCAGTCTTCTCAGTCATCGTACTCCAGCTACTCCCAGCAGCCGCCGGCCAGCAGCAATTCTGGAAGGTGGGTGATGGCTCTGCTCGCTGCGTGATCTGAGGTGGTCGTCCCTGGTGTGTAACGTGTCCTTCTTTTACTCACAGCTATGGCAGCAGCTCCCAGTCCTCGTCCTACCAGCAGCCACCACAGGGGGGCAGCAGCTATGGTCAGCAGAGCGGTGGTGGTGGTGGTGGCGGCGGCAGCGGTGGTTACAGCAGCCAGCAGGGCGGCTATGGAGGAGGACAGAACCAGTCCAGCTACGGAGGCCAGCAGAGCAGCAGCAGCTATGGCAGTCAGCAGCCCAGCTCCTACGGGCAACAGTCGAGCTACACACCTTCTCAGGGCTATGGCCAGCAGCAGTCCCAGTACAGCAGCGGGTGTACGTGTGGAAGCGATCAGACCGGACGTGTGCTTCTACAGTCCTCGCTTGGTTTGGAAATCTTACCTGTTTTCTTTTCCTTAGCTGGTGGCTACAACCAGGATTCTCCATCCATGGGTGGAGGCGGAGGCTACGGTGGCTCTGATCAGGGAGGCTTCGGCGGACCTGATAGCAGAGGCCGGGGCCGCGGAGGCTTCAGGGGCCGCGGAGACTTCGACCGGGGCGGCAGAGGAAGCCGTGGCGGAAGAGGCGGCATGGGG
The DNA here is from genome assembly GCF_032444005.1 of Ranitomeya imitator. NCBI lineage: Eukaryota > Metazoa > Chordata > Amphibia > Anura > Dendrobatidae > Ranitomeya > Ranitomeya imitator. The sequence goes on along the minus strand of NC_091288.1, from coordinate 220,127,547 downwards.
TAGGTATCTGACCATGGGCAGTGTGCGTGGGCGGAGCATGGATGTCTGGATGCTGATTGGCTGTCGCTGTGAGGCGTTAAACCAGGGTGGTGTTACCGATGCGTTAAACCAGGGTGGTGTTACCGATGCGTTTACCACTTGTGAACGGACAACTGTAAATCTGGTGTCAAACAAATTATCACAGGAAAGGGTGTAAATGTACCGCAAAGGTTCATCCAGACCACAAACTGGTCAGTGCAGGCAGGGCGACGGCTCCATGTGTACCAGGCTAAGCAAAAAAAAATACGCAAAATGGTCAATGATTGGTTATAAATGGTCAATGATTGGTTATAAAACCTATCTAGATGTGTTTACATGATACCCGGGTATCAGGTCTCACTATAAGGTACAAGTGTGTCCTAGACGTCAGAAGCGTCACCCTAGGTCTGTGTGTCTACGGCCAATGTGCTGGGATTGTGTGATGGTTACGTGGGGGGAATCACTGCCAATGGTGGGGTTGGGGGCTCGGACACTGGACGGGGGGCACACGAGGTGAGTATGGAGACGCCCGCTGCAGGGTCAGGAATACAACTGCCATGTTTGCTGTGTTGCTCTGCTTTAACACATTCTGCATTTTATGTGCTACAGGTTTTCAAGGTGTCGTCAGCTTTCACACTAGCTTTATATCAGCAGAGTATAGCCGTATATAAGCCTAGCATTACAGGCCGGTCACTGCCCGAGTGCACAAAGCACCGGCCTATGGTGAATTCTAAGCAAACCTTGGTGTAAAAACCACAGATCTCATAGAGAAACAAACAGTAATGGTGTCTGCGCTGCTAAACGCCGCTAATGGTGGTCACTAGATGTAGAGCAACAAGATGCAAGTGTGTTAGTGAGTGTGCACGCCTAGGCGGGTGCGTGCCGGAGCAGGACTTCTGTAGCTGTGGGAATCTCAATGTCTCCTAATTGTCTTCTCAGCGGTGGTGAACGGGGAGGATTCAGTAAATTTGGTGGTAAGTGAAAAGAGAGTTGTCAAATCTCCAACACGAATTCTTGTTACTGTTACATTTTCTTTGGGTTCATTCATAAGCAGATTGGGGAGGGCTCATCCCACGTGTCGGTGCCAGTGCACTTTATTTTTACCTTCGGTCTATATAATGTTTATTATTTTGGTTTAGTTTGAACACGTTTTTGCAGGGTGATGTGTGTTCAGTCGCAGCAGAAGCTGCCGGGGGCGTCTGGTTAATAATATCCGGGAGGCAGGAAATTGGTCAATGCATGTGTCAGAGGTTAAGGATCCATTAACCCTAGAAACCTGGTGTAAAAAAAAAGAAGTGTTTACAAGTGTAATAATGGTTATAAGCTAAAGGACCTCCAGTCATGAAATGGTTAAAAGGTGTGGTAAAAATATGCGCAATTAAGGTTTACTAACCGAGGTATTCAAAAAAAGTAAAATAAAGGTTTATTGGTCATAAAAAAAACCACAGCAAAAGTGGAAAAATACAACTGTGTAATAGGAAGGCGTTCATTCACGATGGATCCCATATTGTGCGTTTATAAGGGTACAACACGAAGTGTAATATTGGTGGTCTGTGCCGGACATGGGGGTCCCGGTGTAACCCCAGGATAGACTTGTGTGTAAAGGTCTCAGAATGGCTAGTCTGAGCGATCATACCTCTGCTTTGTGTGTGGTGGGGGGAATATGGCCGCCGTCTGCCGCCAGACCTGTAATACCTCCTGTTCTCTGCTCTTCAAAGGACCACGTGAAGGCGGACCCCCCAGAAATGAGATGGGTGAGTGCTAAGCCCCCCAATACACCCTGATGGTGTACTGCCCTCGCCGTGTACGGCCGATCACTAACCGCTGCTTTCCTCACAGCCGAGCAGGATAACTCCGACAACAACACCATCTTTGTGCAAGGCCTCGGCGAGAACGTGACCGTGGAGACGGTCGCTGACTACTTCAAGCAGATCGGAATAATCAAGGTGAGTGCAGGAAAATAATTATTAAATTGGCTATTAAATTAGCCATTAAAATAGCCATCATGTGCGGGGAAAGATGCGGGCTCAGTATGTGAGCACGCATGAAAGGCAGAGAAAAAAATACTACTTGACGTGAAAAGGTTAATTAAACCCAAGGACAATATATATTTTTAATGCATATATTTGTGGGTAAAAAAACATGTTGCAATCTGGTTTCCTTAAAAATTTTGCAATTTTCAGCTTTCCTATGCTTTGTGGTCATAAATCAGTTCACAAAAGGGTTTTGCATAAAACTATTGTCATGAGCTTGCTGACTGGTTGTCTGTTAACTCATTGTTTCCTGGATATTAGCAGTGAATTAGGCATTATAATGATATTTGCGGAGTTTCTGCCGTTATAAAGTCTGTAGTGCTAAATGTCGTTTCCTCCACAGACAAACAAAAAGACTGGACAGCCCATGATCAATCTGTACACTGACCGGGAGACTGGCAAGCTGAAGGGAGAGGCCACCGTGTCCTTCGATGATCCCCCCTCTGCAAAGGCTGCCATTGACTGGTTTGATGGTGAGTGGCCATAGGATTAGCGAGTTGTCCTCAGTTTCCCATGACCCGTGATCTGTTAAATCCCAGTGATCTTTCTCCTCAGGGAAAGAATTCTCTGGTAACCCGATTAAAGTGTCCTTTGCCACGAGGAGAGCAGACTTCAACAGCCGCGGAGGTGGAAATGGGCGAGGGAGAGGACGTGGAGGAGGTGAGTGCATGGTGAGGCGTTCAAGGGATTGTCCAGCTTCTCTCAATTCTTCATCTAGAGAAGAGTGCTGCTAAGTCTTAGCTGCCATGATGAGCGGCTGATGCCTCGCGTCACCGTAGGGGTCTATACATGTGAGCGGCACTGGTCGAGCCTCTAGTTTAGCTGCTGATTTCCCCGTTTAGTGAGCTGCACTGGTTGAGCCTCTAGTTTAGCTGCTGATCTCCCCGATTAGTGAGCTGCACTGGTCGAGCCTCTAGTTTAGCTGCTGATTTCCCTGTTTAGTGAGCTGCACTGGTCGAGCCTCTAGTTTAGCTGCTGATCTCCCCGATTAGTGAGCTGCACTGGTTGAGCCTCTAGTTTAGCTGCTAATCTCTCCATTTAGTGAGCGGCACTGGTCGAGCCTCTAGCTGCTGGTCTCCCCGTTAAGTGAGCGGCACTGGTCGAGCCTCTAGTTTGGCTGCTGATCTCCCCGTTTAGTGAGCTGCACTGGTCGAGCCTCTAGCTGCTGATCTCCCCGTTTAGTGAGCTGCACTGGTCGAGCCTCTAGCTGCTGATCTCCCCGTTTAGTGAGCTGCACTGGTCGAGCCTCTAGCTGCTGATCTCCCCGTTTAGTGAGCTGCACTGGTCGAGCCTCTAGTTTGGCTGCTGATCTCCCCATTTAGTGAGCTGCACTGGTTGAGCCTCTAGTTTAGCTGCTGATCTCCCCGTTTAGTGAGCGGCACTGGTCGAGCCTCTAGTTTAGCTGCTGATTTCCCCGTTTAGTGAGCTGCACTGGTCGAGCCTCTAGTTTGGCTGCTGATCTCCCTGTTTAGTGAGCTGCACTGGTCGAGCCACTAGATTGACAGCAGATTTCCTTGCTATGTGCTCCTTTGCTCAGTTTCTAATTTGATTTTTTTTTTTTCCTTCAGGATCTATGGGGCGCGGAGGATTTGGTGGTCCCAGCAGTAACAATGGCCGGGGAGGAGGAGGAGGTGGTGGTGGCGGATACCCCAGTGGAGGAGGTGGTGGTGGTGGTGGTGGTGGAGGACAACAAAGAGCTGGAGATTGGAAATGTCCAAACCCGTAAGTGGAGGATCCTGGACCCGTCCACCTGGTGAACCCCCAGCAGCTTGTCGCCTCATGTTCTGATTCCTTCTTCTAGGACTTGTGAGAACATGAACTTCTCCTGGAGAAATGAGTGCAATCAGTGCAAGGCTCCAAAGCCCGACGGACCTGGAGGGCCGGGCGGTGCCCACATGGGTAAGGATTTGGATTTAACCCTGTCCTGTAATGAAGCCCTGTTACTTCAGACTGCTCCACTGAACTTTCTGGTACTTTCAGGTGGTGGAGGAGGCGGTGGTGGTTTTGGTGAGGAGCGAAGAGGCGGAGGCCGTGGTGGCTTTGACCGTGGTGGCTTCAGAGGGAGAGGTGGCGACAGGGGAGGCTTCCGGGGTGGAAGAGGTGGAGACCGTGGTGGATACGGACCAGGCAAAATGGACTCCAGGTGAGTTGGAAGAGTGTTAGTGACAGAAGCACTTTATGGTCGTTCACTTTCTGCAGTTGCATTTTTGTCTTGAGGTTTATGAAAGTCGCCACATGTGGACGGCGGCTGATGGTCGCCTGAGCTGTACGGTCAGATCCAGTAACCACCATGTTCTTGTGTTTCAGGGGGGATCACAGACAAGACAGACGTGATCGGCCATACTGACAGTGATGCTCCATTTCCACCGTTACTGTTTTTATTTTATACGTATGATGTATCCTATGGATTCTTGCTGAACTGTTCTAGGTTTCTGTATACTTTGTATGACCCCGCAGTGTATTTTATCAGTCTTTGTAAAGTCCTCACCCATTAAACTAAAACTTGTGTGTAAGCATCTGGTCTCTGGACAAGTTGTATTCAGCAATGTTGTGTAATGTAGATGGACCAGGTAGGGCAGGCTCATCTGTAGCGTGAGTACCGGGACCCATCATCTGCTGTGGGGTGGCTACAAGAGCCTGTAGTTGGATGTAAGGTGCACACATCAATACAGGGGCCTGTGGGGGGGTGTATACATGGGATCCGTAGTCTGGGTGTTGTGTACATGGGGCCCATGGTCAGCCGGCTGGTGGAAACATAGGGGAGGGGGGTGTACAAGAGACCTATGGTGGATGGGGGGGGGTGTACGTGGGGGATGTGTGTGATGAGGGAGCCGCCGCCATCTTAAACGGGCATATTAACAGATTGGCGTGACTCCATTTTGTCTCCTGGTCACAGGTCTGCAGAGAGGAACGCTCCTGGCCGTCACCTTTTCTAATGAATAAAGTTCCTTTTAGCATGGTAATGAAATTAAGCTCAGTGTAGCAGGCAGAAGGTACTTCAAAGCTCAATGAGGAAGCTACACCAGCAGGGGACAGTTGCCTGGGGCTTAATTAAAGCACGCATGTCAAGTGGCCACAGGATATACGTCAATTATGGCCTTCCAGTCGAACCGTCTCCAACATAAAATTGTGAATTATGGACGCATTGTCTGAGGTACAGGCTCATAAAAAATCCCCCTCGCCCATAAGAAATTGCGCATCTGACCGTGCAACTCCTGGGTCCATGGGAGTTCTGAAACCTGAGATATGGAGATCAGCCTCCCACAGCGACCGAATGGGTCCGGGTTTGGTCCCTGGGCGACCGGCAGAACAAACCTTGTGCGCTGGTACCACCCGTGTACTGATCCGACCACCCTGAGACCAGTAATCCCTTATTAGATACTACATTATCACTAGTCACATATAGCCCTAGACATATGTCCCTACACACATATAGATATACTAGATGGTGGCCTGATTCTAACGCATCGGGTATTCTAGACTATGCATGTCCACGTAGTATGTTGCCCCAGGCACGTAGTATGTTGCCCCAGGCACGTAGTAGGTTGCCCCAGGCACGTAGTAGGTTGCCCCAGGCACGTAGTAAGTTGCCCCAGGCACGTAGTAGGTTGCCCCAGGCACGTTTGTCACAGTTTAAAAAATAAACATATACTCACCTTTCCGAGGGCCCCTTGTCCACGGCAGCTTCCGGTCCCAGGGTTGGTATGAGCGCAGGACCTGTGAGGATATCGCAGTCACATGACCGTGACATCATGGCAGGTCCTTCTCGCGCAGCGCCTGTGATGACATCGCGGTCACATGACAGTGACGTCATGGCAGGTCCTTCTCCCATACCATCTTTGCCACCGGAACCTGCAACGGAAGATGGCTGGCGTGAGCGGCTCAGCGGACTACAGAGGGTGAGTATAGCAGGTTTTTTATTTTAACATTACATTTTTTACTATTGATGCCGCATAGGCACCGTCAATAGTAAAAAGTTGGGGACACACAGGGTTAATGGCGGTAACGGAGTGCGTTACCCGCGGCATAACACGGTCTTTTACCACTGGCATTAACCCTGTGTTAGCGGTGACCGGAGGGTAGTGTGCGGGCGACAGACATTGACTGCGGGGAGTAAGGAGCGGCCATTTTCTACCGGACTGTGCCTGTCGCTGATTGGTCGCAGCAGCCATGACAGGCAGCTGGCGAGACCAATCAGCGAATGAATAACCGTGACAGGACAGACAGATGGAAGTGACCCTTAGACAATTATATAGTAGATTGGAATAAATCTTGCAGGGAGGCTGAGGGGTGGAGAATGCTAGCCCATCCAGTTACAGGGGGGGAGGGACATAGAAGGTTTAAGAGCTGAGGTCACTTGGAGAGACACTCAGAAAGAACAGAGGAAGATGACTAAGGAAGAGGGGTATGCCAGCCAGAGGGGAGCAAGCACATGCTTTCTGGGGGCTGCCCGGCAACTAAGTCTTGGACCTGCAGAACGCTGAGCCCCCCCGGCTTCCACAAGCAACCTTCAACCTAACATAGTAACATAGCTAGTAAGGCCGAAAAAAGACATTTGTCCATCCAGTTCAGCCTATATTCCATCATAATAAATCCCCAGATCTACGTCCTTCTACAGAACCTAATAATTGTATGATACAATATTGTTCTGCTCCAGGAAGACATCCAGGCCTCTCTTGAACCCCTCGACTGAGTTCGCCATCACCACCTCCTCAGGCAAGCAATTCCAGATTCTCACTGCCCTAACAGTAAAGAATCCTCTTCTATGTTGGTGGAAAAACCTTCTCTCCTCCAGACGCAAAGAATGCCCCCTTGTGCCCGTCACCTTCCTTGGTATAAACAGATCCTCAGCGAGATATTTGTATTGTCCCCTTATATACTTATACATGGTTATTAGATCGCCCCTCAGTCGTCTTTTTTCTAGACTAAATAATCCTAATTTCGCTAATCTATCTGGGTATTGTAGTTCTCCCATCCCCTTTATTAATTTTGTTGCCCTCCTTTGTACTCTCTCTAGTTCCATTATATCCTTCCTGAGCACCGGTGCCCAAAACTGGACACAGTACTCCATGTGCGGTCTAACTAGGGATTTGTACAGAGGCAGTATAATGCTCTCATCATGTGTATCCAGACCTCTTTTAATGCACCCCATGATCCTGTTTGCCTTGGCAGCTGCTGCCTGGCACTGGCTGCTCCAGGTAAGTTTATCATTAACTAGGATCCCCAAGTCCTTCTCCCTGTCAGATTTACCCAGTGGTTTCCCGTTCAGTGTGTAATGGTGATATTGATTCCCTCTTCCCATGTGTATAACCTTACATTTATCATTGTTAAACCTCATCTGCCACCTTTCAGCCCAAGTTTCCAACTTATCCAGATCCATCTGTAGCAGAATACTATCTTCTCTTGTATTAACTGCTTTACATAGTTTTGTATCATCTGCAAATATCGATATTTTACTGTGTAAACCTTCTACCAGATCATTAATGAATATGTTGAAGAGAACAGGTCCCAATACTGACCCCTGCGGTACCCCACTGGTCACAGCGACCCAGTTAGAGACTATACCATTTATAACCACCCTCTGCTTTCTATCACTAAGCCAGTTACTAACCCATTTACACACATTTTCCCCCAGACCAAGCATTCTCATTTTGTGTACCAACCTCTTGTGCGGCACGGTATCAAACGCTTTGGAAAAATCGAGATATACCACGTCCAATGACTCACCGTGGTCCAGTCTATAGCTTACCTCTTCATAAAAACTGATTAGATTGGTTTGACAGGAGCGATTTCTCATAAACCCATGCTGATATGGAGTTAAACAGTTATTCTCATTGAGATAATCCAGAATAACATCCCTCAGAAACCCTTCAAATATTTTACCAACAATAGAGGTTAGACTTACTGGCCTATAATTTCCAGGTTCACTTTTAGAGCCCTTTTTGAATATTGGCACCACATTTGCTATGCGCCAGTCCTGCGGAACAGACCCTGTCGCTATAGAGTCACTAAAAATAAGAAATAATGGTTTATCTATTACATTACTTAGTTCTCTTAGTACTCGTGGGTGTATGCCATCCGGACCCGGAGATTTATCTATTTTAATCTTATTTAGCCGCTTTCGCACCTCTTCTTGGGTTAGATTGGCGACCCTTAATATAGGGTTTTCATTGTTTCTTGGGATTTCACCTAGCATTTCATTTTCCACCGTGAATACCGTGGAGAAGAAGGTGTTTAATATGTTAGCTTTTTCCTCGTCATCTACAACCATTCTTTCCTCACTATTTTTTAAGGGGCCTACATTTTCAGTTTTTATTCTTTTACTATTGATATAGTTGAAGAACAGTTTGGGATTAGTTTTACTCTCCTTAGCAATGTGCTTCTCTGTTTCCTTTTTGGCAGCTTTAATTAGTTTTTTAGATAAAGTATTTTTCTCCCTATAGTTTTTTTAGAGCTTCAATGGTGCCATCCTGCTTTAGTAGTGCAAATGCTTTCTTTTTACTGTTAATTGCCTGTCTTACTTCTTTGTTTAGCCACATTGGGTTTTTCCTATTTCTAGTCCTTTTATTCCCACAAGGTATAAACCGCTTACACTGCCTAATTAGGATGTTCTTAAACATTTCCCATTTATTATCTGTATTCTCATTTCTGAGGATATTGTCCCAGTCTACCAGATTAAGGGCATCTCTAAGCTGTTCAAACTTTGCCTTCCTAAAGTTCAATGTTTTTGTGACTCCCTGACAAGTCCCCCTAGTGAAAGACAGGTGAAACTGCACAATATTGTGGTCGCTATTTCCTAGATGCCCGACCACCTGCAGATTTGTTATTCTGTCAGGTCTATTAGATAGTATTAGGTCTAAAAGTGCTGCTCCTCTGGTTGGATTCTGCACCAATTGTGAAAGATAATTTTTCTTGGTTATTAGCAGAAACCTGTTGCCTTTATGGGTTTCACAGGTTTCTGTTTCCCAGTTAATATCCGGGTAGTTAAAGTCCCCCATAACCAGGACCTCATTATGGGTTGCAGCTTCATCTATCTGCTTTAGAAGTAGACTTTCCATGCTTTCTGTTATATTTGGGGGTTTGTAACAGACCCCAATGAGAATTTTGTTACCATTTTTCCCTCCATGAATTTCAACCCATATGGACTCGACATCCTCATTCCCTTCGCTAATATCCTCCCTTAAAGTGGACTTTAGACAAGACTTTACATAGAGACAAACCCCTCCTCCTCTCCGATTTTTACGATCCTTTCTAAACAGACTGTAACCCTGTAAGTTAACTGCCCAGTCATAGCTTTCATCTAACCATGTCTCGGTTATTCCCACTATGTCAAAGTTACCTGTAGATATTTCTGCTTCTAGTTCTTCCATCTTGTTTGTCAGGCTTCTGGCGTTTGCGAGCATGCAGTTTAGAGGATTTTGTTTTGTTCCAATCTCCTCACTGTGGATTGTTTTAGAAATGTTCTTACCTCCCTTCTGAGTATGTTTTCCTGGGTCGTCTTTGTTCGAGTCTAATGTTTTTCTTCCCGTCCCCTCTTCTTCTAGTTTAACGCCCTCCTGATGAGTGTAGCGAGTCTTCTGGCGAATGTGTGTTTCCCAGGTTTGTTGAGGTGTAGTCCGTCTCTGGCGAGGAGTCCATCGTACCAGTAATTCACACCGTGGTCCAGGAATCCAAATCCTTGTTGTCTGCACCATCGTCTTAGCCAGTTGTTTGCATCAAGGATCCTGTTCCATCTCCTGGTGCCATGCCCATCTACTGGAAGGATAGAAGAAAAAACTACCTGTGCATCCAGTTCCTTTACTTTCTTCCCCAACTCTTCAAAGTCCTTGCAGATTGTCGGTAGGTCCTTCCTTGCCGTGTCATTGGTGCCAACATGTATCAGAAGAAATGGGTGGACGTCCTTGGAGCTGAAGAGCTTTGGTATCCTATCGGTCACATCCTTGATCATCGCACCTGGAAGGCAGCATACTTCTCTTGCAGTTATGTCCGGTCTGCAGATGGCTGCTTCTGTGCCTCTCAGTAGTGAGTCTCCCACCACCACCACTCTTCGTTGCTTCTTGGCTGTACTTTTTGCTGTCACTTGTTGCTGTGTGCCCTTTTCTTTTTTGCTTGCTGGTATTGCTTCATTCTTAGGTGTGCCATCTTCATCCTCTACAAAGATTTGATATCGGTTCTTCAGTTGTGTGGTTGGTGATTTCTCCATGGTCTTCTTGCTTCTTTTGGTCACATGCTTCCACTCATCTGCTTTTGGAGGTTCTCTGACACTTTTTGCACCTTCTGTGACCAGTAGAGATGCTTCTGTTCTGTCTAGAAAGTCTTCATTCTCTTTGATGAGTTTCAAAGTTGCTATTCTTTCTTCCAGACCCCGCACCTTTTCTTCTAAAAGGGCCACTAGTCTACACTTCTGACAGGTGAAATTGGATTCTTCTTCTGGTCGATCTGTGAACATGTAGCACATGCTGCAGCTCACCATGTAGGTTGTCACATCTGCCATGTTGCTCCTAGATCCTGCTGACTTGCTGTGTGTTTTCCTTCTTGTGTAATCTACTCAGCCAAGCTCTCTTGCAATAATGTCCTACAGGCAAAAATTTCGAAGCAGCTGGTCCCGGCTGTACCCAACGATCTTCTAGCTTAGGGAGACTTCGCTTCTCCCAGAAGGCACCTGGAATATGCAAATTAGCCTCCTGAAGCTTGAATCCCTGGTTTGGTGATGCTTTCGAAGCAGCTGGTCCCGGCTGTACCCAACGATCTTCTAGCTTAGGGAGACTTCGCTTCTCCCAGAAGGCACCTGGAATATGCAAATTAGCCTCCTGAAGCTTGAATCCCTGGTTTGGTGATGCTTTAGAAGCAGCTGGTCCCGGCTGTACCCAACGATCTTCTAGCTTAGGGAGACTTCGCTTCTCCCAGAAGGCACCTGGAATATGCAAATTAGCCTCCTGAAGCTTGAATCCCTGGTTTGGTGATGCTTTCGAAGCAGCTGGTCCCGGCTGTACCCAACGATCTTTTAGCTTAGGGAGACTTCGCTTCTCCCAGAAGGCACCTGGAATATGCAAATTAGCCTCCTGAAGCTTGAATCCCTGGTTTGGTGATGCTTTCGAAGCAGCTGGTCCCGGCTGTACCCAACGATCTTCTAGCTTAGGGAGACTTCGCTTCTCCCAGAAGGCACCTGGAATATGCAAATTAGCCTCCTGAAGCTTGAATCCCTGGTTTGTTGATGCTTTCGAAGCAGCTGGTCCCGGCTGTACCCAACGATCTTCTAGCTTAGGGAGACTTCGCTTCTCCCAGAAGGCACCTGGAATATGCAAATTAGCCTCCTGAAGCTTGAATCCCTGGTTTGGTGATGCTTTCGAAGCAGCTGGTCCCGGCTGTACCCAACGATCTTCTAGCTTAGGGAGACTTCGCTTCTCCCAGAAGGCACCTGGAATATGCAAATTAGCCTCCTGAAGCTTGAATCCCTGGTTTGGTGATGCTTTCGAAGCAGCTGGTCCCGGCTGTACCCAACGATCTTCTAGCTTAGGGAGACTTCGCTTCTCCCAGAAGGCACCTGGAATATGCAAATTAGCCTCCTGAAGCTTGAATCCCTGGTTTGGTGATGCTTTCGAAGCAGCTGGTCCCGGCTGTACCCAACGATCTTCTAGCTTAGGGAGACTTCGCTTCTCCCAGAAGGCACCTGGAATATGCAAATTAGCCTCCTGAAGCTTGAATCCTGGTAAATTGACCTCCAGCTTTATACCTTTAAGCCTTGTCTTATGTTTGTTATATTTTACTCTGACTGTAACTCTTGATATAGTTTGATTGTATAATTCTTGTAATTACCTGGTGCGCCCTTAAAGCAATTAAATCATAAATTAATTTTGGGCTGATCATTTTACTCTGATTGTAAATCTTAGAATACCCAGCGTGGGTAACGGGTCAGTCTCACCGGCGGTCATTTGCTCTAGGTGCAGTTCCCTTATTGACCTGAGAGACAAAGGGGGCGCTGGAGAGCTGTACCGGTGTAGTTATGTCACGGATTGGTGACGTGGGAGGAGCTGGGTTTCCTTCACATTGGTGGCAGCGTTTGGGATCGGAGTAATAGTGTGTGGGACCCATACTCACAGACACTAAGATTACCAGCGGTAACTTTCACTGCTGGGGTCTTAAGGTCAGCCCAACACTAGACGGTCAGAGTGTAGATATAATAAGTTGTGTGCAAGGTCAGGGTTACAGCTGTGTCAGTAACCAAAGGTTGCAAAGATGGCGGATGGCACCAGGAGTGCAGTGAGGGTGCAGGCCAATGCTATGGTCTGAGGAGGTGGTGGATGGTACTGTTCAAGGCGAGGGGGAGCTCAGCCAGGACTCCCCAAGGAGCCAGCCACCCGTGCTTAGTCCGGCAAGGGACTACCCACCACCTACCTGCCCCAGCCTGTCCACATCAGAGGCCCTTGTTGCAGTGGCATGTCTCGAGGCGGTTAATGAAGACGCCTATATGAAACTCATGGCAACTTCAGAGAATGCAGCGGAGCAAGCAGCGGCAGAGAGAGCAGCGGAGCGCTGGCACCGACTCTAGATGGCTCAACACGGGCTCCCCCTGGACGCCCCAGCACCACCAGAGTCCAGGGCTTCCAAAGTCTGGGCTGAGGACTTCCCTCCACTTGAGAAGGATGGAGACCTGGATTCCTTCTTGCTCGCCTTTGAAAGAACCTGCCTTCAACACCATCTGGCCCCGGATCAGTGGGCAAGATACCTGACCCCCTGTTTGAGGGGTAAGTCTCTGGAAGTTTTGGGGGACTTACCTGCCGGGGCGGAGCAGGACTACAGCATCATCAAGCGGACCCTGATCCAGCACTAAAACCTCACCCCAGAGTCCTACCGCAAGAAGTTCCGGAGCCTGCAGCGGGGCCCAAAGGACACCTGGACCGACCACATGCAGGTGTTGCTGAGAGCTGCAGAGCACTGGACCTTGGATCTAGCGCTCACCACCCGCCAGGAGGTCTAGGAACTGTTCGTCATGGAGCAGTTCTTGTGGAACTGCTCAGAGGACCTCCAGCAGTTCCTCCGTGACCAGAAACCGAAGGGGGCTTCTGCTACAGCCGCCCTGGCAGACGAGTATGCCAATAACAGGGCGCCTGAGCCGAAGAAGCCTGCCAGCAGCACCTGGAGAGGGGGTAAGCCCAATCCTGCCCCTGTCTCCCCAGCCCCCAGAGTGCGAGGGGTGTACCCCCCTGCTGCCCTCTCCAGGCCAGGCGCAAAACCCAGACATCACTGCAACCAGCTGGGACACTTCAAGGCTGTATGTCCCCAGCGTCTTAAGGCCCCATCCCTTTCCCCGAAACCGTCCACTGTTTTATGTGTGGGAGGGGGTGGTGGGAGGTCCCTGGACAATTACCAACCAGTCACCATCGGCCGCTCAGCGGTCATGAGACTGCGGGACACAGGCGCTGAACGAACCCTGGTACGTCCTGAGGTGGTGTACCCTCAAGACTTGGTACCGGAGAAAACCCTTTCCGTCTCCGGAATTGGAGGCGTGGAACCGGCGCTGCCGCTCGCCGAGGTGTTTTTGGACTGGGGCGCCAGGAGGGGAATGCGGGAGGTGGGAGTAACGTCAAACATTCCTGCCAATGTATTACTTGGGACCGATTTGGGGCGGCTAGTGTCTCAGTATGTGGCCACTGAACCCCCCAAGTTCAGCTCCCCAAGAAAGTCATGACTCTACTGTGAATGTTGATGTGTTGAATGTGCCTCCAACAGCGGAGGAGGGAGTGAAACCTGAAGGTAATCCATGCACTGACACCCCACACACATGGGAAAAAAAGCAGCAACCAGCAGCACTCAACCAGGATGCACGCTCCAACGTCCATGGATCCACTGGACCAATACAATGTAGAAAAAGAAGCAGCATCCATTCCAGGTGAAGGGTATATGAAAGAGAAGTCTTTATTCCGCCATCACATCATACAACATTTCGGCCAGATATGGCCTTTGTCAAGTGTCATATCTGGCCGAAACGTTGTATGATGTGATGGCGGAATAAAGACTTTTCTTTCATATACCCTTCACCTGGAATGGATGCTGCTTCTTTTTCTACACCCCACACACATGGGTCACAGGGAGGACAGGTGAGGAGACTGTAGGGGGGAGCTCAGGTGGGGGGAGGGGCTGCTATGGGCAGTGTAGGGTCCCTAAGTGAATCCAGCCTGCTGAGTCTAGGGCCCCTGCAGGAAGAGAAACAGGCCACGGGGGGAGGGGGCGTTCCGGGAGAGGAGCCACGAGGTAAGACCCCAGGGCAGGAGTTTCCCAAACCCGAGATGTCAGGAAAGTCTGCCTGATCCGGCGACTTGGTCAGGAGCCGGGGGGGAGCAGGCGCTACCCGTGGGCACAGCGGTCTTGGCCGCTCTCACCAGGAGTGGGAGCGCCGGAGCCCAAGGAGCCTTGCAGAGGTCTGACGACTTCCCCCTCTCTGACCAAGTGGCTGCCGATCCAGACAGCGGCCAGGAGACAGATCCCGGGAAGCTGACAGTGGATGTGGCAGGGTCGTCCATCCTCGCCACATCGAGTCTGAGATTTCAGGCAGCGTTGGAAGCTGACGCTAGCCTGAAAGCTCTCAAGGAGCAGGCGGCACAGCCTCCCAGGGAGTCAGACCGCGAGCGGGTGGTCTGGGACCAGGGACGGCTGTACTGGGTAATGGTCCAGCGGGGTTCACCGGAGGCGTGGCCCAGGGACTGACAGTGGTACCCTATCTGTTCAGAGATGGAGGAGGCAGAGACAGCCTCAGAGAGAGAAGAGGGTGCAGAGACAGCCTCAGAGAGACAGGAGGCAGAGACAGCCTCAGAGAGAGAAGGAGGCAGAGAGCCTCAGAGAGAAGAGGGGGCAGATACAGCCTCAGAGAGATAGGAGGAGGCAGAGAGGAGGAGGCGGAGAGCCTCAGAGAGAGACAGGAGGAGGCAGAGACAGCCTCAAAGAGAGAAGAGGTGGCAGATACAGCCTCAGAAAGATAGAGGAAGAGACGGCCTCAGAGAGAGGAGGAGGCAGCGACCATGGTAATGCTGATGGGTTGTCCCGGCAAGGAGAAGGTGCGGAAGGGGGCATGGGGGAACACAGGAATGTGATGCCCCCTAGCGCCCTCTAAAGCAGGGAGGTGTGATGAGGGAACAGCTGCCATCTTGGATACGGGCATACTAACAGATAGGCGTGACTCCATTTTGTCTCCTGATCAATAAGGTCTGCAGAGAGGAACGCTCCTGGCCCCCACCTTTTCTTATGAATAAAGTTCCTTTTAGCATGGTAATGAAATTATACTCAGTGTAGCAGGCAGAAGGTACTTCAAAGCTCAGTGAGGAAGCCACACCAGTAGGGGACTGAGAGTTGCCTGGGGCTTAATTAACCCCTTCCCGACCTTTGACGCCACGTAGGCGTCATGAAAGTCGGTGCCATTCCGACCCATGACGCCTATGCGGCGTCATGGAAAGATCGCGTCCCTGCAGATCGGGTGAAAGGGTTAACTCCCATTTCACCCGATCTGCAGGGACAGGGGGAGTGGTAGTTTAGCCCAGGGGGGGTGGCTTCACCCCCTCGTGGCTACGATCGCTCTGATTGGCTGTTGAAAGTGAAACTGCCAATCAGAGCGATTTGTAATATTTCACCCATTATAACGGGTGAAATATTACAATCCAGCCATGGCCGATGCTGAAATATCATCGGCCATGGCTGGAAATACTAGTGTGCCCCCACCCCACCCCTCCGATCGCCCCCCCACCCCCCCGATCTGGCCGGTACACTGCTCCGGCTCCCCTCCGTCCAGTGCTCCGCTCCCCCCCGTGCTCGTGTCCGCTCCCCCCGTGCTCCAATCACCCCCCCTGCACTCCGATCCACCCCCCCCCGTGCTCCGTTCCACCCCCCCGTGCTCCATTCCAGCCCCCCCGTGCTCCGTTCCACGCCCCCCGCGCTCCGTTCCACCCCTCCCGCGCTCCGATTCCCCCCCCCGTGCTCCGATCCCCCCCCCGTGGTCCCCCCCCACCCTATCATACTTACCGATCCAGCCGTGGTCCCGTCCGTCTTCTCCCGGGCGCCGCCATCTTCCAAAATGGCGGGCGCATGCGCAGTGCGCCCGCCGAATCTGCCGGCCGGCAGATTCGTTCCAAAGTGCATTTTGATCACTGAGATATAATCTATCTCAGTGATCAAAATAAAAAAAATAATAAATGACCCCCCCCTTTGTCACCCCCATAGGTAGGGACAATAAAAAAATAAAGAAATTTTTTTTTTCCACTAATGTTAGAATAGGGTTAGGGTTAGGGTTAGGGCTAGGGGTAGGGGTAGGGTTAGGGGTAGGGTTAGGGTTAGGGGTAGGGTTAGGGGTAGGGTTAGGGTTAGGGCTAGGGTTAGGGCTAGGGTTAGGGTTAGGAATGTGCACACGTATTCTGGTCCTCTGCGGATTTTTCCGCTGCGAATTTGATAAATCCGCAGTGCTAAACCGCTGCGGATTTATGGCGGATTTACCGCGTTTTTTTCTGCGCATTTCACTGCGGTTTTACAATTGCGATTTTCTATTGGAGCAGTTGTAAAACCGCTGCGGAATCCGCACAAAGAAGTGACATGCTGCGGAATGTAAACCGCTGCGTTTCCGTGCAGTTTTTCCGCAGCATGTGTACAGCGATTTTTGTTTCCCATAGGTTTACATTGAACTGTACACTCATGGGAAACTGCTGCGGATCCGCAGCGTGTGCACATACCTTTAGAATTAGGCTATGTGCACACGGTGCGGATTTGGCTGCGGATCCGCAGCAGTGTTCCATCAGGTTTACAGTACCATGTAAACATATGAAAAACCAAATCCGCTGTGCCCATGGTGCGGAAAATACCGCGCGGGAACGCTGCGTTGTATTTTCCGCAGCATGTCAATTCTTTGTGCGGATTCCGCAGCGTTTTACACCTGTTCCTCAATAGGAATCCGCAGGTGAAATCCGCACAAAAAACACTGGAAATCCGCGGAAAATCCGCAGGTAAAACACAGTGCCTTTTACCCGCAGATTTTTCAAAAATGGTGCGGAAATATCTCACACGAATCCGCAACGTGGGCACATAGCCTTAGGGTTAGGGTTGGAATTAGGGTTGTGGTTAGGGTTAGGGGTGTGTTGGGGTTAGTGTTGTGGTTAGGGGTGTGTTGGGGTTAGGGTTGTGATTAGGATTATGGCTACAGTTGGGATTAGGGTTAGGGGTGTGTTGGGGTTAGTGTTGGAGTTAGAATTGAGGGGTTACCACTGTTTAGGCACATCAGGGGTCTCCAAACGCAACATGGCGCCACCATTGATTCCAGCCAATCTCGTATTCAAAAAGTCAAATGGTGCTCCCTCACTTCCGAGCCCTGACGTGTGCCCAAACAGTGGTTTACCCCCACATATGGGGTACCAGCATACTCAGGACAAACTGCGCAACAATTACTGGGGTCCAATTTCTCCTGTTACCCTTGTGAATCTAAAAAAATGCTTGCTAAAACATAATTTTTGAGGAAAGAAAAATGATTTTTTATTTTCACGGCTCTGCGTTGTAAACGTCTGTGAAGCACTTGGGGGTTCAAAGTGCTCACCACATATCTAGATAAGTTCCTTGGGGGGTCTAGTTTCTAAAATGGGGTCACTTGTGGGGGGTCTCTACTGTTTAGGCACACCAGGGGCTCTGCAAACGCAACGTGACACCCGCAGACCATTCCATCAAAGTCTGCATTTCAAAAGTCACTACTTCCCTTCTGAGCCCCGACGTGTGCCCAAACAGTGGTTTACCCCCACATATGGGGTATCAGCGTACTCAGGAGAAACTGGACAACAACTTTTGGGGTCCAATTTCTCCTGTAACCCTTGGGAAAATAAAAAATTCTGGGCTAAATAATTATTTTTGAGGAAAGAAAACGTATTTATTATTTTCACGGCTCTGCATTATAAACTTCTATGAAGCACTTGGGGGTTCAAAGTGCTCACCACACATCTAGATAAGTTCCTTTCAGGGTCTAGTTTCCAAAATGGGGTCACTTGTGGGGGGTTTCTACTGTTTAGGCACATCAGGGGCTCTGCAAACGCAACGTGACGCCCGCAGAGCATTCCATCAAAGTCTGCATTTCAAAACGTCACTACTTCAATTCCAAGCCCCGGCATGTGCCCAAACAGTAGTTTACCCCCACATATGGGGTATCACCGTACTCAGGAGAAACTGGACAACAACTTTTGGGGTCAAATTTCTCCTGTTACCCTTGGGAAAATTAAAAAATTCTGGGCTAAATAATTATTTTTGAGGAAAGAAAACGTATTTATTATTTTCACGGCTCTGCATTATAAACTTCTATGAAGCACTTGGGGGTTCAAAGTGCTCACCACACATCTAGATAAGTTCCTTTGGGGGTCTAGTTTCCAAAATGGGGTCACTTGTGGGGGGTTTCTACTGTTAAGCCACATCAGGGGCTCTGCAAACGCAACGTGACGCCCACAGAGCATTCCGTCAAAGTCTGCATTTCAAAACGTCACTACTTCACTTCCGAGCCCCGCCATGTGCCCAAACAGTGATTTACCCCCACATATGGGGTATCAGCGTACTCAGGAGAAACTGGACAACAACTTTTGGGGTCAAATTTCTCCTGTTACCCTTGGGAAAATAAAAAATTGCAGGCTAAAAGATCATTTTTGAGAAAATAATTTTTTTTTTTTTTTTCATGGCTCTGCGTTATAAACTTCTGTGAAGCACTTGGGGGTTCAAAGTCCTCACCACACATCTAGATTAGTTCCTTTGGGGGTCTAGTTTCCAAAATGGTGTCATTTCTGGGGGATCTCCAATGTTTAAGCACACAGGGGCTCTCCAAACGTGACATGGTGTCCGCTAATGATTGGAGCTAATTTTCCATTTAAAAAGCCAAATGGCGTGCCATCCCTTCCGAGCCCTGCCGTGCGCCCAAACAGTGGTTTACCCCCACATATGGGGTATCAGCGTACTCAGGACAAACTGGACAACAATATTTGGGGTCCAATTTCTCCCATTATCCTTGGCAAAATAGGAAATTCCAGGCTAAAAAATCATTTTTGAGGAAAGAAAAATTATTTTTTTATTTTCATGGCTCTGCGTTATAAACTTCTGTGAAGCACCTGGGGGTTTAAAGTGCTCAATATGCATCTAGATAAGTTCCTTGGGGGGTCTAGTTTCCAAAATGGGGTCACTTGTGGGGGAGCTCCAATGTTTAGGCACACAGGGGGCTCTCCAAACGCGACATGGTGTCCGCTAACAATTGGAGCTAATTTTCCATTCAAAAAGTCAAATGGCGCGCCTTCCCTTCCCAGCCCTGCCGTGTGCCCAAACAGTGGTTTACCCCCACATATGAGGTATCGGCGTACTCGGGAGAAATTGCCCAACAAATTTTATGATCCATTTTATCCTACTGCCCATGTGAAAATGAAAAAATTGAGGCGAAAATAATTTTTTTGTGAAAAAAAAGTACTTTTTCATTTTTACAGATCAATTTGTGAAGCACCTGAGGGTTTAAAGTGCTCACTAGGCATCTAAATAAGTTCCTTGGGGGGTCTAGTTTCCAAAATGGGGTCACTTGTGGGGGAGCGCCAATGTTTAGGCACACAGGAGCTATCCAAACGCGACATGGTGTCCGCTAACGATGGAAATAATTTTTCATTCAAAAAGTCAAATGGCGCTCCTTCCCTTCCGAGCCTTACCATGTGCCCAAACAGTGGTTTACCCCCACATGTGAGGTATTGGTGTACTCAGGAGATATTGCCCAACACATTTTAGGATCCATTTTATCCTGTTGCCCATGTGAAAATGAAAAAATTGAGGCTAAAAGAATTTTTTTGTGAAAAAAAAGTACTTTTTCATTTTTACGGATCAATTTGTGAAGCACCTGGGGGTTCAAAGTGCTCACTATGCATCTAGATAAGTTCCTTGGGGCGTCTAGTTTCCAAAATGGGGTCATTTGTGGGGGAGCTCCAATTTTTAGGCACACGGGGGCTCTCCAAACGTGACATGGTGTCCGCTAAAGAGTGGAGCCAATTTTTGATTCAAAAAGTCAAATGGCGCTCCTTCCCTTCCAAGCCCTGCCGTGCGCCCAAACAGTGGTTTACCCCCACATATGAGGTATCAGCGTACTCAGGACAAATTGGACAACAACTTTCGTGGTTCAGTTTCTCCTTTTACCATTGGGAAAATAAAAAAATTGTTGCTAAAAGATAATTTTTGTGACTAAAAAGTTAAATGTTCATTTTTTCCTTCCATGTTGCTTCTGCTGCTGTGAAGCACCTGAAGGGTTAATAAACTTCTTGAATGTGGTTTTGAGTACCTTGAGGGGTGCAGTTTTTAGAATGGTGTCACTTTTGGGTATTTTCAGCCATATAGACCCCTCAAACTGACTTCAAATGTGAGGTGGTCCCTAAAAAAAATGGTTTTGTAAATTTCGTTGTAAAAATGACAAATCGCTGGTCAAATTTTAACCCTTATAACTTCCTAACAAAAAAAAATTTTGTTTCCAAAATTGTGCTGATGTAAAGTAAACATGTGGGAAATGTTATTTATTAACTATTTTGTGTCACATATCTCTCTGGTTTAACAGAATAAAAATTCAAAATGTGAAAATTGCGAAATTTTCAAAATTTTCGCCAAATTTCCGTGTTTATCACAAATAAATGCAGAATTTATTGACCTAAATTTACCACTAACATGAAGCCCAATATGTCACGAAAAAACAATCTCAGAACCGCTAGGATCCGTTGAAGCGTTCCTGAGTTATTACCTCATAAAGGGACACTGGTCAGAATTGCAAAAAACGGCAAGGTCTTTAAGGTCAAAATAGGCTGGGTCTTGAAGGGGTTAAAGCACGCATGTCAAGTGGCCACAGGATACACGTCTATTATGGCCTTCCAGTCGAACCATGGATTTGTGAATTATGGACGCATCGTCTGAGGTACAGGCTCATAAAAAATATCCCCCTCACCCATAAGAAATTGTGCATCTGACCGTGCACTCCTGGGTCCGTGGGGGTTCTGAAACCTGAGATATGGATATCAGCCTCCCACAGCGACCGAATGGGTCCGGGTTTGGTCCCTGGGCGACCGGCAGAACAAACCTTGTGTGCTGGTACCGCCCGTGTACTGATCCGACCACCCTGAGAGCAGTTATCCCATTTATTAGATATTGGAATAAGACCTCCAGCCTTATACCTTTAAGCCTTGTCTTATGATTGTTATATTTTACACTGACTGTAACTCTTGATATAGTTTGATTGTATATTTCTTGCAATTACCTAGTGCGCCCTTAAGGCAATTAAATCATAAATTAATTTTGGGCTGATCCTTTTACTCTGATTGCGAATCTTAGAATACCCAGCGTGGGTAACAGGGCAGTCTCCCCGGCGGCCATTTGCTCCAGGTGCAGTTCCCTTATTGACCTGAGAGACAAAGGGGGCGCCGGAGAGCTGTGCCTGTGTAGTGACGTGGGAGGAACCGGGTTCCCTTCACAATGTGTACATGGGACCCACAGTCAGCCATGGGGGGGGAGAGTGTGTAAATAAGACCTGCAGTGTCTGTGGGAGAGGGGTGCGTACATGGGGCCTGCGGTTGGCCGTGTGAGGGGGTTGGGGTGCCGTGGGGAGCGTACAGAGGCCCATGGTTAACTTCATTCAGGCCGTCCACTAACCATGCAGACAAGCAATGAATGTGGAGCGGAGTGCCGAAGATGGGACTGGCCGACTGATCGATGCTTGTACTTGTCCCCGCCGTCCTGTGTTTCGGATGTGTGAATTAATCCTATTTTCTGCCGGTAGATGAGCAGCAGCAGGACGGATTGTCAGCCGGAGTTACCAGTCAGGCAGGGTCAGGACGATGGCACCAGATGATGCAGAAATGTGAAGCATTCAGGTGCGGTAGTGAGAATGTGACCGGTCAGGGACCGTCGGACAAATGTGACGCGTCCCATTACGTGGGAAGAACTTCAGTAATGAAATTACTCATCCGACTGATTCACTTGTTGTTTTCCTGACACATTGTATTTGGCTGTAAACCATTAATCATTTTACCAGAGGAAAAAAACTAAATTTGCATTTTTTTTTTGAAAATAAGAATTTTTCTTTTAACCCCTTACCGGCATCGGACGTACTATACCGTCCGATGCCGGCTCCCCTGCTTTGATGCAGGGCTCCGCGGTGAGCCCGCACCAAAGCCGGGACATGTCAGCTGTTTTGAACAGCTGACATGTGCCCGTAATAGGTGCGGGCAGAATCGCGATCTGCCCGCACCTATTAACTAGTTAAATGCCGCTGTCAAACGCAGACAGCGGCATTTAACTACCGCTTCCGGCCGGGCGGCCGGAAATGACGTCATCGCCGACCCCCGTCACATGATCGGGGGTCGGCGATGCGTCTGGATGGTAACCATAGAGGTCCTACAGACCTCTATGGTTACTGATCGCCCGTCGCTGTGAGCGCCACCCTGTGGTCGGCGCTCACAGCACACGTGCAATTCTGCTACATAGCAGCGATCAGCAGATCGCTGCTATGTAGCAGAGCCGATCGTGCTGTGCCTGCTTCTAGCCTCCCATGGAGGCTATTGAAGCATGGCAAAAGTTAAAAAAAAAAAGTTTAAAAAAAATAAAAAAAACATAAAAGTTTAAATCACCCCCCTTTCGCCCCAATCAAAATAAATCAATAAAAAAAATATCAAATCTACGCATATTTGGTATCGCCGCGCTCAGAATCGCCCGATCTATCAATTAAAAAAAAGTATTAACCTGATCGCTAAACAGCGTAGCGGGAAAAAAATTCGAAACGCCAGAATTACGTTTTTTTGGTCGCCGCAACATTGCATTAAAATGCAATAACGGGCGATCAAAAGAACGTATCTGCACCGAAATGCTATCATTAAAAACGTCATCTCGGCACACAAAAAATAAGCCCTCAACCAACCCCAGATCATGAAAAATGGAGACGCTACGAGTATCTGAAAATGGCGCAATTTTTTTTTTTTTTTTTTTTTAGCAAAGTTTGGAATTATTTTTCACCACTTAGATAAAAAATAACCTAGTCATGTTTGGTGTCTATGAACTCGTAATGACCTAGAGAATCATAATGGCAGGTCATTTTTAGCATTTAGTGAACCTAGCAAAAAAGCCAAACAAAAAACAAGTGTGTGATTGCACTTTTTTTGCAATTTCACCGCACTTGGAATTTTTTTCCCGTTTTCTAGTACACGACATGCTAAAACCAATGATGTCGTTCAAAAGTACAACTCGTCCCGCAAAAAATAAGCCCTCACATGGCCAAATTGACGGAAAAATAAAAAAGTTATGGCTCTGGGAAGGAGGGGAGCGAAAAATGAACACGGAAAAACGAAAAATCCCCCGGTCATGAAGGGGTTAAAATCTTAGCTCCCATTAGTTAATGTCTGTAACCCAGCGAGTAAGACTAGAAAAACACAATTCGAGCTCAATCTTGGCTCCTGACCCGGCCTCAGAAATAGATGATTAATTGTGGATATCTGAATGTGGACGCGAGACGGCGCTCTGCCGGGATGAAAAACAAGGGCCGTTCAGGCTTTACGCCCGGACCCGGGATCTGCTGCTTCCTCAGCTGCTGATCCTATAATGTCCCCGATTAGTACAGACCGTAAGCTGTCGGCCATCACTGGTAAAGCGGCCGGACTGTTCTCTATCAGTGTGGCTTTATCCTGGAGAAATCCAGCAGATCGCCCGTCCTACGGAGGTTTGGGTTGTAGATGGTTACAATGTGCGACAAATATTCTGATTTGGTAAAGAACACGAAGCCAAGTGCATGACTGATGTCTGAGATCGGTGCCTGATGTTCACTGTTCCGGTCAGCTAAAGTCATTGGGTGGAGAGAAGGAAAAGCATAGACCCTGTATCATTGCGCCAATGCTGACGTTTCCTCGTTACACCACATTTATTTAGTGTCGCTATGTAAAACTGATGACAAACAAGATGGGGGTGATTTATTTTCATTAATCACTTATGAGTTTATTTGTGTTTAATCGTTGAGTTTTTTTGAGGCAGTGTACACTTTCCAGCCCTGTTATCACCCAGCGTGCAAACTCTGGACCCTCACCCTGCTGTGTAACCTCTGCCCCCAGTGTATAACCTCCGACTCCTGAATACCAATGCCCTCACCCCGGTGTGTAACCTCTGCCCCCAGTGTATAACCTCCGGCTCCTGAATACCAATGCCCTCACCCCGGTGTGTAACCTCTGCCCCCAGTGTATAACCTCCGGCTCCTGAATACCAATGCCCTCACCCCGGTGTGTAACCTCTGCCCCCAGTGTATAACCTCCGGCTCCTCAATACCAATGTCCCCACCCTGCTGTGTAACCTCTGCCCCCAGTGTATAACCTCCGGCTCCTCAATACCAATGTCCCCACCCTGCTGTGTAACCTCTGCCCCCAGTGTATAACCTCCGGCTCCTCAATACCAATGTCCCCACCCCAGTGTGTAACCTCCAGCCCCCAGTGTATAACCTCCGACTCCTCAATACCAATGTCCCCACCCTGCTGTGTAACCTCTGCCCCCAGTATATAACCTCCGACTCCTGAATACCAATGTCCCCACCCTGCTGTGTAACCTCTGCCCCCAGTGTATAACCTCCGACTCCTCAATACCAATGTCCCCACCCTGCTGTGTAACCTCTGCCCCCAGTATATAACCTCCGACTCCTGAATACCAATGCGCTCACCCCGGTGTGTAACCTCTGCCCCCAGTGTATAACCTCCGGCTCCTCAATACCAATGTCCCCACCCTGCTGTGTAACCTCTGCCCCCAGTGTATAACCTCCGGCTCCTCA
Source organism: Ranitomeya imitator (assembly GCF_032444005.1). Taxonomy (NCBI): domain Eukaryota; kingdom Metazoa; phylum Chordata; class Amphibia; order Anura; family Dendrobatidae; genus Ranitomeya; species Ranitomeya imitator. The sequence continues at coordinate 220,102,692 of NC_091288.1, read as the reverse complement.
ATACCAATGTCCCCACCCTGCTGTGTAACCTCTGCCCCCAGTGTATAACCTCCGGCTCCTCAATACCAATGCGCTCACCCCGGTGTGTAACCTCTGCCCCCAGTGTATAACCTCCGGCTCCTCAATACCAATGTCCCCACCCTGCTGTGTAACCTCTGCCCCCAGTGTATAACCTCCGGCTCCTCAATACCAATGTCCCCACCCTGCTGTGTAACCTCTGCCCCCAGTGTATAACCTCCGGCTCCTCAATACCAATGCCCTCACCCCAGTGTGTAACCTCCAGCCCCCAGTGTATAACCTCCGGCTCCTCAATACCAATGTCCCCACCCCAGTGTGTAACCTCCAGCCCCCAGTGTATAACCTCCGGCTCCTCAATACCAATGTCCCCACCCCAGTGTGTAACCTCCAGCCCCCAGTGTATAACCTCCGGCTCCTCAATACCAATGTCCCCACCCTGCTGTGTAACCTCTGCCCCCAGTATATAACCTCCGGCTCCTCAATACCAATGTCCCCACCCCGGTGTGTAACCTCCAGCCCCCAGTGTATAACCTCCGACTCCTGAATACCAATGCGCTCACCCCGGTGTGTAACCTCTGCCCCCAGTGTATAACTTCCGACTCCTCAATACCAATGTCCCCACCCTGCTGTGTAACCTCTGCCCCCAGTGTATAACCTCCGACTCCTGAATACCAATGCCCTCACCCCGGTGTGTAACCTCTGCCCCCAGTGTATAACCTCCGACTCCTGAATACCAATGCGCTCACCCCGGTGTGTAACCTCTGCCCCCAGTGTATAACCTCCGGCTCCTCAATACCAATGTCCCCACCCTGCTGTGTAACCTCTGCCCCCAGTGTATAACCTCCGGCTCCTCAATACCAATGTCCCCACCCTGCTGTGTAACCTCTGCCCCCAGTGTATAACCTCCGGCTCCTCAATACCAATGTCCCCACCCTGCTGTGTAACCTCTGCCCCCAGTGTATAACCTCCGGCTCCTCAATACCAATGCCCTCACCCCAGTGTGTAACCTCCAGCCCCCAGTGTATAACCTCCGGCTCCTCAATACCAATGTCCCCACCCTGCTGTGTAACCTCCAGCCCCCAGTGTATAACCTCCGGCTCCTCAATACCAATGTCCCCACCCTGCTGTGTAACCTCTGCCCCCAGTATATAACCTCCGGCTCCTCAATACCAATGTCCCCACCCCAGTGTGTAACCTCCAGCCCCCAGTGTATAACCTCCGACTCCTGAATACCAATGCGCTCACCACGGTGTGTAACCTCTGCCCCCAGTGTATAACTTCCGACTCCTCAATACCAATGTCCCCACCCTGCTGTGTAACCTCTGCCCCCAGTGTATAACCTCCGACTCCTGAATACCAATGCCCTCACCCCGGTGTGTAACCTCTGCCCCCAGTGTATAACCTCCGGCTCCTCAATACCAATGTCCCCACCCTGCTGTGTAACCTCTGCCCCCAGTGTATAACCTCCGGCTCCTCAATACCAATGCCCCCACCCCAGTGTGTAACCTCCAGCCCCCAGTGTATAACCTCCGCCTCCTCAATACCAATGTCCCCACCCTGCTGTGTAACCTCTGCCCCCAGTGTATAACCTCCGACTCCTGAATACCAATGCCCCCACCCCAGTGTGTAACCTCTGCCCCCAGTGTATAACCTCCGCCTCCTCAATACCAATGTCCCCACCCTGCTGTGTAACCTCTGCCCCCAGTGTATAACCTCCGGCTCCTCAATACCAATGCCCTCACCCCGGTGTGTAACCTCCAGCCCCCCGCCATGCCAACTGCCATTACTACCATGTGACAGCGGCCGGTGGTGCAGCGATCACAGATACTAGCACGGTCCTGTAATAGGAGATACCAGGGTAACACGTCTGTCCATGACATTTCTTCCTCCTGAATCTTCCCCATCACCTGCAAGTGCCATTGCTGAGAAATGGAAGGAACCGCAGCAACTCAACCATGAAGTGGAGACCCCTTCATGTTTCAGAGGGGGGTAGGCAAGTGTTGAGGAGCAGAGGGCAGAAAAGTCACTGCTATGTTGAACCCCATACCTTAGAGGCCAGGCCTCTCGGTTTTAGCATCAATACAAACAATGCTCCCCCACCGGGAGCTTCGTGCCTGAGCAGCTTCATGCAGCCGTACATCACCCAGCACAATGCTGAGCGTCGGATTCAGTGGTGTAAAGCCGCCACCGCTGGACTCCGGAGGAGACGTGTCCTGTGCAGTGATGGATCACATTTCTCTATCTGTGTCTGATGGAGGAGTCTGGGTTTGGTGATTCCAGAAGGACGTTACCCCCTGACGGCATGGGAGGTGAATAAAGCCCCTCTAGGAGAAAGGTGCGGGGGTCCTAAAATGTTAGACCATGTTGTAAATGTATTGTGCTATCCCATATTTATGGTTCCAGTGTCTTGTGACACGTCTCACTGATCATTGTCTTTCTCCCTTATTTGGAACCCAATCTGTAAGCTTTTTGGGGGACATCACTGGGAATTTGTTGTCCGGCAGAATACAGACACCTTTACCTCCGCTCCTTCTTGGTCTCCACCTCTTACAAATGAAGGACTGTTCCCTTACAGCAACGTTCAGCACCGAGCTCATGGCGTATTTTCTGCTCCGTGCTGTACATCTTCAGACCTGATCCTCCTGTGCATGGGATGGGGGGTCCTGTACCGCCGCCTTGTACAGATGGGGGGCTGTTGTTACCGTGCTGTGGTCAGTATAAGGACACCCCTGCCTATAATACTGTTCTGTAATCAAGCCACAAGAAGTCTATAAAATTTACAGAAAGAGCTTTACACCAATAAAACTAGAAGGTTTATTTTTCATTGAACAAACATCGGTAATAAAAGAACAAAGCGTCCGAAACTGACTGACAGAAACCAGCAAAAATGCAAATCATAACATTACCATCGCTGACAGGGATAGAGTGTGGTCAGACTGAAAGGGCAGTTCCAGTAGAGGAGCACTACAAGTTCCAGACTGGCAATGCAGGAGGAAAGTCAGATTTAGAATTGCAGGTCAGAGACAAATCCAAGTTCCTAGTACATGGCCAGAGTCCAAGAACACGCTGGCGATCAAGTGAAAGGTTATGTGCCCATGTTGCGGATTTTTAGAAAAATCCGCAGGTAAAACTCACTGCATTTTACCTACGGATTTCCTGCGGTTTTTGTGCCGATTTCACCTGCAGTTTTACACCTTCGGTTTCCTATTGAGCAGGTGTAAAATGCTGCAGAAAATGCAGCACAGCGTTTCCATGCAGTATTTTCCACACCATGTGCACTGCGGATTTGGTTTTCCATAGGTTTACATGCTACTGTAAACCAGATGAAAAACTGCTGCAAATCCACAGCGTCCAATCTGCAGGCAAATCCGCACAGTGTGCACATAGCCTAACAGAACTGACGGGGCCAAAAAGATGATCCCAAGAAGCCGCCCAGACGGGACCTCAATCATCTGCTCCTCGTGGCTTCCTTGTGGCCTTCCGCATTATTGATATGTAAAAACTTGAGAACTGCTATGTCACGGATCCCTACTCCGTGGCGTCACTAATCCGTCACGTGCCTGCTCTCACACGTGACTTGGGGTTGTGCCTGCAAGGGTTAAGCTACCCACTCTCAGTCCAGCATTCAACCTCTGTCCTATGCTGTAATGGGAGCATAAATCACACCCCGACCCAGGCCACACACCCGCTCGTACGCGCTGCCACCACTCACCGAATACATGGGCGATGAGTCCCAGAAATAATCCTAATAAAAATATGTCTATCACTCATAAGGCTCACACACTTTAAGCTATGGATTCCTTTAGAACATTCAAGGTTCAACTTGTTAAAGTTTTATACTTTAATAACAAAAGGGTCAGCGCTTACAATAAGAAAAGGTATAAAAATATAATAAGACATACAACTTATGCAAAACAGTATCAAAATAAACAGGAGAAAACTTACAGAAAATCATCTAACTGGTAGTTGCTTCTGTTCCCTGGGGTAGGACGAATGTAGATTGGATCACACCAGCTTCTCAGGCTGCCCCCATCATGTGAACACAATTCTGTCTGCAGCCTAAATTTATAACTTTGGTCTTAGGCCAGGTTTCTAGACCGGCCCCTCAGGTCAATATCATAACTGCTGCTTGTTTGAGCCACGGCCACGCCCCCAATGAATATATTATTTTCTCTTGTGGAAAGGTTCTCAGGGATAGATTCCCTGAGGCCGCAATTAGCGTCTCCCCTCCACGACCTAGAAGGTGCCAAATGTTGCTTTTCTTCTCGGCCCTAGCTAGACCCTCTGGCGAGATATGGAGACTGAATTTCTACTAGTCCCAAGGAAGTACCTATTAACACCTAGGTGTGACTTGCCTTCAGGACAGATGTTACATTATCACTAGTCACACATTATAACCCTTGACATATGTCACTACACACATATAGATATATATATATAGATATATATATATATACACACACACATTCACCACATGCTGTCATAATCATGCTACAAGAATGCCGTTCTAGCACAAAGTGTCCTCATAGTGCCTGCAAACCTTAACCCCTCAGTGACAGGGCCCAATTATTGAAATCCGATCAGTGTTCCTTTATGTGGTATTGGAGCTTTGACACATCCCAATGATTTTGAGACTGTTTATTCGTGACACGTTGCACTTTATGTTAATGCTAAATTTATGTCTATCAGAAAAACACTAATAACATTTCCATCATGTCGGCTTTACATCAGCGCCATTTGTAAAATGTTATTTTATTTTGTTAGCCTTTTAGGAAGTTTAAAGAAGTCTGTCTCAAAAGTATTATTCATGTACCTCCCAAAAAATCAGGAATCTTGGGCTCATAGTTCTCAGGTGGTGGAATCCAAATGGGGAGGAAGGAAAAACAAAGATGGCCGTACCCATATTAGACAAGCAGGGAGTACGCCTCCTGGGATCAACATAACTTTTGGGTCGTTTTTATTTTTACACAGGCGGCTTTACACTCTCTGACCCAAGGCCGTAAACGACCGCCGATGCACTTCATAGAAGCCAGTCAGCGGCCGTGTAAAGGCAGGACAACCATACTTCCTATACAGACAGATCCGTGTAGATCGTTTTATGCTCGTTGGTTGTCCTTATCCTCTGCAGCACTTGCCCTGTTTACATAGGGCTTTGTGCTGCCAAGAGCAGTGTTTTCTTTTAAGCTCATTCGTCTAGTGATTGTCAGCTTTTATTTTACTCTGCGAGATTATCAGGAAAGGAGCATTACTGCTAATAATCATTCATGGTAATCTGCATTACTTTTATGTGTGTATAGTGTGGGAACAGAAAAAAAGAACAAACATTCAGAATTACAATAAAGGGATAAAATAAATGTACTGGACTGTGTCCTGTAATAAATCCACCTGTAATTACAGTACCATTTACTGGATGAACTTTACACCAATAAAACTATAAAGGGGTTGATTTTTGTTCCTAAATAAACAGCAATAACAGAGCAAAAGGTCTCTACCAGGCCGACGGTAACAAACATCCTCCAGAACTTTGTTACAAGAAAACCTTTTAATATAAAAAATGTCTGAAGTTGCAGTAAAACTGAAAAGTTGAAATGCAATATATACAGCTAATTCTGCTATGCCTCCGGTCACCACCATCATTGATGTGATGACAGGACATGGGACCGCAGCGTGATCAGACAGCCAGGAGTCAAAGCCGAGAAAATAGAACTACAGGTCCCAGGCGTGGTGCCCAGGGGCAAATCGGGAGTTTGCCAAGATGTAGCAGTGCAGGTCACAGACAAATCCAAGGCGCTAGTAGAGAGGCGGCAGGGTCCAGGAATGGAGCTCGGCCATAGCTGGGCTATATGTCGGACCCCTGGAGACCTCAACGCTAGCAGGCATTGCTGCAGAAGGAGTTAGCAGAAAGTACCGGAGTCTGTTTATAAACCCGAGGAGGTCCAAATAGCATAAAATTTGACAACGCAAAGCTCCATAGCGAAATTATCGGTGACACCGGCATTGTGCAGTGATCGGGTACCAGGCGACCCCTGTACGGATGTAGGAAAGTTCAGCCTCAGAGTAATCACCGCTATCTGTAACAGATTAGGCTGGGTTCACACTGTGTTGTGTGAACCCGTTTAATGGACTACGTTACACCGCGGCATAACGCGGTGTAACGTAGTCCGTTAACGCTGCCATTACTGGCAATGGTGAACACATCGCTAGCGCACGCCCACAATGTGGGTGTGCGCTAGCGATGTGCTGTCATTGAGTGACGGACCCGAGACGCGGGATGCAGCGTTTCCAGGTCCGTCACTAGTGGCGCACCGCTAGCGCAGATGGAGCTAGCAGATTCTCCATCTGCGCTAGCGCAGTGCCAGAGTTGGCACTTGCGTTAGTGCAGTCCGTTTAATGGATTTGTTGAACGGACTGTACAACGCAAGTGTGAACCTAGCCTAATGTGGACCGCAGAGGTCGGGCCCCCATTATCTACCCCTCGGGGCTCGTTGGTGATATTGGTGAGACCCGTGACAAAAAGATTGGATTTTACAGAGAATTGACCAACCCGACACCAATGCAAGTAGGATACAACTATCATCTAGGCCAGAAGTAAAGATGTCCGCAAGGGGTTAATGATAGCAATTACCTAATGAAGCATGTGGTTCTCTTCCTTCTGTCTTGATTCTGGATGTGGAAGAATAGAACAGGATGATGGTGCAATCAATGTTTGCCTTGTGGGTGTTGCGCTCGTGATCTTATCACTGGAGGTTCTCCAAAATCTTAAATCCCCAGAAGAAATAATAATGGAATTTTCCCCCAGCAATGCTCAGACTTTCTTGGTAGAAGAGATCCAAAGATTATCAGCAAGTTTATGAGGGTGACTGTCTTGGCACTTAGATATTCATAGTTCTCATACAGGGGTATAACATAAACCCTACAGGTTATGTGGAGGTTGTCAAGGAGAACTGCCATGGGGCATGCAGATCCCACCAGTTTGTCAGGGGATGCAATGTTTCTGCCTTCAATCGTCAGGACAATTACACCATTGACTGACGAGTGATGGATGCGACTGCTTCCACTACTAGGCCGGTTGTTGGGGAACTCCCAGTGAGCGTATGGTATATACACCTCTGACTCCAACGCATGGAATATATATAGCATATATCTCCGTAAAGTCACAACCGACTCCACAATAACAAAATACTCGTTGCCATCACCAATTGTTTATAGAGGCCAATTGGACGCCCTTTACAGGTAGTGTATGGCTTCAGGGGTGCGGTTTGCAGAGCAAGAGGAACAGATCTATTAAATTTTATTTATTCCAAAAAGTAGGCTGTGTTTATAAATAATATACAAAGATGATATAAAATGGGAAAACAACAATGCAGCTTATACAGTTACATAAAATTAAAGGGATAACCAAAGAAAATTACAAAACCTGATGTCACTAAAATGGCTCAGAGCTTAGCAAAGGGGGGTACTCGTTAGGAAAAAGGACAGAACTCACAGCCAGCTGCACCTTCTAGGCCTGTCAAAATACTAAAACCCAATTTCTGCTTTTTATTTGTGAGGTCCCAGACGGTGAATGTTCTTGTCATGTTTCTTATCGTGATTTTACCTATCGGGATGAAATATGGCATGGATAGCATCAACCATTGGACAAATATCAAGTTGGAGGGGTGATGGCAGTGAATGCGCTATGTTCATCCCTTGGCAACTAAAACATATTTCCCATAAACATTGGATTGATGCAAACCGCAATATTCATTACTAACCATTGGCTCCAAAAAGTCTTAGAGCCATGCATTGATCAGAGGACGCTTATGTCTTTGGAAGCGTACTTCCCCACCTCTGCGTAAACTATTCTTAGTCTGGGTGTCTCTTTCCCTGAGCAAATCTACTGTTGCCATTACCTGTTCACTGCAGGAGGCTCCTAGTTCAACTGAGGTTGAAGCATTAGTTCTTTCTTGCTTCCATAGTTATAATTAGTTTCTTTGTTCCCCGACTATAATTAGTTCTATGTGAGGGTGATATGTCCCATCTCTGCAGATGTCTTTATGGATTTTAATTTTTCTCTATGACTTAGGTTGTTCCTTCCTCCTGAACCACTGAGGCCGAAACCTGCTAAATACATGTTACAAAGAAACTTTGAAACTGAAAGCAAGTAAATCATAAAAAACTAAGCAAAAACTGTGCACAAAGAGGGAGAGCAGCATTAATCCCAGGCTGTGTGGTGAGGACCAAAACCAAGGAGAGGCAAAGCTTCACTTCAAACACAAAGAGTCAAATACTTTCTTCCCAGAGCAAACAGTCACTGTGGCTGCGAACAGCAGAGCAAAAAGTGCAAAACGTTTAAGTGCAGCAAAGGTAAAATATACTTGTAAAAATTAAAACAAACACATACAGTAAGTCATCTGTCCAAGCAAACCATCTGTCCGAGTCCACACAAGACAGAAAACAAAAAAAAAAAACCAGATTTGTTTTCTCTGTAACGGTTTTGGTTTTACCAGATGTGTCTCTGTCACCTCTATTATTCTAGGTGTGTGCAGAACTGAAAAAACATCCATTAATGGATGACATATCAGATGACCTTCCATTCTAATCCAGTCACAATTTGCATTTTTAGCCGGACAGAAAAAACAAGCAGATTACGTTTTTTTCATCGATCTAATGGATTACAGCTGAAAAAGTGAAGACATTTTAGAATATTTCCATTCAAAAGGGTGGATCCTGTTCTGGATAACTGTCATGATCCAGGCCGGGTTTTGAGTCCTGTTCTCTCCTTCCCGGTCTGGTCATGTCAGGGGTTAACTTTTCTCTGCCTTGTTCTGGTGTTTGGTCGGCCATTTCTCTCCACTGCGTCCTGCAGGCGGTGCCAGTTATAGTTTCTGCATATGGTGTGAATAGCTGACCCTGCTTAAACCCTGATTTGTCCCGCTGCCTTTGCTGACTGTGCCCGTGTCTGTTTAATCCCCTCTTCCCGTCCCGACACTGTTTCCCCTTCATGTGTGGACTCCCAGGTACTTGACTCGGCTTGCACCTTGACCTGCTTTTCTCTCTTGTCTTTGGTATTTCCGCTCCTGAAAGGTATTGACCTTTTTGGCTTGTCTCTGACTCTGTGTTTGTTTATTCCCTTTGGTACTGCGCTACTGACTAAATATCGACCCAGTTTGTTTGACCATCCTGCTGCCACCTGGTGGTAGCCTAGCTGCTGCGCTGCAGGTCTGCTCTGGCAGTGTGCAGTCCTCCCGCCACTCTATTGCCATCTAGTAGAGCTTCCATCTCCCTGCATAGCAGCAGCATGACAATAACCCTACAGATCGTAACTCTTATGGATGTGATGAGTCTCGTTCTGCTCAGTAGACTATACCGATATATCACTTACTGGTAGGTCGTCCATGTAAACACTTTGTATGGTGATCCTGACCCCCACTCATGGTGGATAAGGGTCCGCTCCTGGGGACGTTCAGGTGTTTCCATATTACGCATTTATTTTCACTGTGTTCACCAAGAACTAGAACCTATTGTTCTCGACATTAAGGCTAGGTCCACACTTGTCACGCGACAGCAATTACCAGATTACTTGCACGACCAGAAACATTTGTGCAAACCTGACACACAGCTATTTTAGACTGTAGTGACCGTCGACGGAGCAAATCTGGAAACGTTTGTCACTCTGTATTACAACACAACGCCATTGGATACCAAAACAACGTGACATCCCCTGCCTTACGGTGGCCAAAATATCCAACCCCAGTGACCACTGATCATATCTAAGTGTAATGATGTGGAGAGTGAAACGCTATATCCATCTCTCTACAGCTAATGGGCGCCTCATATCCCTAGGAGAAGATTACCCTCACAGCGCCATCATGTTCCTGCAAGGAAAAGCGCTGTATGGTGGAAGACTGCAAGTAACCGTAGACCCAACAGGATAGACAGATGCTCACCGAATGAGGTTGTGCATGGGACCAGGCACAGCTCTACAGAAAGCGTATCGCCGGCGCATGGATGGGGATGTGGCTGCTCCTCCACTTACTCTGAGGAAAGCAAAAATCCAGGAGGGTGGAAAGATGGTGTCCTTAATCATGGCCCTTAAACAGTGGCTGCTATTCTACTGTAAGACCTGTATCCAGTCCGACAGCAAGTGACCGTTCTCCAGCAAGTGACACGTCCGTAGATCTCACCAGATGGATGTCAGCGTGGTCTAAACCTGCCCTTTTGAATGTCCAGTTTTGTCCATTTTCTGCCGATACTCAGCATTTTTCTGTGACACCAGGGAGTGTGACAGTCCATCCATCATGTTGGATTTTCATGCCTCTGTCGAGTTCAAACGTGTGCATCCCATCAATAGAAGCTCAGACCAAAACGAGGAATTATCAATCTGCGATTCGTCATTTTAACTTACAACATTGTCTTCTAAAGCACGAATCCTAAAGACAAGTCGGCAACGACAAGTCACCTCGAAATTGGTTGAAACTGTCAGGAAGATTTCGCATGATCTGACACATTGACATCAATGCTCTTCCCAGTAGTACGTCACTAGTGGCACGGCCATAAAAACTAGACAGCCATGTGTGAGATAACTTGGGAGGGTGAAAGTGGGCACATGACTTCCTTCATCTGAGATCTCAAGAAACAGGGAAAGTCTTGTTTCACTTCTATTTGCCCCGTTGGCTTTTTGGGGGCCATTTTTGGCTATAGGTTTTATAGGATATCGAGTTCATACCATTGAAGGCAAACTATGTCATGTACCAGTAATTATGTCACCTCTTATACACATACTACAGAAACATCTATGACTCTGCTGGTGATGGACGCTGAGGACGGGATTCTGGATCAGTGATGTCATCAGGTCACCTCCTTCCCAGAAGTTCTCAGATCTCAGGAATCTACTTAGCTGCCAGGTGTTGTGTAACTTAGGTGTGGCGGTTTCAGGCCTGACAACTCTGACTGTTGAAATGACATGGAAAAGTCGTACTTGGATGATTGTGATACTTCTCCGATGATTTGGGATGGGCCCTGGGAACATGCATCAGCAGGTGCCTCAACTACCAGCCTGGAACAAACTAGTGTCACAACATCCAGCATCCCCGATGTTGTGCATGAGTTATACTGGTGTGCTATGTGATGCTAGAAAACAACCATCAAGTGCATCGCCCACAGAAGGGTCAAACCAATGTCTGGTTCATACAAATGTTAAAACAGCCTCCAAGTTGTCCATAAGTTATACTGGTGTGCTATGTGATGCTGGAAAACAACTACCAAGTACGTTGCCTGCAGAGGGTCTCATCCTGCCTGGGGAAAACCAATGTCACAACATCCAGAAGCCCCTGAATCTTCCTAGAGTGATAACAGTCTGCTGTGTGAGTCTGGAAAACAACCATCAAGTACATAATCCACAGATGGTCTTGTGACGCCCAGGAGACCGGGATACCCAGCACCGGACCAATGGAGTCTGTCTCTTGAGGGGGATGTCACGGGTGGCTTGACCCGGTGCTGTGGCCTCAGGCAATGCACAGTGTAAGGGGTATCATGAGGGGACAGGCACTTACTTGATCAGCAGCAGGTTCTCCCAGCGGTGACGATCCCGATCCTGGATAGATGGCTGTTGTCCAAATGAAAGACTGAGGCACTGAAACGTTTAACCAGTTTACTTTAACATAAAAGGATTTACAACCAGTCCTGTCACCGGAGTCTGTATGGGAACTCTGAGTTACTTTGACCCTGCCGGGGTCTTCGCCTCTTATTGTGCGCAATTTCTGTGTGGCCCTGCTGCTGTATGTGAACTGGCTGCCGGCCCAATCTGTCCCCTCCGGGTCCTGGTTCGACGGGCAACCCGAGTCCTTTTATCGGCTTACCCCCTCCAGGAGTACCGCTGAACTCTGTGTCTGTTGCTGCGTCCGGCCCTAGTGAAGCTGATATCACCTCACGTTTATCCGGTTGCTGTATTATATAATAAATACAGCCATAATAAATACAGCCACGGATCCGGTATCCGTCTTTGCGCCTGTTCTGGGTAGTGATTAATGCTACCCGGTTCTCACAATGTCCTTTTTCTCTATCCCTCTTCTCCTCAGGCCGGTGATTTGGGCCTGGAAACCGTCATAGGGCTGTTAGAAATTCAGCTGTATGACCTCTCACTATCAGCTCCTTAGCCCAACTGCCCAACTGCCAGTTCTTCTCTCAGACCAGAATGGATCAAGGGGAGTCTCTGGAGCTCCCCCTTCTGGCCGGAGGTGGTAGTGCAGTCTTGCTATTTTAGTATTTGCATTTACTGTCAGTAACTATTTTTGTGGCAAATACCCCTAGGGGTGCCACATTCCCCCTTAGTTAAGAACAGTACTCCGGGACTGTGGGACAATAACATTTTGAAATAACAATTAATATGTACAGAGTCTTAAAAATGAAAAGTTACAAAAACCACTCAAGGAAACAAAAATATAGTTCTGTAAAAAGTCACTTCAAATAGCGTCCATTAATACAGTTCTATCCTTGAAGGTACTAGGAAAGGCACTGCACTTTGTGTCCAATAATTTAGTTCCATTTTTCCAACGGAGTTATCAATATAACGTCTAAAGAAAGTTTAAAAAGAGCAAAAAGCAAAGTTCAAAAAGCAGTCTTTCCGGAGCTTTGATTTAGTGCCTCCGGGCTGATAAAAAGTTCAAGAATATGCAAGAAGTTCATACAGACAAGTCTCTGTAGGCACTGGGCTTAAACGTTGCAGACTGATAACAATGACTATACTACATTTTCTGTTTAACTATATACGGCATAACATATATACAATTCACATTATGAGCTTTATAGTTGGTAATCTGCATACCTGGCCGGTAATTGACCCTGGGTACTACGCTGTGATCTGCGTAATAGCGGTATCTCTTCATGTGGTGTACTACTGTCTACTGCGGATGTAGTATCTGCCCGCTCTGCTAAATATAATTCCATGACTATGGAGTTGGCAAGTCCACCGTGAATGGGATTACTCTGATCAGGAATCTGTTCTTCCTGGCCTGGAACCTCCTGTAGTACGGGGCCAGCCTCTTCCTGTCTTGGGACTTCTGGTATTGGGTTCGGTGTTGGGTAAAAGGCCACCATGGGAACCACTACTGCACCATGGTATGTTAGTAGGGTTTTGGGAAAGTCTCCTATACAGGTGTGATACACTTCCTCTTCTTTTTCCTTTACTGGTTGAACCTGTATGGGTTGAATAACTTCTGGTTCTGGCTGGACAACGTCTGGCTCTTTCAATGCTTCCGGACATAATTTAAGATTGTCTCTTGACACTAGTACAGATGTTAAGCCTCCGTTTTTGCTAATGAGACACATTTTAGGATTATCCACTCTTGTTGGTAAAACTGTGTAGGGTACGGCTTCCCACTGATTGTCCAGTTTATTGGTTCGACGATTTCTCTTGAGCACTTGGTCACCCGGTCTTAATGGGGTCGCTAGAGCATTCTGGTTGAAAGTTCGCTCTTGTCCTTCTCTAGTTTGCTGAAGGCTTCTTTCCACACTCTCTTGCACTTGGCGATACTGCTTTTGCCGTATGATATCCCAATTGGAGTCTTGAACTTCTGCGTCTGGTTTCAGAATTCCCATTTCTAGATCGATTGGTAATTGGCCGGGTCTTGCACGCATAAGGTAAGCTGGGGTGCAGTTGGTGGAGCTCACCGGGACATGATTATACAGATCCACCAAGTCAGGCAATTTCTCTGGCCATTGATTCCTTTCTGTCTCAGGTAAAGTCTTTAGTAGGTCTATTACAATATGGTTCATCTTCTCGCATAAGCCGTTTGTTTGTGGATGATAGGCCGTCGTCCGGATCTTTTTGCAACCATACATATTACAGAATTCTCTGAAGATCTCTGATTCAAAGGCTGTACCTTGGTCGGTGAGAACCTGTTCCGGATATCCATGGGGTCTACAAAAGTACGTTTGGAACGCTTTGGCTGCTGTTTTTGCTATCAGATCTTTTACGGGTACTACTACCAAGAAGCGTGAATAATGGTCCACGATGGTCAAGGCATAGACATAGCCAGACCGGCTTGGTGTCAACTTCACGTGGTCCATGGCTACAAGTTCAAGTGGTTGTTTGGTGATTATGGGCTGCAGTGGTGCTCTTTGGTTCTTTTGATCGTTTCTTCTGAGGTTGCACGGGCCACAATTTCTGCACCACTGTTCGATTGATTTTCTCATCCCGACCCAATAAAATCTTTCTCTTAGAAGTACTTCTAACTTTTTCCAACCGAAGTGACCAGCACCATTATGGTAAGCTTCGAGGACCATCTTCACATCTTGTTTAGGCACAATAATCTGCCAAACCAATTCATGTGTTTTCGGATTGGTGTATCTTCTACAGAGCTTCCCTTGATACAGGAACATTTTGCCTCTCTCTTTCCAGAGTTGATGCCTCTCTTCTGGGGCATCCTCATCGGGATATGCACTTTGCTCAGTCAACAGTTCCTTCACCAACTTCACAGCCGGATTGCTGTCTTGGGTGTCAGCCCATCTATGGTGTGCTAACGGATTAAAATTCACCTCTTGTTGTTTCTGATAGGTACTTGACTGATGATGTTTTGCCTTGGGACGATGGAACGCTGGTAGTTCAATTTCTTCAAGCTCCCCCGTTTCCTCTTCTACATCTCTCAAGTGTGGCATCCGGGATAGGGCATCGGCATTTCCATTCTTGCGACCTGCTCGATACTTGATTATGAAGTTGTAATTAGATAACCGGGCTATCCATTGCTGTTCTAACGCACCTAATTTGGCTGTGTCCAGGTGGGTCAACGGATTGTTGTCAGTATAGACAATAAATTCTGCAGCGGCCAGATAGTGTTTGAAACGCTACGTCACAGCCCAAACTACTGCCAGTAGTTCCAATTTGAAGGAGCTGTAATTTTCTGAATTTCTTTCAGTAGGCCGGAGCTTTCTACTTGCAAAGGCGATGACTTTCTCCCGACCTTCTTGCTTTTGTGACAGCACCGCTCCTAGTCCCACATTACTGGCATCGGTGTAGAGGATGAAAGGTTGATGGTAATCTGGGTATGCCAGAACCTCTTCTCCGGTTAGTGCCTTCTTTAGTTGTTCAAAGGAGTCTTCCCTTTCGTCGTTCCACTGAAAAGGAGGGTTTCGGTTTGAAGGTTTCTTCGTCTGCCCTACCAAGGTGTCTTGCAAGGGTGCTGCCAACTTGGTAAATCCTTTTATAAATCTGCGATAGTAACCCACCAATCCCAGGAATTGTCTCACTTCTTTTGCGCTGGTAGGTCTTGGCCAATCCCTTATGGCGCTTATTTTCTCGGGATATGGTGCTACTCCCTCCGAACTCACGATGTGTCCCAGGTACTGTACCTTTGGCTTGAGAAGGTGACATTTGGATGGCTTGACTTTCATGCCATACCTGGATAAGGCTTCGAACACTTCTGCCAGGTCTATTAAGTGTTGTTCGTAAGTCTTTGAGTAGACGATCACATCATCTAGGTACAGGAGGACGGTCTCGAAGTTCTTGTGTCCGAGGCAGCATTCCATCAGCCGCTGGAAGGTACCGGATGCGTTGCAGAGTCCGAACGGCATGCGATTAAATTCACATAGACCCATTGGTGTGGTGAATGCCGTCTTTTCCTTATCTCGCTCAGCCACAGGGACTTGCCAATACCCGCTTGTTAAGTCTAAGGTGGAAAAATAATTAGCAGATTTCAAAGCAGTTAAGGACTCTTCTATCCTAGGCAAGGGGTAGGCGTCTTTATGGGTGATGTTATTAATCTTCCGGTAGTCTACGCACATTCTCATGGTTCCGTCCTTTTTTTTGACAATCACTAGAGGGGCCGCCCAGGGGCTACAGCTGTCTCTTATTACCCCGGCCTGTTTCATTTCCCTCAGCATATCTTTTGCACATTGATAGTGAGCGGGCGGTATGGGTCTATATCTTTCTTTTATTGGGGGATGGTCACCTGTGGGGATTGTGTGTTCTACCCCTTCTATCCGTCCGAAGTCCAATGGGTGTTTACTGAAGACTTGTTCATATTCCGTCACTAGCCTATACACCCCTTGTTTTTGATGGGTAGGTGTTGAATTTATGCCCACGTGTAGCTGTTGGCACCAATCCTCCATTTCTCCATCTGAGCCATTGCCCTCCACCTGACAGGTTGGTTCTAAGGGCTCAATGGTTGTGATGGCATTGTTGTCAACAGTATATAGCTTTGCCATTGTAGCATACCTTGGCAAAGTGACCTCTTCCTCTCCACAGTTCAAAAGTCGTACCGGCACTCGTCCCCGGTGTACCTCGACTATCACTCGTGCTGTGAGTATAGTGGGCCTGCTGTCGGTGTACACTGGTTCTATTAAGGCTTGATAATCTCGTCCCTTAGTACCAATGGCTGCTCTACACCATACCAGCATTTCTGTTTTTGGTGGGATTACAATAGACGTTGGATCACTTACCCTCACACTGCCGATTTCTCCACCTGCAACTTCTACCTGTTGCCTTAACATCAATACTTTTATTTCCCTCCGGAGAACTCTCTGCTGGCAGGATTGGGCAGTTTCAGCAATTTGCTGTAAGACAGAAATGACTTCGGAAAAGCAGTTCTCTAACACATTCATTCCTATCAATACAGTTGGTTCACAGTTCCGCCGGTCAACATCAACAACAATTATACCCTGTTTCTTCAGTTCTACTTTACCAATCTTTATGGTCATCTCCCTGAATCCTAGTTTCGGTACCAACTTACCATTACTGGCCCATATATCTAGTTCAACATCAGAGGGCCCTTTATCAATATCTGCATCAGCCCAGTACCTCTTATAAAGGATATACGGTATAGATGAAATCTGGGAACCTGTGTCCAGCAAAGCGTTGAGGGGAATTCCGTCCAGCACGATAGGGATAATGGGTCGTCCTCCGATGTACCTGTCGTGCCAGGGTGTTGGGCCTTGAAAGTTCATTCCTGCGAAGCGGCCCGCATTCCCAGGGGATTCCTGTTTAAATCACAATCTCGTGCAAAGTGGCCCGGCTGCTGGCAATGGCGGCAAATGAGCTGTCCATCCGGTAGGTAGCGGTCGCGGGGTCGTCCTCTCCATGTCGGGTATCTCCGGGGTCTCATCCATGGAACATCCTCTCTACAGTTTGCCAACTCCATCTTATGTCCTCTCATCTCCTGCATGGTTTTAGCCATTGAAGCAACAACATCAGCTAAAGAGTCAAGGTTTTGTTGAAGAGCCTCATTAGTACTGGGCCCCAGGGGCTTAGCAATGGCCCCAGACATAGCTGATGTCACTGGCACTCCCTGTTGTTGAGGTGCCTCTGCCATGGGTTGCGCAGGCTCCTGATCCCGAGGTGCCTCTGCCAGCTGGAGATGTATAACGCTCTCCTTTAATTGGGTTCTTAAAAACAAGCATGCTCACATGCCCCCGGTGAGAAGGGGTGTAGAGTCCCTCAATAAATTGATCTCTTAGCAGTTTATCCGCTCCGGTGTTAAAAATGGGTTCAGCCAGTGTAAGTGATTTAAGGGCTTCCTGCAGGTTTAAGGCAAAGTCTCTCACGCCCTCATTAGCTTTTTGTTTGCAATTAAAGAATCGTATTTTAGCTTTGCTGCTGGCCGTGGTTTCAAATGTAGCTTTTAATCCAGCAAATATGCGTTCAACAGTGCCTTTTAGATCAGCTGCCCATGCTGTGACTTCTCGCTTAGCATGGCCACTTAACTGCATCATCAGGAGACTAACACGCTGAACTTCACCCACAGGGAACATGTCAAAATGGGCCAGCATCTTTTCTCTGAAATCGTCAAGGGTATTAGGCTCACCTTCATACATTGGAAGCCATGGGCCACCCGGGGTATATGGCATCAGCACCGGCATGATGGGCGCCACTCCTTGCACCGCTGCGCTACCGGACTCTCTATCGACACTCTGTCTTTCAGCTGCATTAGCGTCGCCGGGTGCTGCGGCGTCTCCGTGCTGCGACATACTGTGCCCCCTTAGTTAATCCGGACCCTTCCGGTCCTCCGCTTCCGTCGGGATAGTGTAGATTCGTTCCGCTGTGCAGCAGGATCGATTTTCCCCTTGCTCTGATGTCAGAGTGCTCAGCTTGGTGCCGCCCACAATGACACGCCCCCTGCTGCTCCCACCCACCGCGCTCTGTAATGGCGGATTCTGAAGTTTTTCAGTTAGACTGGGGCTCAGGTGATGGCGTAGCTCAATTAACAGTCTCGTGCCTAACGGTTATGAAGTGATTACCTCAGGGGATGGCGGCCATCTTTACTCCATTATAACCAATGGGGAAAAGTCACTTTCAATAGTTTTCAATGGGGAATGGATTTTTCTTTAATAAAGTCAATTTTCAAGATTTTTCATCCCAGTTTTCACAGTTTTGGGCTCCAATCACGGCACACAATACCCGGTATACGGGCTGGCTAGATCCTGTTCGTGACGCCAATTGTGACGCCCAGGAGACCGGGATAGCCAGCACCGGACCAATGGAGTCTGTCTCTTGAGGGGGATGTCACGGGTGGCTTGACCCGGTGCTGTGGCCTCAGGCAATGCACAGTGTAAGGGGTATCATGAGGGGACAGGCACTTACTTGATCAGCAGCAGGTTCTCCCAGCGGTGACGATCACGATCCTGGATAGATGGCTATTGTCCAAATGAAAGACTGAGGCACTGAAACGTTTAACCAGTTTACTTTAAAATAAAAGGATTTACAACCAGTCCTGTCACCGGAGTCTGTATGGGAACTCTGAGTTACTTTGACCCTGCCGGGGTCTTTGCCTCTTATTGTGCGCAATTTCTGTGTGGCCCTGCTGCTGTATGTGAACTGGCTGCCGGCCCAATCTGTCCCCTCCGGGTCCTGGTTCGACGGGCAACCCGAGTCCTTTTATCGGTTTACCTCCTCTGGGAGTACCGCTGAACTCTGTGTCTGTTGCTGCGTCCGGCCCTAGTGAAGCTGATATCACCTCACGTTTTTCCGGTTGCTGTATTATATATAATGAATACAGCCACGAATCCGGTATCCGTCTTTGCGCCTGTTCTGGGTAGTGATTAATGCTACCCGGTTCTCACAATGTCCTTTTTCTCTATCCCTCTTCTCCTCAGGCCGGTGATTTAGGCCTGGTAACAGTCACAGAGCTGTTAGAGATTTAACTGTATGACCTCTCACTATCAGCTCCTTAGCCCAACTGCCAGTTCTTCTCTCAGACCAGAATGGATCAAGGGGAGTCTCTGGAGCTCCCCCTTCTGGCCGGAGGTGGTAGTGCAGTCTTGCTATTTTAGTATTTGCATTTACTGTCAGTAACTATTTTTGTGGCAAATACCCCTAGGTGTGCCACATTCTCATACTGCCTGGAACAAACCAACCAGTGTAAGACAACCAGAAGCTCCCGAGTCGCCCAATAATTATACTGGTCTGCTATTTGATGCCGGATAACAACCACCAAGTACATCGCCTACAGAGGGTCTCATACTGCCTGGGACAAAGCAATGTCACAACAGCTCCCGAAGCATCCATGAGTGATACATGAGTGATACTGGTCTGCTACGTGATGCTGGATAACAACTACCAAGTACATCGCCTACAGAGGGTCTCACTGCCACACATACAAAATGGCAAGTAAATCTGCAGAACCTCTTGATGCTCACGCACTTTTCTGTCTCGCTGTCCGTCTTCACTGGAGTGTAGTTATTCTCTCCATGACCCAGAGGCTCAGAACGAACAGTTCTACAGATGAGAGTGCAGCAGTGCATTGTGGGGCACGTAATATTAAATGGTACATTCTTCCAGTAATTCGATGGAAGTCGCACCAGCAGCATTTTTGATCCCAGATGATAACATTTAGATGACGTGGCTGGTCGGTGATCTACGTGGCGGGTTATTAATCTATGTGGCTGGTTATTCTATGTGGCTGGTCGGTGATCTATATGGCTGGTCGGTGATCTATGTGGGTGGTCAGTGATCTACGTGGCTGGTTATTAATCTATGTGGCTGGTCAGTGATCTACATGGCTGGTTATTAATCTACGTGGCTGGTCGGTGATCTCTGTGGCTGGTTATTCTATGTGGCTGGTCGGTGATCTATGTGGCTGGTCGGTGATCTATGTGGGTGGTCAGTGATCTACGTGGCTGGTTATTAATCTATGTGGCTGGTCAGTGATCTATGTGGCTGGTTATTAATCTACGTGGCTGGTCGGTGATCTCTGGCTGGTTATTCTATGTGGCTGGTCGGTGATCAGCCACATAGAATATTTATTAAAATAGATAAATCTCCGGGTCCGGATGGCATACACCCACGAGTACTAAGGGAACTAAGTAATGTAATAGATAAACCATTATTTCTTATTTTTAGGGACTCTATAGCGACAGGATCTGTTCCGCAGGATTGGCGCATAGCAAATGTGGTGCCAATATTCAAAAAGGGCTCTAAAAGTGAACCTGGAAATTATAGGCCAGTAAGTCTAACCTCTATTGTTGGTAAAATATTTGAAGGGTTTCTGAGGGATGTTATTCTGGATTATCTCAATGAGAATAACTGTTTAACTCCATATCAGCATGGGTTTATGAGAAATCGCTCCTGTCAAACCAATCTAATCAGTTTTTATGAAGAGGTAAGCTATAGGCTGGACCACGGTGAGTCATTGGACGTGGTATATCTCGATTTTTCCAAAGCGTTTGATACCGTGCCGCACAAGAGGTTGGTACACAAAATGAGAATGCTTGGTCTGGGGGAAAATGTGTGTAAATGGGTTAGTAACTGGCTTAGTGATAGAAAGCAGAGGGTGGTTATAAATGGTATAGTCTCCAACTGGGTCGCTGTGACCAGTGGGGTACCGCAGGGGTCAGTATTGGGACCTGTTCTCTTCAACATATTCATTAATGATCTGGTAGAAGGTTTACACAGTAAAATATCGATATTTGCAGATGATACAAAACTATGTAAAGCAGTTAATACAAGAGAAGATAGTATTCTGCTACAGATGGATCTGGATAAGTTGGAAACTTGGGCTGAAAGGTGGCAGATGAGGTTTAACAATGATAAATGTAAGGTTATACACATGGGAAGAGGGAATCAATGTCACCATTACACACTGAATGGGAAACCACTGGGTAAATCTGACAGGGAGAAGGACTTGGGGATCCTAGTTAATGATAAACTTACCTGGAGCAGCCAGTGCCAGGCAGCAGCTGCCAAGGCTAACAGGATCATGGGGTGCATTAAAAGAGGTCTGGATACACATGATGAGAGCATTATACTGCCTCTGTACAAATCCCTAGTTAGACCGCACATGGAGTACTGTGTCCAGTTTTGGGCACCGGTGCTCATGAAGGATATAATGGAACTAGAGAGAGTACAAAGGAGGGCAACAAAATTAATAAAGGGGATGGGAGAACTACAATACCCAGATAGATTAGCGAAATTAGGATTATTTAGTCTAGAAAAAAGACGACTGAGGGGCGATCTAATAACCATGTATAAGTATATAAGGGGACAATACAAATATCTCGCTGAGGATCTATTTATACCAAGGAAGGTGACGGGCACAAGGGGGCATTCTTTGCGTCTGGAGGAGAGAAGGTTTTTCCACCAACATAGCAGAGGATTCTTTACTGTTAGGGCAGTGAGATTCTGGAATTGCTTGCCTGAGGAGGTGGTGATGGCGAACTCAGTCGAGGGGTTCAAGAGAGGCCTGGATGTCTTCCTGGAGCAGAACAATATTGTATCATACAATTATTAGGTTCTGTAGAAGGACGTAGATCTGGGGATTTATTATGATGGAATATAGGCTGAACTGGATGGACAAATGTCTTTTTTCGGCCTTACTAACTATGTTACTATGTTACTATGATCTATGTGGCTGGTTATTAATCTATGTGGCTGGTCAGTGATCTACGTGGCTGGTTATTAATCTATGTGGCTGGTCAGTG
Source organism: Ranitomeya imitator (assembly GCF_032444005.1). NCBI lineage: Eukaryota > Metazoa > Chordata > Amphibia > Anura > Dendrobatidae > Ranitomeya > Ranitomeya imitator. Next base: position 220,080,786 of record NC_091288.1, on the reverse strand, counting down.
ATCTACGTGGCTGGTAATTAATCTATGTGGCTGGTCAGTGATCTACGTGGCTGGTTATTAATCTATGTGGCTGGTCAGTGATCTACGTGGCTGGTAATTCATCTATGAGGCTGGTCAGTGATCTACGTGGCTGGTTATTAATCTATGTGACAGGTCGGTGATCTATGTGGCTGGTCAGTGATCTATGTGTCTGATCGGTGAACTATGTGGCTGGTTATTGATCTATGTGGCTGGTCAGTGATCTATGTGGCTGGTCGGTGGACTATGTGGCTGGTCGGTGATATATATGGCTGGTCGGTGATATACATGGCTGGTCGGTGATATACGTGGCTGGTCGGTGATATACATGGCTGGTCGGTGATATATATGGCTGGTCGGTGATATACGTGGCTGGTCGGTGATATACGTGGCTGGTCGGTGATATATATGGCTGGTCCGTGATATACGTGGCTGGTCGGTGATATACGTGGCTCGTCGTTGATATACGTGGCTGGCCGGTGATCTACATGGCTGGCAGTGTGGTGCATACGGTGTTTGTACAGGGTTTATGTATTATGCTCCTGCGGATTAAGTGTCACTTTACTTTGTTATTGAGCCAAAGAACACAGAGGCCATTGTGAAGAGCGAAAGCTGCACAGCCGCTCCCGGGGCCTGTGTTACTGCCCGGCTACCTGGAGACCCACGGACCATGACCTTGAATTAGCCATTACTTGTGTATCCCTTTAAGGATGGGTTATTTTTCCTTTTCTCAGTATTTGTGTAGACAGTGGCGGTACAGCTTGGGGCGCTGCTTCATTGCTGACCCTGGAGAAGGACAGGAGCGTAGTAAAGTCCAATAAGATACAGCCGATATTCAGCTTTCTTCACAGCAGATCTTGTACTTACAAGTTGTGAGTACACGGCCAAGAGTTGAATAATCAGTCGCAGAAGGCCCGCCCACCGGACTCCTTCCAGGACTCTCTACACAGCATGGCGACGTGCCATTACATTTCTATAGGCTCTTACACTCATCGTCAAGCTGCAAAAATTGGTGGAAATTGTGCAACGAGAGGTTTAAGTTTTTCCGCTAATGTCGCTTCCTTCCAAACTCGTTACTCATAAAATGTGCGAAATGAAGGAAGTTTCCGCCAGTGATTGGAATCTGGAAACTTGAGAAGAAGAATCCAGGAGTTAATGATAAACCTACAATAGAGTGAAACAAAGCAAACGCCGTTATCTGAGCTCTGACAATGAGGAACCTGGGACACCTCCACTGAGAATGTCCACAGACCCCGCACCGGGCCGGGCACCACCCAAACAGCAAATAATCCAAGAATACTGGGCTTTATTCTGGTCTCCCAGACTTGGGATCATGGAGACGCATCTCCAGTATAACCAGTCGCATGTGGCGAGGCGGGGGGCCGCATTGCTTGTCACCCAGCTCTTCCAGAAATGAAGATTATAGGAAATGCCTGAATTGTGGTGGATGATAGGATCAGTTCCGCGGGGAATGGCGGCCGTGCGCTGACGGAGAGTCTCAGCAGAACCACTTTAGCTTACAGTCATTTGCAAACAGTGAAATTACCGCTTCCAAACAAAAGCGGACAAAGGGGTGGAAAGAAAACCTCATTGTCTGAACTACGGACGATTGTCAATTTCTGTTCCTTAAATGTTCTGGATGAGCAGCTTTTGTAAGCCACTTCACCCAGCTTTCCTGGGGTCCTGAAAGGCAAATCTACCCTTTTTTGGTATGGCTGGGTATGGAAGCAAATGTGAAAGTTCGGTGCACCCCTGAGGGAGACATGAACGAAGCCGTACCGCTAATCACCCAATTATTCGGGGGCATCGGATGCATCGTAGCTGTAATGGCGAGAGATGAGCGAACTCGATTAGCAGGACCCTGATCCCGCAGCTTCAACAATACTCCGTGACCCTGCGAACCGCTAATTACCCCACAAACTACTAATTACCCCGCAAACTGCTACCTACCCTACAAACCGCTAATTACTCCGCAGTCCGCTACCTACCGGCGAACCACTAGTTACCCCGCTAACTGCTACCTCCCTTACAAACCGCTAGTTACCCCGTAGTCCACTACTTACCCTGCGAACCGCTAGTTACCCCACTAACCGCTACCTACCTTGCAAACCGCTAGTTACCCCGCTAACTGCTACCTCCCTTACAAACCGCTAGTTACCCTGCTAACCGCTACCTACCTTACAAACCGCTATTTACCCCGCTAACTGCTACCTACCTTACAAACCACTAGTTACCCCGCTAACTCTAACTGCTACCTACCTTACAAACCGTTAGCTACCCCGCTAACCGCTACCTACCTTACAAACCGCTAGTTACCCCGCTAACCGCTACCTACCTTACAAACCACTAGTTACCCCGCTAACCGCTACCTACCTTACAAACCGCTAGTTACCCCGCTAACCGCTACCTACCTTACAAACCGCTAGTTACCCCGCTAACCGCTACCTACCTGACAAACCACTAGTTACCCCGCTAACCGCTACCTACCTTACAAACCGCTAGTTACCCCGCTAACCGCTACCTACCTGACAAACCACTAGTTACCCCACTAACCGCTACCTACCCTGCGAACCGCTAGTTACCCCGCTAACCACTACATACCTTACAAACCGCTAGTTACCCCGCAAACTGCTACCTACCCTACAAACTACTAATTACCCCGCAAACTGCTACCTACCCTGAGAACCGCTAGTTACCCTGCAGTCCACTACCTACCCTGCAAACTGCTAGTTACCCCGCTAACCGCTACCTACCTGACAAACCACTAGTTACCCCGCTAACCGCTACATACCTTACAAACCGCTAGTTACCCCGCAAACTGCTACCTACCCTACAAACTACTAATTACCCCGCAAACTGCTACCTACCCTGAGAACCGCTAGTTACCCCGCAGTCCACTACCTACCCTGCAAACTGCTAGTTACCCCGCAAACTAATAATTATCCCGCAGTCCGCTACCTACCTGAGAACCGCTAGTTACCCCGCACATCACTACCTACCCTGCGAACCGCTAGTTACCCCGCAGTCCACTACCTACCCTGCAAACTACTAATTACCCCGCAGTCCACTACCTACCCTGCGAACCGCTAGTTACCCCGCACATCACTACCTACCCTGCAAACTGCTAGTTACCCCGCACATCACTACCTACAGTGTGAACCGCCACCTAACAGATCAGAATCCTGCAAATCGCTTCAGTTATGTCCAGTAATTCTGGTCATATTAGTTTTCATCCTGTTTTCCCGAAAATGGATCCAACTAAGAAATATCTGAATAGACAACTAGCCAGAGGAGAAGGAGTCCAGGCCTGGCACCGTTCTCGCCCCCAGAGCTGACAATCATTGCCTTCCCAGGTAGGGTGGGGGCAGGGAGCAGGGGAGGAGCGCTGCTCAGGAACAGGTTGTTCTGCTTCTCAGGTGAAACTGCAGTCATACACCTGTTCACATTCCAGAGGCGGCAGAGCCGACATCAGGACCTGAGCTCCCAGCATCTGCTACTGACGGCCTGCGGAGCCTGGACGCTCCGCCACCACTGCGCGGACCCATCACCTGCGCGGACCCATCACCTGCGCGGACCCATCACCTGCACTGACCCATCACCTGCGTTGACCCTGGACATTGACCTTGGTGTATAGGGGTCCACATTACTGAGCCGTGGCCCCTGGATGTGTAGGACCTCCGGGCCTCTTCTCTGTGTAAGGACCTCCGACACTTGGGGCTGAACCTGGACTGTTAGGGCCGATCTTGGGAATATCCGGACCCTGGTGCCGCCATGCAGCAGCCTCTTGGCCGAGCGATACTATTGTTAGCAGGTGAGTGCCGCAGAAGTTACACCGAACAGCGGAAATCGTTAGGTTTTTAAAATATTTTTCTTCTTAATATAATCGAGGAGGACGAAGATGAGAATAAAATCAGGAGGGCGTTACTGCAAAACCAAAAACGTCTGCAAACTGTCCGGGGTTAATGATACATCGACCTTAGACTTCTCCACAAGGTTATAATATCCGGTCACCGATCCCTGTACATTATATATAATAACCAGCGCTGACTGATCCGTCCTGATAATATCCGGTCACTGATCCCTGTACATTATATATAATAACCAGCGCTGACTGATCCGTCCTGATAATATCCGGTCACCGATCCCTGTACATTATATATAATAACCAGCACTGACTGATCCGTCTTGATAATATCCGGTCACTGATCCCTGTACATTATATATAATAACCAGCGCTGACTGACCCATCCTGATAATATCCGGTCACTGATCCCTGTACATTATATATAATAACCAGCACTGACTGATCCGTCTTGATAATATCCGGTCACTGATCTGTACATTATATATAATAACCAGCGCTGACTGACCCGTCCTGATAATATCCGGTCACTGATCCCTGTACATTATATATAATAACCAGCGCTGACTGATCCGTCCTGATAATATCCGGTCACCGATCCCTGTACATTATATATAATAACCAGCGCTGACTGATCCGTCCTGATAATATCCGGTCACTGATCCCTGTACATTATATATAATAACCAGCGCTGACTGATCCGTCCTGATAATATCCGGTCACCGATCCCTGTACATTATATATAATAACCAGCGCTGACTGATCCGTCCTGATAATATCCGGTCACTGATCCCTTTACATTATATATAATAACCAGCGCTGACTGATCCGTCCTGATAATATCCGGTCACCGATCCCTGTACATTATATATAATAACCAGCGCTGACTGATCCGTCCTGATAATATCCGGTCACTGATCCCTGTACATTATGTATAATAACCAGCGCTGACTGATCCGTCCTGATAATATCCGGTCACCGATCCCTGTACATTATATATAACCAGCGCTGACTGATCCGTCCTGATAATATCCGGTCACTGATCCCTTTACATTATATATAATAACCAGCGCTGACTGATCCGTCCTGATAATATCCGGTCACCGACCCCTGTACATTATATATAATAACCAGCGCTGACTGATCCGTCCTGATAATATCCGGTCACTGATCCCTGTACATTATATATAATAACCAGCGCTGACTGATCCGTCCTGATAATATCCGGTCACTGATCCCTGTACATTATATATAATAACCAGCGCTGACTGATCCGTCCTGATAATATCCGGTCACCGACCCCTGTACATTATATATAATAACCAGCGCTGACTGATCCGTCCTGATAATATCCGGTCACTGATCCCTGTACATTATATATAATAACCAGCGCTGACTGATCCGTCCTGATAATATCCGGGCACCGATCCCTGTACATTATATATAATAACCAGCGCTGACTGATCCGTCCTGATAATATCCGGTCACTGATCCCTGTACATTATATATAATAACCAGCGCTGACTGATCCGTCCTGATAATATCCGGTCACTGATCCCTGTACATTATATATAATAACCAGCGCTGACTGATCCGTCCTGATAATATCCGGTCACTGATCCCTGTACATTATATATAATAACCAGCGCTGACTGATCCGTCCTGATAATATCCGGTCACCGACCCCTGTACATTATATATAATAACCAGCGCTGACTGATCCGTCCTGATAATATCCGGTCACTGATCCCTTTACATTATATATAATAACCAGCGCTGACTGATCCGTCCTGATAATATCCGGTCACCGATCCCTGTACATTATATATAATAACCAGCGCTGACTGATCCGTCCTGATAATATCCGGTCACTGATCCCTGTACATTATATATAATAACCAGCGCTGACTGATCCGTCCTGATAATATCCGGTCACCGATCCCTGTACATTATATATATATATATATATATATATATATATATATATAATAACCAGCGCTGACTGATCCGTCCTGATAATATCCGGTCACTGATCCCTGTACATTATATATAATAACCAGCGCTGACTGACCCGTCCTGATAATATCCGGTCACTGATCCCTGTACATTATATATAATAACCAGCGCTGACTGATCCGTCCTGATAATATCCGGTCACTGACCCCTGTACATTATATATAATAACCAGCGCTGACTGATCCGTCCTGATAATATCCGGTCACTGATCCCTGTACATTATATATAATAACCAGCGCTGACTGATCCGTCCTGATAATATCCGGTCACTGATCCCTGTACATTATATATAATAACCAGCGCTGACTGATCCGTCCTGATAATATCCGGTCACTGATCCCTGTACATTATATATAATAACCAGCGCTGACTGATCTGTCCTGATAATATCCGGTCACTGACCCCTGTACATTATATATAATAACCAGCGCTGACTGACCCGTCCTGATAATATCCGGTCACTGATCCCTGTACATTATATATAATAACCAGCGCTGACTGATCCGTCCTGATAATATCCGGTCACTGACCCCTGTACATTATATATAATAACCAGCGCTGACTGATCCATGCTACTTACTGTCTTACTTATACTTGCTGTTATTTTTTTACAGTTTAGTATATTGATCAAAATGATCTAAGTTTCCAGATCTGTGAATGGTAAAAGTATGTGACCCTTTACGATTAGCAGAGTGTTTAAAGGTAAATTTAGAATCAGTATTTTCAATTATTGGGATATCAGTTAGGTGTGAGTGGGTGACCTGTTTTATTAAAGAAAACCAATGGATGTATCAAAGACTGATTAATATCAGTATTATACATTTTTATATTATGTATACCCCTCCTCACATGTAAAGCGCCATGGAATAAATGGCGCTAAAACAATAAATAATAATAATTATAGCGTCATTTATTCCATGGCGCTTTACACGTGGTAGGGGCAAATATAGACAAGTACAATAAACATGAGTAACACAAGGCACACAGGTACATAAGGAGGGAGGACTCTGCCCGCGAGGGCTCACAGTCTGCAGGGGATGGGTGAGGAAACAGTAGGAGAGGGTAGAGCTGGTTGTACGGCGGTTCAGTAGGTTGAGGATCGCTGTAGGCTTGTCGGAAGAGGTGGGTCTTCAGGCTCTTTTTGAAGGTTTCGATGGTAGGTGAGAGTCTGATATGTTGTGGTAGAGGGTTCCAGAGTAGGGGTGATACGCGAGAGAAATCTTGTATACGATTGTGGGAAGAGGAGATAAGAGGGGAGTAGAGAAGGAGATCTTGTGAGGATCAGAGGTTGCGGGTAGGTAAGTACCGGGAGACGAGGTCACAGATGTATGGAGGAGACAGGTTGTGGATGGCTTTGTACGTCATGGTTAGGGTTTTGAACTGTAGCCTCTGGGTAATGGGGAGCCAGTGAAGAGCCTGGCAGAGAGGAGAGGCTGTGGAATAGCGGGGGGGACAGGTGGATTAGTCGGGCAGCAGAGTTTAGGATGGATTGGAGTGGTGCCAGAATGCGAGAGGGGAGGCCAGAGAGTAGGAGGTTGCAGTAGTCGAGGCGGGAGATGATAAGGGCATGCACTAGTGTTTTTGCTGATTCTTGGTCAAGGAATGCACCAATCCAGGAAATGTTTTTGAGTTGGAATCAGCAAGAGGAGGCAAGGGCTTGGATATGTGGCTTGCAAGAGACGGTAGAGTCAAGGATCACCCCGAGGCACCGGGCGTGCGGGACTGAGGACAGTGAGCAGCCATTGACATTGATGGATAGGTCTGGTGGAGGAGTAGAGTGAGGTGGGGAAAGATGATAAATTCTGTTTTGTCCATGTGCAGTTTTAGAAAGCGAGCAGAAAGGAAAGATGAAATATCAGATAGACATTGTGGGACTTTGATGAGTAAGGAGGTGAGGTCAGGTCCAGATAGGTAGATCTGCGTGTCATCGGCGTAGAGATGGTACTGCATACCGTGGGATTCTATGAGCTGTCCCAGGCCGAAGCTGTAGATGGAGAAGAGTGGGAGTCCTAGAACAGAGCCTTGGGGAACACCGACAGACAAGGGGCGAAGTGAGGAGGTGGTGTGTGAGAGGGAGACGCTGAATGTCCGGTCTGTTAGGTATGATGAGATCCAGGATAGGACCAAGTCTGTGATGACAAGAGATGAGAGAATCTGTAGCAGAAGGGAATGGTCCGCAGTGTCGAAGGCAAAAGACAATTCCAGGAGGAGGAGGACAGTAGTGTCGCTTTCTCTTGGCGGTTAGTAGGTCATTGGTCACTTTAGTACGGGCAGTTTCAGTTGAGTGATGGGGTCGGAAGCCAGATTGTAACTGGTCAAAGAGGAAGCAGGAGGACTCATTTGTACAATTATCTCATGACACGAACAGAGGAGATTGCCAAGTTGATGTTCTTCAGGTTGTAAACTGTTATAAAATCATCACCGAATAGTTTAGAATCCACCAATCCATAGTCAGAATGTTCAAATGGAGAAATTTCCCGACCCTTATTACACTCCACAGGAACAGTCGAACAGCAAAGAGCACAGCATATAAGAATCCGCAAGGTCACAAAGGGACCCAAGATTAATTCTAAACAACTAAAGGCCTCTCTCACATTAGCTAATGTAAGGAATAATCAGAAATTACTGGAAACATTTATATACAGTTATTGTTGCACAAGGAGTCAAACCAAATACTGAGGAAAGGGTTCACATACTTTTGCCTCCACAGACGTGTGATATTGGATCTATTCCTAATTGAACCAATGAAAAATGTCTCACATTTTTTTCCTCACGAGTTTGAGTTTAGTTCTTTATCTACTTTTACGACTTGTGAAAATCTGACGCAGTTTTAGGTAAAATTTATGCAGAAATAAGGAAATTTCTTTAAGGTTCATAAGCTTTAGAGCCCCCTCTGTATAAACCCGCTCTCCGATACCAGATGTACAAGTGTTTTTTCTTTTAACGATAATCATTTGATATTTTTGTGAAGTCCATCTCCTTTGGGATCTCTCGCCATTCTCCTCCAGTCTGTGTTACTGGTTCCTGATCACACGAGTGGATCAGTAATGTAATGTATGTACAGTGACTGCACCAGCAGAATAGCGAGTGCAGCTCTGGGGTATAATACAGGATGTAACTCAGGATCAGTAATGTAATGTATGTACACAGTGACTGCACCAGCAGAATAGTGAGTGCAGCTCTGGGGTATAATACAGGATGTAACTCAGGATCAGTAATGTATGTACACAGTGACTGCACCAGCAGAATAGTGAGTGCAGCTCTGGGGTATAATACAGGATGTAACTCAGGATCAGTAATGTATGTACACAGTGACTGCACCAGCAGAATAGTGAGTGCAGCTCTGGAGTATAATATAGGATGTAACTCAGGATCAGTAATGTAATGTATGTACACAGTGAGTGCACCAGCAGAATAGTGAGTGCAGCTCTGGGGTATAATACAGGATGTAACTCAGGATCAGTAATGTATGTACACAGTGACTGCACCAGCAGAATAGTGAGTGCAGCTCTGGAGTATAATACAGGAGGTAACTCAGGATCAGTAATGTAATGTATGTACACAGTGACTGCACCAGCAGAATAGTGAGTGCAGCTCTGGGGTATAATACAGGAGGTAACTCAGGATCAGTAATGTAATGTATGTACACAGTGACTGCACCAGCAGAATAGTGAGTGCAGCTCTGGGGTATAATACAGGATGTAACTCAGGATCAGTAATGTATGTACACAGTGACTGCACCAGCAGAATAGTGAGTGCAGCTCTGGGGTATAATACAGGAGGTAACTCAGGATCAGTAATGTAATGTATGTACACAGTGACTGCACCAGCAGAATAGTGAGTGCAGCTCTGGAGTATAATATAGGATGTAACTCAGGATCAGTAATGTAATGTATGTACACAGTGACTGCACCAGCAGAATAGTGAGTGCAGCTCTGGAGTATAATACAGGAGGTAACTCAGGATCAGTAATGTAATGTATGTACACAGTGACTGCACCAGCAGGATAGTGAGTGCAGCTCTGGAGTATAATACAGGAGGTAACTCAGGATCAGTAATGTAATGTATGTACACAGTGACTGCACCAGCAGAATAGTGAGTGCAGCTCTGGGGTATAATACAGGATGTAACTCAGGATCAGTAAGGTAAAGTTCACATTTGCGTTGTGCGCCGCAGCGTCGTCGCCGCAACGCACAACGCAAACAAAAACGCAGCAAAACGCATGCACATGCGGCCCATGCGGCGCCAATGTTAAAAGATAGGGCCGCACGACGCATGCGTTTTTGAAAAGGTCGGCGCCGCACAAAAAATCCAACATGTTGCGTTTGCCGCGCCCAGACAGGTGCGCCCTAACGCCGCATGCGGCGTAAAACGCAACACAACGCATGCACATGCGGCCCCATGCGGCGCCAATGTTAAAGATAGGGCCGCACGACGCATGCGTTTTGTTGCGGCGGCGGCGCAAACCGCAAATGTGAACGTACCCTAATGTAATGCATGTACACAGCGTCTGCACCAGCAGAATAGTGAATGCTGCTCTGGAGTATAATACAGGAGGTAACTCAGGATCAGTAATGTAATGTATGTACACAGTGACTGCACCAGCAGAATAGTGAGTGCAGCTCTGGGGTATAATACAGGAGCTAACTCGGGATCAGTAATGTAATGTATGTACACAGTGTCTGCACCAGCAGAATAGTGAGTGCTGCTCTGGAGTATAATACAGGAGGTAACTCAGGATCAGTAATGTAATGTATGTACACAGTGACTGCACCAGCAGAATAGTGAGTGCAGCTCTGGAGTATAATACAGGATGTAACTCAGGATCAGTAATGTAATGTATGTACACAGTGACTGCACCAGCAGAATAGTGAGTGCAGCTCTGGGGTATAATACAGGATGTAACTCAGGATCAGTAATGTATGTACACAGTGACTGCACCAGCAGAATAGTGAGTGCAGCCCTGGAGTATAATACAGGATGTAACTCAGGGTCAGTAATGTAATGTATGTACACAGTGACTGCACCGGCAGAATAGTGAGTGCAGCTCTGGGGTATAATACAGGATGTAACTCAGGATCAGTAATGTAATGTATGTACACAGTGACTGCACCAGCAGAATAGTGAGTGCAGCCCTGGGGTATAATACAGGAGGTAACTCAGGATCAGTAATGTAATGTATGTACACAGTGACTGCACCAGAAGAATAGTGAGTGCAGCTCTGGGGTATAATACAGGATGTAACTACACTCAATGTTGTTTTGAGAGTCTGGGGGCCATTTAAGACTTTTGTTAAGGGTCTCCATAGCTTCTAGTTGCCCGTGTTGCTGCTCGATCCAGGTTGTTTTGTTGTCAGATTTTCTTTTTATGTGAGTTGCAGCTCTGGATATGACTGGAGCATAAAGGATGCTGTAATCTGCATTTATGCTGATTTTATTTTGGTGATTTTCTGGATCCGTTCATTTTTGGGGTCAGGATTTATTATAAACCTGTTCTCAGTGCTATTATTAGTCTGCACGAGACCTTCCCGGGTCCTCGCTCACTGAATCGGGATCTTGGAATCATCTAATATCTTGTGGCTCTTCAGAAAATCCGTCAGCGTCTCCGGTCAGTGCGATGCGCGTCTCCGGCATCATCTACGGTCAGTGCGATGCGCGTCTCCGGTCAGTCAGTGCGATGCGCTGCTCCGGCAGCGTCTCCAGGCAGTGTGATTCGCGTCTCTGGCAGCATCTCCAGTCAGTGTGATGCACGGCTTCGGCAGAGTCTCCGGTCAGTCAGTGCGATGTGTAGCTCCGGCAGCGTCTCCAGTAAGTGTGATGCGCAGCTCCAGCAGAGTCTCTGGTCAGTCAGTGCGATGTGTAGCTCCGGCAGAGTCTCCAGTAAGTGTGATGCGCGGCGCCGGCAGAGTCTCCGGTCAGTCAGTGCGATGTGTAGCTCCGGTCCGTTGGTGCGATGCGTGGCTCTGGCAGCGTCTCCGGTCAGTCAGTGCGATGCGTAGCTGCGGTCCGTTGGTGCGATGCGCGTCTCCAGTCAGTATGATGCGCGGCTCCGGCAGAGTCTCTGGTCAGTCAGTGCGATGTGTAGCTCCGGCAGAGTCTCCGGTCCGTTGGTGCGATGCGCGTCTCCGGCAGCGTCTCCAGTCAGTGTGATGTGCGGCTCCGGCAGAGTCTCCGGTCAGTCAGTGCGATGTGTAGCTCCAGCAGCGTCTCTGGTCAGTCAGTGCGATGTGTAGCTCCAGTCCGTTGGTGCAATGCATAGCTCCGGAAGAATCTCCGGTCAGTCAGTGCAATGCGTGGCTCCGGCAGAGTCTCCCGTCAGTCAGTGTGATGCACGGCTCCGGCAGAGTCTCCGGTCAGTCAGTGTGATGCGTAGCTCCGGTCCGTTGGTGCGATGCACGTCTCCGGCAGCGTCTCCAGTCAGTGTGATGCGCGGCTCTTACAGAGTCTCCGGTCAGTCAGTGCGATGCGCAGCTCCAGCAGTGTCTCCGGTCAGTCAGTGCGATGCGTGGCTCCGGCAGAGTCTCCGGTCAGTCAGTGTGATGCTTAGCTCCGGTCCGTTGGTGCGATATGCGTCTCCGGCAGCGTCTTCAGTCAGTGTGATGCGCGGCTCCGGCAGAGTCTCCAGTCAGTCAGTGCGATGCGTAGCTCCGGTCCGTTGGTGCGATGCGTGGCTCTGGCAGCGTCTCCGGTCAGTCAGAGCGATGCGCAGCTCCGGTCCGTTGGTGCGATGCGCGGCTCTGGCAGCGGCTACAGTCAGTGCGATGCGCGGCTCTGGCAGCATCTCCAGTCAGTGCGATGCGTGGCTCCAGCAGCGTCCCCGATCAGACAGTGCGATGCGCGACTCCGGTCCGTTGGTGCGATGTGCGGCTCTGGCAGAGTCTCCAGTCAGTCAGTGCGATGCGCGACTCCGGTCCATTGGTGCTATGCACGGCTCTGGCAGAGTCTCTGGTCAGTCAGTACAATGCTTGGCTCTCGCAGCGTCTCCGGTCCGTCCCCGTGATACAGATGAGTTTTTTTTTCTTTTCTGCAGCCTGATCCGCCACTTCCACATAATGTTTGAGTCGTTATTTGAGCAACCGCCGCCCTTTAAGGTGCCTATGAGGAGCCAAGTTCACACTCCTCCCTGCAATGTTACACCAGCATGTCAGAGGCACCTAAACGACTGACCGTGTGCTGCAGTATCTATCCTATCCTATGTGATACTGACTGCTGAGCTGTGTATCTAATCCACTGCTATGTGATACACAATCTGCTAGTAGGGTTGTCCGTTTCCTTGGTGTTTGTTGTGTGCCTGGGTGGTGGTCAGCATGGCGGCCATTACAGCTCCCTCGGGGGTTGTCTCCTGTTTTCCTTGAGTCCTGTAGGGCGGATCTTCTGTACAGGGGCAGTGGCTTCCCGTTTCTCACTAGCTGTCCATGTTGTCTAGTGGGGTGACTTTTCAGTTGCCGGAAAATCAGTAAGTACAGATGACGGGACCTTTACATCCACCCTCCTGACTCTGGACGGCCGCGGACAATGGCCTCTCTGTGAGGATTTGGCAGCAGCATGTTCATCGGGACAGGATGGTGGCTCAGTTGTCAGATCACGAGGACATTGTGCCTGCAGAGTCTTCTCCTCAAACACGTGAGCGAGATCACAGGACATTGCCGTAGATCCCACCATCGCGGTGGAGCTGGCACATTGGTCTGCGCCTCGAGCCCTCCATGACAGCCATATACGTATCATTGTGATGCAGATTGGCTGCTGAATGATGCGTGTAAAATGTACCGGCAGCCATATTGATCCCAGTTCAGTTTTTTCCTTTGGGATTATTATTACACTATTGTAACCATTTCTTTCTTTTCCTTTTCAGCCGTGAACTTGGTGTTCGGACAAAGTAAGTAAATGAGACAAAGTCGTGTGATGTACGTGATAACGACGCTCCACAAATAATAAGGACATTACAGGGTCATCTAGGGGTTTAATATGATAGAAAACGATCAGATGCTGCAGAACATCTTTTATGAAACCTAAGCTTGAGGTCTAATACAGGGCGATTAACTCACTACATTACCCGGAAACATTGCTGTAACTTCTAAAAGTGCCGATCTATCGTGCTGAAGTTTGGGCGGTATGTACTTTGGTTAATGAGAAATAGATGTTTGAAAGCAGATGTTGATAATGTCCTCCGCCACCGTTCGCATCCTAGCACGTCTGTATTGTTGAACTTCGGGGGTCACAGTCTGAATTTCTCGCTGTATGTTCTCCCGAGGCACCTGTAATGTTCGTGCCTCGTTACTGTACATCCGACCCTTCAAATGGCCCCAAAGGAAAAAAATCTGGCAATAACCAATTCTTGTCTCTTGATCGAGCCCTTTCGATTCCTGAATGGCAGTGACTCTGTACGGGCGAGCGTGACCTGTCTTGGCCGCTCATTGACATGTGTATCATGACATGCCAGTCTCCTGGGAAGGCCTGTGCAAGGCTTATATGGAGATACCAGAAGTCGCTGTTTCACATCATGAGTTGTGTCCTCAGACGTCCTCCATCATGCCGATCCAGTAATGTTCCTGCACGTTCCAGCTTACTCACCAATGACACAAGACCTTGTTTGGACGACGGATTTCGGCCTCCAAACTTCTTTAGAATCTCACTTTGTCACCTCTTTAAGGACTCCATTTTCCAATAAGTTTTCACCATGAAAACGCTCCTCCAAACTGCATCAGTACAAATGGAGGAACTCGGCCGGAGTGAAGGGTAAGCAGCGCACATGGACTTGCTGCGCGTCAGTAGTTTATCTCGTGATGGAGACGACCGGTGGGACGACACGTTGGCGAGACCACTCGTCATCGCTGAGGTTCACTGCACTCTCACTTCTCATAAACCAAAGTACAGTCCAGATTTCGGTACGGTCTACCGTCTCTTTTAGAAGTTACAGCAATTTTTCCGGGTAAAGTAGCGAGTGAATCACCCGGTATAATAAGTTCTGCAGCTTTGTTTCAAGTTTCCAGCTTAAGACCTCTGCTTGCTGTGAGTAGATGGGGACGTTCTTGATTATATACAAGGTTGTCTTGACTTTCTCAACAGTTGAGGATTTGTTACATTGTATCAAGTATAGCCAATCCTCTATGATCTTAATTAGAAAAATCTATTTCCTGCGATGATCGTTACAATGTATCCGTTTTGGCGTTTGATTTAGCGCATAGAGGCGTAGTAACTGTGGGGCGTCCGCCGTAGCCTGCACTCTATGGCTTTTTGCTGTCGGGGTAACCTCCATCTGCCTATCAGTTATGAGCACTGATCAGAATTTCATCTTCCTGCAGTCGCCAATCGCATTGTCGGAGGAGAGAATGGAAACATCCAGCAATGGCCGTGGCTGGCCAGCCTGCGACATAATCAAGTGCACGTCTGCGGCTGCTCCTTACTGTCGCCCTCCTACGTCCTGACCGCGGCTCACTGCTTCCCGACGTAAGTGATCTGTGTGCGGGAACGGCTCTGAACCGGGGAAGTTATTGGCAGCACGGATGCCAATTTTCAGAGGCATTTGCACATGATGACTGGGGCGGCGCTGACAATTACCAGTCCTGGAGGCCGATTGTCTGGTGGATTTGTATAGTTCCGTTGCTGGATGTCGGGTGTAGCTGTGATCTCGGTTAGGCTTCTTTCACTCTTCCGTCTTCCAAATCTGCACAGGATCCGTC
The DNA here is from genome assembly GCF_032444005.1 of Ranitomeya imitator. NCBI lineage: Eukaryota > Metazoa > Chordata > Amphibia > Anura > Dendrobatidae > Ranitomeya > Ranitomeya imitator. The sequence goes on along the minus strand of NC_091288.1, from coordinate 220,065,211 downwards.
AAGACGTTGAAATGAAGGATCCTGTGCAGATTGTGGAAAACGTGTGCACTGGGCCCGTCTATCTGACGGACCCGTTGAGGCTAGGTTAAGAATTCTTTTTTTAAAAATCGCAGTATTCTCACCTACCGGCGTTCCTGCGCCGCGATGCTCCCGGCAGCTAGCGTTCCTAGTAATACATTGCGAAATCTCGCGAGAAGTCATGGTCTCGCGAGACCGAGATTTCGCAATGTATTACTAGGAAGTAACGCTGCGCGGGAACGCCGGTAGGTGAGAATATTGTGTTTTTTTTCTATTATTATTTTTTGACATATCTTGTTACTGCATAGGCAGCATCAATAGTAGAAAGAGAGCGAGAGAGAGAGAGAATTTCCCTGACGGGCATGCTCTCTTTGAAAAGACGGGACCCGTCGCTGGATTCCTGCTTTTCACAGGCAGCTACTGTAGCCAGTGACGGGCGGCGCAGGATGCGTCGCTGACCAATTTTCCGACGTACACGAAAAACGTTCCTCTGAACGTTTTCTCTGCCCGACGGACCGTTTTTTTTTAATGCAGGATCCAGTGAAAGACGGATGAAACAGATGGCCATCCGTCACAATCCGCCGCTAAGGCTCCTTTCACACTAGCGTCGGAATCTCCCCGTCGCAGTGCGTCGGGGAGAGATTCCGACGCTAGCGTTTGCTGCATTGCACAATGGGTGCAGCGGATGCATTTTTCCGGCGCATCCGCTGCCCCATTGTAAGGTGCAGGGAGGCGGGGGCGGAGTTCCGGCCGCGCATGCGCGGTCGGAAAAAGCGGTCCGTCAGGAGAAAAAAACGTTACATGTAGGGTTTTTTCCTCCCGACGGTCCGCAAAAGCACGACGCATCCGTCGCACGACGGATGTGACGTGTGGCAATCCGTCGTCAATGCAAGTCTATGGGTAAAAAACGCATCCTGCAAGCACTTTTGCAGGATGCGTTTTTTCTGCAAAACGACGCATTGTGACGGATTGCAGAAAACGCTAGTGTGAAAGTAGCCTAATACAAGTCTATGAGAAAATGCAGGATCCTGCAAATTTTTTTTGCAGGATCCTACATTCTCAAAAAACAACGGATTGTGACGGAAGTGTGAAAGAGGCCTTAATGAACGTCCATGTAGCGGGTCTGTAGACGATTTGCATTGTGCTGGGCACTGACGCTCGACTTTGTTGTGTTCTTCCAGGGGATATAAAGATGAAGAGTATGAAGTACTTGTTGGAACCACATCGCTGGCCATCACCGACTCCACGGCCCAAATCGTCCTGGTGGAGCAGTCCTATAAGAACCCAGGATACGTTGATGGTGGTTTTTCCTGGGATATTGCTGTGGTCAAGCTAAAGACGGCCGTGACCCTGAGCAGTGTCGTCCAGCCCATCCGCCTGCCCTCCTCCAACGTCCAGTTCCCGGCTGGTATGCCATGTAAGGTCGCTGGCTGGGGCCACGTTAAACATTCCGGTGAGTACTGTGATGTTATCGCCGCTCCCCCCTTATAATGTACGGTGCAGGGCATTGAGGACAATGGTTTTTTGTTATTGCAGTTCCTCTTGAAAGCCCTCAGAACCTTCAGGTCGGGCAAGTGAAGATCATCAGCAGATTTACGTGCAGTTGTCTGTATAACATCAACCCTAGTGAGAACACGCTGTCGTCCATACAGCAGGACATGATCTGCGCCGGGACAGTGGACGGATCTGTCGATGCCTGTCAGGTACGTGTCCATCAGAGTACAGCAGCCGATGGCTTCGGTCACTTGCCAGGTATTAATGGTGGCACTGGAGTGAGGATTATCATCAATAGCAAAGCAAGAGGGGGGAATAGGAACCCACCCAAATATATTCTCTCACCAATCAATGTGTATACAGCACGGTCATAACCATACCTTTCGTCTTTTTTTCAGGGCGACTCTGGGGGTCCTCTTTGCTGTAACGTAAATGGTAACTGGTACCAGGCCGGAGTGGTCAGCTGGGGCGATGAGTGTGGAGCGCCAAACAGGCCTGGCGTCTACATCGCAACCTCTGCCTCCATCGTCTGGATTAGGAGCATCGTGCCGGACGTTCAGACTGATGACTTCACCGTGGACCAGACGCCGGAGCCCGACAATCCGGAAGGCTGCACAGCCGCAGACGGCCAGTTCCATACCTTTCCTAACAGTGCATCAATGGTCCTGGTCACGCTGGCCATGCTGCCGCTGTACTGGCTGACCGCCTACTTCCTGACCGACCTGTAGACTTGCTGTCATCATGTGACTTCTGATTCCCCCAAATTTATCATATACTCCTTTCTTCCCCTTTATCATGATGACTCAGGCGATGTGCCCGATGATTGGCGCTGTCTAAGTGGACGCTGTGTCGCCAGTAACGAAATCCGATTCCTTTGTTGCAGTATGTCCCTTATTTTCTGATACCTTTCCCCACTCCACAGAAGACAATTTCTGGCCCTTTCGTTACCATCTCCTTGTTGATATCCTGGAGTACAGAACCAACACCTCGGGACACATTCTGTGATGTCTCTGTAGGTATGAGGCCTGGAGGTCCGCTCCTCGGGGGCGGGGCTAGTATCTGGCTCCTGAGAATCTGATTGGAGGTGGGGGATGTCAGCACTCCTAGTGTGCGTCTTCTCTCATCTTGTAGCCTTGTCTATAGGTTGTAAATAATTCCTAAGCGCCGTAGAGCGAAGAGGACTGGATGCTCCATGGACGGCGATACTCGTTCTGGTCATGAAGGACTTACTGAAATCAATACTAAATGCTGCCCCCTCACATCACCAAGCTGGGTGACATTACATCTTCTCCGCTCTCCTGCTCGAGAATCCATCCCACGATCTCCTGTAAATTGTAAATGTCATTTCATTTTTTTTGTAATTGTTGCTGCTGCTGTTAATACATTATTTCGAAGACACAGATTGGTCTTGTGTAATTTTCCTGTGGGGGTATGAAGACCTGCTCCTGTCATCACCGGTCTCCTCTATAGCGTCACTGCTCCGGGGGAGGGGGTTATCGTCCCTCCAGTCTCTTCTCGTTCTGTCTACAGCCCTTTCCACGCCTCGTCCGTCCTCCTCCTCCAGGACAGAGGACATTACGCTTTAGAGTACGTTTCCACGGTCAGTTGGACGCTGCGTACCTGTGCTGCGGCCGGATGTTACAGCATAGTGGATGGGATTTCAAGAAATGCACAGAAGCTCGCAACTCAACTGCGGAGACTGACATGTGGCGCATCTCTCCAGACAGCAGCATATCAATTTACCTTGAGGAGATTTGGATCTCCACAGGATAAATCTCACTCATAAATTTCACCCGTACAATGTATTGGACATGGTGATTCTGCACAGTTCAGTGAACAGAGGATTCACCTACGTTCAATAGCCGGCAGTGGACATGTGCTGTGCTGAAGCGCTGCCGATTCCTGACCGTGGGGACGTAGACACTCATGGTCCTGTAAGATTTTGGGGGAACGGTTGTGCTCCGTCATTTACAACATACAGGGGTATATTTTAGTTCCATTCTGAAAACTTCCATATTTCATTCAAAAAAGACGATTTATTATATAAAAATAAACATAACAAATTAACATCTGGAGTCGCTACATGCAGCGTGTCCACAGGACGACCCCGGGGCCCACGGGTGTGAATTACTGGGTGCCAGGTTGGACGTCCCAATCCACACCACCTCATCCCATCTTCTATATTCGCCGTCGTCTCATTTCTTAGACACCTTTATTAGCTTGTGTTTCGGGGGGGCCCACTTCAGGTTCAGCGAATCTACTGCACAGAGAAGAGGAACAGATCAGTCCCAAGTAACGAGCGGAAGTGTGGATGACCCTCACTGACCAGCAGGGGGCGCCAACACCCCCGGCGGACGGGCTCCTACCTGTAATGGGGGGCTTCTTATACTGCGCACTTTTGAGGTGTTCCTCCACCAGTTTGGGCGTGACGCAGATAACGTGTTGCCCCTTCCAGTATTTTACCATGTTCAGTGACTGGAGGGTCCCGATGATGTCGTTCTGTGTGATACTCGTCATCCGGCTGGAGGGGAAGAATGACAGAATGTTACAAATACCGGACACGGATGAGAGGACGTGACGGGAGAGAGCAGCCTGGACTCACCTCAGGTCCTTGATGGACAGCGTCCCCCGGAAGTCTCGCAGGATCTCCAGGAGCACCCAGGACCAGTAGCTGCGGTAGCTTAGTTTGCCCAGGTCCGACAAGGGCTTTTCGGGTGAACCCACGGTGTTCTCCAGTTTAGAGAGTTCATAACCTGAGTCACAGGAGACAGTCGCTAACATTTCACCGCTCACAGTGGCGGCACGTGATCTACCCCATCCTCCTCTCCTGTCCTTGGCGCTGCGCTCCCCTCCGCCCGGCCATTCTGCAGCTGCTGGTGGGGATTTCTCTGTGCCGAGGAGAAGCAGCACTGAGGCCCCCATAAGTCAGGTCTTTGATTCTTAAAGGAATACTCCACTTTCAAAAGATCCAAAGTCGCCAAGGAGGCCAAAAAAAAAACAAAACAGAAAACAAGCTTATAATCCCCCTCCCGGGTTCAGCGCTGCTTCTCCAGTCTCTAATGTTCAAAGGCAGCAGAGATGCCACTTGGGCAACGCTGCGGCCGATCACTAAGCTCAGTGGCTCGCCACATCTACCCAGGTGGAAATAGATGAGACCAATGATTATCACCAGCAGCCAAACAAAAACTGGACTAGTTTCGAGAGTCAGCGCTGCACCCCCAGACGGTAAGAGCTCAGTTTGTGGCTTCCTGCTCTGTCAGTTAATCTCTAAAAAGGAGAACCCCTTTAAACAATTTAGTGCCCCAGTGATTTACCTTTTACTTACCAAGATGGGGAAACCCCTTTGACTCAACCAAATATCTAAACCATAATCCCTCCCCCCCCCCAACAGTTAGCCCTTCAGAGGCAGCAAGGTCTTCACACCAGTCACTTACTGAAGGCGATGAGGAACTTTCCGTAGCCGCGCCGCTGGTACGGGGGCAGGGTCAGGATACACGCCACGTTGTTTCCATCCGGAGACTCCTTCTCCTGCAATGACACGGACCCCCTCCGTTATTCCTCGGGTCGGAAGCAGAGATTAGGGATTTATATTTATTCCTGAATTTACCTTTGAGAAGTATCCCACGATGTGCGCTCCCTGCCGGTCGACCTCCGTCAAGATGTAGAAGACGAACGGCTCCACGTCAAAGTACAACGTCTTGTGGTCCAGGAAGAGCTTGGCCAGGAGACACAGATTTTGGCAGTAGATCTTGTGGTCTTTGCCATCGACCTCGTACACGGAGATGTTGTTCTTTCTGTAGATCTCCTTTCCTGGAGGTTGCCGCCACTGGCACAAGCCCTAGGTAGTCACAAGAAGAAGGCCGGGGTGAGATTGGGGCCCCCGACAGTAATCTGCTAGTGACCCCCATCCTGTGCAGGTATCACGTATTCAATGCTCCCAACCACGTGCGCGACGTCTCACCAGATGATAGCGATAACTCTTCTCGAACTTCATGTACTTCAGACAATACTCGCACACCCAAAGCTTGGGCTGCTTCCCATAGTCCTCCGGGAATGGAGAGAAGTACCAAGCATCGATTTCGTAGTTCCCGATGTGGATCTTGTCTACGTATTTAACTTTGGTGATCTGAACAATAACAAAAAAAAGTTATAATATATACGACAGCAAGAGGCATTCACCTAACGTTCCGGCGTGGACTCACCGCCTCGTGTTCCTTCTCCAGCGCGGCTGTGGTGGGATCCATCTCTGCGTACGTCTGCAACGTATGGAAAGTAGGATGAGGATCACACAACCTTGCCAATGACAGAATCTCCCTGTGAACCCCGATGTCCGCACACACTGAGCTGAGGTCGTCCAAACCTGGCGATTTCATACAGAGCAGCTGACCATGTCAGGTGTACTGGATGCTCACAGAATAAAAGGATTGGGCATGCTGAATTACAACATGCCCGATCCTGTGATAAGTCTGTCAGCCCAAACTGACAGTATAAACACGTGGCCTTGTAGGGGTCAAAGCCTCAAAAATAATCGCACCGTTATTGTTCTAATCAAAGAGTCTTATCTGGAAAAACTTTTTTTTTTTTTTGCTGGTTAAATGTACTAATGAGGGTGCTCCATGCATCCTGCGAGTGGCCAAGAGGTTCAGGGAGACACCCAGAGGGGGCCAAGAGACTCAGGGGGCACCCTGCGAGGGGCCAAGAGACTTAAGGAGCACCCTGCGAGGGGCCAAGAGACTCGGGGCACCCTACGGGGGGTCCAAGAGGCACAGGGAGGCACCCTACGGGGGGTCCAAGAGGCACAGGGAGGCACCCTGTGAGGGGCCAAGAGACTCAGTGGGCACCCTGCAAGGGGCCAAGACGCTCAGGACACTGCTCTGCCCACTTGTTTTGCATGCCTTGACTCCCTCACTGGCGACTGACAGCGCTGGCCTGAGCGTTCTCTGCAGACCATCACCGGTAGTGGAGGGTGTTTCATGTAAAACCAGTGCACAGTTCTCCCCAATTAGTGGATTAATGTCCGTTTCAGCAGAAGCGGGGCAGCGATTATAACACTACAGGTGCGATTTTTATGGGGACCTCATCCCCTGCAGGGCCGGGTGCTGGACTGACCGACTTCCTATTACAGATAGAAGCAGGATGATGGTTGAAGGATCGTCTGGCGATCGGTCGTTACCACCACTGGACATTAAGCGCTATGTGCCGAGGGCCAGATTTCACCTTCTGTACATGGTTGATCTCATCGTGTTTCCTCTTCTGGTTTCTAGTAATTTTTCTCTCCGGCTGCTCGGACAGTTCGTTCAAGTACTGGTCTGTGTTCTTCTGAACCGCGTCCTTGGCCGTCTTGGTGAGCGCCAGGCGATTTTTATCCACCCACTCGTCTAATCGCCGGTTAACTAGAAAGAGAGAGGAGAATGTGGAGGAGCGCAGCCGTCCAGGAGATGGGCGGAGACGTGACGGTACTTACAGCCCACGTAGTGCACGTAGAACTCCTCTCGGCCTTCCTGCTCGTTCAGACGAGACTGGATCACCTCCGCCGAGTCTGGAAACAAGATGGAAGAATAGTTACCGTGCCGTAAAGACGCGCCGATCTCCAGGACACGTGCACAAATACTAAGCTCTGTTTTTTGCGCTCGCACTTTATCCGTCCGAGAGCCATAACCTTATTTTTCATTCGCAGGACGGCTTTCTCTTTTTGTAGTTTTGAATGACGACATATAAAGTTCTGAAAAATGTGAAAAAATTCTAAGTGCGGTGAGAAAAAACACAATTTAGTTTTTCCAGTGTTCATTGTGAGGTGATAATCTAAAATTCAGAGCTTTGTAATAAATAACAGGTCGCCAATTTCCGAGATCCATAACGTCTATCTTTCTGTTGTTTTGGTTTCTGTGACAAGTTGATGTCCTTTATTGGCACGCACAATGTTTGGATCACCTTTTATTATATTTCTGGGGAAGTGCAGTAACACCCCCCATTTTCTTTTTACTGTAATTTTAAATGTGGAGAACTCGAATGTGTATTTTTCTATTTGGCCTTTTAATTTCAATATTTTTTGGCTTAGGCCGGGATGTGACTTTTTATATGAGCTCCCCCTTTTACTAAATACCGTGAGATTACTTCACAACTACAATGTAATAGTAAAAATAGCGCTCTCCTAAAGATCAGCCTGTGGCCGGACTTCCTGGGAGTATCAAGATGGCGGTGACCGGCCTCAGTGAGGCTCCCAGCTGCCGTGGTAATGCATCGGCAGCCCACGATTTAGCTGCAGGGAATCTGACGTGGCTTCTAGCTCTGGTCGCTGCTGTCAGAGGCGGTGCCGGCTGTGTAACACCCGCACGGGTACGAGGGGGACGGGGACAGACAGAAGCATCCGCCACAGACAGGCAGAAGCGTCCGCCACAGACAGGCAGAAGCGTCCGCCACAGACAGGCAGAAGCGTCCGCCACAGACAGGCAGAAGCGTCCGCCACAGACAGGCAGAAGCGTCCGCCACAGACAGGCAGAAGCGTCCGCCACAGACAGGCAGAAGCGTCCGCCACAGACAGGCAGAAGCGTCCGCTAGAGACAGAGGCGTCCACTAGAGACATACAGAAGCGTCCGCTGGAGACTTAGTCACTTGTATCCTGGCATAAAATACAAGTGTGAGCAGCAGCGACGGTTTCTTACGCCAGGTGTTGTCAGCTCTCCGGCACAGGTAGGTTTCGCCGATCTCCACGGTCACCTCTGGGTCTCTCCCTCCTGCGGAGACTGACCCGGTTTCTCCTCCAGACCCGACCTCGTCGTCCTCTTCCTCTTTTACGCTCCCTTGCTCCAGGCTGTCATCCTGGTGTGGGAGAGGGTCGTGCTGGTTCTCCTCGGCTCCTGCCGACATGGACTTGTGCTCCTCAGGAACGGAATCGTCCATGGCCGCTGCTGCAAACCTACAGAACAGATAGATGGGTGAGTGACAGCACCTGGAATATGCAATCAGGCCAGAAATATTGACACCACGTGTGCAGGGGGAACCGGATGGCGGTATGGTGAGAGATGCTATTTATTTTGCTCCTGCATTAGACATAGACCCAGCAGGGAGCACCAGAACAAACGCTCGCTGCTGCTCTGGGGGTGACTGGAGCAGAAAGCAATGTAGCTGTAGATGATTAGCAAAGAATGAGAGGAACAAAAGGCATTGGTCACACCTGATAACCTGAGGGTCCCACACCGCCATATCCCAGCGCACATTACAAGACGCTGAGCAAACAAACGGCCATCGTCTGAACAAGCAGGGCGGCAGTGTAAAGCAAGGAGTCTCTGATGGTAGAAGAGGTGAATATCAGGCGCCCAGGAAACAGCTGACTGCAGTCACACCGAAGGCATATTTATGTTCGGCCCTAACCAAAAAAACAGGGAATGTGCACCGGGGTGAGGGCAGAGTCGGGCTGCTGGATGTTCACAGGACTGATCTTTCAGTTCTCGGAGGGAGAGGAGCAGCCGCCAATGATGAGGATCAGACAGACGGGTCCTGCAGCGGCTCCGGGCACAGATATCCACCATTTACCATCACCTAAGAGCCACGGGATACAGGGCAGCGCACATCACATAAGTACATGTTCTCACAGCGCCTCCTAGGGGCAGACTGATGCATTGCACACATCCTGACAGACCTCAGAGGTCGTCGCACACAACTAGCGGAGGTGTGAGACGGCGGCGAGATCCCACATCTGTCCTCAGTGTCCAGTACACAGGCTCGGCGTCAGTCATATTGCAGCGGAGTTTGGCGGCTTTTTCTTCCATTGTTTGGAGAAAGTCGGAAAAAATGATGAAACAATTTAATGAAATTCTATAGTAAAATCTCCCACGAATCCCAAAATATGAAGGTGACCGGACGCTCCCGCTCCTCCCTGACCAAGATTATGCACTCCTCATTCAGGTTACATCCCCCATGAATCGTTGGAGGGCTCCGATGGCTCCTGTGGATTTCAGGGAGAAAGTGTCCAGCCTCTGCCTCACAGGGCCCCGGGCGTCCGGCCGCTGCCTCACAGGGCCCCGCGCGTCCAGCCGCTGCCTCACACGGTCCTGTGCCGCTGCGTCACCTCTGCTCCTGCCTGAGAAGAGCCTCACAACTGTATACGGAGAGTTGTACAGATCCTGACAGTAAACGAGCCCTTCGCAGGAGACTTGACAAGAAGTGATGAGCGAGTATACTCGTTACTTGGGTGGTCTCTGAGTATTTGTGATTGCTCGGAGATGTAGTTTTTGTTGATGCAGCTGCATGATTTGCGGCTACTAGACAGCTTGAATACATGTGGGGATATTCTAATAACCAGGCAGCCCCCACATGTACTCAGGCTGTCTAGTAGCCGCAAATCATGTAGCTGAGTCAGCAAAAACTACAACTCCGAGCAGTTACAAATATTCAGAGACCACCCGAGCAACGAGTATACTCGCTCATGTGGTGAAATATGTGTATATATATATATATATATCTATATGTGTGTAGGGACATATGTCTAGGGTTATATGTGTGACTAGTGATAATGTAACACCTGTCCTGAAGACAAGTCGCACCTAGGTGTTAATAGGTACTTCCTTGGGACTAGTAGAATTTCTGTCTCCAGATCTCACCAGGAGGTCAGGCTAAGGTCAAGAACAAAGGAACACTTGACACCTCTGAGGTCTTGGAGGGGAGATGCTAAATTGTGGCCTGAGGTAATCTACCCCTGAGAACCTCTCCACAAGAGAAATAATATATTCATTGGGGGCGCGGCTGTGGCCCAATCAAACAGGCAGCAATTATGATATTAACCTGGAAGGCTGGTCTAGAAACCTGACCTCAGACCAAAGTTATAAATTTAGGCTGCAGACAGAGAATTGGGTTCACATGTGAGGGCAGCCTGAGAAGCTGTGTTCCACCAACTCTATTCACCCCCCCTCAGGGAGCAGAAAGCAGACTACCAGTTAGATGATTTCTGTAAGTTTATCCTGTTTATTTTGACATTGTTTGCATAAGTTGTATGTCTTTTTATTATCATATTTTTATACCTTTTTCTTATTGTAAGCATTGAACTTTGTTATTAAAGTATAAAACTTAACAAGTTGAACCTTGAATGTTCTAAAGAATCCATAGCCAAAAGGTGTGTGAGCCTTATAAGTGATAGACATATTTTTATTAGTATTATTAGTTCCAGGACTCATCGCCTGTGTATTCGATGAGTGGTGGCAGAGCGTATGAGCGGGTGTGTGGCCTGAGTCGGCGTGTGATTTATGCTCCCATTACAGCATAGGACAGAGGTTGAATGCTGGACTGAGAGTGGGGAGATAGATTAACCCCTGCAGGCACAACCCCAAGTCATGTGTGAGAGCAGGCACGTGACGGATAAGTGACAGCACGGAGAAGGGATCCGTGACACTCATCACTAGTGACAAGGCTAATGTGCCATCATGGCGGCCTGTGCTAGAGGGAGTAGATGGCAAAAGTAAATGACCCCTCAGAAAGAACATGACCTGCCAGTCACCATTTAGTGTCTTGTACATTCCACAGATCCGGGACCTCTCTCTACACTGTCACTTCACGCTCCTCAGATCTGGGACCTCTCTCTACACTGTCACCTCACGCTCTGTGGATCCGGGACCTCTCTCTACACTGTCACCTCACGCTCTGTGGATCTGGGACCTCTCTTTACACGGTCACCTCACGCTCTGGAGATCTGGGACCTCTCTCTACACTGTCAGCTCTCGCTCCTCAGATCCGGGACCTCTCTCTACACCAGAGGTGTCAAACTGCAATCCTCAAGGGCTGCAAACATGTCATGATTTCAGGATTTCCTTGTACTGCACAGGTGATAATTTAATCACCTACACACATCATGATTACAGCACCTTGTGCAAAGCTAAGGAAATCTTGAAAACACGCATAGTTTGCGGCCCTCGAGGAATGCAGTTTGACACCCCTGCTCTACACTGTCACCCCACACTCCTCAGATCCGGGACCTCTCTCTACACTGTCACCTCACACTCCTCAGATCCGGGACCTCTCTCTACACTGTCACCTCACACTCTGCAGATCCGGGACCTCTCTCTACACTGTCACCTCATGCTCCGCAGATCCAGGACCTCTTTCTACACGGTCACCTCACACTCCACAGATCCGGGACCTCTCTCTACACTGTCGCCTCACACTCCGCAGATCCGGGACCTCTCTCTACACTGTCACCTCACACTCCTCAGATCCGGGACCTCTCTCTACACTGTCACCTCACACTCTGCAGATCCGGGACCTCTCTCTACACTGTCACCTCACGCACCGCAGATCCGGGACCTCTCTTTACACTGTCACCTCACGCACCGCAGATCCGGGACCTCTCTCTACACTGTCACCTCACGCACCGCAGATCCGGGACCTCTCTCTACACTGTCACCTCACACTCCGCAGATCCGGGACCTCTCTCTACACTGTCACCTCATGCTCCGCAGATCCAGGACCTCTCTCTACACTGTCACCTCTCGCTCCGCAGATCCAGGACCTCTCTCTACACTGTCACCTCTCGCTCCGCAGATCCAGGACCTCTCTCTACACTGTCACCTCTCGCTCCACAGATCCGGGACCTCTCTACACTGTCATCTCTCGCTCTGTGGATTTGGGACCTCTCTCTACACTGTCACCTCACGCTCTGGAGATCCGGGACCTCTCTACACTGTCATCTCTCGCTCCATGGATTTGGGACCTCTCTCTACACTGTCACCTCACACTCCTCAGATCCGGGACCTCTCTCTACACTGTCACCTCACGCTCCTCAGATCCGGGACCTCTCTCTACACTGTCACCTCACACTCCTCAGATCCGGGACCTCTCTCTACACTGTCACCTCACACTCCTCAGATCCGGGACCTCTCTCTACACTGTCACCTCACACTCCGGAGATCCGGGACCTCTCTCTACACTGTCACCTCACGCACCGCAGATCCGGGACCTCTCTCTACACTGTCACCTCACACTCCGCAGATCCGGGACCTCTCTTTACACTGTCACCTCACACTCTGGAGATCCGGGACCTCTCTCTACACTGTCACCTCACGCACCGCAGATCCGGGACCTCTCTCTACACTGTCACCTCACGCACCGCAGATCCGGGACCTCTCTTTACACTGTCACCTCACACTCCGCAGATCCGGGACCTCTCTCTACACTGTCACCTCACACTCTGCAGATCCGGGACCTCTCTCTACACTGTCACCTCACACTCCACAGATCCGGGACCTTTCTCTACACTGTCACCTCACACTCCGCAGATCCGGGACCTCTCTCTACACTGTCACCTCACACTCCTCAGATCCGGGACCTCTCTCTACACTGTCACCTCACACTCCGGAGATCCGGGACCTCTCTTTACACTGTCACCTCACACTCCGCAGATCCGGGATCTCTCTCTACACGGTCACCTCACACTCCGGAGATCCGGGACCTTTCTCTACACTGTCACCTCACGCTCCACAGATCCGGGACCTTTCTCTACACTGTCACCTCACACTCCGCAGATCCGGGATCTCTCTCTACACGGTCATTGCTGATCCAGTTGGTACATGGTGACATCCTCCACAACACGGGGATGAGAATGATGAGCCTTGTAGTCCTCCTCCTATTACCAGACATTACCTCATCAATCACATGACCAGCCTCTCTGACGTCACTCCGCCACCGGCTCCGCTGCTTCCGGTGTACAGACCGCGGACAGGACGCCCCCTCGCCGCCGGACACCGCTGCCTTCTCCGGGAAAGAAGCCGCTGCTCTAATTCTCCTCACACAGCAAAGAAACAAAAAGAAAACCAGGCCGCCATCAACTCCCGGAAGTGCGTCACTAGGAGATCGTCACGTGCTTCTCGTCGGCCGCCATTTTTTTTTTCATCGTGGGTGCAGTTTTCCCGCCTCCATTGTGCGACAGCGGCCATCTTTGGGCGCGCGAAGCTCCGCCCGAGGCTTTGTGTGGTACTAGCGCATGCGCAGACCGTCTAGGATTCGTCTCACATTGCGGGTGCCGAGTCTCTCAGACGCCATTTGCTCTTCGCTCTCGTCGTGTGAGGTAACAGTGTCCCGGTCTCCTGCTCTCCGCTCCCGCAGCTATGGCCTCCACAGCCAACACCGATGTCTCCGACCTGGAGAAGAAAGACGTCCTGGCCGGGGACGAGGCGGACAACCCCGAGGAGGCCATGGAGGAGGAGGACGACGACAATGACGAGGCCGGAGATGGAGACGACGGGGACGTGGAGGAAGATGTGATCGTGCAGATCGGAGCCACGTACTCGTGCAAGAGGCAGGACGGCTCCTACCGTGAGTGATAGGCCCGACCCCTATATACCGTGTATCCCCCCTATATACCGTGTATCCCCCTATATACCGTGTATCCCCCTATATACCGTGTATCCCCCTATATACCGTGTATCCCCCCTATATACCGTGTATCCCCCCTATATACCGTGTATCCCCCTATATACTATATATACAGGACGGCTCCTACCGTGAGTGATAGGCCTGACCCCTATATACCGTGTATCCCCCCTACATACCGTGTATCCCCCCTACATACCGTGTATCCCCCCTACATACCGTGTATCCCCCCTATATACCGTGTATACCCCTATATACCGTGTATACCCCTATATACCGTGTATACCCCTATATACCGTGTATACCCCTATATACCGTGTATACCCCTATATACCGTGTATCCCCCCCTATATACCGTGTATCCCCCCATATACCGTGTATCCCCCCCTATATACCGTGTATCCCCCCCTATATACCGTGTATCCCCCCTATATACCGTGTATCCCCCCTATATACCGTGTATCCCCCCCTATATACCGTGTATCCCCCCCTATATACCGTGTATCCCCCCTATATACCGTGTATCCCCCCCTATATACCGTGTATCCCCCCCTATATACCGTGTATCCCCCCCTATATACCGTGTATCCCCCCCTATATACCGTGTATCCCCCCCTATATACCGTGTATCCCCCCCTATATACCGTGTATCCCCCCCTATATACCGTGTATCCCCCCTGTATACCGTGTATCCCCCCTGTATACCGTGTATCCCCCCTGTATACCGTGTATCCCCCCTGTATACCGTGTATCCCCCCTGTATACCGTGTATCCCCCCTGTATACCGTGTATCCCCCCCTGTATACCGTGTATCCCCCCCTGTATACCGTGTATCCCCCCCTGTATACCGTGTATCCCCCCCTGTATACCGTGTATCCCCCCCTGTATACCGTGTATCCCCCCCTGTATGCCGTGTATCCCCCCCTGTATGCCGTGTATCCCCCCCTGTATGCCGTGTATCCCCCCCTGTATGCCGTGTATCCCCCCCTGTATGCCGTGTATCCCCCCCTGTATGCCGTGTATCCGCCCTGTATGCCGTGTATCCGCCCTGTATGCCGTGTATCCGCCCTGTATGCCGTGTATCGCCCTGTATGCCGTGTATCGCCCTGTATGCCGTGTATCGCCCTGTATGCCGTGTATCGCCCTGTATGCCGTGTATCGCCCTGTATGCCGTGTATCGCCCTGTATGCCGTGTATCGCCCTGTATGCCGTGTATCGCCCTGTATGCCGTGTATCGCCCTGTATGCCGTGTATCGCCCTGTATGCCGTGTATCGCCCTGTATGCCGTGTATCGCCCTGTATGCCGTGTATCGCCCTGTATGCCGTGTATCGCCCTGTATGCCGTGTATCGCCCTGTATGCCGTGTATCGCCCTGTATGCCGTGTATCGCCCTGTATGCCGTGTATCGCCCTGTATGCCGTGTATCGCCCTGTATGCCGTGTATCGCCCTGTATGCCGTGTATCGCCCTGTATGCCGTGTATCGCCCTATATGCCGTGTATCGCCCTATATGCCGTGTATCGCCCTATATATACAGGACGGCTCCTATTGTGAGTGATAGGCCCGACCCCTGTATACCGTGCATCCCCCTATAGACCGTGTATCCACCTATATATTACATATATACAGGACGGCTCCTACCGTGAGTGATAGGCCCGACCCCTGTATACCGTGCATCCCCCTATATACCGTGTATCCCCCTATATATTACATATATACAGGACTGCTCCTACCGTGAGTGATAGGCCCGACCCCTATATACCGTGTATCGCCCTATATACCGTGTATACAGGACGGCTCCTACAGTGAGTGATAGGCCCGATCCCTATATACCTCTATATGCTATATATACATGACGGTTCCTACCGGGAGCGTTATGTTTGATCCCTATATACCTTGTATACCCCCTGCAGCACTGTGGAGAGGACGGGTAGCGTGGTAGAGAGGAGGAGATGTAAGGTGGTGCAGCACTCTGGCGAGGACGGTAGGGTAGTAGACAGATGAGGAGCAGATGTAGGATTGTGCAGCACTGGAGAGGACGGGTAGGTGGTAGACACATACATGAGATGTAGGATGGTGCAGCACTGTGGAGAGGACGGGTAGGGTGGTACAGAGATGAGATGTTGGACGATGCATCACTGGAAAGGATGGGTTGAGTGTAGGACAGATGAGGAAGAGATGTAGGGTGGTACAGCACTGTGGGGAGGACTGGTAGAATGGCAGACAGAGATGAGATGTAGGGCGATGATTCACTGGAGAGGACTGGTTGAGTGTAGGATAGATGAGGAGATGATGTAGGGTCATGCAGCACTGTGGAGTGGACAGGTAGGGTAGTAGACAGATGAGATGTAGGGTGGTGCAGCACTGTGGAGAGGACGGGTGGGGTGGTAGACAGATTGGAGATGTAGGATGGCAGAGAACTGTGGAGAGCTTTGTGGGTGAAGGACAAGTTTATATTGGACTTTGTAGCGGATGGGTATCCAGTGCATTGATTGGCACAAGGTGGAAGCATCGGTGTAGTGGCATGACTGCCACATTGTGGACAGATTGTAGAGAAGTGAGTTTAGTAGGAAGAAGACCGATCAGAGAGTTGCAGAAGTCCAGGTGAGAATGAAGAAGAGCGACACTATGCTGTTGCAGAGTCAAAGATGAGAAAAACTCAGATTTTGGCGATGTTTTTGAGGTGTAGGCGACATGAGCGAGTGATCTGATATATAGAGTGAAGTGAAGATCTGAGTCAGAAATAACCCCAAGGTTGAGTGTGTTCTGCTGGGGAGTTTTGGTAGAACCACCCATGGAAATGGCAAAGTCAGGTATAGGGAGGAAATACAAGATCAGTTTAGAGATTCAGTTTCAGACAAAGGGAGGGAGGTCATGATGGAGACACTGGTATTTTGTAGTAATGTGGGAGACGATGAGTATAAATGAGTGTCACCGGCATTGAGTAGAGATGGTACTGAAAGCCAAGTCTACTGACAGCTTGTCCAGCAGGGGCGGTGTAGACTGCGCTCTGAGGAACCCTGACTGTAGGAGGAGGGGGCCTAGAACTGAACCGTGAGGAACCTGACAGTATGAGGGGGCCTAGAACTAAACCCTGAAAAACCTGACAGTATGTGGAGGGGGCCTAGAACTGAACCCTGAGGAACCCGACAGTATGAGGAGGGGGGCCTAGAACGGAACCCTGAGGAACCCAACAGTAAGAGGGGGGCCTAGAACTGAACCCTGAGGAACTCTGACAGCGGCATTTAAATCTCCCTTCCGATCTGGAAACGCGTGCAGCGGTGACCCCGCCACATGATCAGGGGTCATGGCATCGGTGCTTTGGCTTGAGAACCAGTGGTATCCTGGAGACCTCTATGGTTGTTGATTCTGGATTGCTGTGAGCACCACCCTGTTGTCCACGCTCATAGCAATTCGGCTACATAGAGGCGATCTGAGCATCACGTCTATGTAGCAGAGCCGATCAAGTTGTGGCAGCTTCTAGCCTCCTATGGAGACTATTGAAGCATGGCAAAAGTAAAAAAAAAAAAAGTTTTTAAAAGTATGAAAAAAATATATAAAATTACCCTTTTTGCCCCATTCAAAATAAAACAATGAAAAAAATCAAACCTCATATTTGGTATCTCCACATTCAGAATCGCCCGATCTATCAATAAAAATGATTAACCTGATCGCTAAATGGAGTAGCGATAAAGTCAAAACGCCAGTTACGGTTTTTTTTTTTTTTTTGGTTGCCGCAACATTGCATTACAATGCATAACGGGCAATCAAAAGATCATATCTGCACCAAAATGGTATCATTAAAGGGAACCTGTCACACCGTTTTTTGAGATTGAGCTATAAATACTGTTAAATAGGGCCTGCGCTGTGTGTTCCTATAGTGTATGTAGTGTACCCCGATTCCCCACCTATGCTGAGAAATAACTTGCCAAAGTCGCCGTTTTCGCCTGTCAAATCAGGCTGGTCAGGTCGGGAGGGCGTGGTGACATCGCTGGTTCTTCCTCAGCTTTACGTTGGTGGCGTAGTGGTGAACAAGCAGCGCGCGATCTGTGCTGTCATCCCTTTCGTCGGTGGGGGCGGCCATCTTCCTGGGGCCCGCGCGTGCGCAGATCGAGTGCTCTGCTGCACGGGGCTTCAGGAAAATGGCCGCGGGATGCCGCGCGTGCGCATTAGAGATCACGGCGGCCATTTTCCCAAAGCCGAGATGCAAACTCTGCTTTGGGAAAATGGCCGCCGCGATCTCTAATGCGCACGCGCGGCATCCCGCGGCCATTTTCAGAAGCCCCGTGCAGCAGAGCACTCGATCTGCGCACGCGCCGCCCCAGGAAGATTGCCGCCCCCACCGACGAAAGGGATGACAGCGCAGATCGCGCGCTGCTTGTTCACCACTACGCCACCAACGTAAAGCTGAGGAAGAACCAGCGATGTCACCACGCCCTCCCGACCTGACCAGCCTGATTGACAGGCGAAAACGGCGACTTTGGTAAGTTATTTCTCAGCATAGGTGGGGAATCGGGGTACACTACATACACTATAGGAACACACAGCGCAGGCCCTATTTAACAGTATTTATAGCTCAATCTCAAAAAACGGGGTGACAGGTTCCCTTTAAGGCTATGTGCACACGTTCAGGATTACTTGCAGAAACTTCCTGAGCAAAACCGGACATTTTCTGCAACAAATACACATGCGGTTTTTGCGTGTTTTTTTTTTTTACTTCGGATTTTTTTGCGTTTTTTTTTTTTTCAGAGATTCCCAATGCAATGATATAGTGAGAAATCCGCAAAAAAAATCGCAAAATTAATGAACACGCTGCGTTTTTACCGCAATGTGTTTTTTTTTTTTTCGCAGAAAAAAACGCACCATGGGCACAAAAATAGCGGAATGCATTCTAAATGATAGGATGCATAATGTATGCGTTTCTTATGCGTAAAAAATGCAACGTGTGCACACAGCCTAAAGGAAATGTCGCCCCATTTTTGGCCTATAAGCTAAGGCCACCGCCATTGGGGGCATATTTACAGCATTTTGTAATGTTGTAGATAAGCCCCTGATGCTGGTGGCCTTAGCTTATAGGCCAAAAATAAGGTGACAGATTTCCTTTAAAAACGTCAGCTCAGCACGCAAAAAATAAGCCCTCACCCAGCCCCAGATCACAAAAAATTGAGTCGCTACGGGTCTCGATAAATTGCACTTTTTTTCTTTTTTTTAAGCAGTTTGTAAACTTTTTTCACCACTTAAATAAAAAATCCCCCTCTCCTCTCCCTCAGGGTAGCGGTCATATACCGGCCCCCAGGCTCACCCACCCACTTCCTGGACCATTTCTCTGCCTGGCTGCCGCACTTCATATCCTCGGAACTACCAACCCTTATCCTGGGAGACTTCAACATCCCCATTAACAGCCCCACTTCCACATCTGCATC
This sequence comes from Ranitomeya imitator, assembly GCF_032444005.1. Taxonomy (NCBI): domain Eukaryota; kingdom Metazoa; phylum Chordata; class Amphibia; order Anura; family Dendrobatidae; genus Ranitomeya; species Ranitomeya imitator. Next base: position 220,045,920 of record NC_091288.1, on the reverse strand, counting down.
CCAGCTTCTATCACTAACCACTTCTCTAGGCCTCGCACAGCTCTCAACCTCTGAACCACACAAAGACGGTAACACCCTGGACCTGGTTTTCGCCCAGCTCTGCTCAATCTCCTACCTAGATAACTCACCGCTTCCCCTCTGACCACAACATTCTCTCCTTCACACTCAAATCCTCGCTCACCCCAGCACTCTCCTACCTACCATGCAGTCAGAAATCTACAAGCCATTAACCCTCACACGCTTTCAGACTCCCTACACTCATCATTGTCCCCAATCTCTTCTTTTTCCTGTCCTGATCTGGGGCTACATCACTACAATGACACTTTTAGAAGCACCCTGGACCAAGTAGCTCCCCTCACCCTCAGAACCTCCAAACAGAGTGAAACAGCCCTGGCTCACATCGCAAACCCGATTTCTCCAGCGATGCTCTAGGTGTGCTGAACGCTTATGGAGGAAAACTCGCACACCAGAAGACTTCATACACTTCAAATTTATGTTAAGGACCTATAACTCTGCCCTTCACCTCGCCAAACAGACCTACTTCACCACCCTGATCTCCTCACTATCCAACAACCCCAAGAAACTTTTTGACACCTTTCACTCCCTCCTCAGGCCAAAAGCACAAGCCTCTATCACAGACATTTGTGTTGATGACCTGGCCTCCCACTTTATAGAGAAAATAGACAATATCCATCAGGAAATCTGCTCCCAATCACCAAGTTCAGTGACTCCCATTCCTCTCTGCATTTCCCCTGGCTCACTCTCCACATTCGATCCCATCACAGAAGAAGTCTCCAGGCTCCTGTTCTCGTCCGACTACACGCACCACTGACCCCATTCCCTCACATCTCCTCCAGTCTCTCCAGTCGTCACAACTCGCCTAACTACAATCTTTAATCTCGCCCTCTCCTCTGGCATTTTCCCCTCCTCCTTCAAACACTATCATTACTCCATTACTAAAGAAACCCACCCTCGACCCATCCTGCACAAACAACTACAGACCGGTCCCCAATCTCCCCTTCATCTCTAAACTCTTGGAGCGCCTGATCTACTCCCTCCTTACCCGTTACCTCTCCACTCACTCCCTCCCTCCTAGACCCTTCACAGTCCGGTTTCTGCCCCCTACATTCGACAGAAACTGCACTCATCAAAGTGACCATTGACCTTGTGACAGCAAAACGTAACGGTGACCACTCTGCTCATTCTCCTTGACCTTTCTGCAGCTTTCAACACTGTTGACCACCCTCTCCTACTCTCTAGGCTTCAGGCACTTGGCATTAAGGACACTGCTCTCTCCTGGTTCTCCTATCTTTTTGACCGCTCCTTCAGTGTTCTGTTCTCTGGCTCCACTTCATCTCCTCTTCCTCTCACTGTCAGGGTACCTCAGGGCTCAGTCCTTGGCTCCCTTCTCTTCTCTCTCCACACGGCCCCAATTGGACAGACCATCAGCAGATTTGACTTTCAGTATCATCTTTATGCTGATGACATACAACTATACACATCATCCCCTGAGCTTACCCCCACTGTACTACAGAACACCACTGACTTTGTCCGCAGTCTCCAACATCATGTCCGCTCTCTATCTGAAACTCAACCTCTCCAAAACTGAACTTCTGCTCCCACCATCTACTAACCTCCCTAAACCTGACATTTCCCCCTCTGTGGGTGGCACCATAATAACACCCCGGCAGCAGGCGCGCTGTCTGGGTGTTATGTTTGACTCCAATCTCTCCTTCACCGCCCATATACAATCTTTTGCCAGCTTGTGCCGCTTACACCTAAAGAACATCTCTAGAATCCGCCCTTTTCTCACCATGGAAACAAAAAGCCTCACTGACGCCCTGATCCACTCCCACCTGGACTACTGTAACGCTCTATTAATTGGCCTCCCCCTCACGCGACTTTCCCCTCTCCAGTCCATCCTTAATGCGGCAGCCAGGGTCGTCCATCTGGCTAATCGTTACTCGGACGCGTCCGCTCTTCGCCAGTCGTTACACTGGCTGCCCATTCATTACAGGATACAATTCAAAGTACTTGTTCTCACCCACAAAGCTCTCCACAGTGCGGCCCCCTTACATCTCCTCCCTCATTTCTGTCTATCGGCCTAACCGACCGCTGCGCTCTGCATATGACTTTCGACTAACCTCTGCACTAATCCGTACCTCCCACTCCCGACTCCAAGACTTCTCCCGTGCTGCGTCAATCCTCTGGAATGCTCTACCCCAAGATATTAGGACCATCCACAATTTGCATAGTTTTAGGCGCTCGCTCAAAACACATTTGTTCAGAGCGGCCTATCAGGTTCAATAATCAGTCATTTTATGTTTGTGTAGCCCATTCACTACTTCCATCTATCCCCCACCCCCTGAAGATGGCCGGACCATTATTGTAAATACACACCTGTACTTTATATCTCCCCCACCTCATTGTAGATTGTAAGCTCTCACGAGCAGGGGCGGCTTATTTCGCTTTAATTATTCTATTGTTAATGTTGTTACTTATGACTTTTGTGTTTGAAACTGTAAAGCGCTGCGGAAAATGTTGGCGCTATATAAAGATGATTATTATTAAAAATATCCTAGACATGTTTGGTGTTTATGAACTCGTAATGACCTGGAGAATCATAATATCAGGTTAGTTTTAGCATTTAGTGAACCTAGCAAAAAAAGCCAAACAAAAAAACCAGTGTGGGATTGCACTTTTTTGCAATTTCACCACACTTAAAAACAATTTTTCCCGTTTTCTAGTAAACGACATGTTAAAACCAATCATGTCGTTCAAAAGTACAACTCGTCCCTCAAAAAATAATCCTCACATGGCCATATTGATGGAAAAATTAAGTTATGGCTTTGTAATGTGGCAGCCTGTGTTCTGCAGAATCTGAGTCTTTTGCATTGTTTTTATTTTCTACCAGATGACGCAGAAATCGTGAAGACCCGAATGAACAAGCAGGCGGGCCGGGAGGAGTTCTACGTGCATTACGCTGGTCGTAAGTAATCCTCGGGGGCTCGGTGTCTATAATAAAGAAGGATGGGGGGTGAAAATTCAGGTAATGTCTCCGTTCCTTGTAAGGCGCCGTATTCCTGGATCCGCGATGCCTCGCTCCGGAGAGGCTCATCAGTGTCCTGCTTGTGGATGGTTTCCTTAACATGAGGAACTTCAGTGGCCTCTTGAGCCGCTCTGGTTCCTCCTTCTCTCCAGGCCCAGTGCAACCTCTGTGAAGAGTCCACTGGGCCCGGGGCTACACTTGCCCCGCTTGTGTCATGCCGTGTGGCTCGCTCTTTCCCTTATCTCTTGATGTCTCCGGCTTCTGGCAGCTTTATTGCCAAGCGCTTCCATGGAAAGAGGAGTCACAAATAAGCGGTCGTCCATGACTAAACACGATCCTTCACACCTGAATGTCCAGCAGAAAGTTGTACACTCTGATAACCGAGGCTTCATCTCTGCCTCTGACCTTGTGGACATACCCGTGTCTTCTGTTCTTCACGACCTGAGCTAATTACTGATTCTTTAGTCTGGAAAATTATCAAAATCAACCACTTTATTTTTTTCCTCTTTTGGCATTAAGGGTCGCTGTATCCAGTCATATAGAGTGGATGACCTGCAATGCCTTTCCCATCAGTGGGCTGCAGGACAGGCTATGAGCCCCTCGATCCCGCCAGCCTTCTAATCACAGGCCGGCTACGCACTGAGGTCAGGGGTGCTTGCTCCTGGTGCCATTTTTGTCTTCCTCCTCTAATCGAAGTATCCAGCTCTGAAGTCTCTCGGTTTCGGGCACGTTGCTTCTTGTGCTCAGTCTTGCCCTTGACGAGTTGCTTCTTTTCTCGGACGTTTCCAGAAGATCCTTGTACCATGAGTTTATGTTCTCAATGGTTCAGTCCGAATATTTGCAGTTGTTGCAGCCTCCAAGGGGCAATGGTGCTACAACCGCCCGTGATGGCAACAGATACCAGCTCCGCACGGTAAGTTCAGGCTGGGTCAGACGCCCACAGTCATATTGTGAAATTATGTTGTAAGTTTGGTTTTCCCCTTTCGCAGTGAATCGACGACAAAACGAGTGGGTTGACAAAACGCGGTTGGTGATTCCCAAGCCGGTAAAGGAGGAGGCCGAAGTGGCTAATGGCACCGGACCGGACATCGCAGAGAATGGAAAGACGCCCCAGAAGCGGAAGAACGAGGACGAGGAACCTGAAGCGAAGGTAACGCGAGCCCCAAATTTCCGTCCTGCTCCACCTGCAGCACTCGCCACGTCAATGGGACGCTCTGTAATCGCGCCTCTGCGTCATGTCGCCACCAATAAACTGGTTCCATCCTCTGCTGTAATCACACACATCCGAATAGACGCTGACTGCACTCTGTCCGTGTAGATGGCTTCTCTGGGGTCATTAAGCCTGGGCGGGATTTTACACATTTTATATGGAGATATATATATTTTGTGCCAATCTGCAATGACCCCCACGATCATATAGTGAAGGGGCTGCAGTAGGATTTTTCCTGGCACTTCTCCCCTGCACCCCCGATAACATGGGTTGTGCTGTGGTACCGCCATGACTGGACGGGAGCCGTCCTCATGGCTCTCGTAACCAGTCCGTTATACCAACTGAAGGAAATGTTTTCTTTTATAACTTTTATAGCCATCATGTGATTGTTACATATTCATACTATGGGGCACTTTTTAGTTTTTTTATTTTTTTTTTCCCCCACTACATGGCCACTATCCTCCTGCCATGGCTGCCTGCCCCTTCACTCTGGATTTCGGCAGCCAGGTCTGCGGCGCTCCTATATTTGATCCCCATGTATGGTAGGGGGGCATCCCATCTTTTTTTTTTTTTTTCTCCCGGAGCACACAGCTCTCCGGCATCATGCTTTGCCAGGGGGCTGTTCACTTTTTTTATTAATTATTTATATAGCATCATTAATTCCATGGTGCTGTACATGAGAAAGGGGTTACGTACAGAGTTATAAACAAATTTACAATGACAGACTGGTGCAGAGGACCCTGTCCTTGCGGACTTAGTCTACACTTCCGATGATTGACCGTTTGTGCCACAGGCCTGAACCGTGCGCTCCCTCCAGGCTGCTGGCAGAGGCGCCATTGGAAAAACCCAGGGTTGTGGATGCCGGACAGATCCGGTGTGCCGCGGGTATGCTGGACAGAACCAGTGTGCAGCACACGCTCCTTGACTAGGTAACTGCCTATTCTGAAAGTGCAGGGTGGCCGGTAACTTAGGCAACGATCCGTACGCTATAGAGATATAAATCCCTCCGGTCTGGAGGGTTTTTGCTTTTTGGAGCACTTTGCAATTGTCCCCTCGTCTGAGCGTGATACCGGACTTGGGACTACGGTGCAGCTCCAGAACCAAGCTGTGGTTTTCTATCATGTGCATCTGTCCCAACCAGCCCAGACCGTGCTGAGGCGGCCGGATAAACCTCACATTTCTGCAATGCCGGCCTGGTAATTTAGATGTAGCAGAGCTGGTGTGTCACGGTATTGGCTCTGTGCTGTGATGTATCGGGCTGTTCTGCAGCCGGTGTTAAATCACACATGAGTCCACTGTAGCGGCATCGGATGACAATCCCAGCTCTGCTACATTTGTACACGGCTTATTTCACATAGTATGAGAATGGTCCTGGTAATGACGCCGCTCAGCAGGGTCTAAATCCTAAAGCAAATGTTGACAGAAATTATTAAAAAAACACACTCTGGTTTCACGCGGGGGGAGGGGGGATGCATTTTTTTTCATAAACAAGGCTACTCAATTCTGTGATGGGACCCTGCAGACTTCACCTGTGCACAATCATTCATTACAAGTCCTCGTGTCTGGCTCTGCTCACGTCGGAGCAGGAGGATGCCTCCATGTTTGCCTTCATCCTGTGTGTACTGCGCTATATACTCGGGGACGCCGTGGTATGCTGCGCTGACTTTCTATAGTGTGATGTTTGCCTTCACTTATAACCTTTGTGGGGTCGGGGCAGCGATGCCTTATTGTGCCGCCGGCTGCACAACTTCACCTAAGATCTGAGGAAACTCGTGTATTGTCGGCCGATGATTTCTTCCATTAGATATTGTTTATTTTAATACCATAATGGTCATTTTCACCCAAAATTGAATCTTCCTCATATCCTAGGAGCTACAGATAACAGTGCTGCCTCCTCCGCTCACGGCACCAGCCCTGGACATGTACAAAGGTCGAGCGGTGGTGTCCGTGGGGGTCGCATGTCGGGGGTCTCCATAGTCCTCATGCCTGAAATACTCGTATGTTGTGCACACCGGTAGAGGTGGCACGATTATCAAAGCTGAGTCCGAAAAAGCCAACGGCCATATCCTGGGGGGGTGAACGCAGTTAATAGAGGGGTGAGACTTGGGCTTTTCCCATTGGCTGCAATGATCTACTCTCTTTGGGGTCAGCCGCCGGGGTCTGTGTGGTTGTCATTGATTTCTGTGGGGGCCCACGTGATGCCCCCTTAGGTGACACACTGCTACTGAGGATTCTTTTCTGTTTTGATTTTGTATCTTAGTGGAGATGAGCGATTGCCGGACAATTCGGGCATCTCTGATCTCCAGCAACATCCACATGTGACCGAGCTGAGGTCACTAAGGGTCCCGTATACATAGACTAAAGATGGCTGAACCCCCCCCCCGGTGTTGGCTCGCTCTGTGTATGGGGGTGCCAGCTCACTGATAGGGGAGATGTCGACTTCTGACTGCCAGTCGCATTGTTCTCCCGAGGATAAGCCACCAGCTGATGTATTAGATGACGGCAGCTTATAGCGCACAGAGGAGTGGGCGCCCCGTGTGTGGGAGAGGCGATCAAGGGTTTGGCCTCCGCCATGTAATGTGTATGTCCATCCTTATTCTGGTGGGGTCCTGAATATTGCTGTGGATGTCTGACCATCATAATACTGTGCATAACTTCTGTTCCATTTTGTGTTTCTATTTTCTTTTGTCTCTTATTTCCTGCCAATTCCAGCTGACACCCGTCCGGCCAGCACCTCGTACCCGGCTTCCCCTGAATGCACACTTTCTGCTCCCAATAAACATGTCTTTCTATTTTGCAGTCGTCTCGCAGGGGCGGCCGGTTAAGATGGAGTCACTATGTGTTACCGTCCTCTGGCAGCACACGTTTGGGTGGGCAGTCCTGCAGGTTATTGCAGAGACTGTTCTATGGAGGACGCACATTATCCAGTCTCGCATTCATGAATTGTCCCCTCACGTGTTGTATCTTCTTCTAGAAAGCGAAAGTGGAAAACGCTGAAAACAATTCGGTGATGGCATCCGGCGACTTTGCTGAAGAACTGACCTGCCTCCTGTGCAGCGAGCTCTTTAAGGATCCCGTCATGGTGGAGTGCGGCCATAACTTCTGCAGGAACTGCATTGACAAGGCCTGGGACGGGCAGGAATCCTTCACCTGCCCAGACTGTAAGGAAGTAATTGCTGACAAGAGGTACACCACCAACCGAGCCCTGGCTAACCTGGTGAAGAAGACAGTGGGGTCCAGCTCCTCCAGCCTGACCCCTGCAAAGCCCAAACTGGCCGAGAACTGCCCTGAGCACGACGAGCGGCTGAAGCTGTACTGTAAGGACGACGGCACACTGAGCTGCGTCATCTGCCGCGACTCGCTCAAACACGCCAGTCACAACTTCCTGCCCATCCTGGACGCTGTCGGGGTGTACCGGGTAAGTGGGGAGGAGATCCTCCCCAAATCTGATGGCTGCAGATGGTACATTTACCTAATCACTAGCATTACATCACCCGCAGGCAGATCTGTCGGCCATCGTGGCCCCATTAGAAGAAGCCCTGAAGGTGACGGAGCAGCTGACTAACGAGCAGCAGGAGAAGGTGGAGCAGCACAAGGTGAGTGAGACACTCCTGTTATCCAGGGACTTGCCATCCCACCACCCTTCATCTCATACATTTTCTGGCTCTTTCCCGCAGACCAATATTTCCGAGTTCAGGCAACATATCCTGGATGAGTTCAAGAACTTGCACACTTTCCTGAAGGAGCGAGAGGAGAACATTCTGGAGCAGTTGCAGGACCAAGGCGAGAACCTACTGAAGGAGATGGAGACCAACATGGTGAAGATGCAGGAGAACCAGGACAACATTAAGCAGACCATCACCATGGCCAACGAGCGGGTGAACGACACAGACTCCATCTCTTTCCTGACTGTAAGTGCTTCTGTCTGGTGAGCTTTATGTCCAGGCTCCCCTTTGCTTTCCTCAGATTAATAATTTTCTTTATCCTCTCTTTCTTACAGGACATCAAGTGTTTCATTGAGAAGTAAGTTTCTGCTGCAGCTTTAGACTGGTGATGGTACGGTGGTGCCAGCCGTGGGATGGTGAGATTCATGCTCTTGTCTCCGCAGGTGTCAGACACAGCAGAAGGAGGTGATGTCTTCCGGGAACAGCCTGCTGTCCAAGGATTTGTGCCAGGGGACGTTCAGAGGACCCCTCCAGTATACAGTGTGGAAGCAGATGAGGTCCTTCATTGTACCGAGTAAGTACAGAGCTCCGTGAGGACCCGCAATAAGGTTACTGTGGAGGCTCAGGATGGGATTTCCTTCCCTGACCTGGGCTTGTTGGGGTTAACTCTGCTTGGCCTCTTTTTGGTTTGGGGAAGGGCTATTTTAACCTGCTCTGGTGCTGGGTTCTCTGTCAGTGATGCATATGTTCTCGGCTGAGTAGGTGACCCTAGTGTATACCTCTTGTTCTGTGTATGATTCGGCTTGTCCCTCTCTGTGTCTGCATTGTGATTCTGCACTTCTTAAAATTCTCTGGTTCTGTCTTCCCTCCTGTCTGCGCCCCTGGTCTCTGCGTCCCCTCTCTGGTTTCTGACTACGGCATGTATCGTACCATTCCTCTGCCTAATCCCTAGGACGCTGCATTACCCTTTGGTTACTGAACTCTGCTTGTCTGGCTGCGTTCCTGGTGCCGTCGGCTACCGCTTTCATTTTCTCTCCCGTACGGGAGTTGTGTCCCTCTCCAGCCGTTCCCCCAGAAGTCACGTTTGTCAGGTCCCCTACTCTCGTGAGGCTCTCCCCTAGGTCACGTGTCTCAGGTCCTACTCTCGTGCGGCTCTCCCCCGGAGGTCACATGTCTCGGGTCCTACTCTTCTGCGGCTCTCCCCCAGAGGTCACATGTCTATTCGGCTCTCCCCCGTAGGTCACGTGTCCTCAGGTCCTGCTCTCATGCAGCTCGCACCTTGCCACTGTCGCACGCTCCAGTGCGAGATTGCTGCCTCCCTCCATACTCCCCCTTGGTGTTCATTAGTTACGTGTCCTGTGCAGACCATGTACTTGTGTGTAGTGTCACATGGATGGCTGAGGTCTCTGCTCATTACTCGTGGAGAAATAAATTGCTGATAATATTTGTATCAGATTGTGAGCTGGAATAGAAGAATCAGAAAGTTCATTAACTCGCACTCTTTCTTTCAGAGCTGACTCCGATGCTGCTGGACCCGTCCACTGCGCACCCCAACCTCGTGCTGTCCGATAACATGACCAGTGTGAAGTACGGAGACAACAAGCTCACGCTCTCTGATAACCCCAAACGCTTCAGCCAGTGCATCCTGGTCCTGGGGTCTCAGGGCTTCGATTCTGGCCGCCATTACTGGGAGGTGGAAGTGGGAGACAAAACCGCCTGGGATGTGGGCATGGCCAGCGAGTCCAGCAACCGCAAGGGGAAGATCAAGCTGAACCCCAAGAATGGCTACTGGGCCATATGGCTGAGGAACGGCAATGCCTACAAGGCTCTGGAGTCTCCCTCCAGGACCCTGATCCTCAACGCCAAACCCAAGAGGATCGGAGTGTACGTAGATTACGAGGGCGGTCAGATCTCCTTCTACAACGCCGACGACATGTCTGCCATCTACACGTTCAGAGCCACATTCACAGAGAAGCTGTACCCGTACCTGTCCCCGTTCCTGCACGACTCCGGCCTCAATGCCCAACCTCTGCGCTTCGTGCACGACTGATGCCGCGGCCGACTCACAATGGTTTAGTTCTGCTTCTTATTGTCAAGAAATGCTGAGATGTCTTAGTTTAGTGACAACGTTTAGTTCATATCGTTCATTGTTGCTGTTTTATTTTTTATGGAAATAAAGTGTTGAATGACCAGTGACTTGTATATCCGTTACTCCGGCGGCCCTGGGACGCCTCGCGCGGTGCCCGTGATGAGGGAGCAGCCGCCATCTTGGACACAGGCATACTAACAGAGATTGGCGTGACTCCATTTTGTCTCCTTGTCACAGGTCTGCGGAGATGAGCTCTCCTGGCCCCCACCTGTTCTCATTAATAAAGTTCCTTTTAGCATAGTAATGGAATTAAGCTCAGAGTAGCAGGCAGAATGTACTTCGAAGCTCAATGAGGAAGCCACACCAGCAGGGGACGAGGTGGTGCTTGGGGCCTCAAAGCACACATGTCAAGTGGCCACTGGATACACGTCTATTGTGGCCTTCCAGTTGAACCGTCTCCAACATGGAATCATGAATTATGGATGCATCCGAGGTACAGGCTCCTAAAAAAAAATATCCCCCTCGCCCTAAAGAAACCGCATCTGACAGTGCAACTCCCGGGTCTGTGGGAGTTCAGGGACCTGAGATATGGAGATCAGCCTCCCACAGCGACCGAATGGGTCCGGGTTTGGCCCCTGTGCGACCGGCAGAACAAACCTCGTGCGCTGGTACCGCCTGTGGGCTGATCCGATCATCCTGAGAGAAGTTATCCCTTTTATTAGATATTGGATAAAGCTCTTGCAGGGAATCTGAGGGGTGGAGATTCTTAGCCCGCCCAGGTACAGGTGGAGGGACACAGCAGGGTTAAGGGCTGGGACCCTTGGAGAGTGGGTCAGAACAGAGGAAAATGATTAAGGGAAAGGGTATGCCAGCCAGAGGGGAGCAAGCACACGCATTCTGGGGGCTGCCCGGCAACTAAGTCTTGGACCTGCGGAACGCTAAGCCCCCCGGCTTCCACAAGCGACCTTCAACCTGGTAAATTGACCTCCAGCTTTATGCCTTGTATTATCGTTATATTTCACTCTGACCAACTCTTGATATATTTTTACTGTATATTTCTTGTAATTACTTAGTACGCCCTTAAGGCAATGAAATCATAAATTAATTTTGGGCTGATCCTTTTACTCTGATTGCAAATCTTAGAATACCCAGTGTGGGTAACAAAGCAGTCTCACAGCGGTCATTTGCTCTAGGTGCAGTTAACCTTATTGACCTGAGACAAAGGGGGCGCCGAAGAGCTGTGCCTGTGTAGTTACATCACGGATTGGTGACGTGGGAGGAACTGGGTTTCCATCACATTGGTGGCAGCGTGTGGGATCAGAGTAATAATGTGCGTGGGACCCCTACTCCCAGACACTAAAGATTACCAGCTGTAACTTTCACTGCTGGGGTCTTAAGGTCAGCCCAACACTAGACGGTCAGAGTGTAGATATAATAAGTTGTGTGCAAGGTCAGGGTTACAGCTGTCAGTAACCAGAGGTTCCAAAGATGGCAGATGGTACCAGGAGTGCAGTGAGGGCGCAGGCCAGTGCTATGGTCTATGAGGAGGAGGTGGTGGATGGTACTGTTAAAGGCGAGGGGGAGCTCAGCCCAGACTCCCCAAGGAGCCAGCCACCCGTGCTTAGTACGGCAAGGGACTACCCACTACCTACCTGCCCCAGCCTGTCCATATCAGAGGCCCTTGTTACAGCGGCAGTGGCACGTCTCGAGGGGTAATAAAGACACCTATATGAGACTCATGACAGCTGCAGAGGAGCGAGAGCGGGCAGAACGCCATGAAGCAGCAGAGCGGTCAGAGAAACCTGCAGAGCGTGCAGTGGAGCAAGCAGCGGAGCGCCAGCACCGACTGGAGATTGCTCGACGCCCCAGCACCACCAGAGTCCAGGGCTTCCAAAGTCCGGGCCGAGGACTTCCCTCTGCTTGAGAAGGATGGAGACCTCAATTCCTTCTTGCTCGCCTTTGAAAGAACCAACCTTCAACACCATCTGGCCCCGGATCAGTGGGCAAGATACCTGACCCCCCGTTTGAGGGGTAAGTCACTGGAAGTTTTGGGGTACTTACCTGCCGGGGCGGAGCAGGACTACAGCATCAAGCGGGCCCTGATCCAGCACTACGACCTCACCCTGGAGTCCTACTGCAAGAAGTTCCGGAGCCTGCAGCGGGGCCCAAAGGACACCTGGACCAACCACATGCGGGCGTTGCTGAGAGCTGCAGAGCCCTGGACCTCGGGTCTAGCGCTCACCACCTGCCAGGAGGTCCAGGAAGTGTTCGTCATGGAGCAGTTCTTGTGGAACTGCCCAGAGGATCTCCAGCAGTTCCTCCGTGACTGGAAACCGAAGGGGGCTTCTGCTACAGCCACCCTGGCAGACGAGTATGCCAATAACAGGGCGCCTGAGCTGAAGAAGCCTGCCAGCAGCACCTGGAGAGGGGGTAAGCCCAATCTTGCCAGTTTCCCCAGCCCCCAGAGTGTAAGGGGTGTACCCCCCTGCTGCCCTCTCCAGGCCAGGCGCAGAACCCAGATGTCATCACTGCAACCAGCTAGGACACTTCAAGGCTGCTTCTCCCCAGCGTCTTAAGACCCCATCCCTGTCCCCGAAACCGTCCACTGTTTTGTGTGGGAGGGGGTGGTGGGAGGTCCCTGGACAATTACCAACCCGTCACCATCGGCCGCTCAGCGGTCATGGGACTGCGGGACACAGGCGCTGAACGAACCCTGGTACGTCCTGAGGTTGTGTCCCCTCAAGACTTGGTACCGGATAAAACCCTTTCCGTCTCCGGAATTGGAAGTGTGGAACCGGCGCTGCCTCTCGCCAAGGTGTTTTTGGACTGGGGCGTCGGGAGGGGAATGCTGGAGGTGGGAGTAACATCAGATATTCCTGCCAATGTATTACTTGGGACTGATTTGGGGCAGCTAATGTCTCAGTATGTGGCCACTGAACCCCCACGTTCGGCTCCCCAAGAAGGTCATGACTCTACTGTGAATGTTGATTTGTTGAATGTGCCTCCAACAGTGGAGGAGGGAGTGAAACCTGAGGGTACTCCATACACTGACACCACACACACAGGGAGGACAGGTGAGAAGACTGACTGTAGGGGAGAGCTCAGAGGTGGAGGGAGGGGCTGCTATGGGCAGTGTAGGGCCCCTAAGTGAATCCAGCCTGCTGAGTCTAGGGCCCCTGCAGGCAGAGGAACAGGCTATGGGTGGGAGGGGGCGTCCTGGGAGAGGAGCCACCAGGTAAGTCCCCAGGGCAGGAGTTCCCCACCCCCGGGATGTCAGGAGTGCAGGAAAGTCTGCCTGACCCGGCGACTTGGTCAGGAGAGGGTGGGGAAGGTGGGGCGGCGCCCCAAAGCCCCACTGGTAACTGCCCATCATTGAAGAGCCTTTCTTGAGGGTGGCTGTGGATCTCATTGGACCTCTGTCCACTCCCAGCCGCTCCGGAAAATGCTTCATATTAACGGTAGTGGACTATGCCACTCGGTACCTGGAGGCGGTAGCTTTGTCATCCATTCGGGCTGACAAAGTGGCCACTGCCTTACTGGAGATCTTCTCCAGAGTGGGGTTTCCCCAGAAAATGCTCACTGACCGAGGGACCCAGTTCATGTCACAGCTGATGGAGTCTCTCTGTAAGCAGATACAGGTGCAACATCTGGTAGCCAGCCCGTATCACCCACAGACCAATGGCCTGTGTGAGCGATTCAATGGCACCTTATTGGTCGATTGCCATGGGAGGGACTGGGAGCGGTATCTCCCACACCTTCTATTTGCCTACTGGGAGGTTCCACAGGCCTCAACGAGGTTCTCCCCTTTTGAGCTGTATGGGCAATGTGTACGGGGGCCCCTTGCCCTTGTGAAGGAAGCGTGGGTAGGAGATTTGGCCACCCCTGGAGTGTCGGCCATTGAGTATGTTGTGTACTTCCGGGACAGAATGATGGCCTTGACACGGCTGGTGCATGACAATATGGCTCAGGCCCAAGCTGACCAGAAGCTGTGGTACGACCAGAATGCTTGTGAGAGGACCTACCAGGTGGGTCAAAAAGTGTGGGTACTGGTCCCCGTCTCACAAAACAAGCTTCAGGTGACCTGGGAGGGTCCATACCTTGTGCACCAGCAGCTCAATGCCGTCACCCATCTGGTCACCCTGGGCCATGCCCATGGAAGGAGGAAGGCCTTCCACGTGAACATGATGAAGGCACATCATGAGCGGGAGGCTTGTGCCCACCGAGTGCAACCTCCATGAGGAACGTGAAATAGAAACCCTCCTGGATCTGCTCACCCAAAGCGGGTGGATCCATCGAGGATGTGGGGGTTGTCCACCAGCTCTCGGAGGACCAACGTTCCCAGCAGGGGGTCACCCTACACCCCTTTCGGGAGCTGTTCAGCAGCCTGCCCGGAAGGACTGAGGCAGCCGTCCATGAGGTGGACACCAGCAATCGCCCCCCGATCTGGCGTTCAGCATATCTGGTCTCTCGAGGTGCAGCAGCACATGTGCCAAGAGACAGATGAGATGCTGAAGCTGGGGGTGATCCAAGCATCCAATAGTGCGTGGGCTTCGCCTGTAGTCCTCGTCCCTAAAAAGGACCGAACTACGTGGTTCTGCGTGGACTACCGGGGGCTCAACGCAGTGACGGTCACTGATGCGTACCCAATGCCGCGCATCGATGACCTGCTCTATTAGCTGGCCGGGGCCAAGTACCTGACCATCATGGATCTGAGCAGGGGTGTGGTGAAATGTGTGTGTGTATATATATATATATATATATATATGTGTGTGTAGGGACATTTGTCTAGGGTTATATGTGTGACTAGTGATAATGTAACATCTCTCCTGAAGGCAAGTCGCACCTAGGTGTTAATAGGTACTTCCTTGGGACTAGTAGAAATTCTGTCTCCATATCTCACCAGGGGGTCTAGCTAGGGCCGAGAAGAAAAGCAACATTTGGCACCTTCGAGGTCTTGGAGGGGTGACGCTAATTGCGGCCTGAGGGAATCTATCCCTGTGAACCTTTCCACAAGAGAAAATAATATATTCATTGGGGGCGCGGCCGTGGCCCAATCAAACAGGCAGCAGTTATATTGGCCTGAGGGGCCGGTCTAGAAACCTGACCTCAGACCAAAGTTATAAATTTAGGCTGCAGACAAAAGAATTGTGTTCACATTATGAGGGCAGCCTGAGAAGCTAATGTGATCCAATCTACATTCTTCCTTCCCTCAGGGAGCAGAAAGCAACTACCAGTTAGATAATTTCTGTAAGTTTTCTCCAGTTTATTTTGACACTGTTTTGCATCAGTTGTATGTCTTTATCATATTTTTATACATTTTTCTTATTGTAAGCATTTAAGTTTTTGTTATTAAAGTATAAAACTTTAACAAGTTGAACCTTGAATGTTCTAAAAGAATCCATAGCCTAAAGGTGTGTGAGCCTTATGAGTGATAGACATATTTTTATTAGTATTATTATTAGTCCGGGACTCATCGCCTGTGTATTTGATGAGTGGTGGCAGCGCGTATGAGCGCGTGTGTGGCCTGGGTCAGTGTGTGGTTTATGCTCCCATTACAGCATAGGACAGAGGTTGAAAGCTGGACTGAGTGGGGAGATAAATTAACCCTTGCAGGCACAACCCCAAGTCACGTGTGAGAGCAGGCACATGACGAATAAGTGACACCACGGAGTAGGGATCCGTGACAATTGGCGAGCGGTGGAATAGAAATAATTCTATTAGAGCATTAGTGCATGGTTTAAGCAATTATTCCCTGTACTAAAGAATTGGTATCCTTGCGAGGAGTGCACCAGTTCTTCAAGGTTCAACTCAGAGCTTACTTAGACATAATTGCAAACAGTTTCCCCTCCCTGTTTTTCTTTTCTATCTTTTATTTGGCAAAGGCTGTTTGTCACAGATCCCTACTCCGTGGTGTCACTTACTCGTCACGTGCCTGCTCTCACACGTGACTTGGGGTTGTGCCTGCAAGGGTTAATCTATCTCCCCACTCTCAGTCCAGCATTCAACCTCTGTCCTAAGACCTGCAGTTTTAAGCTTTTGCAACACCTGTGAAAGATGTACGAGGTGTTCCTCCCAAGAATCACTAAAGATGGCTATATCATCAAGATAAGCAACGGCAAAACCATCACACCCTTCCAATAAGTGATTAACCAACCTCTGGAAGGTGGCCGGGGCATTCTTTATACCAAAGGGCATCACCAGAAACAGCCCGAATGGCGTTATAAAGGCAGACCTCTCCTGAGCTTCTCTGGTTAGGGGTTTCTGCCAGTATCCCCTACTCAGGTCCATGATGGTAAGGTACGATGCATCTCCTCTACCTGTTCCCTCATGTGTGCCTTCACCTCTGCTGACACACGGTACGCAGACTGCCGTACTGGGGGATTAGTACCTGTGTCCACATGGTGAACTGCTAAGTGTGTCCTCCCAGGCTCCGCTGTGAAGACTTCGGTGAACTCGCTGAGCGCCCCCATCAGCTCAGACCTCTGACTGGGATAGCTCAGGGTTAAACTCTGCTGACTCCAGGGACTCCATGTACTGAGCCCCAGCCCCCACATCCAGTAACAGATCAGCCTCCCCCTCTTCAGGCCGGCTACAGACAGGTAAGACACAGGCCTCCCTGGCATGATGTGCCTTCAACATATTTACATGAAACACTTTCTGACGCTTTGCATGCTCATCTAGTGTCACCACATAATTAACATTCAGCCGCTTGTATACAATATATGGTCCCTCCCATGCGGCTTGCAATTTATTCTGTAACATAGGGACCAACACCCAAACCTTCTGCCCTTCCTCGTAGGCCTTCAGTCTGGCATTACGGTCGTACCAGACCTGGTTGATTTGGACCTGGGTCACATTCTCATGGGCCAGGTTGCTCAGTTTCTGCATTCTCTCTCTGAGCCGCAGTACATATTCGACCACTGAGACGCCAGTAGTTCTGGGGTCATCCTCCCAACAGTCCTTAATCAAATCAAATGGCCCCCTGACCCTCCTCCCATAAACCAGTTCAAAGGGGGGAGAATCCAGTAGACGCCTGGGGTACCTCTCTGTAGGCAAACAGCAGATGGGGGAGGTACCGCTCCCAGTCTCTCCCTTCAGTCTCCACCAGCATTTTGAGCATTTGCTTTAGTGTTCCATTAAAACGCAGAGTCCGTTGGTTTGGGGATGATAGGCGCTGGCCACAAAATGCTGTACTTGTATTCTTTCACAGAGGCTTTCCATCAGATCAGACATGAACTGGGTTCCCTGATAGGTCAACATTTCCCTGGGGAAACCCACACGAGAGAACACAGTAAAGCATCCGCCACTTTGTCTGCTCGAATGGAGGATAGTGCCACAGCTTCCGGGTATCGTGTAGCATAGTCCACCACTGTGAGGGATTGCAAGTGGCCCTATGATATCCACAGCCACTCGCTGGAAAGGTTCATCGATCACAGGCAGTGGTATCAATGGAGCTTTCTGTATATTCCCAGACTTTCCAACTCTCTGATAGACTACGCACGATCGGCAGTAATTGGCAATATCTGTCCCCATCTTGGGCCAATAGAAGTTATGTGTCAGGCGAGCTTTAGTCTTTTGTATTCCAAGGTGTCCGGCCAAAGGAAATTCATGGGCAATTCTCAATAATTGTCCCCTAAATGGATAAGGGACGATCAGCCGCCGTTCATAGTCCCAAGATTCTGTAGTATCCGTGGGGATAGTCTTTGTATACAGTCTGCCCTGGTCCCAGTATACTCTCTTTGCCAGAAGCAGCAGGGGGTTGGTCTGCAAGTCATTTGAGCTCCTCCAGACTGATATCTGTCTGCAGGGCCTCCTGGAAGCTCTGACGGTCAGCCTGCAGGCCCTGGCCTAGTGTGACTGCCAGGCCCTGGTCTGAAGCTGAGTTTTCAGTGTTTGTTATCAGGGACCTTGGTGGGCCTGCCATGTATGGAGGCTCCGGGGCCACAGTATGGGCCTCCTGTTCTGGCAGTTCTGTCTGAGACTCATCCTCTAATCTCTGGGCCTGAGTCTGAGCCGCAGCCTGACTCCGGGTCACAGCTGCCACATAATTACAATCCTGTGCATTGGGACATTTTCCCTCGCACGGGATCTCAGGTGGGTCTCTTTCTTCCACCTTCTCTGCATCATTTTCTTGCAAGGGAGGAACATAGTGGGACACCATCCTCCCCAGGTCTGTGCCTAGCAACACATTAGTGGGAATAGCTTCTGATACTCCCACTTCTCTCAGTCCTTTGCCTGCTCCCCAGTCCAGGTACACACGGCAGGGCTGACCCCTCCAATCCCGGTTATAGACATTGTCTTTCCTGGTATGATATCGGCATGGGTTATCATGGCTGGACCCACCAGGGTCACCTCTGCCCCAGTGTCTGAGACCAATGGTGACTTTATTGGCAACAGTGACAGATTGACAGTTCTCATTAGCCCTCACATCAGAGCCGGCTACAAAGAGGACAGACGGTGGGGACACCGACGGCTTTGTGGTGGTAGTTGGGCCTTTCTCCCTATCAGGGCAGACAGCGCTAACATGTCCCACTTTGCAGGAGAAGCACGGGCGTGCATCGCCTAGAGAATGTCTATTTCCTGGGGCCCCATAGAAGGTGGGCTTGGACAGCACTGGTGATCGGCCGGCAGAGAGAGAACGGTCCCCGTTTGGCTTACCTCCCCTCCAGCTGAATCCCAATGGCTTCCGCACCTCAGGCATCCTGTTAGCCACATAGCAGTCCGCAATCCTTGCAGCCTGATCCGCAGTTTTTGGTTCCCGATCACACATAAATTGTCGTACATCCGTGGGGCACATGTGAAGAAATTGATCCTTGACCATAAGATCCGTTAAGTCCTCAAAACTGTTAACAGAAAGTCCACTAATCCATTGGTGGAACGTAGTCCTCAAGGTGCTCACAACATCCGCATAGCTGTCAGTTGATCCACGTTGTAGGTTCCGGAACTTTCTACGATACACTTTTGGTGTCAGGTTGTATTTCCTGATCAGGGCCTCTTTTATGGCCTCATAGTTCGCATCTAGCTCTGGTGGGAGGCCAGCAAAAACTTCCAGGGCTTTGCCTCTCAACCCTGGGGTTAGATACTGTGCCCACTGCTCACGGGGTAGATGGTACTGTCTGCAGGTTTTTTCAATTCCCCGCAGGAAAGTATCTAAGTCCGTATCCTTCTCCATCACAGGGAAGTTTTCAAGAAGTGGCCTCCTTGGATTTATGTCCTGGGAGGGGGTTATCTGAGGACTGATACCCCGTTCTATTTGAGCCATATGAAGCTGGAAAGCTCTGTCCTCCCGGCATTCGGCAGCCTCTCTCTCAGCCAGGTCCCAGCGTTCTGTAGCAGCAGCCTGTCGGTACTGTAGAATAAGCTGCATGCGTAGATTGGGATCACTTATTCCCAGCCGTTGTAAGTCCATTTGCAAAGTACAGTCGATCGGCTCCTCGGCACTGGCATTGCTGACATTTCCATCAGGTATCTCCGGTGCGAGAGCTGGCATTGCTGGGTCTCTGTGAGGTGGGCTCTCTCCTTGCCCAGATGTTCCAGCACTTTGCTCTATGTCCTGCTCGGCTAAGGCGCGTATCAGCAGCTCCCTGGATCTGTCGGCTGTCTCTATTCCTCTGCTCACAGAAGCCAGTCAGAGCTTCTTTGCTGTTTCTTGTACTGGGCTGCCATATCGATGAACAGCCTTTGCCAAATAAAAGACAAAAGAAAAACGGGGAGGGGAAACTGTTTGCAAGTATGTCTAAGGCTGGTTTCACATTTGCGTTTTTTTTTTTGCGCAAAAAAAGCATGCATTTTTTTCCCTATACTTAACATTAAAAACGCATGCGTTTTGACGCGTTTTGATAACGCATGCGTTTTTTCTCTGCATGCGTTGTGTTGCAGAAAAGCAACATGTAGTAATTTTTAGCGGTGTTTTTTTGCCGCAAAAAAAGCATGCGCTTTTTTGCGGCAAAACAACGTATTAATCATCGAAACCTTCAAAAAGAACCTGAAGACCCACCTCTTCAGACAAGCCTACAACCTGCAGTAACCACCGATCGACCAAACCGCTGCATGACCATCTCTACCCTCACCTACTGTATTCTCACCCATCCCTTGTAGATTGTGAGCCTTCGCGGGCAGGGTCCTCATTCCTCCTGTACCAGTTATGACTTGTATTGTTTAAGATTATTGTACTTGTTTTTATTATGTATACCCCTCCTCACATGTAAAGCGCCATGGAATAAATGGCGCTATAACAATAAATAATAATAATAATTAATGTCTATGTAAACGCATGCGTTTTTAAGCACATGCGTTTGCATGCGTTTTTATAGAAAAACACAAGAATACACACTGATATGCCACCCCCCAACCCTAACCCTAAGGGATCCTAACCCTAAGGGTTAGGGTTAGGATCCCTAGGGTTAGGATCCCTAGGGTTAGGGCTAGGGTTAGAGTTTGTGTTAGGGTTAGGGGTAGAGTTTGTGTTTTTGGGTTAGGGTTAGAGTTTGTGTTAGAGTTTGGGTTAGGGTTAGAGTTTGTGTTTTAGGGTTAGAGTTAGGGTTAGAGTTTGTGTTAGGGTTTGTGTTAGGGTTAGAGTTTGTGTTAGGGTTAGAGTTTTGGGTTAGGGTTAGAGTTTGTTAGAATTTGTGTTAGGGTTAGGGTTTGTGTTAGGGTTAGAGTTTGGGTTAGGGTTAGAGTTTGTGTTTTAGGGTTAGAGTTTGTGTTTTAGGATTAGGATCCCTAGGGTTACTAGGGATCCTAACCCTAGGTATTTCTGTTTATACTGGGTTTTCTAGTTGATTTTGATGATTGGCAGCTGTCACACACTTCTCATCATGCGTTTCAAAAATGCAAACGCAGGAAAAAAACGCATGTAAACGCGTCAAAACGCCGCGTTTGTGTTAAAACATGCAAAAATGCATGCGCCTAAAAAACGCAGCGTTTAAACGCGTTTTTTCACCAAATGCATTTGCGTTTAAAAAGTTGCGTTTTTAAACGCAAATGTGAAACCAGCCTTAGTAAGCACTGAGTTGAACCTTGAAGAACTGGTGCACTCCTCGCAAGGATACCAATTCTTTAGTACAGGGAATAATTGCTTAAACCATGCACTAATGATCTAATAGAAATAATCCTATCCCACCGCTCGCCACCAATTGTCACGGATCCCTTCTCCGTGGTGTTACTTATTCGTCACGTGCCTGCTCTCACACGTGACTTGGGGTTGTGCCTGCAAGGGTTAATCTATCTCCCCACTCTCAGTCCAGCATTCAACCTCTGTCCTTTGCTGTAATGGGAGCATAAATCACACACTGACCCAGACCATACACCCGCTCATACGCGCTGCCACCACTCATCGAAAACACGGGCGATGAGTCCCGGACTAATAATAATACTAATAAAATATGTCTATCACTCATAAGGCTCACACACCTTTAGGCTATGGATTCTTTTAGAACATTCAAGGTTCAACTTGTTAAAGTTTTATACTTTCACTAGCTGAAGAGCCCGGTGTTGCCTGGGCATAGTAAATATCTGTGGTTAGTTATAGCACCTCACTTCTCTTATTTTCCCATCATGCCTCTCATTTTCCCCCTCACATCTCTCATTTTCTCCCTCACACCTCTCATTTTCTCCCTCACTCCTCTCATTCCCCCTAACACTTGTCATTTCGACCTCACATCTGTCATTTTCTGATCACTCCACTATTTTCCTTCACTCCTCATTTTGCACTCACACCTTTTCATTTTCACCTCACACCTCTCATTTTCACCTCAGTATATACCTGTGTGTCATCTCTCTTATATATAGTATACACCTGTATGTCATCTCCTGTATATAGTATATACCTGTATGTCATCTCCCCTGTATATAGTATATACCTGCTGTGTGTCATCTCCCCTGTATATAGTATATACCTGTATGTCATCTCCTCCTATATATAGTATAAACCTGTATTTCATCTCCTTCTATATATAGTATATACCTGTATGTCATCTCCTCCTGTATATAGTATATACCTGTGTCATCTCCCCTGTATATAGTATATATCTGTGTGTCATCTCCTCCTGCATATAGTATATACCTGTATGTCATCTTCTATATATAGCATATACCTGTATGTCATCTCCTCCTGTATATAGTATATACCTGTAGGTCATCTGCTCCTGTATATAGTATATACCTGTGTGTCATCTCCTCCTGTATATAGTATATACCTGTATGTCATCTCCTGTATATAGTATGTACCTGTATGTCATCTCCTCCTCTATATAGTATATACCTGTGTGTCATCTCTCCTGTATATAGTAAATATCTGTGTGTTATCTCCCCTGTATATAGTATATACCTGTGTGTCATCTCCTCCTGTATTAGACCTAGTTCACACGTTATTTGCTCAGTATTTTTACCTCAGTATTTGTAAGCTAAATTGGCAGCCTGATAAATCCCCAGCCAACAGGAAGCCCTCCCTCTGGCAGTATATATTAGCTCACACGTACACATAATAGACAGGTCATGTGACTGACAGCTGCCATATTTCCTATATGGTACATTTGTTTCTCTTGTAGTTTGTCTGCTTATTAATCAGATTTTTATTTTTGAAGGATAATACCAGACTTGTGTGTTTTAGGGCGAGTTTCGTTTGTAAAGTTGTGTATGTTGAGTTGCGTGTGGCGACATGCATGTAGCGACTTTTGTGAGATGAGTTTTGTGTGGCAACATGCTTGTAGCAACTTTTTGTGTGTCGAGTTGCATGTGACAGGTTAGTGTAGCAAGTTGTGTGCAGCAAGTTTTGCGCATGGCGAGTTTTGCGCGTGGCGAGTTTTATGTGTGGTGCCTTTTCAGTATGTGCAAGTTTTGTGTGAGGCAACTTTTGCATGTGTTGCAACTTTTGTGCATGTGGCAATTTTTCCGCGTGCGCAAGTTTTGCGTGTGGCGAGTTCTCCATGAGGAGAGTTTTGCATGAGCCTAGTTTTTGCATGTGGCGAGTTTTGTGCGTGGCGAGTTTTGTGCGTGGTGAGTTTTGAGCGGCGACTTTTGTGTTTCGACTTTTATGTGGCCAGGTTGGTGTATGTGTGGTGAAATGTGTCCTGAGGGTGGTATATGTGTTCAAGCACGTGGTAGTTTGTGGCGCATTTTGTATGTGGTGAGTATCCCATGTCGGGGCCCCACCTTAGCAACTGTACGGTATATACTCTTTGGCGCCATCGCTCTCATTCTTTAAGTCCCCCTTGTTCACATCTGGCAGCTGTCAATTTGCCTCCAACACTTTTCCTTTCACTTTTCCCCATTATGTAGATAGGGGCAAAATTGTTTGGTGAACTGAAAAGCGCGGGGTTAAAATTTCACCTCACAACATAGCCTATGATGCTCTCGGGATCCAGACGTGTGACTGTGCAAAATTTTGTGGCTGTAGCTGCGACACTTCCAACACTTTTCCTTTCACTTTTTCCCCATTATGTAGATAGGGGCAAAATTGTTTAGTGAATTGGAATGCGCAGGGTTAAAATTTCGCCTAACAACATAGCCTATGACGCTCTCGGGGTCCAGACGTGTGACTGTGCAAAATTCTGTGGCTGTAGCTGCGACGGTGCAGATGCCAATCCTGGACATACATACATACATACATACACACATTCAGCTTTATATACAGTGGGGCAAAAAAGTATTTAGTCAGTCAGCAATAGTGCAAGTTCCACCACTTAAAAAGATGAGAGGCGTCTGTAATTTACATCATAGGTAGACCTCAACTATGGGAGACAAACTGAGAAAAAAAAATCCAGAAAATCACATTGTCTGTTTTTTTAACAATTTATTTGCATATTATGGTGGAAAATAAGTATTTGGTCAGAAACAAACAATCAAGATTTCTGGCTCTCACAGACATGTAACTTCTTCTTTAAGAGTCTCCTCTTTCCTCCACTCATTACCTGTAGTAATGGCACCTGTTTAAACTTGTTATCAGTATAAAAAGACACCTGTGCACACCCTCAAACAGTCTGACTCCAAACTCCACTATGGTGAAGACCAAAGAGCTGTCAAAGGACACCAGAAACAAAATTGTAGCCCTGCACCAGGCTGGGAAGACTGAATCTGCAATAGCCAACCAGCTTGAAGTGAAGAAATCAACATTGGGAGCAATAATTAGAAAATGGAAGACATACAAGACCACTGATAATCTCCCTCGATCTGGGGCTCCACGCAAAATCCCACCCCGTGGGGTCAGAATGATCACAAGAACGGTGAGCAAAAATCCCAGAACCACGCGGGGGGACCTAGTGAATGAACTGCAGAGAGCTGGGACCAATGTAACAAGGCCTACCATAAGTAACACACTACGCCACCATGGACTCAGATCCTGCAGTGCCAGACCTGTCCCACTGCTTAAGCCAGTACATGTCCGGGCCCGTCTGAAGTTTGCTAGAGAGCATTTGGATGATCCAGAGGAGTTTTGGGAGAATGTCCTATGGTCTGATGAAACCAACTGGAACTGTTTGGTAGAAACACAACTTGTCGTGTTTGGAGGAAAAAGAATACTGAGTTGCATCCATCAAACACCATACCTACTGTAAAGCATGGTGGTGGAAACATCATGCTTTGGGGCTGTTTCTCTGCAAAGGGGCCAGGACGACTGATCCGGGTACATGAAAGAATGAATGGGGCCATGTATCGTGAGATTTTGAGTGCAAACCTCCTTCCATCAGCAAGGGCATTGAAGATGAAACGTGGCTGGGTCTTTCAACATGATAATGATCCAAAGCACACCGCCAGGGCAACGAAGGAGTGGCTTTGTAAGAAGCATTTCAAGGTCCTGGAGTGGCCTAGCCAGTCTCCAGATCTCAACCCTATAGAAAACCTTTGGCGGGAGTTGAAAGTCCGTGTTGCCAAGCGAAAAGCCAAAAACATCACTGCTATAGAGGAGATCTGCATGGAGGAATGGGCCAACATACCAACAACAGTGTGTGGCAACCTTGTGAAGACGTACAGAAAACGTTTGACCTCTGTCATTGCCAACAAAGGATATATTACAAAGTATTGAGATGAAATTTTGTTTCTGACCAAATACTTATTTTCCACCATAATATGCAAATAAATTGTTAAAAAAACAGACAATGTGATTTTCTGGATTTTTTTTTCTCAGTTTGTCTCCCATAGTGGAGGTCTACCTATGATGTTAATTACAGACGCCTCTCATCTTTTTAAGTGGTGGAACTTGCACTATTGCTGACTGACTAAATACTTTTTTGCCCCACTGTATTAGATAACAAAAAATTCAAAGCTTACAAAAAGAAAAAGGTATAAAAACATGATAATAAAAAGACATACAACTTATGCAAAACAGTGTCAAAATAAACAGGAGAAAACTTACAGAAATTGCCTAACTGGTAGTTGCTTTCTGCTTCCTGAGGGAAGGAAGAATGTAGATTGGATCACACCAGCTTCTCAGGCTGCCCTCACATGTGAACACAATTCTCTGTCTGCAGCCTAAATTTATAACTTTGGTCTGAGGTCAGGTTTCTAGACTGGCCTCCCCAGGTTAATATCATAATTGCGGTCTGTTTGATTGGGCACGGCCGCTCTACTAATGATTATATTATTTTCTCTTGTTGAATATATTATTTTCTCTTGTGGAGAGGTTCTCGGGAATAGATTCCCTCAGGCCGCAATTACCACCTCCCCTCTAAGACCTAATAGGTGCCAAATGTTAGCTTCTTCTTTGCCCTAGCTAGATGTCCTGGGGAGATATAGAGACACAATTTCTACCTACTAGTCCCAAGGAAGTACCTATTAACACCTAGGTGCGACTTGCCTTCAGGACAGATGTTACATTATCACTAGTCACACATATAACCCTAGACATATGTCCCTACACACATATAGATATATATATACAGTATATACACATATTTCACCACAGTATGCAACCGCAAACCTGGATGACATTGCCATCTTCAGTCCCACCTGGGAGGATCACCTACAGCACCTGGCACAGGTGTTAGGGCGGATCCAGAGAGCAGGGTTGACCATTAAGCCGGAAAAGTGCCAGCTGGGTATGAGGTCCACTGCCTGGGACACCGGGTAGGTGGGGGAGCTCTGAAGCCAGAGCCCGGGAAGGTGGATGCCATCACCTCCTGGCCCTCCCCCAGGACCAAGAAGCAGGTGATGTCCTTCTTGGGGACTGTCGGGTACTATAGGAGGTTTGTTCCACACTATAGCACCCTGGCCAAGCCCCTGACGGACCTCACCAAGAAGAACCTGCCCGTCGCAGTCTTCTGGACAGTCGCCTGCGAGACAGCTTTCCGGGTGCTCAAAACTGCCCTTTCTAGCTCTCCTGTACTACAGGCACCCGACTTCACACGGCCGTTCGTAGTACAGACCGACTCCAGTGACTTTGGCTTCGGTGCGGTGCTCAGCCAGGTCGACACTACGGGACATGAACACCCCGTTTTGTAACTGAGCCGGAAGTTCGTGCCAAGGGAAGTGGCTTATTCCACGATGGAGAAGGAATGTCTGGCAATTGTATGGGCCCTGCAGCATCTGTAGCCATACTTGTACGGACGCCACTTTACCATGGAAACAAACCACAACCCCCTCAGCTGGTTACACTTGGTCTCTGGGACGAATGGGAGGTTGCTACGCTGGAGCCTCGCTCTCCAGCGGTATCACTTCACCATTCGCCACCGAAGACGCAGCGAACATGGTAATGCTGATGGGTTGTCTCGGCAAGGAGAAGGTGCAGAAGGGCGTATGGGAGAACACAGGAATGTGATGCCCTCTAAAGCAGGGAGGTGTGATGAGGGAGCAGCCGCCATCTTGGACACGGGCATACCAACAGAGATTGGCGTGACTCCAGTTTGTTTCCTGGTCACAGATCTGCAGACATGAGCGCTCCTGGCCCCCACCTGTTCTCATGAATAAAGTTCCTTTTAGCATGGTAATGGAATTAAGCTCAGTGTAGCAGGCAGAAGGTACTTCAAAGCTCAATGAGGAAGCCACACCAGCAGGGGACAAGGAGGTGCCTGGGGCCTCAATTAAAGCACGCATGTCAAGTGGCCACTGGATACACGTCTATTCTGGCCTTCCACTTGAACTGTCTCCAACATGGAATCATGAATTATGGACGCATCGTCCGAGATAAAGGCTCATAAAAATACCCCCCTCGCCCTAAAGAAATTGCGCATCTGACAGTGCAACTCCCGGATCCGTGGGAGTTATGGAACCTGAGATATGGAGATCAGCCTCCCACAGCGACCGAATGGGTCCGGGTTTGGTCCCTGTGTGACCGGCAGAACAAACCTCATGCGCTGGTACCGCCCGCCCCGGTACAGGGGGGAGGGACACAGCAGGGTTAAGGGCTGGGACCCTTGGAGCGTGGATCAGAACAGAGGAAGATGACTAAAGAACTAAGGGAAAGGGTATGCCAGCCAGAGGGGAGCAAGGACACGCTTTCTGGGGGCTGCCCGGCAACTAAGTCTTGGACCTGCGGAACGCTGAGCCCCCCGGCTTCCACAAGCAACCTTCAACCTGGTAAATTGATCTCCAGCTTAATACCTTGTATTATTATTGTTATATTTCACTCTGACTGTAACTCTTGATATATTTTGACTGTATATTCCTTGTAATTACCTAGTGCGCCCTTAAGGCAATTAACTCCTTTCTGACGTACTATCCCGTCGAGGTGGGGTGGGCCCGTATGACCACCGATGGGATAGTACGTCATACGCGATCGGCCGCGCTCACGGGGGGAGCGAGGCCGATCGCGGCCGGGTGTCAGCTGCCTATCGCAGCTGACATCCGGCACTATGTGCCAGGAGCGGTCACGGACCGCCCCCGGCACATTAACCCCCGGCACACCGCGATCAAACATGATCGCGGTGTGCCGGCGATACAGGGAAGAATCGCGCAGGGAGGGGGCTCCCTGCCGGCTTCCCTGAGACCCCTGCAGCAACGCGATGTGATCGCGTTGCTGCAAGGGTCTCCTTACCTCCCTCCCTGTAGCAGGCCCGGATCCAAGATGGCCGCGGCATCCGGGTCCTGCAGGGAGGGAGATGGCTTACCAAGTGCCTGCTCAGAGCAGGCGCTTGGTAAGCCTGCAGTGTTCTAACTCACATCGCTGATCTGACAGAGTGCTGTGCAATCCGTCAGATCAACGATCTGTGATGTCCCCCCCTGGGACAAAGTAAAAAAGTTTAAAAAAAAAATTTCCAAATGTGTAAAAAAAAAAAAAAAAATCCTAAATAATGAAAAAAATATATATATATTATTCCCATACATTTTTTTATCTAAATAAAAAGAAACAAAACAATAAAAGTACACATATTTAGTATCACCGCGTCCGTAACGACCCGACCTATAAAACTGGCCCACTAGTTAACCCCTTCAGTAAACAGCGTAAGAAAAAAAAAAAAAGAGGCAAAAAACGCTTTATTATCATACCGCCGAACAAAAAGTGGAATAACACGCGATCAAAAAGACAGATATAAATAACCATGGTACCGCTGAAAACGTCATCTTGTCCCGCAAAAAAACGAGCCGCTATACAGCATCATCAGCAAAAAGATAAAAAAGTTATAGTCCTGAGAATAAAGGGATGCAAAAATAATTATTTTTTCTATAAAATAATTTTTATCGTATAAAAGGGCCAAAACATAAAAAGTGATATAAATGAGGTGTCGCTGTAATCGTACTGACCTGACGAATAAAACTGCTTTATCAATTTTACCAAACGCGGAATGGTATAAACGCCTCCCCCTAAAGAAATTCATGAATAGCTGGTTTTTGGTCATTCTGCCTCACAAAAATCGGAATAAAAAGCGATCAAAAAAATGTCACGTGCCCGAAAATGTTACCAATAAAAACGTCAACTCGTCCCGCAAAAAACAAGACCTCACATGACTGTGGACCAAAATATGGAAAAATTATAGCTCTCAAAATGTGGGAACGCAAAAAATATTTTTTGCAATAAAAAGCGTCTTTCAGTGTGTGACGGCTGCCAATCATAAAAATCCGCTAAAAAACGCTGTAAAAGTAAATCAAACCCCCCTTCATCACCCCCTTAGTTAGGGAAAAATTAAAAAAATGTATTTATTTCCATTTACCCATTAGGGCTAGGGTTAGGGTTGGGGCTAGGGTTAAGGCTACAGTTAGGGTTGGGGCTAAAGTTAGGGTTAGGGCTACAGTTAGGGTTGGGGCTAAAGTTACGGTTAGGGTTTAGATTACATTTACGGTTGGGAATAGGTTTGGTATTAGGGTTAGGGGTGTGTTTGGATTAGGGTTTCAGTTATAATTGGGGGGTTTCCACTGTTTAGGCACATCAGGGGCTCTCCAAACGCGACATGGCGTCCGATCTAAATTCCAGCCAATTCTGCGTTGAAAAATTAAAACAGTGCTCCTTCCCTTCCGAGCTCTCCCGTGCGGCCAAACAGGGGTTTACCCCAACATATGGGGTATCAGCGTACTCAGGACAAATAGGACAACTTTTGGCGTCCAATTTCTCCTGTTACCCTTGGGAAAATACAAAACTGGGGGCTAAAAAATAATTTTTGTGGGAAAAAAAAAGATTTTTTATTTTCACGGCTCTGCGTTATAAACTGTAGTGAAACACTTGGGGACTCAAAGTTCCCACAACACATCTAGATAAGTTCCTTGGGGGGGTCTAGTTTCCAATATGGGGTCACTTGTGGGGGGTTTCTACTGTTTAGGTACATTAGGGGCTCTGCAAACGCAATGTGACACCTGCAGACCATTCCATCTAAGTCTGCATTCCAAATGGCACTCCTTCCCTTCCGAGCCCTCCCATGCGCCCAAACGGTGGTTCCCCCCCACATATGGGGTATCGAACTGACAGAAAAAAGACTGGCACATCCAAACTAGTGTGAATAGGTGCATACCAGGAGCAGCTACCTCCATATATAATATACAAAAAAAGGTTGCACTCTATTGTGCCAAAACACGTCAAATATGAAATACATGAAATATTAATAGCAAAATTGCTTTTTGAACATTAGGAAAAAATTTGGAAAAAATGTGGGCTTTGCTGAGAGAGGTGTCCATATTCACCCAAGCATGCAGACATTAGCCTTCGGTATGTGTTCACATTTGGATGGGGAGGTCAGGTACCCATCAGTTTTTTAATGAGACCACCTTGACGATGGTTGATGGGCTCACACTATTTGGCCAAATTCTGTGCTAAGCGTCTCAAAAAAATTTTTTCCTAATGTTCAAAAAGCAATTTTGCTATTCATATTTCATGTATTTCATATTTGACGTGTTTTGGCACGATAGAGTGCAACCTTTTTTTGTATACACATATGGGGTATCAGCGCACTCAGGACAAATTGGAAAACAACTTTTGGGGTCCAATTTCTCCTGTTACCCTCGGGAAAATACAAAACTGGGGGCTAAAAAATAATTTTTGTGAGAAATTTTTGTTTTATTTTTACGGCTCTGCATTATAAACTTCTGTGAAGCCCTTGCTGGGTCAAAGCGCTCACCACACATCTAGATAAGTTCCTTAGGGGGTCTACTTTCCAAAATGGTGTCACTTGTGGGGGGTTTCTACTGTTTAGGTACATTAGGGGCTCTGCAAACGCAATGTGACACCTACAGACCATTCCATCTAAGTCTGCATTCCAAATGGCGCTCCTTCTCTTCCGAGCCCTCCCATGCGCCCAAACAGTGGTTCCCCCCCACATATGGTGTATCATCGCACTGAGGACAAATTGGACAACAAATTTTGGGGTCCAATTTCTCCGGTTACCCTCGGGAAAATACAAAACTGGGGGCTAAAAAAATAATTTTTATGGGAAAAATGTTTGTTTTATTTTTACGGCTCTGCATTATAAACTTTTGTGAAGCACTTGGTGGGTCAAAGTGCTCACCACACCTCTAGATAAGTTCCTTAGGGGGTCTACTTTCCAAAATGGTGTCACTTGTGGGGGTTTCCACTGTTTAGGCACATCAGGGGCTCTCCAAACGCAACATGGTGTCCCATCTCAATTCCTGTGAATTTTGCATTGAAATGTGAAATCATGCTCCTTCACTTCCGAGCCCTGCCGTGCGCCCAAACAGTGGTTTACCCCCACATATGGGGTATCGCTGTACTCAGGACAAATTGTAAAACAACTTTTGGGGTCCATTTTCTCCTGTTACCCTTAGTAAAATAAAACAATTTGGAGCTGAAGTAAATTTTTTGTGAAAAAAGTTAAATGTTCATTTGTATTTAAACATTCCAAAAATTCCTGTGAAACACCGGAAGGGTTAATAAACTTCTTGAATATGGTTTTGAGAACCTTGAGGGGTGCAGTTTTTAGAATGGTGTCACACTTGGGTATTTTCTATCATATAGACCCCTCAAAATGACTTCAAACGAGATGTGGTCCCTAAAAAAAATGTAAAGTAGACATGTGGGAAATGTTATTTATTAAGTATTTTGTGTGACATACCTCTGTGATTTGTTTGCATAAAAATTCAAAGTTGGAAAATTGCGAAATTTTCAAAATTTTTGCCAAATTTCCATTTTTTCACAAATAAACGCAGGTAATATCAAATAAATGTTACCACGATCATGAAGTACAATATGTCACGAGAAAACAATGTCAGAATCACTGGAATCCGTTGAAGCGTTCCAGAGTTATAACCTCATAAAGGGACAGTGGTCAGAATTGTAAGAATTGGCCCGGTCCATAACGTGCAAACCACCCTTGGGGGTAAAGGGGTTAAATCATGAATTAATGTTGGGCTGATCCTTTTACTCTGATTACGAATCTTAGAATACCCCGCGTGGGTTACGGGCAGCCTCCCCGGTGACAGGAACTGGGTTTCCTTCACAATGTCCGTTACACCGGGCCTGGGACGCCTCGTGTGGTGCCGGTCACTGAGAAGCCGCCGGCCCAAACAAGCAGGTTACACAGAGGACAACCCACCAACCCCCAATGTCACTGAGAGCAGGGAAGCCATTAGCCGGCGGGCCTCTCACTCCCCCCTGCTTTACACTACAGCACGGCCTGTTTGTGTAGGCCGCAGCCACAAAGAGCGGGAATCCACCACGTGCAGTGACGGCGATGTGAGGACGGCTCCTGGGTGTAGACCCCTCTGTGTGCGGAATGCCCCGCTGCAGCCTGCTCCGCCCCCTACGGGGCACAGCGCCCTCTGCTGGCGGCACCTGCCTCTCCACGTGCGGGGCTGGTGGCCGCCATTGTATTGTCCTTCAAGCCGGAAGGCGCGGCACTGCAGGAGAGCTGCGCATGCGCACTAAGCAGCTTAGAAGCCGGCGCGCAGTCCGCTCCAGCTTCGGTGTCCAGGCCCCCCGCTCCTGTGTGTGAGGTGACAGTGTCCAGGCCCCCCGCTCCTGTGTGTGAGGTGACAGTGTCCAGGCCCCCCGCTCCTGTGTGTGAGGTGACAGTGTCCAGGCCCCCCGCTCTCCGCTCCCGCAGCTATGGCCTCCAGAGCGAACACCGATGTCTCCGAGCTGGAGAAGAAAGACGTCCTGGCCGGGGACGAGGCGGACAACCCCGAGGAGGCCATGGAGGAGGAGGACGACGACAATGACGAGGCCGGAGATGGAGACGACGGGGACGTGGAGGAAGATGTGATCGTGCAGATCGGAGCCACGTACTCGTGCAAGAGGCAGGACGGCTCCTACCGTGAGTGATAGGCCCGACCCCTATATACCGTGTATCCCCCCTATATACCGTGTATCCCCCCCTATATACCGTGTATCCCCCCCTATATACCGTGTATCCCCCCCTATATACCGTGTATCCCCCTATATACCGTGTTTCCCCCCTATATACCGTGTACCTCCCCTATATACCATGTATCCCCCCCTATATACCGTGTATCCCCCCCTATATACCGTGTATCCCCCCCTATATACCGTGTATCCCCCCTATATACCGTGTATCCCCCCCCCTATATACCGTGTATCCCCCCCTATATACCGTGTTTCCCCCCTATATACCGTGTACCTCCCCTATATACCGTGTATCCCCCTATATACTACATATACAGGACGGCTCCTACCGTGAGTGATAGGCCCGACCCCTATATACCGTGTATCCCCCCTATATACCGTGTTTCCCCCCTATATACCGTGTTTCCCCCCTATATACCGTGTATCCCCCTATATACCGTGTATCCCCCCTATATACCGTGTATCCCCCTATATACTATATATACAGGACGGCTCCTACCGTGAGTGATAGGCCCGACCCCTATATACCGTGTATCCCCCTATATACCGTGTATTCCCCTATATACTACATATACAGGACGGCTCCTACCGTGAGTGATAGGCCCGACCCCTATATACCGTGTATCCCCCTATATACCGTGTATCCCCCTATATACTACATATACAGGACGGCTCCTACCGTGAGTGATAGGCCCGACCCCTATATACCGTGTATCCCCCTATATACCGTGTATCCCCCTATATACTACATATACAGGACGGCTCCTACCGTGAGTGATAGGCCCGACCCCTATATACCGTGTATCCCCCCCTATATACCGTGTATCCCCCCCTATATACCGTGTATCCCCCTATATACTACATATACAGGACGGCTCCTACCGTGAGTGATAGGCCCGACCCCTATATACCGTGTATCCCCCCCTATATACCGTGTATCCCCCCCTATATACCGTGTATCCCCCCCCTATATACCGTGTATCCCCCCCCTATATACCGTGTATCCCCCCCTATATACCGTGTATCCCCCCCTATATACCGTGTATCCCCCCTATATACCGTGTATCCCCCTATATACTACATATACAGGACGGCTCCTACCGTGAGTGATAGGCCCGACCCCTATATACCGTGTATCCCCCCTATATACCGTGTTTCCCCCCTATATACCGTGTTTCCCCCCTATATACCGTGTATCCCCCCTATATACCGTGTATCCCCCTATATACTATATATACAGGACGGCTCCTACCGTGAGTGATAGGCCCGACCCCTATATACCGTGTATCCCCCTATATACCGTGTATTCCCCTATATACTACATATACAGGACGGCTCCTACCGTGAGTGATAGGCCCGACCCCTATATACCGTGTATCCCCCTATATACCGTGTATCCCCCTATATACTACATATACAGGACGGCTCCTACCGTGAGTGATAGGCCCGACCCCTATATACCGTGTATCCCCCTATATACCGTGTATCCCCCTATATACTACATATACAGGACGGCTCCTACCGTGAGTGATAGGCCCGACCCCTATATACCGTGTATCCCCCCCTATATACCGTGTATCCCCCCCTATATACCGTGTATCCCCCTATATACTACATATACAGGACGGCTCCTACCGTGAGTGATAGGCCCGACCCCTATATACCGTGTATCCCCCCCTATATACCGTGTATCCCCCCCTATATACCGTGTATCCCCCCCTATATACCGTGTATCCCCCCCTATATACCGTGTATCCCCCCCTATATACCGCGTATCCCCCCTATATACCGTGTATCCCCCTATATACTACATATACAGGACGGCTCCTACCGTGAGTGATAGGCCCGACCCCTATATACCGTGTATCCCCCTATATACCGTGTATCCCCCTATATACTACATATACAGGACGGCTCCTACCGTGAGTGATAGGCCCGACCCCTATATACCGTGTATCCCCCTATATACCGTGTATCCCCCTATATACTACATATACAGGACGGCTCCTACCTTGAGTGATAGGCCCGACCCCTATATACCGTGTATCCCCCTATATACCGTGTATCTCCCTATATACTATATATACAGGACGGCTCCTACCGTGAGTGATAGGCCCGACCCCTATATACCGTGTATCCCCCTATATACTACATATACAGGACGGCTCCTACCGTGAGTGATAGGCCCGACCCCTATATACCGTGTATCCCCCTATATACTACATATACAGGACGGCTCCTACCGTGAGTGATAGGCCCGACCCCTATATACCGTGTATCCCCCTATATACTACATATACAGGATGGCTCCTACCGTGAGTGATAGGCCCGACCCCTATATACCGTGTATCCCCCTATATACCGTGTATCCCCCCTATATACCGTGTATCCCCCTATATACTATATATACAGGACGGCTCCTACCGTGAGTGATAGGCCCGACCCCTATATACCGTGTATCCCCCTATATACCGTGTATTCCCCTATATACTACATATACAGGACGGCTCCTACCGTGAGTGATAGGCCCGACCCCTATATACCGTGTATCCCCCTATATACCGTGTATCCCCCTATATACTACATATACAGGACGGCTCCTACCGTGAGTGATAGGCCCGACCCCTATATACCGTGTATCCCCCTATATACCGTGTATCCCCCTATATACTACATATACAGGACGGCTCCTACCGTGAGTGATAGGCCCGACCCCTATATACCGTGTATCCCCCCCTATATACCGTGTATCCCCCCCTATATACCGTGTATCCCCCTATATACTACATATACAGGACGGCTCCTACCGTGAGTGATAGGCCCGACCCCTATATACCGTGTATCCCCCCCTATATACCGTGTATCCCCCCCTATATACCGTGTATCCCCCCCCTATATACCGTGTATCCCCCCCTATATACCGTGTATCCCCCCCTATATACCGTGTATCCCCCCTATATACCGTGTATCCCCCTATATACTACATATACAGGACGGCTCCTACCGTGAGTGATAGGCCCGACCCCTATATACCGTGTATCCCCCCTATATACCGTGTTTCCCCCCTATATACCGTGTTTCCCCCCTATATACCGTGTATCCCCCTATATACCGTGTATCCCCCCTATATACCGTGTATCCCCCTATATACTATATATACAGGACGGCTCCTACCGTGAGTGATAGGCCCGACCCCTATATACCGTGTATCCCCCTATATACCGTGTATTCCCCTATATACTACATATACAGGACGGCTCCTACCGTGAGTGATAGGCCCGACCCCTATATACCGTGTATCCCCCTATATACCGTGTATCCCCCTATATACTACATATACAGGACGGCTCCTACCGTGAGTGATAGGCCCGACCCCTATATACCGTGTATCCCCCTATATACCGTGTATCCCCCTATATACTACATATACAGGACGGCTCCTACCGTGAGTGATAGGCCCGACCCCTATATACCGTGTATCCCCCCCTATATACCGTGTATCCCCCCCTATATACCGTGTATCCCCCTATATACTACATATACAGGACGGCTCCTACCGTGAGTGATAGGCCCGACCCCTATATACCGTGTATCCCCCCCTATATACCGTGTATCCCCCCCTATATACCGTGTATCCCCCCCTATATACCGTGTATCCCCCCCTATATACCGTGTATCCCCCCCTATATACCGTGTATCCCCCCTATATACCGTGTATCCCCCTATATACTACATATACAGGACGGCTCCTACCGTGAGTGATAGGCCCGACCCCTATATACCGTGTATCCCCCTATATACCGTGTATCCCCCTATATACTACATATACAGGACGGCTCCTACCGTGAGTGATAGGCCCGACCCCTATATACCGTGTATCCCCCTATATACCGTGTATCCCCCTATATACTACATATACAGGACGGCTCCTACCTTGAGTGATAGGCCCGACCCCTATATACCGTGTATCCCCCTATATACCGTGTATCTCCCTATATACTATATATACAGGACGGCTCCTACCGTGAGTGATAGGCCCGACCCCTATATACCGTGTATCCCCCTATATACTACATATACAGGACGGCTCCTACCGTGAGTGATAGGCCCGACCCCTATATACCGTGTATCCCCCTATATACTACATATACAGGACGGCTCCTACCGTGAGTGATAGGCCCGACCCCTATATACCGTGTATCCCCCTATATACTACATATACAGGATGGCTCCTACCGTGAGTGATAGGCCCGACCCCTATATACCGTGTATCCCCCTATATACCGTGTATCCCCCTATATACTACATATACAGGATGGCTCCTACCGTGAGTGATAGGCCCGACCCCTATATACCGTGTATCCCCCCTATATACCGTGTATCCCCCTATATACTATATATACAGGACGGCTCCTACCGTGAGTGATAGGCCCGACCCCTATATACCGTGTACCCCCCTATATACCGTGTATCCCCCTATATGCTATATATACAGGACGGCTCCTACCGTGAGTGATAGGCCTGACCCCTATATACCGTGTACCCCCCCTATATACCGTGTATCCCCCTATATACTATATATACAGGACGGCTCCTACCGTGAGTGATAGGCCCGACCCCTATATACCGTGTACCCCCCTATATACCGTGTACCCCCCTATATACCGTGTACCCCCCTATATACCGTGTACCCCCCTATATACCGTGTACCCCCCTATATACCGTGTATCCCCCTATATACTACATATACAGGACGGCTCCTACCGTGAGTGATAGGCCGACCCCTATATACCGTGTATCCCCCTATATACCGTGTATCCCCCTATATACTATATATACAGGACAGCTCCTACCGTGGCTGATAGGCCCGACCCCTATATACCGTGTATCCCCCTATATACCGTGTATCCCCCTATATACTGTGTATCCCCCTATATACTATATATACAGGACGGCTCCTACCGTGAGTGATAGGCCCGACCCCTATATACCGTGTATCCCCCTATATACTATATATACAGGACGGCTCCTACCGTGAGTGATAGGCCCGACCCCTATATACCGTGTATCCCCCTATATACCGTGTATCCCCCTATATACTATATATACAGGACAGCTCCTACCGTGAGTGATAGGCCCGACCCCTATATACCGTGTATACCCCTATATACTATATATACAGGAAGGCTACTACCGTGAGTGATAGGCCCAACCCCTATATACCGTGTATCCCCCTATATACAGGAAGGCTCCTACAGTCAGTGATAGGCCCAACCCCTATATACCGTGTATCCCCCTATATACCGTGTATCCCCCTATATACTATATATACAGGACGGCTCCTACTGTGAGTGATAGGCACGATCTCTATATACCATGTATACCACTATATACACAGGATGGCCCCTACCATGAGTGATAGGCCCCATCCCTATATATTGTGTATCCCCCTATTTACTATATTATTATTATTTATTGTTATAGCGCCATTTATTCCATGGCGCTTTACATGTGAGGAGGGGTATACATAATAAAAACAAGTACAATAATCTTAAACAATACAAGTCATAACTGGTACAGGAGGAATGAGGACCCTGCCCGCGAGGGCTCACAATCTACAAGGGATGGGTGAGGATACAGGAGGAGAGAGGACCCTGCCCGCGAGGGCTCACAATCTACAAGGGATGGGTGAGGATACAGGAGGAGAGAGGACCCTGCCCGCGAAGGCTCACAATCTACAAGGGATGGGTGAGGATACAGGAGGAGAGAGGACCCTGCCCGCGAGGGCTCACAATCTACAAGGGATGGGTGAGGATACAGGAGGAGAGAGGACCCTGCCCACGAGGGCTCACAATCTACAAGGGATGGGTGAGGATACAGGAGGAGAGAGGACCCTGCCCACGAGGGCTCACAATCTACAAGGGATGGGTGAGGATACAGGAGGAGAGAGGACCCTGCCCACGAGGGCTCACAATCTACAAGGGATGGGTGAGGATACAGGAGGAGAGAGGACCCTGCCCACGAGGGCTCACAGTCTACAAGGGATGGGTGAGAATACAGTAGGTGAGGATAGAGCTGGTCATGCAGCGGTTTGGGCGATCGGTGGTTACTGCAGGTTATAGGTTTGTCGGAAGAGGTGGGTCTTCAGGTTCTTTTTGAAGGTTTCGATGGTAGGCGAGAGTCTGATGTGTTGGGGTAGAGAGTTCCAGAGTAGGGGTGATACGCGAGAGAAATCTTGTATACTATTGTGAGAAGAGGAGATAAGAGGGGAGTAGAGAAGGAGATCTTGTGAGGATCGGAGGTTGCGGGTAGGTAAGTACCGGGAGACGAGGTGACAGATGTATGGAGGAGACAGGTTGTGGATGGCTTTGTACGTCATGGTTAGGGTTTGTACTGGAGTCTCTGGGCAATGGGGAGCCAGTGAAGGTATTGACAGAGGGGAGAGGCCGGGGAATAGCGGGGGGAAAGGTGGATTAGTCGGGCAGCAGAGTTTAGAATAGATTGGAGGGGTGCGAGAGTGTTAGAGGGGAGGCCACAGAGCAGGAGGTTACAGTAGTCAAGGCGAGAGATGATGAGGGCATGGACTAGGGTTTTTGCAGATTCTTGGTTGAGGAATGAACGGATTCGTGAAATATTTTTGAGTTGAAAGCGGCAGGAAGTGGAAAGGGCTTGGATATGTGGTTTGTAGGAGAGATCAGCGTCAAGGATTACCCCGAGGCAGCGAGCTTGTGGGACTGGGGAGAGTGGGCAGCCATTTACTGTAATGGATAGGTTCGTTGGGGGGGTCGCTTGAGATGGGGGAAAGATGATGAATTCTGTTTTGTCCATGTTAAGTTTCAGAAATCTAGTGGAGAAGAAGGATGAAATAGTGGACAGACATTGAGGGATTCTGGTTAGAAGGGAGGTGATATCTGGTCCAGAGATGTAGATCTGTGTCATCAGCATAGAGATGATACTGAAAGCCATGAGATTCTATGAGCTGTCCCAGGCCAAAGGTGAAAATGGAGAAGAGCAGGGGCCCTAGGACTGAACCTTGTGGGACTCCGACAGATAAGGGGCGAGGTGAGGAGGTGGTGTGTGAGTGGGAGACGCTGAATGTCCTGTCTGTTAGGTATGATGAGATCCAGGATAGGGCCAAGTCTGCAATGCCAAGGGATGAGAGGGTTTGTAATAATAGGGAATGGTCCACTGTGTCAAAGGCAGCCGACAGGTCGAGGAGGATAGAGTAGTGTCGCTTGGTATATATAAGAGAAAATAATATATTCATTGGTGGCGCGGCCGTGGCCCAATCAAGCAGGCAGCAGTTATGATATTGACCTGAGGGGCCGGTCTAGAAACCTGACCTCCAGACCAAAGTTATAAATTTAGCCTGCAGATAGAGAATTGTGTTCACATGATGGGGTCAGCCTGAGAAGCTGGTGTGATCCAATCTACATCGTCCTACCCTCAGGGAGCAGAAAGCAACTACCAGTTAGATAATTTCAGTAAGTTTTCTCCTGTTTATTTTGACACTGTTTTGCATAAGTTGTATGTCTTTTTATTATCATATTTTTATTAGTATTATTATTAGTCCGGGACTCCTCGCCCGTGTATTCGATGAGTGGTGGCAGCGTGTATGAGCGGGTGTGTGGTCTGGGTCGGTGTGGTTTATGCTCCCATTACAGCATAGGACAGAGGTTGAATGCTGGGACTGAGAGTGGGGAGATTAACCCTTGCAGGCACAACCCCAAGCCACGTG
Organism: Ranitomeya imitator; assembly: GCF_032444005.1. NCBI lineage: Eukaryota > Metazoa > Chordata > Amphibia > Anura > Dendrobatidae > Ranitomeya > Ranitomeya imitator. The sequence goes on along the minus strand of NC_091288.1, from coordinate 220,005,494 downwards.
TGAGAGCAGGCACGTGACGAATAAGTGACACCACAGAGAAGGGATCCGTGACAATTGGTGGCGAGCGGTGGGATAGAAATAATTGTATTAGAGCATTAGTACATGGTTTAAACAATTATTCCCTGTACTAAAGAATTGGTATCCTTGCGAGGAGTGCACCAGTTCTTCAAGGTTCAACTCAGTGCTTACTTACACATACTTGCAAACAGTTTCCCCTCCCCGTTTTTCTTTTCTTTTATTTGGCAAAGGCTGTTCATTGATATGGCAGCCCAGTACAAGAAGCTGAGCAAAGAAGCTCTGACCGACCTCTGTGAGCAGGGAGCAATAGAGACAGCCGACAGATCCAGGGAGCGGCTGATATATTCCTTGATGGAGCAAAGTGCAACATTGCATTACAATGCAATAACGGGCAATCAAAAGATCGTATCTGCATCAAAATGGTATCATTAAGGCTATGTGCACACGTTCAGGATTACTTTCAGAAACTTCCTGAGCAAAACCGGACATTTTCTGCAACAAATCCGCATGCGGTTTTTCCAGAGATTTCCCAATGCAATGATATAGTGGGAAATCCGCAAAAAAATAGCAAAACTAATGAACATGGAGCGTTTTTTTTACCGCAATGTGTTTTTTTTTCACGGAAAAAAAAGCATCATGTGCACAAAAATTGCGGAATGCATTCTAAATGATAGGGTGCGTAATGTATGCGTTTTTTTATGCGTAAAAAGCGCAACGTGTGCACACAGCCTAAAGGGAATCTGTCACCCCGTTTTTGACCTATAAGCTAAGGCCACCGCCATTGGGGGCATTTTTGCAGCATTCTGTAATTTTGTAGATAAGCCCCTGATGCCGGTGGCCTTAGCTTATAGGCCAAAAATGGGGCGACAGATTCCCTTTAAAAAGTCAGCTCAGCAAGGAGAAAATAAGCCCTCACCCAGCCCCAGATCACAAAAAATGGAGATGCTACGGGTCTCTGTAAATTGCACATTTTTAAAAAAAAAAATTTTTAAGCAGTTTGTAATTTTTTTTCACCACTTAGATAAAAAAATAACCTAGACATGTTTGGTGTCTATGAACTCGTAATGACCTGGAGAATCATAATATCAGGTCAGTTTTAGCATTTAGTTAACCTAGCAAAAAAAACAGTGTGGGATTGCACTTTTTTGCAATTTCACCACACTCGAAATTTTTTTTTCCCCCGTTTTCCAGTAAATGACATGTTAAAACCAATCATGTCGTTCAAAAGAACAACTCGTCCCTCAAAAAATAATCCTCACATGGCCATATTGATGGAAAAATTAAAAAGTTATGGCTCTGTAATGTGGCAGCCTGTGTTATGCAGAATCTGAGTCTTTTGCATTGTTTTTATTTTCTACCAGATGACGCAGAAATCGTGAAGACCCGAATGAACAAGCAGGCGGGCCGGGAGGAGTTCTACGTGCATTACGCTGGTCGTAAGTAATCCTCGGGGGCTCGGCGTCTATAATAAAGGATGGGGGGTGAAAATTCAGGTAACGTCTCCGTTCCTTGTAAGGCGCCGTATTCCTGGATCTGCGATGCCTCGCTCCGGAGAGGCTCATCAGTGTCCTGCTTGTGGATGGTTTCCTTAACACGAGGAACTTCAGTGGTCTCTTGAGCCGCTCTGGTTCCTCCTTCTCTCCAGGCCCAGTGCAACCTCGGTGAAGAGTCCGCTGGGCCCGGGGCTACACTTGCCCCGCTTGTGTCATGTCGTGTGGCTCCTCTTTCCCTTATCTCTTGATGTCTCCGGCTTCTGGCAGCTTTATTGCCAAGCGCTTCCATGGAAAGAGGAGTCACAAATAAACGGTCGTCCGTGACTAAACACGATCCTTCACACCCGAATGTCTGGCAGAAAGTTGTACACTCTGATAACCGAGGATTCATCTCTGCCTCTGACCTTGTGGACATTCCCGTGTCTTCTGTTCTTCATGACCCGAGCTAATTACTGATTCTTTAGTCTGGAAAATTATCAAAATCAACCACTTTATTTTTTCCCTCTTTCGGCATTGGGGGTCGCTGTATCCAGTCATATAGAGTGGATGCCCTGCAATGCCTTTCCCATCAGTGGGCTGCAGGACAGGCTACGAGCCCCTCGATCCCGCCAGCCTTCTAATCACAGGCCGGCTACGCACTGAGGTCAGGGGTGCTTGCTCCTGGTGCCATTTTTCTTCTTCCTCCTCTAATCGAAGTATCCAGCTCTGAAGTCTCTCGGTTTCGGGCACGTTTACTTCTTGTGCTCAGTCTTGCCCTTGACGAGTTGCTTCTTTTCTCGGACGTTTCCAGAAGATCCTTGTACCATGAGTTTATGTTCTCAATGGTTCAGTTGTCCGAATATTTGCAGTTGTTGCAGCCTCCAAGGGGCAATGGTGCTACAACCGCCCGTGATGGCAACAGATACCAGCTCCGCACGGTAAGTTCAGGCTGGGTCAGACACCCACAGTCATATTGTGAAATTATGTTGTAAGTTTGGTTTTCCCCTTTCGCAGTGAATCGACGACAAAACGAGTGGGTTGACAAAACGCGGTTGGTGATTCCCAAGCCGGTAAAGGAGGAGGCCGAAGTGGCTAATGGCACCGGACCGGACATCGCAGAGAATGGAAAGACGCCCCAGAAGCGGAAGAACGAGGACGAGGAACCTGAAGCGAAGGTAACGCGAGCCCCAAATTTCCGTCCTGCTCCACCTGCAGCGCTCGCCACGTCAATGGGACGCTCTGTAATCGCGCCTCTGCGTCATGTCGCCACCAATAAACTGGTTCCATCCTCTGCTGTAATCACACACATCCGAATAGACGCTGACTGCACTCTGTCCGTGTAGATGGCTTCTCTGGGGTCATTAAGCCTGGGCGGGATTTTACACATTTTATATGGAGATATATGTATATATTTTGTGCCAATCTGCAATGACCCCCACGATCATATAGTGAAGGGGCTGCAGTAGGATTTTTCCTGGCACTTCTCCCCTGCACCCCCGATAACATGGGTTGTGCTGTGGTACCGCCATGACTGAACGGGAGCCGTCCTCATGGCTCTCGTAACCAGTCCGTTATACCAACTGAAGGAAATGTTTTCTTTTATAACTTTTATAGCCATCATGTGATTGTGACATATTCATACTATGGGGCACTTTTTAGTATTTTTTTTCACTACATGGCCACTATCCTCCTGCCATGGCTGCCTGCCCCTTCACTCTGGATTTCGGCAGCCAGGTCTGCGGCACTCCTATATTTGATCCGCATGTATGGTAGGGGGGCATCCCATCATTTTTTTTTGTCCCGGAGCACACAGCTCTCCGGCATCATGCTTTGCCAGGGGGCTGTTCACGTTTTTATTATTTATTTATATAGCATCATTAATTCCATGGTGCTGTACATGAGAAAGGGGTTACGTACAGAGTTATAAACAAATTTACAATGACAGACTGGTGCAGAGGACCCTGTCCTTGCGGACTTAGTCTACACTTCCGATGATTGACCGTTTGTGCCACAGGCCTGAACCGTGCGCTCCCTCCAGGCTGCTGGCAGAGGCGCCATTGGAGAAACACAGGGTTGTGGAAGCCGGACAGATCCGGTGTGCCCGCGGGTATGCTGGACAGAACCAGTGTGCAGCACACGCTCCTTGACTAGGTAACTGCCTATTCTGAAAGTGCAGGGTGGCCGGTAACTTAGGCAACGAGCCGTACGCTATAGAGATATAAATCCCTCCGGTCTGGAGGGTTTTTGCTTTTTGGAGCACTTTGCAATTGTCCCCTCGTCTGAGCGTGATACCGGACTTGGGACTACGGTGCAGCTCCAGAACCAAGCTGTGGTTTTCGATCATGTGCATCTGTCCCAACCAGCCCGGATCGTGCCGAGGCGGCCGGATAAACCTCACATTTCTGCAATGCCGGCCTGGTAATTTAAATGTAGCAGCGCTGGTGTGTCACGGTATTGGCTCTGTGCTGTGATGTATCGGGCTGTTCTGCAGCCGGTGTTAAATCACACATGAGTCCACTGTAGCGGCATCGGATGACAATCCCAGCTCTGCTACATTTGTACACGGCTTATTTCACATAGTATGAGAATGGTCCTGGTAATGACGCCGCTCAGCAGGGTCTAAACCCTAAAGCAAATGTTGACAGATTATTAGAAGAAAAAACACTCTGGTTTCGTTTTTTTTTTTCATTAACAAGGCTACTCTTAATTCTGTGATGGGACCCTGCAGACTTCACCTGTGCACAATCATTCATTACAAGTCCTCGTGTCTGGCTCTGCTCACGTTGGAGCAGGAGGATGCCTCCATGTTTGCCTTCATCCTGTGTGTGCTGCGCTATATACTCGGGGACTCCATGGTCGGTGTGTTGGTGACGCCGTGGTATGCTGCGCCGACTTTCTATAGTGTGATGTTTGCCTTCACTTATAACCTTTGTGGGGTCGGGGCAGCGATGCTTTATTGTGCCGCCGGCTGCACAGCTTCACCTAAGATCTGAGGAAGCTCCTGTATTGTCGGCCGATGATTTCTTCCATTAGATATTGTTTATTTTAATACCATAATGGTCATTTTCACCCAAAATTGAATCTTCCTCATATCCTAGGAGCTACAGATAACAGTGCTGCCTCCTCCGCTCACGGCACCAGCCCTGGACACGTACAAAGGTCGAGCGGTGGTGTCCGTGGGGGTCGCATGTCGGGGGTCTCCATAGTCCTCATGCCTGAAATACTCGTATGTTGTGCACACCGGTGGAGGCGGCACGATTATCAAAGCTGAGTCCGAAAAAGCCAACGGCCATATCCTGGGGGGGGTGAACGCAGTTAATAGAGGGGTGAGACTTGGGCTTTTCCCATTGGCTGCAATGATCTACTCTCTTTGGGGTCAGCTGCCGAGGTCTGTGTGGTTGTCATTGATTTCTGTGGGGGCCCACGTGATGCCCCCTTAGGTGACACACTGCTACTGAGGATTCTTTTCTGTTTTGATTTTGTATCTTAGTGGAGATGAGTGATTGCCGGACAATTCGGGCATCTCTGATTTCCAGCAACATCCACATGTGACCGAGCTGAGGTCACTAAGGGTCCTGTATACATAGACTAAAGATGGCTGAACCCCCCCGGTGTTGGCTCGCTCTGTGTATGGGGGCGCCGGCTCACGGATAGGGGAGATGTCGACTTCTGACTGCCAGTCGCATTGTTCTCCCGAGGATAAGCCACCAGCTGATGTATTAGATGACGGCAGCTTATAGCGCACACAGGAGTGGGCGCCCCGTGTGTGGGAGAGGCGATCAAGCGTTTGGCCTCCGCCATGTAATGTGTATGTCCATCCTTATTCTGGGGGGGGGGTCCTGAATATTGCTGTGGATGTCTGACCATCATAATACTGTGTATAACTTCTGTTCCATTTTGTGTTTCTATTTTCTTTTGTCTCTTATTTCCTGCCAATTCCAGCTGACACCCGTCCGGCCAGCACCTCGTACCCGGCTTCCCCTGAATGCACACTTTCTGCTCCCAATAAACATGTCTTTCTATTTTGCAGTCGTCTCGCAGGGGCGGCCGGTTAAGATGGAGTCACTATGTGTTACCGTCCTCTGTGTGAGCAGCGCACGTTTGGGTGGGCAGTCCTGCAGGTTATTGCAGAGACTGTTCTATGGAGGACGCACATTATCCCGTCTCGCACTCATGAATTGTCCCCTCACATGTTGTATCTTCTTCTAGAAAGCGAAAGTGGAAAACGCTGAAAACAATTCGGTGATGGCATCCGGCGACTTTGCTGAAGAACTGACCTGCCTCCTGTGCAGCGAGCTCTTTAAGGATCCCGTCATGGTGGAGTGCGGCCATAACTTCTGCAGGAACTGCATTGACAAGGCCTGGGACGGGCAGGAATCCTTCACCTGCCCAGACTGTAAGGAAGTAATTACTGACAAGAGGTACACCACCAACCGAGCCCTGGCTAACCTGGTGAAGAAGACAGTGGGGACCAGCTCCTCCAGCCTGACCCCTGCAAAGCCCAAACTGGCCGAGAACTGCCCTGAGCACGACGAGCGGCTGAAGCTGTACTGTAAGGACGACGGCACACTGAGCTGCGTCATCTGCCGCGACTCGCTCAAACACGCCAGTCACAACTTCCTGCCCATCCTGGACGCCGTCGGGTTGTACCGGGTAAGTGGGGAGGAGATCCTCCCCAAATCTGATGGCTGCAGATGGTACATTTACCTAATCACTAGCATTACATCACCCGCAGGCAGAGCTGTCGGCCATCGTGGCCCCATTAGAAGAATCCCTGAAGGTGACGGAGCAGCTGACTGACGAGCAGCAGGAGAAGGTGGAGCAGCACAAGGTGAGTGAGACACTCCTGTAATCCAGGGACTTGCCATCTCATCACCCTTCATCTCATACATTTTCTGGCTCTTTCCCGCAGACCAATATTTCCGAGTTCAGGCAACATATCCTGGATGAGTTCAAGAACTTGCACACTTTCCTGAAGGAGCGAGAGGAGAACATTCTGGAGCAGTTGCAGGACCAAGGCGAGAACCTACTGAAGGAGATGGAGACCAACATGGTGAAGATGCAGGAGAACCAGGACAACATTAAGCAGACTATCACCATGGCCAACGAACGGGTGAATGACACAGACTCCATCTCTTTCCTGACGGTAAGTGCTTCTGTCTGGTGAACTTTATGTCCAGGCTCCCCTTTGCTTTCATCAGATTAATCATTGTCTTTATCCTCTTTCTTACAGGACATCAAGTGTTTCATTGAGAAGTAAGTTTCTGCTGCAGCTTTAGACTGGTGATGGTACGGTGGTGCCGGCCGTGGGATGGTGAGATTCATGCTCTTGTCTCCGCAGGTGTCAGACACAGCAGAAGGAGGTGATGTCTTCCGGGAACAGCCTGCTGTCCAAGGATCTGTGCCAGGGGACGTTCAGAGGACCCCTCCAGTATACAGTGTGGAAGCAGATGAGGTCCTTCATTGTACCGAGTAAGTAAAGAGCTCCGTGATGACCCACAATAAGGACTGGTGGGGTAAATGGTCAGGTCACGTGGTATACAAGGTTACTGTGGAGGCTCAGGATGGGATTTCCTTCCCCGACCTGGGCTTGTTGGGGTTAACTCTGCTTGGCCTCCTTTTGGTTTGGGGAAGGGCTATTTTAACCTGCTCTGGTGCTGGGTTCTCTGTCAGTGATGCATCCGTTCTCGGCTGAGTAGGTGACCCTAGTGTATACCGCTTGTTCTGTGTATGATTCGGCTTGTCCCTCGGTTTGTGTCTGCATTGTGATTCTGCACTTCTTAGGATTCTCTGGTTCTGACTTTCGGCTAAGTTCTGTCTTCCCTCCTGTCTGCGCCCCTGGTCTCTGCGTCCTCTCTCTGGTTTCTGACTACGGCATGTATTGTACCATTCCTCTGCCTGATCCCTAGGACACTGCGTTACCCTTTGGTTACTGAACTCTGCTTGTCTTCCTGCGCTCCTGGTGCCGTCTGCTCCCGCTTTCATTTTTTCTCCCGCACGGGTGTTATCTCCCTCTCCAGCCGTTCCCCCGGAGGTCACGTGTGTCAGGTCCTACTCTCGTTCGGCTCTCCCCCGGAGGTCACGTGTCTCAGGTCCTACTCTGGTGCAGCTCTCCCCCGGAGATCACGTGTCTCAGGTCTTACTCTCGTGTGGCTCTCCCCCGGAGGTCACGTGTCCTCAGGTCCTGCTCCCCTGCGGCTCTCCCCCGGAGGTCACATGTGCTTAGGTCCTACTCTCGTGCGGCTCTTCCCCGGAGGTCACGTGTCCTCAGGTCCTGCTCTCCTGTGGCTCGCACCCTGTCGTGGTCGCACGCTCCAACGCGAGATTGCTGCCTCCCTTCATACTCTTCCTTGGTGTTCAATAGTTACGTGTCCTGTGTAGACCATGTACTTGTGTGTAGCGTCACGTGGATGGCTGAGGTCTCTGCTCATTACTCGTGGAGGAATAAATGGCTGATAATATTTGTATCAGATTGTGAGCTGAAATAGAAGAATCAGAAAGTCCATTAACTTGCCCCCTTTCTTTCAGAGCTGACTCCGATGCTGCTGGACCCGTCCACGGCGCACCCTAACCTCGTGCTGTCCGATAACATGACCAGTGTGAAGTACGGAGACAACAAGCTCACGCTCTCCGATAACCCCAAGCGCTTCAGCCAGTGCATCCTGGTCCTGGGGTCTCAGGGCTTCGATTCTGGCCGCCATTACTGGGAGGTGGAAGTGGGAGACAAGACCGCCTGGGATGTGGGCATGGCCAGCGAGTCCAGCAACCGCAAGGGGAAGATCAAGCTGAACCCCAAGAATGGCTACTGGGCCATATGGCTGAGGAACGGCAATGCCTACAAGGCTCTGGAGTCTCCCTCCAGGACCCTGATCCTCAATGCCAAGCCTAAGAGGATCGGAGTGTACGTAGATTACGAGGGCGGTCAGATCTCCTTCTACAACGCCGACGACATGTCTGCCATCTACACGTTCAGAGCCACATTCACAGAGAAGCTGTACCCGTACCTATCCCCGTTCCTGCACGACTCCGGCCTCAATGCCCAACCTCTGCGCTTCGTGCACGACTGATGCCGCGGCCGACTCACAATGGTTTAGTTATGCTTATTGTCAAGAAATGCTGAGATGTCTTAGTTTAGTGACAACGTTTAGTTCACATCGTTCATTGTTGCTGTTTTATTTTTTATGGAAATAAAGTGTTGAATGACCAGTGACTTGTATATCCGTTACTCCGGCTCTGGGACGCCTCGCACGGTTCCCGTCTGTGAAGGATTACCTGTTCCTCCCACGTCACCAATCCGTGACATCTCTACACAGGCACAGCTCTCCGTCGCCCCCTTTGTCTCTCAGGTTAATAAGGGAACTGCACCTAGAGCAAATGGCCGCCGGGGAGACTGCCCTCTTACCCACGCTGGGTATTCTAAGATTCGCAATCAGAGTAAAAGGATCAGCCCAAAATGAATTTGTGATTTAATTGCCTTAAGGGCGCACTAGGTAATTACAAGTAATATACAGTCAAAATATATCAAGAATTACAGTCAGAGTAAAATATAACAATAACAATACAGGGCTTAAAGGTATACAGCTGGAGGTCAATTTACCAGGTTGAAGGTCGCTTGTGGAAGCCGGGGGGGCGCAGCATTCCGCAGGTCTAAGACTTAGTTGCCGGGTAGCCCCCAGAAAGCGTGTGCTTGCTCCCCTCTGGCTGGCATACCCTGTTCCTTAAGATATCATCATCATCATCTTCTTCTGTGGAGTGAGTCCCACTCTCCAAGTGTCCTTGGATCTTAAACCTATGCTCCTCCCGCTGTAGCTGGGTCGGCTTAGCAATCTCCACCCCTCTCCTCTGCCTACCTGCAAGATTTATTCCAATATCTAATAAATAGGATAACTTCTCTCAGGATGATCAGATCAGTACACGGGCAGTACCAGCGCATGTGGTTTGTTCTGCCAGTCGTACAGTGGCCACTTGACATGCGTGCTTTAATTAAGCCCCCAAGCAACTCCATGTCCCTTGCTGGTGTAGCTTCCTCACTCAGGCTTTGAAATGCTATCTGCCTGCCACACTGTGCTCAATCCATTACCATACTAATAGGAACTTTATTCATTAGAAAAGGTGGGGGCCACGAGCACTCCTGTCTGCAGACCTGTGACCAGGAGACAAAATGGAGTCACGCCAATCTCTGTTAGTATGCCCGTCCAAGATGGCGGCTGTTCCCTCATAACACCGTCACTCCGGCCCTAGGATGCCTCGCGGGGTGCCCGTCACTCCGGCCCTGGGATGCCTCGCATGGTGCCTGTCACTCCGGCCCTGGGATGCCTCGCGTGGTGCCTGTCACTCCGGTCCTGGGACGCCTCGCGTGGTGCCTGTCAATCCTGCCCTGGGACGCCTCGCGTGGTGCCCGTCACTCCTGCCCTGGGACGCCTCGCGTGGTGCCCGTCACTCCAGCCCTGGGACGCCTCGCGTGGTGCCCATCACTCCGGCCCTGGGACGCCTCGCGTGGTGCCTGTCACTCCGGCCCTGGGGCGCCTCGCGTGGTACCCGTCACTCCGGTGCTGGGACGCCTCGCCGGCCCAAACGAGCACGTTACATAGAGCGGCCGATAACCCACCAACCCCCAACGTCACTGCTGCCTATCTGTGCAGACTGCGCCCTGCTGAGAGCGACTTTGTCCGGGAAGCCATTAACCAGCCGGGCCTCTCACTCCCCCATACTTTACACTACAGGACGGCTTGTTTGTTTAGGCCGCAGCCACAAAGAGCGGGAATCCACCACGTGCAGTGACGGCGATGTGAGGACGGCTCCTGTGTGTAGACACCTCTGTACGTTATGCCCCACTGCAGCCTGCTCTGCCCCCGCCGGGGCACAGCGCCCTCTGCTGGCGGCACCTGCCTCTGCACATGCGGAGCTGGAGGCCGCCATTGTATTGTCCTACAAGCTGAAGACGCGGCAACTGTAGGAGAGCTGCGCATGCGCACTAAGCAGAGTAGAAGCCGACGCGCGGTCCAGCCTCGGTGTCCAGACCCCCCGCTCCTGTGTGTGTGTGAGGTGACAGTGTCCAGGCCCCCCGCTCCTGTGTGTGAGGTGACAGTGTCCAGGCCCCCCGCTCTCTGCTCCTGCAGCTATGGCCTCCACAGCGCCCACTGATGTCTCCGAGCTGGAGAAGAAAGACGTCCTGGCCGGGGAGGAGGCGGACAACCCCGAGGAGGCCATGGAGGAGGAGGACGACGACAATGACGAGGCTGGAGATGGAGACGACGGGGACGTGGAGGAAGATGTGATCTGTTGTGAATTCTGTGATCAAGCTCCCTCCTGTGGTCACGAGTGGTACTGCGGCTTCTGAGTTTCCTTCCTCAGGTGATGAGGTTAAGTCGTTAGGTGCTGCTCTATTTAACTCCACCTAGTGCTTTGATCCTGGCCTCCAGTCAATGTTGTAGTGTTGGTCTTGCTTCCTCCTGGATCGTTCCTGTGGCCTGTCTGCTCAGCATAAGCTAAGTTCTGCTTGTGTTACTTTTGTTGCTATATTTTCTGTCCAGCTTGCTTTTTTGGTTTTGCTTGCTTGCTGGAAGCTCTGAGACGCAGAGGGAGCACCTCCGTACCGTTAGTCGGCGCGGAGGGTCTTTTTGCCCCTCTGCGTGGTTGTTTGTAGGTTTTTGTGTTGACCGCAAAGCTATCTTTCCTATCCTCGGTCTATTCAGTAAGTCGGGCCTCACTTTGCTAAATCTATTTCATCTCTGTGTTTGTATTTTCATCTTAACTCACAGTCATTATATGTGGGGGGCTGCCTTTTCCTTTGGGGAATTTCTCTGAGGCAAGGTAGGCTTATTTTTCTATCTTCAGGCTAGCTAGTTTCTCAGGCTGTGCCGAGTTGCATAGGGAGCGTTAGGCGCAATCCACGGCTACCTCTAGTGTGGTTTGATAGGTTTAGGGATTGCGGTCAGCAGAGTTCCCACGTCTCAGAGCTCGTCCTATGTTTTGTGGTTTTTGTCAGGTCACTTGTGTGCTCTGAACTTCAAGGTCCATTGTGGTTCTGAATTACCTATTCACAACAGTGATCGTGCAGATCGGAGCCACGTACTCGTGCAAGAGGCAGGACGGCTCCTACCGTGAGTGATAGGCCGACCCCTATATACCGTGTATCCCCCTATATACTATATATACAGGACGGCTCTTTTCGTGAGTGATAGGCCCGACCCCTATATACCATGTATACCCCTATATACTATATATACAGGACGGCTCCTACCGTGAGTGATAGGGCCCGATCCCTATGTACCGTGTATCTCCCTATACACTATATATACAGGACGGTTCCTACCGTGAGTGATAGGCCCAATCCCTATATACTGTGTATACCCCTATATACTATATGTAGTGAAATATGTATAGGTATGTACTTGACTAGCAGTAATTTAACATTTTAATATCTGTCCTGAGACTGCAGGTCTCTCAGGGGTTACAGTATATGTTATACTGAGAGGGCAGCCCCCTGGCGAGAGAGGGCAGCCTCCTGTCTCCAATCTCGCCAGGGGGCCTCGCTAAGAACCAGGAAGGGGAGACGTTTCACACCTTCTGGCTCTTTTAAAAAGAGATGCCAATTACAGCCTGACACAATGAGAAACGTTGCACAAAGAGTTTCAAAGAAAATAATATAATCATGGGTGGAGTGTTCACGGTCCAGTCACAAACCAGCAATTATAATATTAACTTGAGGGGCTGGTCTAGAAATTCGAGATCCAGGTTAACTCTATACATTAGGCCTGCACATAAAGAAAGATGTTCACATGTGGGGGCAGCCTGGAAGCTAATGTGATCCATTCCATATTTCTCCCTCCCCCAGGGACAGAGAATCAGAATGCAAAATTCGATATTTCTGTAAGTTATCCCTTTATGTTGTAACTGTTTTGCATATTTGTATATCTTCCATATTTTTATACCTTTTCTTACTGTAAGCACTGAACCTTTTTATATTAAAGCATAAAATGTTAACAAGTTGAATGTTGCATGCTCTAAAGAATCCATAGCCTTAACGTGTGTGAGCCTTATGGTTGGCAGACAGTAGTAGTAATATTTCCGGGACTCATCGCCCGTGTATTCAGTGAATGGTGGCAGCGTGTATGAGTGGGTGTGTGGCCTGGGTCGGTGTGTGATTTATGCTCCCATTACAGCTTAGGACAGAGGTTGAATGCTGGACTGAGAGTGGGGAGATAGATTAACCCTTGCAGGCGCAACCCAAGTCACGTGCTGAGAGCAGGCACGTGACGAATAAGTGACATCACGGAGAAGGGATCCGTGACAATTGGTGGCAGAGCGGTGGGATATAATTATTTCTATTAGAGCAATTAGTGCATGGTTTAAGCAATTATTCCCTGTCCTAAAGAATTGGTATCCTTGTGAGGAGTGCACCAGTTCTTCAAGGTTCAACTCAGTACTCAGAGACCCAGCAATGCGAGCTCTTGCAGCGGAGATGCCTGATGGAAGTGTCAGCAATGCCAGTGCTGAGGAGCCTATGGACTGTACTTTACAAATGGACTTACAATGGCTGGGAACAAGTTCAATGTAGAATCACTGCACACATACAGTCATGGACAAAAATTTTGAGAATGAGACAAATACTAATTTTTCCAAAGTCTACTACTTGATTTTTTCTAATGGCAATTTGCATATACTCCTGAATGTCAGAGTGATCAGCTTAACAGCAATTACTGTACATGCAAAGTCAATATTTGCCCAGAAAATGAACTTTAACCCCCAAAACACATTTCAACATCATTGCAGTCCTGCCTTAAAAGGAGCAGCTAACATCGTTTTAGTGATTGATCCATTAACACAGGTGTGGGTGTTGATGAGGACAGGGCTGGCGATCAATCAGTCATGATTAAGTAAGAATGACATCACTGGACACTTTAAAAGGAGGCTGGTGCTTGGTATCATTGTTTCTCTTCAGTTAACCATAGTTATCTCTAAAGAAACACGTGCAGCCATCATTGCACTGCACAAAAATGGCCTTACAGGGAAGAGTATCGCAGCTACAAAGATTGCACCTCAGTCAACATTCTATCGCATCATCAAGAACTTCAAGGAGAGAGCTTCCATTGTTGTCAAAAAGGCTCCAGGGCGCCCAAGAAAGACCAGCAAGCGCCTGGACCGTATCTTAAAACTGTTTCAGCAGAGGGATAGGACTACCAGCAAGGCTGAGCTTGCTCAGGAATGGCAGCAGGCTGGTGTGAGTGCTTCTGCATGCACTGAGAGGCGGAGACTCTTTGAGCAAGGCCTGGTTTCAAGGAGAGCAGCAAAGAAGCCACTTCTCTCCAGAAAAAACATCAGGGACCAACTGATATTCTGCAAAAGGTACAGGGAGTGGACTGCTGAGGACTGGGGCAAAGTCATTTTCTCTGATGAATCCCCTTTTCGATTGTTTAGGACATCTGGAAAACAGCTTATTCAGAGAAGAGGTGAGCGATACCACCAGTCTTGTCTCATGCCAACTGTAAAGCATCTTGAAACCATTCATGTGTGGGGTTGCTTCTCAGCCAAGGGAATCGGCTCACTCACAGTCTTGCCTAAAAACACAGCCATGAATAAAGAATAGTACCAGAATGTCCTCCAAAAGCAACTTCTCCCAACCGTCCAAGAGCAGTTTGGCGCCCAACAATGCCTTTTCCAGCATGATGGAGCACCTTGCCATAAAGCAAAGGTGATAACTAAATGGCTCATGGAACAAAACATAGAGATTTTGGGTCCATGGCCTGGAAATTCCCCAGATCTTAATCCCATTGAGAACTTGTGGTCAATCATCAAGAGACGGGTGGACAAACAAAAACCAACACATTCTGGCAAAATGCAAGCATTGATTATGCAAGAATGGACTGCGATCAGTCAGGATTTGGTCCAGAAGTTGATTGAGAGCATGCCAGGGAGAATTGCAGAGGTCTTGAAGAAGAAGGGTCAACACTGCAAATATTGACTTGCTGCATTAACTCATTCTGTCAATATAACCTATTGGTACTCATAATATGATTGCAATTATATTTCTGTATGTGATATAAACATCAGACAAACACTAATAAAAACGAGAGGGCAGCAGATCATGTGAAAATATAATTTTAGTGTCATTCTCAAAACTTTGGGCCATGACTGTACAATGGAAGTAGTATGCTTCAGGTGAATATTTATTAACTGTGATAAGTGAAGCGACAGACGTTTCGGCCACAAAACGGCCTTTGTCACATAGTCCCATTTTAAGTGAAGTATCAAGAATCACCGGGTAAGTAGTGTCACTATGCAATGTTTCATAAAGCGCCGTATGTCCAGTTTAGCTGGCAGCCCAGTGTGAATAATTGGTTCCCAAGAGGCCGTTGACCTGATAGTTTGCCAAAGGATCATTGGTGGCGCAGTGTATGCTGCAGACACAGCCGTACCAACGTACCATACCAATAGCTGGGAACAAGCTATCCCAAAATGCGCATGCAGCTTATTCTACAGTACCGACAGGCTGCTGCTGCAGAACGCCGGGAGGAGAGAGGCTGCAGAACGCCGGGAGGAGAGAGAGGCTGCAGAACGCCGGGAGGAGAGAGAGGCTGCAGAACGCCGGGGGGAAAGAGAGGCTGCAGAACGCCAGGAGGAGAGAGGCCGCAGAAAGCCGGGAGGAGAGAGAGGCTGCAGAACACAGAGCGGGCAGAGAGAGAGGCTGCAGAACGCCAGGAGGACAGAGCTTTCCAGCTTCAGATGGCTCAAATAGAGCGGGGTATCAGTCCTCAGATAACCCCCTACCAGGACATAAATCCGAGGAGACCATGTCTGGAAAACTTCCCTGTGAGGGAGAAGAATACAGACTTAGATGCTTTCCTTCAGGGGTTTGAAAAAAAACCTGCAGGCAGTACCATTCACCCCGTGAGCAGTGGGCACAGTATCTAACCCCAGGGTTGAGAGGCAAAGCCCTGGAAGTTTTCGCTGGCCTCCCACCAGAGCTAGATGGGAACTATGAGGCCATAAAAGAGGCCCTGATCAGGAAATACAACCTGACACCAGAAGTATATCGGAGAAAGTTCCGGAACCTACAATGTGGATCAACTGACAGCTATGCGGATGTTGTGAGCAACTTCAGGACCACGTTCCACCAATGGATCAAGGGACTTTCTGTGAACAGTTTTGAGGACTTAATGGATCTTATGGTCAAGGATCAATTTCTTCACATGAGCCCCACGGATGTACGACAATTTATGTGTGATCGGGAGCCACAAACTGCGGATCAGGCTGCAAGGATTACAGACTTCTTTGTGGCTAACAGGATGCCTGAGGTGCGGAAGCCATTGGGATTCAGCTGGAGGGGAGGTAAGCCAAACGGGGACCCTTCTCCCTCTGCCGGCCGATCACCAGTGCTGTCCAAGCCCACCTCCTATGGGGCCCCGGGAAATAGACATTCTCTAGGCGATGCACGCCGGTGCTTCTCCTGCAACAAAGTGGGACATGTTAGCGCTGTCTGCCCTGATAGGGAGAAACGCCCAACTACAACCACAAAGCCGTCTGTGTCCCCACCGTCTGTCCTCTTCGTGGCCGGCTCTGATACGAGGGCTAATGAGAACTGTCAATCTGTCAATGTTGGCAATAAAGTCACCATTGGTCTCAGGGACACTGGGGCAGAGGTGACCCTGGTGGGTCCAGCCATGATAACCCCTGCCGATATCATACCAGGAAAGACTGTCTATAACCGGGATTGGAGGGGTCAGCCCTGCCGTGCCCATGGCCCGTGTGTACCTGGACTGGGGAGCAGGGAAAGGACTGAGAGAAGTGGTAATATCAGAGGCTATTCCCACCAATGTGTTGCTAGACATGGACCTGGGGAGGATGGTGTCCTACTATGTTCCTCCCTTGGAAGTAAATGATAACAGAGAAGGTGGAAGAAAGTGACCCACCTGAGATCCCGTGCAAGGAGGGAAAATGCCCCAATGTACAGGACTGTAATTATTATTTATATAGCACCATTGATTCCATGGTGCTGTACATGAGAAGGGGTTACATACAAGTTACAGATATCACATACAGTAAACAAACTAACAATGACGGACTGATACAGAGGGGCAAGGACCCTGCCCTTGCGGGCTTACATTCTACAGGATTATGGGGAAGGAGACAGTAGGTTGAGGGTGGCAGCTGTGACCCAGAGTCAGGCTGCGGCTCAGACTCATGCCCAGAGATTAGAGGATGAGTCTCAGACAGAACTGCCAGGACAGGAGGCCCATACTATGGTCCCGGAGCCTCCTCACATGGCAGACCCACCAAGGTCCCTGATAACAGACACTGAAGACTCAGCTTCAGACCAGGGCCTGGCAGTCACACTAGGCCAGGGCCTGCAGGCTGACAGAGCTTCCAGGAGGCCCTGCAGAGGTTAGTTTGGAGCAGGTCAGATTCATTGTTTTCAAGGTCTGTAGTTGCTCATCGGTCCCAATTACAGTATAGGACAGAGGTTGAATGCTGGACTGAGTGAGAGGAGATAGATTAACCCTTGCAGGCGCAAATCCCCAGTCACGTGCTGAGAAGTGGGTACGTAACACCATGTGACTGATTTATTTCTTCTAGAGATGGAGGCCGCAGCCAGTGATGGCATCCAGCAGTTACAGGTTAGTAGCACTGTAAGGTCGCTCTAGTATTACTATATAGAGGTAGGTAGTTCCTGTATATTGGTAGGTCTGTAGCATTACTGTATAGACGGTATGTAGTCTTAGTACGTTATATGGGTAGAATATTGAAGTACAGACCTCACATGAAGGGCGCATTCAGAGAATTGTGATTGTTCCATATATCCCATTTGCATTTAACCCCTTAGTGAGTAGGCCTGTTTTGGCTTTAATGGAGTACTTCGGGGAACAGAAGATAACCCCTATTTATAGGTTAGGAGCCAACTAGCAGATCTGTGCCGGTGTGGCCATTCACACCCTCACCAACCACCAGCCCGTCTGCTCTGAACGAGTGCAAGTACTGGCAGCCTGAATGGCAAGCTCTGTGCGTGTGTGCGGCAAGTGCACCATTGATTCCTATGGGAGCCGTGGCCATCTTGCTTTTGTCGCTTCCATAGGAATGAATACATCGCTGCCAGTACTTAGGCCGGAGCCCCCGTGCCCAGCTGTTGGCGGCGCTCATGAGCTGCTCCAGGGGGTTTGCCTGGAGCCGCAGTGCAGGATGACTATTTGGCACAGATTACCCAGCAGGTGCTTGTGCCAAATCGGCAGCGGATCTTCCAAATCTTCTTTAAGCAGATTTGGAAGGATCCACTCTGATGCAGCTGGAGAAGGCAGAGAGCAGCTGGATCTGTAGCCCTGTTGCAGTGCATGCAGGCTAGGGAAGGTAGCAGAAAATGCATTTTAAAGATACAAAACCTATTTAATGTCAAAACCGCTGGTAACAGAAGTAATTATGCCTTGCAAGTGACTACCAATAGTTTGCGTGCCAACCATTATTTTACCGTACTGCCTTAAAGGCATATTGACACTCCTGGGGGGTACTTTGATCCCTCTGCCCCCTGGCTGCTTTTGCGGTCAGAAAGTAAAATTGGATATACAGTCATGGCCAAAATTATTGACACCCCTGCAATTCTGTCAGATAATACTCAGTTTCTTCCTGAAAATGATTGCAAACACAAATTCTTTGGTATTATTATCTTCATTTAATTTGTCTTAAATGAAAAAAACACAAAAGAGAATGAAGCAAAAAGCAAAACATTGATCATTTCACACAAAACTCCAAAAATGGGCCAGACAAAAGTATTGGCACCCTCAGCCTAAGGCCGGGATCACACATGCGAGAAACACGTCCGTGTCTCGCATGTGAAATCCAAGCTCTGGCGCCGGCATTTGTGAGCGGAGCGTGTGGTTCCATGTGTTGCTATGCGGCCGCATGCTCCGCTCCACAGTGCCGGCGCCAGAGCTTGGATTTCACATGCGAGACACAGACGTGTTTCTCGCATGTGTAATCCCGGCCTAATACTTGGTTGCACAACCTTTATCCAAAATAACTGCGACCAACCGCTTCCGGTAACCATCAATGAGTTTCTTACAATGCTCTGCTGGAATTTTAGACCATTCTTCTTTGGCAAACTGCTCCAGGTCCCTGATATTTGAAGGGTGCCTTCTCCAAACTGCCATATTTAGATCTCTCCACAGGTGTTCTATGGGAATCAGGTCTGGACTCATTGCTGGCCACCTTAGAAGTCTCCATTGCTTTCTCTCAAACCATTTTCTAGTGCTTTTTGAAGTGTGTTTTGGGTCATTGTCCTGCTGGAAGACCCATGACCTCTGAGGGAGACCCAGCTTTCTCACACTGGGCCCTACATTATGCTGCAAAATTTGTTGGTAGTCTTCAGACTTCATAATGCCATGCACACGGTCAAGCAGTCCAGTGCCAGAGGCAGCAAAGCAACCCCAAAACATCAGGGAACCTCCGCCATGTTTGACTGTAGGGACCGTGTTCTTTTCTTTGAATGCCTCTTTTTTCTCCTGTAAACTCTATGTTGATGCCTTTCCCCAAAAAGCTCTACTTTTGTCTCATCTGACCAGAGAACATTCTTCCAAAACGTTTTAGGCTTTTTCAGGTAAGTTTGGGCAAACTCCAGCCTGGCTTTTTTGTGTCTTGGGGTAAGAAGTGGGGTCTTCCTGGGTCTCCTACCATACAGTCCCTTTTCATTCAGACGCCGGCGGATAGTGCGGGTTGACACTGTTGTACCCCCGGACTGCAGGGCAGCTTGAACTTGTTTGGATGTTAGTCGAGGTTCTTTATCCAACATCCGCACAATCTTGCGTTGAAATCTCTTGTCAATTTTTCTTTTCCATCCACATCTAGGGAGGTTAGCCACAGTGCCATGGGCTTTAAACTTCTTGATGACACTGCGCACAGTGCACACAGGAACATTCAGGTCTTTGGAGATGGACTTGTAGCCTTGAGATTGCTCATGCTTCCTCACAATTTGGTTTCTCAAGTCCTCAGACAGTTCTTTGGTCTTCTTTCTTTTCTCCATGCTCAATGTGGTACACACATGGACACAGGACAGAGGTTGAGTCAACTTTAATCCATGTCAACTGGCTGCAAGTGTGATTTAGTTTTTGCCAACACCTGTTAGGTGCCACAGGTAAGTTACAGGTGCTGTTAATTACACAAATTAGAGAAGCATCACATGATTTTTCGAACAGTGCCAATACTTTTGTCCACCCCCTTTTTATGTTTGGTGTGGAATTATATCCAATTTGGCGTTAGGATAATTCTTTTTGTGTTTTTTCATTCATGACAAATTAAATGAAGATAATAATACCAATTTGTGTTTGCAATCATTTTCAGGAATAAAATGCGTATTATCTGACATAATTGCAGGGGTGTCAATACTTTTGGCCTTGACTGTAGGTCACCTGTCCTGGAGCACTGCAGCCGCCAGCTCTGTTCATCCCTGATAGCTGCTTCCAGGCTACCAAAGGTGTGAGCGCTGCAGCCAATCAGAGGCTGCATCCCTACGTCACTAGTGCATGTCATTTCTAATTGGCTGCAGCGCTCATCAGGGATGAACGGAGCTCCTGGCGGCTGCAGTGCTCCAGGACAGGGGGCAGAGGGTTCAGAATACCCTCCAGGAGAGTCAACAAGCCTTTAAGGCAGTACAGTAAAATAATGGTGGGCACGCAGAATACTGACAATTTGGGCATTGTCACTTATGGGATGTAATCACTTTTGTTTGGATATTAATGGCTAGGTGGAATTCTTTTGAGGGCGCTTCAAATGTACACTGTTATGCTGGCTTTAGACATACGATCCTCGCTCCCGTCGTCGTTGATGGGAGCGAAGATCGATGATTGGCAGGCCGCGTTCACACTGAATGGCGGCCAGCTCGAGACTGTGCAGCTTGCGCTGCTGCACAATCTATGGGAGTGTCTAGGGCGTGGCCACCCCTCTCCCATTGGTGGGAGCTGGCTAGCAGGCGGTTTTACACAGCTAGGCCATGCCCCCTCAACGCCGCCAGCTCCTTCCTCCGCCGTGTGAAGCTCCCAGTACTGGTGGACGCCAGGCGCTATTCCAGCTGCAGGCAGAACTGACCCGGAACAGGTACAAAACTCGGGCGGCGGCTGCTGCTCCCAGAGGATGACCCTCCCCCACACTCGCTGCTCACGAGTAGCCGCGGGGCCTTTACATGTTGGAAAATCATTGCAACTAGCGACAATTTTTCAGTATGCTGAAATCAAATGACTCGCCGCAAGGAGCCGATCATCGCACTTGCTGCCGAGTCGTCGGCCCGTTTACACATTTAGCCATCGCTCTGAGCAGCGATCATCGGAGCGATGATTGAATACCTAAAGTCCCCCTTATACAAGCTGAACACTGACTACATTGTATCAAAGTGTGTTATCTTCTGTGTTGTCCCATGAAAAGATATAACATTTATAAAGATGGGAGGGGTGTACTCAGTTTTGTGAAATACTGTATATAGTTAGTATAGATTAGTTCTCGTATGCAATATAGGAGGGCGATGAACACGGCAGCAAGTAGCTGTCAGGCCGCCGTCACTTGGTCATGTGATACCTGTTCTCTCCCAATACCACCTTGCAGGATATTCTACCAAGCGGCTATGATTATCACGTAGAGTCCTTCAAGGAAGGTGAGAATGACGGCTGGTTCCATGCAAAGGTTAGAACAAAGATTTTTGCTGAAG
The DNA here is from genome assembly GCF_032444005.1 of Ranitomeya imitator. Classification (NCBI taxonomy): domain Eukaryota; kingdom Metazoa; phylum Chordata; class Amphibia; order Anura; family Dendrobatidae; genus Ranitomeya; species Ranitomeya imitator. The sequence continues at coordinate 219,984,323 of NC_091288.1, read as the reverse complement.
AATGGCTGCAGAGATTTCAGCAGTCGTCACATACTGATTTACGAGTATCAAAGGCTTTCAAGGAAAACACAGCTCAGGTTGTTTTTAGGGTTAGTTTCATTCATTCTACTGAACATGAAATAATTCTTAATAATTCTGGGAATAATGCAAATGTCTTTGTCCTTTACAGAAGGAATTCCGCTGCCACAACAATACAAGAGCAAACTTCAAAAGTTCAACAACAAAACAATCTCATAAAAAAACACATATTGTGGAGCAACGTTGTCAATCACGGTGAGAAATAAGGATATGAAGTAAAATCCGTTTTCTCCTGAAAACCTAAACCTATTATCAGGAAGTGTCATTAACATTTGTGTTGCATTACAGGACTAAGGATAAGCTGCTCTCCACACATCCATGTGTCATCTCCATCAATCATGAACATAACCATGCTCTATATGCAGCTGACGCTCTACGCTTCAGGCAACCAAGTCCAGAAGTTGAAGAGGTGTTTTGAATCCTTTTTGCTAAGGGGCATTCACCATCTTCAGCTCTACAAAGTTATAAATTTGATTTGCAAGAGCAGTTTGGAGACCAAGCTTTTCAGGTACTTTCAGATAGGTCCAAATGCCCTGATATACAGTGGTGCTACCACAGATATTACAGTATCTTTCAAAGAACGTATAGACTGCCAGATGGACTGGCAATGATCTCCAGCCTGAAGATGTTTATTGACACATATAATAACTCATGTGGGCCTGTCTGTGCAAAGATGGAATTGGAGGAAGACAAGGACCTGATAATAGCCATATGTTCACCATTAATGCAATGTGTACATAAGTACATGCCAACATCAGGTGAAATTGCATTTATGGCTTCATCAGGATCAATGGACAGACATAACAGCCGAATATTTGTCCTCCTTGCTCCTAGTGTCACAGGGGCTTTGCCGCTGGCAATCCTGGTAATGTATTCTGAAGCACAAGTTATCACCCGTGCGCTAAAGCTACTGCAGTCTATTTTACCTGAGGATGCATTTTATGGTCGCGGTATTGAGCACAGTCTGGGGATAATTATCACAGATGATAGCCACAGTGAAAGAAATAGTTTGAAGGACAGATTTTCAGACTCACGGTTACTGCTATGCAAATTCCATGTACTCCAGGCCTTTTGGAGATACATATGGGATTCTAACAATCATGTACAGGAAGTAGACAGGCACGAAATATATACCTTGTTCAAGAAACTGGTAAATGAGCAAAGTCAACTACAGTTTGAAAGTCTTTTCACAGAGGTTATGTCAAGTTCTATATTGCAAAAATATCCGAATGTGCACAAATATTTAGAGAAAATGAGACAGAGCAGAGGAGTGGGCAATGTGCCACCGAGCGACACTGCTAACAAGGGGTCCTGACACGAAAGGTACCTTCACACATAACGATTTCGTTAACGTTATCGTTGCAAAGTCACGCTTTTTGTGACGTAGCAACGATCCCGCTAACAATCTCGTTATGTGTGACAACGACCAACGATCAGGCCCCTGCTGGGAGGTCGTTGGGGAATGATCAGAACCTTTTTTTGGTCGCTGATCACCCGCTGTCATTGCTGGATCGGCGTGTGTGACGCCGATCCAGCGATGTGTTCACTTGTAACCAGGGTAAATATCGGGTTACTAAGCGCAGGGCCGTGCTTAGTAACCCGATATTTACCCAGGTTACCATTGTAAAAGTTAAAAAAAAAACAGTACATACTCACATTCCGATGTCTGTCACGTCCCCCGGCGTCAGCTTCCCTGCACTCACTGTCAGCGCCGGCCGTAAAGCAGAGCACAGCGGTGACGTCACCGCTGTGCTCTGCTTTACGGCCGACGCTGACACAGTCAGTGCGGGAAGCTGTCGGCGGGGGACGTGACAGACATCAGAATGTGAGTATGTAGTGTCCTTTTTTTTACTTTTACAATGGTAACCAGGGTAAATATCGGGTTACTAAGCGCGGCCCTGCACTTGGTAACCCGATGTTTACCCTGGTTACCCGGGGACCTCGGCATCGTTGAACACAGTTTCAACGATGCCGAAGTCTTTCCCCTGATCGTTGGTCGCTGGAGAGAGCTGTGTGACAGCTCCCCAGAGACCACACAACGACTTACCAGTGATACAACCTGGCCGCGATCGTTGTTAAGTCGTTTAGTGTAACGGTACCTTAACAACTACAGTGAAGCCAAGATAAGGGTGCTGAAAGAGAGGGTCCTGATGTGTGCTAAAGCCTTCAATATTGTACAGTTATTTGATTTTCTGACCTCACGATTCATGACCTATTTTGAACAGAGGATCATCAGTGTTCTCAGTAACAACTGTAAATGTCACTCGCTCACGTTATTTCATTCCAGAACTAAAAAGTGACAATTTAATTGTAACACACATTTCCGATGACACATATAGTGTGAAAGATTCAACATCCGGCCTTGAATATGCTGTAAACATGTTGACAGGCACATGTTTCTGTCCGATAGGATCCAATGGGGCTCCCTGCAAACATCAATTTGCTGCAGCAACAAAATTCAATATTTCTACTTCCCAGTTTCTCTCAGTTACAGATGCACGTGCTAAGCTTGCACTGCATAAGATCTGGGCGGACTCCATAGATGTTCCAGAAGGCTGGTATGATAAACGGCAAGGAACTACTTCTACAGTTGCGCATGACGAAAACACTGTTATGGTAGATGAATTAAGCCTGTATGAAGAAGATTCTTATGGAGAGGAAACTGTGGCAAGGACTGGGAGAGATCAGAATAATGAACGCAGCAGGCACGTGAAGGTCATGTTCCAGGTTTTGGAAGAAAAATTAGCTGAAAGAGAAGGTATTTTTGGGCCCGGCGTGGATGCATTATATAAGAATTTCTTGTCAGTGGAGAAGCGAGATGCCTCGCTGGTTTCTGCCCTCCACACTTTTGGAAAATAAAATGGTTCTCCTGCTCTCCGGACTTCAAGGAGAATTCCTGTGCAATCCACAGCAGTGGCGAGGAAGACTACATACTTAGGTGGTCGTCCTGCAAAAAGGACATTCGTTGCAGAACGTGGGTACTGCATCTCAAACAAATCTGTACCAGATTGGGTAATGCCTGTTGGTAAATTGCAGCATGCAGCTCCACACAGTCTCTGGAACTGCGTGGAGAATGTCGAAGTGATGGGGGAAAAGCATCAGAAGAGTTAGGCTAACAAGTTTCCTTAAAGAGTAACACTCATATTTTTTTCTTTCAGATCTAGCAAGTATAATGCTCCTGGACAGGGTTTAAATACCTCATCTGGGTTCCTCTCAGGACTGCATCTCCAGCTATACTGTGTTACATTAGTCTTCAGTGTGGAGACAAATCCAGTATGACTCAATGCAGTGCTGGGAAAGAGGTTGACTTCTCCTACATGTGAATAACATATTCCGTCGTGTAATGCCACAACAGAAACAGAAGTGAAAAAAGAGGGAATAATGTATAAAAGTTATAATTTTATTGAAACACAAGTTGAACAATAATAAAACATTAGACATGGGGAGGGAGAAAGAGGGGAAGGAGGGGGTTAAACCACCAAGATAGAGAGAGCGAGACTGCACTGAACCAGAAAGTGTTCAAACAAGTGTTTAAACCACTAACGATAATATATGATGGTAATAAAATACCAAAGTTGGGCAGACTAGATAACCACATGCAACAAATATATCTGAATGTAAAGCAAGGTATGGTCACCTAAGGCATAAAGATATATCCCATGGATAGGTAAAGTAACCAGGCACCAGGTCAACATCGATCACTCCCAAATACAAGGCAGGAAAAAACCTGCTGATGTAGAGGTGAGTACTACCAGTATAGGGTGCAGTAATGGAAACCTACCACAATAGGATAAAATAGCCCCGGAGTAAATTACCTGAGATTCAAATGCGGTGGTGTCTAGTGCAGAGGGAGAGTGCAGCCCCGGTTCCCATGCGCCCGACAAGCGCTGTTTCGCCTAAGCTTCTTCAATGGGGGCGAGGACAGGGTTCAAAAGGTGTGGGGGTTTATTTATAGTGTGACAGAATGGCGTTGATTAGACCGGAGGTATCCGGTGCGGCTGATGATTGCGCGCGTTATGGGGCCGTCCCACCACAGCCAAAGGGACTTCCGAGTCTGCGCACCGTGACACGCAGTGAACCGCACTACGGTCACGTGATCGCGCCCCTCGGAAGTCAGAGGCGGGGTACGGACCCCGCGCGTGCGCAGTGCCGCTGGGAGACCAACCAGATGGAACCAAAGGAGAGACCAGTGTTCTGGGAGGGTTAGGGCTGCGCGCGCATACAGGGACCGTCTCACCACACCGAAAGGGACTCCCGAGCATGCGCACCGTGGCACGCAGTGGAACACACTGCGGTCACGTGATCGGCGCCTCTCGGGAGTCGGGGGGAGAAAACGGGCCCTGCGCGTGCGCAGTACCACTCGCAGGTACACCAAAGGAAAAGGGGCTGGATGATCATGTGCAAACCATACTAAGTATATCAGTGGGAGCCGGGAACCAAGATGTTAAAATAAAAGTAATTATTCCGGGCAGCAAAGAAGGACAGGAGAAGGAAGGTGTACAAAACTGAAATAAGTATATGAGAAGTACCGGGAGACTAAATACGGGACATCCTAAAGACCAGGAAAAGTGGAGCTAGTTAAATAGACTAAGTACCCATGACGGAACACATATATATCCCCATTTAAAGAGGAAAGGGCACACGTAAACACACCTGTGTCCCTATATATTTGCAAACCGGGCAAGGACCTGGAGCTCCAATGGGCAGGGGGGAAGGGAAGACAAGGGACCTGATATCAGTATATAAAATATAAACAATATAAGATATAAACAAGTGTGTGTTTGGAACAAGACTATAGACAAATTATTGAAAAATAATGTGTGAACCATGGGAGTGAGGGCAAGGAGTGAAAAGAAAAAGGGCAACGAAACTAATGATAAGGTGATGGAGATAATAGGTGCATAGAGCCACCATCACGAGAACAAATGTATATGATATATATACATTCGAAAAAAGTGAAGGCTAGGAACAGGGCTAACATGAGCCCCTAAGTGATAAGTATAACAATGAACCACATAAATAAGGTAAAAAATGCAGGAATAAGAAGGGAAGGAAAACCACCTGACCAAAGGCCCAGGACATAGAGATATAAGTACAATAGTAAAAACTGTAAATATAAAACAGGATGATAATGGAAACAATAAATTATTAATTGAAAAAAAAAAAAAATTACAGATGTATGGAATTAAGTGCTTTATAGTCCAAGTGTTGGAACTCCATCGACTCATTTTTTCCAGATAGAGCCATACGTAAGACAGCCAAAATACTGCCTGAACACGATGAGCCGATGCACTGGAACAAGAAATCCAGCCGAATCCCGAGACGACACCCACGGATAACCAAGACGCCAAAGCATAGCGACCGGGAACAACGCCACAAATACACAGAACAACCTAAAGTAAAAACGACACAATTAGTACATATACTAATCTAAAAAACCCCGAGAGGGGTATTAAAATCACTAAAAGACACGAAGAATAGAAAAGAATATAAAAACACCTAAAAACCGGTCCCTAAATGTGAAGGTATGCAGTTACAAAAAGGAATTGAAGCCAAAGCTTTCGTTGAGGCCACGTGGGGTGATTGTGCCAAGTCTATATATCCACTTACTTTCTAGTTGTGCCAAGGACTTGGCCAGATCACCGCCACGTGTCCCCAAGTTGATCTGATCAATGGCCTTAAAGAATAAACCTTTTGGGTTACAGTTATGTCTGATTTTAAAATGACGCGGTAGGGTCTTTAAGAGGGATGGGTCCTGGATAGTTTTGGCCTTTTCTATATCCCTAACATGTTCGCGTACACGAAGTTTTACCTCCCGGGTAGTCATGCCGATGTATATTAAGCCACAAGGGCATGTGGCATGATATATGACACCCGTGGAGGAACATGTGAGATGTTTACGAATCTCCAGGTTTTTTGAACCCTCTGCGTTGGAAAAAGAAAAGGCTTTTTTCATATTAAGGCAGGCTTTGCACATCCCACATGGAAAAAATCCCTGTTGAAGTGGCCTGTGCTTGGATTCGAGAATAGGGTCATAATGGCTACGTACTAATAAATCCCGCAGGTTCCTGCTTCTTTTTGCCACCATCGATGGACCCGACGGGAGGATCTTTTGAAGAATGGGGTCAGTTAGGAGAATATTCCAGTGTTTTTTGAGGATTGTTCTGAGATCATTCCAGCGATTATTATATGTTGTAATGAATCTTACCTGGTTCCTAGTTTCTTTAGGCTTATTTTGAGAAGAATATAGGAGGCAGTCTCGGGGAATACTTTGAGCTCTTCTATAGCCTTTCCGAATGTTTTTTTTGCTATATCCCCGTTGAAGGAACCTACCAGTAAGGTCAGCTGCTTGTTTTTCAAAATCTGAATTCTCTGAACAAATGCGTTTAACTCTAAGAAATTGCCCGATTGGGATCCCTTTAATGATGGTGGGTAGATGTGAGGAGCTGGCGTGTAACAACGAATTCGTTGCCGTAGGTTTCCTGTATAAGTCTGTACACACCATACCATTGGACACCTTGATGTTTATATCTAAGAATTCCAAATCCCTTCCCGATTTGTAGGTTAAAAAGATATTACGATTATTGTTGTTAAGTTTTGACATAAGGTTTTGGAGATCCTGATGTGGTCCTTCCCAGATGAACCACACATCATCAATGTAACGCATCCACCCCTGGACCCACTGTATCTCTGGGATAGAATCACCTTGGAAGACTTCCCTTTCCCAGGCCCCCAAAAAGAGATTGGCATAAGAGGGGGCACATGAAGCCCCCATGGCAGTACCTTGCGTCTGTAAGTAGGTATGCCCTTTAAAAGTAAAAATGTTGTGGGTTAGAACAAATTCCAGAAGGGTAAGAATGAAGGGAATAATTGACCTATCCAAGTCACTAGATTGTAAGTACCATTCAACTGCTTTGAGCCCATCGGTATGCTTAATTGATGTGTACAGGGCTTCCACGTCGGCAGTGACCATAATCATGTGGTCATCCAGAGACAAGTTGTTAAGTCTCTGGAGCGCCGACGTGGTGTCCTGAATATACGACGGTAAGGTAAATACCAGCGGTTTTAGAAAAAAATCAATAAAGTCTGAAATAATCTCACATAGGCCACCGTTTCCAGAGATAATAGGCCTTCCTGGGGGATCCAGCGGATCCTTATGCAATTTAGGCATCAGGTAAAGGGTGGGTAGCCGAGGATGTAATTTCTGGATGGTCTCTACCATTTTTTTAGTTATAATACCCTGTTCAAAAGCCTCTTCAATTAATAGTAGGAGATCAGCATGGTATTTGGGGAGAGGGTTGTGTGTTAATTTTTTGTAACAGCCAGGAGCATTGAGTAATTTATAGGCCTGTTTCTCATACATGCTTGTTGGCCATATTACTAGATTACCGCCTTTGTCCGCTGGTTTGAATATTACGTCTTTTAGTGACTGTAGATGGACCAATGCTTTTTTCTCCTCTTTGTTAAGATTCGAAGCCCAGACCGGTTTTTCGGATAGAGACTCAATTTCGGCTGTAATGACCCGTGTAAATACGTCGATGGCAGGGCATGTGTTGATTGGAGGAAATTTCCGAGATTTGTTAAATAGATAGTGAGGAAAATTGCTTACCTGAAGTGCTTCGTTTTCCTGTAAAAGCTCCTCAAGATTTCTCAGTGTTTCCCCTTCTTCCACTGTAGAAAATGTAGTATCATTGATGTCACTTTTATAATGGAATTTTTTGAGAATGAGTTTCCTGGAGAAAAGGTGTAGATCACGGACTGCAGTGAACGGATCCAACCGACATGACGGTGAAAACGTTAACCCTCTCTCCAGGAGTCTCACTTCAGCCATAGATAACTCATACTTAGATAGATTGATTACCTTAAGTTGGTCCGCTGGGGTACGCAAGGCTTTAGATCTTGTGAAAATGTCGGGTAATCTTTTGTCAGTTTTAGAGGTTTCTCCCACGATGTTTTCACCATCACTTTGTGAGGTATTGGCATCTGAGGTTGAGACCACAGAACTAGCAGAAGGGCTGCGATGATGTTTGGTTCTGTTAATTTTCCTGCTATCATTCAACTTGTTCCTACCCGGATGGTTAGATTTTATAATTTGCCACCGGTATATTTTGTCTGTGTCGTAGTCATTGAGGTCTCTCTGGAATTTTCTGATCTTATTCTGACACACCTCCTTCTCCCATTTATCTACGTCTTTATTGATCTCTGTCATAATTTGATCAAAGTTTTCTACTGGGATGTCCTTCATAAGGTGTTGTTCACATTCCTCAATTTCAGAGTCCAAGGCTGTCAGTGACATTGAATTTTTATCAATAATGATCTGGATAAATTCTAATGAACATGTCGTGGCCGTTGAAAGCCAACGCTTCGTGAGGACATCATCTTCCAACTCAAAGGATGGATACAATTGGACCCGCAATCCCCTAGGGATAATTTGTCTGTCCATATAATTTTCCAATGCAGACCGATTCCACCATATACGTGTCTTTTTGTACAAGGCATTCCTGTATTGCCTGATCAAATCCTTATTAATAGTAACTGCATCCTCATTAGTCTTGGTGGCCCCCTGCTTAAATAAATCGGATGCCTTGGTTTGCCAGGTTTTTTCCCTGGCTTTAAAGTCCATTTTATGGAACGAGCGGACAATCTGTCTATAAAATACAGAAATTGTAAATGTTATCATAGTCCTAGTAAGAACACAGGCCGTGAGTCACTTCAACAACTCAAATAAATAACATATTCCGTCGTGTAATGCCACAACAGAAACAGAAGTGAAAAAAGAGGGAATAATGTATAAAAGTTATAATTTTATTGAAACACAAGTTGAACAATAATAAAACATTAGACATGGGGAGGGAGAAAGAGGGGAAGGAGGGGGTTAAACCACCAAGATAGAGAGAGCGAGACTGCACTGAACCAGAAAGTGTTCAAGCAAGTGTTTAAACCACTAACGATAATATATGATGGTAATAAAATACCAAAGTTGGGCAGACTAGATAACCACATGCAACAAATATATCTGAATGTAAAGCAAGGTATGGTCACCTAAGGCATAAAGATATATCCCATGGATAGGTAAAGTAACCAGGCACCAGGTCAACATCGATCACTCCCAAATACAAGGCAGGAAAAAACCTGCTGATGTAGAGGTGAGTACTACCAGTATAGGGTGCAGTAATGGAAACCTACCACAATAGGATAAAATAGCCCCGGAGTAAATTACCTGAGATTCAAATGCGGTGGTGTCTAGTGCAGAGGGAGAGTGCAGCCCCGGTTCCCATGCGCCCGACAAGCGCTGTTTCGCCTAAGCTTCTTCAATGGGGGCGAGGACAGGGTTCAAAAGGTGTGGGGGTTTATTTATAGTGTGACAGAATGGCGTTGATTAGACCGGAGGTATCCGGTGCGGCTGATGATTGCGCGCGTTATGGGGCCGTCCCACCACAGCCAAAGGGACTTCCGAGTCTGCGCACCGTGACACGCAGTGAACCGCACTACGGTCACGTGATCGCGCCCCTCGGAAGTCAGAGGCGGGGTACGGACCCCGCGCGTGCGCAGTGCCGCTGGGAGACCAACCAGATGGAACCAAAGGAGAGACAAGTGTTCTGGGAGGGTTAGGGCTGCGCGCGCATACAGGGACCGTCTCACCACACCGAAAGGGACTCCCGAGCATGCGCACCGTGGCACGCAGTGGAACACACTGCGGTCACGTGATCGGCGCCTCTCGGGAGTCGGGGGGAGAAAACGGGCCCTGCGCGTGCGCAGTACCACTCGCAGGTACACCAAAGGAAAAGGGGCTGGATGATCATGTGCAAACCATACTAAGTATATCAGTGGGAGCCGGGAACCAAGATGTTAAAATAAAAGTAATTATTCCGGGCAGCAAAGAAGGACAGGAGAAGGAAGGTGTACAAAACTGAAATAAGTATATGAGAAGTACCGGGAGACTAAATACGGGACATCCTAAAGACCAGGAAAAGTGGAGCTAGTTAAATAGACTAAGTACCCATGACGGAACACATATATATCCCCATATAAAGAGGAAAGGGCACACGTAAACACACCTGTGTCCCTATATATTTGCAAACCGGGCAAGGACCTGGAGCTCCAATGGGCAGGGGGGAAGGGAAGACAAGGGACCTGATATCAGTATATAAAATATAAACAATATAAGATATAAACAAGTGTGTGTTTGGAACAAGACTATAGACAAATTATTGAAAAATAATGTGTGAACCATGGGAGTGAGGGCAAGGAGTGAAAAGAAAAAGGGCAACGAAACTAATGATAAGGTGATGGAGATAATAGGTGCATAGAGCCACCATCACGAGAACAAATGTATATGATATATATACATTCGAAAAAAGTGAAGGCTAGGAACAGGGCTAACATGAGCCCCTAAGTGATAAGTATAACAATGAACCACATAAATAAGGTAAAAAATGCAGGAATAAGAAGGGAAGGAAAACCACCTGACCAAAGGCCCAGGACATAGAGATATAAGTACAATAGTAAAAACTGTAAATATAAAACAGGATGATAATGGAAACAATAAATTATTAATTGAAAAAAAAAAAAAATTACAGATGTATGGAATTAAGTGCTTTATAGTCCAAGTGTTGGAACTCCATCGACTCATTTTTTCCAGATAGAGCCATACGTAAGACAGCCAAAATACTGCCTGAACACGATGAGCCGATGCACTGGAACAAGAAATCCAGCCGAGGTGTGTCAGAATAAGATCAGAAAATTCCAGAGAGACCTCAATGACTACGACACAGACAAAATATACCGGTGGCAAATTAAAAAATCTAACCATCCGGGTAGGAACAAGTTGAATGATAGCAGGAAAATTAACAGAACCAAACATCATCGCAGCCCTTCTGCTAGTTCTGTGGCCTCAACCTCAGATGCCAATACCTCACAAAGTGATGGTGAAAACATCGTGGGAGAAACCTCTAAAACTGACAAAAGATTACCCGACATTTTCACAAGATCTAAAGCCTTGCGTACCCCAGCGGACCAACTTAAGGTAATCAATCTATCTAAGTATGAGTTATCTATGGCTGAAGTGAGACTCCTGGAGAGAGGGTTAACGTTTTCACCGTCATGTCGGTTGGATCCGTTCACTGCAGTCCGTGATCTACACCTTTTCTCCAGGAAACTCATTCTCAAAAAATTCCATTATAAAAGTGACATCAATGATACTACATTTTCTACAGTGGAAGAAGGGGAAACACTGAGAAATCTTGAGGAGCTTTTACAGGAAAACGAAGCACTTCAGGTAAGCAATTTTCCTCACTATCTATTTAACAAATCTCGGAAATTTCCTCCAATCAACACATGCCCTGCCATCGACGTATTTACACGGGTCATTACAGCCGAAATTGAGTCTCTATCCGAAAAACCGGTCTGGGCTTCGAATCTTAACAAAGAGGAGAAAAAAGCATTGGTCCATCTACAGTCACTAAAAGACGTAATATTCAAACCAGCGGACAAAGGCGGTAATCTAGTAATATGGCCAACAAGCATGTATGAGAAACAGGCCTATAAATTACTCAATGCTCCTGGCTGTTACAAAAAATTAACACACAACCCTCTCCCCAAATACCATGCTGATCTCCTACTATTAATTGAAGAGGCTTTTGAACAGGGTATTATAACTAAAAAAATGGTAGAGACCATCCAGAAATTACATCCTCGGCTACCCACCCTTTACCTGATGCCTAAATTGCATAAGGATCCGCTGGATCCCCCAGGAAGGCCTATTATCTCTGGAAACGGTGGCCTATGTGAGATTATTTCAGACTTTATTGATTTTTTTCTAAAACCGCTGGTATTTACCTTACCGTCGTATATTCAGGACACCACGTCGGCGCTCCAGAGACTTAACAACTTGTCTCTGGATGACCACATGATTATGGTCACTGCCGACGTGGAAGCCCTGTACACATCAATTAAGCATACCGATGGGCTCAAAGCAGTTGAATGGTACTTACAATCTAGTGACTTGGATAGGTCAATTATTCCCTTCATTCTTACTCTTCTGGAATTTGTTCTAACCCACATTTTTACTTTTAAAGGGCATACCTACTTACAGACGCAAGGTACTGCCATGGGGGCTTCATGTGCCCCCTCTTATGCCAATCTCTTTTTGGGGGCCTGGGAAAGGGAAGTCTTCCAAGGTGATTCTATCCCAGAGATACAGTGGGTCCAGGGGTGGATGCGTTACATTGATGATGTGTGGTTCATCTGGGAAGGACCACATCAGGATCTCCAAAACCTTATGTCAAAACTTAACAACAATAATCGTAATATCTTTTTAACCTACAAATCGGGAAGGGATTTGGAATTCTTAGATATAAACATCAAGGTGTCCAATGGTATGGTGTGTACAGACTTATACAGGAAACCTACGGCAACGAATTCGTTGTTACACGCCAGCTCCTCACATCTACCCACCATCATTAAAGGGATCCCAATCGGGCAATTTCTTAGAGTTAAACGCATTTGTTCAGAGAATTCAGATTTTGAAAAACAAGCAGCTGACCTTACTGGTAGGTTCCTTCAACGGGGATATAGCAAAAAAAACATTCGGAAAGGCTATAGAAGAGCTCAAAGTATTCCCCGAGACTGCCTCCTATATTCTTCTCAAAATAAGCCTAAAGAAACTAGGAACCAGGTAAGATTCATTACAACATATAATAATCGCTGGAATGATCTCAGAACAATCCTCAAAAAACACTGGAATATTCTCCTAACTGACCCCATTCTTCAAAAGATCCTCCCGTCGGGTCCATCGATGGTGGCAAAAAGAAGCAGGAACCTGCGGGATTTATTAGTACGTAGCCATTATGACCCTATTCTCGAATCCAAGCACAGGCCACTTCAACAGGGATTTTTTCCATGTGGGATGTGCAAAGCCTGCCTTAATATGAAAAAAGCCTTTTCTTTTTCCAACGCAGAGGGTTCAAAAAACCTGGAGATTCGTAAACATCTCACATGTTCCTCCACGGGTGTCATATATCATGCCACATGCCCTTGTGGCTTAATATACATCGGCATGACTACCCGGGAGGTAAAACTTCGTGTACGCGAACATGTTAGGGATATAGAAAAGGCCAAAACTATCCAGGACCCATCCCTCTTAAAGACCCTACCGCGTCATTTTAAAATCAGACATAACTGTAACCCAAAAGGTTTATTCTTTAAGGCCATTGATCAGATCAACTTGGGGACACGTGGCGGTGATCTGGCCAAGTCCTTGGCACAACTAGAAAGTAAGTGGATATATAGACTTGGCACAATCACCCCACGTGGCCTCAACGAAAGCTTTGGCTTCAATTCCTTTTTGTAACTGCATACCTTCACATTTAGGGACCGGTTTTTAGGTGTTTTTATATTCTTTTCTATTCTTCGTGTCTTTTAGTGATTTTAATACCCCTCTCGGGGTTTTTTAGATTAGTATATGTACTAATTGTGTCGTTTTTACTTTAGGTTGTTCTGTGTATTTGTGGCGTTGTTCCCGGTCGCTATGCTTGGCTTGGCGTCTTGGTTATCCGTGGGTGTCGTCTCGGGATTCGGCTGGATTTCTTGTTCCAGTGCATCGGCTCATCGTGTTCAGGCAGTATTTTGGCTGTCTTACGTATGGCTCTATCTGGAAAAAATGAGTCGATGGAGTTCCAACACTTGGACTATAAAGCACTTAATTCCATACATCTGTAATTTTTTTTTTTTTTTCAATTAATAATTTATTGTTTCCATTATCATCCTGTTTTATATTTACAGTTTTTACTATTGTACTTATATCTCTATGTCCTGGGCCTTTGGTCAGGTGGTTTTCCTTCCCTTCTTATTCCTGCATTTTTTACCTTATTTATGTGGTTCATTGTTATACTTATCACTTAGGGGCTCATGTTAGCCCTGTTCCTAGCCTTCACTTTTTTCGAATGTATATACAGTGGGGCAAAAAAGTATTTAGTCAGTCAGCAATAGTGCAAGTTCCACCAATTAAAAAGATGAGAGGCGTCTGTAATTTACATCATAGGTAGACCTCAACTATGGGAGACAAACTGAGAAAAAAAAATCCAGAAAATCACATTGTCTGTTTTTTTTAACAATTTATTTGCATATTATGGGGGAAAATAAGTATTTGGTCAGAAACAAACAATCAAGATTTCTGGCTCTCACAGACCTGTAACTTCTTGTTTAAGAGTCTCCTCTTTCCTCCACTCATTACCTGTAGTAATGGCACCTGTTTAAACTTGTTATCAGTATAAAAAGACACCTGTGCACACCCTCAAACAGTCTGACTCCAAACTCCACTATGGTGAAGACCAAAGAGCTGTCAAAGGACACCAGAAACAAAATTGTAGCCCTGCACCAGGCTGGGAAGACTGAATCTGCAATAGCCAACCAGCTTGGAGTGAAGAAATCAACAGTGGGAGCAATAATTAGAAAATGGAAGACATACAAGACCACTGATAATCTCCCTCGATCTGGGGCTCCACGCAAAATCCCACCCTGTGGGGTCAGAATGATCACAAGAACAGTGAGCAAAAATCCCAGAACCACGCGCGGGGACCTAGTGAATGAACTGCAGAGAGCTGGGACCAATGTAACAAGGCCTACCATAAGTAACACACTACGCCACCATGGACTCAGATCCTGCAGTGCCAGACGTGTCCCACTGCTTAAGCCAGTACATGTCCAGGCCCGTCTGAAGTTTGCTAGAGAGCATTTGGATGATCCAGAGGAGTTTTGGGAGAATGTCCTATGGTCTGATGAAACCAAACTGGAACTGTTTGGTAGAAACACAACTTGTCGTGTTTGGAGGAAAAAGAATACTGAGTTGCATCCATCAAACACCATACCTACTGTAAAGCATGGTGGTGGAAACATCATGCTTTGGGGATGTTTCTCTGCAAAGGGGCCAGGACGACTGATCCAGATGCATGAAAGAATGAATGGGGCCATGTATCGTGAGATTTTGAGTGCAAACCTCCTTCCATCAGCAAGGGCATTGAAGATGAAACGTGGCTGGGTCTTTCAACATGACAATGATCCAAAGCACACCGCCAGGACAACGAAGGAGTGGCTTTGTAAGAAGCAATTCAAGGTCCTGGAGTGGCCTAGCCAGTCTCCAGATCTCAATCCTATAGAAAACCTTTGGAGGGAGTTGAAAGTCCGTGTTGCCAAGCGAAAAGCCAAAAACATCACTGCTCTAGAGGAGATCTGCATGGAGGAATGGGCCAACATACCAACAACAGTGTGTGGCAACCTTGTGAAGACTTACAGAAAACGTTTGACCTCTGTCATTGCCAACAAAGGATATATTACAAAGTATTGAGATGAAATTTTGTTTCTGACCAAATACTTATTTTCCACCATAATATGCAAATAAATTGTTAAAAAAACAGACAATGTGATTTTCTGGATTTTTTTTTCTCAGTTTGTCTCTGATAGTTGAGGTCTACCTATGATGTAAATTACAGACGCCTCTCATCTTTTTAAGTGGTGGAACTTGCACTATTGCTGACTGACTAAATACTTTTTTGCCCCACTGTATATCATATACATTTGTTCTCGTGATGGTGGCTCTATGCACCTATTATCTCCATCACCTTATCATTAGTTTCGTTGCCCTTTTTCTTTTCACTCCTTGCCCTCACTCCCATGGTTCACATATTATTTTTCAATAATTTGTCTATAGTCTTGTTCCAAACACACACTTGTTTATATCTTATATTGTTTATATTTTATATACTGATATCAGGTCCCTTGTCTTCCCTTCCCCCCTGCCCATTGGAGCTCCAGGTCCTTGCCCGGTTTGCAAATATATAGGGACACAGGTGTGTTTACGTGTGCCCTTTCCTCTTTATATGGGGATATACATGTGTTCCGTCATGGGTACTTAGTCTATTTAACTAGCTCCACTTTTCCTGGTCTTTAGGATGTCCCGTATTTAGTCTCCCGGTACTTCTCATATACTTATTTCAGTTTTGTACACCTTCCTTCTCCTGTCCTTCTTTGCTGCCCGGAATAATTACTTTTATTTTAACATCTTGGTTCCCGGCTCCCACTGATATACTTAGTATGGTTTGCACATGATCATCCAGCCCCTTTTCCTTTGGTGTACCTGCGAGTGGTACTGCGCACGCGCAGGGCCCGTTTTCTCCCCCCGACTCCCGAGAGGCGCCGATCACGTGACCGCAGTGTGTTCCACTGCGTGCCACGGTGCGCATGCTCGGGAGTCCCTTTCGGTGTGGTGAGACGGTCCCTGTATGCGCGCGCAGCCCTAACCCTCCCAGAACACTGGTCTCTCCTTTGGTTCCATCTGGTTGGTCTCCCAGCGGCACTGCGCACGCGCGGGGTCCGTACCCCGCCTCTGACTTCCGAGGGGCGCGATCACGTGACCGTAGTGCGGTTCACTGCGTGTCACGGTGCGCAGACTCGGAAGTCCCTTTGGCTGTGGTGGGACGGCCCCATAACGCGCGCAATCATCAGCCGCACCGGATACCTCCGGTCTAATCAACGCCATTCTGTCACACTATAAATAAACCCCCACACCTTTTGAACCCTGTCCTCGCCCCCATTGAAGAAGCTTAGGCGAAACAGCGCTTGTCGGGCGCATGGGAACCGGGGCTGCACTCTCCCTCTGCACTAGACACCACCGCATTTGAATCTCAGGTAATTTACTCCGGGGCTATTTTATCCTATTGTGGTAGGTTTCCATTACTGCACCCTATACTGGTAGTACTCACCTCTACATCAGCAGGTTTTTTCCTGCCTTGTATTTGGGAGTGATCGATGTTGACCTGGTGCCTGGTTACTTTACCTATCCATGGGATATATCTTTATGCCTTAGGTGACCATACCTTGCTTTACATTCAGATATATTTGTTGCATGTGGTTATCTAGTCTGCCCAACTTTGGTATTTTATTACCATCATATATTATCGTTAGTGGTTTAAACACTTGTTTGAACACTTTCTGGTTCAGTGCAGTCTCGCTCTCTCTATCTTGGTGGTTTAACCCCCTCCTTCCCCTCTTTCTCTCTCCCCATGTCTAATGTTTTATTATTGTTCAACTTGTGTTTCAATAAAATTATAACTTTTATACATTATTCCCTCTTTTTTCACTTCTGTTTCTGTTGTGGCATTACACGACGGAATATGTTATTTATTTGAGTTGTTGAAGTGACTCACGGCCTGTGTTCTTACTAGGACTATGATAACATTCTCCTACATGTGACCTCACAGACTCTTCATTCAGTGACACTGAACTTGGCAGAGTTAGGGTATGTGCACACGATGCGGATTCTGCTGCGGATTTTTCCGCAGCGGAATTGGAGCAGCGGTTTTCACTGCGGATTTTACTGTGGTTTCTTCTGCGGATTCCTCTGCGGGTTTTCAACAGTACTTTCCTATTGGTGCATGTTGAAAACCGCTGCGGAATCCGCACAAAGAAGTGACATGCTCCTTTTTTTCCGCAGCGAATCCGCGCGGATTTTTCCGCATCGTGGGCACAGCGTTTTTTTTTCCCCATAGGTTTACATGGTACTGTAAACTTTGGGAAAACTGCTGCGGATCCGCAGCGGTCAAATCCGCTGCGGATCCGCAGCAAAAACCGCATCGTGTGCACATTCCCTTAGGAGAGCTCATCATTTTGCAGGAACCCTACTTCAGAGGGAGATTGCAGATGGAGGAAGCCCGGTATTTCACACTGTCCTAGCCACTGTTCAGGAGCATTAAGCCGGAGCTTGCTAAATCTGAAAGAAAAAAAACACATGACATTTACTCTTTAAAATTCCATCCTTATTGCTTATTGTTCACACAGAGGACACATGATCTTTCTGATATGTGCCTGTTGTCTAATGTATATAAGGCATGTCACAGTTATAATGGCACATGTAATAGGGAAAAGTTTTAACATTTAAAGATAAAAGATTTGAAATACAGTTTTTATTTCAGCTCTGGTCACAGTATATAGCTCAGGTCGGGGATGCTCACCTATACTGTATACAGCTCTGGTCACAGTATATAGCTCAGGTTGGGGATGCTCACCTATACTGTATACAGCTCTGGTCACAGTATATAGCTCAGGTTGGGGATGCTCACCTATACTTTATACAGCTCTGCTCACAGTATATAGCTCAGGTTGGGGATGCTCACCTATACTGTATACAGCTCTGGTCACAGTATATAGCTCAGGTCGGGGATGCTCACCTATACTGTATACAGCTCTGCTCACAGTATATAGCTCAGGTCGGGGATGCTCACCTATACACTATACAGCTCTGTTCACAGTATATAGCTCAGGACAGGGATGCTCACCTATACTGTATACAGCTCTGGTCACAGTATATAGGTCGGGGATGCTCACCTATACTGTATACAGCTCTGGTCACAGTATATAGGTCGGGGATGCTCACCTATATTGTATACAGCTCTGGTCACAGTATATAGGTCGGGGATGCTCACCTATATTGTATACAGCTCTGGTCACAGTATATAGCTCAGGACAGGGATGCTCACCTATACTGTATACAGCTCTGGTCACAGTATATAGGTCGGGGATGCTCACCTATACTGTATACAGCTCTGGTCACAGTATATAGGTCGGGGATGCTCACCTATATTGTATACAGCTCTGGTCACAGTATATAGCTCAGGTCGGGGATGCTCACCTATACTGTATACAGCTCTGGTCACAGTATATAGCTTGAGTTGGATGCTCACCTATACAGTATACAGATCTGTTCACAGTATATAGCTCAGGACAGGGATGCTCACCTATACTGTATACAGCTCTGTTCACAGTATATAGCTCAGGTTGGGGATGCTCACCTATACAGTACACAGCTCTGGTCACAGTATATAGCTCAGGTCAGGGATGCTCACCTATACAGTATATAGCTCAGGTCGGGGATGCTCACCTATACAGTATACGGCTCTGGTCACAGTATATAGATGTCACGCATCCCACCATGCTGCCACCAATATGTCACGTATCCGCTCTCAGCACGTGACTTGGGGTTGCAAGGGTTAATCTATCTCCTCTCAGTCCAGCACTCAATCTCTGTCCTATGCTGTATTGGGAGCATAAATCACACACTGACCCAGGCCACACACCCGCTCATACACGCTGCCACCACTCACTGAACATGGGCGAGGAGTCCAGGAAATATTACTACTACTGTCTGCCACTCATAAGGCTCACACAGTTTAAGGCTATGGATTCTTTAGAACATACAAGGTTCAACTTGTTAAAGTTATGCTTTAATTCAAAAAGGTACAGTGCATATAATAAAAAAGGTATAAAAATAAGGTAAGAAAAAGACATACAAATATGCAAAACAGTTATAAAAATAAACAGGAGAAAACTTACAGAAATGTCTAACTTTGTAGTCTGCTTTCTGCTCCCTGAGGGTGGGATGAATATGGACTGGAACATATCAGCTTGGCTGCCCACAATATGTGAACAACTTTATATGTAAACAAGCCTAATTTATAGAGTTACTCTGGAGGTCAAATTTCTAGACCAGCCTCTGAGGTTAATATAATTGCTTGTTTTTGATTGGGCCATAGCCGCTCCCCCAATGAATATATTATTTTCCCCTGAACACTCTTTGCCTAAAGGTTCTCACAGATAGTGTCAGGCTGTAATTGACATCTCTCTTCAAGAGCTAGAAAGTGTGAAATGTTTCCCCTTCTTCCTGGTTCCCAGCCAGACCCCCTGGCAAGATTGGAGACAGTAGACTGCCTTCCCAAGATACATATGTTGTGACCTTTGTGAGACCTGCAAGTCTCGGGACAGATGTTAAACTCCTGGTTATGCATATAAACCTATACATATTTCACTACATATATACTGACTTACAGGTCAGCTCCGGAGCACGTATCTGGTTCTGCCCCACCTTGGCGAGATAGGCCATCAGAATTGCCATGATCGATTCCTTTCTTATGCCGAATTGTAAAATCATATTGCTGTAATATCAGACTCCATATAAGGAATTTCCCGTTGTCCCCAACTACTCGGTTGAGCCAACTCAATGGGTTATGATCTGTGATCACGGTGAAGTTGCGCCCATAGAGGTATGGTTGCAGCTTCGGCAGAGCCCACACAATTTCCAATCATTCCTTCTCAATGGTGGTATAAGCCACTTCTCTGGGCAGGAGTTTCCTGCTTAGGTACAGAATTGGTGCTCCTCACCGTGTTGTTTCACCTGGCTGAGAACCGCACCTAGCCCATAGGTGCTGGCATCTGTCTGCACTACAAACCGGCGAGTGTAATCTGGAGCCTGAAGGACAGGTGAACTAACCAATGCCGACTTTAGGGCAGAAAATGATTCCTCACACTGAGGACTCCAGGAGACAATTTTAGGAAGTCTCTTCCTGGTCAGATCAGTTAACGGTTTGGCCAGAGCACTGTAGTTTGGTACAAACCTCCTATAGTAGCCAGCCGTACCCAGGAAGGACAGTACCTGCTTCTTGGTTCGTGGGGTGGCCCAGGCTGTAATGGCCTCTACCTTCCCTGGCTCAGGTTTTAGCAGTCCTCCCCCCACCCGGTGTCCCAGGTATTGTACTTCCTGCATGGCTACCTGACACTTCCTTGGCTTAACAGTAAGACCTGCAGTTTTAAGCCTTTGCAACACCTGAGAAAGATGTATGAGGTGTTCCTCCCAAGAATCACTAAAAATGGCTATATCGCCGAGATAAGCAATGGCAAAACCATCACATCCTTCCAATAAGTGATTGACCAACCTCTGGAAGGTCGCATGGGCATCCTTCATACCAAAGGGCATCACCAGAAACTCAACCAGCCCGAATGGCGTTATAAAGGCAGACCTCTCCTGAGCTTCTCTGGTCAGGGGTATCTGCCAGTATCCCCTACTCAGGTCCATGATGGTGAGGTACGATGCTTTAGTTAGCTGCTCTAACAGCTCGTCTATCCTCGGCATGGAGTAGACCTCACATGTAGTCAGTACATTTAATTTCCTGTAGTCTGCACAGAACCGGGTAGTACGGTCCTTTTTTGGGACAAGAACCACAGGCGAGGCCCAGGCACTCTGGGATTTTTGTATCACCTTGAGTTTCAGCATCTCCTCTACCTGTTCCCTCATGTGTGCCTTCACCTCTGCTGACACACGGTACGCAGACTGCCGTACTGGGGGATTAGTACCAGTGTCCACATGGTGAACTGCTAAGTGCGTCCTTCCAGGCTCCCCTGTGAAGACTTTGGTGAACTCACTGAGCGCCCCCATCAGCTCAGATCTCTGACTGGGATAGCTCAGGGTTAAACTCTGCAGACTCCAGGGACTCCATGTACTGAGTCCCAGCCCCCAGATCCAGTAACAGATGAGCCTCCCCTCTTCAGGCCGGCTACAAACAGGTAAGACACAGGCCTCCCTGCCATGATGAGCCTTCAGCATATTTCCATGAAACACTTTCTGATGCTTTGCATACTCATCTAGGGTCACCACATAATTAACAAAATTTAGCCACTTGTGTACAGTATATGGTCCCTTCCATGCGGCCTGCAATTTACATAGGGACCAACACCCAAACCTTCTGCCCTTCCTCATAGGCCCTCAGTCTGGCATTATTGTCGTACCACATCTGGTTGATTTGGGCCTGGGTCACATTCTCATGGGCCAGGTTTCTCAGTTTTTTCATTCTTTCTCTGAGTACATAGTCAACCACTGAGACTCCAGTAGTTTTGGGGTCGTCCTCCCAACAGTCCTTAATCAAATCAAGTGGCCCCCTGACCCTCCTCCCATAAACCAGTTCAAAGGGGGAGAATCCTGTAGATGCCTCCAGTACCTCTCTTTATGCAAACAATAGATGGGGGAGATACCGCTCCCAGTCTCTCCCTTCAATCTTCACCAGCATTTTGAGCATTTGCTTTAATGTTCCGTTAAAACGCTCGCAGAGTTCGTTGGTTTGGGGATGATAGGTGCTGGCCACAACATGCTGCACTTGTATTCTTTCACAGAGGATTTCCATCAGCTCAGACATGAACTGGGTTTCCTGATCGGTTAATATTTCCCTGGGGAAACCCACACGAGAGAAAACGGCCAGTAAAGCATCCACCACTTTGCTCGGTTGGAGGACAGTGCCATAGCTATAGTATCGTGTAGCATAATCCACCACTATGAGGTTGTACTTTTTG
Source organism: Ranitomeya imitator (assembly GCF_032444005.1). Classification (NCBI taxonomy): domain Eukaryota; kingdom Metazoa; phylum Chordata; class Amphibia; order Anura; family Dendrobatidae; genus Ranitomeya; species Ranitomeya imitator. Next base: position 219,962,078 of record NC_091288.1, on the reverse strand, counting down.
TCAGAGCTGCTAAGGATTGCAAGTGGCCCCATGATATCTACAGCCACTCGCTGGAAAGGCTAATCGATCACAGGCAGTGGTATCTGTGGTGGAATATGTGTGTATATATCTATATGTGTGTAGGGACATATGTCTAGGGTTATATGTGTGACTAGTGATAATGTAACATCTCTCCTGTAGGCAAGTCGCACCTAGGTGTTAATAGGTATTTCCTTGGGACTAGTAGAAATTGTGTGTCCATATCTCACCAGGAGGTCTAGCTAGGGCCAAGAAGAAAGGGAACATTTGGCACATCCTAGGTCTTGGAGGGGAAATGTTAATTGCGGCCTGAGGTTATCTATTTCTGAGAACCTTTTCATAAATGTCTCAAGAGAAATATAATATATTCATTAGTAGCGCAGCCGTGGCCAATCAGAAAGCCAGCAATTATGATAGGCCCCCTTCTCTTCTCTTTGTATACTGCCCCTATTGGACAAACAATCAGTAGATTTGGTTTCCAGTACCATCTCTATGCTGATGACACCCAATTATACACTTCTGCTCCTGATATCTCGCCTGCCTTATTAGAAAACACCAGTGATTGTCTTACCGCTGTCTCTAACATCATGTCCTCCCTCTATCTGAAACTAAACCTGTCAAAAACTGAACTCCTCGTGTTCTCTCCTTCTACTAACCTACCTTTGCCTGACATTGCCATCTCCGTGTGCGGTTCCACCATTACTCCAAAGCAACATGCCCGCTGCCTTGGGGTCATCCTTGATTCTGACCTTTCATTCACCCCCCACATCCGATCACTGGCTCGCTCTTCTTATCTGCATCTCAAAAACATTTCTAGAATTCGCCCTTTTCTTACTTTCAACTCTGCAAAAACTCTGACTGTTTCACTTATTCATTCTCGTCTGGACTATTGTAACTCTCTACTAATCGGCCTCCCTCTTACCAAACTCTCCCCGCTCCAATCTGTCCTGAATGCTGCAGCCAGGATCATATTCCTCACCAACCGTTACACCGATGCCTCTACCTTGTGCCAGTCATTACACTGGCTACCCATCCACTCCAGAATCCAGTACAAAACTACTACCCTCATCCACAAAGCACTCCATGGCTCAGCACCACCCTACATCTCCTCTCTGGTATCAGTCTACCACCCTACCCGTGCCCTCCGCTCCGCTGATGACCTCAGGTTAGCATCCTCAATAATCAGAACCTCCCACTCCCGTCTCCAAGACTTTACACGTGCTGCGCCGATCCTTTGGAATGCACTACCTAGGTTAATGCGATTAATCCCCAATCCCCACAGTTTTAAGCGTGCCCTAAAAACTCATTTGTTCAGACTGGCCTACCGCCTCAATGCATTAATGTAAGGATCCCTGTGTGGCCTATTTAAAAAAAAAAAAAAAAATTGTTCTCATTCACTTTATGCAGTTAATAGCCCTCTGTGTCTGTACTGTTACATACTTAGGCAGATAACTGGTTCATGCAGCTTTACATGAACACCCGAGCCTTACACTATGGCTGGTCCGAATAACTATAGCATTTGTTACCATCCACCTCTCGTGTCTCCCCTTTTCCTCATAGTCTGTAGCTTGCGAGCAGCAGGGCCCTCATTCCTCCTGGTATCTGTTTTGAACTGTATTCCTGTTATGCTGTAATGTCTATTGTCTGTACAAGTCCCCTCTATAATTTGTAAAGCGCTGCGGAATATGTTGGCGCTATATAAATAAAAATTATTATATAAATAAAAATTATTATTATTATATTAACCTGAGGGGCCGGGCTAGAAACCTGACCTCCAGACCAAAGTTATAAATTTAGGCTGCAGACAGAGAATTGTGTTCACATGATGGGGGCAGCCTGAGAAACTGGTGCGATCCAATCTACATTCGTCCTACCCTCAGGGAGCAGAAGCAACTACCAGTTAGATGATTTCTGTAAGTTTTCTCCTGTTATTTTATACTGTTTTGCATAAGTTGGATGTCTTTTTATTATCATATTTTTATACCTTTTTCTTACTGTAAGCATTGAACCTTTTGTTACTAAAGCATGCAAATTGTTTCTTCAGAGAGGAAGAGGACTAGAACTCTAGTGCCACCTATTGGAAGTAGCGATCCTAACAGTCAATGTCGACTCTTTAACGAGCCTTGTCACATGACTTAGGATAATAGCCAAACCAGAATCTCAATTTGGATGACAGCACGTACCCCACATGGAGGCCACACGTGCAATACATATAGGAGCCTGGGATCACCGAATGCTGAACGCTGCCCTCATTATGGTTCCCAGCACCAGCAGGGGATAATGATGAGAGTAGTAGTCTGCTCCACCTGTAAAAATAAGGATAAAATACAAAAAATCCTTATACTCGCCTGTCCTAAATGACCCTACTGTAATCCATGGGACCAATCATGCAGGGGAGAATGACGCCTGCAGGGGAGCCGAGAAGAATAACACCCGCGAAGGAGCCAGAGAGAATGGCACCCGCGAAGGAGCCGGGGAGGATGACGCCCACGGAGGAGTCGGGGAGAATGACGCCCGCGGAGGAGTCGGGGAGAATGACGCCAGCGGAGGAGCCGGGGAGAATGACGCCAGCGGAGGAGCCGGGGAGAATGACGCCAGCGGAGGAGCCGGGGAGAATGACGCCCGCGGAGGAGCCGAGGAGGATGACGCCCGCGGAGGAGCCGAGGAGGATGACGCCCGCGGAGGAGCCGGGGAGAATGACGCCCGCAGCGGGCGGCCCTGGTCCTTGCTGCACTTAGCGAGCCGTGTCCTGTCACTGAGGTCCGGGCCGCTCACATTACAGGGGGACGATTAGGGGGGGGGGGGGGGGGCATGGACTGTAGAAAATAACACAAGTCACACTAGAGACGAGGAGCGAGGCCTGATCCCAAGTGCTTATCATGTGAGAACATGGCGGTGCGACTAGGCCTTCACTGGGCGCCTGGACAGCTGTATAACGAGGCCCAGGAGTTAGACTATATTCACACTTTGCGGATTTTGCTGCGGATCCGCAGCGGATTTGACTGCTGCGGATCTGCAGCAGTTTCCCATGAGTTTACAGTCCAATGTAAACCTATGGGAAACAAAAAACGCAGTGCACATGCTGCGGAAAAAAACGCGCGGAAACGCTGCGGATTACATTCCGCAGCATGTCACTTCTTTTCTGCGGATTTTCAGCTGCTCCAATAGAAAACTGCAGATGAAAATCCGCAGAAGAAAACGCAGTAAAAACCGCGATAAATCCGCAGTAAAAACCGCGACGGGTTTTCACTGCGGAGTTAGGAATTCTGCTGCGGAAAAATCCGCAGTGGAATCTGCAAAGTGTGCACATAGCCTTATAGTGAAAGGACTGGAGAGATAAACGTAGCGCAACGCCCGTCACTAGGAGCGGCTGCAGCTCCCACAGACTGACACTACAGAGGACCCCCCCCGTGCTTTACACTACAGCACGGCTTGTTTGTCTAGGCCGCAGCCACCTGTGTAGACCCCTCTGTGTGCGGAGTGCCCCGCTGCAGCCTGCTCCACCCCCGCCGAGGCACAGCGCCCTCTGCTGGCGGCACCTGCCTCTCCACGTGCGGGGCTGGTGGCCGCCATTGTATTGTCCTACAAGCCGGAAAACGCGGCAACTGCAGGAGAGCTGCGCATGCGCACTAAGCAGCGTAGAAGCCGGCGCGCAGTCCGCTCCAGCTTCGGTGTCCAGGCCCCCCGCTCCTGTGTGTGAGGTGACAGTGTCCAGGCCCCCCGCTCTCCGCTCCCGCAGCTATGGCCTCCACAGCGAACACCGATGTCTCCGACCTGGAGAAGAAAGACGTCCTGGCCGGGGACGAGGCGGACAACCCCGAGGAGGCCATGGAGGAGGAGGAGGACGACAATGACGAGGCCGGAGATGGAGACGACGGGGACGTGGAGGAAGATGTGATCGTGCAGATCGGAGCCACGTACTCGTGCAAGAGGCAGGACGGCTCCTACCGTGAGTGATAGGCCCGACCCCTATATACCGTGTATCCCCCCCCTATATACCGTGTATCCCCCCCTATATACTGTGTATCCCCCCTATATACCGTGTATCCCCCCCTATATACTGTGTATCCCCCCCTATATACCGTGTATCCCCCCCTATATACCGTGTATCCCCCCCTATATACTGTGTATCCCCCCCTATATACCGTGAGTGATAGGCCTGACCCCTATATACCGTGTATCCCCCTATATACCGTGTATCCCCCTATATACTATATATACAGGACGGCTCCTACCGTGAGTGATAGGCCTGACCCCTATATACCGTGTATCCCCCCCTATATACCGTGTATCCCCCCCTATATACCGTGTATCCCCCCCCTATATACCGTGAGTGATAGGCCTGACCCCTATATACCGTGTATCCCCCTATATACCGTGTATCCCCCTATATACTATATATACAGGACGGCTCCTACCGTGAGTGATAGGCCTGACCCCTATATACCGTGTATCCCCCTATATACCGTGTATCCCCCTATATACCGTGTATCCCCCTATATACCGTGTATCCCCCTATATACCGTGTATCCCCCTATATACCGTGTATCCCCCTATATACCGTGTATCCCCCTATATACCGTGTATCCCCCTATATACCGTGTATCCCCCTATATACCGTGTATCCCCCTATATACCGTGTATCCCCCTATATACTATATATACACAGGACAGCTCCTATAGTCAGTGATAGGCCCGATCCCTATATACTGTGTATCCCCCTATATACTATATATACAGGACGGCTCCTACAGTCAGTGATAGGCCCGATCCCTATATACTGTGTATCCCCCTATATACTATATATACAGGACGGCTCCTACAGTCAGTGATAGGCCCGATCCCTATATACTGTGTATCCCCCTATATACTATATATATACAGGACGGCTCCTACCGTGAGTGATAGGCCCGACCCCTATATACCGTGTATCCCCCTATATACTACATATACAGGACGGATCCTACCGTGAGTGATAGGCCTGACCCCTATATACCGTGTATCCCCCTATATACCGTGTATCCCCCTATATACCGTGTATCCCCCTATATACCGTGTACCCCCCTATATACCGTGTACCCCCCTATATACCGTGTATCCCCCCTATATACTACATATACAGGACGGCTCCTACCGTGAGTGATAGGCCCGACCCCTATATACTGTGTATCCCCCTATATACCTTGTATACCCCTATATACCGTGTATACCCCTATATACCGTGTATACCCCTATATACTATATACACAGGACGGCTCCTACCGTGAGTGATAGGCCCGACCCCTATATACCGTGTATCCCCCTATATACTACATATACAGGACGGATCCTACCGTGAGTGATAGGCCTGACCCCTATATACCGTGTATCCCCCTATATACCGTGTATCCCCCTATATACTATATATACACAGGACAGCTCCTATAGTCAGTGATAGGCCCGATCCCTATATACTGTGTATCCCCCTATATACTATATATATACAGGACGGCTCCTACCGTGAGTGATAGGCCCGATCCCTATATACCGTATATACCCCTATATACTATATATACAGGACGGCTCCTACAGTCAGTGATAGGCCCGATCCCTATATACTGTGTATACCCCTATATACTATATATACAGGACGGCTCCTACAGTCAGTGATAGGCCCGATCCCTATATACTGTGTATACCCCTATATACTATATATACAGGACGGCTCCTACAGTCAGTGATAGGCCCGATCCCTATATACTGTGTATACCCCTATATACTATATATACATGACGGCTCCTACAGTCAGTGATAGGCCCGATCCCTATATACTGTGTATACCCCTATATATACAGGACGGCTCCTACCGTCAGTGATAGGCCCGATCCCTATATACTGTGTATACCCCTATATACTATATATGCAGGACGGCTCCTACAGTCAGTGATAGGCCCGATCCCTATATACTGTGTATACCCCTATATACTATATATACAGGACGGCTCCTACAGTCAGTGATAGGCCCGATCCCTATATACTGTGTATACCCCTATATATACAGGACGGCTCCTACCGTCAGTGATAGGCCCGATCCCTATATACTGTGTATACCCCTATATACTATATATACAGGACGGCTCCTACAGTCAGTGATAGGCCCGATCCCTATATACTGTGTATACCCCTATATATACAGGACGGCTCCTACCGTCAGTGATAGGCCCGATCCCTATATACTGTGTATACCCCTATATATACAGGACGGCTCCTACCGTCAGTGATAGGCCCGATCCCTATATACTGTGTATACCCCTATATACTATATATACAGGACGGCTCCTACAGTCAGTGATAGGCCCGATCCCTATATACTGTGTATACCCCTATATATACAGGACGGCTCCTACCGTCAGTGATAGGCCCGATCCCTATATACTGTGTATACCCCTATATACTATATATACAGGACGGCTCCTACAGTCAGTGATAGGCCCGATCCCTATATACTGTGTATACCCCTATATACTATATATACAGGACGGCTCCTACAGTCAGTGATAGGCCCGATCCCTATATACTGTGTATACCCCTATATACTATATATACAGGACGGCTCCTACAGTCAGTGATAGGCCCGATCCCTATATACTGTGTATACCCCTATATATACAGGACGGCTCCTACCGTCAGTGATAGACCCGATCCCTCTATACTTGGATTTTTGTACATCCGTCTATACTCATGGTCGCCATTATCCAGGATGGTGCCGTCTCCGGCCCCTCTTCCCTCTGTACAGGGGGATGTTCGGCCTCCGATCTCACATCTGTCTGAGACTCCATCTCTACTTCTGGTATTTGTCCTGGAGGAAGCAGCGCGGCCGACACAACCTTGTTGCTCCCGTTATAATGACCGACCCCAGTATCGGCCGGTGGGCTCCGCTGTCGTGTGGCCGTCACGTGAGGGCCAAGTCCTGTATGAGTCCAATCTGTGTTCTCAGCAACCAATCAGAGCCTAGCTTTCATTTTACCTCAGCAACCAATCAGAGCCTAGCTTTCATTTTACCTCAGCAACCAATCAGAGCCCAGCTTTCACTTTACCTCAGCCGTGTAAGCGCTGACATCGGGCAGTGTCTCCATCCTGTCAGTCAGTACACAGCTGTCTGTGAGCGGGCACGTGCCGCGGTTTCGAGCTCTGACGCCCGGGTGTCGCACTGCTGGGCACACGTAATACATCAGTGGCACAGAGCTGGGCTGTGGAATCTGTAGGGTAAATCTCCGACTCCTCAATTTCCATGACACCGACTCCCTCATACATGGCTCATGTTAAAGTGATAAATGTACTGGGGTAAAATGGTGACATCAGGCTGTTAATCATCATTATGATACAATAATCAAGCCATTTAGATAGAACATAAATTATATTTATTTGCATACAACTTTAGAATAATCTTTTCGTATTTACAATTTATTATTTATTCTGCAGTAAGTGTAAAAAATAAAAAGATTTCAACAAAAATGTACTGAAACGTACTGAATAACATTTGTGCAGTTAATGAATTTGTTCTGAGAAATAGTATCGCCTCCATCAGATCCTCCTCCATAGATGACCTCACATCTGACCTAATTACTTTAAGGCTGGAGAGTGACCTCTACACTAACTTGGGTTGGTGGTAAAGCAGTGACCACATGGGCGACATCTCTAACAATTTCAGGGTGTAAAGGAATCGCCTCGTGCACAGTCAGTTTTGATGAATGATTCAACTCTTCTAGTTTTTTTGAGGAAGTGAAAAACGTTGCTGAAATATGGTCGATCTGTTTTCTATGGGAGTGGAATCTTTTTCCCTGCGGCGACGCTTTGCCTGCTTCATGTCGTCCAAATACTTGTCGAAATCAAACTCCTCATCTGATGAGGATGAAGGAACGGCAGCAGCAGCACTGGCAGGACCCGAGTCCTCTTGGCCGCCTTGTAGCCACTCATGCTAACTGCCACCTCCGTCAGAGCTTCTTTTCCTTTAATAAGCAGTTTATAATCCAGCAATATACCATGACTCTGGTCCACATAAACAGCTGCCAGAATAATTTTATTTTCTAATAGTAGTGTCTCTGTTTCATTGAAGCAGCAATGCCATCTGCGCTTAAACCTCCACTTTGGGACAGGTAAAAAAAACAAGTTCTTCCACTCCTTTATAAAAATGCCAGGAGTTAAATCCTCAGCTTGTAACTTTTTAGTCACTGTAAATGGGTGATGAAGAAATTGCTTCAATTCAGCCACCTGTGTCCATTGACCTTCATGTAGTATTACCTGACGGTTGGCCGTATCTACAAGGAAGGGTTTCAGCTCAAGCAATCGCTCACTCATTAAATAGGTGCTGCCCCACCGAGTGGCTTGATTCACAATTGCCCCTTTTCCAGCACGTCTCTTCAAGATGGAACCAATTTTAGGGGTTCTGGCAGCCATAGCCAATTTCCTCTCTTTGCTAACCAGAGTTCCAGCATGTCCCTCTTGCTTCAGCTTGTGCACAACACAGCACATGTGATGAATAGGAAAGAGGTGTGAAGCAGCTTCAACAAGATCATCTAATTGTATAGAATCATTTTGCTGTTCTTCTGTAGTAATATCTGTTTGTTCCTCCGTTATGGGAACAGGACTGTGGCCTTCCATCTCCAACATACTGAATGTGAAATGTTCTAGCTGCTGTTCACCTTCATTATTCTCATTCATCAGTTTAATTGTACTTATCATGTTTGCAGCATTATCAGTTACAATAGCAAGAACCTGGTCTTTTTTGAGTTCATAATCTTGCAGAACTTTTTCCACTAAGGTCTGGAGAAACTGTCTGCTGTGATAAGCTTTAGTATCTTTTACTGCCAGCGTCTTAGTAACAATTTTTTGTTGTAGCAAACAAATCGAACATTAATAGTAAAATAGTTCACTATGTGACGTGTGCAGGCATCCATTTTAAGAAACACAAAGCATCTCTTGAGTCTTTTTAAGATCTTCCTTTTGGTTAAGGGCTTCTTCAATCACTAATTTTCTAATACTTTCTCTTTCCAGAGAAATACCAGGTTTGCGAGCCATTTCTCCATTAAGAGCTGTAAGAGCTGTTCGTGCAAGTAATGATAATGGGACACAGTCCTTCACAACAAGCTCGATGAGCTGTCTTTTAAACACATTTTCTGTCATTGTTACAGTAACTTTGTCATTTACAAAATATCTTGTAACTGTTTGAGACACTCTTTCCACCTCCTTTGTCTGGCAGGAAGTGCTGGTCTCTGGTTTCTTGGTGTTGCTGTGATCTTTTCAATCACAGCTTTGTAAACTTCTGGGTGGTAGCGTTGTAAATGTCTTTTTAGATTGGAAGCTCTTGAAGGAGCATTTTTATCACTGCCTGAGTACCCACTGATTTTGGCATCACAGCATTTGTTTTCATCTGGGTCACTTATACACTGACACACAAAATGTTTATTATCTTGAGTCACTGAAATGCTCAAATACAGCTGACTTCATAAGATGCTTCTTAGACATTTTGTAATTATGTTAAGTCGCTTTCAAAATATTTGTCCTGTAAAAAAAATAAGGTATATTGTAATTCTTGCAAGAAATAGGGAATCATGCACTGTATAATTTAGGATATAAATAAAACAATCTTTGCATAAATCAATAGGACAGATAAGTATAAAGTTTGTAAAATATGTTGGCTTTATTTTGAACTTTTATTGTCAGGCTTGTCTCAGGGTACAGCTCACTAAATGCTTCACATATTTCTTCACAGTCTATGAAGAGGGGAGGAGGGACGGAGCATGTTTGTGCTGAATCACATTGCAGAATACACATACAAATTTATATGTTCTCATTGATCCTGTTACTGTATTTCTGAATTTGAGATGTTAGAAAAAATTTTTTCCCATTCTATTCTATATAGTGTATATAAGTCATCAGAGCAGCTAATTTCTCCAAACATGAGCCAAGAGGAAAAACAAAATAAAACATCAAGCATTCAGAGACAACATATCCTGGACTATTGATTTATGCACAGTTTATTAAAAGATTAGATATGCTTTAAGAAGTACTTACCTTAATCCTGCTTTCCTGTTCACTCCAGAAGTTCTGAGATGAATGCAGGCATTCCTTCCCTGTGTGTTTTATTTTTTTCCCCTTATCTTTAGAGGAGTCGCTTCACTACTTATGAGCATAAACTGCAGCACAGATTCATCTCTGCTAAAAGTCTAGACCTTGGATCAGGAATAGGACAGACATTTATAGGACATTTCATAACTTTCCCAAATTCTTCTGAAAAAAATATTCCCCACAAACTGCATTGAACTACTGTACCCAATTTATTATATATTTTAGGAGTCAGTCCATTTTATACTGACTCCCAACTCCACCAAAATGGGCTCAGATTCCAACTCCACAGCCCCTGCACACGGGCCGGCGCGGGTACATGGTGTATGTATTTGCGGGGCAGATCCCTCATCCGCTCGTCTTCCCTTTTTTTTTTCTTTCCCCAGATGACGCAGAGGTGGTAAAGACCCGGATGAATAAGCAGGCGGGCCGCGAGGAGTTCTTCGTCCATTACGTTGGCTGTAAGTGATGGTCTTTCCACGATGTGAGGAGCTGCAGTACCGAGCATGGCCACTACACGGTGCGAGGCTCTGCAGTACCGAGCACGGCCACTACACGGTGCGAGGCTCTGCAGTACCGAGCACGGCCACTACACGGTGCGAGGCGCTGCAGTACCGAGCACGGCCACTACACGGTGCGAGGCGCTGCAGTACCGAGCACGGCCACTACACGGTGCGAGGCGCTGCAGTACGAAGCACGGCCACTACACGGTGCGAGGCGCTGCAGTACCGAGCACGGCCACTACACGGTGCGAGGCGCTGCAGTACGAAGCACGGCCACTACACGGTGCGAGGCGCTGCAGTACCGAGCACAGCCACTACACGGTGCGAGGCGCTGCAGTACCGAGCACGGCCACTACACGGTGCGAGGCGCTGCAGTACCGAGCACGGCCACTACACGGTGCGAGGCACTGCAGTACCGAGCACGGCCACTACACGGTGCGAGGCGCTGCAGTACCGAGCACGGCCACTACACGGTGCGAGGCGCTGCAGTACCGAGCACGGCCACTACACGGTGCGAGGCGCTGCAGTACGAAGCACGGCCACTACACGGTGCGAGGCGCTGCAGTACCGAGCACGACCACTACACGGTGCGAGGCGCTGCAGTAACGAGCACGGCCACTACACGGTGCGAGGAGCTGCCGTGCACAGGGGCCTCCTGACATGATGTCTGGGGTAGATGGGGCTCAGTGTCTGACCCTTAGCTTCTCTGCGAGATCAGCGAATGAACCACACATCCGTGTGTGTGGGGGACCCGGCGAAGATGGCTGTCGGCCATTAGCTGTCACGTGTGCAGAGGATGTTCCTTCACCTGAGCTCGCTTGTTTCCGCAGTGAACCGTCGCCAAAACGAATGGGTGGAAAAAACCCGACTAGTGATTCCCAAACCAGTGAAAGAGGGGCAGGCAGCAAACAGTGTGGAGCCAGAAGTGACCGAAGACGGAAAAGCTTCCCTGAAACGGAAAAACGAGGACGGCACACCTGACGCAAAGGTAAGGTGGCGTTCAGTTCTCCCGTCTGCCCTGACATGTCACCAGATTCTCCAGACATTGGTCCATTGGAGCTCTGATCCTGTACTCAGCGGATTTCTCCGAGATCTGAGGCCACGTCTGTCAGCTCATCTCATTGTCGTCCTTAATGCTGAGCCGAGCTCTTCAGGACGCGCTTGTATCAGAAATCTATGGAAGACACTTGTCCTTCCTGCACTGATTGGCACAGGGCGGTGGACGTCTCGTCCTTTCGGTGCGGCAGCCTTGTATTCGCCCTTGTACGGCCCCATGCAGTCACGGCATAGACTGGAGATTTGTTTGACATGTTTTTTTTTTTGGGGGGGTGGGCATACACTCAGTCTAATCCCATAGACTAACGTGTATGTGAACAATGAGGCCTCTCCTTATGGGGGCCACACTTACCCTTTGCTCGGTGTTGAGATCACCTGATGCCGCCACATACGGTACTTACGGTAACTCCGAAAACTCCAGATGGAGTTTCTTCTCTGCATAGAAGCTTTTCCATTTGTCTTCAGGATCCCTTTGTACCCTGCCCAGCTCCTGCAAATCTCTTTATAATCCCAAGAAAGCCTTTGTTGTGGTCTTCGGGTAACGACGTGCTGCCCTGAGGGTCCTCCCTGCAGGGCTGTGGAGTCAGTATAAAATTAACCGACTCTAATCATATATAACACACTGGGTGCGGTAATACAATGCAGGATGTGCTGTGAATGTTTCCATAATTGGGAAAGTTCTGAAATGTCCTATAAATGTCTGTTCTTTTCCTGATCTGGGGATCTCGGCGTTTAGTGGAGATGAATTTGTGCTGCACTTTATGTCCATTCTGAGTGGTGACCGGTGCTGTGGAGTCGGAGGTTTGGCTTAATCCATAGCTCTGCTTCCCTGGATCATCTCCTGGATATTACATACAACTGAGCAGCCATTTACTGGACGTATAGGAAAGGTCAATGTCGCATATCGTCTGATGGATCCCATGTACTCCTCCCTGATCCCAATTATTCTCTTTGTTTCTTTAGAAAGTTAAAGTCGACACTGAAAATGATTCCTCAGTCAATTCGGTGATGGCGTCCGGGGACTTTGCTGAAGAACTGACCTGCCTCCTGTGCAGCGATCTCTTTAAGTATCCCGTCATGGTGGAGTGCGGCCATAACTTCTGCAGGAACTGCATTGACAAGGCCTGGGACGGGCAGGACTCCTTCACCTGCCCAGACTGTAAGGAAGTCATCACTGACAAGAGGTACACCACCAACCGAGCCCTGGCCAACCTGGTGAAGAAGACAGTGGGGACCAGCTCCTCCAGCCTGACCCCTTCAAAGCCCAAGCTGACCGAGAACTGCCCTGAGCACGACGAGCGGCTGAAGCTGTACTGCAAGGACGACGGCACACTGAGCTGCGTCATCTGCCGCGACTCGCTCAAACACGCCAGTCACAACTTCCTGCCCATCCTGGATGCCGTCGGGGTGTACCGGGTAAGTGGTGAGGAGATCCTCCCTAGATCTCTCAGCCGGCAGAGCTGTTGGCCATCGTAGCCACATTAGCAGAAGCCTTCTCTGTATTTTGCCTGTCAATAAATTCTCGCGCAAAAGGGGTGTGGTTCAGCTTAAAATAGGCGTGGCCTAACATGCCACACAAAGCACCAGAATCGTGGCCCCAGAACAAACGTTCAGCTACTGCCGGGTGTAAACTCAGACCAGACAGGTCTAAGCTCAGGGCCGACTGGTTTTTGTTTCTTTCCCCTTTTCAGTGGACACTTTGAGCTGGGCATTATATTGAGGTGGTCTCCCGTGGCTGTGTGCCCACTAGTCGGGCCCAGTCCTTCTCACCCCCCTATCCACATGCAGTCACTTATCAATCGGTAAGGTTTATAATATTAGCGTTAGGACAGTCCCAATTTTACGGTCACCGTGAAGTGGTGGGATGGCAATCAAAAAAACATGTTCACTAAGTACCATATGTTATTTTCATGCACTTTTATTTACTGCAGGGTATTTAATCACTATGTTTCTGTCTTTTTTATCTGTTCAGTGGCCGGTGTGAACATGCGCTTACACGCTGCATGCGTACCACTTTATATCTCGGTTCATACCTTTTTTGTTTTGTTTTTTTTGATCAGACAAGTTGTCCAATTTTTAATGTTTTTTTTTTTTTTGCGCTGTTTTAGGGCTTTATATAATTTACCAAGTGTCTTTTTTTTTTTCTTGCACACAAATAGAAAAAAGCTTTTATTTTTTTCCACGTTTTACACCAAATAACCTGTTGAATGATGTCTCAAGGTTGTTCGTCGTGCCCATGCTTAATGTCTTTCTTACATATATTTATATTTCTGATGACATTTATTTTATCTGAAAAGAAATGTTTGTCTTAGAACCTTTTTTTTATCACTTATTTCCTTGTTTGTTTGTTTTTTTTTTTGTTATACATTTACATATTTTTTCTTTTTAATGTTATATATTTTTTATTTTTACACAATTTGCCCCCCAAGAGATCTATACGGTGTCTTCAAGGATGCCGGTGCGGGTCTTTTTTTTTTTTTTTTTTATACAGCATTGGCTTTTTTTTCCATACTAACTGGGGCATTCATAGCAATAGCAGACCCCTGCTGTGCCCCAGTCAGTGGCAGAGCTGATGGCTGTCTGCTATAGCGGGCAGACATGCAGCGATCGCGATTCCCAGGTCCTCACTGAGCGCTGTGTATTCAGTGTCCTAGAAGACAGAAGTGGTGATAAGCTGCTTCTGTCTTCTCGCCAGGGTCTGCGGCTGTGTCTGTCAGCCAGGATTTGAGCTGGCGTAAATGCTGTGGATTCGCAGTGGCGCAGAGTTAAATCCCCGCACCAAGCACCATACTTCTGACCTCTGTGGCACATTTTAAGACAATCTAGTCTAAGCTCACACCATAATAATTGGATTACCTTTGTGGCCAACGGGAGACTGCTCCTAAATTGAGCGCAGCTCAGCATTACGGGAAGTTTTATATCCTAATGACTTTTCCACGTAATCTTCCCCTCCAGACAGAGCTGTCGGCCATCGTGGCCCCATTAGAAGAAGCTCAGAAGGTGACGGAGCAGCTGACTGACGAGCAGAAGGAGAAGGTGGAGCAGCACAAGGTGAGCGATAGCCGAGAAGCTGAATGTCATGTCTGCCACCGACGTCCTGGGTGATTCTCATCATTCCGTCCACCTCAGAGCAATGTCTCCGAGTCCCGGCTCCACATTGTGTCAGAGTTCGAGAAGATGCGCACGTTCTTAAAGGAACAAGAGGAGAAGCTTCTGGAAAACCTGAAGGAACAAGGCGACAACCTGCTGAAGGAGATGGAGGCCAACGTGACGAAGATGCAGGAGAACCAGGACGACATTAGGCAGACCATCACCATGGCCAACGAGCGGGCTGATGACACCGACTCCATCTCATTCCTCACGGTAAGTGCCGCCGTCTGGCGAGGTTCATGGCGCCGACTGCTTGGCTCTCGCTTCTGCATTCCTAATCCCCGCTCTTTTTTTTTCCCGCAGGGCATCAAATCGTTCATTGAGAAGTAAGTGTGCGGCACATTTTCTGTGACTGAGGTGTGATTTCTGCTCCGGGTTGTGCTGATCTGTACACCTCAATGTCCAGGTGCCAGGAGCAGCAGAAGGATGTGATGGTGGCTGGGAACACGCTTCTCTCCAAGGATCTGTGTCACGGGACGTTCAAGGGGCCCATCCAGTACGCCGCATGGAAGCTGATGAAATCCTCCATCGTGCCGTGTAAGTGCCGACTCTGAGTCACCAGTGCTTTCCCTATAGGATAATGGCGGCGCAGGCTCCCTTCCCGTGAACCGCACACTTTCATTTTATTTCTCCTCTGTATTATTGCTACATCTCAATGTCCATAATATCGGCCCTCGTATGACCTTCAGGATGAGGGCGATCAATACACGATGCTTGGGATAAACACCGATCTGCCATAACATTAACCCTTTCAGGTGCTTATTTTTCTTTTATTGAGGGAGGTCCGGCCCTTAAAGGGAATTTGTCATCAAAAAATGACCTATTGTTTAAATCAGGCTTTTGCATTTACAAGTATTTGTAACCCCTGGAGGTATTTTCATTTTTCGCTCCCCTTCTTCCCAGAGCCATGACTTTTTTTTTATTTTTCCGTCAGTATGGCCATGTGAGGGCTTATTTTTTGTGGGACAAGTTGTACTTTTGAACGACATCATTGGTTTTACCATGTCGTGTACTAGAAAATGGGAAAAAAATTCCGAGTGTGGTGAAATTGCAGGAAAAGTGCAAACCCACACTTGTTTCGATCGGCTCTGCTACATAGAGACGATTGTGCGTATCCCATGTGCCTCCCAAGGAAGGACAGCAACCAATGAACCAACAAAGAGGTCTTCTGCGCCTGAGCATCCGTTGGGTCTGGAGCTTCAGAAGAGCGACAACCAGGAAATCATTGAACTATCATAGAAAGGTGTCAGAACTCACTGACCGATCTGCGGCCACACACAGCAAGCTGCGCTGTTCTGAGTGCCTCTGATGACCGCTTTCCACTGCCAGAAACCCCTAGTTGGACACGTGAGCATCATATCTGGACTATAGAGCAAAGAGAGAAGGCGGTCGGTGCTGTCCCTTTGTCAATCAAGTTTCAGCAGTGTGTGTGCACATCGACTTTCCCAGAGAAGAGTTGGCATCGGGATGCACTATGAGGAGAAAAGCCGGCGGAGGTAGTGTGACGGAGCATCACTTGCCCAAACCACGTGCAGCGCCTCATGGAAATGGGATTCTTTTGGTAATAATGGCAGGCACGATACTAATTAAGGAACACGCCTCTGACTGCGGAGCCACCATATGGATAATGTTAGAAGAAAATCCTGGCCAGTGCCATTCCCCCCCCACCACCCTTTTAACACTCCTCCGGTGATGCACTAATTGGGACACCCAACCGGTTTAAAGGGGAAGGGGCGACCGGCCACACCTACATGAGATAAATTCAGGTGCAGGGGTCAGGAACTTCCTCTTTTCCCCGGCTGACCCCAGAACCCCCTGCAGCCATGATTGAGGCCCTGTGGCAGAGAGCAACACAGGAAAGTGAGCAATGGCTTCAAGCCCTTATTACTGGCCTCGGCGCTCACCTCCCTGTGCCCTCTCATGACCCCTAATAGTGCCTCGGCCTCTGTCCTCGCCGTCCCCTCCTGACCTCTGTCTACCATTCCGCATAATCCCCTACGGCCTCCCCTCATATCATGGCCTCCCTTAATACTGGGTTACCCACGGCCGTCACCTCCTCTGTGTCGCTCCCTTTCTGTGGTCCACCTCTTACAGCTGCCATATCTCGGAGATACGTCCTCATCCTCCAGTCCGCCCGCAGCCTCCCCGTCCTCCGGTGCTCCGGAGGCTGCGGCAGCCGTGCATTGCAGCAGTCAGTCGGGAAGGTGCTTCTGTCCTCCCGAACGGCTCGATGTCGGTGGAGACGCGCTGGTCACCGGACATCCTCGTGCCGCCACCACCACCTTAGTCACACCGCATCCTCCTCCTTCCAGGGCTCGGGCCAGGTCGCGCCAGGCCCGATCCCCTGCAGTCACCGCCCACTTCCCGGCATGTCACTCTGGCCCCGCCCACCTCCACACAGGCCTTCCAGCCAGCGTCAGAAGATTTCCGGATCAGCCAAGGTTCGGTGCACTCCGTCCATCCTGCAGGCCCAGCTGCTCTGCCCGCATGGGGGGATGCAGAGACAGGATCGAGGTCCCTCAATCACACTGCAGAGCGAGTTGATTGGTCCAATCCAACCAATCTCTGCGCTCTTCAGCAGCAAGCCAGCAGTAATAATCTAAATGTAATCACACCAAACACTCTACCCCCAATGACTGCCCAAATAGTAGCCAATAACAGATGGTACATTAACCCCTGCCCTCCCATACATGACCCATAATATCGGTTATAGTGACGTAGTGCCACCTCCCACATTACACAACACACCACTACCAGCTACGTCTCTTAACACCCTTAATGAACCCCTTATCGCCCCCAACAAGTCCCATAGCAGCAGCAAACCCAGGCATAGACGCCACGGGACCTCCTACTCCTCATCAGACGACTCCCGTCACCATTCCCGCTATCCCTCTAGATGTTCATTCGACAAGGCGGTAGAGTTGGCGCAGCTGGGCCCAGCACACTGCTAGCTAAATCAGACACAGTCGGCATTCCGCCTATTACCCGTGCATCCCAACTGCTTCCACCTATTAGGTTGCAAAGTGGACCAGCAATATTATTTTGACATGTGCCTGCCGATGGGATGTTCCATTTCATGTCACTATTTCGAGCTTTTCAGTATTTTCCTTCACTGGGTAGTCCGGTATGAAACAGGCAGCAATTTGATTCACTACCTCGACGATTCTATATTAGTGATGAGCGAATATACTCGTTACTCGAGATTTCTCGAGTACGCTTGGGTGACCTCCGAGTATTTTTTAGTGCTCGGAGAGTTAGTTTTTTCCATCATACATGACGGCACCACGAGAGAGGGGATCCGCCCATCAAGGACAGGAAACCTTCAAGATAAAAGGGGCGGCTCCTCTCCACATCAGTTGGTTTCCTGTCCTTGACGGGGAACCCTCAAGATGGAAGACTTCTGATGAAGACAGAAGAGGATGCCTGGGTCGGGTGGATTTGGGCAGGCACTGGTCTGCTGCACCCGTCACCAGGTACCGGTAGTCGCCTCGGGGGGCCATGTATATCCATGCACCCCCTGAGCGAAGCATGGCCACAGCCCGTGAGGCGAACGCCCGGGTAAAGATTGGACCTCTGAGGCCATGGCGGTGTAACCTCCCTGTGACCATAAAACCTGCTGCTCCCTTGGGATCCACGGAGGTCACAGTTATAGTGCCCTCCCTGTTGATCCATGGTGGCCATGCAGCCTGTGAGACACATCGGTGCCCAGGCTAGGTAAGGCTCCTCGGAAGGTATTGAACCCTCCCTGTTGAGTGCTGCAGATGGTCCCCCCCCCCCTTTTCACCTCTCCTCCTTCCTCCCTGGGCTCCCCTTGTGGAAGTACCTGTACCAGCATGATCGCAGCAGGGGAGCGGTGCACGGAACAAGCGCTGTGGTAAGTGCAGCTTCCATCTTGTCAATCCAGCGCTGGTCTCAGCGCGTGTATGGCGCAGACGAGAAGTGTGTGTCCGGACACGCCGGCACTTGGAACCATGAATGCGGTGCTATGGGGCAGGGGGACCAAGAATTACAGCGCACACCGGAAGTAGTGGCCGGGTGCGCGCATAACAGGCAAGGAAGATGCGCAGATGCTGGCGCTGGGAGCAGGATCAACCAGGATATCTCCCCCAAAGTGGTATCGAGATTCCATAGGGCTCAGGATATAACCCTACCCTCTTTCTGTCCCAATCCCAGTAACAAGAAAGAGGAGAGACTCCATTGCCTAGATGTCAGGAGATGAATCCTACAGTATTTAGAGATGACAAAATCCTTGAGGAAACAGAGGGCTTTATTTGTTTCATTCCAGGGGTCAAGGAAGGGCCTTAAAGCCTCAAAACAGACTATAGCTAGATGGGTGAGAGAGGCCATTATTCTAGCGTATAGTAGTGCAGGCAGGGTTGTTCCACAGGGTCTGAAAGCCCACTCCACGAGGGCCATGGCGACGTCGTGGGCGGAGAGAGCAGATGCTACCATCGACCAAATCTGTAAGGCGGCCACTTGGTCCTCTCCGTCTACATTTTTTAAACATTATATGTTAGACCTATCTGCTACCTCTGATCTCACATTTGGGAGAAGAGTGTTACAAGCAGTGATCCCTCCCTAGAAGAGAATACAAATCTCTGTAACTCTCTCGTGGTGCTGTCATGCATGATGGAAAAACACAGGTATTGCATACCTGTTAGTGTTTTTCCATGAGACATGACGGCACCCTTATATTCCCACCCTTTTGATCACGTCATTAGTTGGATGCATTATTAGCATTATTTGTATTATACACTCCCTCGGGTGTCGGTGAATAGAACCGTATAGGATGTATTATTTATGTGTACACTAACCGGCGGAGAACCTCTCGTACTCTGTAAAACAACTGATATGGAGAGAGGAGCTGCCCCTTTTATCTTGAAGGTTTCCTGTCCTTGATGGGCGGATCTCCTCTCTCGTGGTGCCGTCATGTCTCATGAAAAAACACATTACCAGGTATGTAATACCTGTGTTTCATCGCTGCAGCTGAATGATTTACATCTGTTAGCCAGCATAAGTACATGTGGGGGTTGCCTGGTTGCTAGGGAATCCCCACATGTAATCAAGCTGTATAGTAACTGTAAATCATTCAGCTGAGGTGAGAAAAACTAAATCTCCGAGCACTTACAAATACTCGGAGGTCATCCGAGCGTGCTCGGGAAATCTCGAGTAACGAGTATATTCGCTCATCTCTATTCGTCAGCCCCAAAAATTCAAGCCTCTGCTCATTACTTCTCGAAAAATTTAAATTTCTAACACGGCATTTCGGTGTTCCGCTATCGCCTAAAAAAAAAAAAAAATCTGACCTTTTAATGTATTGCCTTTCCTTGGCATCAAAATAGACACCAATTTGATGGTGTTTCATTTACCAGCTGAGAAAATACAGAAACCACTGCATATGTTGGAGGGTTTCTGTGAAGTTAAAAAAAAAAAAAAGTCACCCTCCAGCAGATGCAGTCCTTACTGGGTCTGCTAGCATTCGCCAGCCGCGTAATGCCGGTCGGCAGAGCCTTCTCTCGCCGATTATCACTGGCAACAAAGGGCATTTCCCAGCCAGGACATAGGATTAGAATTACACGCTCATTGAGGGCAGACATTCCTACAATGGCCATACCTGTGTCAGGGCAAAAGAAATGACAAGTAAAGAACTAGGTCTCGTAGCATGAGGGCGCGTTAAAGAGGGTTTTGCCGCAAAATACTATGCAAAAGCAGCTGGCCAGAGCTATGGACCACAGCAAGTTGGGGTTGTGATTCAGCCCTGTTAGAAATTTTTGCGATCGTACCATCAGTTGTGCTATGGGGTACCCAATTTAAAAACACAAACATTCGATTTATAATGAAAAATCTGGGAACCGCAAGATCTTAAACCATGTCTTCTGCATCACTGCCCTTACTCGCCCTTTTACGCCAGCTATCACTACTGTGCCTGAAACACAACATCTGGTGTCGCGCCAGATTAGTGTCCAACATAGATGATGATCTCATTAACTCACTTTCTCTTCTGATTGGCAGGCCTTCAGAGAGCTTCTCCCCAGTGCACAACCAGCGGGGATCCAGTGTCCTCCATCTCTATGGGACACAGTGACCAATCACTAATGCCCTTAATACGCTCCTCAGTTACATCGGCTACCTGGCAGGTCCATGGTAAGGAGTGGGAAGAGTGGTGTGCTCTAATTCAGGGTAGGCCCGTCGATAAGTGTGATCGGGCAAGATGCGAGGTGTCTACAGAATTCTTGATTCGTCTCAGAGAAATCGGGGCGTTGGGTACATCGGCACAACGACCATCATCGGGATTAGCCTTTCTCTTTCAACTAATGGGGTGGGCGGACGTTACTAAGCTCTTTTTCATCAAACAAGCCATTAAAGGCTGAAAAAGACTTCAACCGAGTCTGGAATATCGTCGCCCCATTTCCCTTCGATTTATTACATGACGTTATTTCAATATCCCCCATCGTATGCAAGTCGCAATACGAGGCGATCTTAATATCTGCAGCTTTCGCTATCGCTTTTTTTCGGTGCACTTCGCATTAGCGAGTTGTTGCCACGCTCAAAAACGGCGTCGGAAGGCGGTTTGATCAATGAGGACATAGTCTTATGTAGCAACGCTCTGTGCATTCGGGTGCGTAAATCTGAGTGCAATCATGCCGGTAGGGGCGTCTAGGTTCTAGTTAACTCATCAGACGACCCAGTATGCCCACTAAAAATAGTTAAACGCTACGCGGTAATAAGACACGCAAGCAGATTTTTTTTTTTCTCGCACACAGAGAGGTCCCCTCTTAGGCTACTTTCACACATCAGGTTTTTTGTTTCAGGCACAATCTGGCAAGCTTTGAAAAAGACGGATCCGTTTTTTTCTCATAGACTTGCATTAGCGCCGGATTGCGATGGATGGACAGACGTTTCATCTGTTTTTTTTCTGGATCCGTCCAAATAGTCGTTTCCGGCGGACGGAGAAAACGTCCAGAGGAACGTATTTTTGTCCGGCGAAAAAAAGCGCAGTGACGGAACTGGCCAAAAACGTGTGAAACAATGAATCCGGTGTACTGATCCCGTTTTCGAAGCATTTTCCATTGAAATCATGCATATTTTCCGTTCTGGGGTCACACACACACACACACACACACACACAGACACACACTCACTCACTCACACTCTCTTTCTTTCTCTCTCTCACACACTCACACACACTCTCACTCACTCACACTCTTTCTCTCTCTCACACTTACTCACTCACACACACTTTCTCTCTCACACACACACACACTCACTCACACTCTTTCTCTCACACACAATCACTCACTCACACTTTCTTTCTCTCACTCACTCTCACACACACACACTCACTCACACTCTTTCTTTCTCTCTCACACACTCACTCTCTCACACACACTCACTCTCACACACACTCACACTCTTTCTCTTTATCTCTCACACACACACACACACACTCTTTCTCACACACTCACTCACTCACACTCTTTCTCTTTCTCACACACTCACACACACACTCTCACACTCTCTCTTTCTCTCACACACACACTCTCACACACACTCACACACACACACACACTCTCACTCACACTCTTTCTCTCTCTCTCTTCTTCTCTTTCTCTTTTCCAGAAAGTCACTATAAACTCCATGTTAAAAATAAAAAACTGGATCCGGCAGAAAAACAGATCCATCGCATCATTTTTGCAACGGATCAGTTTTTTACATTAGCCGGATTCTGCCTGAAACAAAAAACCTGATGAAAGTAGCCTTACCAAGTATCAGTTTCAGGCAATTTTTAAGCAATGATTACAAAAAAAGGTGCTAATCTGAAGGAGTACGGGACGCATTCTTTCCAAATTTGGGCAGTCACCGAAACAACTAAGGCAAGAGTATTGGAGGCCAAAGTGCAGAGAATGTGTCGTTGGAAATCCGCATGTTTCGCCAGATATATAAGACCTGATTTGCTGAAGTAACACATCTTGTCTCTTACAGGCATGTTTAAGCCAGCTGTCTATATTTTGGGAAATTCATATGTCTACCGAGCGGCTAAGAGGGCCGAGCTTTGGCCGGGAGGAAAAAATCTAGGCTTCCAGGGGCTGGAGATCACCTGGAGAGGTATCGGAGGGCTCCAGTGGCATCAGGTTTTCCCAGAAATAGTCAACATCTCTAAGATGGCCACGGGGCCGGTGATATTGGTGTTACACGCTGGTGGCAATGATTTGGTTGTACGAAAAGGCATTGAGCTCCGTACGTTGATGACAACAGACATAGAGCGTTTCATATCTCTTTTACCAGAGATGATATTGGTGTGGTCGGAAATTGTGCAACGAGACGTTTGGGACGGAGCACTTGACGCAAAAGCCATAGATCGATCAAGAAGAAAGGTTAATGCGTGGGTGTCAAAATTTGTAAAGGAGAGAGGCGGTGCTGTGGTCCGCCACCAACAGCTGGAAGGAGATAATTTTGAATTCTTAAAACCGGATGGAATTAACCTGACGGACGCTGGTCTTGACATATTTTTGTCCGGCTTGCAGCTTGGAGTCGAGCAGGCCCTAACGCTGATGGGTGAGGGTCTGAGTCCTGAGTAGGTCATACACATGATCCTCTGTGGCTAAAGTTGTAGAGAGAGGCAAAGGTTTGTAACTGCTCATTGGCTTCCACGCTTGTCAGTCGCAGACAGGGCCTTCGGCGATGAGCCCGTTGCAAAATGTAATTGCCTTTCTCTGCTTTTGTAAGTAATAAATTGTGACCATCCTGTTTCAACCCATCTAAACCTGTCCGTGTGTTCATTACGGGACTGGTGGGAGGGGGGGAAGGCACTGTTTGAGACACCTGGGTCTCCGCAGTTTAGCTTTGGAATGGTTTGAGGAATGTGATGACTTGTCTCCAAATTCTCAGATCTCAATCTGCTTGACAATCTCTGTGCTAGAGAAACCAATCCATAGAGGCCGCACCAGACAAAGCACAACAATCTACTTCCACTGGTTGCTCATTTTACAAGGACAAGCCTACAGTGTGTCAGGCAGGTGGGTTTAATGTTATGGCTGATGTCTGTTCGATATGTAAAACCCCTGGCAAAAATTATGGAATCTCCGGCCTCGGAGGATGTTCATTCAGTTATTTAATTTTGTAGAAGAAAAGCAGATCACAGACATGGCTCAAAACTAAAGTCCTTTCAATTGACAACTTTCTGGCTTTAGAAACACTAAAAGAAATCAAGAACAAAAAATGTGGTAGTCAGTAATGGTTACTTTTTTTAACCAAGCATAGGGGGAAAAATTATGGACTCACTCAATTCTGAGGAAAAAATTATGGAATCGTGAAAAACAAACAAAAAAACCTCCAACACATCACTAGTATTTTGTTGCACCACCTCTGGCTTTTATAACAGCTTGCAGTCTCTGAGGCCTGGACTTGGTGAGGGTCACACAGGACTCTTCATCAATCTGGCTCCAACTTACTCTGGCTGCTGTTGCCAGATCAGCTTTGCAGGTTGGAGCCTTGTCATGGACCATTTTCTTCAACTTCCACCAAAGATTTTCAATTGGATTGAGATCCGGACTATTTGCAGCCTTGAAATTGACCTTGTGTCTTTTTTTCAAGGAATGTTTGCACAGTTTTTGCTCTATGGCAGGATGCATTATCTTGAAAAATGATTTCATCATCCCCAAACATCCTTTCAATTGATGGGATAAGAAAAGTGTCCAAAATATCAACATAAACTTGTGCATTTACTGAAGATGTAATGACAGCCATCTCCCCAGTGCCTTTACCTGACATGCAGCCCCATATCATCAATGACTGTGCAAATTTGCATGTTCTCTTCAGGCGGTCATCTTTATAAATCTCATTGGAACGGCACCAAAGTTCCAGCATCATCACCTTGTCCAATGCAGATTCGCGTTTCACTGAATATGACTTTCATCCAGTCATCCACAGTCCATGATTGCTTTTCCTTAGCCCATTGTAAGTTTTTTTCTGTTTAGGTGTTAATGATGGCTTTTGTTTAGCTTTTCTGTATGTAATTCCCTTTTCCTTTAGGCGGTTTCTTACAGTTCGGTCAGAGGTTGACTCCAGTTTCCACCCATTCGTTCCTCATTTGTTTTGTTGTGCGTTTCCTGTTTTGGAGACATATTGCTTTGAGTTTCCGGTCTTAACGCTTTGATGTATTCCTTGGTCTACCAGTATGTTTACCTTTAACAACCTTCCCATGTTTGTATTTGGTCCAGATTTTAGACACAGCTGACTGTGAACAACCAACATCTTGTGCAACGTTGCGTGATGATTTACCCTCTTTTAAGAGTTTGATAATCCTCTCCTTTGTTTCACTTGACATCTCTCGTGTTGGAGCCATGATTCATGTCAGTCCACTTGGTGCAGCAGCTCTCCAAGGTGTGATCACTCCTTTTAAGATGCAGACTAACGAGCAGATCTAATTTGATACAGGTGTTAGTTTTGGGTATGAAAATTTATAGGGTTATTCCATAATTTTTTCACTATGCTTGGTTAAAAAGAGTAACCATTACTGACTACCACATATTTTGTTCTTGATTTCTTTTAGTGTTTCTTAAAGCCAGAAAGTTGCCATTTGAAATGACTTTAGTTTGTGCCATGTCTGTGATCTGCTTTTTTTCTACAAAGTTAAACAACTGAATGAACATCCTCCGTGGCCGGAGATTCCATAATTTTTGCCAGGGGTTGTATATACATATGGGTAGAATTGAGTGCTACAATTAACATGATGGATAAGAAAGTCGTAGCTTGCACCATTGGACTCGGTATGTGTGGGGATAAAATGCAAACTGCAGTCCCAGCCACTTTACCTGGATGTCACCGGGTTGATCTTTCTTGTCCTGTGAATTTCTTTTCTTACTGATAATTTACAAACTAAAATGTTTTTTTTTCTTCCCTCCATTGCTGTTTCTGTTCAGACTTGTCCCCTATGATGCTGGACCCGTCTACTTCGCACCCCAACCTAATCCTGTCTGATGGCCTGACCAGTGTGAAGTACGGAGACAACAAGCTTGTGCTCCCTGATAACCCCAAACGCTTCAGCCAGTGCATCCTTGTCCTGGGGTCTCAGGGCTTCGATTCTGGCCGCCATTATTGGGAGGTGGAAGTGGGAAACAAGACCGCCTGGGATGTGGGCATGGCCAGCGAGTCCAGCAACCGCAAGGGGAAGATCAAGCTGAACCCCAAGAATGGCTACTGGGCCATATGGCTGAGGAATGGTGATGCCTACAAGGCTCTGGAGTCTCCCTCCAAGACCCTGATCCTCAACGCCAAGCCCAAGAGGATCGGAGTGTACGTAGATTACGAGGGCGGTCAGATCTCCTTCTACAACGCCGACGACATGTCTGCCATCTACACGTTCAGAGCCACATTCACAGAGAAGCTGTACCCGTACCTGTCCCCGTTCCTGCACGACTCCGGGCGCAACTCTGAACCCCTACGTGTTGTTCACAACTGAGCATTAAGGTGGTCTTGTTGTTCCTGAAGTGCTCATTGCATTCCCAAGTTTGTTTTAGTTCAGTCGGGTTCTCCGCTCAAGTTGGCGGTTACATTTCTTGTGAGATGTTAGATTTGTGATTCTGTGATTTTACATTAGTTTTTACATTTCTTCTGTTTGTATTTTTTTTTATTGGTTTCAAATTAAATAAATGACTTGTGAACCTGGTTCCTTTTATTTATTTTTTTTTACAACAAATGTTTCCCCGTAATATTTTAATGATAAAGTAAAAGTTGGTCTTTTAGCTTGGATAGGGGACATATAACCCAATTATTGTGTCTGGCCATTACAAGTCATCTCTCGGCATGGTCAGTCACATCCTTGCCCATTGCTGCTGCTTCCATCACCTACAGAGCTGACTGATCTTATCCCTTTTTGTCACAATGTAATCAGTGTTTCTCATCTCGTTTTCTGACCGATGTAACATCCATGAGAAGACTCCTAAACTGGCGTACTTCTCCCGGGATATCACAGCTAACAATCTACTGTAGTCTAATATTGCGCCAAAATGTCTCTTTCCAGGTCACCACCTGACAGCACCATGGAGGTTGTCCTTCTTATCCATAGTGGGACAGGAAACCACGAGAGTACAAAAGTCCCTGCCTCTATCACCCATCAGTGTTTTTTCTGTCCCACTGTGGATAGGAACGACGAGAGTAAAGCCGACAGGCTCCGTTCGGAGGGTGTGGATCGGGGGGTCTAGGCCCTTGTTAGCCTTCCCACCTCAAGACCTCCGTATGCCGAAACCCGACACAGGGTCCCTCAGCTTACCTAGTGCAGCGCTGCTCCTGGGATATCCGGTCGCTTCCTCCTGAAAAGGGTTCTCAACCATGCACGCCGCCCGGAGTATTCCCTGGTCCGGGGCCACCTCTGTGGGCTGAAGGTGTTATCATGCGGTCCCGGAGTGAAGTGTACCAGTGGCCATTGCCGAGACACCGCACGCTACAACCCGATGTAGTCACTTCTGGGTTGCGGTCAGCGGTGGACGAGGCGGCGTCTCCTCACTGGAGCTGTTTCCGGGGCGAGTCGGTGAGCGCGGCTGAGGCGCTCCAACGGGATCACGCTGTGGATATAAGGTAAAGGGGTTTAGGGGCAACGTCTCCGCTGAGCAGGGCGCATTCCATGCAATATGGAGGATACCGCCAGGTTGGAGACAGAGCCAGGTGCATGTGAGTACCCCGTAAATGGGTTATCACTTAATCCCCACCACCCACCCACCAGTGTGCAGCTTCCAGTTTTATAGGGCACCTCTACTTCTATGGACAAAAAAGTAAAAAAAATTGGGGAAATATAGAAAGTGTCCTGTTTGCACCATAAGGCTGAAGGATTCATGGCAAAAACCCCTTTGTGAGACATGCACTAATCGTATTGTGGGAGAAGAACAAGCCTCTCATGTCAAATATGAGGACTATTAGAGAGGAGGTGCAGGTGTCGGTTTCTGGCCTTGTTGTTCCTCAACCCACGCAGCCTGAAAGTCTATCCAGGAAAAGGATGAGAGATTGTCTCCTCTTCTGAGGGAGCTTTCTCCGAATCTGATCTGGAGGAGGATGAGTATAGAGCTCCTCCAGAAAGAGGGAAGAGGTATTTATTCTCTTCTGTGGACACGGACGAGCTACTAGGTACAGTGAGATGCACTATGCAGATTGAGGAACCTCCAACATCTTGCTCAGTACAGACTGAAATGTTTGGCGGGTTACGTACTTAAACCTTAAGTTTTCCATGTATACCCTCATATTCGATCTATGATTCTGGAAGAATGGGAGGAGGCAGAGAAACGTCTGACTATTCACAAAGACTTTAAACTTCGTCTTCCTTTTGATTCGGAGGATGTCAAAGACTGGGAGGACATTCCCAAAATAGACATTCCTTTAGCCAAAGTCTCCAAAAGAACCGCCATTCCCTTTGAAGACTCTAACCTAAAGGAGCCTATGGATAGGAAGGCAGACAGTCTCTTAAAAAGAGCCTGGGAGAGTTCGGCAGCTGTGATACGTGCAAATATAGCGGCAACATCAGTGGCGTGATCTATGCACTTATGGGTAGATGATTTGGTAGATCAACTATCATCCAAAATCCCTAGAGAGACTATATTTAAATCCCTACCCCTTCTAAAAATGACAACCGATCTTGCAGACGCCTCTGCAGATTCGGTGAGGTTCACGGCCAGGAGGAGTCAATCCTTGTCAAATGCAGCCAGAAGAGCCATCTGGCTCAAAAACTGGTCGGGGGATATGCATTCTAAAAATTAAGCTTTGTGCTATTCCATTTTCAGGTGGAAGAGTATTTGGGCCGGTTCTTGACGACCTTTTAGAGAAGGCCTCAGATGATAAGGGGTTTCCGGAAGAGAATCGCAAAAAATTTCAGCCCTTTCGTAGGCCCCGTTTTAACCAGAGAACTGACTATACGGGAAAAGGGAAACAAGGGAGGTGGAGCTATCCAAAAGGTGGGGATACTAGAACCAAAGGTAAAGAGTCCACGTTTTCAGGTTCAACTTTGAGATACCACAGAAAATGACACCACCAGAGTAGGGGGGTGCCTAACCAGGTTCCTGTGGGGTTGGCAGGAGATTACACAAGCCCATGGATCCTGCAACTGATCTTCCAGGGATACAAGAGTTCTCCTCGTCACCCCTGCAAAAATTCCTAATATCTAGCTCCCACCTCGTCTCAACCTCTCCCATGTGGGTAGACATTCAGGACCTCCTAAAGACAGCCGCAATCATTCTGGTGCCTCCCCAGAAAATAGGACAGGGTTTTTATTCGTCTTTTTTCCATAATAAAGCCCTCTGGAGAATCAAGAACAATCATAAACCTCAAATATCTAAACACATGGGTAAAATACAAGAGGTTCAAAATGGAATCTATAAGATCCACGATTCCCCTCTTAGGGAAAGGAGTGGTAATGTGTACGCTAGACTTAGAGTGCGTACTACCACATCCCAACTTACCCAGGCCACCAAAAATACCTCAGGTTTGCAGTAGAGAAGGAAGGCCAGATCTTCCACTATCAGTTTTGCTGCCTACCGTTTGGCCTAGCCTCAGCCCCAAGGATTTTTACAAAAATTATGATAGAGGTAGTGGCCTACCTAAGGAATCAGGACATCATGGTTGTCCCTGACCTGGATGACTTTCTAGTAATAGTGGATACGGTAAATCAGCTCAGGACTGACTGTCAGTCTTTGATCTCCACACAGCAGAATTAGGGGTGGATCGTAAATTGGTCAAAATCCGATCTAGTACCCAAACAGAGAATAAAATTTCTTGGAGTCATACTAGACTTAAGTGTAAGAATGTCCATTTTACCAGAAGAGAAATTGGCATAGTAAACAAAGTTCATCAGTTCACAAAAAACAGTATCCATCAGGGAAGCCATGAAGGTCATGGGGCTAATGACGGCCTGTATACCCTGCGTAAATTGGAGCCAGCTTCACTCTTGATGACTTCAGCAAGCGATTTTTGCATCCTGGGACAGAAGACAGGGGTCATTGGACAAGGTAATACATCTGTCACCTCGAGTAAAGTCTTCCTTACACTGGTGTACAAATCCCAAGAACCTGCAAAAGGGAGTTGCTTGGATTCCTTCTCCCGACGTAATCACTATGGACGCAAGTCAGCAAGGCTGGGGAGGACATATCCAGGAAAGGTTTTAACGGGGTCAGTGGAGTCTGAAAGACAGCAGGGAGTCCTCGAATTACAGAGAGCTGCTCGCAGTCTGGAAAGTTCTGTCCTCCACCCAGTCCTGGGTAAGAAACAAACATGTGAAAGTACTATCGGACAACACAACAGCAGTAGCCTTTCTTCGTCATCAAGCGGGTCCGAGACACTTGGCACTGCAGCAGCTGGCAGAGCGAATCTTTGGATGGGCAGAGAAAAGAGTACTCTCAATCTCGGCAGTACATCTAGAAGGTACCAGAAAGCAGGTGGCGGACTTCCTAAGCAGGAACTCAGTCTTATCAACAGAATGGGAATTAAATAACGAAGTATTCAGAGACTTATGCCATCATTGAGGAAATCCAGACGTAGACCTCTTTGCAGCCAGACGGAATGCAAAGGTCAGCACCTTTTACTCACTGAACCCTCAAGAGGACCGGCCGGGATCGTTACCTTTTCCCAGTCATGGAGCAGAGGCCTGTCATACACCTTCCCTCCTCTGGCGTTAATACCAAGAATTCTCAGGAAAACTGCAGAAGACAGAGCCAGAGTCCTACTTGTAGTACCGTTCTGGCCAAGGAGAAGTTGGTTCCCCTTACTAAAGAAAATGTCAAAGGAGAAACCCATTTTTCTTCCCCGGAGAAGAGACCTCTATCAGGGACCTATTTTTCACCAGAATCCAGAAGCTCTTCGGTTATCAGCCTGGATCCTGAACGCCAGGTTCTGAAAGCAAAGGGCTTGTCGGATGAAGTTATTTCCGCACTACAAGCAAGTAGGCAGCCAGTAACTTCTTCCATCTATACTAAAATTCTGCAGCTATTGTGGAGAGGCGACAGTGGATACTGACCACCCTAATATTCCCAAAATCCTTGACTTCTTGCAATCAGGTTTTAGGGCAGGTCTTAGACAAAGTTCCTTAAGGGTACAAGTAGCGGCCCTTAACGTGTTTTCTATGACTCTACCTTATCATCTCACCTCTGGATAAGTCGGTTTTCCAGAGCAGTTGCGAGGTTAAAACCATCGATAACGAAAACTGTCCCACCATGGGACCTAAATTTAGTCCTTAATGAACTATGCAGACACCCGTATGATTTAGGGAGCAATCTAGATATTAGTAAATTGTCCATAAAAACTGCTTTCCTTGTAGCCATCACTTCGGCGAAGAGACTGGGTTAGCTCCAGGCTCTTTCTATCCAGGATCCTTATTTGCAGGTCTTTAACGACAGGTTGGTTTTGAAACTTGATCCAGCCTTTCTCCCGAAAGTGGTCTCTGATTCAAATATGAATCAGGAGGTCATACTCCCCTCTTTTTTTCCAATCGCCTAAAAATCAAAAAGAAGCTCTCTACCATAACCTAGACGTTAGAGAAACGGTCCTTAAATGCCTAGAAGTAACTGCACCCTGGAGGCAGGATAATAATCTTTTTGTTCAATTTAGAGGCCCGAACAAAGGTAGAAAGGCGTCTAAATCTACTATTGCGAGGTGGATTAGATCCACAATTATTTCTGCCTATAAAGTTCAGGGTAAGAATCCCCCGGGCAGTATCAAAGCACATTCGTCTAGATCAATGGCAGCCTCATGAGCAGAGAAGGGGGGGCTTCAGCAGATCAAATTTGCAATGCCGCGTCCTGGTCTAATCTCAGTACCTTTTCCAAACATTATAAACTAGATGTAATGTTGACACAACTAGGGTTTGGCAGGAAGGTACTCCAAGCAGTAGTCCCACCCTAAGAACCAATTTTCTTTGGTACTTCTCCATGGTGTTGTCAGGTGGTGACCTGGAAAATGGTAATTAGACCTACCGGCAATTGTATTTCCAGGAATCCATTCTGACAGCACTATTAGTTTCCCTCCCTATACTAAATCATTAAAAACTAATGTGATCTAACATTTGTATCTTGTTTTGTGATATTCTTTTTTGCATCCATCCAGATGTGGTACTTTGGAAAATCACTGATGGGTGGTAGGGGGAGGGTCCTTTTATACTCTCGTGGTTTCCTGTCCCACTATGGATAAGGACAACCTCCATGGTGCTGTCAGGATAGATTCCTGGAAATACAATTACCGGTAGGTCTAATAACCGTTTTTTACAAATTGAGAGAATATAAACAGCAGAGAGAGAACATGAAATGGCAAGCTTAAGTGACTAGAAACCACTGGAAGTAACATGAATGTGCCTGCTAAGAAATCTTGTATATTTGAGAAATTTTATTAGATGAAAGCTTCATCCTGGCCAATGTAGCTTTAACCCGTCGCGACTGATGACGTATATTTAAGTCATCGGTAGTGTCCCTGCCTTGGATTCGGGCTCACATGTGATGCTGTACAGCTCAGCCATCAAGTGCCTCTAACAGCCGTGGGTGGATTTAAGCCAGTTTAACCCCTTTCTGCCAGCTGACGGATTAGTACGTCAGCTGGCAGATCCCCTGCTTTGAGGTGGGCTCCGGCGGTGAGCCCACCTCAAAGCCGCGACATGTCAGCTGTTTTGTACAGCTGACATGTGCGCGCAATGAGCGCGAGCGGAATCGCGATCCGCCCGCGCCCATTAACTAGTTAAATGCCGCCGTCAAGCGCTGACAGCGGCATTTAACTAGCGCTCCCAGGAGCGCTCACGCTGCTGATCCCCGTCACATGATTGGGGGTCAGCAGTGCATTGCCATAACAACCAGAGGTCTCCCCCCTTTCGCCCCTATCAAAATAAAACAATTTAAAAAAAAAATCAAACATACACATATTTGGTATCGCCGCATTCAGAATCGAAATGCAATAACGGGCGATCAAAAGAACGTATCTACACCAAAACGGTATCATTAAAAACGCCAGCTCGGCACGCAAAAAATAAGCCCTCACCTGACCCCAGATCACGAAAATTGGAGACCCTACGGGTATCGGAAAATCGCACAATTTTTTTTTTTAAGCAAACTTTGGAATTTTTTTTCACCTCTTAGATAGGTGTCTATGAACTTGTAATGACCTGGAGAATCATAATGGCAGGTCAGTTTTAGCATTTGGTGAACCTAGCAAAAAAGCCAAACAAAAAACAAGTGTGAGATTGCACTTTTTTTGCAATTTCATCACACTTGGAATTTTTTTCCCGTTTTCTGTTATATGGCATGGTAAAACCAATGATATCGTTCAAAAGTACATCTCGTCCGCAAAAAATAAGCCCTCACATGGCCATATTGACGGAAAAATTAAAAAGTTATGGCTCTGGGAAGGAGGAGAGCAAAAAACGAAAATGAAAAAGCGGAAAAAGCTCCGGGGGTGAAGGGGTTAATCACTGACGATGGGATTTTTAACTCGCGCAGACAGGAAGCGTGTCATTGATTCTGCCCTTCTGGATTGTACTGGCAGATGGGGATCTGCTAAAAAAAAAAAACCTTGTGCCTGTCATCACGATCCTCCTGTGAGTGGCAAACATAGATGGTGATTTTATTTACTAAATGCAAACTTAAAAATCAGCCAGTTTCAAGTGAAAAAAGCAAACGTCAAGCTTGTCAAATTTAGGCATTAGTGATGATCGAGCACTGAAATGCTCGGTACTCGAATCGAGCAGGTCAGACGAGGACACTAGCAAGAGGAGGATAAAGTGAAAAAAGTCTCGCACTCAACTTTAGTATATTTCGTAGATTTATTACTAGAGGTAGCACTGGAAACGTTTCAGCCCCACAGTGGGCTTTCATCAGTCACGTGCTTGTGCCAACTAGTTTGTGGCAAAGAGTCCTTATATTTAGGATGCAGACTTGAATACGGTGCAGGAGATGACCCCTTAAGGGAAAATTATAGTGGTAGATGAGAGGAGGATGCAGTTGCTAGTGGAATGTTACTTAGAATTACGTGTAGATGGCTGGAGGTTATCACCTAGTACGGCCAAATAAGAGACCCGGGCTGTTGTGAACCCGCTGGGGTGCTTGGATAGTCCTCTCAGACGCGGAGTCAAGGTGATACTAGGTGATAACCTCCAGCCATCTACACGTAATTCTAAGTAACATTCTACTAGCAACTGCATCCTCCTCTCATCTACCACTATAATTTTCCCTTAAGGGGTCATCTCCTGCACCGTATTCAGGTCTGCATCCTAAATATTGGGACTCTTCGCCACAAACTAGTTGGCACAAGCACATGACTGATGAAAGCCCACTGTGGGGCTGAAACGTTTCCAGTGCTACCTCTAGTAATAAATCTACGAAATATACTAAAGTTGAGTGCGAGACTTTTTTCATATTGCACTTTATGGTTTGTGGACCTAGTCTCTGCATCGGGCTATAGCAGTGCACACAGAGTTTCTTCTTACTAGCAAGAGGAGGGTTAGGAAAATCGCTGAAATGGATGGAAACAGCATGGGGAAGACCCCTGGAAGCACCTCTGACTCCCAGGCTGCTGCTGGGTACAGTGTTGTCTCAGTATTACTCTGCTTTTACGGACTGACAAAACCGAATATGAAATGAATTTTACAGGAAAAATGTCAGGAAACATTCTTTTCTGTATAATGACTTGTATATAAAGCAAAATTACAAAGAGAAAAAAAATCCACCTCCTCCAGCCCTTGATATCTGGGCCATCTATCACCGTATTTCCCCGTCGCGGATTACTATAGTAGAGGCGGAAATAACACCACACTCACCAGTAAATGTAATTTACTTGTGGTGTGTGACATGGTCAGACACATCCTGTATAATTGATAAAGGGTGGATTCTGAGACTGAC
The DNA here is from genome assembly GCF_032444005.1 of Ranitomeya imitator. Taxonomy (NCBI): domain Eukaryota; kingdom Metazoa; phylum Chordata; class Amphibia; order Anura; family Dendrobatidae; genus Ranitomeya; species Ranitomeya imitator. The sequence continues at coordinate 219,927,394 of NC_091288.1, read as the reverse complement.
CGCCTATGCGGACAATGCAAGAACTGCCAAAAATTAGAAGGAAGAGGGACCTGATACACCCTATATTAGCCATAATGACTGACTCATCATCTAAGTCTTGCAACACTAATTGCTATTTCCCACCGTCATCGTCTTCTTGCCGTGGGTGCTCAAATATTTAGGTATCACTACACATGATCTCATGATCCTCTTGAAATGTGCAGGGTGAGAGGCCAGAATCGATGAATGGAAATATAAGGATCTCCTCAGAGACTGTATGGGTTCACTTGTCTCCTGGGAATCACCATAGTGGGAGAACGGAGGATCAGGATGAGGATTATATGGTTCAGACTCTTTGCTAGTGAGACTGGACCTTGTGGAAGACAGGGTGGTGCGGGGAAACAGCATTATCTGCCATCCAGCTGACCAACTGTTCACACTGTTCTGGCTTCTAGAGTGGTGTCCCGTGCCCCCCTGCAAAGTGTGACTGGAAGCCAAGTCTTGTGGATAAGCGTGTTTGTTGTGATCCCACAGCAGGCACTGTTTTACCTTGCCCACTACCTCTGTGTGCATTATCAGCAGTACGTCCAATTCCCCGTCCCTTACCGAACGCCTTGCGCATTTTAAATTAGGTATGTAATATATTCCTGCAAACTTTTCGGTATTAATAGGGAAAATATGTAGCCCTGAAAAGGCCTTTTGTTTTTAGGTTACAGTAGAAGTGGTATACAAGGTCTGCAATAGAAATATTAAACGCTGTCTAGATGCCTCTAATCCTAAACTATCCCTCCTTCACAAGCAATCCCTACACTGAATGCAGGTAACAGCAGTTTTACTATAAAAACGACAGTATGTTGCCAACAAATGGACTTTTGTTTTAATGGTGCAGCAGCGGTATAAACGGTATACAAGAACAGTAATATTAAACACTGCCTTTATGCCTGCAATAGTCTAAGCTCTCCATCCTGGATCAACTCTCCCTGAGCTGCTTCCTGAGGAGAGTGTGGCAAGCGTTGCATCAAACGGTCTTACATAAGACCACATGGCGCGATGTGGCTGACCAATCACAGTAATGCCAGTAGCCAACATGAATACGGCATTACTTTGTATAGCAGGCAATCCTCGCATGTTTAATGGCTGCCCAACGACAAAACATGCGGGGCAGGGACTCGAGCATGGCGGTCAAGCACCCGCGATACTCGATCGAGTAACTAACATATCCGAGCATCCCGATGATTAATTGAGCATCAGTAGTATTCCTTTTGTCTCATTAATTTTTAAAATATTTATTTTTCAATTATTTTGTTCACTTCCTGCATTCTGCCTGCACATCTTGTATTTAATCTAGGTTTATTTGTTGATGGCCACAATGTTGCTGTGCACCTGCATATGTTATTACTAGCAGATGCGCCTTGTTTTTGCTTTAGTTTCTTGTACACCATACATTTGGGGTGTGGCCGCTCCTCCACCCCCAGGCTGTTCACATTTATTTACGCTGCTTTTCCACATACAGATCCCACCATTGTCAGACCCAGGTCCTGCAGTGCCCCCATCTATTTTGAAGCCTGCTGGCACATAGTGAGGTTACTGGAGTAGGGACCATTCTGATTGGGTTCACTTTGTCGTGGCCAGGTTTTTAGTCTTTTGATTGAAAACATAACTAAGCCCCCTCTGTGTGTACAATGATAACTAAGCCACCTCTATGTGTACAATGATAACTAAGCCCCCTCTGTGTTTAAGAGAGAATTGGCATTAGGTCCTGGAAACGAGAATCGACTTAACGTGGCTGCCAGGTACACATGAATTGGCCAATTTATGCGCTAAGCATTCTCAATTTTTCATATTTCTAGTACAGTAATGCAATTCAATTTTCATATTTTATGTTTGCATGCTACAGCGCTACAGAGTGCTGCTTTTTCTGTTTAATTGTATGAGTTGGCGACTCCAGGTAAGCACCTGTTCAGACCTGATTTATGTTTGGATGTGACTGTCAGGTTTTTAAAAAAAATATATATATATTTGCACTGAGAAGAAGCTTCCATTGGGCCACTCTGCCATAAAGGCCCGATTGGTGGAGGGCTGCAGTGATAGTTTTGGAACTTTCTCCCATCTCCCTACTGCATCTCTGGAGCTCAGCCACAGTGATCTTGGCGTTCTTTACCTCTCACCAAGGCTCTTCTCCCACGATTGCTCAGTTTGGCTGGACGGCCAGGTCTAGGAAGACTTCTGGTGGTCCCAAACTTCTTCCATGTAAGAATTATGGAGGCCACTGTGCTCTTAGGAACCTTGAGTACTGCAGAAATTCTGTTGTAACCTTGGCCAGATCTGAGCCTTGCCACAATTCTGTCTCTGAGCTCCTTGGCCAGTTCCTTTGACTTCATGATTCTCCTTTGGTCTGACATGCACTGTGAGCTGTGAGGTCTTATATAGACAGGTGTGCACCTTTCCAAATCAAGTCCTATCAGTTTAATTAATCTCAGCTGGACTCCAATGAAGGAGTAGAACCATCTCAAGGAGGATCACAAGGAAATGGACAGCATGGGACTGAAATATATGAGTGTCTGAGCAAAGGCTCTGAATACTTATGACCATGTGATATTTCAGTGGGTTTTTAAAATAAATATGCAAAAATGTATACATTTGGTTTTTTTAATTCAAGATGGGGTGCAGAGTGTACATTATTGAGAAAAACATTAACTTTTTTGAATTTACCAAATGGCTGCAATGAAACAAAGTGAAAAATTTAATGGGGTCTAAATACTTTCTGTACCCACTGTAAATCTCCCAAAATCTAGGAAAGATCATAATTCCTTTCTGGCCGGTCCGAGGGCAGCGGTTCTTGTGCCATCGGATCAGACAGGGCCCCTGCTACTCATAGAGACTAAACACAATTTTGCTACCTAGTTGCTAGTGGCTGTTCTATGTATCTCCCTTACCATGACTCGAGACCCAGGCAAGCGCTTGCTTTGTTCCGGGGATCTCGGAAATATACTTTATGTAAAACTAAGATGTATAGTATTTCCATAACTCTTTTTTGAAATCCTAGCTGGCTGAACAAAGGACTCTGGCCGCATGGCTTGGATCCACAGGGGGTATTCCCATGGAAGGTTTCATACCAGTTAGCTGCTGGAGGGGGGTGAATCCTTTATTTGAAGCTGGCCAGGTGACAGGTTACCACTGCACATGCTGAAGAGGTTTTATTCCATTCAATGCCCAATAGGAAACAGATGGCTGACATGGAACTATATCTCCAATATTCTTCACACCGCACATGAAGCAGTTGAAAAACTTGAAAAAATAATCGACATTATCCACCAAGGGTCATCTAGAGAAGAGTTGCAGCAAGTAGACGTCTGGTACAATTTACGGCTCAGACTAAGGGCTCTTCTCCATTTGCGAGAAACACGTCGGTGTCTCGCATGTGAAAACCAAGCTCTGGTGCCGGCACTTGGGAGCAGAGCGTGCAGCTCCATGTGTTGCTATGCAGCTGCACGCTCCGCTCTGGAGTGCCGGCGCCAGAGCTTGGTTTTCACATACGAGACACGGACGTGTTTCTCGCAAATGGAAACAAGTCCTGATGCATGTTAATGAGCTCCTGCCCCTGTCTACTGAACAGACTAGCACAAAGTGGCAATCACATGGGCAATTTACGAACATGACTGGTTTGTAAAGTTCAGCGCTGGTCTAAACTTAAGCCTCTAGGAAAAACAGCAAAAACAATTAAAAAGATGAGTTCCCTGAATGGTTGTGGGCCCCTATACGGCTTTTTACACATTGCAAATGGGACTTCTTAAAGCTTGCTTTAAAAAAAAAGTCTTCTTGCCACTTTTCCATGAAAGCCAGATTTGTGGAGTAGGTGATTAATAGTCCTCCCTGAGCTGTGGATCTCTGCAGCTCCTCCAGTGACCATGGACCTCATCGCTGTTTCTCTAGTTAGTGCTCTCCTTGCTTGGGATGTCAGGTTAGGTGGACGTCCATGGATTGGTAGGTTTGCAGTTGTTCCATGTTCCTTCCATTTTTGGATGATACATGGCACAGTGCTCAGAGCTTGGACTATTTTTTATAACCTAAACCTGCTTTACTCCTCTCCCCCACTTTATCCTTGACCTGTCTGGTGGGCTCCTTGGTATTCATGATCCTGTTTGATCCCTAATGTTCTCATACTAAACTCTGAGGCCTTCACAGACCAGCTGTAGTTATACTGAAAAGAAATCACACCCAGGTGGACTCAATGTACTAACTACATGACTTCTGGAGGCGACTGGTCACTTAGGATTTTATTTAGGGGTATCAGACTGCAGGGGGCTGAATATTAAGGAACAGAACTATTAATAGATTTATATTTTTAAAATATTTAGAAAACCCTGTATCATTTCCACTCACAGATATATGCTTAGCGTCTATCACCTAAAATTCCTGTAAAATACATTTAAGTTTGTGGGTGTAACCTGAGGAAATGTGAAAAAAAAAATCACAGGGTATGAAGACTTTTTCTAATCATTATATACTCAACTTACAATCCTCATTTCATCCCATTTGAATTTCTTTACCTTGACTCTGTGGTTGTAATTATAATCTCTGAATTACTGGCACCTCATAGGCGTCTGGTTTGCCCAGTCTTTTGTCCCTTGTCTTGTAGACATTGCCTGTTTTTGTTCCTTATTTAGGAACTGGTCTGGTGGAGTTTCATTCCTGCACCAGGGAGTGTCTGCTCAGAACCAAACAGAAAGTAAGAGAATCACAAGACTTGGTTTTGCTTTATACTTTGCTTTTAACTTCACTTGGTAAGACATTGATCTGCCATGGCCAAGAACATAGGAACTTTCGTGGACAACCTCAGCTGTTCAATCTGCCACCAGGTGATCAAGGATCCAGTCGTTCTCCAGTCATGTGGCCACAACTTCTGTCGCGCTTGCCTACAAAGGCAATGGGGAGACATGGAAGGTCATGATAAAACATGTCCTATATGCAAGGAGACATTACCTGCTGACATGTACACCTTCAACATTGCACTGGTGGAAAAGGAACCAGAAAATAAAGAAATGGTAAGAAAAATGATGGCTCCTCAGGACATCTCCGACCAACTCACCTGCAGCATCTGCAACAAAACTTTCCGAGATCCAGTTTTCCTGAAGACATGTCGTCACAACTTTTGCCATGAATGTGTGCAAAAGAGATCAACAGCTACAGATCAGGGGGAGATTGTTGTGAATTCTGTGGCTGAATTCACTCCTGTGGTCACAAGTGGTACTGCAGCTTCTGAGCTTCCTCCCTCAGGTGTTCTGGTGAGCTTGTTAACTGCTTCATTACTTAACTCCGCCTGATGCTGCTATCCTTGCTCCTTTTCAATGTTTCAGTGTTGGATCTGAGCTTCTCCTGATTGTTCCTGTGACCTGCTGCTCTGTATAGCTAAGTGCTTTTTGCTTTTTTGTTGCTTTTTTTCTGTCCAGCTTGTCTTTTGTTTTGCTGGAAGCTCTGAGACGCAAAGGGTGTACCGCCGTGCCGTTAGTTCGGCACGGTGGGGTTTTTTTTGCCCCCTTTGCGTGGTTTTGCTTTAGGGGTTTTTGTAGACTGCAAAGTTCGCTTTACTGTCCTCGCTCTGTCCTAGAATATCGGGCCCCACTTTGCTGAATCTATTTCATCCCTACGTTTTGTCTTTTCATCTTACTCACAGTCATTATATGTGGGGGGCTGCCTTTTCCTTTGGGGAATTTCTCTGGGGCAAGTCAGGCCTATTTTTCTATCTTCAGGCTAGCTAGTTTCTTAGGCTGTGCCGAGTTGCCTAGGTAGTTGTTAGGCGCAATCCACAGCCGCTTTTAGTTGTGTTTAGGATAGGATCAGGTGTGCAGTCTACAGAGTTTCCACGTCTCAGAGCTCGTTCTTGTATTTTTGGGTATTTGTCAGATCACTGTGTGCGCTCTGATCGCTAAGCACACTGTGTTTCTGGATTGCCTTCATAACACCTGTCATTAGCAAACATAACAGGAGATAGAGTGCCCCGTATGCAAGCTAACATGCCCCAGGGATGGCTATGTTTTCAACAGAGTCCTGGCCAACCTGTTGGACAGAATAAATCGTCTAGCAAATCAGGAAGAAGGACAAGCAAATGATCCAGTGCATAAATGTGAGGCACACAAGGAGAGGATCACTCTTTTTTGCCTAAATGATGAGACCTTGTGCTGCTTGGTGTGCAGAGACTCCTTCCAACACCAAAGTCACAAGCTGCTTCCACTGACCGAAGCGTCAAATCTAATACAGGTAAGAAAAGCACCAGAATGTGCTGCAAGCCCGAGAACATCAGCAAAGGGTCGATTTATAGTATAGCGTGGTTACATGACCAAAAAGTGGGCAGTGAGCAGGTCACATTGGGGAAAAGTCCCATTCGAGCAGCTGCTGAGAACATCTTTACTATTGTAGAGCTTCACAAGAAGCTTAAAGGGTTATTTATAAAAAAAAAGGAGAGGAAGTCGAGAATACGTAGGAGGTCGTGCATCCAGAGAGAGGAGGTTGTGCATACGGTGAGGGAAATACATATTGATCCCCTTGCTGATTTTGTAAGTTTGCCCACTGACAAAGACATGAACAGTCTATAATTTTAAGGCAAGGTTAATTTTAACATTAAGAGAATATAAAAAATAAAATCCAGAAAATCACATTGTATAAATTATATAAATGTATTTGCATTTACTGTGAGAAATAAGTATTTGATCCCTCTGGCATCAAGACTTAATGGTGGTAAAACCCTTCTTGGCAAGCACAGCAGTCAGACGTTTTTGTAGTTGATGATGAGGTTGGTTTGCGCACATGTCAGGAGGAATTTTGCTCCACTCCTCTTTGCAGATCATTAAGATTTTGCGGCTGTCACTTGGCAGCTCGGAGCTTCAGCTCCATCCATAAGTTTTCTATGGGATTACGGTCTGAAGACTGGCTAGGCCACTCCATGATCTTAATGTGCTTCCTTTTCAGCCACTCCTTTGTTGCCTTGGATGTATGTTTTGGGTCATTGTCTTGCTGGAAGACCCAGCCACGACCCATTTTTTATGTCCTGGCCGAGAGAAGGAAGTTGCGACTCAGGATTTTACGGTACATGGCTCCATCTATTCTCCCATTGATGCAGTGAACTAGTCCTGTGCCCTTAGCAGAGAAACACCCCCAAACCATATTGTTTCCACCTCCATGCTTGACAGTGGGGATGGTGTTCTTTGGGTCATAGGCAGCATTTCTCTTCCTCCAAACACCGAGAGTTGAGTTAATAACCTTAGTATATGATGCCGCGCTTAGGGGAATATGGCCAGAGATGCCGATGTAAAGAATCGGCAGGTAGAACTAGTCACCTACTACCTCAGCGAGTAAAGTAATGCTAGGTGTTGTATCCTAAATAATCTGCATATTGCTAGATGTAGATTGCCCCTAAATATTGCAATAATCTTAATAGGATCTCTTGGTGTCGATCTATCCTTTGATTCCAGCTACTACGTCCGGCCCAACAAACTGACTAAGGGGTTTTGGTACCTCAATAGACACAGGCATATGTGATATGGCACTTACCCTAGTGATGGTGTACCAACGCCTGTGTCATGGATTACATGCGTGTAGAACAACCTCAAGCACTCTTTAATGAAAACATGTCATATATCTTGAATTAATGATGAAACTTTATTCTGGGAATTCACAGCTACGGAAATAGTGTAACAGAAGATATTTGTCTCTTTCTTGGACCAGCACTCCTCCCATTTGGCACAGAATAAACCCTTGAAGAAGGCCTTTATGGCCGAAACATTGGGGATAAATACAGTGGGGCAAAAAAGTATTTAGTCAGTCAGCAATAGTGCAAGTTCCACCACTTAAAAAGATGAGAGGCGTCTGTAATTTACATCATAGGTAGACCTCAACTATGGGAGACAAACTGAGAAAAAAAAATCCAGAAAATCACATTGTCTGTTTTTTTAACATTTTATTTGCATATTATGGTGGAAAATAAGTATTTGGTCAGAAACAAAATTTCATCTCAATACTTTGTAATATATCCTTTGTTGGCAATGACAGAGGTCAAACGTTTTCTGTAAGTCTTCACAAGGTTGCCACACACTGTTGTTGGTATGTTGGCCCATTCCTCCATGCAGATCTCCTCTAGAGCAGTGATGTTTTTGGCTTTTCGCTTGGCAACACGGACTTTCAACTCCCTCCAAAGGTTTTCTATAGGGTTGAGATCTGGAGACTGGCTAGGCCACTCCAGGACCTTGAAATGCTTCTTACGAAGCCACTCCTTCGTTGCCCTGGCGGTGTGTTTTGGATCATTGTCATGTTGAAAGACCCAGCCACGTTTCATCTTCAATGCCCTTGCTGATGGAAGGAGGTTTGCACTCAAAATCTCACGATACATGGCCCCATTCATTCTTTCATGTACCCGGATCAGTCGTCCTGGCCCCTTTGCAGAGAAACGGCCCCAAAGCATGATGTTTCCACCACCATGCTTTACAGTAGGTATGGTGTTTGATGGATGCAACTCAGTATTCTTTTTCCTCCAAACACGACAAGTTGTGTTTCTACCAAACAGTTCCAGTTTGGTTTCATCAGACCATAGGACATTCTCCCAAAACTCCTCTGGATCATCCAAATGCTCTCTAGCAAACTTCAGACAGGACCGGACATGTACTGGCTTAAGCAGTGGGACACGTCTGGCACTGCAGGATCTGAGTCCATGGTGGCGTAGTGTGTTACTTATGGTAGGCCTTGTTACATTGGTCCCAGCTCTCTGCAGTTCATTCACTAGGTCCCCCCGCGTGGTTCTGGGATTTTTGCTCACCGTTCTTGTGATCATTCTGACCCCACGGGGTGGGATTTTGCGTGGAGCCCCAGATCGAGGGAGATTATCAGTGGTCTTGTATGTCTTCCATTTTCTAATTATTGCTCCCACTGTTGATTTCTTCACTCCAAGCTGGTTGGCTATTGCAGATTCAGTCTTCCCAGCCTGGTGCAGGGCTACAATTTTGTTTCTGGTGTCCTTTGACAGCTCTTTGGTCTTCACCATAGTGGAGTTTGGAGTCAGACTGTTTGAGGGTGTGCACAGGTGTCTTTTTATACTGATAACAAGTTTAAACAGCTGCCATTACTACAGGTAATGAGTGGAGGAAAGAGGAGACTCTTAACCCCTTAGCGACCGCCGATACGCCTTTTAACGGCGGCCGCTAAGGGTACTTAAACCACAGCGCCGTTAATTAACGGCGCTGTGGAAAAAGTCCATAGCGCCCCCCAGAGGCCGATTTTCTCCGGGGTCTCGGCTGCCGAGGGTAGCCGAGACCCCAGAGAACATGATTCGGGGGGGTTTTAACCCACCCCGCATTTGCGATCGCCGGTAATTAACCGTTTACCGGCGATCGCAAAAAAAAAAAAAAAAAGCGATCTTTTTAATTTCTCTGTCCTCCGATGTGATCGCACATCGGAGGACAGAGAAAAGGGGTCCCAGGTGGCCCCCCAATACTCACCTATCTCCCCCGATGCTCCTCATGTCTCCCGGTGGGCGCCGCCATCTTCAAAATGGCGGGCGCATGCGCAGTGCGCCCGCCGGCCGGCATCGGGAGAATCTTTGGGGTCTCGGCTGCCGGGGGTAGCCGAGACCCCAAAGAGCATGATCGGGGTCGGTATTACCGACCCCTGTTTTGCGATCGCTGGTAATTAACTGTTTACCGGCGACCGCAAAAAAAAAAAGTAAAGTGTAATTCTCTGTCCTCTGATGTGATCGCACATCAGAGGACGGAGAAATAGGGGTATTCGGGGACCCTAGCATACTCACCTAGGTCCCTGGATCCTCTTGCTGCTCCTCCTGGCCGCCGGCAGCAGAACATGGCGGACGCATGCCCAGTGCGCCCGCCATCTGCCTCCATCTACCGGCCGGCAGGAGAACAGCAGTTGGGGCTAAAATTAGGGGTAGGGTTAGGGGTAGGGTGAGGGGTAGGGTTAGGGCTAGGGTTGGGGCTAAATTTAGGGTTGGGGCTAAATTTAGGGTTAGGGTTGGGGCTAAACTTAGGGTTAGGCTTCTTTCACACTTACGTCGGTACGGGGCCGTCGCAATGCGTCGGCCCGACATACCGACGCACGTTGTGAAAATTGTGCACAACGTGGGCAGCAGCTGTAGTTTTTCAACACATCCGCTGCCCAATCTATGTCCTGGGGAGGAGGGGGCGGAGTTACGGCCACGCATGCACGGTCAGAAATGGCGGATGCGACGTACAAAAAAACGTTTCATTGAACTTTTTTTGTGCCGACGCTCCGCCAAAACACAACTGATCCAGTGCACGACGGACGCGACGTGTGGCCATCCGTCACGATCCGTCGGCAATACAAGTCTATGGGCAAAAAACGCATCCTGCGGGCACATTTGCAGGATCCGTTTCTTGTCCAAAATGACGGATTGCGACGGAATGCCAAACAACGCAAGTGTGAAAGTAGCCTTAGGGTTAGGGTTGGGGCTAAAGTTAGGGCTAGGGTTGGGGCTAAAGTTAGGGTTAGAGCTGGGATTAGGGTTAGGGTTTGGATTAGGGTTGGTATTAGGGTTAGGGTTGGCATTAGGGTTACGCTTGGGATTAGGGTTAGGTTTGGGATTAGGGTTAAGGTTAGGGTTGTGATTAGGGGTGTATTGGGATTAGGGTTAGGTTTGAGGTTAGGGTTGAGATTAGGATTAGGGGTGTGTTGGATTTAGGGTTTTGATTAGGGTTATGGTTAGGGTTGACATTAGGGTTGTTTTGGGGTAAGGGTTGTGATTATGGTTAGGGTTAGTGATTAGGATTATGGATGAGGTTAGGGTTAGGGGTGTGTTGGAGTTGGGTTGGAGCTAGAATTGGGGGGTTTCCACTGTTTAGGTACATCAGGGGGTCTCCAAACACGACAGCCAATTTTGCGCTCAAAAAGTCAAATGGTGCTCCCTCCCTTCTGAGCTCTGCCGTGCGCCCAAACAGTGGGTTACCCCCACATATGGGGCATCAGCGTACTTGGGATAAATTGGACAACAACTTCTGGGGTCCAATTTCTCTTGTTACCCTTGTGAAAATAAAAACTTGGGGGCTACAAAATCTTTTTTGTGAAAAAAAAAAATATTTTTTATTTTCACGACTCTGCATTCTAAACTTCTGTGAAGCACTTGGGCATTCAAAGTTCTCACCACACATCTAGATAAGTTCCTTGGGGGGTCTAGTTTCCAAAATGGGGTCACTTGTGGGGGGTTACTACAGTTTAGGTACATCAGGGGCTCTGCAATCGCAACATAATGCCCACAGACCATTCTATCAAAGTCTGCATTCCAAAAAGGCGCTCCTTCCCTTCCGAGCTCTGCCGTGCGCCCAAACAGTGGTTTACCCCCACATATGGCGCATCAGCGTACTCGGGATAAATTGGACAACAACTATTGCAGTCCAATTTCTCCTGTTACCCTTGTGAAAATAAAAACTTGGGGGCTACAATATCTTTTTTGTGGAAAAAAAAATATTTTTTATTTTCACGACTCTGCATTCTAAACTTCTGTGAAGCACTTGGGCATTCAAAGTTCTCACCACACATCTAGATAAGTTCCTTGGGGGGTCTAGTTTCCAAAATGGGGTCACTTGTGGAGGGTTTCTACTGGTTAGGTACATCAGGGGCTCTGCAAACGCAACATAATACCCGCAGACCATTCTATCAAAGTCTGCATTCCAAAACGGCGCTCCTTCCTTCCGAGCTCTGCCGTGCGCCCAAACAGTGGTTTACCCCCACATATGGGGTACCAGCATACTCAGGACAAATTGGACAACAACTTTTGGGGTCCAATTTCTCTTGTTACCCTTGTGAAAATAAAAATTTGGTGGCTAAAAAATCTTTTTTGTGGAAAAAAAAAATATTTTTTTATTTTCACGGCTCTGCATTATAAACTTCTGTGAAGCACTTGGGCATTCAAGGTTCTCACCACACATCTAGATAAGTTCCATGGGGGGTCTAGTTTCCAAAATGGGGTCACTTGTGGGGGATTTCTACTGTTTAGGCACATCAGGCGTCCGATCTCAATTCCAGCCAATTCTACATTGAAAAAGTAAAACGGCACTCTTTCTCTTCCAAGCTCTGCGGTGCGCCCAAACAGTGGTTTACCCCCACATATTGGGTATCGACGTACTCAGGAGAAATTGCACAACAACTTTAGTGGTCTAATTTCTCCTGTTACCCTTGTGAAAATAAAAATTTGTGGGCAAAAAGATCATTTTTGTAGAAAAAATGCAATTTTTTTTTTTCACGGCTCTACGTTATAAACTTCTGTGAAGCACATCGGGGTTCAAAGTGCGCGCCACACATCTAGATAAGTTCCTTAAGGGGTCTAGTTTCCAAAATGGTGTCACTTGTGGGGGGTTTTCACTGTTTAGGCACATCAGGGGCTCTCCAAACGCGACATGGCGTCCAATCTCAATTCCAGCCAATTCAACATTGAAAAAGTAAAACAGCGCTCCTTCACTTCCAAGCTCTGCGGTGCGCCCAAACAGTGGTTTACCCTCACATATGGGGTATCGACGTATTCAGGAGAAATCGCACAACAACTTTTGTGGTCTAATTTCTCCTGTTACCCTTGTGAAAATAAGAATTTGTGGGCGAAAAGATCATTTTTGTGTAAACAAAAGCGATTTTTTATTTTCACGGCTCTACGTTATAAACTTCTGTGAAGCACTTGGGGGTTCAAAGTGCTCACCACACATCTAGATAAGTTCCTTAAGGGGTCTAGTTTCCAAAATGGTGTCACTTGTGGGGAGTTTCCACTGTTTAGGCACATCAGGGGCTCTCTAAACGTGACATGGTGTCCGATCTCAATTCCAGCCAATTCTGCATTGAAAAAGTCAAACGGCGCTCCTTCACTTCTAAGTTCTGCGGTGCGCCCTAACAGTGGTTTACCCCCACATATGGGGTATTGGCGTATTCAGGAGAAATTGCATAACAAAATTTATGGTTACATTTCTGTTTTTACACTTGTGAAAATAAAAAAAATGGTTCTGAATTAAGATGTTTGCAAAAAAAAGTTAAATGTTCATTTTTTCCTTCCACATTGTTTCAGTTCCTGTGAAGCACGTAAAGGGTTAATAAACTTCTTGAATGTGGTTTTGAGAACCTTGAGGGGTGTAGTTTTTAGAATGGTGTCACACTTCATTATTTTCTATCATATAGACCCCTCAAAATGACTTCAAATGTGATGTGGTCCCTAAAAAAAAATGGTGTTGTAAAAATGAGAAATTGCTGGTCAACTTTTAACCCTTATAACTCCCTAACAAAAAAAAATTTTGTTTCCAAAATTGTGCTGATGTAAAGTAGACATGTGGGAAATGTTATATATTAACTATTTTTCATGAGATATCTCTCTGATTTAAGGGCATAAAAATACAAAGTTTGAAAATTGCAAAATTTTAAAAATTTTCGCCATATTTCCGTTTTTTTCATAAATAATCGCAAGTAATATCGAAGAAATGTTACCACTAACATGAAGTACAATATGTCACGAAAAAACAATCTCAGAATCAGCGGGATCCGTTGAAGCGTTCCAGAGTTATAACCTCATAAAGTGACAGTGGTCAGAATTGCAAAAATTGGCCTGGTCATTAAGTACCAAATTGGGTCTGTCACTAAGGGGTTAAAGAAGAAGTTACAGGTGTGTGAGAGCCAGAAATCTTGATTGTTTGTTTCTGACCAAATACTTATTTTCCACCATAAAATGCAAAATAAATGATAAAAAAACAGACAATGTGATTTTCTGGATTTTTTTTTCTGTTTGTCTCCCATAGTTGAGGTCTACCTATGATGTAAATTACAGACGCCTCTCATCTTTTTAAGTGGTGGAACTTGCACTATTGCTGACTGACTAAATACTTTTTTGCCCCACTGTATCTTCTGTTACACCATTTTCGTGGCTGTTAATTCCCAGAATAAAGTTTCATCATTAATTCAAGATATATGACATATGTTTTCATTAATGAGTGCTTGAGGTTGTTCTACAATATTGACATTACTTTTTCCTCTAAGGCACCAATTTATTGGAGTGTGCAGATTTGACCTTGACCATTTTATATGGATTGCATGCAGCTACGCCCGGCTCTGCCGTTTGGTCCCCGTCACCTTACCATCCGCTTCTCAGCAACTTCACGCTCCAAACAGCACAGCCGGGCATAGCTCCATGCAATCTCTGGCCATGTTCCCCCAATTCATACTTGCACAGAATCGGCACATATTCTGATCAGATTCCAGCAGCTGGGGGACTGCCCTCGCTTATACACTTCTGGCCTGAAAGTCATTAAGTGGTGAGCGCCAGTGTGACTTAATAATTTCAGAGAGTTGAGTTAATGTCAAAGACCTCAATTTTTGTCTCATCTGACCACAGCACCTTCTCCCAATCACTCACAGAATCATCCAGGTGTTCACTGGTAACCTTCAGACGGGCCGCACATGTGCCTTCTTCAGCAGGGGGACCTTGTGGGCACTGCAGGATTATAAACCTTTATGATGTAATGTGTTACCAGTGGTTTTCTTGGAGACTGTGGTCCCAGCTGCCTTGAGATCATTAACAAGTTCCCCCCTGTGTAGTTTTAGGCTGATCTCTCACCCTCCTCGTGATTAAGTATACCCCACGAGGTGAGATTTTGCACGGTGCCCCAGATCGATGTCGATTGACCGTCATGTCGTATTTCTTCCATTTTCTTACTATTGCACCAACAGTTGTCTCCTTCTCATCCAGTGTCTTACTTATGGTTTCGTAGCCCATTCCAGCTTTGTGCAGGTCTATGATCTTGTCCCTGACATCCTTATAAAGCTCTTTGGTCTTGCCCATGTTGTAGAGGTCAGAGTTTGACTGATTTGAGTCTGTTGACAGGAGTCTTTTATAAAGGTGACTATGTAAGACAGCTGTCTGTAATGCAGGTAACGAGTTGATTAGGAGCGTCTGACTGGTCTGTAGGAGCCAGAACTCTTAAAAGTTGGTAGGGGATCAAATACTTATGCAAATACATTTATATAATTTATACCATGTGATTTTCTGGATTTTATTTTTGATATTCTATCTCTCAATGTTAAAATTAACCTACCCTTAATATTATAGACTGCTCATGTCTTTGTCAGTGGGCAAACGTACAAAATCAGCGAGGGATCAAATACTTATTTCCCCCACTGTACATAGAGAGGAGGTTGTGCGTACACTCCTCTGCTCTGTATTGGACAGGGCTGCAGAGCTTCATTCTCAGGATCCTAAAGTTGTGATTTGCGAGATTATTCGGAATCCCAGTGGTCGGACTCCCAAGTGATCAGCAGGTTATCTTTACACTATGCATAGAGGATAGCTTGTTTTTTTAATAAGCCTGATGAAGGAGCTGCGCGCTCCGAAACGCGCGTCGGGGTCAGGCCTGCCGTTCCCTGTACCTGTGCTGCGTATTTGGAGGTATGTTATCCGTTATGGATACGTTAAACTGATATGTAACCCTGTATGTGTACTCCCCATATGAGGGCACTTGCCCCACATCTATTATATTGGTTATTGCTTTATCTTTCATGTGGGGAGATGGCATGCTACTTTATAATCATATAGCAGCACGGTCCTCGGATCCGGTTGTGGTCTGTTGTTTTGCATTGCCATTTGGGTGCATTTGCATCCCCTACTGTACCCCTGTTCTGTGTTTGGTGTATTTTAATGTTTTCTTAATAAAGTGTTTTTTTTTATGGGACCATATGGCTGCCTGTTCCTTTTTGTTTTCCTTAGTGTATTTCTCTTGGCAGCTGGCCCCTTTACTTTCCATATAGCATATTTTTACTCATGGTAATTTTACCTTACTCTTCCATCATTTTGAGTCTATAATATGCTGGCCTCAATGTTATTATTCTGCTCTGTATTGGACAGGGCTGCAGAGCTTCATTCTCAGGATCCTAAAGTTGTGATTTGCGAGATTATTCGGAATCCCAGTGGTCGGACTCCCAAGTGATCAGCAGGTTATCTTTACACTATGCATAGAGGATAGCTTGTTTTTTTAATAAGCCTTTAAAAATCATCAGTAAATTCTCTTTCCTCACACCAATATACAGATTGTACATACCACTGCCCCACCAGAACCCAGACGCTGTATATCCCACTGACCACTAGACGATGCGTACACCATTACCTACAAGGAAGCAGCTATTGTGTATACCACCATTTACTACTGGACAATGACCTGCACAAAATACAGAATCAATATTACGACGCGGTGTTATGATAATGGCAAACTTACATTACTAATTTCCATTTTAGGGTAATTTGTTTCGGAATATCCAGAAGCAGCTGGGAATAGTGATTGAAGTGCAAACTGCCAAGACCAAGCAGGAGCAGAAGATCACAGAACATAAGGTAACTAGAACTCAACGGTGAAGTTACAGCACCAAGAAGGAAACCAAAGACATACTGATAGGGATTTTAGATTGTGAGCCCCTTCGGGGACAGCAATGATAATGTGTGCAAAATGTAAAGCGCTGCGGAATATGTTAGCGCTATATAAAAATAAAGATTATTATTATTATTGTGGAATAATGGAGATCGCAGGATGGAGACGTTACCGAGCTGCAAATTTTTACAAAAAAAATGGGAACAAAATTTTGAAAACATCTCGATTTATTCACAGCCACACACAGAAATACACGTGTCGGCATATTACTTGTAAGAAACATTTTAATTCCTTGATTCCTGAACTGGGCCCTCCCTCCATGTTTTAAGATGTACTGTCCACAGCCCTCTTTAGTGCAGTACCTATTTCTTAGTTTGTCAAGACAAGTGCTATCTAATTAACATTCTCAGGTCCGGCCTACACGTTGCCGGTACCACACTCATCTTTTTTGCTGTCTCTGGGTCCCCACAAAGCCACAGCTGTACCTTCCTGGGTTCTTGGCTCCGTACCCACTGCAGCTAGGATCTCCTTCCTTTCTGCCCTTAATTTCCACTTTTACAATCCAGTTCTCTCTTGCTATCTCTGTTTCCTTACTGCACACAAACACTGCGGCCTAACAGTTCCACTCCACTGCTTATCACACTGAGAACCTACAACTGTCGATCATTGCCATTCATTCAGACATTCGTGTACGTCGGGTCAGATCTCAGACCACAATACACGGATTGGCTGCAGCTGTCTTGACCGAAGCACAACAACTTCGGACCGATGTGCACAGACGTCTGACTGAGCCCTTGCTTAAATCTGCCTTTCCCCCATTGCAGAACTCTCTGGATCAGGTTTAACTCTCCGCTAACCAGTGTAAATCTTGCAGTGTGCCACGAAGTGACTGTCCTAGAGTGACACGACCCGATGAGTGGTCAGTCACAAAATGGCGAAACACACAACGGTACACCGGGGACACTTTAACAACGGTGGGCCCTGTCGGTAGGGAACGGGGAATGGATACCACCTGCACTCACCTGAGGATGTGCCTTGCTCTAACGTCGCTATATGGGTTCTTTCACCCTTTTGCTGAGCAGGATACCTAGTCCCTCACATGCCCTGCTCCTATCCCTAAGTAGGGAACTGGCAGGTGAGAGTACTGGTCCCACCGCTGCACTAAAACAACACAAGGTAAGGTTACAACAAACACCACGGGGAAAAGGAAACACAAAACAACACTCAGTTTATCACAGTAGAGTAAGGCACCAAATGACAGAATTCAACTGAAGCAGCACTGAACCCAGCAAGCTCCTGACTCCAACTTGGTTGGTCTCCAAAAGGACCTGTATAACCAACAGTCAGCTGATGCATCATGGTGACCTTTTGAAGGATAATGTGTGCAAAATGTAAAGCGCTGCGGAATATGTTAGCGCTATATAAAAATAAATATTATTATTATTATTATTATTATTATTAAGGATGGAGGGAGTGGTCACAAACCACATCATCAGACTTAGCAGCAATCCAATTACACCAGCGGCCACCGGGGAAAAACGGCATTAACCCCCGATAGCCTGAGAGGAAAAAAGGTTGTAATCTGAGAGGCCAGATCTACCGCAGATCCGAACATGGATCGTGACATAGTATTAGGAGAAACTCAATAACAGAACATACTAAAACGGCTGCAGAGCAATTACACAAATATATCACACTTGTGTAGGCATTAGTGCACACGTCAATATCATATAATCTTAATGCAATCTTCAGGGGTACTGTGATTCTTTACACTGGTAAAACCTGAGTATTTAAGCTGGAATAACCTGGGTGTCTTCAGTATAAAGGTACAGTGAGCTAACACATACATTGTACAACTTCATACCTAGGTTAGATCAGTGTTTCCTGCCATGTTTCTGGCTCTCCTGTTATTTCCAGGCTCACAAGCAGCAGCTCTCTGAACATATCGCTAAGGAGTTTGAGAAACTGCGCAAGTTTTTAGATGATGCACAGAAAGAACATCGCCAGCAACTGGACGCCACCTATGATCCCATCCTGAAGGAAATGGAGAAGAACATGGAGAATCTCGTAAAGAAGAAGAAACATCTTGAGAAAAACTTGGAGGAATGTCAGAAGAAGCTAGTAGCCAGCGACGTCACGATATTACAGGTCGGGGTCAGCGTCACTAAAGGTAGTGGAAACATTGCGGCATTGTTAGGATATGAATTTCAATGGTCTCTTTTCCCTTCCCGCAGGATATCGCAGAATTCATACCGCGGTAAGTCCCTGATGACACAGCGTGTCCGGTTTAATCAAAGGTCAGTATTGTGGTGGACCTGGGATACAGGCAGGAAAGACGCAGCATGGACTGAACTGCATAACCGTTACTGCAAGCAGCAGACCTAACACCCTGTAGTTAAGGAGCGGGGACTTTATAACTTTTCTGTATATTTTTTCAACAGTCATTGTAAGACGGGACAGATAGAAGAAAATATCACTGTAATGATGGAAAAACCACCGGAAGGACTGTTCAAGGGACCGTTCCAGTACTATGCCTGGAAGGATATGCTATCTATAGTGCAATCAGGTAATTTATACACCCGTCAGGACTGGATCGTACTGAAGTAAACGCTGAGATATTCTTATGCTTTCCATCAACAGAATAGTGAGTGCAGCTCTGGGGTATAATACAGGATGTAACTCAGGATCAGTAATGTAATGTATGTACACAGTGATTGCACCAGCAGAATAGTGAGTGCAGCTCTGGAGTATAATACAGGAGGTAACTCAGGATCAGTAATGTAATGTATGTACACAGTGACTGCATCAACAGAATAGTGAGTGCAGCTTTGGAGTATAATACAGGATGAAACTCAGGATCAGTAATGTAATGTATGTACACTGACTGCACCAGCAGAATAGTGAGTGCAGCTCTGGGGTATAATACAGGAGGTAACTCAGGATCAGTAATGTATGTACACAGTGACTGCACCAGCAGAATAGTGAGTGCAGCTCTGGGGTATAATACAGGAGGTAACTCAGGATCAGTAATGTATGTACACAGTGACTGCACCAGCAGAATAGTGAGTGCAGCTCTGGGGTATAATACAGGATGTAACTCAGGATCAGTAATGTAATGTATGTACACAGTGACTGCACCAGCAGAATAGTGAGTGCAGCTCTGGAGTATAATACAGGATGTAACTCAGGATCAGTAATGTAATGTATGTACACTGACTGCACCAGCAGAATAGTGAGTGCAGCTCTGGGGTATAATACAGGAGGTAACTCAGGATCAGTAATGTATGTACACAGTGACTGCACCAGCAGAATAGTGAGTGCAGCTCTGGGGTATAATACAGGAGGTAACTCAGGATCAGTAATGTATGTACACAGTGACTGCACCAGCAGAATAGTGAGTGCAGCTCTGGGGTATAATACAGGATGTAACTCAGGATCAGTAATGTAATGTATGTACACAGTGACTGCACCAGCAGAATAGTGAGTGCAGCTCTGGAGTATAATACAGGATGTAACTCAGGATCAGTAATGTAATGTATGTACACAGTGACTGCACCAGCAGAATAGTGAGCGCAGCTCTGGAGTATAATACAGGATGTAACTCAGGATCAGTAATGTAATGTATGTACACAGTGATTGCACCAGCAGAATAGTGAGTGCAGCTCTGGAGTATAATACAGGATGTAACTCAGGATCAGTAATGTATTGTATGTACACAGTGACTGCACCAGCAGAGTAGTGAGTGCAGCTCTGGGGTATAATACAGAATGTAACTCAGGATCAGTAATGTAATGTATGTACACAGTAACTGCACCAGCAGAATAGTGAGTGCAGCTCTGGAGTATAATACAGGATGTAACTCAGGATCAGTAATGTAATGTATGTACACAGTAACTGCACCAGCAGAATAGTGAGTGCAGCTCTGGGGTATAATACAGGATGTAACTCAGGATCAGTAATGTAATGTATGTACACAGTGACTGCACCAGCAGAATAGTGAGTGCAGCTCTGGAGTATAATACAGCATGTAACTCAGGATCAATAATGTAATGTATGTACACAGTGACTGCACCAGCAGAATAGTGAGTGCAGCTCTGGGTATAATACATGATGTAACTCAGGATCAGTAATGTAATGTATGTACACAGTGACTGCACCAGCAGAATAGTGAGTGCAGCTCTGGAGTATAATACAGGATGTAACTCAGGATCAGTAATGTAATGTATGTACACAGTGACTGCACCAGCAGAATAGTGAGTGCAGCTCTGGAGTATAATACAGGATGAAACTCAGGATCAGTAATGTAATGTATGTACACTGACTGCACCAGCAGAATAGTGAGTGCAGCTCTGGGGTATAATACAGGAGGTAACTCAGGATCAGTAATGTATGTACACAGTGACTGCACCAGCAGAATAGTGAGTGCAGCTCTGGGGTATAATACAGGATGTAACTCAGGATCAGTAATGTAATGTATGTACACAGTGACTGCACCAGCAGAATAGTGAGTGCAGCTCTGGGGTATAACACAGGATGTAACTCAGGATCAGTAATGTATGTACACAGTGACTGCACCAGCAGAATAGTGAGTGCAGCTCTGGAGTATAATACAGGATGTAACTCAGGATCAGTAATGTAATGTATGTACACAGTGACTGCACCAGCAGAATAGTGAGTGCAGCTCTGGGGTATAATACAGGATGTAACTTAGGATCAGTAATGTAATGTATGTACACAGTGATTGCACCAGCAGAATAGTGAGTGCAGCTCTGGGGTATAATACAGGATGTAACTCAGGATCAGTAATGTAATGTATGTACACAGTGACTGCACCAGCAGAATAGTGAGTGCAGCTCTGGGGTATAATACAGGATGTAACTCAGGATCAGTAATGTAATGTATGTATACAGTGACTGCAGCAGCAGAATAGTGAGTGCAGCTCTGGGGTATAATACCGGATGTAACTCAGGATCAATAATGTAATGTATGTACACAGTGACTGCACCAGCAGAATAGTGAGTGCAGCTCTGGGTATAATACAGGATGTAACTCAGGATCAGTAATATAATGTATGTACACAGTGACTGCACCAGCAGAATAGTGAGTGCAGCTCTGGAGTATAATACAGGATGTAACTCAGGATCAGTAATTTAATGTATGTACACAGTGACTGCACCAGCAGAATAGTGAGTGCAGCTCTGAGGTATAATACAGGATGTAACTCAGGATCAGTAATGTAATGTATGTACACAGTGACTGCACCAGCAGAATAGTGAGTGCAGCTCTGGGGTATAATACAGGAGGTAACTCAGGATCAGTAATGTAATGTATGTACACAGTGACTGCACCAGCAGAATAGTGAGTGCAGCTCGGGTATAATACAGGATGTAACTCAGGATCAGTAATGTAATGTATGTACACAGTGACTGCACCAGCAGAATAGTGAGTGCAGCTCTGGAGTATAATACAGGATGTAACTCAGGATCAGTAATGTAATGTATGTACACAATGACTGCACCAGCAGAATAGTGAGTGCAGCTCTGGAGTATAATACAGGATGTAACTCAGGATCAGTAATGTAATGTATGTACACAGTGACTGCACCAGCAGAATAGTGAGTTCAGCTCTGGAGTATAATACAGGAGGTAACTCCGGATCAGTAATGTAATGTACGTACATAGTGACTGCACCAGCAGAATAGTGAGTGCAGCTCTGGGGTATAATACAGGAGGTAACTCAGGATCAGTAATGTAATGTATGTACACAGTGACTGCACCAGCAGAATAGTGAGTGTAGCTCTGGAGTATAATACAGGAGGTAACTCAGGATCAGTAATGTAATGTATGTACATAGTGACTGCACCAGCAGAATAGTGAGTGCAGCTCTGGAGTATAATACAGGATGTAACTCAGGATCAGTAATGTAATGTATGTACACATTGTCTGCACCAGCAGAATAGTGAGTGCAGCTCTGGAATATAATACAGGATGTAACTCAGGATCAGTAATTACACAGTGACTGCACCAGCAGAATAGTGAGTGCAGCTCTGGAGTATAATACAGGATGTAACTCAGGATCAGTAATGTTATGTATGTACACAGTGACTGCACCAGCAGAATAGTGAGTGCAGCTCTGGGGTATAATACAGGAGGTAACTCAGGATCAGTAATGTATGTACACAGTGACTGCACCAGCAGAATAGTGAGTGCAGCTCTGGGGTATAATACAGGGTCAGTAATGTAACGTATAAATGGAACAGATCTGCTGAAGATTAATGTTTGTGTTTTCTGCATGATTTGTACAAGACTCTTTTAGAAACATGTAAGAATCCTGCAGGGTAGACAATAGTATCTGTTGTTTATTTGTATCATTCATTTCTGCCATTAGTAAATCTTAAGAAGACCTCTGACACAGGTTGCGAGCTTGAATATTTTAGCCAAAATATCTACTAATACCACATATATTTTTTTCACCTTTACAGGATGTAGGCAGGTCTTGCAATGTTGGTGGGGGAAACTTGTGTGGTTCGTCTTGTGGGGTGCACTCATTTAGTGCAGGCCAGCCGCCTCATCATCTAATAGTATGGGGTCATTAGGCTGTAAGATGGCGTGGTGCACTACCTGTATCTGTGTGACTTGCTCCCAGGGCCAGCGTTAGGGGCAGGCAGACTAGACAGCTGCCTAGGGCCCCCGCTCTCCCAGCCTGTGGCATGCCGCTAATAGCCCACACCACGCAGCTGTTATGGGGCCTATCCGGTGCCAGCGCCGCCCCCCACCCCGCATTCAACTGCATTGGGATTGTAGATGCCAATACAGTTGAAAACGATAATGGAGAGAAAGCGTCAGATGACGTCCCCCTCATCATTCCCCTCTGCTACTGATGCAGTGGGTGCGATGACGGCACTTCATCGCGCAGCATGCTGTGCACTGGGCAGACGGCAGTGCAGCTGCTGAGAGCTGAGACAGGAGCACAGCCGGGATCAATGGGGAACGAGGAGGAGAGGTGAGGATTGAGTTATTTTTTCTCTACTGCATTGTATTCCACAGGGGAAGGCTGCTTTATACTATTTGAGGGGGCTACATTATATTCTGTGGTGTGGAGCTGCATTATACTATATAAGGGGCTATATTTTACTGTATGGGGGCTGCATTATATTCTATGGTGGGCTGCATTATACTATATGAGGGGGCACTGCATTATATTCTATTGGGGTTACATTATATTTTGTGGGTGGCTGCATTATACTATGTGAGGGGGCTGCATTATATTTTATGGGAGAGCTGCATTACACCCTATGAGGGGGCACTGCATTATATTATATGGGGGGCTACATTACATTCTATGGGTGGTTGTATTATGCTATGTGAGGGGGCTGCATTATACTCTGAGGGGGCTACATTATATTCTATGGGGGCTGCATTATACTATGTGAGGGGGCTGCATTATATTCTATGGGAGAGCTGCATTACACCCTATGAGGGGGCACTGCATTATACTCTATGATGGGGCTACATTATATTCTATGGGTGGCTGTATTATACTATGTGAGGGGGCTGCATTATATTCTATGGGGGGCTGCATTAACTATTTGAGGGGGCTACATTATGTTCTATTTGGAGCTGCATTATACTCTGGGGGGGCTACATTATATTCTATGGGGGCTACATTATATTCTATGGGGGCTGCATTATACTATATGAGGGGGCACTGCATTATATTCTATGGGGGGCTACATTATATTCTGTGGGAGACTGCATTATACTATATGAGGCTGCATTATATTCTATGGGAGAGCTACATTACACCCTATGAGGGGGAACTGCATTATATTCTATGGGTGGCTGTATTATACTATGTGAGGGGGCTGCATTATACTCTATGATGGGGCTACATGATATTCTATGGGGGGATGCATTATACTATTTGAGGGGCTACATTATATTCTATGGGGGCTGCATTATACTATGAGGGGACACTGCTTTATATTCTATGGGTGGCTACATTATATTCCGTGGGTGACTGCATTATACTATATGAGGGGACTGCATTATATTCTATGGGAGAGTTGCATTACACCCCATGAGGGAGCACTGCATTATATTCTATGGGGGGCCACATTATATTCTGTGGGTGACTGCATTATACTACGTGAGGGGGCTGCATTATATTCTATGGGAGAGCTGCATTACACCCTATGAGGGGGCACTGCATTATACTCTATGATGGGGCTACAGTATATTCTATGGGGGGCTGCATTATATTCTATGGGTGGCTGTATTATACTATGTGAGGGGGCTGCATTATACTCTATGATGGGGCTACATTATATTCTATGGGGGCTGCATTTTACTATTTGAGGGGGCTACATTATATTCTATGAGGGGGCTGCATTATACTCTGAGGCTACATTATATTCTATGGGGGGCTGCATTATACTATTTGAGGGGGCTGCATTATATTCTATGAGGAGGCTACATATTACTATGTTACTATGATGGCGAACTCAGTCGAGGGGTTCAAGAGAGGCCTGGATGTCTTCCTGGAGCAGAACAATATTGTATCATACAATTATTAGGTTCTGTAGAAGGACGTAGATCTGGGGATTTATTATGATGGAATATAGGCTGAACTGGATGGACAAATGTCTTTTTTCGGCCTTACTAACTATGCTACTATGTTTATTATATTCTATGGGTGGGGGTTACATTATATTCTATGGTGGGGCTGCATTATACTATATGAGGGGGGCTACATTATATTCTATAGAGGCTGCATTGTACTCTGAAGAGGGTTGCATTATATTCTATGATGAGGCTACATTATATTCTATGGGGGCTACATTATATTTTATGGGGGCTGCATTATAGTATGAGGGGGCTGCATTATACTCTATGAGGGGGCTACATTATACTCTGAGGGGGCTACATTATATTCTATTGGGGCTGCATTATATTCTATGGGGGGCTACATCGTATTCTGTGGGGGGCTACATTATATTCCATGGAGGGCTGCATTACACTCTATGAGGGGGCTACATTATACTCTGAGGGGGCTACATTATATTCTATTTGGGCAGCATTATATTCTATGGGGGGCTACATCATATTCTGTGGGGGACTACATTATATTCAATGGGGGGCTGCATTATACTATATGGAACCTGTATTATACTGTATCGAGGACTATGGGGAATGCATTATACTGTATGAAGAACTATGGGGTGCATTACACTATGGGGAGTGCTGTGTACTACATGGAGGACAATGGGGGATGCATTATACTATATGGAGGACTACGAGGAGTGTATTATACTATATAGAGGACTGAGAAGTGTGTTATACTATATGAAGGACTGAGGAGTGTATTTTAACATATGGAGAACTATGAGAAGTGTATTATACTATATGGAAGACTATGGGGCACATTATATTATATGTAGGACTATGGGGTGTGCATTATATAATATGGAGGACTGTGGTGCAAATTATATTATATTATATGGAGGACTATAGGGAATGTATTACATTATATGGATGACTATGGGGAGTGTATTCTACTATATGGAGGACTATGAGGAGTGTATTATACTATATGGAGAACTATGGGGCATATTATATTATATGGAGGACTATGGGGTGAGCATTATACAATATGGAGGACTGTGGTGCAAATTATATTATATGGAGAACTATGAGGAGTGTATTATACTATATGGAGGACTATGGTGAGTGTGTTATACTATATGGAGGACTATGGATAGTGTATTATACGATATATGGTGGAATATGGGTAGTGTATTACACTATATGGTGGACTTTGGGATGTGTATTATACTATATGGAGGACTTTGGACCGTGTATTATACTATATGGAAGACAATACGGAATGTATTATACTATATGGAGGACTTTGGGGCACATTATTTTATAAGGAGGGCTATGGGATGTGCATTATACAATATGGAGGACTGTAGTGCAAATTATTTTATATGGAGGACTATGGGGTGCATTATACTATGGAGGACTATGGAGAGTGAATTATACTATATGGAGGACTATGGAGAGTGTATTATACTATATGGAAGACTATGAGGAGTGTACTATACCAGAGGTCCCCAACTCCAGTCCTCAAGGCCCACCAACAGGTCATGTTTTCAGGATTTCCTTAGTCTTGCGCAGGTAATAATTGCATCACCTGTGCAATGCAAAGGAAATCCTGAAAACATGACCTGTTGGTGGGCCTTGAGGACTGGAGTTGGGGACCTCTGTACTATACTACATGGGGGAATGTATTATACTATATGGAGGAATATGGGGAGTGTATTATACTATATGCAGGACTATGAGGAGTGTATTATACTATATGGACTTTGGGGCACATTATTTTATATGGAGGACTATGGGGTGTGCATTATACAATATGGAGGACTGTGGTGCACATTATACTATATGGAGGGCTATCGGGTGTATTATACTAAACAAGCAAAATGCTACCTGTTCATAGAGTGATTGGATTACTTATGCCAAAACAAAAATCTTTGTTCTGAACAGCACATCGCCCGGTGAAATCTGCAGAAATGCTGCTAACATGATGCTGTATGAGGACAGATTGATCTATTAGTAAGTCCCCATCATTGTTCCTCAGCCGGTGGAAAGAGTCCAGGAAACAATTTGCTTCAATATTGTTGATCACACTTGTTTAGCGACCTGAAAAATACAAACAAAATGCTTTTGTGTTAACTGTAATATGTTAGCATTGGGACACCATTTTATATATTTTTTCCCAGGGCCCAACTTTGTCTAAAACCGGCTCTGCTTGCTCCTTGTACAAGCTTTATCTGTTTGCATCTATTGAACTAAGGGAACCTCTCCCATGGTTTATCGATGTGGGAGAGGTTGTTTTAGTAGCATTTTATATCTGTGCTGCCTCCATCTTTTATCATGGAGGCCTTCTGCAATATATTGGTACTGTGACCAAGTATTGGTAAGAATTGTTGTTTTTTTGTTTCTGTCATGTTTAAAAGGTTTGTGCCAAGTTTTGACATTATCCCTTAATCATTGGATAGGGAATAATTTCTTGACCGCTGGGAACCCCGACCAATTTCAACTACAGAGCCCTGAAGAGTCTCGTCGGAGGTGGAGCGGACGCTGAGCAAGTGCACTTCTGTTTCATTCAGTCTCAGTGGAAATGCTGGATATAGCCAGATCCTTTAGTCTTAGGCATGAAGCGTACAACTTATGCTTTTTAGGAGACAGATCCTGGATAAAGTCAGAAATATTATCATCTATATGTTTCAAGTAATCTTCAAGCTCTTCCATGTTATCTTATTCCATAGTTGCCTCACCTCTGACGCTAGATCCCGAGACAGCTCACCGCAATCTCCTGTTGTCTGATGACTTGACCAGGCTTTCCTACAAGCCCAACGTCTTTAGGAGGGTTGTGGACAGGTGAGATGGGAACGACTGTGTCCATGTTTTAGAAGTGAGAAGCCTCAATCCAAAGTTTCAGCTAAATGTTACCAGAAGTTTACACAGTGCAAATTACATCATCAAAAGTTGCATAAAAAGCAATCAAAAGATACCTGATACAAATAACATGTCCACAAGATGCTGGACAGTTGTATTAAATGCATAATCTTCAACCTCCATGGTATAATCTGCCTGACAGCACAAGGAAAGAAATTCCCGCCTCCGCAAAAGGTAAAGATATTAAAACATGACTTTTAATAGCGTCATTAAACGTAAAAAAATAAAATAAAAAGCGGGGAAGGGGAAAACAGGGGAAGGACAGGTCTACACGTTTCAGGCTCACAAGCTGGAATTTCGTTCCTTGTGCTGTTCCTGCCCAGAATTTGGTCAAATGTACGTTTATTAGAAAATCTAAAATAACACCTTAAGAAAACCTCAGTGCACAAAGTAAGTGATGAACATACAGATAATTTCAAAATATTTTGGTAAACCATATCTTGAGACGGTTACATGTCCTTCAATAAAGAGCCGATATCTTTGTCTCCTCTTATATGCACCAAAATATAAGTGGAAGGGATTAAAGGGTAACAAGAGGGACAAGTGGGCTAGATAGGCTCTATAGGAGATATCCCAGGTACTACCACACACGGCCTAGGATGCCCAACGTGTCCACTGAAACATCCATGCCTATGCATCAGAACGACAAGTAATATCTGCCCTTATCTATCACATGTCACCCAGCGTCCCTTCCCCACTTATAGCCTAGTTGTTTGTCTAGTCTAGGCTCCCTGTAGACATATCAGCAGAGGGCCTGCAGGGTAAGTGAGGGCCGGCCACCGTGGAGCGGGGACGCCAAATATATTTAGCATGCCAACCTCCGTTGGTAGGCATGGATGTTTCAGTGGACACGTAGGGCATCCTAGGCCATGTGTGGCAGTACCTGGGATATCTCCTATAGAGCCAATCTAGCCCACTTGTCCCTCTTGTTACCCTTTAATTCCTCCACTTATATTTTGGTGCATATAGGAGACAAAGATATCGGCTCTTTATTGGAGTACATGTGACCATCTCAAGATATGGTTTAGCAAAATATTTTGAAATTATCTGTATGTTCATCACTTACTTTGTGCACTGAGGTTTTCTTTAGGTGTTATTTTAGACTAGATGATGGCCCAATTCTAACGCATCGGGTATTCTAGAATGCACAGCCACGTAGTATATAACACAGCCCACGTAGTATATAGCATAGCCACGTAGTATATTGCACAGTCCACGCAGTATATAACACAGCCACGTAGTATATAGCACAAGCCACGAAGTATATAGCACAGCCCAAGCAGTACATAACACAGCCACGTAGTATATAGCACAGGCACGTAGCATATAGCAGTGCCACGTAGTATATTGCACAGCCCACATAGTATATAGCACAGCCATGTAGTATGTTGCACACCCCATGCAGTATATAACACAGCCCATGCAGTATATAACACAGCCATGTAGTATATAGCACAGGCACACAGTATATTGCACAGCCCACGTAGTATATAGCACAGCCACGTAGTATATAGCACAGCCACGTAGTATATAACACAGCCCAAGTAGTATATAGCACAGCCCACGCAGTATACAACACAGCCACATACTATATTGCACAGCCACGTAGTATATAGCACACCCCTCGTAGATTGCACAGCCCACGTAGTATATAGCACAGCCCACACAGTTATATAACAGTCATGTACTATATTGCACAGGCACGTATATAACACAGGCCACGCAGTACATAACACAGCCCACGTAGTATATAGCAATGTGGGCACCATATCCCTGTTAAAAAAAAAAAAAAAACTATTAAAATAAAAAATAGTTATATACTCACCATCCGTCGGCCCCCGGATCCAGCCGAGGCCTTTACCGATGCTCCTCACGACGCTCCGTTCCCAGTAATGCCTTTCGGCAATAACCCGTGATCATCGTCATCATCTCGCAAGACCGCTACGTGATCTCGAGTCATTGCCGCAATGCATTCTTGGGACCGGAGCGCAAGAAGCTGCGGCGGAATTCAGAAGGTGAGAATATAATGTTGCTTTTTTAAAATTATTTTTAACATTCTATGTTTTTACTATTGATGCTGCATAGGCAGCATCAATAGTAAAAAGTGAAGCGGTGTTTAACTCCCGCCCCAATCAGCGACCCAGGATTTCCGATACGGAAGTTACAGACAGACGGACGGAAGTACCCCTTAGGCAATTATAATAATCTTTATTTATATAGCGCCAACATATTCCGCAGCGCTTTACAGTTTAACAGTTTCAAACACAAAAGTCATAAGTAACAACGTTAACAATACAATAATTAAAGCAAAATAAGCCGCCCCTGCTGGTGAGAGCTTACAATCTACAATGAGGTGGGGGAGATACAAAGTACAGGTGTGTATTTACAATGATGTATTTACAATCATGGTCCAGCCATCTTCAGGGGTTGGGGAATAGATGGGGATAGTGAATGGGAAACACACACACAAACATAACATAACTTTGATTAGTGAACGTGATAGGCCGCTCTGAACAAATGTGTTTTGAGCGAGCGCCTAAAACTATGCAAATTATGGATGGTCCTAATATCTTGGGGTAGAGCATTCCAGAGGATTGGCGCAGCACGGGAGAAGTCTTGGAGTCGGGAGTGGGAGGTACGGATTAGTGCAGAGGTTAGCCGAAAGTCATTTGCAGAGCGCAGTGGTCTGTTAGGCTGATAGACAGAAATGAGGGAGGAGATGTAAGGGGGTGCCGCACTGTGGAGAGCTTTGTGGGTGAGAACAAGTACTTTGAATTGTATCCTGTAATGAATGGGCAGCCAGTGTAACGACTGGCGAAGAGCGGACGCGTCCGAGTAACGATTAGCCAGATGGACGACCCTGGCTGCTGCATTAAGGATGGACTGGAGAGGGGAAAGTCGAGTGAGGGGGAGGCCAATTAATAGAGCGTTACAGTAGTCCAGGCGGGAGTGGATCAGGGCGACCGTGAGGGTTTTAGCTGTCTCCATGGTGAGAAAAGGGCGGATTCTAGAGATGTTCTTTAGGTGTAAGCGGCACGAGCGGGCAAGAGATTGTATATGGGAGGTGAAGGAGAGATCGGAGTCAAACATAACACCCAGACAGCGCGCCTGCTGCCGGGGTGTTATTACGGTGCCACCCACGGGGAGGGAAATGTCAGATTTAGGGAGGTTAGTAGATGGTGGGAGCAGAAGAAGTTCAGTTTTGGAGAGGTTGAGTTTCAGATAGAGAGCGGACATGATGTTGGAGACTGCGGACAGACAGTCAGTGGCGTTCTGTAGTACAGCGGGGGTAAGGTCAGGGGATGACGTATATAGTTGTGTGTCGTCGGCATAAAGATGGTACTGAAAGCCAAATCTGCTGATGGTCTGTCCAATTGGGGCCGTGTAGAGAGAGAACAGAAGGGGGCCAAGGACTGAGCCCTGAGGTACCCCAACAGTGAGAGGAAGAGGAGATGAAGTGGAGCCAGAGAACAGAACACTGAAGGAGCGGTCAGAAAGATAGGAGGAGAACCAGGAGAGAGCAGTGTCCTTAATGCCTAGTGACTGGAGCCTAGAGAGCAGGAGGGGGTGGTCAACAGTGTCAAAAGCTGCAGAAAGGTCGAGAAGAATGAGCAGAGAGTAGTCACCATTACGTTTTGCTGTCAGAAGGTCATTGGTCACTTTGATGAGTGCAGTTTCTGTCGAATGTAGGGGGCGGAAACCGGACTGTGAAGGGTCTAGGAGGGAGTGAGTGGAGAGGTAACGGGTAAGGCGGGAGTATATCAGGCGCTCCAAGAGTTTAGAGATGAAGGGGAGATTGGAGACCGGTCTGTAGTTGTTTGTGCAGGATGGGTCGAGGGTGGGTTTCTTTAGTAATGGAGTAATGATAGAGTGTTTGAAGGAGGAGGGGAAAATGCCAGAGGAGAGGGAGAGATTAAAGATTGTAGTTAGGTGACTTGTGACAACTGGAGAGAGAGACTGGAGGAGATGTCAGGGAATGGGGTCGGTAGTGCATGTAGTCGGACGAGAAGAGGAGAGGAGCCTGGAGACTTCTTCTTCTGTGATGGGATCGAATGTGGAGAGTGAGCCAGGGGCAATGAGGGGAGGGATGGGAGTCATTGAACTTAGTTGTTGGGAGCGGATTTCCTGACGGATATTGTCTATTTTCTCTATACAGTGGGAGGCCAGGTCACCAGCACAAATATCTGTGATAGGGGCTTGTGCTTTTGGCCTAAGGAGGGAGTGAAAGGTGTCAAAAAGTTTCTTGGGGTTGTTGGATAGTGAGGAGATCAGAGTGGTAAAGTAGGTCTGTTTAGCGAAGTGAAGGGCAAAGTTATAGGTCCTTAACATAAATTTGAAGTGTATGAAGTCTTCTGGTGTGCGTGTTTTCCTCCATAAGCGTTCAGCACACCTAGAGGATCGCTGGAGAAATCGGGTTTGCGATGTGAGCCAGGGCTGTTTTATTCTGTGTTTGGAGGTCCTGAGGGTGAGGGGAGCTACTTGGTCAAGGGTGCTTCTAAGAGTGTCATTGAAGTGATGTACCGCCAGATCAGGACAGGAAAAGGAAGATATTGGGGACAATGATGAGCGTAGGGAGTCTGAAAGTGTAAGAGGGTTAATGGCTTGTAGATTTCTGACTGAATGGTGTGTAGGAGGGTGCTGGGGTGAGCGAGGATATGTGAGTGTGAAGGAGAGAATGTTGTGGTCAGAGAGGGGAAGCGGTGAGTTATCCATGTAGGAGATTGAGCAGAGCCGGGCAAAAACCAGGTCCAGGGTGTTACCGTCTTTGTGTGTTTCAGAGGTTGAGAGCTGTGAGAGGTCGAGAGAAGTGGTTAGTGACAGAAGCTGGGATGCAGATGTGGAAGTGGGGCTGTTAATGGGGATGTTGAAGTCTCCCAGGATAAGGGTTGGTAGTTCTGAGGACATGAAGTGCGGCAGCCAGGCAGAGAAATGGTCCAGGAAGCGGGTGGGTGAGCCTGGGGGCCGGTATATGACCGCTACTCTGAGGGAGAGGGGGCGAAAGAGCCTGATGGTGTGGACCTCAAAGGAAGGGAATGAGAGTGATGGAACTGAGGGGATGACCTGGAAAGTGCATTGTGGGGACAGGAGTATGCCAACTCCACCACCAGGTCTGTTTGTTGGTCTCGGGGAATGGGAGAATTGTAAGCCACCATGGGTAATGGCAGCAGGAGAGACAGTGTCAGAATCCTGAATCCAGGTTTCCGTGAGGGCCAGCAGATTCAGAGAGTTTTTCAGAAAGTAATTGTGTAGGAAAGGAAGCTTGTTACATACAGACCGTGGATTCCAAAGGGCACAATTAAAAGAAGGAGGGGATGAAGGAGTGCAATTAATATTAGTAAGATTATTAAGGTTTCGATGTGAGGTAGGGTAGGGGTTGAGGTTGGTGGATGGTGGACCGGGGTTTGGGGAGATGTCTCCTGATATCAGCAGGAGTAGGAAGATAAAAAGCAAGTAGTTTTTGGGATTGTATGAAGTTTTTTTATGCAGTCTGTTTGGGTAAGATGGACTGAGGTTTTTCAGGAAGGTGAGAAGTGCATGGGAGCTGTACATGGGAGAGGGAAGGAGAGAGGAGCTGATGTATATGAGTCGTGATGGAGGGGGGATTGGGCGGTGGATGTGGATTGCAAGGGAGCATAGGAGGATAGGAATAATGCACATGGATAGAAGGGAGTGCAGAGTGTGGGTTACCTGACTCCTGCCCTGACTAACTGCCATGGAATAACTGCGGTGTTACGACGCTTATCTTCTGTGACGCTTTGCTTATGGGACGCTAGCAATTATATACATTTTATAATAAACGTACATTTTAATGGTTATATGTTCACACCTATAGTCCCTTATTATTATTTATACCTTCCCAGTACATATGATCTCCTAACTTGTGGTCTGGTCTTATTTTGCATATGTCCTGAGCACTTTGGAACGTCCTTGTCCTGGATTACCTTGCTCTGTATAACAAAGTTAAAACCACCTTTTACTATACATGGGGTTGTTGGGGTCATTCATGCTCCTCACAAAGATGCCTTGTGGCTGCTATGAGAATATGTGGAAACGCTTACTACATTACACATCTGCCACGTAATCAATTAACTTATTACCGCTTTAGAAATCCTAAGAGTAACTTCTCTTCCACTTGTATAATTAAATAATCCAAAAACCGCAACTAAATGTAAATTAGCTGATATTTGATTTTACATCTGATATTTGCAACAGTGGGACTGATATTCCACAAGTATGGTACTCCAACCATAGCATGGCTTTCCATGCGACTGGGTTCACTGTGTAGGAACGCTGCTCATATCGGAATGAAATCATTACTTTGACTATTGAGGGTGGACATATATATGGAAAATTTAACAAGAAATAACAAACCTTCAGGTGATTAAACTAGTCATCATTTTAGGTTTCCTCTAGCCCAAAGAGGTTCTCTAATGTAGATTTAGCTTTGACCAGCGAAGGATTCAATAATGGCCGCCACTACTGGGAAGTCGACATAGATGGGAAGAAGGACTGGGACATCGGTTTAATGAAGGAGACGTTGAATAGGAAGGATACAGATCACATTTTTCTACTTGATCTCTGGGGGGTGTCTTACAACAGCCAACTTGGCCTTCAGTTATTGAGTGAGACGATTACAGTTCTGGGCATTTATGAGTCACCGAGGAGAGTTGGAGTTTACCTGGATTACGATGGCGGTCAGATCTCCTTCTATGATGTGCAGAAGAAAACTCATCTCTGCAGCTTCTCCGCGACCTTCACTGGGAGACTTTATCCATACCTTGGAAGCAGCAAAGCTGAAGATGCCCAGATGAACATGGTCCACATTCGACTGTGATCAGATGCTTGTCGTAACCGAAAATGGAATATGCGATGTATAGTAGAACTTACAATGTCCGAAAAGTCGCCTGTAACATTTTCTGCTCCCCCATAAACAGAAATCATGCACAATGTGACACTGCAATCACCAATAAATGATCCATTCGGGTTAAGCCAATAAAGCTTAATCACTGTGTTCCAAGAAGTTATATTTTAGTAGACTTTGGGGAAAAATTACTTAGATGAGCAATTTTCTTCAAACCAGTCCAAAACAAAAAAAGTCCACCAGTGTAAATTCAGATAGCTATCTCTTTATAGGACTTATACAGAACCAACAGTAGTTAGGCTACTTTCACACTTGCGTTTTTCAGCTTCCGTTGCAATCCGTTGATTTTTGAGAATGCAGGATCCTGCAAAAAAAATTTGCAGGGTATTAGCGACGGATTGTGACGGATGGCCATCCGTTTCATCCGTCGTGCACTGGATACGTCGGAAAATATCATAGTAACGTTTTTTCTGCACGTCGTCGGCGATAATGGAAGCCTATGGACGCAGGATCCGTCGCTGACCGTCACACACTGAAATCCAGCAACGGATTCCCGAAATGATTTTCAAATCTCTCTCGCTCTCGGAACTTGTGTACGACGCATCCGTCATTACACTGGATGCGTCGCACACGTTTTTCACCTTTTTTCGTGACGTCCGTCAATACGTCATTTTGCTGCACACCAACAGACAGCAGAAAACGCAAGTGTGAAAGTGGCCTTAGTGGGCCCGATGACGTTACGATCTGCACACCTGCTGCGACGCATCTACAATTACCAGATGTTGTGCACCTGTCCAGTTCGATACAATGGACACCATTTGTTGGGGGAGCGTTGGTAGGCCCTCATACACAATAGACTGACAGGCAATCTAGAATATATCGGTAGATTTGGATAATTTCGTCCTTAGTGCCCTTATACACATTGGATTATAGTTGATGGAAAATTTGCGTTTTCCACTAAAACGACAAAAATTTGGATAAACATTTAAGTCCACTGACCACAGATTAGCATTGCTTGGAATTAAATCATCATTTTATTAATAATAATAATCTCTGTCTTTATATAGCGCCAACATATTCCACATCGCTTTACAGACATTATCATTGCTGTCCCCGATGGGGCTCACAATCTAAATTCCCTATCAGTATGTCTTTGGATTGTGGGAGGAAACCGGAGAACCCGGAAGAAACCCACGCAAACACGGGGAGAACATTTTCAAGTGTTAATTTCTTCCTACATGACGTACAAAGACCTTTGTGCCGATGCTCCTGTCTTTGGATGGCCATTATAAGAGGCCGTGATTTTTACTATATACTGCAATACAATTCTGTTGCAGTATATAGTACGAGCGATAGGTCAATATTAACTATTACATAATGGATAAACTTTGCAACCTAATACAGCATCTGTCTCAAATAGGTCAACCTTGTAGATTGTGAGCCCTCGCGGGCAGGGTCCTCTCTCCTCCTGTATCTTCACCCATCCCTTGTAGATTGTGAGCCCTCGCGGGCAGGGTCCTCTCTCCTCCTGTATCCTCACCCATCCCTTGTAGATTGTGAGCCCTCGCGGGCAGGGTCCTCTCTCCTCCTGTACCAGTTGTGACTTGTATTGTTCAAGATTATTGTACTTGTTTTTATTATGTATACCCCTCCTCACATGTAAAGCGCCATGGAATAAATGGCGCTATAATAATAAATAATAATAACTAAGAGCCATCAGTGATATAGCATTACAGGAACACACTTGCTGCTGTCCGGATAACTCACTTTGCTTGTCTTTGTACGGTGACTTGTACAGAGCGCCACTTTGTGGTGGATTAGTGACAATTTTTAAACCTGCAAACCTTCATGCGGTTAGTTCCCCTCGATGCACTTCCTGGAATCTACACCTCTTCTGAACTAACGTAAATGTTCCCTGAAGCTTACAAACAGCTTTCTTGCAGGTTCACCCATGTAAAAAAAAAAAAAAACTGGCAAAGAAAAATGATCATGTATAACACATACTGTGTTTTGCATGATATAAATCACAGGGCCAACTCGTAACATGCATGTTTAATAGGCCCAAAAAGACCAAAGTTCACATCTATGATTTCCAGGTGATGAAATTGTCCTTTTGCCATGTATTGCGAGTTCCTTTTAATCCATTCCTCAATAGCTTAACTTTAACGACTTCTTACCAAGGCCAAAAAGAAAAAGGAGCTGAGTTTGTCAAGCTTGATCCGAATAGGTTAAAATTATCGATTTATTTTAAACATAGAAAATCCATAGAAGAGCGTTGAGTGGATACTAATCATCAACATGTTTTAAACGTTATGTATATGTTCTTAATCATATTGTAGTTCCAATTTTCCTTTTTGCATTCTCATTTTTACGTCTCTTCTTCCAAGAGCCATAACTTCTTTATTTTTCCTTACCAGCACCTGTTTGAGAGATAGTATTTTGAGGGACAAGTTATAGTTTTCAATGACACCATTCATTTTAACATATCATGTATTTATAAAAGGGGAAAAATTCCAAGTTCAGCAAAAAAAGAAAAGAATTTTATTTTTGCAGCGTTTATGGCGAGAAACTCAGTCACTGAGGAATCTGAGAGCAGATGGTCTAGCTCGATTGTCCTGCTTCCAAAACCCGATGGCGAGTGGAAATTCTGTAACGATTTTAGGAAGCTGAATGAAGCCTTCAAATTCGATGCATACCAAATGACGATTGTCGATGAGCCGATCAAGAGACTTGGGTAGGCAAGGTATATAACCACCTTGGATTTAAGGAAGGGATATTGGCAAATCCCTATGTCACAATATGCCAAGGAGAAGACTACTTTTCTACGCCCGACAGATGCTTCCAACACGTCCAGATGCCGTTTGGACTGCAGAGAGCCCCGGCCACCTTCCATGGGGCAATGAACCGGATTCTTGCACCCCATAAGAATTATGGCGCTGCATACCTGGATATTGTAGTCTTAAACCCAGGTTGGGGAAGTCATCTGAAAAAGGTCCAGGTGGTGTTTGATGCTCTTAGGATGGCTGGCTTTTCCATACCGCCCCAAAAAAATGTGCCATGGGGAAAGAAGAGGCCAAATACCTAGGATATGCAGTAGGTAGAGGCGAGATCAAACCCCAGCTTAGTAAAGTTGACGAAATTCAAAACTGGCAGGCACCGCTCTCAAGGAAGCAAATTGGAGCCTTTCTAGGAATAATGAGGTTCTACTGGAGATTCATCCCAAACTTTGCCATGATGGCCACACCCCTGCCTGAACCCCCTTAAGGGGATGAAATCGGCTATGGTCAAATGGACTGCGGAGGCGAAGATGGCCTTTCAAGAGCTTAAAGTAGCTCCGTGTAAGCAGCCGATCCTGGTTTTCCCTGAATTTAAGAAGGAATTTGAACTCCAGAGGTTTCAGAAGGCGGTTTAGGAGCAGTCTTTTCTCAGGAGATACATGGGAAGGGGCACTCCATTCTGTACTTGAGTAAGAAGTTGTCAGCATGTGAAAAGAATTATAAAGGAATGCTTGGCCATAAAATGGGCAGTGAACGCATTACAGTACTATCTGGTAGGGTGAAAATTTATATCATTATCCGACCATGCCCCACTCAGGTGGATGAGGGAAAAATGCTTGAGTTACCTGCTGGTTTACAGCCCTGCAGGATTTCAGCTTCCATGTTGAACACAGAGTCGGGAAGCTACATGGTAATGCCGATGCTCTCTCAAGAATCCCGTGTCTAGTAGTAGAAGGTGCCAAACCCCATGGCTGTAGGCAGAGGGGGGAGGTATGTAAGGTGGCTACCGGACACATAGTTGATTGGAGGTATGTATCACAGAGGTGGTTGTCATTGGTTTTGTAAACCTGCAGTATTTAGCTAGTGCACATAGTACTAAGAGGCCTTTTTGGTGGATCTGGGCCAGGGTTTACGTGCAGCCTTAGAAATGGGTGGGTCTGGCTGACAACACACACCCCACCTCTAGTTAATCATCTGTAGTTCAGATGTTAAAATGGCTTCTGCTGGATACATGGTCTGTGTGTATAGAGGAAGATGGCCTCCTGTGTCATCTCCAGACTGAACCAGCATACTGGATGCGATCCAGCCTGTGTGACCATGACTGGCTCTAAAGAGACTTTGTCAAGAACTGTTTATATTGTTTTGCCTGCACTCAGAGGCCATTTGTTTCTCCTTTGCTTGGAGCTCGTTTATGAAGCACCAATAAACCAGCATGGACATTTTTTTAAATCAGATCTTTTTTATTGGTAAGAAAATATACAATATTAAAAGTCATCCATTCAATAATATGTTTATGGTTACATAACAGTCCATCACAGTATTGTTATCAAGTAAATTTAAACACTGTCCAGATATATAAACATCTCTATTTCTTTTTTATGGTTTATTATAAAAATAGGAATCAATAGCTCTCCCATCCCCCACCTCCCAGATAACAAACTACGGTAATTGTTGATATTGTTCAACAATTTTGGTTCTGAAGTCCTCAGACAGTTCTTTTCTCCTCTTTCTGTTCTCCATGCTTAGTGTGGCACACACAGACACACAAAGCAAAGATTTCTGGTTTCAGGTGTGATTTCCACATTGCCCACACCTGTTACTTGCCAGAGGTGAGTTTGAACAAGCATCATATGCTTGAAACAAAGTTGTTTACCCACAATTTTGGAAAGGTGCCATCAATTTTGCCTGGCCCATTGTTTGAGGTATGTATGAAATTATTCCCAATTTGCCTTTTTTGTTTGTCCAATACAAAGGAAATAAACATGTGTAGACCTGTAACATTTTTGCTTACTATTTTTCAAGTTTATTGTTTTATTCTTACCATTTTGGGGCACATTCAACATTTTGACTGCTTTATAGTATTTGCTAGGGGAGATTCGGAAACCAAAAAACAGCAATTCTGGTGTTTACTTTATTTTCTCTTTATGGCGTTTAAATTACAGGTTATATAATTTTATACTTTGATATATTATAATTTTATGGCCTAAGTGGTACCAAATATGGTTATTTTTAATTTTAAAGAATAAGGGAAAGGGGTAATTAAAATTTGTATGTTTTTTTTATACTCTTTTCTGAATTTGTCTGCTCATTTGTTCTATATTCTGCAATACAACAGCTACAAGCATGGTCTCCAAAGTATCAACATCATGGCAGCTCAACTCCCGACAATCACCTAGTGGAGTTGCGGAAAGAGATAATGGGTGACCAAAATGGATCCAAGATTGACAGCAGCACTTACAGCAGCATTCCAAACTAACGCCTATACAAAAAAAGCTAATCTCCATTACCTCATTCTGTACAATGACCTCGGCACAGGTGACCGAGCATGCCCACAATGCTTCTTCATGGAAGTTAATGAACATCTTCAGGTCCATTGTCTCCTATGTGCCTGCATATATCTAAACAGCGGTAACAGCTGAGGCAAGATGGCTGCTCTCATAATCATGTAGAGAAAACAATTATAACAAAAAATCTACAATTGGAAAATAAAACAGATTAGGGTAAAAATAAAATAGAGAAAAAATTTGATGGACCTGGTCCGGCACATCGCCTCATCCTTCCCTACCTCATCGCCTCACCCGTCACTACCTCATCATCGCCTCACCCGTCACTACCTCATCATCGCCTCACCTGTCACTACCTCATCATCGCCTCACCCGTCACTACCTCATCACCTCACCCGTCCCTACCTCATCATCGCCTCAGCCGTCCCTACCTCATCGCCTCAGCCGTCTTTACCTCATCATCGTCTCAGCCGTCTTTACCTCATCATCGCCTCAGCCGTCTTTACCTCATCGTCGCCTCAGCCGTCTTTACCTCATCATCGCCTCAGCCGTCTTTATCTCATCATCGTCTCAGCCGTATTTACCTCATCATCGCCTCAGCCGCCTTTACCTCAGCATCGTCTCAGCCGTCTTTACCTCATCATCGTCTCAGCCGTCTTTACCTCATCATCGTCTCAGCCGTATTTACCTCATCATCGCCTCAGCCGCCTTTACCTCAGCATCGTCTCAGCCGTCTTTACCTCAGCATCGTCTCAGCCGTCTTTACCTCATCATCGTCTCAGGCGTCTTTACCTCATCATCGCCTCAGCCGCCTTTACCTCAGCATCGTCTCAGCCGTCTTTACCTCATCATCGTCTCAGCCGTCTTTACCTCATCGTCTCAGCCGTCTTTACCTCAGCGTCGTCTCAGCCGTCTTTACCTCATCGTTGCCTCAGCCGTATTTACCTCATCGTCGCCTCAGCCGCCTTTACCTCAGCGTCGTCTCAGCCTTCTTTACCTCATCGTCGCCTCAGCCGTCTTTACCTCATCTTCGCCTCAGCCGTCTTTACCTCATCATCGTCTCAGCCGTATTTACCTCATCATCGCCTCAGCCGCCTTTACCTCAGCGTCGTCTCAGCCTTCTTTACCTCATCGTCGCCTCAGCCGTCTTTACCTCATCGTCGCCTCAGCCGTCTTTACCTCATCGTCGCCTCAGCCGTCTTTATCTCATCATCGTCTCAGCTGTATTTACCTCATCATCGCCTCAGCCGCCTTTACCTCAGCATCGTCTCAGCCGTCTTTACCTCATCATCGCCTCAGCCGCCTTTACCTCATCATCGTCTCAGCCGTCTTTACCTCATCATCGTCTCAGCCGTCTTTACCTCATCATCGTCTCAGCCGTCTTTACCTCATCATCGCCTCAGCCGCCTTTACCTCAGCATCGTCTCAGCCGTCTTTACCTCATCATCGTCTCAGCCGTCTTTACCTCATCATCGTCTCAGCCGTCTTTACCTCATCGTCTCCGCCGTCTTTACCTCATCAACGGCTCAGGCGTCTTTACCTCATAGTCTCAGCCGTCTTTACCTGATCGTCTCAGCCGTCCCTAACTCATCATCACCTCAGCCGTCTTTACCTATCACCTCAGCCGTCTTTACCTCATCATTGCCTCAGAGGCGCTTTTCTGACTTCACTGAAAGTCACGCTGTGACCACTACAGTTATCTCCATGGAGACGGTGCTGCAGCTCAGACCTTACAAGTCTACACTCTCCGACCTCTGCACAGTCTGGACTCCAACAAAATGGCGCCGCGTTCGTATATGAACAGCTCACCTGATTGAGCTTCCCATGATTCCTTGCTATACTGCCCCCGGCCCCCCTTTCTCCACACGGGTGTCGTGGCCGCGGAGCACGTCGGGAGTTGTAGTGCGCGCGGAGGCCGCGAGAGAACAACAGAGAAGGTGAGGAGCGGACACTGGAGAGGTGAGAGCGGCACAGACAGACACGTACCGCGGTACTGAGGGGGCTGTGTGTGTATATGGGGGGAGAGGAGGACGGCTGTGTGTATATGGGGGGAGAGGAGGCCGGCTGTGTGTATATGGGGGGAGAGGAGGACGGCTGTGTGTATATGGGGGGAGAGGAGGCCGGCTGTGTGTATATGGGGGGACAGAGGAGGACGGCTGTGTGTGTATATGGGGGGAGAGGAGGACGGCTGTGTGTATATGGGGGGAGAGGAGGCCGGCTGTGTGTATATGGGGGGAGAGGAGGACGGCTGTGTGTATATGGGGGAGAGGAGGACGGCTGTGTGTATATGGGGGGAGAGGAGGACGGCTGTGTGTATATGGGGGGAGAGGAGGCCGGCTGTGTGTATATGGGGGGAGAGGAGGACGGCTGTGTGTATATGGGGGGACAGAGGAGGACGGCTGTGTGTATATGGGGGGAGAGGAGGACGGCTGTGTGTATATGGGGGGAGAGGAGGCCGGCTGTGTGTATATGGGGGGAGAGGAGGACGGCTGTGTGTATATGGGGGGACAGAGGAGGACGGCTGTGTGTATATGGGGGGAGAGGAGGACGGCTGTGTGTATATGGGGGGACAGAGGAGGACGGCTGTGTGTGTATATGGGGGGAGAGGAGGACGGCTGTGTGTATATGGGGGGAGAGGAGGACGGCTGTGTGTGTATATGGGGGGAGAGGAGGACGGCTGTGTGTGTATATGGGGGGAGGGGAGGACGGCTGTGTGTATATGGGGGGAGAGGAGGACGGCTGTGTGTATATGGGGGGAGAGGAGGACGGCTGTGTGTGTATATGGGGGGAGGGGAGGACGGCTGTGTGTATATGGGGGGAGAGGAGGACGGCTGTGTGTATATGGGGGGACAGAGGAGGACGGCTGTGTGTGTATATGGGGGGAGAGGAGTACGGCTGTGTGTATATGGGGGGAGAGGAGTACGGCTGTGTGTATATGGGGGGAGAGGAGGACGGCTGTGTGTATATGGGGGGAGAGGAGGACGGCTGTGTGTATATGGGGGGACAGAGGAGGACGGCTGTGTGTATATGGGGGGAGAGGAGGACGGCTGTGTGTATATGGGGGGAGAGGAGGACGGCTGTGTGTATATGGGGGGAGAGGAGGACGGCTGTGTGTATATGGGGGGAGAGGAGGACGGCTGTGTGTATATGGGGGGAGAGGAGGACGGCTGTGTGTATATGGGGGGAGAGGAGGCCGGCTGTGTGTATATGGGGGGAGAGGAGGACGGC
Organism: Ranitomeya imitator; assembly: GCF_032444005.1. Lineage (NCBI taxonomy): Eukaryota > Metazoa > Chordata > Amphibia > Anura > Dendrobatidae > Ranitomeya > Ranitomeya imitator. The sequence goes on along the minus strand of NC_091288.1, from coordinate 219,884,119 downwards.
TGTGTGTATATGGGGGGAGAGGAGGACGGCTGTGTGTATATGGGGGGACAGAGGAGGACGGCTGTGTGTATATGGGGGGACAGAGGAGGACGGCTGTGTGTATATGGGGGGACAGAGGAGGACGGCTGTGTGTATATGGGGGGGAGAGGAGGACTGCTGTGTGTATATGGGGGGAGAGGAGGACGGCTGTGTGTATATGGGGGGACAGGAGGACGGCTGTGTGTATATGGGGGGACAGGAGGACGGCTGTGTGTATATGGGGGGAGTGGAGGCCGGCTGTGTGTATATGGGGGGGAGAGGAGGACTGCTGTGTGTATATGGGGGGGAGAGGAGGACTGCTGTGTGTATATGGGGGGAGAGGAGGACGGCTGTGTGTATATGGGGGGACAGAGGAGGACGGCTGTGTGTATATGGGGGGACAGAGGAGGACGGCTGTGTGTATATGGGGGGAGTGGAGGCCGGCTGTGTGTATATGGGGGGGAGAGGAGGACTGCTGTGTGTGTATATGGGGGAGAGGAGGACGGCTGTGTGTATATAGGGGAGAGGAGGACGGCTGTGTGTATATGGGGGGAGAGGAGGACGGCTGTGTGTATATGGGGGGAGAGGAGGCCGGCTGTGTGTATATGGGGGAGAGGAGGACGGCTGTGTGTATATGGGGGGACAGAGGAGGACGGCTGTGTGTATATGGGGGGACAGAGGAGGACGGCTGTGTGTATATGGGGGGAGTGGAGGACGGCTGTGTGTATATGGGGGGAGAGGAGGACGGCTGTGTGTGTATATGGGGGAGAGGAGGACGGCTGTGTGTATATAGGGGAGAGGAGGACGGCTGTGTGTATAGTGGGGGACAGGAGGACGGCTGTGTGTATATGGGGGGAGAGGAGGACGGCTGTGTGTATATGGGGGAGAGGAGGCCGGCTGTGTGTATATGGGGGGAGAGGAGGCCGGCTGTGTGTATATGGGGGAGAGGAGGACGGCTGTGTGTATATAGGGGAGAGGAGGCCGGCTGTGTGTATAGTGGGGGACAGGAGGACGGCTGTGTGTATATGGGGGGAGAGGAGGACGGCTGTGTGTATATGGGGGAGAGGAGGCCGGCTGTGTGTATATGGGGGGAGAGGAGGACGGCTGTGTGTATATGGGGGAGAGGAGGCCGGCTGTGTGTATATGGGGGAGAGGAGGACGGCTGTGTGTATATGGGGGAGAGGAGGACGGCTGTGTGTATAGTGGGGGACAGGAGGACGGCTGTGTGTATATGGGGGGAGAGGAGGACGGCTGTGTGTGTATATGGGGGGAGAGGAGGACGGCTGTGTGTATAGTGGGGGAGAGGAGGACGGCTGTGTGTATATGGGGGGAGAGGAGGACGGCTGTGTGTGTATATGGGGGGAGAGGAGGACGGCTGTGTGTATATGGGGGGAGAGGAGGACGGCTGTGTGTATAGTGGGGGAGAGGAGGACGGCTGTGTGTATATGGGGGAGAGGAGGACGGCTGTGTGTATATGGGGGGAGAGGAGGCCGGCTGTGTGTATATGGGGGGACAGAGGAGGACGGCTGTGTGTGTATATGGGGGGACAGAGGAGGCCGGCTGTGTGTGTGTATATATAATTACACATGGCAGTGTGCGTCTATTATGGGGGACGGTCTATTGGGGGGGACACTTGCAGCTCCGAGCTGAACACTACGTGCAGGGTGCACTTTCCATGAGCCGCCAGATCTGGGGTGACATGCTGACGGTGTACACATACCCAGCATTCCCTGGGGTGTAACCCTTTCCTGTCTCCAGGCGTGTGACGGGGGCAGTGATGTTTGCTGTGATTTGGCCTGGTGTGGTGCAATGCTGGGGCCGGCTGGGCAGGTTGTGTTCTCCTGGGCGTCTGCACCCGCCCCGTCCTGCCTCACAGGTCACCCGAGGACTGTATTTTCCAGACCTTACCCCCATCCTCCTCCTCTTGGTTGGTCGGAGTCTTGTAATAACATGTTGGGGTTGTCGGCTCATTAACCCCTCGTGTGCTGCTGTTTTTGTGCTCCTTCTGGTGCAGGTTTCTACTCCTCAGCAGTGAGTGACTCTAGGGGGCTTATGTGGGACCTTCTGCATTTTGAGGGATTGTACACCCGTCTATGTATATGGAGACCCTGCTGATCACTTTGTGCCCCCTCTGCCAGGGCAGGAATTGATCTGATTGGTATAGTTGCCTGTGTAACCTTGAGGCGGCTTTCTCCATGTGGCAGCTGTGACCCCCGGGCAGATAAGCACCACTGCGGTTACGAGTGGCAGAGACATTCCAGCATTTTACGGGGTAGAACATTTACTAATCTGTGTGGAAACTGCTTCCCCCCTGTCCTGTCGGCCGCTCCTCCTTTCCTCCACACTAATATATCGCTCCCATAGATCTGATGGGAGAGATCAGATTCCTCCACAACATCAGTCACCCAGCAGCTGTTAGATGCAGACGTCCGCCTTCTCCGCGATATCACTTCAGACGATGGCGGCTTTTACCCTGAAGTTGTAGGGTCCGTAGAGAACGGCTGGATGGAGTCTGCAGGGATGGATTAGTTCCATCTTTCCCGTGTTGGCGGATGTCCTACGTGAGCCACGGGCCAGACATGAATAATCGCGCCTCGATGCTCTGGATATTCATTCTATGATTGTAGTGGGAGTCCAGTCGTTTCCTGCGCCATTTGTATGAGTTTTGCCATTGCTGCGCTCTTCCATTACGGAGTATGTACGCTTATATTTATTCATTGGCTTGACCCCATTTTTCAGGATTAGTGGTCATAGAAGGGCAGGCTGTACATCAGGGGTCCTATCGTGTGACCCTTCTCTCATCGCTGACCACCACTCATCTCCCTTCCTCCCTGTAGATGGCTGGTGGTCCCGTGTCTTTCCGGTGACCTGAGCGGCTTCCAGATAATTCGGGTAAGGCTTCTTGTACATTATATTCACAATAAGCCCCTAGTTGCATCCAGAACTGCAGTCACAAACCTAGAGTATTGGTCTTGCGTAGAAGATCTCCTGCAGAGCTCAGCGCACTGCCGCTAGGCGCAGATTGGGTTGTGACTGGAGTAGACGTTGCCTCTCCTTGTTCTGCAGGCTGACACGTGCCGGCTTCTTGGACGCAGAGTCTCCAGGATCCCAGTGAGTTCAGTTTCTAACTTTTCTTCAGATTATTTGCAATTTGTTTTCTGACGAAGTGTCTTCCGCAGGAACCCTGAAAGCCGTGAAGATGCTGCGTAGGACTGTGTCTGAGGTGTTGGCGAGGGGGGCGCTGAACCCCCCTCTACGTCCGTCCTCCTTGCTGCTGCGATCCGGCTCTACGTCGGCCACGGATCAGAGCTACACGGAGCAGGCGAGAGAGCGCTCCAAGACCGTCACCTCCTTCTACAATCAGGCCAGCATCGACATGGCGTCAGAGAAGGTGAGGAAACCAGGTCATGGGATGGGTCCTGAAACTGAACGTCAGTACCTACCCCCACCCAAGTAGTAAGAATGGCTGCAATGTTCTGGTAGCCTTTACTCCTTGCACTGTGAAGCTCATGGGCCACCTCTTGTACTGAAGGGCCTTGGTTCACCCTTCTGTTGGTTTCATGTCCCCTGGTTCTGTCCATTTCTGCACCGTTAGAATGGTTGGTAAACTGGACAATAATACACGTCCTTGTTTCTACATCTGCCTTAAAGGACTTGTGTGATAATTGGACATGGTGTACTTGTCCCGTTTTGCGGACAGCCCTATTGAGCTGATCCTGGGTTCTTCACTTCTGGATTTGTCTGTGGCCACTAGAAGCGCTGTCCTACAGATCTGACTTGTTTTTTGCCTCCTGTCTGCAGCCCTCTGTGCGTCTCACCCCGACGACTATGCTGTACTCGGGACGATCACAGGACGGCAGCCACATCCTGGTAAGACCCCTTTTAGGGGTTAACTTTGAATGTGACACCTGCAGTCCTGTGCAAAGAGAATCATTTCCTCTTCATCATCCTCCATAGAAAAGTGCCAGATATCTCCACAAGGAGCTGCCTGTCCGCATCGCTCACCGGATCAAGGGTTTCCGCAACCTCCCGTTCATCATTGGCTGTAACCCCATCATTCTCCATGTGGTGGGTACCCCATCAGTAATCGCCCTCCGTCACCTCTGAGCTCGACGTCTAATGTCCCTCTTTCTGTCTCTCAGCATGAGCTTTACATCCGTGCCTTCCTGAAGCTGAGCGAGTTCCCTGCAGTAAGTTATCTGCCACATTAGACCACCTTTCTCAGGCAGCGTCCTGCACTTCCAGTGTCTTTCTATCTTGTGTTGCAGATCGCTGACCATGAGATGGAGATTCGGTACTGTAAACTCCTCCGACAGCTGCTGGACGACCACAAGGACGTAGTCACTCATCTGGCCGAGGGCATGAGGGAAAGTCGGAGGCATATTCAGGTAGGGATTGCATGAAGTGCAGCCTTGGCAAGCAGAGAAAACTTCCATATTTTTCAGACTATAAGACTCACTTTTTTCCCAAAATTTTTAGGGGAAACCGGGGTGCGTCTTATAGTCGGAATGTACTTGCAGTTAGGGTGGTGGCAGCAGGAGTCTGGCGATTTTCTTCCGGTGGTCCAATGCTGCAGGGTGATTATCTCGCTCCCATCTCAGCCTGGTGCGGGGGGGCTCCGGTGACATTTTTGTGAAAGCCCAGAGCCCCCACACGTCTATTGCCTCCGGGAAAATGGCCAACAGAGGCGACGCATGCGCAGATTGAGATCTCGTTGCCGAGATCTCAATCTGCGCATGCGCCATCTCTGGCGACCATTTTCCCGGAGGCAATAGAAGTGCCGGGGCTCTGGGCTTTCACAAAAAATGTCACCAGAGTCCCTGCAACACCAAGCACCGCTGAACCTGTGCGCCAGTCTGGGTCATATCATTGCCTGACCACCAACCCCCCCTCTGTGACTCCGCTCCACCAGCACTGCCGATTTTTCATCCCTGGTAAGCTGAACTCAGGACTGTAAAACTACCCACATTTGACGCATTAATTTTTTCCCCCATTTTTTTTTTTTCTTTCTGAAAACTTTGGGTGCATCTTAGGCCAGGTTCATATTGCGTTGGTGCAGTCCGTTCAACGCATGTGTTTAATGGACTGCACCAACAATAGTGCCTTTTAAAAATCGCGTTATGCGATAGCACAGATGCTCCACCTACGCTAGCAGTGACGGACCCAGAAACGCTGCAGACCGCGTCCGATGGTCCGTCACAGAATGACGGCACATCGCTAACACATGCCGATTATGACATGTGTTAGCGATGAGCTACATAATGGCAGATAATGGGTGCTCTGAAGTATAGATTACATTGCGTTTGCGCCGCTGTGTAACGGATGCCGTCAGCGTATTGCCATTGACGCAATGTGAACCCGGCCTTGTAGTACGAAAAATACGATAGATTAAGAATCGGGAGAGGATGGCATCCAGAATATTGAGAAGGGAAGAGTACTCAACCAGAACCTCAGTGACCAGTTCGCAATTTTCTCATGGTTTTCCTCCAGGATGAACATATTGTCCGAAACTTTCTGGATAAAACGCTAACATCGCGACTGGGTATAAGGATGCTGGCAACCCACCACCTGTCCCTGCACGAGGAACGAGTAAGTACACGTCTACACCGTGTAATTAAGATGACGCATTACTGCTGTGCTGACCCTGGAGACAATGGGAGGAGAGAAACTGGAATGTTGTGAGACTTTAGCTCTGAAGCAGCAGAATAGTGAGTGCAGCTCTGGGGTATAATACAGGATGTAACTCAGGATCAGTAATGTAATGTATGTACACAGTGACTGCACCAGCAGAATAGTGAGTGCAGTTCTGGGGTATAATACAGGATGTAACTCAGGATCAGTAATGTAATGTATGTGCACAGTGACTGCACCAGCAGAATAGTGAGTGCAGCTCTGGAGTATAATACAGGATGTAACTCAGGATCAGTAATGTAATGTATGTGCACAGTGACTGCACCAGCAGAGTAGTGAGTGCAGCTCTGGGGTATAATACAGGATGTAACTCAGGATCAGTAATGTAATGTATGTACACAGTGACTGCACCAGCAGAATAGTGAGTGCAGCTCTGGAGTATAATACAGGATGTAACTCAGGATCAGTAATGTAATGTATGTGCACAGTGACTGCACCAGTAGAATAGTGAGTGCAGCTCTGGGGTATAATACAGGATGTAACTCAGGATCAGTAATGTAATGTATGTGCACAGTGACTGCACCAGCAGAATAGTGAGTGCAGCTCTGGAGTATAATACAGGATGTAACTCAGGATCAGTAATGTATGTGCACAGTGACTGCACCAGCAGAGTAGTGAGTGCAGCTCTGGGGTATAATACAGGATGTAACTCAGGATCAGTAATGTAATGTATGTACACAGTGACTGCACCAGCAGAATAGTGAGTGCAGCTCTGGGGTATAATACAGGATGTAACTCAGGATCAGTAATGTAATGTATGTACACAGTGACTGCACCAGCAGAGTAGTGAGTGCAGCTCTGGAGTATAATACAGGATGTAACTCAGGATCAGTAATGTATGTACACAGTGACTGCACCAGCAGAATAGTGAGTGCAGCTCTGGAGTATAATACAGGATGTAACTCAGGATCAGTAATGTATGTACACAGTGACTGCACCAGCAGAATAGTGAGTGCAGCTCTGGAGTATAATACAGGATGTAACTCAGGATCAGTAATGTAATGTATGTACACAGTGACTGCACCAGCAGAGTAGTGAGTGCAGCTCTGGGGTATAATACAGGATGTAACTCAGGATCAGTAATGTATGTACACAGTGACTGCACCAGCAGAATAGTGAGTGCAGCTCTGGAGTATAATACAGGATGTAACTCAGGATCAGTAATGTATGTACACAGTGACTGCACCAGCAGAATAGTGAGTGCAGCTCTGGAGTATAATACAGGATGTAACTCAGGATCAGTAATGTAATGTATGTACACAGTGACTGTACCAGCAGAATAGTGAGTGCAGCTCTGGGGTATAATACAGGATGTAACTCAGGATCAGTAATGTATGTACACAGTGACTGCACCAGCAGAATAGTGAGTGCAGCTCTGGGGTATAATACAGGATGTAACTCAGGATCAGTAATGTATGTACACAGTGACTGCACCAGCAGAATAGTGAGTGCAGCTCTGGAGTATAATACAGGATGTAACTCAGGATCAGTAATGTATGTACACAGTGACTGCACCAGCAGAATAGTGAGTGCAGCTCTGGAGTATAATACAGGATGTAACTCGGGATCAGTAATGTAATGTATGTACACAGTGACTGCACCAGCAGAATAGTGAGCGCAGCTCTGGGGTGTAATACAGGATGTAACTCGGGATCAGTAATGTAATGTATGTATACAGTGACTGCACCAGCAGAATAGTGAGTGCAGCTCTGGAGTATAATACAGGATGTAACTCAGGATCAGTAATGTATGTACACAGTGACTGCACCAGCAGAATAGTGAGCGCAGCTCTGGGGTGTAATACAGGATGTAACTCAGGATCAGTAATGTAATGTATGTACACAGTGACTGCACCAGCAGAATAGTGAGTGCAGCTCTGGAGTATAATACAGGATGTAACTCGGGATCAGTAATGTAATGTATGTACACAGTGACTGCACCAGCAGAATAGTGAGTGCAGCTCTGGGGTATAATACAGGGTGTAACTCAGGATCAGTAATGTAATGTATGTGCACAGTGACTGCACCAGCAGAATAGTGAGTGCAGCTCTGGAGTATAATACAGGATGTAACTCAGGATCAGTAATGTAATGTATGTACACAGTGACTGCACCAGCAGAATAGTGAGTGCAGCTCTGGAGTATAATACAGGATGTAACTCGGGATCAGTAATGTAATGTATGTACACAGTGACTGCACCAGCAGAATAGTGAGCGCAGCTCTGGGGTGTAATACAGGATGTAACTCGGGATCAGTAATGTAATGTATGTACACAGTGACTGCACCAGCAGAATAGTGAGCGCAGCTCTGGGGTGTAATACAGGATGTAACTCGGGATCAGTAATGTAATGTATGTACACAGTGACTGCACCAGCAGAATAGTGAGTGCAGCTCTGGGGTATAATACAGGATGTAACTCAGGATCAGTAATGTAATGTATGTACACAGTGACTGCACCAGCAGAATAGTGAGTGCAGCTCTGGGGTATAATACAGGATGTAACTCAGGATCAGTAATGTAATGTATGTACACAGTGACTGCACCAGTAGAATAGTGAGTGCAGCTCTGGGGTGTAATACAGGATGTAACTCGGGATCAGTAATGTAATGTATGTACACAGTGACTGCACCAGCAGAATAGTGAGCGCAGCTCTGGGGTATAATACAGGATGTAACTCAGGATCAGTAATGTAATGTATGTACACAGTGACTGCACCAGCAGAATAGTGAGTGCAGCTCTGGAGTATAATACAGGATGTAACTCAGGATCAGTAATGTATGTACACAGTGACTGCACCAGCAGAATAGTGAGTGCAGCTCTGGAGTATAATACAGGAGGTAACACTATACATTACTGTGAAATCTATAAAATGTGAAAAGCAAAAATGGCTTTTTGAATATTTGGAAAAAATACATGAGACGCTTAGCACAAAATTTGGCCAAATAATGCATGTCCATCAACTATCGTCAAGGTGGCCTCATGAGTTTGATGGGTCCCTGACCCGTGTGAACACCTTTCTCAGGCTGGTGTATGAATGTGTACACCTGTCTCATTAAAGCCTACATTTATGGGTTGGCTGTGCACTCCGCCCTTCATCATGATGTGATTTTTACTTTACTGAGCGGTGTCCACATTCACCCATGCATTCAGACATCAGCCTCAGGCCGTGATCACACTTGCGAGTGCCATGTGAGAAACTCGCACATCAATACCCGGCGCTTCCGTCGGCATTTGGGACCGGAGCGTTCAGCTGCATAGAAATACACACAGCCGCACACTCCGGTCTGACTGCCGGCGGCAGTGCCGGGTATTGATGCGAAAGACTCGTTTCCCGCATTACACTTGCAAGTTTGACCCCGGCCTTAGCGAGGCGTTCACACGGGTCAGGGACCCATCACTCTCATGAGGCCACCTTGACGATGGTTGTTGGGCAGACATTATTTGGCCAAATTTTGTGCTAAGCGTCTCATGTATTTTTCCTAATATTCAAAAGCCATTTTTGCTGTTCACATTCATAGGTTTCACATTGACATGTTTTAACACGATTGAGTGCAACCATTTTTGTATATTGTACATATAAGTGGCTTTTTTTTTTTGGGGGGGGGGGCGGTTATGCACCTGTTCCGATTAGTCCTTGATGTGCAAGTCAGTTTTCTGTTATTTACTATAGAACCCCTGGCAAAAATGATGGAATCACCGGCCTCGGAGGATGTTCATTCAGTTGTTTAATTTTGTAGATAAAAAGCAGATCACAGACATGGCACAAAACTAAAGTCCTTTCAAATGACAACTTTCTGGCTTTAGAAACACTAAAAGAAATCAAGAACAAAAAATGTGGTGGTCAGTAATGGTTACTTTTTTTTTTTAACCAAGCATAGGGGAAAATTATGGAATCACTCAATTCTGAGGAGAAAATTATGGAATCATGAAAAACAAACAAACAAATACTCCAACACATCACTAGTATGTTGTTGCACCATCTCTGGCTTTTATTACAGCTTGCAGACTCTGAGGCCTGGACTTAATGAGGGTCACACAGGACTGGAGATTGCATCATCCCCAAACATCCTTTCAATTGATGGGATAAGAAAAGTGTCCAAAATATCAACATAAACTTGTGCATTTATTGAAGATGTAATGACGTCATCTCCCCAGTGCCTTTACCTGACATGCAGCCCCATATCATCAATGACTGGACATTTTGCATGTTCTCTTCAGTCAGTCATCTTTATAAATCTCATTGGAACGGCACCAAACCAAAGTTCCAGCATCATCACCTTGTCCAATGCAGATTCGCCATTCATCACTGAATATGACTTTCATCCAGTCATCCGCAGTCCACGATTGCTTTTCCTTAGCCCATTGTAACCTTGTTTTTTTCTGTTTAGGTGTTAATGATGGCTTTCGTTTAGCTTTTCTGTATGTAATTCCCTTTTCCTTTAGGCGGTTTCTTACAGTTCGGTCACAGACGTTGACACCAGTTTACACCCATTCATTCCTCATTTGTTTTGTTGTGCATTTCCTGCTTTGGAGACATATTGCTTTGAGTTTCCGGTCTTGACGCTTTGATGTCTTCCTTGGTCTACCAGTATGTTTGCCTTTAACAACCTTCCCATGTTGTTTGTATTTGGTCCAGATTTTAGACCCAGCTGACTGTGAACAACCAACATCTTTTGCAACATTGCGTGATTTACCCTCTTATAAGAGTTTGATAATCCTCTCCTTTGTTTCAATTGACATCTCTCCTGTTGGAGCCACGATTCATGTCAGTCCACTTAGTGCTACAGCTCTCCAAGGTGCGATCACTCCTTTTAAGATACAGACGAATGAGCAGATCTAATTTGGTGCAGGTGTTAGTTTGGGGTATGAAAATTTACAGGGTGATTCCATTTTTTTCTTTCTCCCTCAGAATTGAGTGGCTCCATAATTTTTACCCTATTCTTGAATTAAAAAAAAGTAACCATTACTGACTACCACACTTTTTGTTTTTGATTCTTTTAGTGTTTCTTAAAGCCAGAAAGTTGCCATGTGAAATGACTTTAGTTTTGTGCCATGTCTGTGATCTGCTTTTTTTTTTTCTACAAAATTAAACAACTGAATGAACATCCAAGGCCGGTGATTGCATAATTTTTGCCAGGGGTTGTACATTACTGATCCTGAGTTACCTCCTGTATTATACTCCAGAGCTGCACTCACTATTCTGCTGGTGCAGTCACTGTGTACATACATTACATTACTAATCCTGAGTTACATCCTGTATTATACCCCAGAGCTGCACTCACTATTCTGCTGGTGCAGTCACTGTGTACATACATTACATTACTGATCCTGAGTTACCTCCTGTATTATACTCCAGAGCTGCACTCACTATTCTGCTGGTGCAGTCACTGTGTACATACATTACATTACTGATCCTGAGTTACATCCTGTATTATACCCCAGAGCTGCACTCACTATTCTGCTGGTGCAGTCACTGTGTACATACATTACATTACTGATCCTGAGTTACCTCCTGTATTATACTCCAGAGCTGCACTCACTATTCTGCTGGTGCAGTCACTGTGTACATACATTACATTACTGATCCTGAGTTACCTCCTGTATTATACTCCAGAGCTGCACTCACTATTCTGCTGGTGCAGTCACTGTGTACACACATTACATTACTGATCCTGAGTTACATCCTGTATTATACCCCAGAGCTGCACTCACTATTCTGCTGGTGGAGTCAAAGAGCCTAGATGTCATCTATACCTGCGACTTGTTTTGATTGCTCATTGTGTGTTATTTTTAATACTTCAGCCTGATTTCGTTGGTATAATTTGCACCCGTTTATCACCCAAGAAGATAATTGAGAAGTGGGTGGATTTTGCCCGGTAAGATCGGTGTTTTGCCCATGGTTCTTTTTGTTTTTTTATTTCCAGACTTTTTTGCTTCTTATTATAACTCTTGGTCTGCTCCTTCCAGACGCCTCTGTGAACACAAATACGGGAACGCCCCACGTGTGCGCATTAACGGTCACGTGGCCGCCCGCTTCCCGTTCATTCCGATGCCCCTGGATTATATCCTTCCGGAACTGCTGAAGAACGCTATGCGGTAGGTGGTGTGAAGCTGGAGGCTGTGTAATGCTCGGCACTAGGACTGGCACTGATGTGGCCGTTGGTACAGGAGCCATACAGTGCTGCCAGATGGAGACTGATTACACCTCTGGGCTCCTGCTGTAATCACTGAATCGGCGGCTTAATCCTTTGTGCCGCTGTCAATAGCAATGGCGACACATGAGGTTTTTCTCAAAGGAAGAGCGCTCGTTCTGTAGGCCTCCCCGGAAGCCATGCAGTGCGACTGGACTGATCCCAGTGGAAACTGAGATCCACCTGAGTTGGTGCCTGACAGGTAACCTCTTACAGGAGGGCATAGTGCGCAGCAATGTGGGTACAGCGCATCATTACCCATGCTGTCATAAGAGCACGTGTCCCATTGTAAGACTGGTAAATGTGTAGGGAAATCCCTTCCAATGTGTAGGCATACATGTCAGTACGGATGCAGTGATGCCAAACACAATTGTTCTGCCCGGAGAAATATAGGTTTATCATGTGATCTGTCACCGTTTCTCCATCCTGTCAGGGCCACCATGGAGTGTCACATTGAGACTCCCTACAACGTCCCGGACATCTCCATCACCATCGCAAATAACGACATCGACCTGATCATCCGGTGAGTTATTACTGTCCTGGAGGTTAATACTCGAAGGCCTCTGTAAATCTTAGTCTGCGCGTGTCTGTTCCCGCAGGATCTCTGACCGAGGCGGTGGCATCTCTCACGAGCACTTGGAGAAGGTTATGAATTACCACTTCACCACCGCAGAGGCCAGCAACCAGGATCCCAGAATCAACCCCATTTTTGGAAACATGCTTGAAATGGTGAACAGTGGCCATTCTGTACCTATGCATGGGTAAGAGGAGCTCGCCATCTGTAACGTTGGAGAAAGGCTGGTCTGGTGCTCATGGGATCCAGCCCTAGAACAAGACACTTCTGTCTTCCGGTCCTAATAAAAAGCGGGTGTGGTGGAAGAATGGTGCTGTCCCAAATGTTTTAGTAGTTGGATTGTGAATATAACACTTTTGCTAGGATCCAGCCCAAGTACCATGAGGGAGAGGGGGTGACTTTTAAGTAACATGAGATAAGAGGGTGAAATTTGCAGCTGGCAATATTACGTGATCTTACAAACCACAATCTTGTGTGTGTGATAACCTTATTGATCCTTTGTAAGGGGGGAGTGACTGACTCAGGAAGGGGTAACTAATCTAGCCCAGGGGGTAGGCTGCTTTGGACTTAATACGGTCTCCTCTCCTGTTTCAGGTTTGGCTTTGGTCTCCCCACATCCCGCGCTTACGCAGAGTACCTCGGTGGCTCACTCTGCATTCAGTCTCTTCAGGGCATCGGCACAGATGTGTACCTCCGCATCAGACACATTGACGGGAAGGAGGAGAGCTTCCGTATATAACGGTGGGATACTCAGCGGGCTAAGCCTTTCCCAAGCTCCTCGCCACAGCAGACTGGGTTACTTCTGTTCTGTCTGGGATTTTACCTTGTATTCGCCCTTCCTAAATCTTCTTTACAAAGACTCAGCCAGGACTTCCCTGACCTCCATGGACGTTTGGAAGCGCCCAAGCCAAAAAAAAACCTTCTGAAGTTCACTGCTTGTTGTCCTGGACATGGAGTTGGTGTCGGTGGCTGCTGCTGATGACGCCTGAATGGACCTTCAGTGCTGGCATTGCATCCATCTGGCTGATCCTTGGGATGTTATCTGGTAAAACTAAGGATTCTGAGGGTCTTGAGATTCAATTTTATAATTAAGGGACATGGGCTGGATCTCCTGCTGAGATCTGTGATTGGGATTCTCTGTTCTGCCGCGGTGGATTCTCCTGGAGCTTTATCTGTGGTCATTGCTGCTAGTAACCAGTAAGTGACCACTTCCCCTCGTCCACCTGGTGGTCCTTGAGCCGCGCGGTTGCCTGTGGACGTTGCGTGTCCTATGAGGTGGTGCACGAGCGTATAGAAGAACATATAGCACTTATGCCAATTGTCCAGGTATCTGTTCTGCAGTAACCGGAACCTGTCAGCAATCTGCAGTTATTGTCTTTAATATTTATGGGGGTAAGAAAATCAAAGTATGTTTAGTAATGTGTGTGTGTGTGTGTGTGTGTGTGGGGGGGGGTTGTTTTTGTTTTTCTTATATCCTGTGAGATTTGTCTTCGCTCGGTGGTGTTCACGTCTCCTTGGGCCGTTGAGAGCATATTGGGCTTCGGGGTAGATGAGAACCGCTGGTGCCAGACGTTACCGGCCGGAATCCCGGGGTGCTCAGACGTTCTTGTCACCAAAGTTTCATCCTTACCGACTCTTCAGTGACATTTGAACAGCGTCTCCTGCGACAATCACAGACTGATGGGAAACGGCCGGACTAGAAGCACCTGGAAGAAATGCACTTGTGTCATGGGGATGATGGATGAGCTCTGAGTGCGACGTGCTGTGATCGGAGGTTCGTCTATAACTTCTGTACTCCCCTCAGAGGCTGCCCCTGCTCCGCACCCACCCCCGCAGTAATGCCAGAGATTATTTTTTAATGGAAAATATTTGTTTCCTAAAATAAATAAAAAATGCTCAGGCACAAACCAAATGATCCTGGGAGCTTCTCAAGGTGTCTGGTGTTGGTTGTTTTTTTTTTTTTATGCAGATCAATGTTTCATATAATACTCACAATTATATTGTACATAGGAGCAGTATTATAGTAGTTATAGTCTTGTACATAGGAGCAGTATTATAGTAGTTATAGTCTTGTACATAGGAGCAGTATTATAGTAGTTATATTCTTGTACATAGAAGCAGTATTATAGTAGTTATATTCCTGTACATAGGAGCTGTATTATAGTAGTTATATTCCTGTACATAGGAGCAGTATTATAGTAGTTATATTCTTGTACACGGTGGCAGTATTATAGTACACTGCTCAAAAAAAATAAAGGGAGCACTAATATACCACATCCAAGATATCAATGAATGAAATAACCCAGTTGTAACTCTTTATTCATTACATTAGTGGAATGTGTTGAGAACAATAAAACCTAAAAATGATCAACGTAAATCACAACCAATATCCCACGGAGGTCTGGAGTTGGAATGATGCTCAAAATCAAAGTGGAAAATGAAGTTACAGGCTGATCCAACTTCAGTGGAATTGCCTCAAGACAAGGAAATGATGCTCAGTGGTGTGTGTGGCCTCCACGTGCCTGTATGACCTCCCTACAACACCTGGGTATGCTCCTGATGAGGCGGCAGATGGACTCCTGAGGGATCTCCTCCCAGACCTGGACTAAAGCACCCGCTAACTCCTGGACGGTCTGTGGTGCAACGTGATGTTGGTGGATGGTGCGAGACTTGATGTCCCAGATGTGCTCAGTCGGATTCAGGTCTGGGGAACTTGCGGGCCAGTACATAGCTTCAATGCCTTCATCTTGCAGGAACTGCTGACACACTCCAGCCACGAAGTCTGGCATTGTCCTGCATTAGGGGGAACCCAGGGCCAACCGCACCAGCATATGGTCTTACAAGGGGTCTGAGGATCTCATCTCAGTACCTAATGGCAGTCAGGCTACCTCTGGCGAGCACATGGAGGGCTGTGCGTCCCTCCAAAGAAATGCCACCCCACAGCTTTACTGACCCACTGCCAAACCGGTCATGCTGAAGGATGTTGCAGGCAGATCGCTCTCCACGGCGTCTCCAGACTCTGTCACGTCTGTCACATGTGCTCAGTGTGAACCTGCTTTCATCTGTGAAGAGCACAGGGCGCCAGTGGCGAATTTGCCAATCCTGGTGTTCTGTGGCAGATGCCAAGTGTCCTGCACGGTGTTAGGCTGTGAGCACAACCCCCCATCTGTGGACGTCGGGCACTCAGACCATCCTCATGGAGTCAGGTTCCTTACCGTTTGTGCAGACATATGCACATTTGTGGCCTGCTGGAGGTCATTTTGCAGGGCTCTGGCAATGCTCCTCCTGTTCCTCCTTGCACAAAGGCTGAGGTAGCTGTCCTGCTGCTGGGTTGTTGCCCTTCTATAGCCCCCTCCACATCTCCTGGTGTACTGGCCTGTCTCCTGGTAGCGCCTCCAGCCTCTGGACACTAAGCTGACAGACACAGCAAACCTTCTTGCTACAACTCGCATTGATGTGCCATCCTGGATGAGCTGCACTACCTGAGCCACTTGTGTGGGTTGTAGAGTCCGTCTCATGCTACCACGAGTGTTAAATCACAGCCAACATTCAAAAGTGACCAAAACATCAGCTAGAAAGCATTGGTACTGAGATGTGGTCAGTGGTCCCCACATGCAGGACCACTCCTTTATTGAGGGGGGCTTGATAATTGCCAATAATTTCCATCTGTTGTCTATTCCATTTGCATAACAGAATGTGAAATTGATTGTCAATCAGTGTTGCTTCCTAAGTGCACAGTTTGATTTCACAGAAGTTTGATTTACTTGGAGTTAGATTCTGTTGGTTGTGTTCCCTTTATTTTTTTGAGCAGTGTAGTTATATTCTTGTACATAGGGAGCAGTATTATAGTAGTTATATTCTTGTACACTTGTGGCCAAAAGTATTGACACCCCTGCAATTCTGTCAGATAATACTCAGTTTCTTCCTGAAAATGATTGCACACACAAATTATTTATTATCTTCATTTAATTTGTCTTAAATGAAAAAACATTGTCCTAAAGCCAAATTGGATATAATTCCACACCAAACATAAAAAAGGGGGTGGACAAAAGTATTGGCACTGTTGGAAAAATCATGTGATGCTTCTCTAGTGTAATTATCAGCACCTGTAACTTACCTGTGGCACCTAACAGGTGTTGGCAATAACTAAATCACACTTGCAGCCAGTTGACATGGATTAAAGTTGACTCAACCTCTGTCCTTGTGTGTACCACATCGAGCTTGGAGAAAAGAAGACCAAAGAACTGTCTGAGGACTTGAGAAACCAAATTGTGAGGAAGCATGAGCAACCTCAAGGCTACAAGTCCATCTCCAAAGACCTGAATGTTCCTGTGTCTACCGTGCGCAGTGTCATCAAGAAGTGTAAAGCCCATGGCACTGTGGCTAACCTCCCTAGATGTGGACGGAAAAGAAAAATTGACAAGAGATTTCAACGCAAGATTGTGCGGATGTTGGATAAAGAACCTCGACTAACATCCAAACAAGTTCAAGCTGCCCTGCAGTCCGAGGGTACAACAGTGTCGACCCGTACTATCCGTTGGCATCTGAATGAAAAGGGACTGTATGGTAGGAGACCCAGGAAGACCCCACTTCTTACCCCGAGACATAAAAAAGCCAGGCTGGAGTTTGCCAAAACTTACCTGAAAAAGCCTAAAACGCTTTGGAAGAATGTTCTCTGGTCAGATGAGACAAAAGTAGAGCTTTTTGGGCAAAGGCATCAACATAGAGTTTACAGGAGAAAAAAAGAGGCATTCAAAGAAAAGAACACGGTCCCTACAGTCAAACATGGCAGAGGTTCCCTGATGTTTTGGGGTTGCTTTGCTGCCTCTGACACTGGACTGCTTGACCGTGTGCATGGCATTATGAAGGCTAAAGACTACCAACAAATTTTGCAGCATAATGTAGGGCCCAGTGTGAGAAAGCTGGGTCTCCCTCAGAGGTCATGGGTCTTCCAGCAGGACAATGACCCAAAACACACTTCAAAAAGCACTAGAAAATGGTTTGAGAGAAAATACTGGAGACTTCTAAGGTGGCCAGCACTGAGTCCAGACCTGAATCCCATAGAACACCTGTGGAGAGATCTAAAAATGGCAGTTTGGAGAAGGCGCCCTTCAAATATCAGGGATCTGGAGCAGTTTGCCAAAGAAGAATGGTCTAAAATTCCAGCAGAGCATTGTAAGAAACTCATTGATGGTTACCGGAAGCGGTTGGTCGCAGTTATTTTGGCTAAAGGTTGTGCAACCAAGTATTAGGCTGAGGGTGCCAATACTTTTGTCTGACCCATTTCTCCTTTGCCTCATTGGGGGACACAGACCGTGGGGTGTATGCTGCTGCCTATAGGAGGCTGACACTAAGTGATACATAAAAAGTTAGCTCCTCCCCTGCAGTATACACCCTCCTGCTGGCTCTCAGCTCCTCCCCTGCAGTATACACCCTCCTGCTGGCTCTCAGCTCCTCCCCTGCAGTATACACCCTCCTGCTGGCTCTCAGCTCCTTCCCTGCAGTATACACCCTCCTGCTGGCTCTCAGCTCCTCCCCTGCAGTATACACCCTCCTGCTGGCTCTCAGCTCCTTCCCTGCAGTATACACCCTACTGCTGGCTCTCAGCTCCTCTCCTGCAGTATACACCCTCCTGCCGGCTCTCAGCTCCTCCCCTGCAGTATACACCCTCCTGCCGGCTCTCAGCTCCTCCCCTGCAGTATACACCCTCCTGCCGGCTCTCAGCTCCTTCCCTGCAGTATACACCCTACTGCCGGCTCTCAGCTCCTCTCCTGCAGTATACACCCTCCTGCTGGCTCTCGGCTCCTCTCCTGCAGTATACACCCTCCTGCTGGCTCTCGGCTCCTCTCCTGCAGTATACACCCTCCTGCCGGCTCTCGGCTCCTCCCCTGCAGTATACACCCTCCTGCCGGCTCTCGGCTCCTCCCCTGCAGTATACACCCTCCTGCCGGCTCTCGGCTCCTCCCCTGCAGTATACACCCTCCTGCCGGCTCTCGGCTCCTCTCCTGCAGTATACACCCTCCTGCCGGCTCTCGGCTCCTCCCCTGCGGTATACACCCTCCTGCCGGCTCTCGGCTCCTCCCCTGCGGTATACACCCTCCTGCCGGCTCTCGGCTCCTCCCCTGCGGTATACACCCTCCTGCCGGCTCTCGGCTCCTCCCCTGCGGTATACACCTCCTGCTGGCTCTCGGCTCCTCCCCTGCGGTATACACCCTCCTGCCGGCTCTCGGCTCCTCCCCTGCGGTATACACCCTCCTGCCGGCTCTCGGCTCCTCCCCTGCGGTATACACCCTCCTGCCGGCTCTCGGCTCCTCCCCTGCGGTATACACCCTCCTGCCGGCTCTCGGCTCCTCCCCTGCGGTATACACCCTCCTGCCGGCTCTCGGCTCCTCCCCTGCGGTATACACCCTCCTGCTGGCTCTCAGCTAACCAGTTCTTGCTTAGTGTCTGTAGGAGGCACACTGGTCTGTTTCAGACCCCAACGTTTTTATTTTATTGTTTACTTTTCTGTAAATTTTTATTTTTTAACTAGATGGCAGCCCGATTCTAAAGAATCGGGAGTCTAGAATCCATATATACTTGAAATTCGGCAGGAGCTTGAAGAGCAACGTCACTGGGCCCGCCTCCACGCAGTAGAAACTTGCTGTGAGGTAAAAATTAAAAAATCACACCAAAATGGCGGGCGGAGTGTGTCACAGTACGGCACGTTTCTGATTGGTTGCCGCCTGCTGCGAGCGACCAATCAGACACTGGACACTGTTGATGTCACTTATCTCCGGACATTAGCTCCGGACAGGAAGTTGGCACAAATTGCAGGAAGTAGTATTCTAGGCAATTATATATTAGATTAACGGAGTGAAGGGGGCGACGGTTCCTTTCAAGGTTCCGATCTTCCCCGAACCATCAACAGGCGAGCACAGCGAGTATTCCTTCCCGTACCCTTTCCTGCGACGTGGGAAGCCATGCCTGAGCTCACTTCAGGGGCGACGGTTCCTTTCATGGTCCCGATCTCCCCACACCAGCAGCAGGCGACCACACGGAGTGTCGCCTCCATGTATCCTGTCCTGGAGCCAGGCCTAATGCCGGACAACTGGCCCTGTCCACCCGGACTGAACTCTGTGGCTGTACAGAGGCCCCTCTCTATGGTGTCCGAGCAGCCCCCACTGTCCACCACTGTGAAAGCGGATGGCACAAGGAGGCGGACGGTTCCTCTCCACCTCCCTAACAAATGGATGATGGATTGAGGCTTATCCCTGCACCGTCCACGCTGCACAGAACAGCGCTGAAACCCACATCCGCGGCGGCTCCATGCCGGGACGCGCATCAATGGTGAGTGGATCCATCTTCAGAGGGATATCCACATGCTGACAGGCAGCCTCAGCCACTTCCCTGTGGCCCACCTCTCTGAGGTAACGCTCTGGATGGCTGCAAAAATTTAGTCCCCGGCTTCAGCCGATTTGTATGCCGCATCCTGGAAGTCCTGCCTGGAACGACCCACTGGTGACGTCCGCCGGCTACAGAAATTTAGGCCCCGGCTTAGGCCTATTCAACATCGTGTCTGTGGCTCCGCCCCCCAAATTGGCGCTTCTCGCTCTCTGCGAGATTTTATCAACTCTGCAGCTCCCGGTGGCCATCTTGGTCCACCCGGCCAGCTCACACTTGGGTGACAGTATTTTTGCATTAAAGGGGCACATCGATTCTACATCAGTACCCGGGTAAGGAAGTACCTGGTCTTAAAGGCACATGACCAGTATTCCCTGGTCTTAAAGGCGCATGACCAGTATTCCCTGGTCTTAAAGGCGCATGACCAGTATTCCCTGGTCTTAAAGGCGCATGACCAGTATTCTCTGTTCTTAAAGGCACATGACCAGTATTCCCTGGTCTTAAAGGCGCATGACCAGTATTCCCTGGTCTTAAAGGCGCATGACCAGTATTCCCTGGTCTTAAAGGCGCATGACCAGTATTCTCTGGTCTTAAAGGCGCATGACCAGTATTCTCTGGTCTTAAAGGTGCATGACCAGTATTCTCTGGTCTTAAAGGTGCATGACCAGTATTCTCTGGTCTTAAAGGTGCATGACCAGTATTCTCTGGTCTTAAAGGTGCATGACCAGTATTCTCTGGTCTTAAAGGCGCATGACCAGTATTCCCTGATCTTAAAGGCGCATGACCAGTATTCTCTGTTCTTAAAGGCGCATGACCAGTATTCCCTGGTCTTAAAGGCGCTTGACCAGTATTCCCTGTTCTTAAAGGCGCATGACCAGTATTCTCTGTTCTTAAAGGCGCATGACCAGTATTCCCTGGTCTTAAAGGCGTATGACCAGTATTTCCTGGTCTTAAAGGTGCATGACCAGTATTCCCTGGTCTTAAAGGCGCTTGATCAGTCCGAGGAGCCCTCCGCCGCCGACCCCAGCTTTATCCTCTAGTTCCCCTCAGTGGACTTCTTCACTGACCAATCCATGGTTCTCGGACCAAGAGATTGAATCCCTCTGTGTACCCTCTGTGTTTGGAGTGCTCGCAGGACCAATATACATGGTTCCTATCCTACATGGGAGCCGTCGGCTAGCAGGGGCCGCAAGTATTCTAGAAACGTGCAGGCGTCTAGAAACATACAGGCATCTAGAAAACGGAAGTTTTTCGTTTCCTGCTCCCTCACCAATGATTTGATGACAACAAGGCTCTGAATATGGATTGGATATTGCCTGAGCTTGCCAGAGCTTCAGAGACTAAACTCCCTCGAGAGCATTTGCCATTCAATTCGGATAAGCGATTCACTGGACAGAAGCCTCTACGTGGGATGCCATGCCTGGCCTGTTTTTTAAGGGCGACGGGTCCTTTAAAGGGCACCGATCTCCCCACACCATCAACAGACGAGCACACGGAGTGTCGTCTCCATGTTTCCTCTTCTGCATCCAGGCCTAACGCCAGACAACCTGTCCTGTCCACCTGGAGACCTCAACTCTGTGGACATATAGAGGCACCCTTTTTGGCGTACGAGCTCCCCCCTCTGCATCACCACTATTTAGTGGATGATGCAAGAAGGCGGACAATTCCTCTCCACTTCCCTGTTAAGAGGTTGATGGATCGAGGGTTCCTAATTTTTATCTCTGCACCGTGAAAAGAGGAGATGGCAAGAGACTATGACCTGCTGGATGCAGCCGCACATTCTGCCAAGGGGCAGATTAACTGGGTAGAATTTCCTGTGGTATACCTACCAGTATCCCTACCTGATGGGTCATCAATTAAAAATACCACAGACTGTCAGAGAGCAAATCTGGTTCGTTCCGTCTTGCGGCTTCGGGTCCAGCGCTCTATCCTCCCTAGCAGCCGCATGGATTGCTAGAGCAATGGTCTCCTGGCTGGAGACCTTAACTACCTTCATTCACACCAGCAACAACTGGCCAATCAAATTCTTTGAGCGGGAAACTGACAAAGGATTGTATAAGGATTGTCCAGCACAGTCTAGATCTAAGGGATCTTGGTTCCAAACAGGGGAACGAAAAGTAAGATCGACCCTGGACCTCAAACTTCTAACAACCTTTGACATGGTCCTCCTTCTTTGGATGGAGTTCCTCCGCTCAGCCATTACTTCAACAGAAAAAGGTGCAATTTATTCGGACTCCCATGACAGCACACGAGAGAGGGGATCCGCCCTTAAGGAACAGGAAACCTACAGATACAAAAGGGCGGCACCTCTCCCCATGCATCAGTTGGTTTCCTGTTCCTGAAGGGACTGGATGCCTATAGAAACTACAGGAGTCCAGGCCGGCCGGACCGATTCTGGTGGCGAGAGGGTCTCCCACTTCGGCCGGTGCGGGTACCTGAAGTAGTCACGGTGGCCCTGGCAGGGCGGCACGGCGGTGACTAGGCAGCGAGGAGCGGTCGCCAGGGGGTGTCCGGTCTCCGGGGCCAGCGTCTGGTAAGTCGCCCTTCCCGTGGGCTGTGGGTCTCTCTGGAGCAGGGGGGAGCGCGGCGGCATCTGGGGGGCGCCGATCGGATCGTAGCTGGCCGGCCTCGGCGTTCCACGAGAGCTACAGCGCTGACAGGAAGCGCTGTAAGCTGTGGTGACGTCGGGGGGCGGAGCCGGCGACGTCTTCCGGATCGGTGAGCTCCTGCGCATGCGCGGGGGCTCCAAGATGGCGGCGCCCACCGGAGATCATGCCGCAATCCCTCCGGAGCGACGATTGATTCCCCACAGCTGCGGGGGGGCGGGAAAATTAAACAAGCAAGCTGGGCAAGGTGCGCTGACCGAAGGAGGGGCCTTATAAGGCGGCTCCAGCAGCATGTTCCCGGGTTCTGGCTCCAATTTACTGAAAATGGATTCAGATCAGGATCAGCAGGTTGTGCTGCTGGAACAAGCATCCCAGAAACCCAAGGAGAAGGAACATGAAAAAAGGAGCGATGGTTCGGGCCGCAGAAGCTCCTCCAGACAGGGGTCTGGAGGGTCAGTCAAAAAGGATCCCCCTCGTGCTTCGGTATTTCTGGGTGTGAGCAGCCACTGGTAAGTGATCTTCAAGAAAGTTCACTTAGTGACTAGTCTCCCCTCATGTGTTTTATGCAGGGAAGGAAAAACGTCAGTAAGGCGAAGCATAGGGAATGTGCCATCTGCGGGGTTCCCTTGCCTGACTCACACCCTAAAAAACTATGTGACCCCTGTATCCAGCAGACGGTGAGGTTCTGGAAAGAGGGGAGGGGGTATAGCATGTAGATTTTACACTCTAGTCTACCTTACTTATCCCCGTAGGTAGCCGAAGAATCCTCCTCTATTACGGCCAGTCTCAAGGAGATGATTAGAATGGAGGTTAAAGAGTCCTTTAAAAACCTTTCACAGTCAGGAGGTTCTAGGCAGAGAACTGAGTGGGCATCTGATTCGTCTGTGGAAAAGGACAAGTCCGAAGAATCAGACAATTCAGCAGCATCATCCTCCTCTTCGGAAGAAGACGCTGCTCGGTTTTGCCTACCCCTAGAAAGGATAGACAAATTGGTAAAGGCGGTCAGAGGCACAATGGGTATATCGGAACCCAAGCCTCAACTATCCAAAGAACAAATGATGTTCAGTGGATTGGAGCAAAAGAAGCGCAGAGTGTTTCCTTTAAATGAGAAAATACAAGATCTTATTAATAGGGAATGGAGGAAACCTGAGAGAAAAGGCTCCTTACCACCTGCGCAAAAACGCCGATACCCTTTTGATGACCCAGCAGTAAGTAACTGGGAGAAAGCACCCAAGCTGGATGCAGCAATTGCCAAGGTAGCTAAACGATCTTCTCTCCCATTTGAAGATATGGGAACACTTAAAGACCCCCTGGATAGGAAAGTGGATACCTTCCTGAAGGGAACCTGGGAGATGGCAGCTGGCTCCTTAAGACCTGCGGTAGCTTCAACCTGCACGGCAAGGTCAATGATGGTCTGGCTGGACCAGTTGGAGACCCAATTAAAACAAGGGGCCTCTAGAGAGTCCATTCTCTCAGCATTACCTGTAATCCAGGAGGGGGCGGCTTTTTTATCAGACGCCTCAATTGACTCCGTAAAGTTGGCAGCTAGAGCAGCAGGACTTTCTAATGCTGCAAGGAGAGCCCTATGGCTGAAATGCTGGCCGGGGGATATGCAGGCAAAAGCGAAGCTCTGCGCTATCCCTTGTAAAGGCGAATATTTATTTGGGCCTACCCTGGATGAACTCCTGGAGAAAGCAGGAGATGATAAGAAAAAGTTTCCCAACCTGTTCAATCCATACCGTCGTCCCTTCAACAAAAGAAGGTTCAACCGGGGAGGAAAGCGAGCCTTTTCACCAGGGAGAGATCGTCCCAGATGGGAGGATAGGCGAAAGCGAGGTACAGGTCTCATGTTTCGCCGTAACCAGACGGAAAATAAAAAACAAGACCAATGACTGGCAATTCCAGTGGGAGGGAGACTATTGCATTTCTCGGCAGAGTGGTCGAAAATCACAAACAGCGTTTGGATAAAAGACACTGTTTCCCATGGTCTCAAGCTGGAATTTGTTCATATTCCACAGGACAATTTTAGGTTAACACCCTGGCGCTCATCTCCCACTGAACAATTCGCCCTAGAAGAGGAAGTGAGGACTCTTTGTTCCAAAAATGTTTTGGTAGAAGTGCCGTATTCTCAGGCAGGGGAAGGGTTTTACTCTCCCCTGTTCCTAATCCAGAAGCCTGATAAATCTTACAGGACCATTATAAATCTTAAGGGTCTCAATAAGTTTTTGGTGAAACATACTTTCAAAATGGAGTCCATCAATTCGGCAATAAAAATGCTTTTCAACAACTGTTTCATGGTAGTAGTGGATTTGAAAGATGCCTACTATCATGTACCCATTCATGCTGATTTCCAACGATACCTGAGGGTAGCGATACTAATGGGGGGTAGGATTCGACATTTTCAATTCAGAGCGCTCCCCTTTGGGATCACCTCGGCACCTAGGGTGTTTACTAAAATAATTGCGGAAGTTATGGCGCATTTAAGAGAGTCAAATATCCTTATAGTCCCCTACTTAGACGATTTCCTCATTGTAGGTAACTCGGTAGATCATTGTCTGTCACAATGGGAGATTGCTAAAACCAAACTAGAACGGTTGAGTTGGATCATAAACTTTGAAAAATCTAAATTACAGCCCCTAAATGTTCAAAAATTCCTGGGGTTAATGTTGAATTCAGTGACACAGCAGTGTCTCCTCCCTATAGAGAAAATGGACCAAATTCAGAGTTTTGTATTAAGAGCAATCAATACACCTTCCATGACACTTAGGCAAGCAATGTCTCTACTTGGGTCACTCACATCTTGCATCCCAGCAGTTAAGTGGGCTCAGTTCCACACCAGGTCCCTACAAAATGAAGTCCTGTTCCATGACAGAGCCTTAGGAGGCGCATTGAATGGAAAATTGACATTGAGGCCGATAACATTGAATTCCCTTAGATGGTGGCTAGATAAACAAAATTTATCAGCAGGGGTTCCCTGGATGATAGATGTCACCCACGTGATAACCACGGATGCCAGCTCTTCAGGGTGGGGAGCCTATATGGGAGACATGGTGGTCCAGGGACAGTGGGAACCCTTCACAACATTTTCATCAAATCAAAGAGAGTTGTTGGCGGTTGAACTGGCTGTTAAAAAATTCCTCGTATATCTGCAGGGCCAGCACGTCAGAATTCTGTCGGACAACAGAGTGGCGGTCGCTTACATAAACCGGCAAGGGGGAACTCGTTCCGAAACTTTAATGCAGATCACGGATCGGTTGTTCCAGGTGGCAGAGCTCAATTTTCTATCTTTGACAGCTCTTCACATCAAAGGAAAAGAAAATGTGGCAGCAGATTTCCTCAGCCGAAATGTGTTAAAACAGGGAGAGTGGTCTCTCAACGAGGACATTTTCAATCTTGTCGTCCGCAGATGGGGTCAACCAGTGGTGGATCTATTCGCCACCAGAAACAACAGAAAAGTAAAACTTTTTTGCTCCCTAAATCCCAGGGAGAATCCCCTGGCGGTGGACGCGTTTCTCATAAAATGGGATTTTCCACTAGCCTATGCTTTCCCACCACTGAACCTGATACCTCTAGTGGTGAGGAAAATCAGGGAGGATCGAGCGAAAGTCATCCTTATCGCCCCCTTTTGGCCCAGAAGAACCTGGTTTGCCTGGCTCAAGACAATGTCTGTAGCGGTCCCCTGGGTACTGCCAGAGATCCCGAACTTGCTTTCGCAGGGACCGATCTCCCATCCACAAGTGACGGGGCTCCATTTGACGGCATGGTGTTTGAACGGTCACTATTAGTGGGAAAAGGCTTCTCTCCAAACTTGGTGGAGACGCTCCTAAAGAGTAGAAAGCAAATAACTACGAAAATCTACTCTAGGACTTGGAGAAAGTTCTTGTCTTGTTCAAAGTTTAATATCCAAGACGGGGTGCCAGTACAACAAATCCTAGAGTTCCTACAGAAGGGGTTCGAGTTGAAACTCTCTCCTAGTACCCTTAGGGTACAGGTCTCAGCTTTAGGTGCCCTGTTTTCCTGTAATATAGCGAATAACTACTGGATAGCGAGGTTTATGAAGGCAGTTAGTAGATCTACACCACTGCATAAAGACAGAACAGTTCCATGGGATTTAAATTTAGTTCTGTCCTCTCTAACTAAACCCCCCTTTGAACCTCTGCAGGAGGCCTCGATCAAAATGTTGACACTTAAGACAGCCTTCCTGATTGCCATAACCTCAGCTCGCAGGATAGGGGATATACAGGCACTTTCCAGAGCTCCTCCATACACTGAAATCTTGTCAGACAGAGTAGTCCTTAGACCAGACCCAGCATATCTGCCAAAGGTGGCGACACGGTTCCATAGATCACAGGAGATAGTTTTGCCGTCCTTTATTCCTAATCCCTCTAATCCTAAAGAGCAGGAGCTTCATACGTTAGACGTCAGGAGATCTCTTCTTCAGTATATTTCAGCTACTGATAATTGGAAGAAGGATGGGGCACTGCTTCTTTCCTTCCAAGGTCCAAAGAAAGGATTTAGAGTATCGAAATATTTACTGGCTAAATGGATTAGGGAAACTATCTCTCTAGCTTATACAGCAGGTGGGGGGCCAGCTCCGCAGAACCTAAAGGCACATTCCACCCGGGCCATGGCGTCATCCTGGGCAGAAAGATCTGGAGTGTCAGTGGAGCAGATATGTAAGGCGGCCACATGGTCATCCCCTTCCACTTTCTTTAAACACTATCGGTTGGATTTGGGGTCCTCCTCTGATCTTTCCTTTGGGTTAAGGGTGCTACAATCTATAGTCCCTCCCTAAGGTAGCTTACATCTCTGTAAATCTCTCGTGTGCTGTCATGGGAGTCCGAATAAAGCATTAAGCTACTTACTGGTAGCGGCATTTTTCGGAGGCCCATGACAGCACCCTTAGTTCCCTCCCTATTCACGTGGGGGTAGCACTTCCTGATATGTATATAGCGTAATATGTAAATCTCACGTATGGTGTCTTATTACAATAATGGGTTATTTTGTTTGAAATGTATATAATGTATATATTGTATATTTGTGTACCACTAACCGCGGCAGTCCTCTCAGGCTCTGAAATACAACTGATGCATGGGGAGAGGTGCCGCCCTTTTGTATCTGTAGGTTTCCTGTTCCTTAAGGGCGGATCCCCTCTCTCGTGTGCTGTCATGGGCCTCCGAAAAATGCCGCTACCAGTAAGTAGCTTAATGCTTTCCGGC
This sequence comes from Ranitomeya imitator, assembly GCF_032444005.1. Taxonomy (NCBI): domain Eukaryota; kingdom Metazoa; phylum Chordata; class Amphibia; order Anura; family Dendrobatidae; genus Ranitomeya; species Ranitomeya imitator. Next base: position 219,856,438 of record NC_091288.1, on the reverse strand, counting down.
ATCCATCGACATTCGGGTTGCTTGCCCTCTGCACAAATTCCTTCGCCTTTCCATTCATCAACAGCATTTTCAAGTCATAACCTTGTCCTTCAGCCTTGCTTCCGCACCCAGAGTGTTCGCTCGGGTCATGGCGGATGTCATGTTTCTCTTGCACTCTAGAGGCGTGCTCGTCCTGCCCTGTTTGGTCTGTCTAGCCACCCTTCCAGGACTACGCTGAGTCGTCTATATCTCTTGCGATACCTTCTCTCCTGGGCTGGCAGCTACACTTAGACAAGTTCTCCTCATTTCCAGCCCAGCAGATATCCTTTTTGAGGATGATCCTGCACACTTCTAGAAGGATGGTAATTCTTCCTCGAGACAAGGTCATGGCCCTTCAACAGGGAGCTCGCGCAAGGAGAGTTCTGAGGACTTGATTACTCACGCCCTCATTTCATTCGATTTGCTAAGAGAGTTCTGAGGAAAAATGGTGACGACAATGGAAGCGGTTTCCTTCGCTCCGCTCGTTTTCAGCAAGTCAAACAGACTTTCAGACAATAGTCTCTGAGCTCCTTCTTCATCCAGGGCCTTTCTCCCGGTTCAATGGTTATTAGTAACTACCAATGCCAGTCTTCTTCTCCCCATCATTGTTCTGGAGATCCGAACGGTAGTCTTACAGCAGGTCCACTGCCTTCTGGCGGGTCACCCTATCCGAATTCAATTGGATAATGCCACGGCGGTGCCTTACGTCAGTCATCTAGCAGGTACCCACGGTCAGGCGCCATGACCGAGGTTCCTCACTTTCTCTGATGGGCCGAAGTCAATTATTCGGTGATCTCGGCAGTATATATCCCAGAAGTAGAACTCTGAACGGCAAACAAATTCAGCCGTCAGCCTCAAGTCAGTGGGAACTTCTCCCCGAAGTCTTCCATCAGATCTGTCCTTACTGGAGCTCTCCAGTTGTAGGTGGGATGACATCCAGACTGAAGGCCAATGTACTCGAGTTCGTGGTTCGGCCTCGAGATCCAAGAGCCATCGCTCTCCATGCTCTGGTTCTGCCGTGGTACCAGTTTCCATATCTCCCCTTCCACTGCTTCCGAAAGCCTTTCGGAAGTAGAAAGGGGCCCCAGTGATCCTCAGAGATCCGCACTGACCACGTCCGTTTTTTCTTTGCGGAGCTAGTATCTTCTCGCCTTATCGCAGCACAACTGCAAGTAGGGACTTTCTCACAGGGAGTTTTCACACGTAGTTCTTCCCTATCGCATACCGTTATATCATTGGGACCTTATTATTCCTAGGAGCCTTACAGTAGGCTCCTTTTTCATCCGGGCAGACTTTACTATCAGGGAAAGTCGTCCCGTTCTCCTCTGCGATATTCTCACTCTGACGAGTCTTCGGAGCTAGCTTCTCTGCTCTTTCAGACTTTTTTCCCCTATTACCTTCAAGGCAAGGTTGTCCTCAGGCCATCTCCATCCCTTGTTACCAAGGTGGTACTGTATTACCACTGTTATCAGGGCATAGTTCTTCCCTCATCTCTTTTAGCTCCAGTCCACAAAATGGAATAAGATCCCCCATGTTCTGGACGAAGTGAGTGCTCTGAGTAGGTACGTCTTGAGGACGGCGTCCTTCTGAAGGTTGGACGTTTTATTTGGGCTTCCTGACGGTAGAGGAAGGCTTCCTGACATTTTCAGGAAGGGTTTAGCCGTTTCATCGACCATGATAACATGGTGAATTCTTTTCACCATCCAGGAGTCCTTCCGTGCTAGATGTCAGCCTATCTCCCTGTCTATCAAGGGTTCTAGGCACCAGGCGTCAGCAAGGCACGCCTGCAAGCTTGCGGATTCGTCCAGTCCGCATGCATTCTTGAAGCACTATAATTCCCACACTTCCACAGATGTGAGTCTGGGCAGGCGGACTCTGCAGGCCGCGGTGGCGCTCTTGTAACTAGCGGTTACACAGGGTCTGATCTATTGTTGTCCCCACCCAGGGACTGCTTTGGGACGTCCCACGGTCTGTGTCCCCCAATGAGGCGAAGGAGAAATAGGGATTTTTGTGTACTCACCGTAAAATCCTTTTCTCCGAGCCATTCATTGAGGGACACAGCTCCCACCCTGTTATTAGCTTATGCTTGTTTTTTAGAATATGACATGCTATACGCTCATATATTGTTATTGATCTCCTACTGCTTTTGCACCGAACTGGTTAGCTGAGAGCCAGCAGGAGGGTGTATACTGCAGGGGAGGAGCTAACTTTTTTTGTATCACTTAGTGTCAGCCTCCTATTGGCAGCAGCATACACCCCACGGTCTGTGTCCCCCAATGAATGGCTCGGAGAAAAGGATTTTACGGTGAGTACACAAAAATCCCTATTTTTGGAGTTTTGTGTGAAATGATTAATTTTTTGCTTCATTCTCTTTTGTGTTTTTTCATTTAAGACAAATTAAATGAGGATAATAATACCAAAGAATTTGTGATTGCAATCATTTTCAGGAAGAAACTGAGTACTATCTGACAGAATTGCAGGGGTGTCAATACTTTTGGCCACAACTGTACATAGAAGCAGTATTATAGTAGTTATTCCAAAGACATACTAATAGGGAATTTAGATTGTGAGCCCCAACGGGGACAGAGATGATAATGTGTGCAACCTGTAAAGCGCTGCGGAATATGTTAGCGCTATATAAAAATAAAGATTATTATTTAATAAAGATTATGTTATATTCTTGTACATAGGAGCAGTATTATAGTAGTTATATTCTTGTACATAGGGGGTAGTATTATAGTAGTTATATTCTTGTACATAGGGGGTAGTATTATAGTAGTTATATTCTTGTACATAGGAGCAGTATTATAGTAGTTATATTCCTGTATATAGGGGCAGTATTATAGTAGTTATATTCTTGTACATAGGGGCAGTATTATAGCAGTTATATTCTTGTACATAGGGGGCAGTATTATAGTAGTTATATTCTTGTACATAGGGGGTAGTATTATAGTAGTTATATTCTTGTACATAGGAGCAGTATTATAGTAGTTATATTCCTGTATATAGGGGCAGTATTATAGTAGTTATATTCTTATACATAGGAGCAGTATTATAGTAGTTATATTCTTGTACATAGGAGCAGTATTATAGTAGTTATATTCCTGTATATAGGAGCAGTATTATAGTAGTTATATTCTTGTACATAGGAGCAGTATTATAGTAGTTATATTCTTGTACATAGGGGCAGTATTATAGTAGTTATATTCTTGTACATAGGGGCAGTATTATAGCAGTTATATTCTTGTACATAGGGGCAGTATTATAGCAGTTATATTCATGTACATAGGGGCAGTATTATAGCAGTTATATTCTTGTACATAGGGGCAGTATTATAGCAGTTATATTCTTGTACATAGGGGACAGTATTATAGCAGTTATATTCTTGTACATAGGGGACAGTATTATAGCAGTTATATTCTTGTACATAGGGGACAGTATTATAGCAGTTGTATTCTTGTACATAGGGGACAGTATTATAGCAGTTATATTCTTGTACATAGGGGGCAGTATTATAGCAGTTATATTCTTGTACATAGGAGCAGTATTATAGTAGATATATTCTTGTACATGGGGGCAGTATTATAGTAGTTATATTCTTGTACATCGAAGCAGTATTATAGTAGATATATTCTTGTACATAGGGGGCAGTATTATAGTAGGTATATTCTTGTACATAGGGGGCAGTATTATAGTAGGTATATTCTTGTACATAGGGGCAGTATTATAGCAGTTATATTCTTGTACATAGGGGCAGTATTATAGCAGTTATATTCTTGTACATAGGGGCAGTATTATAGTAGATATATTCTTGTACATAGGGGGCAGTATTATAGTAGATTTATTCTTGTACATAGGGGGCACTATTATAGTAGGTATATTCTTGTACATAGGGGGTAGTATTATAGTAGTTATATTCTTGTACATAGGGGGTAGTATTATAGTAGTTATATTCTTGTACATAGGAGCAGTATTATAGTAGTTATATTCCTGTATATAGGGGCAGTATTATAGTAGTTATATTCTTATACATAGGAGCAGTATTATAGTAGTTATATTCTTGTACATAGGAGCAGTATTATAGTAGTTATATTCCTGTATATAGGAGCAGTATTATAGTAGTTATATTCTTGTACATAGGGGCAGTATTATAGTAGTTATATTCTTGTACATAGGGGCAGTATTATAGCAGTTATATTCTTGTACATAGGGGCAGTATTATAGCAGTTATATTCTTGTACATAGGGGCAGTATTATAGCAGTTATATTCTTGTACATAGGGGACAGTATTATAGCAGTTATATTCTTGTACATAGGGGACAGTATTATAGCAGTTATATTCTTGTACATAGGGGACAGTATTATAGCAGTTATATTCTTGTACATAGGGGACAGTATTATAGCAGTTATATTCTTGTACATAGGGGGCAGTATTATAGCAGTTATATTCTTGTACATAGAAGCAGTATTATAGTAGATATATTCTTGTACATAGGGGGCAGTATTATAGTAGTTATATTCTTGTACATCGAAGCAGTATTATAGTAGATATATTCTTGTACATAGGGGGCAGTATTATAGTAGGTATATTCTTGTACATAGGGGGCAGTATTATAGTAGGTATATTCTTGTACATAGGGGCAGTATTATAGCAGTTATATTCTTGTACATAGGGGCAGTATTATAGTAGGTATATTCTTGTACATAGGGGGCAGTATTATAGTAGATATATTCTTGTACATAGGGGGCAGTATTATAGTAGGTATATTCTTGTACATAGGGGCAGTATTATAGTAGTTATATTCTTGTACATAGGGGCAGTATTATAGTAGTTATATTCTTGTACATAGGAGCAGTAGTATAGTAGTTATATTCTTGTACATAGGGGCAGTATTATAGTAGTTATATTCTTGTACATAGGGGCAGTATTATAGTAGTTATATTCTTGTACACAGGGGCAGTATTATAGTAGTTATATTCTTGTACATAGGGGCAGTATTATAGTAGTTATATTCTTGTACATAGGAGCAGTATTATACTAGTTATATTCTTGTACATAGGGGGCAGTATTATAGTAGTTATATTCTTGTACATAGGAGCAGTAGTATAGTAGTTATATTCTTGTACATAGGGGCAGTATTATAGTAGTTATATTCTTGTACATAGGGGCAGTATTATAGTAGTTATATTCTTGTACATAGGGGCAGTATTATAGTAGTTATATTCTTGTACATAGGGGCAGTATTATAGTAGTTATATTCTTGTACATAGGAGCAGTATTATACTAGTTATATTCTTGTACATAGGGGGCAGTATTATAGTAGTTATATTCTTGTACATAGGAGCAGTAGTATAGTAGTTATATTCTTGTACATAGGGGCAGTATTATAGTAGTTATATTCTTGTACATAGGGGCAGTATTATAGTAGTTATATTCTTGTACACAGGGGCAGTATTATAGTAGTTATATTCTTGTACATAGGGGCAGTATTATAGTAGTTATATTATTGTACATAGGAGCAGTATTATAGTTGTATTCTTGTACATAGGGGGCAGTAATGTGAAATATCTTGAGTTCTCGCCTTTGAGGTTAACATTCAGATAAAAGGTATTTTTCCATAAATGATGCTGTCATCTTGTTTCAGAGATTTCTACAGCACACTGTTGTAGCACAATAAGCTGCCACGAGGTGGTGCTGTAATCGCACGTTCCCTACGGACGTCTTCTGTCCCCATCTCGGCTTTATACTTGGAATAAAGCTTCACTATTAGGGAATTTCTTCTCGTTTTTTTTTCTGGTCAAACATTTTAACCAAATATTGCCTCCATATTAGAAGGATTGTGGGGGCTGTTATTAATCAGCGCCGGACCCTACCTGCTCTTTACATTTGTCGCTGTTATTTCGGGGCAGCCTGTGTGCTAAATATTAGGTGTGGGATTCGTTGCTGGGGCCGGTGGCGTCTGGTGATTTGGCCGACTTGAGCGCAGTGTAGCTCCATTTTTTTTTTGGGTATATTCTATGTAGAAGCTGGCACTTCGTAGGTCACGTTTGGTAACCTCTCGGTATATCGGCTTACACTCGTTCTGTGCAGGTCGGGATTATCATCTGTTTCTGGGTGAATTTCTATAGCCGTGATTACAAATGGCTCTACGATGTTATAAAGTGACGTGGACAACCTGCGTGTTCGGGCCTTCTCTTGGCAGACGAGGGGTGACTGTGCAGGAAAACTAGGAGAGTCACTTGTAGGGAAGGATCTGGGAGTAAGATAACAGCCCAATGCCAGTCAGCAGCGTGTAAAGCCAGCAGGATATTAATATATTAACAGGGACAACATTTCTTGGGACAGCGCTGTCATAAAACCACTGTGCCTCCTTATCTGGAATCTTGACTTCTGCGCACTTTATTATTATTTTTTTTTTTTTACGCTTGTTTTAGTTTTGTTTTTTAGATATTGTACAATACATAAATGAACCTGTGACAGGACCTATTCCTGCGGTGGCCGGTTGTTTGCATCTTTGCTTATTTTTACCTCTGTTGATATGCGGACAGTAAATATGTGCATTACACTATGGAGAGGGGGGGTGTGTGATGCAATAATCCTCACGCCCTTGCCGGTTTCATGTGACCGGTCAGCTTGGCAACCATGGAAAATATTCTTCAGTCCCTTCAGCGGTACAGGTGTGAGTGACTGCGGTGAGGTCCTCTCCAGTATCGCCTCTATATTTAGCTGCGGTTTCTGTATTATCGTTGGACTGGAGCCCATTGGGAACAAGAGACCGAAGGTCTGGTGCATTAAACGGAAACTATGACGCACCGCCACCGTTACATAATCTATAGGGGGCGGTAGCAAGCTCAAAATAGTTCAAAAAGTTAGATAATAATGGGATAAAGATGCCATATAGCAGCACAGTACAGGGAAGCGTAAAAAGTGCCACAGTCACTGATCCTGTAGACTATACCGTGTGTATACAGTGGGGCAAAAAAGTATTTAGTCAGTCAGCAATAGTGCAAGTTCCACCACTTAAAAAGATGAGAGGCGTCTGTAATTTACATCATAGGTAGACCTCAACTATGGGAGACAAACTGAGAAAAAAAAATCCAGAAAATCACATTGTCTGTTTTTTTATCATTTTTTTTGCATATTATGGTGGAAAATAAGTATTTGGTCAGAAACAAACAATCAAGATTTCTGGCTCTCACTGACCTGTAACTTCTTCTTTAAGAGTCTCCTCTTTCCTCCACTCATTACCTGTAGTAATGGCACCTGTTTAAACTTGTTATCAGTATAAAAAGACACCTGTGCACACCCTCAAACAGTCTGACTCCAAACTCCACTATGGTGAAGACCAAAGAGCTGTCAAAGGACACCAGAAACAAAATTGTAGCCCTGCTCCAGGCTGGGAAGACTGAATCTGCAATAGCCAACCAGCTTGGAGTGAAGAAATCAACAGTGGAAGCAATAATTAGAAAATGGAAGACATACAAGACCACTGATAATCTCCCTCGATCTGGGGCTCCACGCAAAATCCCACGCCGTGGGGTCAGAATGATCACAAGAACGGTGAGCAAAAATCCCAGAACCACGCGGGGGGACCTAGTGAATGAACTGCAGAGAGCTGGGACGAATGTAACAAGGCCTACCATAAGTAACACACTACGCCACCATGGACTCAGATCCTGCAGTGCCAGACGTGTCCCACTGCTTAAGCCAGTCCATGTCCGGGCCCGTCTGAAGTTTGCTAGAGAGCATTTGGGTGATCCAGAGGAGTTTTGGGAGAATGTCCTATGGTCTGATGAAACCAAACTGGAACTGTTTGGTAGAAACACAACTTGTCGTGTTTGGAGGAAAAAGAATACTGAGTTGCATCCATCAAACACCATACCTACTGTAAAGCATGGTGGTGGAAACATCATGCTTTGGGGCTGTTTCTCTGCAAAGGGGCCAGGACGACTCATCCGGGTACATGAAAGAATGAATGGGGCCATGTATCGTGAGATTTTGAGTGCAAACCTCCTTCCATCAGCAAGGGCATTGAAGATGAAACGTGGCTGGGTCTTTCAACATGACAATGATCCAAAGCACACCGCCAGGGCAACGAAGGAGTGGCTTCGTAAGAAGCATTTCAAGGTCCTGGAGTGGCCTAGCCAGTCTCCAGATCTCAACTCTATAGAAAACCTTTGGAGGGAGTTGAAAGTCCGTGTTGCCAAGCGAAAAGCCAAAAACATCACTGCTCTAGAGGAGATCTGCATGGAGGAATGGGCCAACATACCAACAACAGTGTGTGGCAACCTTGTGAAGACTTACAGAAAACGTTTGACCTCTGTCATTGCCAACAAAGGATATATTACAAAGTATTGAGATGAAATTTTGTTTCTGACCAAATACTTATTTTCCACCATAATATGCAAATAAAATGTTAAAAAAACAGACAATGTGATTTTCTGGATTTTTTTTTTCTCAGTTTGTCTCCCATAGTTGAGGTCTACCTATGATGTAAATTACAGACGCCTCTCATCTTTTTAAGTGGTGGAACTTGCACTATTGCTGACTGACTAAATACTTTTTTGTCCCACTGTATCTACATATACCTATCTCCTTTATTAGAGACATTGCCTCTTGTACATCAGATCTGATGAGGAGTTTTCCAATGATCCTTGCGTCTCTACGTCCGAATCGGAGATTCGAGCCGAATAATGAGGCCTTGTGGGGTGTTTTTTTTTTTTTTTGGTGCTACGGTGTTGAAAGTTTCGAAGAATGGCGTTATCAAGGAAAAACATCCAGAGAAAGTTGATGCTGTGGACCGAAACTTGTTTAACAAAGGATAAGAGGAGGATGCGAAGAATGGAACTGGTGAAAAAAATCCGAGGAGGGTGTGAAAAAAAACGTTCCAATGAAATGGGACATTGGAAAAATGCAAGGAATTATTCATAAGACAGGAGTCAGAGGAGCATGCAAGGAATTGTTCCAGTGAAAGGAATCAGCAGAGGATTGGTTGAATTAAAATATTGCAGGTGGATGTGAGGAATCAATCTGATGAAAGAAATCTGAGGAGGGTAGAACAAATATTCCAATTAAATGGCTCAAAGCAGGTTGGAAAGAATTATTTTGACAAAATAATTGACAAAATAATTCAATAAAACAATCCAATAAAAGTGTCAGATTATTCATGCTCTGAAAGATTCCTAACAGCCTCCTCTGTCAGATGAGAGGATTAGGAGGAAGATGTGAATTATCAGTCTGTTAAAAGATTGTAAAGTGCTGCGGAATTTGTTGGCGCTGTATATATAAAATATTATTAAGAGAAAGCGCAGGAGGGAGGGTGTGAACAGATGTTCTACTGAGCGGGACAGAGGAGGATGTGAGGAATCAATCTGATTGAGGAGGATAGAAATGAACACTGATGAAAAAGTCTGGAGCGGGTGTGAAGAGGATACGAAGAAGTACTGTAATGAAAGTGATCGGGGGGGATATCAAGTATAATAGTTCTGACGAACGGATCCTGGAGCAGGATGTGGAGAAACATGATGAATGGATCGAAGGAGGATGTGAAGAATCGTCATGATGAAAGGAGTCAGAGGAGGAAGTGAAGAATCATGACCACAATAAAATTTAATTTTCTATCGCTGTTCCCAGAGCTTTTATTCTACTCTATAAAACAATTTTCACAAAGTGGAATCCAATCTATAATGAATTGCTGAGGATCTAAAGGCTGAAGGAAGGTCCAACATGATCCTCGATGGGCGCGCGCGTTCACTGTATATGTATGCATGTAAATATAATTTGTTCTACCAGTGTGAGGTAATCATTATGAACATGGCTGCATTTTTTGGATTCCATGATCGGGGTCTGCAGTTCGCAGGAATGTTTCCTTCCTTTCGACACCACGGGATCCAGTTACACATAGCTAGATTATGACCAAGCCGGGCAGCTCAGGTGCTGATGACCCAGGGATGGAAATTCCCTGGAACTGCAGGTGCTGAATCCTTGCAGCCTTGGTGTGTAGTTTTGGTTCTGCAGGACTCCTAATTCTCCCCTTCCTCAGTTCTGCTAAATAATAACTTTAATTACAGGATTTCTGAATGGACACGTTAATCTTCGTGTATGAGATTCTCATGGTGGTTGCACTTCGATAAACTTAAGTGCTGGACTTTCTATGACGTGCAAGCGAATACGCACTAATGCATCCTTTTACCACAAAACAACCCCTTTCCAGTAGCCATCATTACGGAGTGAACCTGATTTCCCCCTTTAAGCGTACCTTTCCGCCTCGCTGGGGTTGTTGTCCCTCTCTAATCTGTGTATAATAGTCCTCGCTCCTCTCCGGGAGCCTGGAGGCAGGATTTTGTAATACAATAATAATAATAAATACTTAGGTGAAGCTGATACTTGTGACCTGGAGTCCGGCCGGATCGCATCGCTCCTCACATACCTGACTACTCTCGTTAAGTATTTTATTGCTATGGATCATCCTCTTTGTGACAAAGCAGAAACGAATGAACAGTCGCCAACCAGGAAGAGCGGCTCCAGCCAAAGACTGAATCATTCCTGCTCTTAGACTCCCAGATCTGCATTTTCTTTGTAGTTTTTGTGGTTTTTATTATTTTTGGATCAATTATTATTTTTCTTTTTATCTGATAAGTAGGTGGAGAATCCGTTGTTGTCATCACTTGGTACTGGATCCTCTTAGTAAAGAGCAATTAATGTTTCTGCTATAACTGGTACAGAATGTCTAGGACCCCGGGTCTCTCTGGGATGGAACATCTGGTGTCTTCATTCACTAGGTCATTATACGTCAGAACATTGAGGGCCCATGATGCTTGGTTCAACGGAAGATGCCTAGTATGTGGTGGTCATGTGCTCGAAATATAGTTGCATTGATGGCAAGTAAAGCAACAAAAAAAAAAAAAAAAAAAGCGCAAAAACGTGGAAGTCTATTGAGAGAAACCAGATTCTAGAATAAGTTCCAACCTGATCTTTCATCAACTCTTTAAGCAACTTTCTTGGACCATTATCTCTTGCTCTGGGCTTTCGATTTCAGGTCTTTCTTGGGGTGGACATCTGAAGTCCACCAGCGGCAGAAAGTCTATTCTATGGGCATCACAGTGGCTTCAGTGGTTTGCGCCATATATTGTGGCTCAGTGGTTAGTACTGCAGCCTTGCAGCGCTGAGGTCCTGGATTCAAATCCCACCAAGGACAACATCTGCAAGGAATTTATATGTTCTCCCCATGTTTGCGTGGGTTTCCTCCGGGTTCTCCGGTTTCCTCCCACACTCCAAAGACATACTGATAGGGATTCTAGATTGTGAGCCCCAATGGGGAAAGTGATGATAATGTCTGTAAAGCGCTGTGTAACTGTATGAGTGAGTAATAAAAAAAAAAAATCTAAATATTTCTGGCTAATCACTTATGTGCCTCTTTTTGTAGAGTAAAAAAAAAAGTTAATTTTTGACGCAAAAATATTCTTGACTTTTCCGACTAGTTTTGAGAAGTGGATAGGATTATTGGGTGGCATGCTCAGCTATCAACCCTCCAACAAATTTACCATCCGTGAAAACAGAAATTTGAGCAAATTTTACCACAAATTTTGTCAGTTCACAGCAGGAATAAACTTCCGGTTAATAAGACAGCCGAAAATTCACCACATATATTAAATTTAGCTCCATCCATTTTCTTAATCGAGCTTGAAATATGAAATGGATATGGAAGATTTAGGGTCGGGGATCAACTTTAGATTGAGCATCAAGTTCAAGTAAAGAAACACAAAAACTTAGTTTATCGAGATCAAACTGTTCTTGTGCCCCAGGATCTAGAACACACTCTTCAATCTGTGTATTTCCTACTTTTATACCTTAAACCCTCCGGTCTATAGTCATTTGATGTTGAACCCTGTAAGCATTTAATCTGGGCCTTCGATTCCAGGATTTTCTTGTTTTAAGCCTCAATATTCTGAGCTTCGTTTGGTTTGATACAGCTGGATTTGTGCCACTTTATGGGGTAAAAGACAAACTTTTAGCTCACTCACCATATTTGCACAAAATTTTATGACTTTTCACACCGTCTTTGTAATGTGGATGGAGTTGTTCGGTAGGATGCAAAGTCAACTAGTCTTCAACATATTTACTGTTCCTAAAGATGGAAAAGATGCAAATCGTAGCACAAATCTTACGGTTTTTAAAACATCGAAAAATTCACCAAATTTATAAAAAGGTTATCACTTTTATTCAGTTTGGTTAACTTTACTCCATCAACCTTTGAGCATGAAACGCCATAATAAAAAAACAATCTTCCCCTTGATGTCTAGACTCTGTATCGGATATCTTGGCTGATCAAGATGTCTTTTTATTGAACCAACCCCATTGCCTCTTTTTGGCCATTTACCCCTCAAAAATTGAGCAGTTACTAAAATTGAATTATCAAGTCAATGTGTTTTTCTCATGAACACTTTTTTTATGGATCGGTTCTAGCGGAGTCCTGTTTCCCCGGGAGCATTTCCTTTGAAGTGTCTGACGTGACACATCTTGGTTGAGTGACTTTTGCTCTGAGTGGGTGTGGATCTGTCTCATTAATATAATGGGTTTCCTTGTTGTGCATGACGTAATATAGAGTTGTGCCCTTCACCGGTGTGTATATGGAGATGGTTCACTCAGTAGACCTATTTTAAGATCAGTCTGTGCCTTGCACAATTACTTAGTCTTTGTAGATGTTTGGATCCCACGGAAAATTCTTAAATGATGAAGAACAGTTCACATCCTTGTCAAATTTCTAGATAAAAAGACTCAAGTCCATATAGCTGCCATACTGTCCCTCACATTGCTAACTGGTCAGATGGCATTTTTGGAGCCAGGGCTATCTGCAGAATATTGTCTCTGCATTGGGTTTCCACCGGAATAAAACAAGGAAAATTTAAAATGTATTTTTCCTAAAAAGTAAAATAACTTGTGCCGTGACTGATTTCTGCATCACTTTAGATCTTTCACGAGGAGCGTGCATTTTTGTGACCTCATCCCGCTGTCTTAGTAAGAGAAAGGACCGTGTATCAGATGATCAGAACTTCCAGACATCGTATCAAGTCCTGCGAGTGTAGAAATGTTGATAATCCGCCTGACAAGACACTTACTCATCATTCCTCACTGTTGTCAATGTATGATTGTTTTATAGTGTGATGCTCATTACATGATCGTTCACGTTCCCTCGCTCATCGCTCTGGATTTCATGGCATTTTCAGATTTGTAAACATTGCGGAGAGTTCCTTCTTTATCGATGACCGTCATCCAAAAATCTATCCTCACTTCCACATCACCAAGATGTTTCGAATCAAACCCATCTTCTGATTTTACCGCTCAGTCTCTGAGTCACGCCACCGCCACCCAAGATCTCTCATCGTCCCTTATTCAAAGCCAAACCATTGCTTCTATTCATTTGTCCGTCAAACCCTATTACTCTCCTTCCGCCTTTGTAATACTGAAGTCTCCCACACATTGCTCTTTACATCTCTTTGAAGGAGTCTCTATACTTCCGCCCTAATTTGTTCGTCACGTAAAGAGTGGAAAGTGTCTTTCGATCCAAACCATCGTCTATATTCTACTCCAAAAAAATCACAATCTCTCCATCACACGAGGTTAAATCTAACCCAACATTATTTTTTTTTTTTTTTTTTATTGTTATAGCGCCATTTATTCCATGGCGCTTTACATGTAAGGAGGGGAATACATAATAAAAACAGGTACAGTAATCTTGAGCAAAAAAGCTAAAAAGTTGACTACTCCTTCTGGTACTCTGCACCATCTTTTTCAGCTTTTTAACCTGCAAAACTTGTCACTTTATTATTATTATTTATTGTTATAGCGCCATTTATTCCATGGCGCTTTACATGTAAGGAGAGGTATACATAATAAAAACAAGTACAATAATCTTAAACAATACAAGTTATAACAGGTACAGGAGGAATGAGGACCCTGCCCGCGACGGCTCAATCTACAAGGGATGGGTGAGGATACAGTAGGCGAGGGTAGAGATGGTCATGCAGCGGTTTGGTCGATCGGTGGTTACTGCAGGTTGTAGGCTTGTTGGAAGAGGTAGGTCTTCAGGTTCTTTTTGAAGGTTTCAATGGTAGGCGAGAGTCTGATGTGCTGTGGTAGAGGGTTCCAGAGTAGGGGTGATACGCGAGAGAAATCTTGTATGCGATTGTGGGAAGAGGAGATAAGAGGGGAATAGAGAAGGAGATCTTCTGAGGATCGGAGGTTGCGTGCAGGAAAGTACCGGGAGACGAGGTCACAGGTGTATGGAGGAGACAGGTTGTGGGTGGCTTTGTATGTCATGGTTGGGATTTTGTACTGGAGTCTCTGTGCAACGGGGAGCCACTGAAGGGATTGACAGAGGGGAGAAGCTGGGGAATAGCGGGGGGACAGGTGGATTAGTCGGGCAGCAGAGTTTAGAATAGATTGGAGGGGTGCAAGAGTGTTTGACGGGAGGCCACAGAGCAAGAGGTTGCAGTAGTCAAGGCGAGAGATGATGAGGGCATGGACTAGGGTTTTTGCAGATTCTTGGTTGAGGAATGAATGGATTCGGGAAATATTTTTAGTTTCAATGAGTTTTATTAGCATAATAATTTTACAACAAATTCCCTCGAAGGGGGTATAGATATACTTCTGTATAAATCAAGAAATGTACATATATGTAAACCATTTTAAACATAACATCAATAGACAGACAATGACAGGACAAGTACAAGGGGAGACTTACACGGGGAAATTCAGGGTGGAAAATAAGGTTTTGTGCTATTTTTCATAACCGAGTACAGTACAGTCACAAGACAAGGCAAAGTTTTTCAAAGCTATTAACTCCTCCTCCTCCCTCCCACCTCCCACCGAAAGCTCCCAAGTTAATGCTTCAAAAGGGTATCATATGGATAATGACAATGTCTGGTCTAAGTTCAAGTTCGTGTTGAGATCCATCCATGGCCTCCAGACCTGGTAGAAGGTGTCCCATAAATCTTCTCTTGTTGCGTGAATACGTTCATATAGTAAGAATGAATTCATCTTGTCTCTGACTATTTGCATAGAGAGGGAGGGGGACCTCCAGTTGGTGGCTATATGTAGCTTAGTGGCCATGCATAGCTGATTAGTCAATCTATGGAACCGATTGGTGAATCCCGGGTACTTGGCGCCTAAGAGAAAGGCAGCCGGGTCTGCCTGCACCGACCTCTCACACATCTGCTCAATCAGCAACCGAACCTCCCGCCACAATGCCATGATGACCGGACATTCCCACCAAATGTGCTTCATGTCACCCACAGCGTTACATCCCCTAAAGCATCTATCCGATACACCAGGATATATGACATGTAGTCTACTCGGGACCTGGTATGTCCTGTGTAAGAGTCTAATGGACGTTTCCGCCAGAGAGGCCTGATGGCTACCCCTAGAGAGAGTGTCGCAGCATCGTCTCCACTCCTCCAAAGATAGCTGAATACCCAGGTCCTCCTCCCATTGGGTCATGTATTTTAGTTTGTCAGTCCCATGTGTAACGTTTAGGGATGAGTATAACAGGGAGATAGTTCCTCTTCCCAACGGGTCGTCTAAACACCTTTGTTCAAAGCTAGTCATTTGGAATGGAATCTTATGTTGTAGAAGTCGTTCCGCGAAATGAAAAACCTGGCAAATACGTAGGGCCTCCCCGGCGGGTGGATTGTGCTTTTGGAGGAATTCTTGTTTAGTTAGGAGTATATTGAAGGGTGAGCAGAGCTGTTTTAAAGTGAAAATTCCGTTAGCTGTCCACCAAATATATGAGCGAGGGTCAATTCCAGGTCCAAACATGGGATTGTGGAAAAGAGGGGTCAGCGGGGAAGCTATAGATTGGAGGCCAAACTTAAACCTCTCCTTCCTCCAAAGGATAAGGGAATGAGCCGCAAATGGCGCCGTATTGTGCAAATTTTTTGGAAGATTCTGTGTGGTCCACATAAGGCTAGATAGGGAAAATGGGTGTAGGAATGACGATTCCAATCGAACCCATCTGGGTGCGCGGCTAGAGGCACAGGCGTTGGTCAGCTGAGCTATTTGGGCGGACTTGTAATACATGGTAAAGTTGAGCAGGGATAGCCCTCCCTGCTTTCTGTGTATGAACATGGTTTTTTGTCGAATTCTGGGTTTTTTCCCTTGCCAGATAAACTTTGAGATTAATGAGTGGATTTCATGGAGCGTCTTGTGGGGCAGTGGAATGGGGAGGGAGCGGAAGAGGTACAGGAATCTAGGTAGGGAGACCATCTTAATTGCGTGCAATCTGCCCAGCCATGATAGTTTCATATTGGCCCACCTGATAAGGTCTGTTCGAAGATTCTTTATTAGAGGGAGGTAGTTCCACTTAAAAAGAGTTGATCGGTGAGAGGTGAGGTTTACTCCAAGGTATGTTATGTAGTGCTCATTTTTCGTAAACTTAAATTGGGAGATTATATTTGTTTGGAGATTTTTGGGGGTGTTGAGGAATAATGCTTCAGACTTATCTACGTTGATTTTGAGACCTGAGATCTTCTCAAATGTATGGAGAACTGAAAACAGGTTTGGGAGAGTGGTGAGTGGGCTGGAGAGAGTCAGCAGCAGGTCGTCTGCGAACAAGCTAGCTTTATATTGTGTGTCAAATCCCGTAGGGCCAAGTATGTCTGGATTAAGTCGTATAGTTTCAGCTAGTGGTTCCATGGCCATGGCAAATAAAGCTGGCGAGAGTGGGCAGCCCTGTCTTGTCCCTCTTTGAATGATAATAGGGGTGGGTCGGGTGGACGGAAGCTTTAGGTATGCTGCAGGACTGTCATAAAGTAGCTGTAGACACAAAATGAGATTATGGGGGATTCCAAATCTTGATAAGACTTCAAATAGGTAGGGCCAGGAGACTGAATCAAAGGCTTTCTCTATATCTAAAGCTAGTAATAGTAAGGCTTGTTTACGATGATTCGCCGCGTGAATAATATTCAAGTTCCTTCTGATGTTGTCAGGGCCCTGCCTGTTGGGTATGAACCCCACCTGATCACGATGAATGAGGTCAGGTAGTAGTTTGTTAAGCCTAGAGGTGATAATAGATGTAAAAATTTTAAGGTCGATATTTAATAGCGATATGGGTCGGTAATTTTTGGGAAGAAGGTGATCTCTCTTAGGTTTGGGGATCACTGCTACGTGGGCGAAGTAGAATTCTGGGGGCATTTGGGAACCGTTCAGTAGGGCGTTACAGTAGTTCAAAATGTGGGGGGTTAGACTATCCTTAAATTTTTTGTAATATAGTGCAGTGATGCCGTCAGGTCCAGGGGCTTTGTTTTTTTTGAGATTTTTAATTGTGTTGGATATTTCATCTGCCGATATAGGCGATTGGAGTAGGTCTACTGCGGGATTGGAGATTTTGGGCAATTTTAAGGCGTCTAGGAAGGATGATAAAAGTTGTGATGAGGGAGGTTGTGGGGAGGAATACAACTTTTGGTAGTAGTCCCGAAATGCATTGTAAACTACATCTGGGTGTGACAAAACTCGACCTCCAGAATCTCTAATGGCGGTAACATTGTTGAGAAGTTCTTTGCTTCTAAGCCTACGAGCCAACATGCCAGTCGGTTTGTTAGCATATTTATAAAAGGTGGACCTAGTCCATGTTAGTGCTCTCTCAGTCTTATTTGTCAGGATGACATCAAGTTGCAGTTTAATATCTCTAATTTGTTTAGTCAGGAAGAGAGAAGAGTTATTCTGGTTGGCTAGTTCAAGTTTCATGAGTTTGGTTTCTAGGCGTGTTTGTATCTCAGATCTTTGCTTTTTTTTGGTAGTAGCTATTTTGATTATGGAGCCGGTGATAAATTTTTTGTGCGCCATCCACACGACTCCTGGGGAGGAATTCTCTCCAGAATTGGTTTGAAAATATAACTCCAATTCTTCTTTAATTTTAGAAAGAGCAGCGGGGTCTGTGAGTAGAGATTCATTCAGTCTCCATTTGAATAATTTAGAGGTGGTGAGGTTGAATTTGAATGCTGATAGGACTACGTCATGGTCTGACCACGACGATGGAACGTGTCGAGAGTATAGGGCGGAGGTAAGCGTCTTTGCTGTAGTTAGGTGTAGGTCAATTCGAGAATATGTTTGGTGTGCCGGGGAGAAGTATGTGTAGCCTCTCACCGGGCCACCCATCTCCCTCCATACATCCACCAGACAATTATTCTTCATTAGATGCAGTATTTTTTTCCTATCCGCATTGGGTATATCCGACCGCTTCTGGGCGCTGCTGTCTAAGCTAGGGTTAATGGTGAAATTAAAGTCTCCGCACCAAATAAGGTGGTCATATTTAAGGGTGACTAGTTTTGATATAATTAGTTGAAAGGTCGACAACTGGGATGCGTTAGGTAAATAACTGTTAACGACGCAGATCATTTGGCTTCGCGATGTTCCAAGTGTGACAATAAACCTTCCTTCAGGGTCAGAATATGTGCTAACGAGTTGAAATGGGAAGGTATTTTTAATAAGGGTAATGACGCCCCTCGTTTTTTTGTCCCATGTCGACGTGTAATATTGTGAGTAATTGGCGTCAAAATATCTGGGGTGGGATGAGTTTGAGAAATGGGTCTCCTGTAGACAGATAATGTCCGGAGCATGTTTTGAGTAGTCGATAAAGGCTTTCTTACGTTTTATGGGAGAGTTGAATCCCCGGACGTTATGTGAGATAACATTACACATTATACAAGTGATATTTACCGCTAAAGGAAGAGGATTCATAGATGATGTTCTGGATCATGGCCTCATCAGGTGACCGCTGCAAGAACTGGAGCACATAGTAGCAACCTCTGTGGGGAAACGAAGGGGAAGATACGGACTGGGGAAAGACGAAGACAGACACAACAAATAACATCAACAAACAGATAACAAATCCAAAACGTATGGCGAGCTGGTTTACCATATTAATGGGAATACCAGGAATCACCAGATTCGGGCAACATGCTACAAACCCGACAGCCAGGCCCTTGCTAAGGAACAAAGAAAAAACAAAATGGGAAAAAATTTGAAGAGTTTGGTGAGTTACTAGTGCCAAAGCCGGAACAGGCTAACTTTTTTAAGCAGTCGTAAATATAAAAATAAGTGGGGGGTCTAGTTAGAACCAAGTAAGGGCATTGGAGTATTGCAGCCAGTATTTCCCTAATATCAGGTATAATCAGAACGGCTTGCATCTCCCCATAGCCCATCCAAAGGAGCTGAGCAGGTGTTCATATAAACAGGTCAGATCAGGTGATTTTTGCGTTCCGGCTCCTCGTTCTGGGAGTGCTTTGCCATTCCTTTGCTGGTCGCGTTTTTCGCTGCGGCATGGCTGATGCTTCTATGTGAATCGGGATCCCGACCATGTTCATGGCCTGCTTCCCTTCCTCCAGTGAACGGCAAGTGAATACTTGAGAGTTAATTGAAAAAATGAGGGCGAAGGGAAAGCCCCATCTGTATTTAACTTGCGCTAATTGTAGGGCTGCAGTAATTGGTTTGAGGTCTCTCCTTCTGCCAAGTGTGGCCGCTGCGATGTCTGCATAGATATGTACTGTCGCTGGCAGGTCAGGTAGAACAGGATTACTTCTAGCAGCATTGAGAATTAAATCTCGCGCCTCTTCATAGTGTAACTTTAAAATCACGTCTCTGGGCATATCACTGTTGCGAGGCTTACCCAGAGCTCTATGGATCCTGGTGATGTGAAGGATAGTTGGGTCTATGTCAGGGAGTAGTGCTGCAAATAAAGCAGAGGCTGTGTCTTTAAGTGCTATGATGTTTTCAGGGAGCCCTCTGATCCGTAGATTACCCCTGCGAGACCTATTCTCATAATCTTCGCACCGGAGTTCTAGCTCAGTAATGCGATCAGCTTAGGACTTAAGTGTTTCTCGGTCCTCTTCTAGGGCGTCTGCAGTGGCGTCCATTTTTTCCTCCAGAGCCACTGTGCGCTGCATGATGTCCTGAATTTGAGATGAGATTGTCCCCATAGCTGTGCTTAATTCTGACCTGAACGTTTCTTGCAGCGATTTAGTAAGTGCTGCAGTGGAGACCGCTAGCTCTGATGGAGGAGCGGCTTCCCCCTGGTCTGGATCGCTTACCACGCTTCCTGCTGCTGCCGAAGGGAGAAGTGTTGCGGCGGCCATCTTGGGAGTGTTACCGCCGAGGAGAAGATCCGAGATGGTGCGTCCCGGTGGCAGCGTTGCGGCTCCTTTTTTTGGCATCGCCAGGGAGGGTGGCACTAGTGGGTGAGGCGAGTCCGGCGGCGGCGTGTTTTGCGGGCTCCCGGTGCTAATTAGGGCCTGATCAGGCTGAGCGAGTAGCGGAGCTCAGCAAGGCATGTCCGTCCTCACCAAGGTCCGCGCATGCGCCTCGGGAAATATTTTTGAGTTGAAGTCGGCAGGAAGTGGAAAGGGCTTGGATATGTGGTTTGTAGGAGAGATCAGCATCAAGGATTACCCCGAGACAGCGAGCTTGTGGGACTGGGGAGAGTGGGCAGCCATTTACTGTAATGGAAAGGTTCATTGGGGGGTCACGTGAGATGGGGGAAAGATGATGAATTCTGTTTTGTCCATGTTAAGTTTCAGAAATCTAGCGGAGAAGAAGGATGAAATAGTGGACAGACATTGAGGGATTCTAGTTAGTAGGGAGGTGATCTCTGGTCCAGAGATGTAGATCTGTGTGTCATCAGCATAGAGATGATACTGAAAGCCATGAGATTCTATGAGCTGTCCCAGGCTAAAGGTGTAAGTGGAGAAGAGCAGGGGCCCTAGGACTGAACCTTGTGGGACTCCGACAGATAGGGGCAAGGTGAGGAGGTGGTGTGTGAGTGGGAGACGCTGAATGTCCGGTCTGTTAGGTATGATGAGATCCAGGATAGGGCCAAGTCTGTGATGCCAAGGGATGAGAGGGTCTGTAATAATAGGGAATGGTCCACTGTCAAAGGCAGCCGACAGGTCCAGGAGGAGGAGGACAGAGTAGTGTCGTTTGCTCTTGGTGGATAATAAGTCATTGGTGACCTTAGTTAGGGCAGTTTCAGTGGAGTGGTGTGACCGGAAGCCAGATTGTAGGCGGTCGAAGAGGGAGCAGGAAGATAGATGGGAGGACAGTTCAAGGTAGACGTGGTGTTCCAGTAGCTTGGAGGCATAGGGGAGAAGTGATATAGGGCGATAGCTAGATACAGAGGATGGGTCAAGAGAGGGCTTTTTGAGGATAGGTGTGATGGAGGCATGTTTAAAGCTTGAGGGGAAAACACCAGTTGTTAGTGATAGGTTGAAGAGATGGGTTAGGGTTGGGATGAAGACTGTGGTGAGGTTTGGGATGAAGTGGGATGGGATTGGGTCAAGTGCACAGGTGGTGAGATGTGATCTTGAGAGAAGAGTGGAGAGTCGATCTTCTGTAATGGTGGAGAAGTTGGTTTTGGAGGTGGAGGGCTGGGAAGTCGGGAGGAAGGGCTCTGGGGGTTGTTGACCAAGACTGTCTCTGATGTTCTCAATCTTCTGCTTGAAAAATGAGGCAAAGTCTTCAGCTGAGATGAGTGGGGAGGGAGGAGGTGCTGGGGGACAGAGGAGAGAATTGAAGGTGTTGAATAACTGTTTAGGGTTGTGAGACAGGGAGGATATGAGAGACGAGAAGTAGGTTTGTATAGCTGTGGCGAGTGTGGTCTTGAAAGTAGTGAGGGACTGTTTGAAAGCGATGAAGTGCTCGTTGGAGTGGGATCTTTTCCATCTGCGCTCAGCAGCCCTGGAAGCTCGCCTCAGTTCTTTGGTCAGCCTGATGTGCCAGGGCTGTCACTTTTCAGGACATAATTTCTGGCAAAAATTGGCGTAAACTGTTTTATAAATTATTGCCCGTATGTCTTTCCTTACTTCCACAAAGCATAGTGTATACAGCGATGTAAGTCCTTCTCAAGTTTTGACCTGTACAGAGACATAATATCATGTCAATAGACATTTATGGTTCTGCTGCTTCTTTACACTTCTGACTTAATTTGTTTTGTTTTTTTCTCTCTGATCCATAAGGAATTTCGACGGAAAATCATGACATGCTCCAAAGGATGCCGTATTATGGAGAAATAAATAACCTTTGCTTCCATCAGAGGATACATCAGTAATACGATGACGTTGGTTAACTTGTAGCCCATAAGAGAAGATAACCATAAGAGATTCAACTTCCATCTACTTCCTTCCATTTTGTGTAGGAGAAGCTCCTTCTAGGTTGCCACACTTCATTTATCATTTTTTGTTGTTTTTTAGGTATCAGTACATTTTCTTTCATTATCCGTCATCCTCTTAAACATTGGTTCTGGTTGTTGCGCGTGCTTTAAAATGTAGAATTGCCACATGTTGGAGATCACTGCTGTAGACTCAAATTCTACAATGTCTCCTGATTTCCAGAAAATGTGCTAAAAATGTTGAGTAACTTGTGGAATCTCTTCAATCATCTTACGCCTGTGTTTTATCAGGTTAGTACCTTCCATGAGACCACTGTTCAACAAAAGACATTATTGAGAAGCATTTATAAATCTTGGGCGTGCAATATATCCTTCTCCATTACAGTAGTTTGCATACTGACATTTGTTGGAAATAAATTCTGAAGACAAATCTGATGAATTTCCTTTTGACAATCTCACATTGTTGGCATTCTTAGATGATTAGTAGCAATAAGGTTTTCCCGGTTGCAAAATTCCCCTAAATTCATACATCAGTGCATCCGCGTGTTCCTCATAATCCTGTTATCTCTATCGATGTCCTGTAAATTAACATTACTTTGCGAAGATCTCCGTGGTTGGAATTTCCAAGTTGGACACTGTTCTTGGCTCGTAAACAAGAAATTTCTAGCAGAAGATGGTGAGAAAATACGACTGTGTGGGCCTCAGTTTTAGCATTTCATCCAGTCGATGACCACTCTCCTTGTCCTCAGATACCCTTGCCAGGTGGTCCACTTTTTTTTTTAACATTTAATATAATCTTTAAATAAGAGGTTGACTTAATTGACATAGTTTTGATTTTCCAAAAAGAGCCAAAAGTTGGCTTGGAATGATCATGGACGTTGACTAAAATCACAAAAATAATTTGTCTTCACAAATCACGATACAAGGATTTACCAATGTTCTTCACAATGCAATATCAAGACCTTACAGACATCGCTCGATCAGCAGACTCCAGTAGAGTGATGCTGGAGATTTCTTCTTCACTTTAAAGTTCCCATCTTACCAGGTTTATCAGCTTTAGTCTTCCAATCTTTGATCTCAATCCCATATATTTAGGACCTTTGAAAGGCTGAAGTCATGAAGTTACGCACAAGAGGACACCACCTAAATATCCAACACCCTCAATGATCAAACGCATTTTGTCGATCATCCATATGGAAGACACTTCCAGTAGATCCAACACCATGAACGATTTCACCAAATTTCTTAACCATTGTCTTATTCTGATTGGATGAATGTGCGAAGTTTACTTTCAGGCTAAACTAATTCTCGTTCCGAAATTAATCTCTCGGCAAGTAAATAATTAGATCTGGCGAAATTAATTAACTGCATACCTGGTGCGTGATGTGAACACGATGACATGAACAATTGTAATTCTCATCTAGAGCTGAATCAATAAACAGCGAATGAATGGTCAGGGGAAATCGTTAGATATGGCGCTGAGCCATCACGTGCGGAGCAAGGTAGCAGATACCATGTCTCCAGGTAAAATTTACTAGTCTTGGAGATGGAGGCCACATGTCTGGACAGTGATGAAGGAGGAGTGGAGGGTGTGCCTGCACTCAGCTCTATAGGTGTGCCTGCTTCATCTATATATTTACATCTCTAATGACAGGTAAATGCATGTAGAAATACAAAGTCACATTCGAGGACGCAGCAGCATGGGTCTGCTGGTGGCCACGGTCATGTTCTGCAGTGCAGGTGAGTCCCAGAGGCTACATGGGGTCTGTATATTAGGGGTAAGGGTCAGTCTAAAATATATATATATGCTATATAATTTACTGTGTGATCACACAATTGCTTCATCCTGCTTGCCTTCGAGTGGAAGTCTATAGGACTTCCTGGTCTTACGAGCACAATCTTAGGACCACGACAGACGTTAATGACAAAAATCCAACTGCGGAGCTCAGCTGTAATGCCGGGCACAAGTTTTACCAAGAACTCTAAAATTGATAACTCTTGGGGCCTGGACTGAAAATTGGAGCTTAGTCCCTGAGTCAACGTATTCTGTGAAAAAATGTTGAAAGTTCTCCACTTCTAAGTCAAATCTGGATCGGTGAAATCTAAGTGACTGCCAATATGGTGGACCCGACGGTGCTCACAAAGATAAGAACCTAAGCTTTAAACAAACTCTGCAAAAATGTGAAAAAAAATTGACAGAAGTGGATATTTTCTTTGATTTTCAAACTACTTGAGGCAGAATATAACATAAAGCGAATGATTAGGATGTAGTTTATATTCTCAAACGTTCTGTGGGAGGTTAATAGAGAATTATAGTGACCCGCTCTCCGTAACCCTGCTAATGATGCTTTATTTGCCATCTAATCTCTTCACATCACTGCATCGTAACCTGTTTATAGCCATATGAAAAGACAGTAACTGCGTATTATGTCCACTCTAATGAACAATTATCCCATATTATAAGTTTACTTAGTTATTACAAATTTACATAACCGGCACAAAAATAATTCCAGAGTGACACAGTAAAGGACAAAAATATACTATTATAATAGTACTACTACTATAATACTGCCCCCCCCCTATGTACCAGAATATAACTACTATAATACTGCCCCCCCCTATGTACCAGAATATAACTACTATAATACTACCCCCCTATGTGCAAGAATATAACTACTATAATACTGCCCCCCTATGTACAAGAATATTAACTACTATAATACTGCCCCTATGTACAAGCATATACTATAATACTGCCCCTATGTACAAGAATATAACTACTATGATACTGCTCCTATGTACAAGAATATAACTACTATAATACTGCCCCTATGTACAAGAATATAACTACTATAATACTGCTCCCTATGTACAAGAATATAACTACTATAATACTGCTCCTATATACAAGAATATAACTACTATAATACTGCCCCTATGTATAAGAATATATCTACTATAATACTGCCCCTATGTACAAGAATATAACTACTATAATACTGCCCCTATGTACAAGAATATAACTACTATAATACTGCCCCTATGTACAAGAATATAACTACTATAATACTGCTCCTATGTACAAGAATATAACTACTATAATACTGCCCCATGTACAAGAATATAACTACTATAGAACTGATCCTATGTACAAGAATATAAATACTATAATACTGCACCTATGTACAAGAATATAACTACTATAATACTGCTCCTATGTACAAGAATATAACTACTATAATACTGCCCCATGTACAAGAATATAACTACTATAATACTGATCCTATGTACAAGAATATAAATACTATAATACTGCACCTATGTACAAGAATATAACTACTATAATCCTGCTCCTATATACAGGAATATAACTACTATAATACTGCTCCTATGTACAAGAATATAACTACTATAATACTGCTCCTATGTACAAGAATATAACTACTATAATACTGCCCCTATGTACAAGAATATAACTACTATAATACTGCTCCTATGTACAAGAATATAACTACTATAATACTGCCCCTATGTACAAGAATATAACTACTATAATACTGCTCCTATGTACAAGAATATAAATACTATAATACTGTACCTATGAACAAGACTATAACTACTATAATACTACCCCTATGTACAAGAATATAACTACTAGAATACTGCTCCTATGTACAAGAATATAACTACTAGAATACTGCTCCTATGTACAAGAATATAACTACTATAATACTGCCCCTATGTACAAGAATATAACTACTATAATACTGCCCCTATGTACAAGAATATAACTACTATAATACTGCCCCTATGTACAAGAATATAACTACTATAATACTACCCCTATGTACAAGAATATACTATAATACTGCCCCTATGTACAAGAATATAACTACTATAATACTGCTCCTATGTACAAGAATATAACTACTATAATACTGCCCCTATGTACAAGAATATAACTACTAGAATACTACTCCTATGTACAAGAATATAACTACTATAATACTGCCCCTATGTACAAGAATATAACAACTATAATACTGCTCCTATGTATAAGAATATAACTACTATAATACTGCCCCTATGTACAAGAATATAACTACTATAATACTGCCCCTATGTACAAGAATATAACTACTATAATACTGCCCCTATGTACAAGAATATAACTACTATAATACTGCCCCTATGTACATGAATATAACTACTATAATACTGCCCCCTATGTAGAAGAATATAACTACTATAATACTGCCCCTATGTAGAAGAATATAACTACTATAATACTGCTCCCTATGTACAAGAATATAACTACTATAATACTGCTCCTATGTACAAGAATATAACTACTATAATACTGCCCCCTATGTACAAGAATATAACTACTATAATACTGCCCCTATGTAGAAGAATATAACTACTATAATACTGCCCCTATGTACAAGAATATAACTACTATAATACTGCCCCTATGTACATGAATATAACTACTATAATACTGCCCCCTATGTACAAGAATATAACTACTATAATACTGCCCCTATGTAGAAGAATATAACTACTATAATACTGCCCCTATGTACAAGAATATAACTACTATAATACTGCCCCAATGTACATGAATATAACTACTATAATACTGCCCCCTATGTACAAGAATATAACTACTATAATACTGCCTCCTATGTACATGAATATAACTACTATAATACTGCCCCCTATGTACAAGAATATAACTACTATAATACTGCCCCTATGTACAAGAATATAACTACTAGAATACTGCTCCTATGTACAAGAATATAACTACTATAATACTGCCCCTATGTACAAGAATATAACAACTATAATACTGCTCCTATGTTTAAGAATATAACTACTATAATACTGCCCCTATGTACAAGAATATAACTACTATAATACTGCCCCTATGTACAAGAATATAACTACTATAATACTGCCCCTATGTACAAGAATATAACTACTATAATACTGCCCCTATGTACATGAATATAACTACTATAATACTGCCCCCTATGTACAAGAATATAACTACTATAATACTGTCCCTATGTACAAGAATATAACTACTATAATACTACCCCTATGTACAAGAAAATAACTGCTATAATACTGCCCTATGCACAAGAAAGTAACTACTATAATACTGCTCCTTTGTGCATGAATATAACTACTATAATACTGCCCCTACATACAAGAATATACTATAATACTGCCTATATGTACAAGAATATAACTACTATAATACTGCCCCTATTTATAAGAATATAGCCACTATAATACTTCCCCTACTCTGGGAGGCAGGTAAGACTGCATTCTGTGCTATTCCTGATGACTTCATTAATAAATTGTATGAATCATTGTTGAACCGCATGGATGCCGTCCTTCAGGCTCATGGAAGTCACACAAAATATTAAATATGACTCTAATAGGGCCACAACTTCATTCACCAATGTTATGCAACATATATTTGTATTTTAAGTTAATTATTTGTTTCAATATCACATTACTGTCTGTGGGCGACAAAACTTTTGTCTTGCCAAAATCTGACCATTCTGTGTCATTTCACAGATCAATATTTCTGCATTGATGCCAATTTATTTTCTTAACCTAAACCACATTTCGGAGGGTTTCAGCTTCTTTCAAAAGAATAATTTATAAAACCAATGGATGAATTTAACGTCAGGTCATAAGCTTTTATTTACAGAACATGGATAAGCTACATAACTTCTGTCAGGGTGTGTACAGGAGGAGTGGTACTGTGCAGTGTATATATACAGGAGGAGTGGTACTGTGCAGTGTATATATACAGGAGGAGTGGTATTGTGCAGTGTATATATACAGGAGGAGTGGTCCTGTGCAGTGTATATATACAGGAAGAGTGGTCCTGTGCAGTGTATATATACAGGACAGGAGGAGTGGTCCTGTGCAGTGTATATATACAGGAGGAGTGGTACTGTGCAGTGTATATATACAGGAGCAGCGGTACTGTGCAGTGTATATATACAGGAGGAGTGGTACTGTGCAGTGTATATATACAGGAGGAGTGGTACTGTGCGGTGTATATATACAGGACAGGAGGAGTGGTACTGTGCAGTGTATATATACAGGAGTAGTGGTACTGTGCAGTGTATATATACAGGAGGAGTGGTGCTGTGCAGTGTATATATACAGGACAGGAAGAGTGGTCCTGTGCAGTGTATATATACAGGAGGAGTGGTGCTGTGCAGTGTATATATACAGGACAGGAGGAGTGGTACTGTGCAGTGTATATATACAGGAGGAGTGGTCCTGTGCAGTGTATATATACAGGAAGAGTGGTCCTGTGCAGGGTATATATACAGGAAGAGTGGTCCTGTGCAGTGTATATATACAGGAGGAGTGGTACTGTGCAGTGTATATATACAGGAAGAGTGGTCCTGTGCAGTGTATATATACAGGAGGAGTGGTCCTGTGCAGTGTATATATACAGGACAGGAGGAGTGGTACTGTGCAGTGTATATATACAGGAGGAGCGGTACTGTGCAGTGTATATATATACAGGAGGAGTGGTACTGTGCAGTGTATATATACAGGACAGGAGGAGTGGTACTGTGCAGTGTATATATACAGGAGGAGTGGTACTGTGCAGTGTATATATACAGGAGGAGTGGTACTGTGCAGGGTATATATACAGGAGGAGTGGTACTGTGCAGTGTATATATACAGGAGGAGTGGTAATGTGCAGTGTATATATACAGGAGGAGCGGTACTGTGCAGTGTATATATACAGGAGTGGTACTGTGCAGTGTATATATACAGGAGGAGTGGTACTGTGCAGTGTATATATACAGGACAGGAGGAGTGGTACTGTGCAGTGTATATATACAGGAGGAGTGGTACTGTGCAGTGTATATATACAGGACAGGAGGAGTGGTACTGTGCAGTGTATATATACAGGAGGAGTGGTACTGTGCAGTGTATATATACAGGAGGTGTGGTACTGTGCAGTGTATATACACAGGAGGAGTGGTACTGTGCAGTGTATATATACAGAAGGAGTGGTACTGTGCAGTGTATATATACAGGAGGAGTGGTACTGTGCAGTGTATATATACAGGACAGGAGTGGTACTGTGCAGTGTGTATATACAGGACAGGAGTGGTACTGTGCAGTGTATATATACAGGAGGAGTGGTACTGTGCAGTGTATATATACAGGACAGGAGTGGTGCTGTGCAGTGTGTATATACAGGACAGGAGTGGTACTGTGCAGTGTATATATACAGGACAGGAGGAGCGGTACTGTGCAGTGTATATATACAGGACAGGAGGAGTGGTACTGTGCAGTGTATATATACAGGAGGAGTGGTACTGTGCAGTGTATATATACAGGAGGAGTGGTACTGTGCAGTGTATATATACAGGAGGAGTGGTACTGTGCAGTGTATATATACAGGACAGGAGGAGCGGTACTGTGCAGTGTATATATACAGGAGGAGTGGTACTGTGCAGTGTATATATACAGGAGGAGTGGTACTGTGCAGTGTATATATACAGGAGGAGTGGTACTGTGCAGTGTATATATACAGGACAGGAGGAGCGGTACTGTGCAGTGTATATATACAGGAGGAGTGCTAATGTGCAGTGTATATATACAGGAGGAGTGGTACTGTGCAGTGTATATATACAGGACAGGAGGAGTGGTACTGTGCAGTGTATATATACAGGAGGAGTGCTAATGTGCAGTGTATATATACAGGAGGAGTGGTACTGTGCAGTGTATATATACAGGAGGAGTGGTACTGTGCAGTGTATATATACAGGAGGAGTGGTACTGTGCAGTATATATACAGGAGGAGTGGTACTGTGCAGTGTATATATACAGGACAGGAGGAGCGGTACTGTGCAGTGTATATATACAGGAGGAGTGGTACTGTGCAGTGTATATATACAGGAGGAGTGGTACTGTGCAGTGTATATATACAGGAGGAGTGGTAATGTGCAGTGTATATATACAGAAGGAGTGGTACTGTGCAGTGTATATATACAGGAGGAGTGGTACTGTGCAGTGTATATATACAGGAGGAGTGGTACTGTGCAGTGTATATATACAGGACAGGAGGAGTGGTACTGTGCAGTGTATATATACAGGAGGAGTGGTACTGTGCAGTGTATATATACAGGAGGAGTGGTACTGTGCAGGGTATATATCCAGGAGGAGTGGTACTGTGCAGTGTATATATACAGGACAGGAGGAGTGGTCCTGTGCAGTGTATATATACAGGAGGAGTGGTACTGTGCAGTGTATATATACAGGAGGAGTGGTACTGTGCAGTGTATATATACAGGACAGGAGGAGTGGTCCTGTGCAGTGTATATATACAGGAGGAGTGGTACTGTGCAGTGTATATATACAGGAGGAGTGGTAGTGTGCAGTGTATATATACAGGACAGGAGGAGTGGTACTGTGCAGTGTATATATACAGGAGGAGTGGTACTGTGCAGTGTATACATACAGGACAGGAGGAGTGGTACTGTGCAGTGTATATATACAGGACAGGAGGAGTGGTACTGTGCAGTGTATATATACAGGAGGAGTGGTACTGTGCAGTGTATACATACAGGACAGGAGGAGTGGTACTGTGCAGTGTATATATACAGGAGGAGTGGTACTGTGCAGTGTATATATACAGGAGGAGTGGTACTGTGCAGTGTATATATACAGGAGGAGTGGTACTGTGCAATGTATATATACAGGAGAGGAGGAGTGGTATTGTGCAGTGTATATATACAGGAGGAGTGGTATTGTGCAGTGTATATATACAGGACAGGAGGAGTGGTCCTGTGCAGTGTATATATACAGGAGGAGTGGTACTGTGCAGTGTATATATACAGGAGGAGTGGTACTGTGCAGTGTATATATACAGGACAGGAGGAGTGGTCCTGTGCAGTGTATATATACAGGAGGAGTGGTACTGTGCAGTGTATATATACAGGAGGAGTGGTAGTGTGCAGTGTATATATACAGGAGGAGTGGTACTGTGCAATGTATATATACAGGAGAGGAGGAGTGGTATTGTGCAGTGTATATATACAGGAGGAGTGGTATTGTGCAGTGTATATATACAGGACAGGAGGAGTGGTCCTGTGCAGTGTATATATACAGGAGGAGTGGTACTGTGCAGGGTATATATCCAGGAGGAGTGGTACTGTGCAGTGTATATATACAGGAGGAGCGGTACTGTGCAGTGTATATATACAGGAGGAGTGGTACTGTGCAGTGTATATATACAGGAGGAGTGGTATTGTGCAGTGTATATATACAGGAAGAGTGGTCCTGTGCAGTGTATATATACAGGACAGGAGGAGTGGTCCTGTGCAGTGTATATATACAGGAGGAGTGGTACTGTGCAGTGTATATATACAGGAGCAGCGGTACTGTGCAGTGTATATATACAGGAGGAGTGGTACTGTGCAGTGTATATATACAGGAGGAGTGGTACTGTGCGGTGTATATATACAGGACAGGAGGAGTGGTACTGTGCAGTGTATATATACAGGAGTAGTGGTACTGTGCAGTGTATATATACAGGAGGAGTGGTGCTGTGCAGTGTATATATACAGGACAGGAGGAGTGGTACTGTGCAGTGTATATATACAGGAGGAGTGGTCCTGTGCAGTGTATATATACAGGAAGAGTGGTCCTGTGCAGGGTATATATACAGGAAGAGTGGTCCTGTGCAGTGTATATATACAGGAGGAGTGGTACTGTGCAGTGTATATATACAGGAAGAGTGGTCCTGTGCAGTGTATATATACAGGAGGAGTGGTCCTGTGCAGTGTATATACACAGGACAGGAGGAGTGGTACTGTGCAGTGTATATATACAGGAGGAGCGGTACTGTGCAGTGTATATATATACAGGAGGAGTGGTACTGTGCAGTGTATATATACAGGACAGGAGGAGTGGTACTGTGCAGTGTATATATACAGGAGGAGTGGTACTGTGCAGTGTATATATACAGGAGGAGTGGTACTGTGCAGGGTATATATACAGGAGGAGTGGTACTGTGCAGTGTATATATACAGGAGGAGTGGTAATGTGCAGTGTATATATACAGGAGGAGCGGTACTGTGCAGTGTATATATACAGGAGTGGTACTGTGCAGTGTATATATACAGGAGGAGTGGTACTGTGCAGTGTATATATACAGGACAGGAGGAGTGGTACTGTGCAGTGTATATATACAGGAGGAGTGGTACTGTGCAGTGTATATATACAGGACAGGAGGAGTGGTACTGTGCAGTGTATATATACAGGAGGAGTGGTACTGTGCAGTGTATATATACAGGAGGTGTGGTACTGTGCAGTGTATATACACAGGAGGAGTGGTACTGTGCAGTGTATATATACAGAAGGAGTGGTACTGTGCAGTGTATATATACAGGAGGAGTGGTACTGTGCAGTGTATATATACAGGACAGGAGTGGTACTGTGCAGTGTGTATATACAGGACAGGAGTGGTACTGTGCAGTGTATATATACAGGAGGAGTGGTACTGTGCAGTGTATATATACAGGACAGGAGTGGTGCTGTGCAGTGTGTATATACAGGACAGGAGTGGTACTGTGCAGTGTATATATACAGGACAGGAGGAGCGGTACTGTGCAGTGTATATATACAGGACAGGAGGAGTGGTACTGTGCAGTGTGTATATACAGGACAGGAGTGGTACTGTGCAGTGTATATATACAGGACAGGAGGAGTGGTACTGTGCAGTGTATATATACAGGACAGGAGGAGCGGTACTGTGCAGTGTATATATACAGGACAGGAGGAGTGGTACTGTGCAGTGTATATATACAGGAGGAGTGGTACTGTGCAGTGTATATATACAGGAGGAGTGGTACTGTGCAGTGTATATATACAGGAGGAGTGGTATTGTGCAGTGTATATATACAGGACAGGAGGAGCGGTACTGTGCAGTGTATATATACAGGAGGAGTGGTACTGTGCAGTGTATATATACAGGAGGAGTGGTACTGTGCAGTGTATATATACAGGAGGAGTGGTACTGTGCAGTGTATATATACAGGACAGGAGGAGCGGTACTGTGCAGTGTATATATACAGGAGGAGTGGTACTGTGCAGTGTATATATACAGGAGGAGTGGTACTGTGCAGAGTATATATACAGGACAGGAGGAGTGGTGCTGTGCAGTGTATATATACAGGACAGGAGGAGTGGTACTGTGCAGTGTATATATACAGGAGGAGTGGTACTGTGCAGTGTATATATACAGGAGGAGTGGTACTGTGCAGAGTATATATACAGGACAGGAGGAGTGGTACTGTGCAGTGTATATATACAGGAGGAGTGGTACTGTGCAGTGTATATATACAGGAGGAGTGGTACTGTGCAGTGTATATATAATGGACAGGAGGAGTGGTACTGTGCAGTGTATATATACAGGAGGAGTGGTACTGTGCAGTGTATATATACAGGAGGAGTGGTACTGTGCAGTGTATATACAGGAGGAGTGGTACTGTGCAGTGTATATATACAGGAGGAGTGGTACTGTAGCAGTGTATATATACAGGAGGAGCGGTACTGTGCAGTGTATATATACAGGACAGGAGGAGTTGTACTGTGCAGTGTATATATACAGGAGGAGCGGTACTGTGCAGTGTATATACAGGAGGAGTGGTACTGTGCAGTGTATATATACAGGAGGAGTGGTACTGTGCAGTGTATATATACAGGAGGAGTGGTACTGTGCAGTGTATATACAGGAGGAGGGTACTGTGCAGTGTATATATACAGGAGGACTGGTACTGTGCAGTGTATATATACAGGAGGAGTGGTACTGTGCAGTGTATATATACAGGAGGAGCGGTACTGAGCAGTGTATATATACAGGAGGAGCAGTACTGTGCAGTGTATATACAGGACAAGAGGAGTGGTACTGTGCAGTGTATATATACAGGACAGGAGGAGTGGTACTGTACAGTGTATATATACAGGACAGGAGGAGTGGTACTGTGCAGTGTATATACAGGAGGAGTGGTCCTGTGCAGTGTATATATACAGGAGGAGCGGTACTGTGCAGTGTATACATACAGGACAGGAGGAGCGGTGCTGTGCAGTGTATATATAGAGGAGGAGCGGTGCTGTGCAGTGTATATATAGAGGAGGAGTGGTACTGTGCAGTGTATATATACAGGACAGGAGGAGTGGTACTGTGCAGTGTATATATACAGGACAGGAGGAGTGGTACTGTACAGTGTATATATACAGGAGGAGTGGTACTGTGCAGTGTATATATACAGGAGGAGTGGTAGTGTGCAGTGTATATATACAGGACAGGAGGAGTGGTACTGTGCAGTGTATATATACAGGACAGGAGGAGTGGTACTGTGCGGTGTATATATACAGGACAGGAGGAGTGGTACTGTGCAGTGTATATACAGGAGGAGTGGTCCTGTGCAGTGTATATATACAGGACAGGAGGAGTGGTACTGTGCAGTGTATATATACAGGACAGGAAGAGTGGTGCTGTGCAGTGTATATATACAGGACAGGAGGAGCGGTACTGTGCAGTGTATATATACAGGACAGGAAGAGTGGTGCTGTGCAGTGTATATATACAGGACAGGAGTAGTGGTACTGTGCAGTGTATATATACAGGACAGGAGGAGTGGTACTGTGCAGTGTATATACAGGAGGAG
This sequence comes from Ranitomeya imitator, assembly GCF_032444005.1. Lineage (NCBI taxonomy): Eukaryota > Metazoa > Chordata > Amphibia > Anura > Dendrobatidae > Ranitomeya > Ranitomeya imitator. The sequence continues at coordinate 219,821,529 of NC_091288.1, read as the reverse complement.
TGGTCCTGTGCAGTGTATATATACAGGACAGGAGGAGTGGTACTGTGCAGTGTATATATACAGGACAGGAGGAATGGTACTGTGCAGTGTATATATACAGGACAGGAGGAGTGGTACTGTGCAGTGTATATATACAGGAGGAGTGGTACTGTGCAGTGTGTATATACAGGACAGGAGGAGTGGTACTGTGCAGTGTATATATACAGGACAGGAGGAGTGGTACTGTGCAGTGTATATATACAGGACAGGAAGAGTGGTACTGTGCAGTGTATATATACAGGAGGAGTGGTACTGTGCAGTGTATATATACAGGAGGAGTGGTACTGTGCAGTGTATATATACAGGAGGAGTGGTACTGTGCAGTGTATATATACAGGAGGAGTGGTACTGTGCAGTGTATATATACAGGAGGAGTGGTACTGTGCAGTGTATATATACAGGAGGAGTGGTACTGTGCAGTGTATATATACAGGAGGAGTGGTACTGTGCAGTGTATATATACAGGACAGGAGGAGTGGTACTGTGCAGTGTATATATACAGGAGGAGTGGTACTGTGCAGTGTATATATACAGGAGGAGTGGTACTGTGCAGTGTATATATACAGGAGGAGTGGTACTGTGCAGTGTATATATACAGGAAGAGTGGTACTGTGCAGTGTATATATACAGGACAGGAAGAGTGGTACTGTGCAGTGTATATATACAGGAGGAGTGGTACTGTGCAGTGTATATATACAGGAGGAGTGGTACTGTGCAGTGTATATATACAGGAGGAGTGGTACTGTGCAGTGTATATATACAGGAAGAGTGGTACTGTGCAGTGTATATATACAGGACAGGAAGAGTGGTACTGTGCAGTGTATATATACAGGAGGAGTGGTACTGTGCAGTGTATATATACAGGAGGAGTGGTACTGTGCAGTGTATATATACAGGAAGAGTGGTACTGTGCAGTGTATATGTACAGGAGGAGTGGTACTGTGCAGTGTATATATACAGGAGGAGTGGTACTGTGCAGGGTATATATACAGGACAGGAGGAGTGGTACTGTGCAGTGTATATATACAGGAGGAGTGGTACTGTGCAGTGTATATATACAGGAGGAGTGGTACTGTGCAGTGTATATATACAGGAGGAGCGGTACTGTGCAGTGTATATATACAGGAGGAGTGGTACTGTGCAGTGTATATATACAGGACAGGAAGAGTGGTACTGTGCAGTGTATATATACAGGAGGAGCAGTACTGTGCAGTGTATATATACAGGAGGAGCGGTACTGTGCAGTGTATATATACAGGAGGAGCGGTACTGTGCAGTGTATATATACAGGAGGAGTGGTACTGTGCAGTGTATATATACAGGAGGAGCAGTACTGTGCAGTGTATATATACAGGAGGAGTGGTACTGTGCAGTGTATATATACAGGACAGGAATGGTACTGTGCAGTGTATATATACAGGAGGAGTGGTACTGTGCAGTGTATATATACAGGACAGGAAGAGTGGTACTGTGCAGTGTATATATACAGGAGGAGTGGTACTGTGCAGGGTATATATACAGGAGGAGTGGTACTGTGCAGTGTATATATACAGGAGGAGTGGTACTGTGCAGGGTATATATACAGGACAGGAGGAGTGGTACTGTGCAGTGTATATATACAGGAGGAGTGGTACTGTGCAGTGTATATATACAGGAGAAGTGGTACTGTGCAGTGTATATATACAGGACAGGAGGAGTGGTACTGTGCAGTGTATATATACAGGAGGAGTGGTACTGTGCAGGGTATATATACAGGACAGGAGGAGTGGTACTGTGCAGTGTATATATACAGGAGGAGTGGTACTGTGCAGTGTATATGTACAGGAGGAGTGCTACTGTGCAGTGTATATATACAGGAGGAGTGGTACTGTGCAGTGTATATATACAGGACAGGAGGAGTGGTACTGTGCAGTGTATATATACAGGAGGAGTGGTACTGTGCAGTGTATATATACAGGACAGGAAGAGCGGTACTGTGCAGTGTATATATACAGGAGGAGTGGTACTGTGCAGTGTATATATACAGGAGGAGTGGTACTGTGCAGTGTATATATACAGGAGGAGTGGTACTGTGCAGTGTATATATACAGGAGGAGTGGTACTGTGCAGTGTATATATACAGGAGGAGTGGTACTGTGCAGTGTATATGTACAGGAGGAGTGGTACTGTGCAGTGTATATATACAGGACAGGAAGAGTGGTACTGTGCAGTGTATATATACAGGACAGGAAGAGTGGTACTGTGCAGTGTATATATACAGGAGGAGTTGTACTGTGCAGTGTATATATACAGGAGGAGCGGTACTGTGCAGTGTATGTACAGGAGGAGTGGTACTGTGCAGTGTATATATACAGGACAGGAAGAGTGGTACTGTGCAGTGTATATATACAGGAGGAGTTGTACTGTGCAGTGTATATATACAGGAGGAGCGGTACTGTGCAGTGTATGTACAGGAGGAGTGGTACTGTGCAGTGTATATATACAGGACAGGAAGAGTGGTGCTGTGCAGTGTATATATACAGGACAGGAGGAGTGGTACTGTGCAGTGTATATATACAGGACAGGAGGAGTGGTACTGTGCAGTGTATATATACAGGAGGAGTGGTACTGTGCAGTGTATATATACAGGAGGAGCGGTACTGTGCAGTGTATATATACAGGAGGAGTGGTACTGTGCAGTGTATATATACAGGAGGAGTGGTACTGTGCAGTGTATATATACAGGAGGAGTGGTACTGTGCAGTGTATATATACAGGAGGAGTGGTACTGTGCAGTGTATATATACAGGAGGAGTGGTACTGTGCAGTGTATATGTACAGGAGGAGTGGTACTGTGCAGTGTATATATACAGGAGGAGTGGTACTGTGCAGTGTATATATACAGGACAGGAAGAGTGGTACTGTGCAGTGTATATATACAGGAGGAGTTGTACTGTGCAGTGTATATATACAGGAGGAGTGGGACTGTGCAGTGTATATATACAGGAGGAGTGGTACTGTGCAGTGTATATATACAGGAGGAGTGGTACTGTGCAGTGTATATATACAGGAGGAGTGGTACTGTGCAGTGTATATGTACAGGAGGAGTGGTACTGTGCAGTGTATATATACAGGAGGAGTGGTACTGTGCAGTGTATATATACAGGACAGGAAGAGTGGTGCTGTGCAGTGTATATATACAGGACAGGAGGAGCGGTACTGTGCAGTGTATATATACAGGAGGAGTGGTACTGTGCAGTGTATATATACAGGACAGGAAGAGTGGTGCTGTGCAGTGTATATATACAGGACAGGAGGAGTGGTACTGTGCAGTGTATATATACAGGACAGGAGGAGTGGTACTGTGCAGTGTATATATACAGGAGGAGTGGTACTGTGCAGTGCATATATACAGGACAGGAGGAGTGGTACTGTACAGTGTATATATACAGGACAGGAGGAGTGGTACTGTGCAGTGTATATATACAGGACAGGAGGAGTGGTACTGTGCAGTGTATATATACAGGAGGAGTGGTACTGTGCAGTGTATATATACAGGAGGAGTGGTACTGTGCAGTGTATATATACAGGAGGAGTGGTACTGTGCAGTGTATATATACAGGAGGAGTGGTACTGTGCAGTGTATATATACAGGGGGAGTGGTACTGTGCAGTGTATATATACAGGACAGGAGGAGTGGTACTGTGCAGTGTATATATACAGGAGGAGCGGTACTGTGCAGTGTATATACAGGAGGAGTGGTACTGTGCAGTGTATATATACAGGACAGGAAGAGTGGTGCTGTGCAGTGTATATATACAGGAGGAGTGGTACTGTGCAGTGTATATATACAGGAGGAGCGGTACTGTGCAGTGTATATACAGGAGGAGTTGTACTGTGCAGTGTATATATACAGGAGGAGTGGTACTGTGCAGTGTATATATACAGGAGGAGTGGTACTGTGCAGTGTATATATACAGGACAGGAGGAGTGGTACTGTGCAGTGTATATATACAGGAGGAGCGGTACTGTGCAGTGTATATACAGGAGGAGTGGTACTGTGCAGTGTATATATACAGGACAGGAAGAGTGGTGCTGTGCAGTGTATATATACAGGAGGAGTGGTACTGTGCAGTGTATATATACAGGAGGAGCGGTACTGTGCAGTGTATATACAGGAGGAGTGGTACTGTGCAGTGTATATATACAGGAGGAGTGGTACTGTGCAGTGTATATATACAGGAGGAGTGGTACTGTGCAGTGTATATATACAGGAGGAGTGGTACTGTGCAGTGTATATATATGAGGAGTGGTACTGTGCAGTGTATATATACAGGAGGAGTGGTACTGTGCAGTGTATATATACAGGAGGAGTGGTACTGTGCAGTGTATATATACAGGAGGAGTGGTGCTGTGCAGTGTATATATACAGGAGGAGTGGTACTGTGCAGTGTATATATACAGGAGGAGCGGTACTGTGCAGTGTATATATACAGGAGGAGTGGTACTGTGCAGTGTATATATACAGGAGGAGTGGTACTGTGCAGTGTATATATATGAGGAGTGGTACTGTGCAGTGTATATATACAGGAGGAGTGGTACTGTGCAGTGTATATATACAGGAGGAGTGGTGCTGTGCAGTGTATATATACAGGAGGAGTGGTACTGTGCAGTGTATATATACAGGAGGAGTGGTACTGTGCAGTGTATATATACAGGAGGAGCGGTACTGTGCAGTGTATATATACAGGAGGAGTGGTACTGTGCAGTGTATATATATGAGGAGTGGTACTGTGCAGTGTATATATACAGGAGGAGTGGTACTGTGCAGTGTATATATACAGGAGGAGTGGTACTGTGCAGTGTATATATACAGGAGGAGTGGTACTGTGCAGTGTATATATACAGGACAGGAAGAGTGGTGCTGTGCAGTGTATATATACAGGAGGAGTGGTGCTGTGCAGTGTATATATACAGGAGGAGTGGTACTGTGCAGTGTATATATACAGGAGGAGTGGTACTGTGCAGTGTATATATACAGGAGGAGTGGTACTGTGCAGTGTATATATACAGGACAGGAGGAGAGGTACTGTGCAGTGTATATATATACAGGAGGAGTGGTACTGTGCAGTGTATATATACAGGAGGAGTGGTACTGTGCAGTGTATATATACAGGAGGAGTGGTACTGTGCAGTGTATATATACAGGAGGAGTGGTACTGTGCAGTGTATATATACAGGAGGAGTGGTACTGTGCAGTGTATATATACAGGAGGAGCGGTACTGTGCAGTGTATATATACAGGAGGAGCGGTGCTGTGCAGGGTATATATACAGGAAGAGTGGTACTGTGCAGTGTATATATACAGGACAGGAGGAGTGGTGCTGTGCAGTGTATATATACAGGAGGAGCGGTACTGTGCAGTGTATATATACAGGAGGAGCGGTGCTGTGCAGTGTATATATACAGGAGGAGCGGTGCTGTGCAGTGTATATATAACTCTCATCTTGTGAAGTTTCTTAGTTTTCTGTGCTTCGGCGTACTCTGGGGGATAGTCACCCAATACACCGCCTAGTGGCGCACGTTCTGCCCCCTGTCGCCCACTTTGGTGCCATCCTCAGTGTCAGACTTGTACAGGCAGGAATGTCAGTCTCTGGCAGGAATATGGCAGATCCTGGTGTTCTTGGACTCTTTCATGCATCAGGGTGTTGTCCTTACAGAAAATAACTCAGGAATCAGAACCCTGAGTCACGGCTGCAGAACTCTCCACGATTGGCCAACAATGCTGCCATGTTATCCCGCTCGTCTGGTTCATACTGCTCTCTGGCTATGGCTTTTACATGTTTAGTAGGAAACAACTGGATAAGACTGAGACAGTAATCTTTATATTAGCTGATGTGTCTAGTTGTAGCACCAAGTGCCAGGCAGCTGCTGTAAAGGCTGATAAAATATGTAATGCAAATGAAGGACACAAAACCAAATACAAAAAATGTAACTGACCTCTGCAACCCAATGATCATCCGTCACGGTACACACTGTCCTGTGCTCCAGTGTACAGAGAAGATATAGCAGAGCTGGACCAGGGCAAGACATAAAGACAATCAGTAGAAATCTGTCCAGGTCTCTCCTGGCAGTGACCGGTCGCGCTCCTACAATACTTGTGAGCATGCATACACATTATTATGCGTAAAGGATAAATATAATAATAAGAATGACTGGTGTGAACACTGCAGAGGACGTGTGCGATCTGACTCTGATCTCTGTCTCCCCACAGTGCTGCAGTCTGGACCAGGCGAAGCAGCAGGTAAGAGAAATGACCCTGAATCCCCTCCGGTCTCAGGGCCCCAACATCTAAAAAGTGTCATTTATAGTGTTAGGGTACCGTCACACAGTGCAATTTTCATCGCTACGACGGTACGATCCGTGACGCTCCAGCGTCGTAGACTGCTGTCACACATTGCAATGTACGACGCTGGAGCGATAATTTCATGACGTATGTGCGATGTAGAAGCCGTTGGTTACTATGCGCACATCGTATACGATATATGTTACACCATGCGATCATGCCGCCACAGCGGGACACTAGACGACGAAAGAAAGTTTCAAACGATCTGCTACGACGTACGATTCTCAGCGGGGTCCCTGATCGCAGGAGCGTGTCAGACACTGCGATATCGTAACTATATCGCTCGAACGTCACAAATCGTGCCGTCGTAGCGATCAAAATTGCACTGTGTGACGGTACCCTTAGTGTGTAGTAGAAGACCCAATAGGGCCCCTAACACCAGGGCTAGGGTGCTGCAGTGGCCTCTGCACCCCTGATGGGATAAGGTGCGGCTGTTACCTCTGCACCCCTGATGGGATAAGGTGCGGCTGTTACCTCTGCACCCCTGATGGGATAAGGTGCGGCTGTTACCTCTGCACCCCTGATGGGATAAGGTGCGGCTGTTACCTCTGCACCCCTGATGGGATAAGGTGCGGCTGTTACCTCTGCACCCCTGATGGGATAAGGTGCGGCTGTTACCTCTGCACCCCTGATGGGATAAGGTGCGGCTGTTACCTCTGCACCCCTGATGGGATGAGGTGCGGCTGTTACGTCTGCACTCCTGATGGGATAAGGTGCGGCTGTTACCTCTGCACCCCTGATGGGATAAGGTGCCGCTGTTACCTCTGCACCCCAGATGGGATAAGGTGCGGCTGTTACCTCTGCACTCCTCATAGGATAAGGTGCGGCTGTTACCTCTGCACCCCTGATGGGATAAGGTGCGGCTGTTACCTCTGCACCCCTGATGAGATAAGGTGCGGCTGTTACCTCTGCACCCCTGATGGGATAAGGTGCGGCTGTTACCTCTGCACCCCTGATGGGATGAGGTGCGGCTGTTACCTCTGCACCCCTGATGGGATAAGGTGCGGCTGTTACCTCTGCACCCCTGATGGGATAAGGTGCGGCTGTTACCTCTGCACCCCTGATGGGATAAGGTGAGGCTGTTACCTCTGCACCCCTGATGGGATAAGGTGCGGCTGTTACCTCTGCACCCCTGATGGGATAAGGTGCGGGTGTTACCTCTGCACCCCTGATGGGATAAGGTGCGGCTGTTACCTCTGCACCCCTGATGGGATAAGGTGCGGCTGTTACCTCTGCACCCCTGATGGGATAAGGTGTGGCTGTTACCTCTGCACCCCTGATGGGATAAGGTGCGGCTGTTACCTCTGCACCCCTGATGGGATAAGGTGCGGCTGTTACCTCTGCACCCCAGATGGGATAAGGTGCGGCTGTTACCTCTGCACCCCTGATGAGATAAGGTGCCGCTGTTACCTCTGCACCCCTGATGGGATAAGGTGCGGCTGTTACCTCTGCACCCCTGATGGGATAAGGTGCGGCTGTTACCTCTGCACCCCCGATGGGATAAGGTGCCGCTGTTACCTCTGCACCCCTGATGGGATAAGGTGCCGCTGTTACCTCTGCACCCCCGATGGGATAAGGTGCGGCTGTTACCTCTACCCCAGATGGGATAAGGTGCTGCTGTTACCTCTGCACCCCCGATGGGATAAGGTGCGGCTGTTACCTCTGCACTCCTGATGGGATAAGGTGCGGCTGTTACCTCTGCACTCCTGATGGGATAAGGTGCGGCTGTTACCTCTGCACTCCTGATGGGATAAGGGGCGGCTGTTACCTCTGCACTCCTGATGGGATAAGGTGCGGCTGTTACCTCTGCACCCCCGATGGGATAAGGTGCGGCTGTTACCTCTGCACCCCCGATGGGATAAGGTGCGGCTGTTACCTCTGCACCCCCGATGGGATAAGGTGCTGCTGTTACCTCTGCACTCCTGATGGGATAAGGTGCGGCTGTTACCTCTGCACCCCTGATGGGATAAGGTGCTGCTGTTACCTCTGCACCCCAGATGGGATAAGGTGCGGCTGTTACCTCTGCACTCCTGATGGGATAAGGTGCGGCTGTTACCTCTGCACTCCTCATAGGATAAGGTGCGGCTGTTACCTCTGCACCCCTGATGGGATAAGGTGCGGCTGTTACCTCTGCACTTCTGATGGGATAAGGTGCCGCTGTTACCTCTGCACCCCAGATGGGATAAGGTGCGGCTGTTACCTCTGCACTCCTCATAGGATAAGGTGCTGCTGTTACCTCTGCACTTCTGATGGGATAAGGTGCGGCTGTTACCTCTGCACCCCAGATGGGATAAGGTGCGGCTGTTACCTCTGCACTCCTCATAGGATAAGGTGCTGCTGTTACCTCTGCACTCCTGATGGGATAAGGTGCGGCTGTTACCTCTGCACTCCTCATAGGATAAGGTGTGGCTGTTACCTCTGCACTCCTGATGGGATAAGGTGTGGCTGTTACCTCTGCACCCCAGATGGGATAAGGTGCGGCTGTTACCTCTGCACTCCTGATGGGATAAGGTGCGGCTGTTTCCTCTGCACCCCCGATGGAATAAGGTGCGGCTGTTACCTCTGCACTCCTCATAGGATAAGGTGCTGCTGTTACCTCTGCACTCCTGATGGGATAAGGTGCGGCTGTTAACTCTGCACCCCTGATGGAATAAGGTGCGGCTGTTACCTCTGCACCCCTGATGGGATAAGGTGCGGCTGTTACCTCTGCACCCCAGATGGGATAAGGTGCGGCTGTTAACTCTGCACCCCTGATGGAATAAGGTGCTGCTGTTACCTCTGCACTCCTGATGGGATAAGGTGCGGCTGTTACCTCTGCACCCCTGATGGGATAAGGTGCGGCTGTTACCTCTGCACCCCAGATGGAATAAGGTGCTGCTGTTACCTCTGCACTCCAGATGGGATAAGGTGCTGCTGTTACCTCTGCACCCCAGATGGGATAAGGTGCGGCTGTTACCTCTGCACCCCAGATGGGATAAGGTGCGGCTGTTACCTCTGCACCCCTGATGGGATAAGGTGCGGCTGTTACCTCTGCACCCCAGATGGGATAAGGTGCGGCTGTTACCTCTGCACTCCTCATAGGATAAGGTGCTGCTGTTACCTCTGCACTCCTGATGGGATAAGGTGCGGCTGTTACCTCTGCACTCCTCATAGGATAAGGTGCTGCTGTTACCTCTGCACTCCTGATGGGATAAGGGGCGGCTGTTAACTCTGCACCCCTGATGGAATAAGGTGCGGCTGTTACCTCTGCACCCCTGATGGGATAAGGTGCGGCTGTTACCTCTGCACCCCAGATGGGGTAAGGTGCGGCTGTTAACTCTGCACCCCTGATGGAATAAGGTGCTGCTGTTACCTCTGCACTCCTGATGGGATAAGGTGCGGCTGTTACCTCTGCACCCCTGATGGAATAAGGTGCGGCTGTTACCTCTGCACCCCAGATGGGATAAGGTGCGGCTGTTACCTCTGCACTCCTCATAGGATAAGGTGCTGCTGTTACCTCTGCACTCCTGATGGGATAAGGTGCGGCTGTTACCTCTGCACCCCTGATGGAATAAGGTGCGGCTGTTACCTCTGCACTCCTCATAGGATAAGGTGCTGCTGTTACCTCTGCACTCCTGATGGGATAAGGTGCGGCTGTTACCTCTGCACCCCAGATGGGATAAAGTGCGGCTGTTACCTCTGCACCCCAGATGGGATAAGGTGCGGCTGTTACCTCTGCACCCCTGATGGGATAAGGTGCGGCTGTTAACTCTGCACCCCTGATGGAATAAGGTGCTGCTGTTACCTCTGCACTCCTGATGGGATAAGGTGCGGCTGTTACCTCTGCACCCCTGATGGAATAAGGTGCGGCTGTTACCTCTGCACTCCTCATAGGATAAGGTGCTGCTGTTACCTCTGCACTCCTGATGGGATAAGGTGCGGCTGTTACCTCTGCACCCCAGATGGGATAAGGTGCGGCTGTTACCTCTGCACCCCAGATGGGATAAGGTGCGGCTGTTACCTCTGCACCCCTGATGGGATAAGGTGCGGCTGTTACCTCTGCACCCCAGATGGGATAAGGTGCGGCTGTTACCTCTGCACTTCTGATGGGATAAGGTGCGGCTGTTACCTCTGCACTCCTGATGGGATAAGGTGCGGCTGTTACCTCTGCACCCCAGATGGGATAAGGTGTGGCTGTTACCTCTGCACTCCTGATGGGATAAGGTGCGGCTGTTACCTCTGCACTCCTCATAGGATAAGGTGCTGCTGTTACCTCTGCACTCCTGATGGGATAAGGTGCGGCTGTTACCTCTGCACCCCTGATGGGATGAGGTGCGGCTGTTACGTCTGCACCCCCGATGGGATAAGGTGCGGCTGTTACCTCTGCACCCCCGATGGGATAAGGTGCTGCTGTTACCTCTGCACCCTTGATGGCATAAGGTGCGGCTGTTTCCTCTGCACACCTGATGGGATAAGGTGTGGCTGTTACCTCTGCACTCCAGATGGGATAAGGTGTGGCTGTTACCTCTGCACTCCATATGGGATAAGGTGTGGCTGTTACCTCTGCACTCCAGATGGCATAAGGTGCGGCTGTTACCTCTGCACCCCCGATGGGATAAGGTGCGGCTGTTACCTTTGCACCCCCGATGGGATAAGGTGCGGCTGTTACCTCTGCACCCCTGATGGGATAAGGTGTGGCTGTTACCTCTGCACCCCCGATGGGATAAGGTGCGGCTGTTACCTCTGCACCCTCGATGGGATAAGGTGCGGCTGTTACGTCTGCACCCCCGATGGGATAAGGTGCGGCTGTTACCTCTGCACCCCTGATGGGATAAGGTGCGGCTGTTACCTCTGCACTCCTCATAGGATAAGGTGCTGCTGTTACCTCTGCACTCCTGATGGGATAAGGTGCGGCTGTTACCTCTGCACCCCTGATGGGATGAGGTGCGGCTGTTACGTCTGCAGCCCCGATGGGATAAGGTGCGGTTGTTACCTCTGCACCCCCGATGGGATAAGGTGCTGCTGTTACCTCTGCACCCTTGATGGGATAAGGTGCGGCTGTTACCTCTGCACCCCCGATGGGATAAGGTGCTGCTGTTACCTCTGCACCCCTGATGGGATAAGGTGCGGCTGTTACCTCTGCACTCCAGATGGGATAAGGTGCGGCTGTTACCTCTGCACTCCCGATGGGATAATGTGCGGCTGTTACCTTTGCACCCCCGATGGGATAAGGTGCGGCTGTTACCTCTGCACCCCCAATGGGATAAGGTGTGGCTGTTACCTCTGCACCCCCGATGGGATAAGGTGCGGCTGTTACCTCTGCACCCTCGATGGGATAAGGTGCGGCTGTTACGTCTGCACCCTGTTGTGGATTCTGTTTTTGGGCTCCCTCTGGTGGTTACAGATGGTACTGGGTGACTTGTGTTCTCTGCGGTCTCTGGTGTCCACCTGTTCTATCAGGATATGGGAGTTTCCTATTTAACCTGGCTTTCTTGTCATTTCCTCGCCGGCGATCAATGTAATCAGTGTGTCTTGTTACCTCTGCTTTCCGCTTCTGTAATCATCAGGACAAGCTAAGTTTTTGATTTTTCTGTTCCACGTTTTGCTTTATTTTTGTTTTAGTCCAGCTTGCAGTTATGTGATTCCTTGTTGCTGGTTGCTCTAGTGGGCTGATATTACTCCTCATGTTCCATGAGTTGGCACATGAGTTCAAGTAATTTCAGGATGGTTTTTTGTAGGGTTTTTCGCTGACCGCGCAGTTCACTTTTGTATCCTCTGCTATCTAGTTTTAGCGGGCCTCATTTTGCTGAATCTGTTTTCATTACTACGTATGTGCTTTCCTCTCATTTCACCGTCATTACATGTGGGGGGCTGCTATTTCTGTGGGGTGTTTCTCTGGAGGCAAGAGAGGTCTTTGTTTCTTCTAATAGGGGAAGCTAGTCCTTCGGCTGGCGCGAGACGTCTAGAATCATCGTAGGCACGTTCCCCGGCTACTGCTAGTGTTGTGAATTAGGTTCAGGATCGCGGTCAGCTCAGTTTCCATCACCCTAGAGCTTGTTCTGTTTTTTTGTGCTTGTTCTTTTGTGATCCCCTGCCATTGGGATCATGACAGTATCGCCGGCCCGAAAAGTGGTAATCGTATTGGCTGAAGTAGGAGGAAAAGTAGTCTGAGGAAGTTTTTTTTTTTTTTTCCTTCCCTCAGAGTTTGCTGCCTAGCCTTAATTGCAGCCTGGCTGCGTCTTACCTCCTCTTAATCCTTGAATGGCTCTGACCTCAGCTGTTTATCATGGACGTCCAGAGTTTGGCTTCCAGCCTGAATAATCTTGCTGCTAAGGTTCAAAATATACAAGATTTTGTTGTACATGCTCCTATGTCTGAACCTAGAATTCCTATCCCAGAGTTTTTTTCTGGAGATAGATCTAGTTTTCTGAATTTTAGGAACAATTGCAAGTTGTTTCTTTCTTTGAAATCTCGCTCCTCTGGAGACCCTGCTCAGCAAGTCAAGATTGTGATATCTTTCCTGCGGGGTGACCCTCAGAATTGGGCATTTGCATTGGCACCAGGGGATCCTGCGTTGCTCAATGTGGATGCGTTTTTTCTGGCATTGGGTTTGCTCTATGAGGAACCTAACCTAGAGATTCAGGCTGAAAAAGCTTTATTGGCTCTCTCTCAGGGGCAAGATGAAGCAGAAATATATTGTCAGAAATTTCGGAAATGGTCGGTGCTTACTCAGTGGAATGAGTGCGCTCTGGCTGCAAAATTCAGAGATGGCCTTTCTGAGGCCATTAAAGATGTTATGGTGGGGTTCCCTGCGCCTACAGGTCTGAATGAGTCTATGACTATGGCTATTCAGATTGATCGGCGTTTACGGGAGCGCAAACCTGTGCACCATTTGGCGGTGTCTTCTGAACAGGCACCTGAGATAATGCAATGTGATAGAATTCAGTCCAGAAGTGAACGGCAAAACTATAGGCGGAAAAATGGGTTGTGTTTTTATTGTGGTGATTCAGCTCATGTTATATCAGCATGCTCTAAACGCACAAAAAAGGTTGATAAGTCTGTTGCCATTAGTACTTTACAGTCTAAGTTCATTCTGTCTGTGACTCTGATTTGTTCATTATCAGCCATTTCCGTCGATGCCTATGTGGATTTAGGCGCTGCCCTGAGTCTTATGGATTGGTCATTTGCCAACCGCTGTGGGTTTAGTCTGGAGCCTCTGGAAGTCCCTATTCCTTTGAAAGGTATTGACTCTACACCTTTGGCTATGAATAAACCTCAGTACTGGACACATGTGACCATGCGTATGACTCCCGTTCATCAGGAGGTGATTCGCTTCCTGGTACTGTATAATTTACATGATGTCTTAGTGCTTGGTCTGCCATAGTTACAAACTCATAACCCAGTCTTGGACTGGAAAACGATGTCTGTGTTAAGCTGGGGATGTCAGGGGGTTCATGATGATGCACTTCCGATTTCTATCGCTTCATCTACTCCTTCTGAGGTTCCTGTATTTTTGTCTGATTATCGGGATGTTTTTGAGGAGCCTAAGCTCAATTCGCTTCCTCCTCACAGGGATTGCGATTGTGCTATAGATTTGATTCCTGGCAGTAAATTTCCTAAAGGTCGTTTGTTCAATCTGTCAGTGCCAGAGCATACTGCTATGCGGGATTATGTTAAGGAGTCCTTGGAAAAGGGACATATCCGTCCATCTTCGTCTCCTTTGGGAGCAGGTTTTTTTTTTCGTGGCCAAAAAAGATGGTTCCTTGAGGCCTAGTATAGATTACCGTCTTTTGAATAAGATTACGGTCAAATATCAGTATCCTTTGCCATTGTTGACTGATTTGTTCGCTCGCATTAAGGGGGCTAAATGGTTCACTAAGATTGATCTTCGGGGTGCATATAATCTTGTGCGGATTAAGCAGGGTGATGAGTGGAAAACCGCATTTAATACGCCTGAGGGCCATTTTGAGTATTTGGTGATGCCTTTTGGACTTTCTAATGCTCCATCTGTCTTCCAGTCCTTTATGCACGATATTTTCCGTGAATATCTGGATAAATTTATGATTGTGTATTTGGATGATGTTTTGGTTTTTTCTGATGACTGGGAGTCCCATGTTCAGCAGGTCAGGAAGGTGTTTCAGGTCCTGCGGGCCAATTCTTTGTTTGTAAAAGGTTCAAAGTGTCTCTTTGGAGTCCAGAAGATTTCTTTTTTGGGGTATATTTTTACCCCTTCTACTATTGAGATGGATCCCGTCAAGGTTCAAGCTATTTGTGACTGGATGCAGCCTACATCTCTTAAGAGTCTACAGAAGTTCTTGGGCTTTGCTAATTTTTATCGTCGTTTCATAACTAATTTTTCTAGTGTTGTTAAGCCTTTGACGGATCTGACTAAGAAGGGTGCTGATGTTGCTGATTGGTCTCCTGCCGCTGTGGAGGCCTTTCAGGAACTTAAGCGCCGGTTTTCTTCTGCTCCTGTGTTGCGTCAGCCAGATGTTTCGCTTCCTTTTCAGGTTGAGGTTGATGCTTCCGAGATTGGAGCGGGGGCGGTTTTGTCACAGAGAAGCTCCGATTGCTCGGTGATGAAGCCATGTGCGTTCTTTTCTAGAAAGTTTTCGCCCACTGAGCGGAATTATGATGTTGGTAATCGGGAGCTTTTGGCCATGAAGTGGGCATTTGAGGAGTGGCGTCATTGGCTTGAGGGTGCTAGACATCGTGTGGTGGTCTTGACTGATCACAAAAATCTGATTTACCTTGAGTCTGCCAAGCGTCTGAATCCTAGACAGGCTCGTTGGTCACTGTTTTTCTCCCGTTTCGATTTTGTGGTTTCGTACCTGCCAGGTTCAAAGAATGTGAAGGCGGATGCTCTTTCTAGCAGTTTTGTGCCTGATTCCCCTGGAAATTCTGAGCCCACTGGTATCCTTAGGGATGGGGTGATTTTGTCGGCTGTCTTCCCAGACTTGCGACGTGCTTTGCAGGAGTTTCAGGCGGATAAACCTGATCGTTGTCCGCCTGAAAGACTGTTTGTTCCGGATAATTGGACCAGTAGAGTCATCTCCGAGGTCCATTCTTCTGCGTTGGCAGGTCATCCTGGAATATTTGGTACTAGAGACTTGGTGGCCAGGTCTTTTTGGTGGCCTTCCTTGTCGAGGGATGTGCGTTCTTTTGTGCAGTCTTGTGAAGTTTGCGCTCGGGCTAAGCCTTGCTGTTCTCGGGCCAGTGGATTGTTGTCACCTTTGCCTATCCCGAAGAGGCCTTGGACGCACATTTCCATGGACTTTATTTCGGATCTCCCTGTCTCTCAAAAAATGTCCGTCATCTGGGTTGTGTGTGACCGCTTTTCTAAGATGGTTCATCTGGTACCCTTGCCTAAGTTACCTTCCTCCTCTGAGTTGGTCCCTCTGTTTTTTCAGAATGTGGTTCGTTTGCATGGGATTCCGGAGAACATTGTTTCTGACAGGGGATCCCAGTTTGTGTCTAGATTTTGGCAGACGTTCTGTGCTAAGATGGGCATTGATTTGTCCTTTTCGTCTGCATTCCATCCTCAGACGAATGGCCAGATGGAACGAACTAATCAGACCTTGGAAACTTATTTAAGGTGTTTTGTTTCTGCTGATCAAGATGACTGGGTTACCTTTTTGCCGCTTGCCGAATTTGCCCTTAATAATCGGGCTAGTTCTGCTACCTTGGTTTCTCCTTTCTTTTGTAATTCGGGGTTTCATCCTCGTTTTTCCTCTGGTCAGGTGGAGCCTTCTGATTGTCCTGGAGTGGACATGGTGGTGGATAGGTTGCATCAGATTTGGAGTCATGTGGTGGACAATTTGAAGTTGTCCCAGGAGAGGGCTCAGCAGTTTGCTAATCGCCGTCGCCGCGTGGGTCCTCGACTTCGTGTTGGGGACTTAGTGTGGTTGTCTTCCCGTTTTGTTCCTATGAAGGTCTCTTCTCCTAAGTTCAAGCCTCGGTTCATCGGTCCCTATAGGATCTTGGAAATTCTTAACCCTGTGTCATTTCGTTTGGATCTCCCGGCATCGTTTGCTATTCATAATGTGTTCCATCGGTCGTTGTTGCGGAGGTATGAGGTACCTTTTGTTCCTTCGCTTGAGCCTCCTGCTCCGGTGCTGGTGGAGGGAGAATTGGAGTATGTTGTGGAGAAGATCTTGGATTCTCGTGTTTCCAGACGGAAACTTCAGTATTTGGTCAAGTGGAAGGGTTATGGTCAGGAGGATAATTCTTGGGTGGTTGCCTCTGATGTTCATGCTGCTGATTTGGTCCGTGCATTTCATAGGGCTCATGCTGGTCGCCCTGGTGGTTCTCGTGAGGGTTCGGTGACCCCTCCTCAAGGGGGGGGGGTACTGTTGTGGATTCTGTTTTTGGGCTCCCTCTGGTGGTTACAGATGGTACTGGGTGACTTGTGTTCTCTGCGGTCTCTGGTGTCCACCTGTTCTATCAGGATATGGGAGTTTCCTATTTAACCTGGCTTTCTTGTCATTTCCTCGCCGGCGATCAATGTAATCAGTGTGTCTTGTTACCTCTGCTTTCCGCTTCTGTAATCATCAGGACAAGCTAAGTTTTTGATTTTTCTGTTCCACCTTTTGCTTTATTTTTGTTTTAGTCCAGCTTGCAGTTATGTGATTCCTTGTTGCTGGTTGCTCTAGTGGGCTGATATTACTCCTCATGTTCCATGAGTTGGCACATGAGTTCAAGTAATTTCAGGATGGTTTTTTGTAGGGTTTTTCGCTGACCGCGCAGTTCACTTTTGTATCCTCTGCTATCTAGTTTTAGCGGGCCTCATTTTGCTGAATCTGTTTTCATTACTACGTATGTGCTTTCCTCTCATTTCACCGTCATTACATGTGGGGGGCTGCTATTTCTGTGGGGTGTTTCTCTGGAGGCAAGAGAGGTCTTTGTTTCTTCTAATAGGGGAAGCTAGTCCTTCGGCTGGCGCGAGACGTCTAGAATCATCGTAGGCACGTTCCCCGGCTACTGCTAGTGTTGTGAATTAGGTTCAGGATCGCGGTCAGCTCAGTTTCCATCACCCTAGAGCTTGTTCTGTTTTTTTGTGCTTGTCCTTTTGTGATCCCCTGCCATTGGGATCATGACAGCACCCCCGATGGGATAAGGTGCGGCTGTTACCTCTGCACCCCCGATGGGATAAGGTGCGGCTGTTACCTCTGCACCCCCGATGGGATAAGGTGTGGCTGTTACCTCTGCACCCCTGATGGGATAAGGTGCGGCTGTTACCTCTGCACTCCAGATGGGATAAGGTGCGGCTGTTACCTCTGCACCCCCGATGGGATAAGGTGCTGCTGTTACCTCTGCACCCTTGATGGGATAAGGTGCGGCTGTTACCTCTGCACCCCCGATGGGATAAGGTGCTGCTGTTACCTCTGCACCCCTGATGGGATAAGGTGCAGCTGTTACCTCTGCACTCCAGATGGGATAAGGTGCGGCTGTTACCTCTGCACTCCTGATGGGATAAGGTGCTGCTGTTACCTTTGCACCCCCGATGGGATAAGGTGCGGCTGTTACCTCTGCACCCCCGATGGGATAAGGTGTGGCTGTTACCTCTGCACCCCCGATGGGATAAGGTGCGGCTGTTACCTCTGCACCCCCGATGGGATAAGGTGCGGCTGTTACCTCTGCACCCTCGATGGGATAAGGTGCGGCTGTTACGTCTGCACCCCCGATGGGATAAGGTGCTGCTGTTACCTTTGCACCCCCGATGGGATAAGGTGCGGCTGTTACCTCTGCGCCCCCGATGGGATAAGGTGCGGCTGTTACCTCTGCACCCCCGATGGGATAAGGTGTGGCTGTTACCTCTGCACCCCTGATGGGATAAGGTTCAGTTGTTACCTCTGCACCTTTGATGCGGTTTCCCAGGAATTCTCCTAGGATCAGTGAATGGTGACAGTTTGTTCTCCGGTAACAGAAGCACAGGAGGGTCAGCAGAGATACTGAATCTTCTGTCCTCCTTGTTGTCCTGCGGTTGCAGCTGTTGAACAGCAGTGATCAAACATTGCTAATCCTGGGAATATTCCGGCAATATTCGAGCCCTGGTGACTACCTTTTTCAACATTTTTCAAGCTTTTTCAATCTACACTACATCTCCATCGGCCGCTCTTCTCTATAGTGTCTATTTGTGTTGCAGTCTGTGGAAAGCAGGGATTGCGCTCCAGGGTCTATGGTGGAACCGATGCGGCCCCGGGGGAATGGCCATGGCATGCCAGCCTGAGCTTCAATGGGAAGCCAGAGTGTGCGGGAAACCTGATCTCTGAGAAATGGATCCTCACCGCTGCTCACTGCTTCAGCAAGTAAGTGTAATGAACCCCGAATAAGCACCGGACCTGATGATCTGGTAGCGAAGAACCAGACACTCGGACCCCATGTGGATCCTTTGGCCAATGTCATTACGGTTGGGTACTTTGTTCTATGAAGTTGACTTTCTTCTTTATTTTTAGAAAATCCACAGATATTAAACAGGACCCGACATTATGGAGAGTGCACCTGGGCTTCACCAAAATGGGATATACCCCAGAGGAAAGCACGGCTGTCACTATTGTGCCATCGAGGATCGTGGTGCATGGCAGCTACGCCAGCTACGTCCTAGGACATGACATCGCCCTCATGGAACTGTCCCAACCTGTCAATTTGACAAGGTTTATTTCTCCTGTTTGCCTGCCTGAGGTCACCCACCGATTCCATTTTCGAAGCACATGCTATGCAACCGGCCTCGAGGATGTTCTAGAAGACGGTTAGTAAATTTACAAGTGGCGGGAATGGAGGCGAAGACCATAGCTTTGATCAGTCTTCCAACATTGCCAACCATAGACCTTTGCATGACTCCTCTTCATTTTCCATAGTTCCCCTGGAAAGCAAGAGGTCACTGAAGACAATTGCCCAAACACTGATTGGCTGGAAAACATGTAATTGTATCTACAACACTCACGTAAGACCAGACGTGTTCCAACCTGCAAAGCCCGGCATGTTGTGTATAGTGGACCCTTATGGAAAGAAAGGTCCTTGTCAGGTAACTATGGATGACTGAGACCTTCATGGTAAGTTGGGGGAGACGCCTCTGTTTTCATCCATCTCATGTCCTGTATGTCTTAGGGAGACTCAGGGGGTCCTGTGGTCTGCAATGAAGATGGTGTTTGGTTCCTTGCCGGAGTCATTAGCTTTTCTGAAGGTTGTCACTTAAAAGACAATCCCACCATTGTCACCTCTGCGTCCTTCTACAAAGACTGGATCCAGAAGTGGACGGACTCTTCTGTTACCTTCTCCCCTCAGTTCATTAATGTCACTGATGATGTGGATAACGACACCTGCAGTGACCTACTCAGCAATCTGACCACAGGTAACCTCTACGATAGGACATACTTCATTGCTCATCAAGGTCTAGGCTTTAAGCAATGTACATATAGAGAACTATAATGACATTGAACATAGAAAGTCATCGATGTAGACCAGAGAAATCCCATCATTACAAGAGCATTACAGGCCGGTGGGGGGAACATTGGGATATATAGTAGTGATGCCATCAGTGCCATCGGTAAGGAATGAAGAGATGCATTGCTTCTTGGATCTCCTAGATTGAAGGTTATAGAAGTTGACATCTCACTGGTTAATTGTCCAAAAAAATCGTTACAACATTGACTTTATTTTGTGTGGGCTACATTGATAAACTTTCCATCTAAAACTTCAATTATTTTTCTCAAGGTTGTGGATTTTCGAATGTGGACACTTCAGGCTCAGTAAGTCCTGGGCCGTGGCCATGGCACGTGGACCTGTGGAAAGATGATCGAAGGGCCTGTGGAGGGGCTCTAATCTCAACCAAATGGGTTATAACGGCGGCAAAATGCTTTGTTGGGTGAGACAATCGTCAATGATCAGACGGGGTTAAGGGTAGACGTAATTAAAGGCATAAACAAGGGGAAAATGACTACAAAAGGCTGATTTATGGGAAAGGATTTGGTTCTAGTAAAGTATTGTGGAAACGGAAGATATAAAGGTAGAAATAAAGAAAGTGAAGTAGTAGATGGGGAAACAAAAGAAAGATTACAGGGCAGTCAGACTGTAGGATGGTTGTGGCCATGTTTGGGTCTTCACTCTTGTGTCCATGTCTTCCCTTCGGATGTAAGCCCGGACTCTTCTGACTTCCCTTTGGACTGGTCAGTCACTATAGCCACCGGGACACAGGAAATGAGGCACCTTGCTGTAGAGAAGATCAGCATTCATGGGTCTTACATCACTCCAGAACAGGGATACAATGTGGCCCTCGTCCGGCTCGCCATGCCGCCACCTTTAGGAACCTACGCTGGGCCAATCTGCGTTCCCTACTCTTCCCATAAGATCCCGCATAACTCATCCTGTTGGCTCAGTGGCAATGATGGTGATCATCCAGGTGAGGTTCTCCAGTTCTTTCGTCTTATAGGGATGAATTAGCACTCGAATCCCAAATTTTTATCTCTGATTGGTTTCCTTTTCCACCCTTCAGTTCAGCCTTCCCGAGGAGTCAAAATGGATCTGGTTGGCCCAAACCAATGCAACTGCATCTACAGTCAATCAAACTCTGACAAGCCCAGTGTCTCCATACTGCCCGGTATGATATGTGCCACCAGGCAGGAGACTATGGGCAAGTGTCTGGTAAGTGTGGCTTTGGGGTTTAATATTATTGCGAACTCATTTTAGCACCTCTAGTGGCAGGAGGACTGAAATGCATCTACCAATCATAGAGCCATCATTCTACCAAAAACACCACCTAATGCTTGAGAACATTGAGGCAACTCCAGTGTCTACTGCTTGTAATCACAGCGTGTAAGGTGCAGGAAAGAAACACAATAGGTGAACATCTCCTTTAAGCCTTTACTAAATTTGACCCCTCAAACTACCATTATCCAATATAGATTGATTATTATCAGCATCAAATATGTATAAAATATACAGAATTACTCTCTGACATTAGCCATTTAACGTAGCAGGATGAGAGCGCCCTCAGCAGCTGATGAGAGTCATTGCACCTCTGTGATCATTGTCAGCAGTGGGTGGGCTAAACCATTTTCCATGACTTTCTTTACAGATTGATTCTGGGGGTCCGCTGGCCTGTAAAGAGAATAACACATGGTTTCTGATTGGGGTACAGAGCTTCGGGGGCGGTTGTGGCACTTCACTCCCTGAGGTGTTCACCGACCTCACGCACTATGAAAGTTGGATATTACAGGAGACCCGAGACGCCTTCTTCCGCTTACAGCCGAAAACTCAGCCTGCAGAGCTGGACTCCGACCGGTGCTCAATCAACAGCCCAAGAGGTAACGAGCATGCAGACCTATCATATACAGTGCGTGACCCATGTGAGACCCCAGAACGTACAGTACAGACCAAAAGTTTGGACACACCTTCTCATTTAAAGATTTTTCTGTATTTTCATGACTATGAAAATTGTACATTCACACTGAAGGCATCAAAACTATGAATTACCACATGTGGAATTATATACTTAACAAAAAAGTGTGAAACAACTGAAAATATGTCTTATATTCTAGGTTCTTCACAGTAGCCACCTTTTGCTTTGAAGACTGCTTTGCACACTCTTGGCATTCTCTTGATGAGGTTCAAGAGGTAGTCACCGGGAATGGTCTTCCAACAATCTTGAAGGAGTTCCCAGAGATGCTTAGCACTTCTTGGCCCTTTTGCCTTCACTCTGCGGTCCAGCTCACCCCAAACCATCTCGATTGGGTCCAGGTCTGGTGACTGTGGAGGCCAGGTCATCTGGTGTAGCACCCCATCACTCTCCTTCTTGGTCAAATAGTACTTACACAGCCTGGAGGTGTTTGAGGTCATTGTCCTGTTGAAAAATAAATGATGGTCCAACTAAACGCAAACCGGATGGAATAGCATGCCGCTTAAAGATGCTGTGGTAGCTATGCACCCCCACACCATCACACCTCCTCCTCCATGCTTCACGGTGGGAACCAGGCATGTAAAGTCCATCCGTTCACCTTTTCTGTGTCGCACAAAGACACGGTGGTTGGAACCAAACATCTCAAATTTGGACTCATCAGACCAAAGCACAGATTTCCACTGGTCTAATGTCCATTCCTTGTGTTCTTTAGCCAAAACAAGTCTCTTCTGCTTGTTGCCTGTCCTTAGCAGTGGTTTCCTAGCAGCTATTTTACCATGAAGGCTGCTGCACAAAGTCTCCTCTTAACAGTTGTTGTAGAGATGTGTCTGCTGCTAGAAATCTGTGTGGCATTGACCTGGTCTCTAATCTGAGCTGCTGTTAACCTGCGATTTCTGAGGCTGGTGACTCGGATAAACTTATCCTCAGAAGCAGAGGTGACTCTTGGTCTTCCTTTCCTGGGGCGGTCCTCATGTGAGCCAATTTCTTTGTAGTGCTTGATGGTTTTTGCCACTGCACTTGGGGACACTTTAAAAGTTTTCCCAATTTTTCGGTCTGACTGACCTTCATTTTT
This sequence comes from Ranitomeya imitator, assembly GCF_032444005.1. Taxonomy (NCBI): domain Eukaryota; kingdom Metazoa; phylum Chordata; class Amphibia; order Anura; family Dendrobatidae; genus Ranitomeya; species Ranitomeya imitator. The sequence continues at coordinate 219,798,660 of NC_091288.1, read as the reverse complement.
TAAAGTAATGATGGCCACACGTTTTTCTTTACTTAGCTGCTTTTTTCTTGCCATAATACAAATTCTAAAAGTCTATTCAGTAGGACTATCAGCTGTGTATCCACCAGACTTCTGCACAACACAACTGATGGTCCCAACCCCATTTATAAGGCAAGAAATCCCACTTATTAAACCTGACAGGGCACACCTGTGAAGTGAAAACCATTCCCGGTAACTACCTCTTGAAGCTCATCAAGAGAATGCCAAGAGTGTGCAAAGCAGTCATCAAAGCAAAAGGTGGCTACTTTGAAGAACCTAGAATATAAGACATAATTTCAGTTGTTTCACACTTTTTTTAAGTATATAATTCCACATGTGTTAATTCATAGTTTTGATGCCTTCAGTGTGATTGTACAATTTTCATAGTCATGAAAATGCAGAAAAATCTTTAAATGAGAAGGTGTGTCCAAACTTTTGGTCTGTACTGTAGATCTGAGTTCATGGAACGAGATCCCAGGTTGGTGACATCACTGTCCATCTTTAAGTGATGACATCACTGCTCTCTAACTATAAGTGATGACATCACTGCTCTCTAACTATAAGTGATGACATCACTGCTCTCTAACTATAAGTGATGACCTCACTAGGCCTCCAATATAAATGTGTATTGCAGGTTGTGGGCTCTCAATCATTTCCCCGGGGTCTATTGGTGACGCCACAGACAAGACGTGGCCATGGCAGGTCAGTCTACAGCTGTACGAATCTCATGTCTGCTCCGGTGTCCTGATTGCTGAAACCTGGTTCCTCATTGCTGCTCACTGTATACCGAGGTATTACGGCGGAGGTGGTTGTATTTGGGCTTTTTCTACGTGGTGCCATCCTGGTGCTCACACATGACTTGTCTCCGTAGGTATACCTCCATCAATGAGTACAAAGTCTCACTGTCCACTCAACTCCTATATGGACCCAATCTCCAAAGGGTGACGCGGAAGATCAAGAAGGTGGTGCCCCATCCTAGATACAACACAAAGACTGGAGAAGATGACCTGGCTCTGGTGGAGATGTTCTACGGAGTCACATTCTCTGACTACATCCTGCCCATTTGCCTTCCCCATGACCGGTCTCTACTTCCTTCCAGTAGATGTTGGGTCACTGGCTGGGGAAAGCTGTACCCATCAGGTAGCACACTTAGGACATAGTAGCAGTAAATATAATGGGCGTCCTTCATGAGGTGCCAGGACTTATACAATAGATTTTGCTAGTGATTCCATTGAACAATGATGAGAATAGGGATTTATCAACTCGATGCCAACTGCTAGTTGGGGGCCAGTTTGTTGTACATAGGCCCTGGTGACAGACACAGTGGGTACCCTTAGCTTGTAGAGCATGTACGGCCATATTGTAATGTGCTTTCAAGCTTGTTGTTCCCGGGTTTCCCTGGTGCTGATGCCAGAGTAGACTACCTCTGGTTAAACCGATCTCAAGCCCACAGGAGACAACATAGACATTTCTCATATTCTTGGTGCAGATCGGTGGGTTACTTATAGATATTGCCACCTTAAGACAGATTTGGACAAGGTCAGCTTCCATGGTTCATCTCCAGTCATACCTACAATATCTCCTAGAGTTCGGGGCTGATGATAGACCCCATTGCCAGTCCACTGTACCTCCAATATAGTCATTCCTAGACTACATGTCCTTCACTTATCCATTTGCTTCTCTTTTCCAGATAGTATCTCATGAGTTCAGGGCTGATGATAGACCCCATTGCCAGTCCACTGTACCTCCAAGATAGTCATTCCTAGACTACATGTCCTTCACTTATCCATTTGCTTCTCTTTTCCAGATAGTATCTCATGAGTTCAGGGCTGATGATAGACCCCATTGCCAGTCCACTGTACCTCCAAGATAGTCATTCCTAGACTACATGTCCTTCACTTATCCATTTGCTTCTCTTTTGCAGATAGTATCTCATCCTCTCCATCTCTGAGACATCTTGAGATCTCTCTGTTGGAAGCCAATAAGTGTGGAGCTGAAGGAGACATCACAGAAAGCGAAAGACGATTGTGTGCAGCAGCGAAAAGAAACAACGCATTTACTTGTCTGGTATGTACATAAGAAGATGAGGGACATGATGGGAACGGGAATCAGAAGTGCTAAAAAACTCATGACCATTGTCCTTCAAATATATTGCCCACAGATGGATTCCAGCGCCCCGCTTGTATGTCAGCCCAAGTCTGGAGGTCCCTGGTTTTTGCACGGCATGTTCAGCCAAAGTTCTCCACCCAAGAAGAATTCATGCCCAGGTAACTTTACTGCAGTCATGCCCAACTTGTCCTGGATCCAAGAGGTGGTTCCCAAGAAAGACCTCAGCTACTTGGAAAGTAATAAGACGATTCCTGATGACTCTGTGCCCGCAGCCAATACACCTGTCCCACCACTTCAGCCTAGCACAACACTGATATCACACACTGCTAATGCCACCCACACTGGTTCCTGTTCTGGGACCGTCACTGAGGATGGAGTCACTTGTGCCGGACACAGAACAACCACCCCCTACAATATAAGTTTCACCATTAAAGATGGGAACCGACAAATAAACTCAACTGGGCCTTCACCAACAACGAGCTCTGGTGTGGGACATTTATGGTGGAACTGGTCTACACATTGTCTTCTACTTCTCCTGAGCCTTGGTCTCTACGACTGAGGACCTTCAAATCCCGGAAGTCATGCAGCGGACTTGTGAGCCTCCTGAGCAGCACGAGTAGCGCTGCTTTCTTGCGAAGAGTCTCCACTACCGGCATCCATATTGTATGGAGAGTAGAACCACCAAGATGACGCTGCTATCCCACAGACGACCAGTGGGTTGCAGTGCAGTCGCCTATCTCAATATTTAGACTATTCCAAGGATGACGTGTACATACCGTAAAAGTGATCACAGGAAGTTCTACCTGCTGTACATGGGACTGCTTCTCTATGTGGCACAGACTTGTCTAATCCCCTCCCACTTATGGATATAACACACAAGAGCAGCATCTTTACCTTGTGCTGGGAGGGGGCTCTGCGTGCAGGGCAGATACAGGTGCGCTGTATGTTTTTCAGGCACATGCCCTATGCCGATACTGTCTGGCAAAGCCCATGATGGGAGGGGTGTTCACCTCTGGTCGCTTCCATTTCTCTTTCCTAGAAGGAGAGCTGCGGTTATATGTTTTTACGCATAACAGCCTCCTGGAACTACAAGTGCCAGGATTTCCTAATCATGTTTCATTTAATTACTGTGAAAACAAAATCTAGCAATATTTGTATGATTTCAATTCTAGAAAAATAAATTATGTTATTTGAATATTTTTTCGTCTATTGCTTACAATTACAGGAGTTATTATTCCAAATAACTCTCCTAAAATGTTGATTTATTATCCCATTGTCTCAGAGAATTGAACTAATATCGCTGAGGAGCCTTATTATCTTAGAGAACTCTAATTTCATAGATCAGACTTATTATGTCAGAGATCTCACCTATTATCTCATAGATCAGACTTATTAAGTCAGAGATCTCACCTATTATCTCATAGATCAGACTTATTAAGTCAGAGATCTCACCTATTATCTCATAGATCAGACTTATTATGTCAGAGATCTCACCTATTATCTCATAGATCAGACTTATTATCTCAGAGATCTCACCTATTATCTCATAGATCAGACTTATTATGTCAGAGATCTCACCTATTATCTCATAGATCAGACTTATTATGTCAGAGATCTCACCTATTATCTCATAGATCAGACTTATTATCTCAGAGATCTCACCTATTATCTCATAGATCAGACTTATTATGTCAGAGATCTCACCTATTATCTCATAGATCAGACTTATTATGTCAGAGATCTCACCTATTATCTCATAGATCTGACTTATCTCAAAGATCTCACCTATAATCTCATAGATCAGACTTATTATCTCAGAGATCTCACCTATTATCTCATAGATCAGACTTATTATGTCAGAGATCTCACCTATTATCTCATAGATCAGACTTATTATGTCAGAGATCTCACCTATTATCTCATAGATCAGACTTATGTCAGAGATCTCACCTATTATCTCATAGATCAGACTTATTATGTTAGAGATCTCACCTATTATCTCATAGATCAGACTTATTATGTCAGAGATCTCACCTATTATCTCATAGATCAGACTTATTATGTCAGAGATCTCACCTATTATCTCATAGATCACTTATTATGTCAGAGATCTCACCTATTATCTCATAGATCAGACTTATTATGTCAGAGATCTCACCTATTATCTCATAGATCAGACTTATTATCTCAGAGGTCTCACCTATTATCTCATAGATCAGACTTAATATCTCAGAGATCTCACCTATTATCTCATAGATCAGACTTCGTATCTCAGAGATCTCACCTATTATCTCATAGATCAGACTTATTATGTCAAAGATCTCACCTATTATCTCATAGATCAGACTCATTATGTCAGAGATCTCACCTATTATCTCATAGATCAGACTTATTATGTCAGAGATCTCACCTATTTTCTCATAGATCAGACTTATTAACTCAACTAACTCACCTATTATCTCATAGATCAGACTTAATATCTCAGAGATCTCACCTATTATCTCATAGATCAGACTTATTATGTCAAAGATCTCACCTATTATTGCATAGATCAGATTTATTGTGTCAGAGATCTCATCTATTATCTCAAAGATCAGACTTATTATCTCAGAGGTCTCACCTATTATCTCATAGATCAGACTTATTATCTCAGCTAACTCACCTATTATATCATAGATCAGACTTAATATCTCAGAGATCTCACCTATTCTCTCATAGATCTGACTTATTATCTCAAAGATCTCACCTATTATCTCATAGATCAGACTTATTATATCAGAGATCTCACCTATTATCTCATAGATCAGACTTATTATCTCAGCTAACTCACCTATTCTCTCAAAGAAGGACACGTTTTCTATTATTTCAGTCATTTGCTTATTATCTCAGAGAACTGATTTATCTCAAAGCAGTAGCTTATTCTCTCAGAAAACAGACGTAATATCTCAAAGTTTGGATGAATTATCCCAGAAAATGAACTCACTATCTCATAAACAAATCAATTTTCCCCTAGCCCTGCCACCAATCTCAAACAATAGACTTGTTATCTCAGACACTTGCTTATTATCTCAGTGAACTGACTTGTCTCAGAGAACAGAGTTATGATCTCAGGCATTTTCTTATTGTCATGATCTGAGAGGACAGACTAATCTGAAAGAAGAGAATCAGACTTATTATCTCAGCGAATAGAGTTATTATTTAAAAATTGCAGCTATCTCAGGAAAGTAACCGATTATCTAAAAAAAAAATCAACTTGCATCAGAGAACAGATTGATTGTTTCATAACACTGATGTATTTATTCTGGAAACCTTATCGTCTCAGACAACATATTTACTCTTAGAGAACAGACTTATTATCTCAAAAAGCTGATTATCTCATAGAAAGAACTTAGCATCTCAGTCACTGACTTATTACCTCAGAGACAATATCTGGAGAGAACAGACTTATCTTGAGGAAACTGACTTATTATCTCTGAGAACAGACTTATTATCTCGAAATATTACTGCTTTCTTCATCAGGCAGACGTTTTCAGTTGTTTCATGTTTCTGATCTTTTCATCACGCAAGATACGAGAATAAAATGATCGATGACTATTATAAAAGTCACAATTTATTTATTTTTACAGTTTTTTTACAATAATTTATAATTCAGCTTAAAAAATAAATAATCAGTTTAATGACATAAATAATATAAATACTCTGCGTCCGGACATAGTAGAGCAGGGCCGCGGTCCGCACGCCGCCGCACATCGTCCAGTATAAATAGTACAAAGTCATAAGTACAAAAGTTGCATAGCAGCGAATGGATATAAATATAGTGCACAGGTGACCCGCGGCGTCACCCGGATATAAAAGTATAGAATTCTTCATAAAGCTCAAACTATAAAAAAATATAAAATATGAAATAAAAACTTAGTGCTCATATTTATTACAGATCATTCCAAGCTCATTGTTCTGGAGCTCTAACTTATTATCTCAGTGCCCTTGCTTATCGTCTATTATCTTAGTTCTTATTCTTTAATTCAGCCCTTGGTTACTATCTCATAGCTCTTACTTATTATCTCGGAGTGCTTGCTTATTATCACATAGCGATTGCTTATTATCTCAGAGCTGTTATTTATTATCTTATAGCCATGACTTATTGTCTCAGATCTCTTACTTATCTCACAGCGCTCACTTATTATCTCTGATCTCTTACTTCTCAGCTCTTGCTTATTATCCCAAAGCTGTTGTCTATTATCTCATAGCACTCACTTATTATCTCCGATCTCTTACTTCTCAGCTCTTGCTTATTATCCCAAAGCTGTTGTCTATTATCTCATAGCACTCACTTAGTATCTCAGAGCTCTTACTTATTACCTAACAGCTCTCACTTATTATCTCGGAACTCTTATTATCTCAAAGCTGTTATTTATTATCTCGTAGCCCTCACTTATCATCTTAAATTTCTCATTTATCTCACAGCCCTCACTTATTATCCCAGAGGTCTTACTTATTGTGTAAGTGCCCTCATTTATTATCTCAGAGCTCTAACTAATTATCTCATAGTCCTCACTTATAATCCCACAGCTCTCGCGTATTATCTCACAGATCTTGTTTGTTATTTCACAGCACTTACTTTTTTATATCAAAGCTCTCGCTTATTATCTCAGAACTCTTTCATTTGATCTTTGTCCTCATTTATTGTCCTTGCGTAAAGTCTCAGATCTTTTATTGTTTGCTTACTCTTGCAGAGCCCTTGCTTATTATCTCGCAGTCCTTGCAGCATTACCGCATACAGTAATTGTTTATCTTTGTTTATTACCGCTAGAATTCTGACTTACTATCTCACCATAATGGCTGTGACTATTTGCAGTGTTCCACGACTAGAGGGTTGTGTATGTACGGAGCACATCTCCATGCTCTAGACTGTAGTACTGCAAGTGTAAGCATGTCCTGCACACTCCCTACCTAGAGCTGGGACAGCTGCACACTCCAGAGCCATGCTGGGACTTGCAGTGCCATGCACAGGGGTATAAGGGGTTAGGATTTAGTAGAACTAGAAAGGAATTCTGGGAGCGATCTGCAATCTTCTGCGGAATTCTGCATTGGTCGGATGATGTAATGGGGTCTGCACTACAGGAAATGTGATGCCAGGAAGCCCCATCTCACTGCTGACTCACAGGAGTGACATCACCGCTGCTGATGACATCATAGAATGAGAACATCAGCAAACTAATTCTGATACATTTAAATCTCTTTTCTGGTCCCACAGTCCTGGGCAACTTGTTGGGACTTGTAGTCCTTATTTAGACCACACAGACTCATCCATGCATGAGCCCGGGACCATCAGTCAAGAGCTTGTGATTGGTAAGTCAGCTGCTACCCCCTGGTGGGAGAGCTGGCAAAGTGCAGCGCAGAATCCACGAGGTCCTCGAATGGTCCTGATGTGGCAAGTGGTGGCCGCTCTGGAGATACGTAGGATGGAGGCTTGGCTACATCGGCTGACGTTCCGCATGCTTCTCTGAGGCTGTATCACACTTTCCCACTGTCGTCTCCTGGACGGGCCCCGTGCTGCCTTTGGCCATCGTGTAGGGTCCACCTTTGGCTTCTCATACTTTAGGACATTTATGTCTCCTTAGACGTCTTCTACGAGTGGCAACAATCCTTCCTGCTCTGCCCGAAAGTGTCTCTCTTGTTCCTTGCGGCCCTCAGTATGTCCATGTCTTTGGGCACCCTCATCAGCCAGTCCTTGTACTCTCTGCACAGGACGTAGCCCCGGACCTTCCTCTTGAAGGTGTTTTCGTCTGTAGAGGTCCAGCTCAGGGGTTCGGCCAGGGTGGACGGAGGCTGGTAGCCCAGGATGAAGATGGCATCGTTGAGGTTACTGAGTAAAGCCTCTGAGGACATCTGGGCGATCTCCAGGAGCTGGTGGAGCAAGGCCGCCGATGGGTTTAGGGTCAACTGTTCATCGCGAACCAGCTGGAAGAACTCGGACATGGTGGAGAAGGCTTGTCTGGCCAGTAGAAGACGGTCACTGGGACATAGACACCTCCAGGCCCTGAAGCCCATGGCAGCGGTGGGAAGACCGTTCTCAAACCAGGAAGGGAAGCTGAAGTTATCGTCATTGAACGGAGAACCTTGGTGCTGCAGCTACGGGAGAGAAACACAGAGATGAGAACCAGCCACAAGAAAGAGGGTCATAACAAGGGTCAAAGGGGTCCTCTCGAGTGTGCCATGTTCAGCCCCCTCCACCCATGGGCAATAGAAATGACCAGGGAAATGTGGTGCTGTAATGCAGCAGGGTAATGTGGTGCTGTCATGTAGCAGGGAAATGTGGTGCTGTAATGCGGCAGGGAAATGTGGTGCTGTAATGCGGCAGGGAAATGTGGTGCTGTAATGCAGCAGGGAAATGTGGTGCTGTAACGCGGCAGGGCAGGGAAATGTGCTGTAATGAGGCAGGGAAATGTGGTGCTGTAATGAGGCAGGGAAATGTGGTGCTGTAATGCGGCAGGAAAATGTGGTGCTGTAATGCAGCAGGGAAATGTGGTACTGTAATGCGGCAGGGAAATGTGCTGTAATGCAGCAGGGAAATGTGGTGCTGTAATGCAGCAGGGCAGGGAAATTTGGTGCTGTAATGCGGCAGGAAAATGTGGTGCTGTAATGCAGCAGGGAAATCTGGTGCTGTAATGCAGCAGGGAAATGTGGTACTGTAATGCGGCAGGGAAATGTGGTGCTGTAATGCAGCAGGGAAATGTGGTGCTGTAATGCGGCAGGGCAGGGAAAAGTGGTGCTGTAATGCGGCAGGGAAATGTGGTGCTGAAATGCGGCAGGGAAATGTGGTGCTGTAATGAGGCAGGGAAATGTGGTGCTGTAATGCGGCAGGGAAATGTGGTGCTGTAATGCGGCAGGGCAGGGAAATGTGGTGCTGTAACGCGGCAGGGCAGGGAAATGTGGTGCTGTAATGAGGCAGGAAAATGTGGTGCTGTAATGCGTCAGGGCAGGGAAATGTGGTGCTGTAATGCGTCAGGGCAGGGAAATGTGGTGCTGTAACGCGGCAGGGCAGGGAAATGTGGTGCTGTAATGCAGCAGGGAAATGTGGTACTGTAATGCGGCAGGGAAATGTGGTGCTGTAATGCAGCAGGGAAATGTGGTGCTGTAATGCAGCAGGGAAATGTGGTACTGTAATGCGGCAGGGAAATGTGGTGCTGTAATGCGGCAGGGAAATGTGGTGCTGTAATGCAGCAGGGAAATGTGGTGCTGTAATGCGGCAGGGCAGGGAAAAGTGGTGCTGTAATGCGGCAGGGAAATGTGGTGCTGAAATGCGGCAGGGAAATGTGGTGCTGTAATGAGGCAGGGAAATGTGGTGCTGTAATGCGGCAGGGCAGGGAAATGTGGTGCTGTAATGCGGCAGGGAAATGTGGTGCTGTAATGCGGCAGGGAAATGTGGTGCTGTAATGCGGCAGGGAAATGTGGTGCTGTAATGCAGCAGGGAAATGTGGTGCTGTAATGAGGCAGGGAAATGTGGTGCTGTAATGCGGCAGGGCAGGGAAATGTGGTGCTGTAATGCGGCAGGGAAATGTGGTGCTGTAATGCGGCAGGGAAATGTGGTGCTGTAATGCGGCAGGGAAATGTGGTGCTGTAATGCGGCAGGGAAATGTGGTGCTGTAATGCGGCAGGGAAATGTGGTGCTGTAATGCAGCAGGGAAATGTGGTGCTGTAACGCGGCAGGGCAGGGAAATGTGCTGTAATGAGGCAGGGAAATGTGGTGCTGTAATGAGGCAGGGAAATGTGGTGCTGTAATGCGGCAGGAAAATGTGGTGCTGTAATGCAGCAGGGAAATGTGGTACTGTAATGCGGCAGGGAAATGTGCTGTAATGCAGCAGGGAAATGTGGTGCTGTAATGCAGCAGGGCAGGGAAATTTGGTGCTGTAATGCGGCAGGAAAATGTGGTGCTGTAATGCAGCAGGGAAATCTGGTGCTGTAATGCAGCAGGGAAATGTGGTACTGTAATGCGGCAGGGAAATGTGGTGCTGTAATGCAGCAGGGAAATGTGGTGCTGTAATGCGGCAGGGCAGGGAAAAGTGGTGCTGTAATGCGGCAGGGAAATGTGGTGCTGAAATGCGGCAGGGAAATGTGGTGCTGTAATGAGGCAGGGAAATGTGGTGCTGTAATGCGGCAGGGAAATGTGGTGCTGTAATGCGGCAGGGCAGGGAAATGTGGTGCTGTAACGCGGCAGGGCAGGGAAATGTGGTGCTGTAATGAGGCAGGAAAATGTGGTGCTGTAATGCGTCAGGGCAGGGAAATGTGGTGCTGTAATGCGTCAGGGCAGGGAAATGTGGTGCTGTAACGCGGCAGGGCAGGGAAATGTGGTGCTGTAATGCAGCAGGGAAATGTGGTACTGTAATGCGGCAGGGAAATGTGGTGCTGTAATGCAGCAGGGAAATGTGGTGCTGTAATGCAGCAGGGAAATGTGGTACTGTAATGCGGCAGGGAAATGTGGTGCTGTAATGCGGCAGGGAAATGTGGTGCTGTAATGCAGCAGGGAAATGTGGTGCTGTAATGCGGCAGGGCAGGGAAAAGTGGTGCTGTAATGCGGCAGGGAAATGTGGTGCTGAAATGCGGCAGGGAAATGTGGTGCTGTAATGAGGCAGGGAAATGTGGTGCTGTAATGCGGCAGGGCAGGGAAATGTGGTGCTGTAATGCGGCAGGGAAATGTGGTGCTGTAATGCGGCAGGGAAATGTGGTGCTGTAATGCGGCAGGGAAATGTGGTGCTGTAATGCAGCAGGGAAATGTGGTGCTGTAATGAGGCAGGGAAATGTGGTGCTGTAATGCGGCAGGGCAGGGAAATGTGGTGCTGTAATGCGGCAGGGAAATGTGGTGCTGTAATGCGGCAGGGAAATGTGGTGCTGTAATGCGGCAGGGAAATGTGGTGCTGTAATGCGGCAGGGAAATGTGGTGCTGTAATGCGGCAGGGGACTTCGGCATCGTTGGTCGCTGGAGAGCTGTCTGTGTGACAGCTCTCCAGCGACCACACAACGACTAAACAGCGACGCTGCAGCGATCGGCATCGTTGTCGGTATCGCTGCAGCGTCGCTAAATGTGACGGTACCTTTAGGTTTTTATAATCTAAGGTCTCAGCTTGTTATATCAGGTCCTCACATGTTATCTCAGGTTCTTACTTATTATTTCTGGCCCTAGCTTATTATCTTATGTACTTGTTATCCCAGGTTGTAGCTTAATATCCCAAGCCTTTGCCTATCATTTTAGGTTCTCACTTATTATCTCAGGCCCTAGATTATTATCTTTTGGTTCTTGTTATCTCAGTCTGTTCCGATAATCTCAGGATCTAGCCGAATATCTCAGTTTTATGCTTATCATTGATATCATGGGATCTAACTGAATATCTCAGGTATTTGCTTATTATCTCAGGTCCTCACTTATTATCATAGGACCTAAGTTATTATCTCACATTCTAATAATTCCAGGCTCTAGCTTATTATCTTCACTTTATGTTAGGTACTTGCTTTCTAGCAGAGGCCCAAACTTATTATGTCAGGTTTTTATTAGATTGCGAGCTATTTCGAGTAGATTTATATGTGTATATATAAGCCCTGTGGATTGTGAATAATAATAATGGAGGAGCAGAGTGGGACTGACAACCGTCCCGTACAGCTAGTTGTCAGAGAGGGGGTTACTTACATATGTGTTCAGCACCACAGTCGCATTGCTCTTGTATAAAGAAGCCAAACTGCTTATTCTGGTGATGATCTCTTCTCCTGATAGAGGAAGGGCGGCCGATCCGCGGTACCACGCAACAACGCCAAACGCCACAAACACTGCACAGAGGATGGAGAATATAAATGTATGTACAGTTTAGCGACCACGATATTATGCACCATAGTAATAATACAGAGCACCAACATAGTAGTAGTGTACAGTACCACCGTAGTAATAATACAGAGCACCAATACCGTAATAATGCACAGCATCACTATGTCTGCTGTAACCACAGTACCACTGTCAGCACCATCTTGTCCAAAGTAAGCACAATACCACCATGTTGGTTGTAAGCGTAGTACCCCTATGGAGTGCAGCGCCACCATGTCTGCAGTGAGCCCAGCACCACCATGTCTGCAGTGAGCGCAGTACCACCATGTCTGCAGTGAGCGCAGTACCACCATGTCGGCAGTGAGCCAGGACCACCATGTCTGCAGTGAGCCCAGCACCACCATGTCGGCAGTGAGCCCAGCACCACCATGTCGGCAGTGAGCCCAGCACCACCATGTCTGCAGTGAGCCCAGCACCACCATGTCTGCAGTGAGCCCAGCACCACCATGTCTGCAGTGAGCCCAGCACCACCATGTCTGCAGTGAGCCCAGCACCACCATGTCGGCAGTGAGCCAGGACCACCATGTCGGCAGTGAGCCAGGACCACCATGTCGGCAGTGAGCCCAGCACCACCATGTCGGCAGTGAGCGCAGTACCACCATGTCGGCAGTGAGCCAGGACCACCATGTCGGCAGTGAGCCAGGACCACCATGTCGGCAGTGAGCCAGGACCACCATGTCGGCAGTGAGCCAGGACCACCATGTCGGCAGTGAGCCAGGACCACCATGTCGGCAGTGAGCCCAGCACCACCATGTCGGCAGTGAGCCAGGACCACCATGTCGGCAGTGAGCCAGGACCACCATGTTGGCAGTGAGCCCAGCACCACCATGTCGGCAGTGAGCCAGGACCACCATGTCGGCAGTGAGCCAGGACCACCATGTCGGCAGTGAGCCAGGACCACCATGTTGGCAGTGAGCCAGGACCACCATGTCGGCAGTGAGCCCAGCACCACCATGTCGGCAGTGAGCCAGGACCACCATGTCGGCAGTGAGCCAGGACCACCATGTCGGCAGTGAGCCAGGACCACCATGTTGGCAGTGAGCCAGGACCACCATGTCGGCAGTGAGCCCAGCACCACCATGTCGGCAGTGAGCCAGGACCACCATGTCGGCAGTGAGCCAGGACCACCATGTCAGCAGTGAGCCAGGACCACCATGTTGGCAGTGAGCCAGGACCACCATGTCGGCAGTGGGCCCAGTCCCACCATGTCGGCAGTGAGCGAAGTACCACCATGTCGGCAGTGAGCCCAGTCCCACCATGTCGGCAGTGAGCCCAGTCCCACAATGTCGCCAGTGAGCACAGTACCACCATGTCGGCAGTGAGCCCAGTACCACCATGTCGGCAGTGGGCGCAGTACCACCATGTCGGCAGTGAGCCCAGTACCACCATGTCGGCAGTGAGCCCAGTCCCACCATGTTGGCAGTGGGCGCAGTCCCACCATGTTGGCAGTGAGCCCAGTCCCACCATGTTGGCAGTGGGCGCAGTACCACCATGTCGGCAGTGGGCGCAGTCCCACCATGTTGGCAGTGGGCGCAGTACCACCATGTTGGCAGTGGGCGCAGTACCACCATGTTGGCAGTGGGCGCAGTACCACCATGTTGGCAGTGGGCGCAGTACCACCATGTCGGCAGTGGGCGCAGTCCCACCATGTTGGCAGTGGGCGCAGTACCACCATGTTGGCAGTGGGCGCAGTACCACCATGTCGGCAGTGGGTGCAGTACCACCATGTTGGCAGTGGGCCCAGTCCCACCATGTTGGCAGTGGGCGCAGTACCACCATGTTGGCAGTGGGCGCAGTACCACCATGTCGGCAGTGGGCGCAGTACCACCATGTTGGCAGTGGGCGCAGTACCACCATGTCGGCAGTGGGCGCAGTACCACCATGTCGGCAGTGGGCGCAGTACCACCATGTTGGCAGTGGGCGCAGTACCACCATGTTGGCAGTGGGCGCAGTACCACCATGTTGCCAGTGAGCCCAGTCCCACCATGTCGGCAGTGGGCGCAGTCCCACCATGTTGGCAGTGGGCGCAGTACCACCATGTTGGCAGTGGGCGCAGTACCACCATGTCGGCAGTGGGCGCAGTCCCACCATGTTGGCAGTGGGCCCAGTCCCACCATGTTGCCAGTGAGCCCAGTACCACCATGTTGGCAGTGGGCGCAGTACCACCATGTCGGCAGTGAGCGCAGTACCACCATGTCGGCAGTGAGCGCAGTACCACCATGTCGGCAGTGGGCGCAGTCCCACCATGTTGGCAGTGGGCGCAGTACCACCATGTTGCCAGTGAGCCCAGTACCACCATGTTGCCAGTGAGCCCAGTACCACCATGTTGGCAGTGGGCCCAGTCCCACCATGTTGGCAGTGGGCGCAGTACCACCATGTTGGCAGTGAGCCCAGTACCACCATGTTGGCAGTGGGCGCAGTCCCACCACTTTCGTTCATCCTCTCTGTATGGAGATGGGACTTACCTGCCCCTGCCAGCATCCTGCATCAGCTCCCTGTCCCAGTGCTCCACCTGCCCTGCAGGTGAGCGGCCTTTATACCTGTCCCCTCCACCCCCCATGTCCTTTTCCCGGTGTAGTAATCTGTAGACGTCACACACCCCCTGCCGTGCTGCCTCAGAGAGGAATCCCCATTCTCCGCTCCACGCTGTCATTCCTGCTTCCTTCTAAGAAATCCAGGAGGAGGAGAGTCAGGTGCTGACTCGAAGAGAAAGTATGTAAAGGGGGCGGCGAGGTGACCCATCCAAAGAAGCCCAAATACACCTGACCAGTGACTCGTGCCCCCTCGTCTGCCCTCACCCCCCAGAGCTGTCACCTCGCTGACGGAAGCGCTGCCAAGACAATGAAGCACTGCAGGAGTTGGGTTACCATCCTTCACCCCCCTAGGAGGTATTATATGAGTCGCCCGCCTTCCCCCCCAGGGATTTGGCACAAATCTGGTGTAAAGCACACGTACACACGTGAAACATGTAATTACACTTCATGCCTGACGTCCCGTGAATCGCTACCTGATACGGGCAGGTGATAAGTGCCGCCACCGTCACCAACCACTGCGTCAGTCATGGCACGGGGTGATGGAGGCTGCAGAGCGGCGTGAACGTCCAAACTTTACACCTCACTAGTGCGGTGGTCTCCTGTCTGAGCTTGTTGGGGGTTGCAGTTTTTCAGCAGCAAAGGGGTCATAGGTCTGACACCTGTCTCATACTCTGGGGAGCTGCCGGCAGCTAGGGGGTCATAGGTCTGACACCTGTCTCATACTCTGGGGAGCTGCCGGAAGCTAGGGGGACATAGGTCTGACACCTGTCTCATACTCTGGGGAGCTGCCGGAAGCTAGGGGGTCATAGGTCTGACACCTGTCTCATACACTGGGGAGCTGCCGGCAGCTAGGGGGACATAGGTCTGACACCTGTCTCATACTCTGGGGTGCTGCCGGCAGCTAGGGGGACATAGGTCTGACACCTGTCTCATACACTGGGGAGCTGCCGGCAGCTAGGGGGACATAGGTCTGACACCTGTCTCATACTCTGGGGAGCTGCCGGAAGCTAGGGGGTCATAGGTCTGACACCTGTCTCATACACTGGGGAGCTGCCGGCAGCTAGGGGGACATAGGTCTGACACCTGTCTCATACTCTGGGGAGCTGCCGGCAGCTAGGGGGTCATAGGTCTGACACCTGTCTCATACTCTGGGGAGCTGCCGGAAGCTAGGGGGACATAGGTCTGACACCTGTCTCATACTCTGGGGTGCTGCCGGAAGCTAGGGGGACATAGGTCTGACACCTGTCTCATACTCTGGGGAGCTGCCGGCAGCTAGGGGGTCATAGGTCTGACACCTGTCTCATACTCTGGGGAGCTGCCGGAAGCTAGGGGGACATAGGTCTGACACCTGTCTCATACTCTGGGGTGCTGCCGGAAGCTAGGGGGACATAGGTCTGACACCTGTCTCATACTCTGGGGAGCTGCCGGCAGCTAGGGGGTCATAGGTCTGACACCTGTCTCATACTCTGGGGAGCTGCCGGAAGCTAGGGGGTCATAGGTCTGACACCTGTCTCATACTCTGGGGTGCTGCCGGAAGCTAGGGGGTCATAGGTCTGACACCTGTCTCATACTCTGGGGAGCTGCCGGAAGCTAGGGGGACATAGGTCTGACACCTGTCTCATACTCTGGGGTGCTGCCGGAAGCTAGGGGGACATAGGTCTGACACCTGTCTCATACTCTGGGGAGCTGCCGGCAGCTAGGGGGTCATAGGTCTGACACCTGTCTCATACTCTGGGGAGCTGCCGGAAGCTAGGGGGACATAGGTCTGACACCTGTCTCATACTCTGGGGTGCTGCCGGCAGCTAGGGGGACATAGGTCTGACACCTGTCTCATACTCTGTGGTGCTGCTGGAAGCTAGGGGGACATAGGTCTGACACCTGTCTCATACTCTGGGGAGCTGCCGGAAGCTAGGGGGTCATAGGTCTGACACCTGTCTCATACTCTGTGGTGCTGCTGGAAGCTAGGGGGACATAGGTCTGACACCTGTCTCATACTCTGGGGAGCTGCCGGAAGCTAGGGGGACATAGGTCTGACACCTGTCTCATACTCTGTGGTGCTGCTGGAAGCTAGGGGGACATAGGTCTGACACCTGTCTCATACTCTGTGGTGCTGCTGGAAGCTAGGGGGTCATAGGTCTGACACCTGTCTCATACTCTGGGGAGCTGCCGGAAGCTAGGGGGACATAGGTCTGACACCTGTCTCATACTCTGGGGTGCTGCCGGCAGCTAGGGGGACATAGGTCTGACACCTGTCTCATACTCTGTGGTGCTGCTGGAAGCTAGGGGGACATAGGTCTGACACCTGTCTCATACTCTGGGGAGCTGCCGGAAGCTAGGGGGTCATAGGTCTGACACCTGTCTCATACTCTGTGGTGCTGCTGGAAGCTAGGGGGACATAGGTCTGACACCTGTCTCATACTCTGGGGAGCTGCCGGAAGCTAGGGGGACATAGGTCTGACACCTGTCTCATACTCTGGGGTGCTGCCGGCAGCTAGGGGGACATAGGTCTGACACCTGTCTCATACTCTGGGGTGCTGCCGGCAGCTAGGGGGTCATAGGTCTGACACCTGTCTCATACACTGGGGAGCTGCCGGCAGCTAGGGGGACATAGGTCTGACACCTGTCTCATACACTGGGGTGCTGCCGGAAGCTAGGGGGACATAGGTCTGACACCTGTCTCATACTCTGGGGTGCTGCCGGAAGCTAGGGGGACATAGGTCTGACACCTGTCTCATACTCTGGGGAGCTGCCGGCAGCTAGGGGGACATAGGTCTGACACCTGTCTCATACACTGGGGAGCTGCCGGCAGCTAGGGGGACATAGGTCTGACACCTGTCTCATACACTGGGGTGCTGCCGGAAGCTAGGGGGACATAGGTCTGACACCTGTCTCATACTCTGGGGAGCTGCCGGCAGCTAGGGGGACATAGGTCTGACACCTGTCTCATACACTGGGGTGCTGCCGGAAGCTAGGGGGACATAGGTCTGACACCTGTCTCATAGTCTGGGGTGCTGCCGGAAGCTAGGGGGTCATAGGTCTGACACCTGTCTCATACTCTGGGGTGCTGCCGGCAGCTAGGGGGACATAGGTCTGACACCTGTCTCATACTCTGGGGAGCTGCCGGAAGCTAGGGGGTCATAGGTCTGACACCTGTCTCATACTCTGGGGTGCTGCCGGAAGCTAGGGGGACATAGGTCTGACACCTGTCTCATACTCTGGGGTGCTGCCGGAAGCTAGGGGGACATAGGTCTGACACCTGTCTTATAGTCTGGGGTGCTGCCGGCAGCTAGGGGGACATAGGTCTGACACCTGTCTCATACTCTGGGGTGCTGCCGGCAGCTAGGGGGACATAGGTCTGACACCTGTCTCATACTCTGGGGAGCTGCCGGAAGCTAGGGGGACATAGGTCTGACACCTGTCTCATACTCTGGGGAGCTGCCGGAAGCTAGGGGGACATAGGTCTGACACCTGTCTCATACTCTGGGGTGCTGCCGGAAGCTAGGGGGACATAGGTCTGACACCTGTCTCATACTCTGGGGTGCTGCCGGCAGCTAGGGGGACATAGGTCTGACACCTGTCTCATACTCTGGGGTGCTGCCGGCAGCTAGGGGGACATAGGTCTGACACCTGTCTCATACTCTGGGGAGCTGCCGGAAGCTAGGGGGACATAGGTCTGACACCTGTCTCATACACTGGGGAGCTGCCGGAAGCTAGGGGGACATAGGTCTGACACCTGTCTCATACTCTGGGGAGCTGCCGGAAGCTAGGGGGACATAGGTCTGACACCTGTCTCATACACTGGGGAGCTGCCGGAAGCTAGGGGGACATAGGTCTGACACCTGTCTCATACTCTGGGGAGCTGCCGGCAGCTAGGGGGTCATAGGTCTGACACCTGTCTCATACTCTGGGGAGCTGCCGGAAGCTAGGGGGACATAGGTCTGACACCTGTCTCATACACTGGGTAGCTGCCGGCAGCTAGGGGGACATAGGTCTGACACCTGTCTCATACTCTGGGGAGCTGCCGGCAGCTAGGGGGACATAGGTCTGACACCTGTCTCATACTCTGGGGTGCTGCCGGCAGCTAGGGGGACATAGGTCTGACACCTGTCTCATACTCTGGGGAGCTGCCGGAAGCTAGGGGGACATAGGTCTGACACCTGTCTCATACTCTGGGGAGCTGCCGGAAGCTAGGGGGACATAGGTCTGACACCTGTCTCATACACTGGGGAGCTGCCGGAAGCTAGGGGGACATAGGTCTGACACCTGTCTCATACTCTGGGGAGCTGCCGGCAGCTAGGGGGTCATAGGTCTGACACCTGTCTCATACTCTGGGGAGCTGCCGGAAGCTAGGGGGACATAGGTCTGACACCTGTCTCATACACTGGGGAGCTGCCGGCAGCTAGGGGGACATAGGTCTGACACCTGTCTCATACTCTGGGGAGCTGCCGGCAGCTAGGGGGTCATAGGTCTGACACCTGTCTCATACTCTGGGGAGCTGCCGGCAGCTAGGAGGACATAGGTCTGACACCTGTCTCATACTCTGGGGAGCTGCCGGCAGCTAGGGGGACATAGGTCTGACACCTGTCTCATACTCTGGGGTGCTGCCGGCAGCTAGGGGGTCATAGGTCTGACACCTGTCTTATAGTCTGGGGTGCTGCCGGCAGCTAGGGGGACATAGGTCTGACACCTGTCTCATACTCTGGGGTGCTGCCGGCAGCTAGGGGGTCATAGGTCTGACACCTGTCTCATACTCTGGGGAGCTGCCGGCAGCTAGGGGGTCATAGGTCTGACACCTGTCTCATACTCTGGGGTGCTGCCGGCAGCTAGGGGGTCATAGGTCTGACACCTGTCTCATACTCTGGGGTGCTGCCGGCAGCTAGGGGGACATAGGTCTGACACCTGTCTCATACTCTGGGGTGCTGCCGGCAGCTAGGGGGTCATAGGTCTGACACCTGTCTCATACTCTGGGGTGCTGCCGGCAGCTAGGGGGTCATAGGTCTGACACCTGTCTCATACTCTGGGGAGCTGCCGGAAGCTAGGGGGACATAGGTCTGACACCTGTCTCATACTCTGGGGAGCTGCCGGCAGCTAGGGGGACATAGGTCTGACACCTGTCTCATACTCTGGGGTGCTGCCGGAAGCTAGGGGGACATAAGTCTGACACCTGTCTCATAGTCTGGGGTGCTGCCGGTAGCTAGGGGGACATAGGTGTGACACCTGTCTCATACTCTGGGGTGCTGCCGGCAGCTAGGGGGTCATAGGTCTGACACCTGTCTCATACTCTGGGGTGCTGCCGGCAGCTAGGGGGACATAGGTCTGACACCTGTCTCATACTCTGGGGTGCTGCCGGCATCTAGGGGGTCATAGGTCTGACACCTGTCTCATACTCTGGGGTGCTGCCGGCAGCTAGGGGGTCATAGGTCTGACACCTGTCTCATACTCTGGGGTGCTGCCGGCAACTAGGGGGTCATAGGTCTGACACCTGTCTCATACTCTGGGGAGCTGCCGGCAGCTAGGGGGTCATAGGTCTGACACCTGTCTCATACTCTGGGTAGCTGCCGGCAGCTAGGGGGTCATAGGTCTGACACCTGTCTCATACACTGGGGAGCTGCCGGCAGCTAAGGGGACATAGGTCTGACACCTGTCTCATACACTGGGGAGCTGCCGGAAGCTAGGGGGACATAGGTCTGACACCTGTCTCATACTCTGGGGTGCTGCCGGAAGCTAGGGGGACATAGGTCTGACACCTGTCTCATACTCTGGGGTGCTGCCGGCAGCTAGGGGGACATAGGTCTGACACCTGTCTCATACTCTGGGGTGCTGCCGGCAGCTAGGGGGACATAGGTCTCACACCTGTCTCATACACTGGGGTGCTGCCGGCAGCTAGGGGGACATAGGTCTGACACCTGTCTCATACACTGGGGTGCTGCCGGCAGCTAGGGGGACATAGGTCTGACACCTGTCTCATAGTCTGGGGAGCTGCCGGCAGCTAGGGGGACATAGGTCTGACACCTGTCTCATACTCTGGGGTGCTGCCGGCAGCTAGGGGGACATAGGTCTGACACCTGTCTCATAGTCTGGGGAGCTGCCGGAAGCTAGGGGGACATAGGTCTGACACCTGTCTCATAGTCTGGGGAGCTGCCGGCAGCTAGGGGGACATAGGTCTGACACCTGTCTCATACTCTGGGGAGCTGCCGGAAGCTAGGGGGACATAGGTCTGACACCTGTCTCATACTCTGGGGTGCTGCCGGCAGCTAGGGGGACATAGGTCTGACACCTGTCTCATAGTCTGGGGAGCTGCCGGCAGCTAGGGGGACATAGGTCTGACACCTGTCTCATACTCTGGGGTGCTGCCGGCAGCTAGGGGGACATAGGTCTGACACCTGTCTCATAGTCTGGGGAGCTGCCGGCAGCTAGGGGGACATAGGTCTGACACCTGTCTCATACTCTGGGGTGCTGCCGGAAGCTAGGGGGACATAGGTCTGACACCTGTCTCATACACTGTGGTGCTGCCGGCAGCTAGGGGGACATAGGTCTGACACCTGTCTCATACTCTGGGGAGCTGCCAGCAGCTAGGGGGACATAGGTCTGACACCTGTCTCATACTCTGGGGTGCTGCCGGCAGCTAGGGGGACATAGGTCTGACACCTGTCTCATACACTGGGGAGCTGCCGGAAGCTAGGGGGACATAGGTCTGACACCTGTCTCATACTCTGGGGTGCTGCCGGAAGCTAGGGGGACATAGGTCTGACACCTGTCTCATACTCTGGGGTGCTGCCGGAAGCTAGGGGGACATAGGTCTGACACCTGTCTCATACTCTGGGGTGCTGCCGGCAGCTAGGGGGACATAGGTCTGACACCTGTCTCATACTCTGGGGTGCTGCCGGCAGCTAGGGGGACATAGGTCTGACACCTGTCTCATACACTGTGGTGCTGCCGGCAGCTAGGGGGACATAGGTCTGACACCTGTCTCATACACTGTGGTGCTGCCGGCAGCTAGGGGGACATAGGTCTGACACCTGTCTCATAGTCTGGGGTGCTGCCCGGAAGCTAGGGGGTCATAGGTCTGACACCTGTCTCATAGTCTGGGGTGCTGCCCGGAAGCTAGGGGGACATAGGTCTGACACCTGTCTCATAGTCTGGGGTGCTGCCGGCAGCTAGGGGGACATAGGTCTGACACCTGTCTCATACACTGTGGTGCTGCCGGCAGCTAGGGGGACATAGGTCTGACACCTGTCTCATAGTCTGGGGTGCTGCCCGGAAGCTAGGGGGTCATAGGTCTGACACCTGTCTCATACTCTGGGGTGCTGCCGGCAGCTAGGGGGACATAGGTCTGACACCTGTCTCATACACTGTGGTGCTGCCGGAAGCTAGGGGGACATAGGTCTGACACCTGTCTCATACTCTGGGGAGCTGCCGGCAGCTAGGGGGACATAGGTCTGACACCTGTCTCATAGTCTGGGGTGCTGCCGGAAGCTAGGGGGACATAGGTCTGACACCTGTCTCATACACTGTGGTGCTGCCGGAAGCTAGGGGGACATAGGTCTGACACCTGTCTCATAGTCTGGGGTGCTGCCGGAAGCTAGGGGGTCATAGGTCTGACACCTGTCTCATACTCTGGGGTGCTGCCGGCAGCTAGGGGGACATAGGTCTGACACCTGTCTCATAGTCTGGGGAGCTGCCGGCAGCTAGGGGGACATAGGTCTGACACCTGTCTCATACTCTGGGGTGCTGCCGGCAGCTAGGGGGACATAGGTCTGACACCTGTCTCATACTCTGGGGTGCTGCCGGCAGCTAGGGGGACATAGGTCTGACACCTGTCTCATACTCTGGGGTGCTGCCGGCAGCTAGGGGGACATAGGTCTGACACCTGTCTCATACTCTGGGGTGCTGCCGGCAGCTAGGGGGACATAGGTCTGACACCTGTCTCATAGTATGGGGTGCTGCCGGAAGCTAGGGGGACATAGGTCTGACACCTGTCTCATACTCTGGGGTGCTGCCGGAAGCTAGGGGGACATAGGTCTGACACCTGTCTCATACTCTGGGGAGCTGCCGGAAGCTAGGGGGACATAGGTCTGACACCTGTCTCATACTCTGGGGTGCTGCCGGAAGCTAGGGGGACATAGGTCTGACACCTGTCTCATACTCTGGGGTGCTGCCGGAAGCTAGGGGGTCATAGGTCTGACACCTGTCTCATACTCTGGGGTGCTGCCGGCAGCTAGGGGGTCATAGGTCTGACACCTGTCTCATACTCTGGGGAGCTGCCAGCAGCTAGGGGGACATAGGTCTGACACCTGTCTCATACTCAGGGGTGCTGCCGGCAGCTAGGGGGACATAGGTCTGACACCTGTCTCATACTCTGGGGAGCTGCCAGCAGCTAGGGGGACATAGGTCTGACACCTGTCTCATACTCTGGGGAGCTGCCGGAAGCTAGGGGGACATAGGTCTGACACCTGTCTCATACTCTGGGGTGCTGCCGGCAGCTAGGGGGACATAGGTCTGACACCTGTCTCATACTCTGGGGTGCTGCCGGCAGCTAGGGGGACATAGGTCTGACACCTGTCTCATAGTATGGGGTGCTGCCGGAAGCTAGGGGGACATAGGTCTGACACCTGTCTCATACTCTGGGGTGCTGCCGGAAGCTAGGGGGACATAGGTCTGACACCTGTCTCATACTCTGGGGAGCTGCCGGAAGCTAGGGGGACATAGGTCTGACACCTGTCTCATACTCTGGGGTGCTGCCGGAAGCTAGGGGGACATAGGTCTGACACCTGTCTCATACTCTGGGGTGCTGCCGGAAGCTAGGGGGTCATAGGTCTGACACCTGTCTCATACTCTGGGGTGCTGCCGGCAGCTAGGGGGTCATAGGTCTGACACCTGTCTCATACTCTGGGGAGCTGCCAGCAGCTAGGGGGACATAGGTCTGACACCTGTCTCATACTCAGGGGTGCTGCCGGCAGCTAGGGGGACATAGGTCTGACACCTGTCTCATACTCTGGGGAGCTGCCGGAAGCTAGGGGGACATAGGTCTGACACCTGTCTCATACTCTGGGGAGCTGCCGGAAGCTAGGGGGACATAGGTCTGACACCTGTCTCATACTCTGGGGAGCTGCCGGAAGCTAGGGGGACATAGGTCTGACACCTGTCTCATACTCTGGGGTGCTGCCGGAAGCTAGGGGGTCATAGGTCTGACACCTGTCTCATACTCTGGGGTGCTGCCGGAAGCTAGGGGGTCATAGGTCTGACACCTGTCTCATACTCTGGGGTGCTGCCGGAAGCTAGGGGGTCATAGGTCTGACACCTGTCTCATACTCTGGGGTGCTGCCGGCAGCTAGGGGGACATAGGTCTGACACCTGTCTCATAGTATGGGGTGCTGCCGGAAGCTAGGGGGACATAGGTCTGACACCTGTCTCATACTCTGGGGAGCTGCCGGAAGCTAGGGGGACATAGGTCTGACACCTGTCTCATACTCTGGGGAGCTGCCGGAAGCTAGGGGGTCATAGGTCTGACACCTGTCTCATACTCTGGGGTGCTGCCGGAAGCTAGGGGGTCATAGGTCTGACACCTGTCTCATACTCTGGGGTGCTGCCGGCAGCTAGGGGGACATAGGTCTGACACCTGTCTCATAGTATGGGGTGCTGCCGGAAGCTAGGGGGACATAGGTCTGACACCTGTCTCATACTCTGGGGTGCTGCCGGAAGCTAGTGGGACATAGGTCTGACACCTGTCTCATACTCTGGGGTGCTGCCGGAAGCTAGGGGGACATAGGTCTGACACCTGTCTCATACTCTGTGGTGCTGCCGGAAGCTAGGGGGACATAGGTGTGACACCTGTCTCATACTCTGGGGTGCTGCCGG
Organism: Ranitomeya imitator; assembly: GCF_032444005.1. Taxonomy (NCBI): domain Eukaryota; kingdom Metazoa; phylum Chordata; class Amphibia; order Anura; family Dendrobatidae; genus Ranitomeya; species Ranitomeya imitator. The sequence continues at coordinate 219,774,270 of NC_091288.1, read as the reverse complement.
AAGCTAGGGGGACATAGGTCTGACACCTGTCTCATACTCTGGGGTGCTGCCGGCAGCTAGGGGGACATAGGTCTGACACCTGTCTCATACTCTGGGGTGCTGCCGGCAGCTAGGGGGACATAGGTCTGACACCTGTCTCATACTCTGGGGTGCTGCCGGCAGCTAGGGGGACATAGGTCTGACACCTGTCTCATACTCTGGGGAGCTGCCGGAAGCTAGGGGGACATAGGTCTGACACCTGTCTCATACTCTGGGGAGCTGCCGGAAGCTAGGGGGACATAGGTCTGACACCTGTCTCATACTCTGGGGTGCTGCCGGCAGCTAGGGGGTCATAGGTCTGACACCTGTCTCATACTCTGGGGTGCTGCCGGCAGCTAGGGGGACATAGGTCTGACACCTGTCTCATACTCTGGGGAGCTGCCGGAAGCTAGGGGGACATAGGTCTGACACCTGTCTCATACTCTGGGGTGCTGCCGGAAGCTAGGGGGACATAGGTCTGACACCTGTCTCATACTCTGGGGAGCTGCCGGCAGCTAGGGGGACATAGGTCTGACACCTGTCTCATACACTGTGGTGCTGCCGGAAGCTAGGGGGACATAGGTCTGACACCTGTCTCATAGTCTTGGGTGCTGCCGGCAGCTAGGGGGACATAGGTCTGACACCTGTCTCATACACTGTGGTGCTGCCGGAAGCTAGGGGGACATAGGTCTGACACCTGTCTCATACACTGTGGTGCTGCCGGAAGCTAGGGGGACATAGGTCTGACACCTGTCTCATACACTGGGGAGCTGCCGGAAGCTAGGGGGACATAGGTCTGACACCTGTCTCATACTCTGGGGAGCTGCCGGCAGCTAGGGGGACATAGGTCTGACACCTGTCTCATACTCTGGGGTGCTGCCGGCAGCTAGGGGGACATAGGTCTGACACCTGTCTCATACTCTGGGGAGCTGCCGGCAGCTAGGGGGTCATAGGTCTGACACCTGTCTCATAGTCTGGGGTGCTGCCGGCAGCTAGGGGGACATAGGTCTTACACCTGTCTCATACTCTGGGGTGCTGCCGGCAGCTAGGGGGACATAGGTCTGACACCTGTCTCATACTCTGGGGAGCTGCCGGCAGCTAGGGGGACATAGGTCTGACACCTGTCTCATACTCTGGGGTGCTGCCGGAAGCTAGGGGGACATAGGTCTGACACCTGTCTCATAGTCTGGGGAGCTGCCAGCAGCTAGGGGGTCATAGGTCTGACACCTGTCTCATACTCTGGGGTGCTGCCGGCAGCTAGGGGGTCATAGGTCTGACACCTGTCTCATACTCTGGGGTGCTGCCGGCAGCTAGGGGGACATAGGTCTGACACCTGTCTCATAGTCTGGGGAGCTGCCGGCAGCTAGGGGGACATAGGTCTGACACCTGTCTCATAGTCTGGGGTGCTGCCGGCAGCTAGGGGGTCATAGGTCTGACACCTGTCTCATACTCTGGGGTGCTGCCGGCAGCTAGGGGGACATAGGTCTGACACCTGTCTCATACACTGTGGTGCTGCCGGCAGCTAGGGGAACATAGGTCTGACTCCTGTCTCATACTCTGGGGAGCTGCCGGAAGCTAGGGGGACATAGGTCTGACACCTGTCTCATACTCTGGGGTGCTGCCGGAAGCTAGGGGGACATAGGTCTGACACCTGTCTCATACACTGGGGAGCTGCCGGAAGCTAGGGGGACATAGGTCTGACACCTGTCTCATACTCTGGGGTGCTGCCGGAAGCTAGGGGGACATAGGTCTGACACCTGTCTCATACTCTGGGGAGCTGCCGGCAGCTAGGGGGTCATAGGTCTGACACCTGTCTCATACTCTGGGGAGCTGCCGGAAGCTAGGGGGACATAGGTCTGACACCTGTCTCATACTCTGGGGAGCTGCCGGAAGCTAGGGGGTCATAGGTCTGACACCTGTCTCATACTCTGGGGTGCTGCCGGCAGCTAGGGGGACATAGGTCTGACACCTGTCTCATACACTGTGGTGCTGCCGGAAGCTAGGGGGACATAGGTCTGACACCTGTCTCATACTCTGGGGTGCTGCCGGCAGCTAGGGGGACATAGGTCTGACACCTGTCTCATACACTGTGGTGCTGCCGGCAGCTAGGGGGACATAGGTCTGACACCTGTCTCATACTCTGGGGTGCTGCCGGAAGCTAGGGGGACATAGGTCTGACACCTGTCTCATAGTCTGGGGTGCTGCCGGCAGCTAGGGGGTCATAGGTCTGACACCTGTCTCATACTCTGGGGAGCTGCCGGCAGCTAGGGGGACATAGGTCTGACACCTGTCTCATACTCTGGGGAGCAGCCGGAAGCTAGGGGGACATAGATCTGACACCTGTCTCATACACTGGGGAGCTGCCGGAAGCTAGGGGGACATAGGTCTGACACCTGTCTCATACTCTGGGGAGCTGCCGGCAGCTAGGGGGTCATAGGTCTGACACCTGTCTCATACTCTGGGGTGCTGCCGGAAGCTAGGGGGACATAGGTCTGACACCTGTCTCATAGTCTGGGGAGCTGCCGGAAGCTAGGGGGACATAGGTCTGACACCTGTCTCATACTCTGGGGAGCTGCCGGAAGCTAGGGGGACATAGGTCTGACACCTGTCTCATACTCTGGGGAGCAGCCGGAAGCTAGGGGGACATAGGTCTGACACCTGTCTCATACACTGGGGAGCTGCCGGCAGCTAGGGGGACATAGGTCTGACACCTGTCTCATACTCTGGGGTGCTGCCGGCAGCTAGGGGGTCATAGGTCTGACACCTGACTCATACTCAGGGGTGCTGCCGGCAGCTAGGGGGTCATAGGTCTGACACCTGTCTCATACTCTGGGGAGCTGCCGGCAGCTAGGGGGACATAGGTCTGACACCTGTCTCATACTCTGGGGTGCTGCCGGAAGCTAGGGGGACATAGGTCTGACACCTGTCTCATACTCTGGGGTGCTGCCGGCAGCTAGGGGGACATAGGTCTGACACCTGTCTCATACTCTGGGGTGCTGCTGGAAGCTAGGGGGTCATAGGTCTGACACCTGTCTCATACTCAGGGGTGCTGCCGGCAGCTAGGGGGACATAGGTCTGACACCTGTCTCATACTCTGGGGTGCTGCCGGCAGCTAGGGGGACATAGGTCTGACACCTGTCTCATACTCAGGGGTGCTGCCGGCAGCTAGGGGGACATAGGTCTGACACCTGTCTCATACTCTGGGGTGCTGCCGGCAGCTAGGGGGTCATAGGTCTGACACCTGTCTCATACTCTGGGGTGCTGCCGGCAGCTAGGGGGACATAGGTCTGACACCTGTCTCATACTCTGGGGTGCTGCCGGCAGCTAGGGGGACATAGGTCTGACACCTGTCTCATACTCTGGGGAGCTGCTGGCAGCTAGGGGGACATAGGTCTGACACCTGTCTCATACTCTGGGGTGCTGCCGGCAGCTAGGGGGTCATAGGTCTGACACCTGTCTCATACTCTGGGGTGCTGCCGGCAGCTAGGGGGACATAGGTCTGACACCTGTCTCATACTCTGGGGTGCTGCCGGCAGCTAGGGGGACATAGGTCTGACACCTGTCTCATACTCTGGGGAGCTGCTGGCAGCTAGGGGGACATAGGTCTGACACCTGTCTCATACTCTGGGGTGCTGCCGGAAGCTAGGGGGTCATAGGTCTGACACCTGTCTCATACTCTGGGGTGCTGCCGGCAGCTAGGGGGACATAGGTCTGACACCTGTCTCATACACTGGGGTGCTGCCGGCAGCTAGGGGGTCATAGGTCTGACACCTGTCTCATACTCTGGGGTGCTGCCGGCAGCTAGGGGGACATAGGTCTGACACCTGTCTCATACACTGGGGTGCTGCCGGAAGCTAGGGGGTCATAGGTCTGACACCTGTCTCATACACTGTGGTGCTGCCGGAAGCTAGGGGGACATAGGTCTGACACCTGTCTCATAGTCTGGGGAGCTGCCGGCAGCTAGGGGGACATAGGTCTGACACCTGTCTCATACACTGGGGAGCTGCCGGAAGCTAGGGGGTCATAGGTCTGACACCTGTCTCATACACTGTGGTGCTGCCGGAAGCTAGGGGGACATAGGTCTGACACCTGTCTCATACTCTGGGGTGCTGCCGGCAGCTAGGGGGACATAGGTCTGACACCTGTCTCATACTCTGGGGTGCTGCCGGCAGCTAGGGGGACATAGGTCTGACACCTGTCTCATACTCTGGGGAGCTGCCGGAAGCTAGGGGGACATAGGTCTGACACCTGTCTCATACTCTGGGGAGCTGCCGGCAGCTAGGGGGACATAGGTCTGACACCTGTCTCATACTCTGGGGTGCTGCCGGAAGCTAGGGGGTCATAGGTCTGACACCTGTCTCATACTCTGGGGAGCTGCCGGAAGCTAGGGGGACATAGGTCTGACACCTGTCTCATACTCTGGGGTGCTGCCGGAAGCTAGGGGGTCATAGGTCTGACACCTGTCTCATACTCTGGGGAGCTGCCGGAAGCTAGGGGGACATAGGTCTGACACCTGTCTCATACTCTGGGGAGCTGCCGGCAGCTAGGGGGACATAGGTCTGACACCTGTCTCATACACTGTGGTGCTGCCGGAAGCTAGGGGGACATAGGTCTGACACCTGTCTCATAGTATGGGGTGCTGCCGGAAGCTAGGGGGACATAGGTCTGACACCTGTCTCATACACTGTGGTGCTGCCGGCAGCTAGGGGGACATAGGTCTGACACCTGTCTCATACTCTGGGGAGCTGCCGGCAGCTAGGGGGACATAGGTCTGACACCTGTCTCATACTCTGGGGTGCTGCCGGCAGCTAGGGGGACATAGGTCTTACACCTGTCTCATACTCTGGGGAGCTGCCGGAAGCTAGGGGGACATAGGTCTGACACCTGTCTTATACTCTGGGGTGCTGCCGGCAGCTAGGGGGTCATAGGTCTGACACCTGTCTTATACTCTGGGGTGCTGCTGGCAGCTAGGGGGACATAGGTCTGACACCTGTTTCATACTCTGGGGAGCTGCCGGCAGCTAGGGGGTCATAGGTCTGACACCTGTCTCATACTCTGGGGAGCTGCCGGAAGCTAGGGGGTCATAGGTCTGACACCTGTCTCATACTCTGGGGTGCTGCTGGCAGCTAGGGGGACATAGGTCTGACACCTGTCTCATACTCTGGGGAGCTGCCGGAAGCTAGGGGGACATAGGTCTGACACCTGTCTCATACTCTGGGGTGCTGCCGGAAGCTAGGGGGACATAGGTCTGACACCTGTCTCATAGTCTGGGGTGCTGCCGGCAGCTAGGGGGACATAGGTCTGACACCTGTCTCATACTCTGGGGAGCTGCCGGCAGCTAGGGGGACATAGGTCTGACACCTGTCTCATACACTGTGGTGCTGCCGGAAGCTAGGGGGACATAGGTCTGACACCTGTCTCATACTCTGGGGTGCTGCCGGCAGCTAGGGGGACATAGGTCTGACACCTGTCTCATACTCTGGGGTGCTGCCGGCAGCTAGGGGGACATAGGTCTGACACCTGTCTCATACACTGGGGAGCTGCCGGAAGCTAGGGGGACATAGGTCTGACACCTGTCTCATACTCTGGGGTGCTGCCGGAAGCTAGGGGGTCATAGGTCTGACACCTGTCTCATACTCTGGGGTGCTGCCGGAAGCTAGGGGGTCATAGGTCTGACACCTGTCTCATACTCTGGGGTGCTGCCGGCAGCTAGGGGGTCATAGGTCTGACACCTGTCTCATAGTCTGGGGTGCTGCCGGAAGCTAGGGGAACATAGGTCTGACACCTGTCTCATACTCTGGGGAGCTGCCGGAAGCTAGGGGAACATAGGTCTGACACCTGTCTCATACTCTGGGGTGCTGCCGGAAGCTAGGGGGACATAGGTCTGACACCTGTCTCATACTCTGGGGAGCTGCCGGCAGCTAGGGGGTCATAGGTCTGACACCTGTCTCATACTCTGGGGAGCTGCCAGCAGCTAGGGGGACATAGGTCTGACACCTGTCTCATACTCTGGGGTGCTGCCGGCAGCTAGGGGGACATAGGTCTGACACCTGTCTCATAGTCTGGGGTGCTGCCGGCAGCTAGGGGGTCATAGGTCTGACACCTGTCTCATACACTGGGGAGCTGCCGGCAGCTAGGGGGACATAGGTCTGACACCTGTCTCATACTCAGGGGTGCTGCCGGCAGCTAGGGGGACATAGGTCTGACACCTGTCTCATAGTCTGGGGTGCTGCCGGAAGCTAGGGGGACATAGGTCTGACACCTGTCTCATACTCTGGGGAGCTGCCGGCAGCTAGGGGGTCATAGGTCTGACACCTGTCTCATACTCTGGGGAGCTGCCAGCAGCTAGGGGGACATAGGTCTGACACCTGTCTCATACTCTGGGGTGCTGCCGGCAGCTAGGGGGACATAGGTCTGACACCTGTCTCATAGTCTGGGGTGCTGCCGGCAGCTAGGGGGTCATAGGTCTGACACCTGTCTCATACACTGGGGAGCTGCCGGCAGCTAGGGGGACATAGGTCTGACACCTGTCTCATACTCAGGGGTGCTGCCGGCAGCTAGGGGGACATAGGTCTGACACCTGTCTCATAGTCTGGGGTGCTGCCGGCAGCTAGGGGGTCATAGGTCTGACACCTGTCTCATACTCTGGGGTGCTGCCGGAAGCTAGGGGGACATAGGTCTGACACCTGTCTCATACTCTGGGGAGCTGCCGGAAGCTAGGGGGACATAGGTCTGACACCTGTCTCATACTCTGGGGTGCTGCCGGAAGCTAGGGGGTCATAGGTCTGACACCTGTCTCATACTCAGGGGTGCTGCCGGCAGCTAGGGGGACATAGGTCTGACACCTGTCTCATACTCTGGGGTGCTGCCGGCAGCTAGGGGGACATAGGTGTGACACCTGTCTCATACTCAGGGGTGCTGCCGGCAGCTAGGGGGACATAGGTCTGACACCTGTCTCATACTCTGGGGTGCTGCCGGAAGCTAGGGGGACATAGGTCTGACACCTGTCTCATACTCTGGGGTGCTGCCGGAAGCTAGGGGGACATAGGTCTGACACCTGTCTCATACTCTGGGGTGCTGCCGGAAGCTAGGGGGTCATAGGTCTGACACCTGTCTCATACTCAGGGGTGCTGCCGGCAGCTAGGGGGACATAGGTCTGACACCTGTCTCATACTCTGGGGAGCTGCCGGCAGCTAGGGGGACATAGGTCTGACACCTGTCTCATACTCTGGGGTGCTGCCGGCAGCTAGGGGGACATAGGTCTGACACCTGTCTCATACACTGGGGAGCTGCCGGAAGCTAGGGGGACATAGGTCTGACACCTGTCTCATACTCTGGGGTGCTGCCGGAAGCTAGGGGGTCATAGGTCTGACACCTGTCTCATACTCTGGGGAGCTGCCGGAAGCTAGGGGGACATAGGTCTGACACCTGTCTCATAGTCTGGGGTGCTGCCGGCAGCTAGGGGGACATAGGTCTGACACCTGTCTCATACACTGTGGTGCTGCCGGAAGCTAGGGGGTCATAGGTCTGACACCTGTCTCATACACTGGGGTGCTGCCGGAAGCTAGGGGGACATAGGTCTGACACCTGTCTCATACTCTGGGGAGCTGCCGGAAGCTAGGGGGACATAGGTCTGACACCTGTCTCATAGTCTGGGGTGCTGCCGGAAGCTAGGGGGACATAGGTCTGACACCTGTCTTATACTCTGGGGTGCTGCCGGCAGCTAGGGGAACATAGGTCTGACACCTGTCTCATACTCTGGGGAGCTGCCGGAAGCTAGGGGGACATAGGTCTGACACCTGTCTTATACTCTGGGGTGCTGCCGGCAGCTAGGGGGTCATAGGTCTGACACCTGTCTCATAGTCTGGGGAGCTGCCAGCAGCTAGGGGGTCATAGGTCTGACACCTGTCTCATACTCTGGGGTGCTGCCGGAAGCTAGGGGGTCATAGATCTGACACCTGTCTCATACTCTGGGGTGCTGCCGGCAGCTAGGGGGTCATAGGTCTGACACCTGTCTCATACTCTGGGGAGCTGCCGGAAGCTAGGGGGTCATAGGTCTGACACCTGTCTCATACTCTGGGGTGCTGCCGGAAGCTAGGGGGACATAGGTCTGACACCTGTCTCATAGTCTGGGGTGCTGCCGGAAGCTAGGGGGACATAGGTCTGACACCTGTCTCATACTCTGGGGTGCTGCCGGAAGCTAGGGGAACATAGGTCTGACACCTGTCTCATACTCTGGGGTGCTGCCGGAAGCTAGGGGGACATAGGTCTGACACCTGTCTCATACTCTGGGGAGCTGCCGGCAGCTAGGGGGTCATAGGTCTGACACCTGTCTCATACACTGGGGAGCTGCCGGAAGCTAGGGGGACATAGGTCTGACACCTGTCTCATACTCTGGGGAGCTGCCGGAAGCTAGGGGGACATAGGTCTGACACCTGTCTCATACTCTGGGGAGCTGCCGGAAGCTAGGGGGACATAGGTCTGACACCTGTCTCATACTCTGGGGTGCTGCCGGAAGCTAGGGGGTCATAGGTCTGACACCTGTCTCATACTCTGGGGTGCTGCCGGAAGCTAGGGGGACATAGGTCTGACACCTGTCTCATACTCTGGGGAGCTGCCGGAAGCTAGGGGGACATAGGTGTGACACCTGTCTCATAGTCTGGGGTGCTGCCGGCAGCTAGGGGGACATAGGTCTGACACCTGTCTCATACTCTGGGGTGCTGCCGGCAGCTAGGGGGACATAGGTCTGACACCTGTCTCATACTCTGGGGAGCTGCCGGCAGCTAGGGGGACATAGGTCTGACACCTGTCTCATACTCTGGGGTGCTGCCGGAAGCTAGGGGGACATAGGTCTGACACCTGTCTCATACTCTGGGGTGCTGCCGGAAGCTAGGGGGACATAGGTCTGACACCTGTCTCATACTCTGGGGTGCTGCCGGAAGCTAGGGGGTCATAGGTCTGACACCTGTTTCATACTCTGGGGAGCTGCCGGCAGCTAGGGGGTCATAGGTCTGACACCTGTCTCATACTCTGGGGTGCTGCTGGCAGCTAGGGGGACATAGGTCTGACACCTGTCTCATACTCTGGGGTGCTGCTGGCAGCTAGGGGGACATAGGTCTGACACCTGTCTCATACTCTGGGGTGCTGCCGGCAGCTAGGGGGACATAGGTCTGACACCTGTCTCATACTCTGGGGAGCTGCCGGCAGCTAGGGGGACATAGGTCTGACACCTGTTTCATACTCTGGGGAGCTGCCGGCAGCTAGGGGGTCATAGGTCTGACACCTGTCTCATACTCTGGGGTGCTGCCGGTAGCTAGGGGGACATAGGTCTGACACCTGTCTCATACTCTGGGGAGCTGCCGGCAGCTAGGGGGACATAGGTCTGACACCTGTCTCATACTCTGGGGTGCTGCCGGCAGCTAGGGGGTCATAGGTCTGACACCTGTCTCATAGTCTGGGGTGCTGCCGGCAGCTAGGGGGACATAGGTCTGACACCTGTCTCATAGTCTGGGGTGCTGCCGGAAGCTAGGGGGTCATAGGTCTGACACCTGTCTCATACTCTGGGGAGCTGCCGGAAGCTAGGGGGTCATAGGTCTGACACCTGTCTCATACTCTGGGGAGCTGCCGGAAGCTAGGGGGACATAGGTCTGACACCTGTCTCATAGTCTGGGGTGCTGCCGGAAGCTAGGGGGTCATAGGTCTGACACCTGTCTCATACTCTGGGGAGCTGCCGGAAGCTAGGGGGTCATAGGTCTGACACCTGTCTCATACTCTGGGGAGCTGCCGGAAGCTAGGGGGACATAGGTCTGACACCTGTCTCATACTCTGGGGAGCTGCCGGAAGCTAGGGGGACATAGGTCTGACACCTGTCTCATAGTCTGGGGTGCTGCCGGAAGCTAGGGGGACATAGGTCTGACACCTGTCTCATACACTGGGGAGCTGCTGGCAGCTAGGGGGTCATAGGTCTGACACCTGTCTCATACTCTGGGGAGCTGCCGGAAGCTAGGGGGACATAGGTCTGACACCTGTCTCATACTCTGGGGTGCTGCCGGAAGCTAGGGGGACATAGGTCTGACACCTGTCTCATACACTGGGGAGCTGCTGGCAGCTAGGGGGACATAGGTCTGACACCTGTCTCATACTCTGGGGTGCTGCCGGAAGCTAGGGGGACATAGGTCTGACACCTGTCTCATACACTGGGGAGCTGCCGGAAGCTAGGGGGACATAGGTCTGACACCTGTCTCATACTCTGGGGAGCTGCCGGCAGCTAGGGGGTCATAGGTCTGACACCTGTCTCATACTCTGGGGAGCTGCCGGAAGCTAGGGGGACATAGGTCTGACACCTGTCTCATACTCTGGGGTGCTGCCGGAAGCTAGGGGGACATAGGTCTGACACCTGTCTCATACACTGGGGAGCTGCTGGCAGCTAGGGGGACATAGGTCTGACACCTGTCTCATACTCTGAGGAGCTGCCGGCAGCTAGGGGGACATAGGTCTGACACCTGTCTCATACACTGGGGAGCTGCTGGCAGCTAGGGGGACATAGGTCTGACACCTGTCTCATACTCTGGGGTGCTGCCGGCAGCTAGGGGGACATAGGTCTGACACCTGTCTCATACACTGTGGTGCTGCCGGAAGCTAGGGGGACATAGGTCTGACACCTGTCTCATACACTGTGGTGCTGCCGGAAGCTAGGGGGACATAGGTCTGACACCTGTCTCATACTCTGGGGTGCTGCCGGAAGCTAGGGGGACATAGGTGTGACACCTGTCTCATACTCTGGGGTGCTGCCGGAAGCTAGGGGGACATAGGTCTGACACCTGTCTCATACTCTGGGGAGCTGCCGGCAGCTAGGGGGACATAGGTCTGACACCTGTCTCATACTCTGGGGTGCTGCTGGCAGCTAGGGGGACATAGGTCTGACACCTGTCTCATACTCTGGGGAGCTGCCAGCAGCTAGGGGGACATAGGTCTGACACCTGTCTCATACTCTGGGGAGCTGCCGGAAGCTAGGGGGACATAGGTCTGACACCTGTCTCATACACTGTGGTGCTGCCGGAAGCTAGGGGGACATAGGTCTGACACCTGTCTCATACACTGTGGTGCTGCCGGAAGCTAGGGGGACATAGGTCTGACACCTGTCTCATACTCTGGGGTGCTGCCGGAAGCTAGGGGGACATAAGTCTGACACCTGTCTCATACTCTGGGGTGCTGCCGGAAGCTAGGGGGACATAGGTGTGACACCTGTCTCATACTCTGGGGTGCTGCCGGAAGCTAGGGGGACATAGGTCTGACACCTGTCTCATACTCTGGGGTGCTGCCGGAAGCTAGGGGGTCATAGGTCTGACACCTGTCTCATACTCTGGGGAGCTGCCGGAAGCTAGGGGGACATAGGTGTGACACCTGTCTCATACTCTGGGGTGCTGCCGGCAGCTAGGGGGACATAGGTCTGACACCTGTCTCATACTCTGGGGTGCTGCCGGAAGCTAGGGGGACATAGGTGTGACACCTGTCTCATACTCTGGGGTGCTGCCGGCAGCTAGGGGGACATAGGTGTGACACCTGTCTCATACTCTGGGGTGCTGCCGGCAGCTAGGGGGACATAGGTCTGACACCTGTCTCATACTCTGGGGAGCTGCCGGAAGCTAGGGGGACATAGGTCTGACACCTGTCTCATACACTGTGGTGCTGCCGGAAGCTAGGGGGACATAGGTCTGACACCTGTCTCATACACTGTGGTGCTGCCGGAAGCTAGGGGGACATAGGTCTGACACCTGTCTCATACACTGTGGTGCTGCCGGAAGCTAGGGGGACATAGGTCTGACACCTGTCTCATACTCTGGGGAGCTGCCGGAAGCTAGGGGGACATAGGTGTGACACCTGTCTCATACTCTGGGGTGCTGCCGGCAGCTAGGGGGACATAGGTCTGACACCTGTCTCATACTCTGGGGTGCTGCCGGAAGCTAGGGGGACATAGGTCTGACACCTGTCTCATACTCTGGGGAGCTGCCGGAAGCTAGGGGGTCATAGGTCTGACACCTGTCTCATACTCTGGGGTGCTGCCGGCAGCTAGGGGGACATAGGTGTGACACCTGTCTCATAGTCTGGGGTGCTGCTGGCAGCTAGGGGGTCATAGGTCTGACACCTGTCTTATACTCTGGGGAGCTGCCGGAAGCTAGGGGGACATAGGTCTGACACCTGTCTCATAGTCTGGGGTGCTGCCGGCAGCTAGGGGGTCATAGGTCTGACACCTGTCTCATACTCTGGGGAGCTGCCGGCAGCTAGGGGGACATAGGTCTGACACCTGTCTCATACTCTGGGGAGCTGCCGGCAGCTAGGGGGACATAGGTCTGACACCTGTCTCATACTCTGGGGTGCTGCCGGCAGCTAGGGGGACATAGGTCTGACACCTGTCTCATACTCTGGGGAGCTGCCGGCAGCTAGGGGGACATAGGTCTGACACCTGTCTCATACTCTGGGGTGCTGCCGGAAGCTAGGGGGACATAGGTCTGACACCTGTCTCATAGTCTGGGGTGCTGCCGGAAGCTAGGGGGACATAGGTCTGACACCTGTCTTATAGTCTGGGGTGCTGCCGGCAGCTAGGGGGACATAGGTCTGACACCTGTCTCATACTCTGGGGTGCTGCCGGCAGCTAGGGGGACATAGGTCTGACACCTGTCTCATACACTGTGGTGCTGCCGGAAGCTAGGGGGACATAGGTCTGACACCTGTCTCATACTCTGGGGAGCTGCCGGAAGCTAGGGGGACATAGGTGTGACACCTGTCTCATACTCTGGGGTGCTGCCGGAAGCTAGGGGGACATAGGTCTGACACCTGTCTCATACTCTGGGGTGCTGCCGGAAGCTAGGGGGTCATAGGTCTGACACCTGTCTCATACTCTGGGGTGCTGCCGGCAGCTAGGGGGACATAGGTCTGACACCTGTCTCATACTCTGGGGAGCTGCCGGAAGCTAGGGGGACATAGGTCTGACACCTGTCTCATACACTGTGGTGCTGCCGGAAGCTAGGGGGACATAGGTCTGACACCTGTCTCATACTCTGGGGAGCTGCCGGAAGCTAGGGGGACATAGGTCTGACACCTGTCTCATACACTGTGGTGCTGCCGGAAGCTAGGGGGACATAGGTCTGACACCTGTCTCATACACTGTGGTGCTGCCGGAAGCTAGGGGGACATAGGTGTGACACCTGTCTCATACTCTGGGGTGCTGCCGGAAGCTAGGGGGACATAGGTCTGACACCTGTCTCATACTCTGGGGTGCTGCCGGAAGCTAGGGGGTCATAGGTCTGACACCTGTCTCATACTCTGGGGTGCTGCCGGCAGCTAGGGGGACATAGGTCTGACACCTGTCTCATACACTGGGGAGCTGCCGGCAGCTAGGGGGACATAGGTCTGACACCTGTCTCATACTCTGGGGAGCTGCCGGAAGCTAGGGGGACATAGGTCTGACACCTGTCTCATACACTGTGGTGCTGCCGGAAGCTAGGGGGACATAGGTCTGACACCTGTCTCATACTCTGGGGTGCTGCCGGAAGCTAGGGGGACATAGGTGTGACACCTGTCTCATACTCTGGGGTGCTGCCGGAAGCTAGGGGGACATAGGTCTGACACCTGTCTTATACTCTGGGGAGCTGCCGGAAGCTAGGGGGACATAGGTCTGACACCTGTCTCATAGTCTGGGGTGCTGCCGGCAGCTAGGGGGTCATAGGTCTGACACCTGTCTCATACTCTGGGGAGCTGCCGGCAGCTAGGGGGACATAGGTCTGACACCTGTCTCATACTCTGGGGAGCTGCCGGCAGCTAGGGGGACATAGGTCTGACACCTGTCTCATACTCTGGGGTGCTGCCGGCAGCTAGGGGGACATAGGTCTGACACCTGTCTCATACTCTGGGGAGCTGCCGGCAGCTAGGGGGACATAGGTCTGACACCTGTCTCATACTCTGGGGTGCTGCCGGAAGCTAGGGGGTCATAGGTCTGACACCTGTCTCATACACTGTGGTGCTGCCGGAAGCTAGGGGGTCATAGGTCTGACACCTGTCTCATACTCTGGGGTGCTGCCGGAAGCTAGGGGGACATAGGTCTGACACCTGTCTCATACTCTGGGGTGCTGCCGGAAGCTAGGGGGTCATAGGTCTGACACCTGTCTCATACTCTGGGGTGCTGCTGGCAGCTAGGGGGTCATAGGTCTGACACCTGTCTTATACTCTGGGGAGCTGCCGGAAGCTAGGGGGTCATAGGTCTGACACCTGTCTCATACACTGTGGTGCTGCCGGAAGCTAGGGGGACATAGGTCTGACACCTGTCTCATACTCTGGGGTGCTGCCGGAAGCTAGGGGGACATAGGTCTGACACCTGTCTCATACTCTGGGGTGCTGCCGGAAGCTAGGGGGTCATAGGTCTGACACCTGTCTCATACTCTGGGGTGCTGCCGGCAGCTAGGGGGACATAGGTCTGACACCTGTCTCATACTCTGGGGTGCTGCCGGCAGCTAGGGGGACATAGGTCTGACACCTGTCTCATACTCTGGGGAGCTGCCGGAAGCTAGGGGGACATAGGTCTGACACCTGTCTCATACTCTGGGGTGCTGCCGGCAGCTAGGGGGACATAGGTCTGACACCTGTCTCATACTCTGGGGAGCTGCCGGCAGCTAGGGGGACATAGGTCTGACACCTGTCTCATACACTGTGGTAGTGCTGGCGGTGGCGGAGGTTGTCCTCATCCCCCTTTACCCTTAGTGGTGGGACCCTCTAACAAGGAAGGTAGTATTTGATGGACTTATGTAACATTGAGATAAAATCTGGAGTAATGCTGCCCGCCCCTCTGAATCGGGGCCCCCAAAGGTATAAATCGGCCACAGGGGGCCACACTTTCCAATATACCCAGGAGAAGCCCTCTATTAGACACGTATTGGGGGAGAGAAGACGTATTGAGGGGGCGTCCTGTCGTAGCTGCGTCTGGGGGGTGACACATTGGGAATTCTCCAGCATTTATGATACAGCATAGAATAATAGAAATCAAGACTGCGAAGCAAAACATGATGTCACCCGCCATCAGAACTGCCTGACTCACTGTGACGACACCACCCCCGTCCGGCAGGAATTCATCCTCCAGTCATACACAAACGGATCGCTGCCTGCCGGGACCCAACATGGCTGAATGACTGATGTGATGACAGCAGCACATCCTGTCTGATGCTAATGCCAGGCGGCTGCATCTACAGCTCACGGAATATTGTCATCCTGACACAATGTAAGAGGCCGAAATCTCACAATGTAGCCAGAGATCTTTTATGGCCCCCATATGCATTTAGGGTGGGACAAGCATGTATGGGTTCTCAGTAAGGGAAGAGGAGACGTCTCTGCTCCCTTCAGGCTCCATTGCTGACTACAGTCTGTCTTTTGTAGACACTTCTGTCCTCTCCAAACTCCTTTATTCCCTTGAGACTCTGCCTCCTCCAGTCTTCTCTGTCCTGCTACACTTTTATGTCCTCCTGACTTCATCTTCTAGTTGACTCCTCTGTCCCCACCAAACTTCTGTCTCCCCTCATGACTCCTCTGTCCTCTTCAGACTCCATTGCTGACTCCAGACCCACCTGTTTCTCCAGACCCTTCCTTGCGGTCTTCTCAAGGCTCCTCTGACCCCTCCAAGCAAATCTCGCTCGACTTTCTAACCGGGTATACTCCAGATTTTCTGTCCTTCTGGACTCTTCTGTCCTTCTCCAGACTCCAACTACTATGGTGGCTGCAGACAGGATCTTATCATGTATCTGTGTACAGGGAGCTCCCCCTAGTGGTGGCTGCAGACAGGATCTTATCATGTATCTCTGTATACAGGGAGCTCCCCCTAGTGGTGGCCGCAGACAGGGTCTTATCATGTATCTCTGTATACAGGGAGCTCCCCCTAGTGGTGGCCGCAGACTGGATCTTATCATGTATCTCTGTATACAGGGAGCTCCCCCTAGTGGTGGCCGCAGACAGGGTCTTATCATGTATCTCTGTATACAGGGAGCTCCCCCTAGTGGTGGCCGCAGACTGGATCTTATCATGTATCTCTGTATACAGGGAGCTCCCCCTAGTGGTGACTGCAGACAGGATCTCATCATGTATCTCTGTATACAGGGAGCTCCCCCTAGTGGTGACTGCAGACAGGATCTTATCATGTATCTGTGTACAGGGAGCTCCCCCTAGTGGTGGCTGCAGACAGGATCTTATCATGTATCTCTGTATACAGGGAGCTCCCCCTAGTGGTGGCCGCAGACAGGGTCTTATCATGTATCTCTGTATACAGGGAGCTCCCCCTAGTGGTGGCCGCAGACAGGATCTTATCATGTATCTCTGTATACAGGGAGCTCCTCCTAGTGGTGACTGCAGACAGGATCTTATCATCTATCTCTGTATACAGGGAGCTCCTCCTAGTGGTGACTGCAGACAGGATCTTATCATGTATCTGTATACAGGGAGCTCCCCCTAGTGGTGGCTGCAGACAGGATCTTATCTTGTATCTCTGTATACAGGGAGCTCCCCCTAGTGGTGGCTGCAGACAGGATCTTATCATGTATCTCTGTATACAGGAAGCTCCCCCTAGTGGTGACCGCAGACAGGATCTTATCATGTATGTCTGTGTACAGGGAGCTCCCCCTAGTGGTGACTGCAGACAGGATCTTATCATGTATCTCTGTATACAGGGAGCTCCCCCTAGTGGTGGCCGCAGACAGGATCTTATCATGTATCTCTGTATACAGGGTGCTCCCCCTAGTGGTGGCCGCAGACAGGATCTTATCATGTATCTCTGTATACAGGTAGCTCCCCCTAGTAATAATTGCCGCCATGCATCCGGCTGCAGTGATGTTGTAGGCAGGGCTAAGCCAAACCTCCGACTCCTCAAGTTCCATGACACCGACTCCACAGCCCGGGTTGTAGGGACGTACAGGGCTCGTGCTGTACAACTGACATGGAGTTTTATCATTGATGCTATAGCAGAGATCATATCCATTATTATTTCTTTGTGCCCCCACCCGTGATGCGTGAGTTTCGCTTGGTCGGGTGTGGCCCTATCACACTGTCCCCTTTGTATTTTTAGGGACACTGAGAAGGGGAAGTGGTCAATGACAGCAACTAGGGAACTTCTATGAAATTTTCCTCGTCACTTATCAAGAATCCAGACGTATAGCACTGTCTCAGCATCAACCGCTGCCAAACACAACGTCTGCGCGTTACGTCTGCCAACTGTGCCAGTGAGAACCGCAACCAGCAGCGCCGGGGCCTGATGTCACGTACTATAATCATGTAATAATAAAGAGGTCAGAGCCGCAGCTGGAAAGCCAAGCAGACGAGACCTCCGACCGCGCTAACGAAGAAATGCAGCAGCTCTGGGGGATGCACACTGAGGGCTAACAGCAGCCCGTATCCATAATACCGTTTATTAGATGATATCCAGGAGCAGAGATGGTGTTAGACATCATAGGATTAGATACACAGCTCCACACGTAGTGGCACACGATCGGATTAGATACAGCAGCACATGATGGGGGATGAGATAAAATACCAGTTCCAAAATTGTCAATAAACACATCAAATTGTTGACGCTTAGGTCCTCATTTTGTTAAAAAACAAACAAAAAACAAAAACCAGGATGGGGAATGTACGGTAGTTTGTGATTTCCTTAAGTCCTACATTCTAGACTTAGATACACTGCTGCATATCTGATATGAGGATATTACGAAACAGCAGGAAATGACATTATCAGAATATTTACATATACAATGTAAATCTGAGATGTTATTAGGAAAATAAAAGGACAGATCTTTACTTAGAAGCACAAGCTAAAAATGTGTCAGGTGCCAAAACACCTTTAACAGTTTTGAATTACAACTTTATCATTTGCTGTACTTATTTATACATGAATGGGTGATGGGAGACCCCATTGCGGTCACTGTAACTTCTCTAAAAATGGCAAATAGGAAAAAATACACCATTTACTTGATTTCAAAGTAACATGCTAATAAATTTCTATTTTTGTCTACATATACAACTCCTGCAATCACCCAAAACAGCAATCCATCCATAATCCGAACACTGAAATCTGATTGTTCTTTTAGTGACCTAATTTTTAGGCTATGTTCACAAGTCCACTAATCATCCGTTAATATGACACTGCTGAATCCATTATAGCACCTTGGTGAGACCTGCAGCCTAAGGACAGATGTTAGTTAACTGCCGGCCATACATATCCATATTTCGCTACAAGCAGCAATCCACTGACAAAAAAAAAAAAAAAAAAAAAAGAATGATTTCTACTGGATCTGTTTGCTTAGCATTGAAGTTTTTCTTTCATGAAAAAGCGTTTGACAATTCCTGATCTAGATATAGGCGAGTGACTTAAGACCCCATTGCGGTACCCAAAGTGTCAATGAAATAAAGTTGCCATAGAAAACAAAAATGACAATAAGACAAGATATATACAAAAAACACTTTATATAAAATAAAAAAGAAAACAAAAAAAAAAAATTAACAGAGCAGAATTGTAGAAACCGTAACAACCCGCGGTGAGAAGATGGAAGGAGGGAGAGAAGTACGATATGTGCCGGTAACTTGCAAAAAAAAAAAAAAAAATCTGACGAGTCTTCTCTCCGGTTCTCCCTCTTAATACATAGCTGCTCAGCGACGCTCCCCGCCCCCAAGTTACAGCCAGAGGCACCCATCAATACTGACCCATCCCTTCGCTGGGGATCAACACGCCGATGTATAGAAGATTGATCTAACCGCCTTTGTGAAATACTCGGTGTCACCGTTATCGGGAACACTCGCACCCTTTACCCTGAGAAAAAGGCTACGGACGCCCAGGTCGGAGGAGTATCAGCAGCTTCTCCAGCAGGACGGGGAATCACGAGAAACGCTCCGCACCCTGAAGCCCTGTAGATCTGTACCCAGTTTCCCAGAAACTTGTCCCAGTTAATATGACATTCACTGCCCATCCACCACCGGGCATTATTCAGTTCAAGATCCCTTCCTCTCATCCCGCAGAGACGGATCCACATCCCAAAGCAAGACCACCCCCACTCTTTTTTCCCCACCCCCAAATGTGTCGCTAACAGGCCCATAAAAGTATAAACTGCCTCCCCTCTCCCCTCCTTGGAGTGCGTGGTGACCAAAGTGGAGGCAATTGGGAGGATAACGCCCAGGATGGGCTGGAGAGGGGTGGTTTTCCTGTCGGTACCCTTACGTTAACAGCCCCCAGAGTGTTTATACCCCATTTCTCAGGCTGAGCTAGTAGGAAGTTCCGTTTCCTCCCGCACCAATAACCACTGTAATAGCAGAAAAAGTCACAGCTCTCTGCTGCCACCTACTGGCATTACAATAGCGAAAGGCTGGGAAGGTTCAGTGCAACCTCCTCACCGAAATCCAGGTGTAAACCCACCAGGACAGGTAAAAGGAGGCAGATACAGTAGAAAAGCCCCTGCCTGGGGCAACAGAGCTCTGACGGGAGCCGGGACGTCTGCTGCTAGCTTTCTCGGCTCAGAACGTGTTCCTCCGTGCACTGGAAAGGTTTTCCCTCGGATTCGGCAGGTGGATCCAGGAGCAGACGCTGAAAGCCCTCGCTGGTGAGGAGGCGGCAGGAGCGCAGGTCAACGTGTCGGAGGTGGGGGCAGCGCTTGAAGAAGGCCAGTGATTGGTCCGTCAGTCGATTACACCCTGAGGGACAGAACACAGGACGATGACATCATCGCAGCGCCTCTGACATCACTGCACGACATGCACAGCAGTGGAGGTACCTGCGAGGTTGAGGTGAGTCAGGCTGTCCCTTAGCGGAGAGGTGGCAGCGGTCAGGATGTGGACGCCGTGATCCGTCAGATGGATGCAGTGACTTAGGTCCAGGCGGTGGAGACGAGGAGTGTAACGAAGCAGCAGGCGCAGGGCCGAGTCCCCCATTTCTAGACCGCACAGACGCAGCTCTGTCAGGGAGGGCAGGCGGCCCCGGAGGTCTGACACTGCTGAAACATGGAGAAATGGAGTGAGCAGGAAACCATCAGCAAGTAGCATCATCGTTACTAGCAGCTTCTGGATCCATGTGCCCAATTAAAGGGACTGTCCACACAGACTGACTGATGAAACCAAGCCGGCGGCCGTCATGGAGCATCGAGGGGCAAGAGTGGTGGGATCAGTCATTCTGTGCAGAGACCCTTTAAGGAGCACAGCACCTACATGTTGACTGCTCCCTGCTATCAGCCATTATCAATCATCTCAGGTTGGGGGAAGGCTGACGAGTATTCAATGGGATGAATGGGGGGGGGGGGGGGGGGGACTGCAGACTCCTTCCCGTCCCCACGGTCAGTACTTTATGTCACGACTCCTGGGCTGATATCAGCAGCTCCTCTTATAACGCTCCAGCACCGATATAATCTCCGGATTAAAGGTCTAATGATGGAGGATGAGATCGCTGCTCCCCCGCCTGCGCACGGTCAGAGGCTGCCGCCTGCTGGTGACAATGAGGTAGTGCACGCTCCACTGGTCTGGATGGTAACGAAACCCTAATCAGTAACTGCAGTACTACTACAGTCTGCGGGGGGCGCCCTCCAGTGCTGGGGACCGGCTGGAGAATGTTAAGTGACTGCAGGGACTTGGAGAAGTCTATCAGGAATCCCGGGGTCAGCATAACTAGCAGGTCGGGGTGTCGGCATAACTAACGGCTCAGGGGGTCGGCATCACTAGCAGCTCAGGGGGTCGGCATAACTAGCGGGTCTGGGCCGCTCACCTGTTTTGCCGTCTGAGTTGGGGGGTGAGAGCAGCTCTCGGAGGTGCGAGGTTTTCATCCCTTGTACCCAGCCGAGGTCAAGTAAAGACAGGCAGGGGAATGTGGTGGTCCAGAGGGAGGAGACCGCCATCCATGTGCAGCCGGCGAGCAGCAGCTCCTTGAGTCCTGGGGAGGAGAAAAGGGGTCACAAGTGGTCTCCAAGCACTGCTCACCCCAAGGCTGTCCACACCCCTACACCCCCTACTGCTCCCCCCATGGCCCTCTCCACACCCCCATTATGGCTCCCTTTCCTGACACGGCCACAACCCACGCCATCACCCCCATCGTGGGTCCCATCTTTGCACCCCACCCTTAGCACCCTTCCCATTTCACTGCTGCCCCCTCACCCGATGCGCAGCAGAACGTTCTTCCATCTGATCACTCCCATCATCCCACAAAATGATCAAACCATTAAAGTCATCAGCCCCCACCCATCATCCATCCCACTACTCCCATCATCCCGCTCACCCTGCAGTCGGTGGATCAGCCACGTCAGCTGTTTTTCTGATATGTTGGTCCAGCTCAGGTCTAGTCTGACCGGTTGTCTTCGGACTATTCCACTCAGCATAGGAGGGGTGATTGATTTTCTTCTACTCAGGTCAATGGACGTCCATAGCTGCCGATCACAACACCTGAAACGTCAAATCACACAAAGGAAAAAAAAATTAAAAAAAAACGACAAATTAAAGGAAAACTGAACAAGAACCACAGTGATCAGCTACAAGATGGGTCTGACCTCAGTGAGGCCGATCCACGGGGGTCCACATAACTCCTGTATACCCGAAGAGTAACACTACCTGCTGCCACCACCAGAGGGAGCTCCATACATGATGAAGAATTGAGTTTAATGCATGATCTGTGTGCAGACAGCTCCCTCTAGTGGAGAAAGCAGGGATAATGTAACCAACTCATGGTATTTACCATATACTAAACACAGGGAAAAGATCAGAGACTATATCCTGAGCATAAGGCTGTGTGCACACGATGCAGATTTGGTGCAGAAAAATCTGCTGCAGTTCTGCACTAAATCTGCATCTCCTGGCAGAATCCGCAGGTGCGTTTTGATGCGTTTTTTGTGCACAAATCTGCACAAAAAAACTCATAAAAAACGCATCAAAAACGCACCTGCAAATTTCTATTATGGAGGGGTGCAGAAACGCTGCAGAACTGCACAAAAAAAATGACATGCACTTCTTTGAAATCTGCAGCGTTTCTGCGCAGATTTTTCAGCACCATCTGCACAGCTTTTTTGTTTCACATTGATTTACATTGTACTGTGATCACAGTGCAGTTCTGCACGAAATCTGCATCATGTGCACATACCCTTATACTCCAGAGCTGCGCTCACTATTCTGCTGGTGCAGTCACTGTGTACACACATTACATTACTGATCCTGAGTTACCTCCTGTATTATACCCCAGAGCTGCACTCACTATTCTGCTGGTGCAGTCACTGTGTACACACATTACATTACTGATCCTGAGTTACCTCCTGTATTATACCCCAGAGCTGCACTCACTATTCTGCTGGTGCAGTCACTGTGTACACACATTACATTACTGATCCTGAGTTACATCCTGTATTATACTCCAGAGCTGCACTCACTATTCTGCTGGTGCAGTCACTG
Organism: Ranitomeya imitator; assembly: GCF_032444005.1. Lineage (NCBI taxonomy): Eukaryota > Metazoa > Chordata > Amphibia > Anura > Dendrobatidae > Ranitomeya > Ranitomeya imitator. The sequence continues at coordinate 219,751,815 of NC_091288.1, read as the reverse complement.
TGTACATACATTACATTACTGATCCTGAGTTACATCCTGTATTATACTCCAGAGCTGCACTCACTATTCTGCTGGTGCAGTCACTGTGTACATACATTACATTACTGATCCTGAGTTACATCCTGTATTATACCCCAGAGCTGCACTCACTATTCTGCTGGTGCAGTTGCTGTGTACATACATTACCGATCCTGAGTTACATCCTGTACTATACCCCAGAGCTGCACTCACTATTCTGCTGGTGCAGTCACTGTGTACATACATTACATTACTGATCCTGAGTTACATCCTGTATTATACCCCAGAGCTGCACTCACTATTCTGCTGGTGCAGTCACTGTGTACATACATTACATTACTGATCCTGAGTTACATCCTGTATTATACCCCAGAGCTGCACTCACTATTCTGCTGGTGCAGTCACTGTGTACATACATTACTGATCCTGAGTTACCTCCTGTATTATACCCCAGAGCTGCACTCACTATTCTGCTGGTGCAGTCAATGTGTACATACATTACTGATCCTGAGTTACCTCCTGTATTATACCCCAGAGCTGCACTCACTATTCTCCTGGTGCAGTCACTGTGTACATACATTACTGATCCTGAGTTACCTCCTGTATTATACCCCAGAGCTGCACTCACTGTTCTCCTGGTGCAGTCACTGTGTACATACATTACATTACTGATCCTGAGTTACCTCCTGTATTATACCCCAGAGCTGCACTCACTATTCTGCTGGTGCAGTCACTGTGTACATACATTACATTACTGATCCTGAGTTGCATCCTGTATTATACTCCAGAGCTGCACTCACTATTCTGCTGGTGCAGTCACTGTGTACATACATTACATTACTGATCCTGAGTTACATCCTGTATTATACCCCAGAGCTGCACTCACTATTCTGCTGGTGCAGTCACTGTGTACATACATTACATTACTGATCCTGAGTTACCTCCTGTATTATACTCCAGAGCTGCACTCACTATTCTGCTGGTGCAGTCACTGTGTACATACATTACATTACTGATCCTGAGTTGCATCCTGTATTATACTCCAGAGCTGCACTCACTATTCTGCTGGTGCAGTCACTGTGTACATACATTACTGATCCTGAGTTACCTCCTGTATTATACCCCAGAGCTGCACTCACTATTCTGCTGGTGCAGTCACTGTGTACATACATTACATTACTGATCCTGAGTTACCTCCTGTATTATACTCCAGAGCTGCACTCACTATTCTGCTGGTGCAGTCACTGTGCACATACATTACATTACTGATCCTGAGTTACATCCTGTATTCTACCCCAGAGCTGCACTCACTATTCTGCTCATGCAGTCACTGTGTACATACATTACATTACTGATCCTGAGTTACATCCTGTGTTATACCCCAGAGCTGCACTCACCATTCTGCTCATGCAGTCACTGTGTACATACATTACATTACTGATCCTGAGTTACATCCTGTATTATACTCCAGAGCTGCACTCACTATTCTGCTGGTGCAGTCACTGTGCACATACATTACATTACTGATCCTGAGTTACATCCTGTATTCTACCCCAGAGCTGCACTCACCATTCTGCTCATGCAGTCACTGTGTACATACATTACATTACTGATCCTGAGTTACATCCTGTGTTATACCCCAGAGCTGCACTCACCATTCTGCTCATGCAGTCACTGTGTACATACATTACATTACTGATCCTGAGTTACATCCTGTATTATACTCCAGAGCTGCACTCACTATTCTGCTGGTGCAGTCACTGTGTACATACATTACATTACTGATCCTGAGTTACATCCTGTATTATACCCCAGAGCTGCACTCACCATTCTGCTCATGCAGTCACTGTGTACATACATTACATTACTGATCCTGAGTTACATCCTGTATTATACTCCAGAGCTGCACTCACTATTCTGCTGGTGCAGTCACTGTGCACATACATTACATTACTGATCCTGAGTTACATCCTGTATTCTACCCCAGAGCTGCACTCACTATTCTGCTCATGCAGTCACTGTGTACATACATTACATTACTGATCCTGAGTTACATCCTGTATTATACTCCAGAGCTGCACTCACTATTCTGCTGGTGCAGTCACTGTGCACATACATTACATTACTGATCCTGAGTTACCTCCTGTATTATACCCCAAAGCTGCACTCACTATTCTGCTCATGCAGTCACTGTGTACATACATTACATTACTGATCCTGAGTTGCATCCTGTATTATACTCCAGAGCTGCACTCACTATTCTGCTGGTGCAGTCACTGTGTACATATATTACATTACTGATCCTGAGTTACATCCTATATTATACTCCAGAGCTGCACTCACTATTCTGCTGGTGCAGTCACTGTGTACATACATTACTGATCCTGAGTTACCTCCTGTATTATACCCCAGAGCTGCACTCACTATTCTGCTGGTGCAGTCACTGTGTACATACATTACATTACTGATCCTGAGTTACCTCCTGTATTATACTCCAGAGCTGCACTCACTATTCTGCTGGTGCAGTCACTGTGTACATACATTACATTACTGATCCTGAGTTACATCCTGTATTATACTCCAGAGCTGCACTCACTATTCTGCTCATGCAGTCACTGTGTACATACATTACATTACTGATCCTGAGTTACATCCTGTATTATACTCCAGAGCTGCACTCACTATTCTGCTGGTGCAGTCACTGTGTACATACATTACTGATCCTGAGTTACATCCTGTATTATACCCCAGAGCTGCACTCACTATTCTGCTGGTGCAGTCACTGTGTACATACATTACATTACTGATCCTGAGTTACATCCTGTATTATACCCCAGAGCTGCACTCACTATTCTGCTGGTGCAGTCACTGTGTACATACATTACTGATCCTGAGTTACGTCCTGTATTATACTCCAGAGCTGCACTCACTATTCTGCTGGTGCAGTTGCTGTGTACATACATTACCGATCCTGAGTTACATCCTGTACTATACCCCAGAGCTGCACTCACTATTCTGCTGGTGCAGTCACTGTGTATATACATTACATTACTGATCCTGAGTTACCTCCTGTATTATACTGCAGAGCTGCACTCACTATTCTGCTGGTGCAGTCACTGTGTATATACATTACTGATCCTGAGTTACCTCCTGTATTATACTCCAGAGCTGCACTCACTATTCTGCTGGTGCAGTCACTGTGTACATACATTGCATTACTGATCCTGAGTTACATCCTGTATTATACCCCAGAGCTGCACTCACTATTCTGCTGGTGCAGTCACTGTGTACATACATTACTGATCCTGAGTTACATCCTGTATTATCCTCCAGAGCTGCACTCACTATTCTGCTGGTGCAGTCACTGTGTACATACATTACATTACTGATCCTGAGTTACATCCTGTATTATACTCCAGAGCTGCACTCACTATTCTGCTGGTGCAGTTGCTGTGTACATACATTACCGATCCTGAGTTACATCCTGTACTATACCCCAGAGCTGCACTCACTATTCTGCTGGTGCAGTCACTGTGTACATACATTACATTACTGATCCTGAGTTACATCCTGTATTATACCCCAGAGCTGCACTCACTATTCTGCTGGTGCAGTCACTGTGTACATACATTACATTACTGATCCTGAGTTACATCCTGTATTATACCCCAGAGCTGCACTCACTATTCTGCTGGTGCAGTCACTGTGTACATACATTACATTACTGATCCTGAGTTACATCCTGTATTATACTCCAGAGCTGCACTCACTATTCTGCTGGTGCAGTCACTGTGTACATACATTACATTACTGATCCTGAGTTACATCCTGTATTATACCCCAGAGCTGCACTCACTATTCTGCTGGTGCAGTCACTGTGTACATACATTACTGATCCTGAGTTACCTCCTGTATTATACCCCAGAGCTGCACTCACTATTCTGCTGGTGCAGTCACTGTGTACATACATTACATTACTGATCCTGAGTTACATCCTGTATTATACCCCAGAGCTGCACTCACTATTCTGCTGGTGCAGTCACTGTGTACATACATTACATTACTGATCCTGAGTTACATCCTGTATTATACTCCAGAGCTGCACTCACTATTCTGCTGGTGCAGTCACTGTGTACATACATTACATTACTGATCCTGAGTTACATCCTGTATTATACCCCAGAGCTGCACTCACTATTCTGCTGGTGCAGTCACTGTGTACATACATTACTGATCCTGAGTTACATCCTGTATTATACCCCAGAGCTGCACTCACTATTCTGCTGGTGCAGTCACTGTGTACATACATTACATTACTGATCCTGAGTTACATCCTGTATTATACCCCAGAGCTGCACTCACTATTCTGCTGGTGCAGTCACTGTGTACAGTTATCCTGTACTGGTATAAGGGACTCCCCAGAATATGTTCAGTTAAATCTCTGTGCAGACACTGGACAAGCATAGAGTGCTGGGAGATTTCAGCTCTGGAGTTTAATACTGACTATTTATGAGGCGATCATTATGCCGTTGCTCGGGCCTCACGTTGCGGCGGCACGGTCTCAGTATTTCCACCATCACTCATGTGCAGACATGATATTTTATCACCACTAGGGGGCGCCTGACCCCCGAGTGCTGGATGATTACAAATTGCCACCACTGATAATACTGGGGCATCGGCACACTGGGTACCAGGCTCCCCCGGTCCGCTCTCGCTCTTACCACCGGTTCCAGGTCCGACACACCCGCATACAGACACAAAGTTCTCTTTGTCCCAAATGTCTAAAAACAGCCAGCCAGACCCCCCTCTGCATCACATGGTCCGTTCCACTGTCCAATGGCAGGGAGTCTGGCTCGGGGCTGTGGGGAGGGGGTCGTACCACATGTCTCTCTAGCTGGAGGGGAGGCGGTTTAGGCGGAGAGGGCACCAGCGGCCTTTTTAGTATCTGAGTCCTGGACAAGGCCTGCACCGCGTTCCGACCACACGTCGCTTTCCTGACGGCTGCGCCGCCTCCTCTCCGATTCTCCTTCTCCCGGCCGTTCCCCCGGGGAGACTTCTGTTTGCCGTTCCTGGTGCCGTTCTGTCCATCTGTGGCTGAGCCCCCTCCTCCTCCTTCCTCGTCTTCCTCCGAGCTGGTGCTGAAGCTGATCCGGGACGATCGGCCCTCGCCCCCTTCGCCCGTGTCGCTGCTGCCCCGGGAAGCTTTGGAGTCGGAGTCAGAATCTGAGTCGGAGCTGGAGCTGGATGTGCTGCTGCGCGCCCGCTCCAACATCTGGCACATCTGCTTGAAGCGCTCAATCTTCTCACGCTGGTGGGAGCGATCCGTCATCTGGACCGGTTCTGAGGGCGCCTGCGGCTCCTGCCGGACAGAGAAGAAAGCGGAAGATCAGAACCGCGATCAGAGGGGGAAACCGAGCACCAACATGGCTGCACCAGACGGAGTGCGATCAGAAGGAAAACCGAGCACCAACATGGCTGCACCATACAGAGGACGGAGTGCGATCAGAGGGGAAAATCGAGCACAAACATGGCTGCACTAGACGGAGTGCGATCAGAGGGGAAAACCGAGCACCAACATGGCTGCACCAGACGGAGGAGGGAGGGCGATCAGAGGGGAAAACCGAGCACAAACATGGCTGCACCAGACGGAGGAGGGAGGGCGATCAAAAGGAAAACCGAGCACAAACATGGCTGCACCAGACGGAGGAGGGAGTGCGATCAGAGGGGAAAACCGAGCACAAACATGGCTGCACCAGACAGAGGAGGGAGTGCGATCAGAGGGGAAAACCGGACACAAACATGGCTGCACCAGACGGAGGAGGGAGGGCGATCAGAGGGGAAAACCGAGCACAAACATGGCTGCACCATACAGAGGAGGGAGGGCGATCAGAGGGAAAACCGAGCACAAACATGGCTGCACCAGACGGAGGAGGGAGGGCGATCAGAGGGGAAAACCGAGCACAAACATGGCTGCACCAGACGGAGGAGGGAGGGCGATCAAAAGGAAAACCGAGCACAAACATGGCTGCACCAGACGGAGGCGGGAGTGCGATCAGAGGGGAAAACCGAGCACAAACATGGCTGCACCAGACAGAGGAGGGAGGGCGATCAGAGGGAAAACCGAGCACAAACATGGCTGCACCAGACGGAGGAGGGAGGGCGATCAGAGGGGAAAACCGAGCACAAACATGGCTGCACCAGACGGAGGAGGGAGGGCGATCAAAAGGAAAACCGAGCACAAACATGGCTGCACCAGACGGAGGAGGGAGTGCGATCAGAGGGGAAAACCGAGCACAAACATGGCTGCACCAGACAGAGGAGGGAGTGCGATCAGAGGGGAAAACCGGACACAAACATGGCTGCACCATACAGAGGAGGGAGGGCGATCAGAGGGAAAACCGAGCACAAACATGGCTGCACCATACGGAGGACGGAGTGCAATCAGAGGGGAAAACCGAGCACAAACATGGCTGCACCAGACGGAGGAGGGAGGGCGATCAAAAGGAAAACCGAGCACAAACATGGCTGCACCAGACGGAGGAGGGAGGGCGATCAGAGGAAAACCGAGCACCAACATGGCTGCACCAGACGGAGGAGGGAGGGCGATCAAAAGGAAAACCGAGCACAAACATGGCTGCACCAGACGGAGGAGGGAGGGCGATCAGAAGGAAAACCGGGCACAAACATGGCTGCACCAGACGGAGGAGGGAGGGCGATCAGAGGGAAAACCAAGCACAAACATGGCTGCACCAGACGGAGGAGGGAGTGCGATCAGAGGGAAAACCGAGCACAAACATGGCTGCACCAGACGGAGGAGGGAGTGCGATCAGAGGGGAAACCAAGCACAAACATGGCTGCACCAGACGGAGGAGGGAGTGCGATCAGAAGGAAAACCGAGCACAAACATGGCTGCACCAGACAGAGGAGGGAGTGCGATCAGAAGGGGAAACCGAGCACCAACATGGCAGCACCAGACGGAGGAGGGAGTGCGATCAGAGGGAAAACCGAGCACAAACATGGCTGCACCAGACGGAGGAGGGAGTGCGATCAGAGGGAAAACCGAGCACCAACATGGCTGCACCAGACGGAGGAGGGAGGGCGATCAAAAGGAAAACCGAGCACAAACATGGCTGCACCATACAGAGGACGGAGTGCGATCAGAGGGAAAACCAAGCACAAACATGGCTGCACCAGACGGAGGAGGGAGTGCGATCAAAAGGAAAACCGAGCACCAACATGGCTGCACCATACAGAGGAGGGAGTGCGATCAGAGGAAAACCGAGCACCAACATGGCTGCACCAGACGGAGGAGGGAGTGCGATCAGAAGGAAAACCGGGCACAAACATGGCTGCACCAGACGGAGGAGGGAGGGCGATCAGAGGGAAAACCGAGCACAAACATGGCTGCACCAGACGGAGGAGGGAGGGCGATCAAAAGGAAAACCGAGCACAAACATGGCTGCACCATACAGAGGACGGAGTGCGATCAGAGGGAAAACCAAGCACAAACATGGCTGCACCAGACGGAGGAGGGAGTGCGATCAAAAGGAAAACCGAGCACCAACATGGCTGCACCATACAGAGGAGGGAGTGCGATCAGAGGAAAACCGAGCACCAACATGGCTGCACCAGACGGAGGAGGGAGTGCGATCAGAAGGAAAACCGAGCACAAACATGGCTGCACCAGACGGAGGAGGGAGTGCGATCAGAGGGAAAACCGAGCACCAACATGGCTGCACCATACGGAGGAGGGAGGGCGATCAGAGGGAAAACCAAGCACAAACATGGCTGCACCAGACGGAGGAGGGAGTGCGATCAGAGGGAAAACCAAGCACAAACATGGCTGCACCATACGGAGGAGGGAGGGCGATCAGAGGGAAAACCAAGCACAAACATGGCTGCACCAGACGGAGGAGGGAGTGCGATCAAAAGGAAAACCGGGCACAAACATGGCTGCACCAGACGGAGGAGGGAGGGCGATCAGAGGGGAAAACCGAGCACAAACATGGCTGCACCAGACGGAGGAGGGAGGGCGATCAGAGGGGAAAACCGAGCACAAACATGGCTGCACCAGACGGAGGAAGGAGTGCGATCAGAGGGAAAACCGAGCACCAACATAGCTGCACCAGACGGAGGAGGGAGTGCGATCAGAAGGGGAAACCGAGCACCAACATGGCAGCACCAGACGGAGGAGGGAGTGCGATCAGAGGGAAAACCGAGCACCAACATGGCAGCACCAGACGGAGGAGGGAGTGCGATCAGAGGGAAAACCGAGCACCAACATAGCTGCACCAGACGGAGGAGAGAGGGCTATCAGAGGGAAAACTGAGCACAAACATGGCTGCACCAGACGGAGTGCGAACAGAAGGAAAACCGAGCACAAACATAGCTGCACCAGACGGAGTGCGATCAGAGGGGAAAACTGAGCACAAACATGGCTGCACCAGACGGAGTGCGAACAGAAGGAAAACCGAGCACAAACATAGCTGCACCAGACGGAGTGCGATCAGAGGGGAAAACTGAGCACAAACATGGCTGCACCAGACGGAGTGCGATCAGAAGGAAAACCGAGCACAAACATGGCTGCACCAGACGGAGTGCGATCAGAGGGGAAAACCGAGCACAAACATGGCTGCACCAGACAGAGGAGGGAGTGCGATCAGAGGGGGAAACCGAGCACAAACATGGCTGCACCAGACGGAGGAGGGAGTGCGATCGGAAGGAAAACAGAGTACAAACATGGCTGCACCAGACGGAGTGCGATCAGAAGGAAAACCGAGCACAAACATGGCTGCACCAGACAGAGGAGGGAGTGCGATCAGAGGGGGAAACCGAGCACAAACATGGCTGCACCAGACGGAGGAGGGAGGGCGATCAGAGGGGAAAACCGAGCACAAACATGGCTGCACCAGACGGAGGAGGGAGTGCGATCAGAGGCAGAATACCGAGCACAAACATGGCTGCACCAGACGGAGGAGGGAGTGCGATCAGAGGCAGAATACTGAGCACAAACATGGCTGCACCAGACGGAGGAGGGAGTGCGATCAGAGGCAGAATACTGAGCACAAACATGGCTGCACCAGACGGAGTGCGATCAGAGGGGAAAACCGAGCACAAACATGGCTGCACCAGACGGAGGAGGGAGGGCGATCAGAGGGGAAAACCAAACACAAACATGGCTGCACCAGACGGAGGAAGGAGTGCGATCAGAAGGAAAACCGAGCACCAACATGGCTGCACCAGACGGAGGAGGGAGGGCGATCAGAGGGGAAAACCAAACACAAACATGGCTGCACCAGACGGAGGAAGGAGTGCGATCAGAAGGAAAACCGAGCACCAACATGGCTGCACCAGACGGAGGGCGATCAGAGGGAAAACCGAGCACAAGCATGGCTGCACCAGACGGAGGAGGGAGTGCGATCAGAGGGGGAAACTAAGCAAACACATGGCTGCACCAGACGGAGTGCGATCAGAGGGGAAAACCGAACACAAACATGGCTGCACAGGACGGAGTGCGATCAGAGGGGAAAAACCGAGTACAAACATGGCTGCACCAGACGGAGGAGGGAGCAATACCAAGCACAAACATGGCGGTTCCAGACGGGGGGAGGAGGGAACAACGCCGAGCACAAACATGGTGGCTCCGGATGGAATAGGGAGTGCGATCAGAGGGGGAAAACAGAGCAAGAACATGGCGGCTATGGACAGAGCAACACCGAGCATAAACATGGTTGCACCGGATGGAGTGCAATCAGAAGGGGGAAACACCGAGCACAAACATGGCAGCTATGGACAGAGCAACACGGAGCATACACATGGCAGCCCCGCACCAGATGAGGGAGAGAGCGCGATAAGAAGGGGAAAACTGAGCACAAACATGGCGGCTCTGCACCGGACAGAGGAGGAAGCGCGTGATCAGAGAAGGAGATACCGAGCACAAACATGGCGGCTCGGCACCGAAAGGAGCTCAATCAGAGGGGGAAAATGGCGGCTCTGCACTGGACGGAGGCGAGAGAGCGCGGTCAGTACAACGATCAGAGGTATGTGTGTACATAGGGGCACCGCACCTTTTTGATTTTCTTATCCTTCTCCGCCTTCACCTATAAATGGAAACAAAAAAAAAAGTATCAAAATGAGAGAGAAAAAACAAAACAAAAAAAAACACAACAAAAAAACAAAACAAAACACTAAATAGCGCTATTGGTGGGGGAGGAGGGGATGAGCGCCGCGAGCGATGCGCCCACCTTCTTCTTGACTCCCACTTCCTGCACCGGATCCTTCTTCCTCTTATGTCCCTGGTTCTCGTCGGGGGGCTTCTTCCTCCCGGGGGCCGGGTCGTCTGTGAGTTTCCACCGCACGGCTTCTTCTCTGTTGTCCATGCGCCGTTTACCTGAACTGTCCAACGGCTCCTGCGAAAGAACGAGAGCAGATGTGCCGGATTACTGGACGGTCCGAGTAATCAGCCCTAAAGGACAGGCCTTATTTATTTAATTGTAAAGGCAGCTTGCTGTGGTGCACAATGGCACCCACCACAAGATCAGAGGGAGCTAATGATCATCATTAGCAGATGAGTATTTTTCCCCACTTTTACACAATACAATAATTTGGGGAGTGGGGAACCTTGGGATTTTCGTTTCACCATCTTCTAAGAGCCAAAGCTTTTTTTCCCCCCCAACACACTCAGTGCTTTGATAAAGTCTTAATACCCCGTGGACTTTTCAACATTACTCCCACAACACAAAGTAGCAAGAACTTGTGACCTGTAAAGGAAAGAATACAGGGTTTTCTAATTATTTCACAAATATAAATCTGACAATTGTTCTGTGCATTAGTCTTCAGCCCCCTGTAGTTGGATTCCATGAAATAACGTCCCGAGTGACCAATCGCCTCCAGAAGTCACAATTGGTACATTGCGTCCTCCTGGTTGTGATTTTTTTCTCTGAATAAACTACAGCTGTTCTGTGAAGGCCTCAGAGGTTTGTGTGAGAACATTCGAGATCAAACAGCATCAAAACCAAGGAGCCCACCAGACATGTCAGGGATAAAGATGTGGAAAAGAGGAAAGCAGGGTTAGGTTATAAAAAATAAACCAAGCTCTGAACACCTCACGGAGCACTGTGCAAATATCCAAAAATGGACCAAGAAGCAACAGCAGGGAAACTCATGGTCTCCGGAGGAGAATCTGTCCACAGGACGATTGAAAGGCCTCATACCCATATGTGAGGGGAAAAAAAAGGTCCGTAATCTGCACCAAAAAAACGGATATTTGTTTGTCAAAACACATATACACTAATATACTGTATATAAATAGGACAGGATAGAAAAGATGGATTCCATACAGTAAATACACATAGAATAGGTAGATATATAGATGTCAGTGACAAATACAATTAGTACAGTGTGTGTGCAAATTACTGGACACGTATGTAATTAATAAAAGAATATTTTTGTGGAAAATGAACTGGCATTTTCCCATGGTCCAGAGGTTACCGCAGTTCACACTGTGAGGTTCTGCCGGTCACTGAAGCTCTGCTCCCAGCATCTTCTCATTCACCAGTGGCTTCCAGCCGGGGCACAGTGCTCGTTGAAAACGGTGTATCCCCCAGATATGGATTACAGCGTGGGACAAAACGACGGACAGGTGTGGGTATATTGTCGGTTTATTATTTTATAGTTTTATTACAGGAGATCAAAGGCGTCGCATGGATTAAGAGTAACCATAAAGATGGGAAAACGGTGTGGTGTTTTATTTCATTAAATGACTTTATTCTGGCTGTGTCTTTTTTTTAACCCTTTACCACCTATAGGATTTGTAATGGATCCGTTACTAAGCCAGGCTTGATGTCACCTTACAATACAAAGCTGACATCAACCCCACAACTATTACCCCATATGCCACCGCAACAGAGCAGTGGGAAGAGAGAGGCTAAGCGCCGGAATTGGCGCATCTTACAAATGCACCTTTTCTGGGGCGGCTGAGTGCTGATGTTTTAGCCAGGGGGGGAAATATCCATGGCCCCTTCCTAGGCTATTAAGATCAGCCCACAGCTGTCTGCATAGCATTTGCTGGTTACTAATTATGGGGGAACCCCACATCATTTTTTTGAGGTGGTCCCCCAATTTAATAGTCAGTAAAGGTTAAGTATACAGCGGTGAGCTGATATTTATAGCATGGGAAGCTCCATGGGTATTACCCCCTTCCCAGGCTATAAACATCTGCCCCCAGTCGCTGGCTTTCCCTCTGATGGTTGAAAATGAAAATTGCGTGGGAGCCCATTTTTCTCCAATAAATAATCGTTTATTAATTAAATACATGTACAGTAATTTGAACACACACTGTACTAATTGTATTGGTCACTGACATCTATATATCTACCTATTCTATGTGTATTTACTGTATGTCATCCATCTCTTCTGTCGGCTCCTGCAGTGATTTTACAGAAGCCGGCAGATGAATTACTGGCTTTTATTATTTCAGTTCAATACATACATGTTACCGACATGCATGCGTGTATGTATTCTATGTGTATATATCTATTCTATCCTAACCTGTCAGTGTGTTTTTATTGTACGCACACATGAATTACCGGCTTTTCAAAGAACACCAGTGCGTAAAAAACGGACAGCATTGGCATGGTGCGAGTGCTGTGGGTTTTTTTTCCTCGCACCCATTGACTTGAATTGGCAAGTCTTGTCCGAGATACTCGGCATGCTGCGATTTTCTCAGTCCGATTTCATCTGAGAAAGAAAATAAAAAAGTCACAGATGAGATGTCACCCATTGAATAACATAGGTCAGAGTGCAATCCGATTTTTTATCGTATTGCACTCGTCCACTTTTCTCGCAAATGAGTATGATCCCTTAGTCATGTCCTCCACAAATCTGGCCTTTATAGAAGAGTGGCAAGGAGAAAGACATTTTTGAAAGCCATAAAGAAGTCCCATGTAGAGGACACAGCGAGGCTCTGGTCAGATGAGACCAAAGGAGAACTATTTGTGCTAAAAACAAAACGCTAAGTATAGCAGAAAACTAACACTGCACATCACCCTGAAAACACCATCCCTACAGTCACACATGGTGGTGGCCACATCCTGCTGTGGGGACACTTCTACAGCAGGGAAGTTGGTCAGAGGTAATGGGAAGATGGGGAGAGCTAAATACAGGGGGCAATCGTGGAGGAAAACCTGTTAGAGAAGCAGAAGACTTGAGACTGGGGCGTAGATTCACCTTCCAGCAGGACAACAACTCTAAACATCCTGCCAGAGCTGAAATGGAGAGTGTAGATCAGAGCATATTCTTGTGTGTGAACGGCGAAGCAACAGTCCAGACCCAAATCCCAGAGAATCTGTGACAAGACGTGAAAATTACTGATCACAGACGTCTCCATCCAATGTCACTGAGCGAGGGGGAAAAATGTGCTATGCTGGGAGAGAGACTCCAAAAGACTGCAGAGAAAGGTGGTCCCGCAAAGTACTGACCCAGGGACTGGAGACTAATGCAATAAATGATAAAGAGAAGAACTAAAGCTCACAGACAGCAGTGTGACGGGCCGACATTACACGGGCGCTTAGTTTCCACTATGGAGATGAGGGCGACTTTGTTGTGCCCCACTGGGAGTCACGACACCTGCAGGAGGGGTACAGCCAGCACAGGTCCACGCCTCAGCCTATGCACAGCGCTGCGCACCCTTCCCAGCACTTACCTTACAGGTGCGGCCTTCTCTCACGCAGCGCGGACACTCCCAGCAGTTGGGGATTTCTGTGTCAATAACGGCTTCAGCTTTACCCATCTGAGGAGAAAAGACGAGACGGTTACATTCACTGACAGCAAGCAAAGATTTGGAAAAAGTGTTGCGGACTTTCTTCAGTTCTTCACCATGGTCCCTTATAAATCGTACGTACGGCAGCAATCACACCCATGCTCCCCTCCCCCACCCGTAAACTATCAGCAAAGTGGAGAAACTTCTCTGCTGTATAAATAAATAAAGGACAAAGTACCGAGACCATCAGCAAAGTGTGCAGACTCCCCGGCACCCGATCTAATCACCCCGGCCTCGTTAGTGGCGTCAGGTGAGCAGAAAACTCATCAGATCCCCAGAGACACAGGAAGTGATCACCAGATCCCTGAGAGCAACCCCACCAGTGACCTCAGGAGATCTGCGGCGGCGCCCGTGGACGCACAGGAGCCGCGGCGGCGCCCGTGGACGCACAGGAGCCGCGGCGGCGCCCGTGGACGCACAGGAGCCGCGGCGGCGCCCGTGGACGCACAGGAGCCGCGGCGGCGCCCGTGGACGCACAGGAGCCGCGGCGGCGCCCGTGGACGCACAGGAGCCGCGGCGGCGCCCGTGGACGCACAGGAGCCGCGGCGGCGCCCGTGGACGCACAGTCCGTAAATGCTACTAATAAATCCACTGTACAGATCGGGGTGGATTGTTTCGGGGGTCCCTGCTCGGACCGTACCTTGATGCAGCCGGGGTGGACGATCTCGTTGCAGATGGTACATTCCATGAGCGACAGGTTGAACTTCTGCTCCTCGTCCTGCACGGTGTCCTCCTTCCCGGCGTCTCCGCAGAGCAGACAGACGGCCGTGTGCGGCAGGACGGGCTGCGGAGGAGAATGGGGTCATTACCGCGCTCTCCGTGAAGCCGCAGCCGCCGCCGTGTGCCCCCGCTCCTTACCGCCGTGCACTGCCTCTTCAGGCAGGACTGCTTCATCCGTCCGGGACCCCCAAACTTCTTCATGTCTTTGCAGAAGTTGCACTCTCCGCACTCGCTGCGCACACAGGCCTCGCACTTCCGGCAGCGCGTCCTCCTGCGCCGCGCAGCCCCCAGACCCTTCCCCGACATCTCCTGACGAGGCCTCAGCTGCGGCGGCACCTGCGGGATGGAGACGTTAGCGCCCGAAGCAGCGCGCTCACCCACGACGGCCGCCATGACGGCTGCCACTCACCTGCTCCTCGCTGCTGACCGAGCCTGCCCGCGGCTCATGATCACAATCCGGGGGTCTTCTCGGGGGCGATCAGTAACGGCAGCCCACCATGCTACACAGGGGAGGGGGCCATACCCCAGAGCTATCACCGGTCCCCCGCCCGCTACTCTCCCAGCATCCTCCAGGAGAGCGGTGTGCACCCCAATAACAGACCGTGAGCCCCCAGGACCCTCCAGGAGCAGCTGCCCCCCAGGCCGGCGTCTGCCCCACTCCCTCCCTGCAGTCACCGGCGCCGCCTCCTCCCCTCTATGGCTGCCTCATCCCCGGCTCGCTGTCCCCGGCGCCCCTCTTATACAAGCAGCGCGGACTGACTCCGTCAGGGGCCCCTGATTCTCCAAACAGGGCCCTAAACCAGCTGCCCCCAGTCCCCTGCCTGCCTTCCCCTCACATTCACACTCACACACACAACAATACCACATCCAACATGGCCGCCCAGTGGGAAAGGCTACAGCTCCCGCCCACTGAGCCGCGGGGCACGCCGGGAAGTGTAGTCTTCACAGGACTCTGGCCTCATCCTCTGCCATAAGAAGGCGGAAGCGCGCGGAACCACAAGCAAGATGGCGGCGGCGGTGTGGCCGCGGAGGACGCGTGGAAATGTAGTCTTGGGAGGGGGGCATGCGAGGAGGAAACGGAAGTGTCTGACTTCCGAGCAGTGTGGCCTGCCGGGAAATGTAGTTTTTTTTTCTTTTTCTGATTTTTCTTTCTAGTCGGTGCGTGTATGAAGAGAAGTCGGTGCGTGTATGAAGAGAGGTCGGTGTATGAAGAGAAGTCGGTGCGTGTATGAAGAGAAGTCGGTGCGTGTATGAAGAGAAGTCGGTGCGTGTATGAAGAGAGGTCGGTGCGTGTATGAAGAGAGGTCGGTGCGTGTATGAAGAGAGGTCGGTGTATGAAGAGAGGTCGGTGCGTGTATGAAGAGAGGTCGGTGTATGAAGAGAAGTCGGTGCGTGTATGAAGAGAAGTCGGTGCGTGTATGAAGAGAGGTCAGTGCGTGTATGAAGAGAAGTCGGTGTATGAAGAGAAGTCAGTGCGTGTATGAAGAGAGGTCAGTGCGTGTATGAAGAGAGGTCGGTACGTGTATGAAGAGAGGTCGGTGCGTGTATGAAGAGAAGTCGGTGTATGAAGAGAGGTCGGTGCGTGTATGAAGAGAGGTCGGTGCGTGTATGAAGAGAGGTCGGTGTATGAAGAGAGGTCGGTGCGTGTATGAAGAGAAGTCGGTGCGTGTATGAAGAGAAGTTGGTGCGTGTATGAAGAGAAGTTGGTGCGTGTATGAAGAGAGGTCGGTGCGTGTATGAAGAGAGGTCGGTGCGTGTATGGAGAGAAGTCGGTGCGTGTATGAAGAGAGGTCGGTGCGTGTATGAAGAGAGGTCGGTGCATGTATGAAGAGAAGTCGGTGCGTGTATGAAGAGAGGTCGGTGTATGAAGAGAGGTCGGTGCGTGTATGAAGAGAAGTCGGTGCGTGTATGAAGAGAAGTTGGTGCGTGTATGAAGAGAGGTCGGTGCATGTATGAAGAGAAGTCGGTGCGTGTATGAAGAGAGGTCGGTGTATGAAGAGAAGTCGGTGCGTGTATGAAGAGAAGTCGGTGCGTGTATGAAGAGAGGTCAGTGCGTGTATGAAGAGAAGTCAGTGCGTGTATGAAGAGAGGTCAGTGCGTGTATGAAGAGAGGTCGGTGCGTGTATGAAGAGAGGTCGGTGCGTGTATGAAGAGAGGTCGGTGCGTGTATGAAGAGAAGTCAGTGCGTGTATGAAGAGAGGTCGGTGCATGTATGAAGAGAGGTCGGTGCGTGTATGAAGAGAAGTCAGTGCGTGTATGAAGAGAGGTCGGTGCGTGTATGAAGAGAAGTCGGTGCGTGTATGAAGAGAGGTCGGTGCGTGTATGAAGAGAGGTCGGTGCGTGTATGAAGAGAAGTCAGTGCGTGTATGAAGAGAGGTCGGTGCATGTATGAAGAGAAGTCGGTGCGTGTATGAAGAGAGGTCGGTGTATGAAGAGAGGTCGGTGCGTGTATGAAGAGAAGTCGGTGCGTGTATGAAGAGAAGTCGGTGCGTGTATGAAGAGAGGTCGGTGTATGAAGAGAGGTCGGTGCGTGTATGAAGAGAAGTCGGTGCGTGTATGAAGAGAAGTTGGTGCGTGTATGAAGAGAAGTTGGTGCGTGTATGAAGAGAGGTCGGTGCGTGTATGAAGAGAGGTCGGTGCGTGTATGGAGAGAAGTCGGTGCGTGTATGAAGAGAGGTCGGTGCGTGTATGAAGAGAGGTCGGTGCATGTATGAAGAGAAGTCGGTGCGTGTATGAAGAGAGGTCGGTGTATGAAGAGAGGTCGGTGCGTGTATGAAGAGAAGTCGGTGCGTGTATGAAGAGAAGTTGGTGCGTGTATGAAGAGAGGTCGGTGCGTGTATGAAGAGAGGTCGGTGTATGAAGATAGGTCGGTGCGTGTATGAAGAGAGGTCGGTGCGTGTATGAAGATAAGTCAGTGCCTGTATGAAGAGAGGTCGGTGCGTGTATGGAGAGAGGTCGGTGCGTGTATGAAGAGAAGTCGGTGCGTGTATGAAGAATGGTCGGTGCGTGTATGAAGAATGGTCGGTGCGTGTATGAAGAGAGGTCGGTGCGTGTATGAAGAGAGGTCGGTGCGTGTATGAAGAGAGGTCGGTGCGTGTATGAAGAGAGGTCGGTGCGTGTATGAAGAAAGGTCGGTGCGTGTATGAAGAGAGGTCGGTGCGTGTATGAAGAGAGGTCGGTGCGTGTATGAAGAGTAGTCGGTGAGTGTATGAAGAGAAGTCGGTGCATGTATGAAGAGAAGTCGGTGCGTGTATGGAGAGAGGTCGGTGCGTGTATGGAGAGAGGTCGGTGCGTGTATGAAGAGAGGTCGGTGCGTGTATGAAGAGAGGTCGGTGCGTGTATGAAGAGAAGTCGGTGCGTGTATGAAGAGAGGTCGGTGCGTGTATGGAGAGAAGTCGGTGCGTGTATGAAGAGAAGTCAGAGAAGTCAGTGCGTGTATGAAGAGAAGTCAGTGCGTGTATGAAGAGAGGTCGGTGCGTGTATGGAGAGAAGTCGGTGCGTGTATGAAGAGAGGTCGGTGCGTGTATGAAGAGAAGTCAGTGCGTGTATGAAGAGAGGTCGGTGCGTGTATGAAGAGAAGTCAGTGCGTGTATGAAGAGAGGTCGGTGCGTGTATGGAGAGAAGTCAGTGCGTGTATGAAGAGAGGTCGGTGCGTGTATGAAGAGAAGTCGGTGCGTGTATGAAGAGAAGTCGAAGCGTGTATGAAGAGAAGTCGGTGCGTGTATGAAGAGAAGTCGATGCGTGTATGAAGAGAAGTCGGTGCGTGTATGAAGAGAAGTCGATGCGTGTATGAAGAGAAGTCGGTGCGTGTATGAAGAGAAGTCAGTGCGTGTATGAAGAGAGGTCGGTGCATGTATGAAGAGAAGTCGGTGCATGTATGAAGGGAGGTCAGTGCGTGTATGAAGAGAGGTCGGTGCATGTATGAAGAGAAGTCGGTGCATGTATGAAGAGAAGTCGGTGCGTGTATGAAGAGAGGTCGGTGTATGAAGAGAGGTCGGTGCGTGTATGAAGAGAAGTCGGTGCGTGTATGAAGAGAAGTCGGTGCGTGTATGAAGAGAGGTCGGTGTATGAAGAGAGGTCGGTGCGTGTATGAAGAGAAGTCGGTGGGTGTATGAAGAGAAGTTGGTGCGTGTATGAAGAGAAGTTGGTGCGTGTATGAAGAGAGGTCGGTGCGTGTATGAAGAGAGGTCGGTGCGTGTATGGAGAGAAGTCGGTGCGTGTATGAAGAGAGGTCGGTGCGTGTATGAAGAGAGGTCGGTGCATGTATGAAGAGAAGTCGGTGCGTGTATGAAGAGAGGTCGGTGTATGAAGAGAGGTCGGTGCGTGTATGAAGAGAAGTCGGTGCGTGTATGAAGAGAAGTTGGTGCGTGTATGAAGAGAGGTCGGTGCGTGTATGAAGAGAGGTCGGTGTATGAAGATAGGTCGGTGCGTGTATGAAGAGAAGTCGGTGCGTGTATGAAGAGAAATCGGTGCGTGTATGAAGAGAAGTCGGTGCGTGTATGAAGAGAGGTCGGTGTATGTATGAAGAGAAGTCGATGCGTGTATGAAGAGAAGTCGGTGCGTGCATGAAGAGAGGTCGGTGCGTGTATGAAGAGAGGTCGGTGCGTGTGTGAAGAGAGGTCGGTGCGTGTATGGAGAGAAGTCGGTGTATGAAGAGAAGTCAGTGCGTGTATGAAGAGAAGTCGGTGCGTGTATGAAGAGAGGTCGGTGCGTGTATGAAGATAGGTTGGTGCTTGTATGAAGATAGGTCGGTGCGTGTATGAAGAGAAGTCGGTGTATGAAGAGAAGTCGGTGCGTGTATGAAGAGAAGTCGGTGTATGAAGAGAAGTCGGTGCGTGTATGAAGAGAGGTCGGTGCATGTATGAAGAGAGGTCGGTGCATGTATGAAGAGAAGTCGGTGCGTGTATGAAGAGAAGTCGGTGCGTGTATGAAGAGAGGTCGGTGCGTGTATGAAGATAGGTCGGTGCGTGTATGAAGATAGGTTGGTGCTTGTATGAAGATAGGTCGGTGCGTGTATGAAGAGAAGTCGGTGTATGAAGAGAAGTCGGTGCGTGTATGAAGAGAAGTCGGTGTATGAAGAGAAGTCGGTGCGTGTATGAAGAGAAGTCGGTGCGTGTATGAAGAGAAGTCGGTGCGTGTATGAAGAGAGGTCGGTGTATGAAGAGAGGTCGGTGCATGTATGAAGAGAAGTCGGTGCGTGTATGAAGAGAAGTCGGTGCGTGTATGAAGAGAGGTCGGTGCGTGTATGAAGAGAGGTCGGTGCGTGTATGAAGAGAAGTCGGTGCGTGTATGAAGAGAAGTTGGTGCGTGTATGAAGAGAGGTCGGTGCGTGTATGAAGAGAGGTCGGTGCGTGTATGGAGAGAAGTCGGTGCGTGTATGAAGAGAGGTCGGTGCGTGTATGAAGAGAGGTCGGTGCATGTATGAAGAGAAGTCGGTGCGTGTATGAAGAGAGGTCGGTGTATGAAGAGAGGTCGGTGCGTGTATGAAGAGAAGTCGGTGCGTGTATGAAGAGAAGTTGGTGCGTGTATGAAGAGAGGTCGGTGCGTGTATGAAGAGAGGTCGGTGTATGAAGATAGGTCGGTGCGTGTATGAAGAGAAGTCGGTGCGTGTATGAAGAGAAATCGGTGCGTGTATGAAGAGAAGTCGGTGCGTGTATGAAGAGAGGTCGGTGTATGAAGAGAGGTCGGTGCATGTATGAAGAGAAGTCGGTGCGTGTATGAAGAGAAGTCGGTGCGTGTATGAAGAGAGGTCGGTGCGTGTATGAAGAGAGGTCGGTGCGTGTGTGAAGAGAGGTCGGTGCGTGTGTGAAGAGAGGTCGGTGCATGTATGAAGAGAAGTCGGTGCGTGTATGAAGAGAGGTCGTCGGTGTATGAAGAGAAGTCGGTGCGTGTATGAAGAGAAGTCGGTGTATGAAGAGAAGTCGGTGCGTGTATGAAGAGAAGTCGGTGCCTGTATGAAGAGAAGTCGGTGTATGAAGAGAAGTCGGTGCGTGTATGAAGAGAAGTCGGTGTATGAAGAGTAGTCGGTGCGTGTATGAAGAGGTCAGTGCGTGTATGAAGAGAAGTCGGTGCGTGTATGAAGAGAAGTCAGTGCGTGTATGAAGAGAGGTCGGTGCGTGTATGAAGAGAGGTCGGTGCGTGTATGAAGAGAGGTCGGTGCGTGTATGAAGAGAGGTCGGTGCGTGTATGAAGAGAAGTCGGTGCGTGTATGAAGAGAGGTCGGTGCATGTATGAAGAGAAGTCGGTGCGTGTATGAAGAGAAGTCGGTGCGTGTATGAAGAGAAGTCAGTGCATGTATGAAGAGAGGTCGGTGCGTGTATGAAGAGAAGTCGGTGTATGAAGAGTAGTCGGTGAGTGTATGAAGAGAAGTCGGTGTATGAAGAGTAGTCGGTGCGTGTATGGAGAGAAGTCGGTGCGTGTATGAAGAGAAGTCGGTGCATGTATGAAGAGAAGTCGTGCGTGTATGGAGAGAGGTCGGTGCGTGTATGGAGAGAGGTCGGTGCGTGTATGAAGAGAGGTCGGTGCGTGTATGAAGAGAAGTCGGTGTATGAAGAGAAGTCGGTGTATGAAGAGTAGTCGGTGAGTGTATGAAGAAAAAATAAAAGGAAAACACACAGACCTATCACAAGAGAAATGGATGACACACAGACCTAACACAAGAGAAATGGATGACACACAGACCTATCACAAGACAAATGGATGACACACAGACGTAACACAAGAGAAATGGATGACACACAGACCTAACACAAGAGAAATGGATGACACACAGACCTATCACAAGAGAAATGGATGATACACAGACCTATCACAAGAGAAATGGATGACACACAGACCTATCACAAGAGAAATGGATGACACACAGACCTATCACAAGAGAAATGGATGATACACAGACCTATCGCAAGAGAAATGGATGACACACAGACCTAACACAAGAGAAATGGATGACACACAGACCTATCACAAGAGAAATGGATGACACACAGGCCTAACACAAGAGAAATGGATGACACACAGACCTATCACAAGAGAAATGGATGACACACGGACCTAACACAAGAGAAATGGATGAAACACAGACCTATCACAAGAGAAATGGATGATACACAGACCTATCACAAGAGAAATGGATGATACACAGACCTATCACAAGAGAAATGGATGATACACAGACCTATCACAAAAGAAATGGATGACACACGGACCTATCACAAGAGAAATGGATGACACAGAGCTATCACAAGAGAAATGGATGACACAGACCTAACACAAGAGAAATGGATGACACAGACCTATCACAAGAGAAATGGATGACACACGGACCTATCACAAGACAAATGGATGACACACAGACCTATCACAAGAGAAATGGATGACACAGACCTAACACAAGAGACATGGATGACACACAGACCTAACACAAGAGAAATGGATGACACACAGACCTAACACAAGAGAAATGGATGACACACAGGACTAACACAAGAGAAATGGATGACACACAGAACTAACACAAGACAAATGGATGACACACAGACCTAACACAAGAGCAATGGATGACACACAGACCTAACACAAGACAAATGGCTGACACCCAGACCTAACACAAGACAAATGGATGACATGTGGACTGCAAAAAATGACCAGAAATGTATTGAAATTGGATCCAGTGAGCCCCAATTTATTTTTTGCCTTTGAGAAAAATCATTGACTTCTTTCATTGCTTTTTCAACACTTTTATTTTTTAAGAAATTTACTACCTTAACCTTAAGGCCACGTTCACATGTTCAGTTTTTGGTCAGTGTTACAGAACCATGAATATGTTATGCTATATATATTATGTATAATAGGTTCCATGTGAAATGCATCAGTCCACAGGCTGCATCCCTGGGCAGAGGGGACAAAATATTCTCCTTCTGACCTCCCCCACCTTTGTAATTCCCACAATAAATACCAGCAGGCTCCGGCCCCCTGCGGCTATTGTAATGTATGGCTGGCTTGTTTTTTCTATTGGCCTGCCCTGTGTATCTGTGCTATATATTCTGTTTGCTGTGAATAAAGTGTGTTCTTTTAGACTGGAAATACGTGGAGTAGCAGTCAGCTTTTATATGCTCCCATGTAATCAAGGAATTCCAGCAAGCGTCCTTCATTCAGAATCCAGCAAAAGCAGAGTGGACCTCCTGAAACAAGGGGGGGTGCTGAAAGAGGTACTACAGCACAGTAGACCCCGTTACACTGGTGGCAGACAGCGGGATCTGATACCCCTTTTACAGGAGGAAAGGAATGAATGGAAGACAACTACCAGAAGTTAAAGAGGACTACACTAAAAGATCTGGTGGAAGCCCGAGGGTTAATCGCCTGCAACAAAACAAAAGCGGATTTGATAGCAGCCATCATGGAACACGACAGTGCAGCGCCCCCCAATGTGAACGTGGAGGAGACTGAATTCCAGAGGGAGGTAAAGAACAGACTGGCGTTCTATGGCCCAAACCCTGCAGTATGGATCATACGAGAGGTGATGGCTGATGTGCGTACTGATCTAAAGGAAGAGATGGCCGAGCGGACCAGGATAGAGCTAACCAAGATGGAGATGGCAGAGCGGACCAAAGTGGAGCTGGCCAAGATGGAGATGGCAGAGCGGAGAGAGGAGAGTCAGCGAGCAGGGGGAGCTCTGACCTTCGACCAGGTACCTTCAACAGTAAGCCACAAAAAGATCCAGTATAATGCCTTCCGACAGTTGGGGGAGGCAGAGGAAGACATTGATGGCTTTCTGCAGGACTTTGAGCAGCAGTGTGCCCCTCATCAAGTGAAGCCGGAGGAATGGGTTCAGATTCTGGCCAGCAAGCTGACAGGCCGGGCAGCGGACGCCTATCGCACGGCACCTGATGAGGACTGTATGGACTATGAGCGGATCAAAGAAGTGATCTTGGCCCGGTATGCGCTGACACCAGAGGCATACCGCCAAAAGTTCTGCGGACTTATAAAACGAGTAACCGATACCCACGCTGAATGGGCCTGTAAATTACGGTGGTCACTGCTACAGTGGGTACAAGGGAGCCAAGCAACCACTAAGGAGGACGTCCTCCAGCTCTTCTTGTTAGAACGATTCTTTAATGGACTAAACCCCGAGACACAGGAATGGCTTCGGGACAGGCGGCCAAGGACTCTTGAGGAAGCCGCTCGTCTGGCCGATGAACATCATGACGCCAGGAGGCCTCAGTTGTCCGGATCAAAGATGGTCACTAGGGGTCCGCCCATGGACCTGGAGGGCCCCAAACCACCGAAGATTGTAGGGGGACCAGCTAGAAACCCGGCCTACCACAGTTCCCCTGGAGCGCGATGCCACACCTGCCGTCAGCTGGGCCACCTGCAAAGACAATGTCCCAACCGGACTCAGCATACCCAGTGGCCAAAGGCGGGAACAGCTACCTTCCGCCGGGCCGCTGTACACTGCTACCAAGGCGAAGCTGACCCGGAATTGGGGGCTACAACTAACCAAGGGGTGGAAGACATGGAGGAAGTGCTGCATGAAGTAGACCCGGTGCAGGCAGCCCGGGCAGATAATCGACAACAGCATCGACAGGTCGTGTGGGTTAATGGGAAACGCATGCAGGGACTAAGAGATTCCGGAGCAACTTTGACCCTTGTGAAGCCTCATCTCGTCCGGGACCAAGAGAAGACGGACCGGACAGTGGCAGTCCGTGTAGCAGGGGGAGCCATACATTGACTGCCCACTGCCAGGATTCACCTGAACTGGGGAGTTGGGGATGGCCTTGTTGAGGACGGCTTGATGGAGGATTTGCCTGCAGACGTTTTGCTGGGAAATGACTTTGGGCCCATGTTGTCTGCCTTCTCAGTTGCCCCTCTGACTGAGACATATCCTGTGACCACCTGGAGACAAGCTCGAGCTGCGGAGACGGAATCACACTCAGAGGAGGCCCAGGTAAGACATCCCAGCCCTACACGTATTCCCATAGCCAGACGCATTTCTTGGGCCACCCCAGATGAATTTAAGAGGGAGTTACTTGAGGATCCTTCATTGGAGGGATATCGTGGGAAGGCACAGGAGGGGAGAGGGGTACTGGAAGGGGAACTGTTTGTATGGAAGCAGGGACTCCTCTACCGGATCACAGAGCAGCACCACACAGGGACGAGCCCCACTATAAAACGACAGCTGGTAGTTCCCAAGAAGTATAGGCAGGAGTTACTGCGAATCTCTCATGACATACCCTTGGCCGGGCACTTCGGCGTCAGTCGCACCAGGCATCGTCTGACACAAAACTTCTTTTGGCCGGGGGTAACCTATGATGTTCGTCAATACTGCCAGACCTGTGACAGTTGCCAGCGCATTGGCAAGAGGGGAGATCGATGCAAGGCCAAATTACGCCCCCTCCCCATTGTGGAGGAACCGTTTAGCCGAGTAGCGGTCGATCTGATAGGGCCGTTAGCCAAACTCAGTCCGTCAGGGAAAAGGTATATATTGACAATGGTAGATTATGCCACACGGTATCCAGAGGCGGTTGCGTTACCTAACATACTGGCCGAGACGGTGGCGGCTGCCCTGCTCCAGGTTTTCTCACAGGTTGGATTTCCCCGGGAGATTATCTCGGACCAGGGTACCCAGTTTACAGCAGAGGTGACCGACCAACTGTGGAAGCTGTGCGGCGTAAAGTCCATTAGAAGCGCCCCGTACCACCCGCAAACCAATGGGTTGTGTGAACGCTTCAACGGGACGTTAAAACAACTCATTGGGACTTTTACCAGGACCTACAGGGACTGGGAGAAATTCTTGCCCCCCTCTTGTTTGCCTATCGAGAGGTGCCCCAAGAATCCACGGGGTTCTCCCCATTTGAACTGGTATACGGGAGACGGGTAAAGGGACCCCTAGATTTAGTGCTAGAACACTGGGAAGGGGAGGGCATCATAGAAGGGGTACCTAATGTACCCTATGTGCTGGAATTCCGGGACCGCCTACAGGAGCTGACCCAGGCTGTACGTGGGAACATGCAGGTGGCCCAGCGGCGCCAGCGTGTATGGTACGATTGGAGGGCCAGAGAGAGCACCTTGGAAATAGGGCAGAAGGTCCTGGTGTTAGAGCCCACTTGGCAGAACAAGTTCCAAGCTGCATGGCAGGGGCCCTACCAGGTAGTGGGGAAAATAGCCGACACCACCTATAATGTCGCCGATTGTGACGACCCCAGGGTTATCCGCATGTTCCACGTGAATATGCTGAAGCTCTACCGGGAGCGCCCTGAAGAGGTAGTGGCCATCTGTGCACCTGAAGCAGAGGATTTAGCCGGCCTTCCCTTGCCTGATGTCTTAGGGGAGAGGACTCAGTCTAAAACATGGGACCAGGTACACTGGGGTGAAGACTAAAGGTACCGTCACACATAACGATATCGTTAACGATATCATTGCTTTTTGTGACGTAGCAACGATATCGTTAAGGAAATCGTTATGTGTGACAGCGACCAATGATCAGGCCCCTGCTGGGAGATCGTTGGTCGCTGAGGAAAGTCCAGAACTTTATTTCGTCGCTGGATCTCCCGCTGACATCGCTGGATCGGCGTGTGTGACACCGATCCAGCGATGTCTTCACTGGTAACCAGGGTAAACATCGGGTAACTAAGCACAGGGCCGAGCTTAGTAACCCGATGTTTACCCTGTTTACCAGCGTAAACGTTAAAA
Organism: Ranitomeya imitator; assembly: GCF_032444005.1. Taxonomy (NCBI): domain Eukaryota; kingdom Metazoa; phylum Chordata; class Amphibia; order Anura; family Dendrobatidae; genus Ranitomeya; species Ranitomeya imitator. The sequence continues at coordinate 219,725,567 of NC_091288.1, read as the reverse complement.
AAACAAACAGTGCATACTTACCTTCAGCTGTCTGTCCACGGCGCTGTGCTTCTCTACACTCCTCCTGCATCCTGTGTCAGCGCCGGCCAGCCGGAAAGCACAGCGGTGACGTCACCGCTCTGCTTTACGACTGACCAGCGCTGACAGTGCAGAGGAAAGCAGAGCGCCGGAGGACAGACAGCTGAAGGTAAGTATGTAGTGTTTGTTTTTTTAACGTTTACGCTGGTAACCAGGGTAAACATCGGGTTACTAAGCGCGGCCCTGCGCTTAGTAACCCGATGTTTACCCTGGTTACCGGGGACCTCGGGATCGTTGGTCGCTGGAGAGCTGTCTGTGTGACAGCTCTCCAGCGACCAAACAGCGACGCTGCAGCGATCCGGATCGTTGTCGGTATCGCTGCAGCGTCGCTTAGTGTGAAGGGGCCTTTAGGTCCCCGGGAGAGACAGCAGGCGGAGGAGTTGTTGAGGCAGCGACAGAGGATGTTTTCGGGGAAACCCAGGTACACTCACCTGGCACAACACAAGGTTGAGACCCATGATCAGACTCCCCCTGCGACAACCCCCCTTCCGCGTCCCTGAGTCTGTACGAGAAGGGATGCGACAAGAGATACAAGAGATGTTGCGTTTAGGGGTCATTAAAGAGTCAGATAGTCCCTGGGCATCCCCCGTAGTGTTAGTGCCCAAGAAGGATGGGACTACACGGTTTTGTGTAGACTATCGTAAGCTCAATGAGAAAACAGTGACGGATGCGTATCCCATGCCGCGTGTGGATGACTTGTTAGACCGGCTGACGGGGGCAAAGTATTTGACCACCATCGATCTATGCAAAGGCTACAGGCAGATTCCTCTTAGTCCTGATGCTATTCCCAAGTCGGCATTTGTCACCCCGTTTGGCTTATTCCATTTTCGAGTTTTGACATTCCGGATGAAGACTGCCCCGGCGACCTTCCAGAGGCTGGCTGACCGGCTTCTGGATGGTCTCCAGGACTATGCGTGTGCCTACCTGGATGACATCGCCATCTACAGCGCGACATGGGAAGAGCATCTAAATCACCTAGAGACAGTATTGGACAGGATCCACCAGGCCGGAATCACCCTGAACCCAAACAAGTGTCATGGCGTTTCTAGGGACAGCGGGGTATTACAGGAAATTTGTTCCCAATTACAGCAGCGTAGCCAAGCCCCTCACTGATCTGACCCGTAAGAACCAACCCCGCCAGGTAACCTGGACCCCAGAGTGTGAGGAAGCCTTCCGCCAGCTAAAGGACGCCCTCACCAATACCCCTGTATTGGCCGCACCCCATCCAACTAAACGTTTCCTGGTTCACACAGACGCTTCTATGTTTGGATTGGGGGCAGTACTGAGCCAAGTCGGCCCGGACGGCCAAGAGCACCCTGTAGCTTACCTGAGTCGGAAACTACTGCCCTGTGAAGTGAGCTATGCGGCCATCGAGAAGGAGTGCCTGGCAATAGTATGGGCACTCAAAAAGTTACAACCATATTTGTATGGACGACAGTTTTCCCTCCTAACGGACCATAATCCCCTAGTCTGGCTTAATCGGGTCTCCGGAGACAACGCCAGATTACTGCGGTGGAGTTTAGCCCTACAACCTCTGGACTTCACCATCCACTACAGACCCGGCAAACAAAACGGTAATGCCGATGGACTAAGTCGACAAACGGAACGTGTACCAACCACATAAACTTCGGTCATCCCCAAACCGATTCGTTAAGGATCAGACTGTGTGGATGGGGGGAGGAGGCAGGGAGTGTGCAAATACCTAATAGCTTGAGGTTCTTACTACAGGCAGACGTTTTGAGTGACAGTTTGGAGGGAGGACAATTCAAAAAAATGGGTTCACATGGGTGCACTATCAAATTAATTCACAGAGTATGGGAAAAAGTCAAACTCATTAGGGAAGTGAGTGGGTTCACCAGATTCTCGCCTATTTGGGACAACATTTATCTACCGGAATTTAGGCAGAGGGAGGGTTTTCACTTTTGGTCTGCAGCAGGTATTAAACGGCTGGGGCAGCTGATAAGTCAGGGCAGACTTAAAACATTTGAGGAGTTGCAGGAAGAATTTCAGTTGCCACGGTCTGAATTGTTCCAGTATAATCGTATCTCTCATGCTTATCAGGCACAGAATAAAAGGGGAGCCATAGTGGTACAGATTGATCACATGCTCGACTATATCCTTAAGAATAGCTGCACGAAGGGGGCGATTTCAGAAATATATGGGTTTCTACTTTTTTCTTTCCTGGAAAAATATCCCATCCGAGCCAAAGGGAAATGGGAAGCTGAATTGGGAATAATTGACAATGATAGATGGGAGTCGGTCCTAGAATATGTGCCCAAGATATCAATGAGTGAACCAGGCAGGCTATCACAGTTATTCGTAATCCATAGGGCCTATAGAACCCCTGACAGGTTGTTCAAGGCTGGGCTTAGGCAGAACTCGGACTGCCCTCGGTGCTCACAATCCCAGGCGGGGATATTGCATATGATGTGGCAGTGCCCTAGACTGTTCTCCTTCTGGATAGTTGTTTTAAATCGTATTGAACTGGTGTATGGATGTTCTGTCCCTAGGGTTCCACTGACTTGCATATTGGGATATGTGGAGGAAATTGTTACGGACAACATGTTTAAAATAGCTATTGCACGATTGTTATTCATTGCTAGGAAATTGATCGCCAAATTTTGGATTAGAGAGGAACCTCCAACAAGAAGAGACTTTCTTAAGCAAGCGGAGCATATACTTACTTTGGAGAAAAGTATCTACACCAAAAGGAATAAGCTGGACATCTTCCACAAGCTGTGGCAACCGTGGATGGACTTGAATTAGGATGATAAATGAGAATATAGGGAACCTAGTATTCAATGGAAATATAACTAATGTTTATTCAAATGTTTGTATGATGATGGGAAGTGGGGTGGCTCTGGCTGAGGTCTCTGGGGTGGGGCGGGGTGGGGGGGCTCTGGGTCGGGGGGAAAAAGTTATCTGTAAATGTTTAATGAAACATTGCCATGAGAAATATTCTGATTGTTCATTCTTTGCGGATAATAAAAATCTATCTGATAAAAAAAAGGATCAGACTGTGTATGCCGATCGCGTCGCTGAAAAGGGGAGCCGTGTTACAGAACCCCCAGCACCAAGAATATGTTATGCAGTATATATTATGTATAATAGGTTCCATGTGAAATGCATCAGTCCACAGGCTGCATCCCTGGGCAGAGGGGACAAGATATTCTCCTTCTGACCTCCCCCACCTTTGTAATTCCCACAGTAAATACCAGCAGGCTCCGGCCCCCTGCGGCTATGTAATGTATGTCTGGCCTGTTTTTTCTATTGGCCTGCCCTGTGTATCCGTGTTATATATTCTGTGTGTTGTAAATAAAGTGGGTACTTTAGACTGGAAATACGTGGGGTAGCAGTCAGCTTTTATATGCTCTCATGTAATCAAGAAATTCCTGCCAGCGTCCTTCATTCAGAATCCAGCAAAAGCATAGTGGACCTCCTGAAACATGGGGGTGCTGAAAGAGGTACTACAGCCCAGTAGACCCCGTTACACTCCCCATGTCCAGGAGAGCCTCTGTTTGGCACCCATTCACAAGTACCTGGCACAATTCTGGTTCGCTGCCGGCTGTGCCCATAGTGGTGAGACAGGTCGGGCACACATAGACTCCTGACCAGTGTTCCCACAGTCCAAGGGCTTAGATGTCACGAACAGTTACTAGCCCCATGCCTGGGCTCTGGTGCAACATCCTGAGCGGCTTTATACTGCTCAATCAATTCTATCAGCAGTTCCAGGTGGCCTAGGTCCCTCAGCCCAACCTAACACTGCTTGGCAGCCGGTAGAGCCCTCGCCATCCGGTCAGCCACGATTCTCTCCATCATTTCATACTGAGAACAGAACTCAAGCTGGAGCCACTAGTCGACCAATTGCAATAAGTCATTTGCTTGAGACCTGGCAGAACGAGTCTCTACATAGGACCACTGGTACACCCAATGATCGCCCCTTACCTTTGGGGTCTCTTCAGGACTCTGCTGTTCAACCTTCACTTTAGGGGTCTCCATTTTAACATGCTGAAGCTCTGCTAGCTTCCACTGTAGCGCCTTTTGCTGTTGCTGAAACCTTTGCTGATTGAGCACAACCTGCTCCAAAAGCTCCTCCATTTCTCCAGCAGACTTGCACAATGCTCTACAGCACTCTCTGGGTATGCTGTTGTGAATTCTGTGGCTGAGTTCACTTCTGTGGTCACAAGTGGTATTGCAGTCTCTGGGCTTCCTCAGGTGTTTTGGTGAGCTCGTTGGCTGCCTTGCTATTTAGCTCCACCTGAGTCTGTCTTCCTTGCTCCTTGTCAATGTTCCAGTGTTGGATCTGAGCTACTGCATCTTTCCTTGGGCCTGCTGCTCTGCTAGATAAGTGCTTCTAGTTTGTTTTCTGTTTTTTCTGTCCAGCTTGCTATTAACTTTTGCTGGAAGCTCTGAGAAGCAAAGGGGTGCACCGCCGTGCTGTTAGTTCGGCACGGTGGGTCTTTTTGCCCCTTTGCGTGGTTTTCGTTTTAGGGTTTTTTGTAGACTGCATAGTTCTCTTTGCTATCCTCGCTCTGTCTAGAATATCGGGCCTCACTTTGCTGAATCTATTTCATTCCTACGTTTGTCTTTTCATCTTGCTAACAGTCATTATATGTGGGGGGCTGCCTATTCCTTTGGGGTATTTCTCTGAGGTAAGTCAGGCTTGTATTTCTATCTTCAGGCTAGTCAGCTCCTCAGGCAGTGCCGAGTTGCATAGGTAGTGATAGGCGCAATCCACTGCTGCTTATAGTTGTGTGAGGATAGATCAGGTACTGCAGTCTACAGAGATTCCACGTCTCAGAGCTCGTCCTATTGTTTTTGGTTGTTGCCAGATCTCTGTATGTGCGCTGATTACTGCACGCTGTGTTGCCTGATTGCCGGCCATAACAGTACAAGGAGCCATACCAATGATTCCCAATAGAGGGAAAAAAGAAATCCTGACATCATTTTTTTTTCTTAGCTCTGTCTTCAGTCTTTTTTTTCCCCTAGACATTAGAGTGCTTCAGGACACAGCTGTGGACATGGATATTCAGGCTCTGTGCTCCTCAATGGATAATCTCGTTGTAAATGTACAAAAGATTCAAGATACTATTGATCAGAAATCGATGCTAGAACCAAGAATTCCGATTCCTGATTTGTTTTTTGGTGACAGAACTAAGTTCCTGAGCTTCAGAAATAATTGTAAGCTATTTTTGGCCTTGAAACCTCATTCTTCTGGTAATCCTATTCAACAGGTTTTGATTATTATTTCTTTTTTGCGCGGCGACCCACAGGACTGGGCGTTTTCTCTTGCACCAGGAGATTCTGCATTGAGTAATGTTGATGCATTTTTCCAGGCGCTGGGATTGCTTTACGATGAGCCTAATTCAGTGGATCAGGCTGAGAAAAATCTGCTGGCTTTCTGCCAGGGTCAGGATGATGTAGAAGTATATTGTCAGAAATTTAGGAAGTGGTCAGTACTCACTCTGTGGAATGAATCTGCACTGGCGGCTTGGTTCAGAAAGGGTCTCTCTGAAGCTCTTAAGGATGTAATGGTGGGATTTCCTATGCCTGCTGGTTTGAATGAGTCTATGTCCTTGGCCATTCAGATCGGTCGTCGCTTGCGCGAGCGTAAATCTGTGCACCATCTGGCGGTATTGTCTGAGAGTAAACCTGAGCCTATGCAGTGCGACAGGACTATGACTAAAGTAGAACGGCAAGAACACAGACGTCTGAACAGACTGTGTTTCTATTGTGGTGATTCTACTCATGCTATTTCTAATTGTCCTAAACGCACTAGGCGGTTCGATAGCTCTGCCGTTATTGGTACTGTACAGTCCAAATTCCTTTTGTCCATTACCTTAATGTGCTCTTTGTCATCGTATTCTGTCATGGCGTTTGTGGATTCAGGCGCTGCCCTGAATCTGATGGATTTGGATTATGCTAAACGTTGTGGATTTTTCTTGGAGCCTTTGCGGTGTCCTATTCCGTTGAGAGGAATTGATGCTACATCTTTGGCCAAGAATAAGCCTCAGTACTGGGCCCAGCTGACCATGTGCATGGCTCCTGCACATCAGGAAGTTATTCGCTTTCTGGTACTGCATAATTTGCATGATGTGGTCGTGTTGGGGTTGCCATGGCTACAAACCCATAATCCAGTATTGGATTGGAACTCTATGTCGGTAACCAGCTGGGGTTGTCAGGGAGTACATGGTGATGTTCCATTTTTGTCTATTTCGTCATCCATTCCTTCTGACATCCCAGAGTTCTTGTCGGACTTTCAGGATGTATTTGAAGAGTCCAAGTCTGATGCCCTACCTCCGCATAGGAATTGTGATTGTGCTATCGATTTGATTCCTGGTAGTAAATTCCCTAAGGGTCGTTTATTTAATTTGTCCGTACCTGAACACACCGCTATGCGCAGTTATGTGAAGGAGTCCCTGGAGAAGGGACATATTCGCCCATCGTCGTCACCATTGGGAGCAGGGTTCTTTTTTGTAGCCAAGAAGGATGGTTCGCTAAGACCGTGTATTGATTACCGCCTTCTTAATAAGATCACTGTTAAGTTTCAGTATCCCTTGCCATTGATTTCTGACTTGTTTGCTCGGATTAAGGGGGCTAGTTGGTTTACTAAGATTGATCTTCGTGGTGCGTATAATCTGGTGAGAATCAGGCAGGGAGATGAATGGAAAACGGCATTTAATACGCCCGAGGGTCATTTTGAGTATCTGGTGATGCCGTTCGGACTTGCCAATGCTCCATCTGTTTTTCAGTCTTTTATGCATGACATTTTCCGTGAGTATCTGGATAAATTCTTGATTGTTTACTTGGATGACATTTTGATCTTCTCAGATGATTGGGAGTCTCATGTGAAGCAAGTCAGAATGGTTTTCCAGGTACTGCGTGCTAATTCCTTGTTCGTGAAGGGATCAAAGTGTCTCTTCGGTGTGCAGAAAGTTTCATTTTTGGGGTTCATCTTTTCCCCTTCTACTATCGAGATGGATCCGGTTAAGGTTCAGGCCATCCAGGATTGGACTCAGCCGACATCTCTAAAAAGTCTGCAGAAATTCCTGGGCTTTGCTAATTTTTATCGTCGCTTCATCTGTAATTTTTCTAGCATTGCCAGACCATTGACCGATTTGACCAAGAAGGGTGCTGATTTGGTTAATTGGTCTTCTGCTGCTGTGGAAGCTTTTCAGGAGTTGAAGCGTCGTTTTTGTTCTGCCCCTGTGTTGTGTCAACCTGATGTTTCTCTTCCGTTCCAGGTCGAGGTTGATGCTTCTGAGATTGGTGCAGGGGCGGTTTTGTCACAGAGAGGTTCTGGTTGCTCAGTGTTCAAACCATGCGCTTTCTTTTCCAGGAAATTTTCTGCTGCTGAGCGTAATTATGATGTGGGCAACCGAGAGTTGCTGGCCATGAAGTGGGCATTCGAGGAGTGGCGTCATTGGCTTGAGGGTGCTAAGCATCGCGTGGTGGTATTGACTGATCATAAGAACCTTACTTATCTTGAGTCTGCCAAGCGCTTGAATCCTAGACAGGCCCGTTGGTCGTTATTTTTTGCTCGTTTTGATTTTGGGATTTCATACCTTCCGGGCTCTAAAAATGTGAAGGCGGATGCTCTGTCTAGGAGTTTTGTGCCCGACTCTCCGGGGTTATCTGAGCCGGCGAGTATCCTCAAGGAAGGAGTCATTGTGTCTGCCATCTCCCCTGATTTGCGGAGAGTGTTGCAGAAATTTCAGGCTAATAAACCTGATCGTTGTCCGGCCGAGAAACTGTTCGTCCCTGATAGGTGGACTAGTAAAGTTATCTCTGAACTTCATTGTTCGGTGCTGGCCGGTCATCCAGGAATCTTTGGTACCAGGGAGTTGGTTGCTAGATCCTTCTGGTGGCCATCTCTGTCACGGGATGTACGTGCTTTTGTGCAGTCCTGTGGAATTTGTGCTAGGGCTAAGCCCTGCTGTTCACGTGCCAGTGGGTTGCTTTTGCCCTTGCCGGTCCCGAAGAGGCCTTGGACACATATTTCGATGGATTTCATTTCTGACCTTCCCGTTTCTCAAAAAATGTCGGTCATTTGGGTGGTCTGTGATCGCTTTTCTAAAATAGTCCATCTGGTGCCCTTGGTTAAATTGCCTTCCTCCTCTGATTTGGTGCCTTTGTTCTTCCAGCATGTGGTTTGTTTACATGGCATTCCTGAGAATATTGTTTCTGACAGAGGTTCCCAGTTTGTCTCGAGGTTCTGGCGAGCCTTTTGTGGTAGGATGGGCATTGACCTATCTTTCTCCTCGGCCTTCCATCCTCAGACTAATGGCCAGACCGAACGAACCAATCAGACCTTGGAAACATATCTGAGATGTTTTGTTTCCGCTGACCAGGATGATTGGGTGTCATTTTTGCCGTTGGCTGAGTTCGCCCTTAATAATCGGGCCAGCTCGGCTACCTTGGTCTCTCCATTTTTCTGCAATTCTGGGTTCCATCCTCGTTTCTCTTCAGGACAGGTTGAGTCTTCGGACTGTCCTGGTGTGGATTCTGTGGTGGACAGGTTGCAGCAGATCTGGACTCAGGTAGTGGACAATTTGACCTTGTCCCAGGAGAAGGCTCAGCTTTTCGCTAATCGCAGACGCCGTGTGGGACCCCGACTTCGTGTTGGGGATCTGGTTTGGTTATCTTCTCGTCATATTCCTATGAAGGTTTCCTCTCCTAAATTTAAACCTCGCTTTATTGGTCCGTATAGGATTTCTGAGATTCTCAATCCGGTGTCTTTTCGTCTGACCCTCCCAGACTCCTTTTCCATACATAATGTATTCCATAGGTCGTTGTTGAGGAGATACGTGGCACCTATGGTTCCATCTGTGGAGCCTCCTGCCCCTGTTTTGGTGGAGGGGGAATTGGAGTATATTGTGGAGAAGATTTTGGATTCTCGTGTCTCTAGACGGAAACTCCAGTATCTGGTCAAATGGAAGGTTTATGCTCAGGAAGATAATTCCTGGGTTTTTGCCTCTGATGTCCATGCCCCAGATCTTGTTCGTGCCTTTCATGTGGCTCATCCTGGTCGGCCTGGGGGTTCTGGTGAGGGTTCGGTGACCCCTCCTCAAGGGGGGGGTACTGTTGTGAATTCTGTGGCTGAGTTCACTTCTGTGGTCACAAGTGGTATTGCAGTCTCTGGGCTTCCTCCCTCAGGTGTTTTGGTGAGCTCGTTGGCTGCCTTGCTATTTAGCTCCACCTGAGTCTGTCTTCCTTGCTCCTTGTCAATGTTCCAGTGTTGGATCTGAGCTACTGCATCTTTCCTTGGGCCTGCTGCTCTGCTAGATAAGTGCTTCTAGTTTGTTTTCTGTTTTTTCTGTCCAGCTTGCTATTAACTTTTGCTGGAAGCTCTGAGAAGCAAAGGGGTGCACCGCCGTGCTGTTAGTTCGGCACGGTGGGTCTTTTTGCCCCTTTGCGTGGTTTTCGTTTTAGGGTTTTTTGTAGACTGCATAGTTCTCTTTGCTATCCTCGCTCTGTCTAGAATATCGGGCCTCACTTTGCTGAATCTATTTCATTCCTACGTTTGTCTTTTCATCTTGCTAACAGTCATTATATGTGGGGGGCTGCCTATTCCTTTGGGGTATTTCTCTGAGGTAAGTCAGGCTTGTATTTCTATCTTCAGGCTAGTCAGCTCCTCAGGCAGTGCCGAGTTGCATAGGTAGTGATAGGCGCAATCCACTGCTGCTTATAGTTGTGTGAGGATAGATCAGGTACTGCAGTCTACAGAGATTCCACGTCTCAGAGCTCGTCCTATTGTTTTTGGTTGTTGCCAGATCTCTGTATGTGCGCTGATTACTGCACGCTGTGTTGCCTGATTGCCGGCCATAACAGTATGCCTTAGCTCACATGCCCGCATTCTCCACCATATGTGATGCAGCGGTAGGACCATATGCAGTGAAACGGCAGTGACCCAAGCAAGTTCAAACAAAACGTTCCTTTATTGTGTTACTTCACACAGTACAGCAGTACACAGTAAACGGCTTCTTCATCCAGGCCAAAGGAAAATGTACAGTACACGGCTTCTTCACATAGTCCATTAGAAATACACAGTAATCGGCTTTACCTTTGCAGTCCCTACACAGGCCAGACTTCCCTTTGTCCAGTTTCCCTGGGATGACCGCCCGCCGATACCAAGTCTCTACTCACACCGTGCACATCACGCTGTCCTCCGGAATGCAGCCTGGCAACACAAGACAGCCCGGGACGCAGGGTGTCAGTTCCTTTTGTCCGTGTTGCTCCACACACAAAGAACTCTGCAGACAACTGTTCTGTCTGCTTCCAAACCAACACTGACACACTTCCCCCTCTACTACAGGGTTTTTAATCAGTCCCTGCTTCACTATTCTAATTACAGCCACACCTGTGTCTGCAGTACGCCCCCATGGCCTCACTACGCTTCCATGCAGATTCTGGAGAGCACATACAGCGCCCCCTAGCTGTAACAGGGGTCACTGCCTCACAACTGAGATAAGGGAGGAGATGTAGGGTGGTGCTGAACCATGGAGCGCTTTATGGGTGAGAGTAATAAGATTATATTGAACTCTGTAGCAGATGGGTAACCAGTGCAATGACTGGCACAAGGTAGAGGCATCGGTGTAACGGTTGGTGAGGAATATGATCCTGGCTGCAGCATTCAAGACAGATTGGAGAGGGGAGAGTTTGGTAAGAGGGAGACCGATTAGTAGAGAGTTACAATAGTCCAGACGAGAATGAGTAAGATAAACAGTAAGAGTTTTTGCATTGTCAAAAATAAGAAAAGGTCAAATTGTAGAAATGTGTTTGAGGTGCAGATGACAAGAGTGAGCCAGTGATCGGATGTGGGTGAATGAAAGACCTGAATCAAGTAAGCGGGCATGTTGCTGGGGAGTAATGGTGGAACCACACATGGAAATGGCAATGTCAGGCAAAGGTAGGTTAGTAGAGGGAGAGAACACGAGGAGTTCAGTTTTTGACAGGTTCAGTTTCAGATAGAGGGAGGACATGATATTAGAGACAGCGGTAAGGCAATCACTGGTGTTTTGTAATAATAATGTAGGCATGATGTCAAGAGTAGAGGTGTATAATTTATGTAGTCAGCATAGAGATGGTACTGGAAACCAATTCTACTGATTGTTTGTTCAATAGGGGCGGTATACAAAGAGAAGAAGAGAGGGCCTAGGACTGATCCTTGAGGAGCCTCAACAGTAAGAGGAGGCCTAGGACTGATCCTTGAGGAACCCCGACAGTAAGAGGAGAGGGCCTAAGACTGATCCTTGAGGAACCCCAACAGTAAGAGGAGGCCTAGGACTGATCCTTGAGGAACCCTGACAGTAAGAGGAAGATGAGAGGAGGAGGCAGAAAAAGATACAGTGAAGGAGCGGTCAGAGAGGTAGGAGGAGAACCAGGAAAGAATGGTGTCCTTTTGGCCGATGGAGTGTAGCATAGTGAGGAGGAGCTGATGCTCCACAGTGTTGAATGTTGCAGAGAGATCCAGGAGATTAGCTGGGAGCAGGGACCATTAGTTATCTGAGAGATAGCGGATAAGACGGGAGTGGACCAGGCGTTCGAGGAGTTTAGAGATGAAGGGAAGATTAGAGACAGGTCTATAATTAGCGGCACAGTTTTGGTCGAGGGATGGTTTTTTAAGTAATGGATGTATGATGGCATGCTTAAATGAGGGAAAGATACTGTCAGAGAGAGGGAGGTTGAATATTTTTGTTAGGTGAGCAGTGACAGCAGGGGAAAGGGACTGGAGGAGATGTGAAGGAATAGGGTCACTGGTGCAAGTAGTGGGGCAAGAAGATACAAGGAGCCTGATCACTTCTTCCGTGACCGGTTTAAAGACAGTAAGCTAGATGCATCAGGGCAAGGAGGACAGCGCATGGTATGAGGGGATTGGGAGAAAATTTCCCGTGGGATATGGTCTATTTTATCTTTGAAATAATTGGCCATATCGTCAGCGCAGAGATCTGTGGTTGGGGCCTGCACTCTTGGGTTGAGTAGGGAATGAAAAGTGTCAAAAAGACATTTAGGGTTATTGGACAGCGAGGTGATGAGGGTGTTGAAGTAGGTTTGTTCGGAGAGGTGAAGGGCAGAGTTGTATGTTTTAAGCATAAACTTATAATGGATGAAATCTTCGGGTAGATTAGATTTTCTCCACAGACGTTCGGCGCACCTGGAGCACCGCTGGAGAAGACGTGTTTGCAGCGTGTGCCAGGGTTGTCGCCATCTGTGCCAAGTTGTTCTATATGTATAGGAGGTGCAGCTTCATCCAGGGCACTTTGCAGGGTTTCATTGTGATGCTTCAGTGCAGAATCAGGACAAGAGATGGAGGAGATTGGGGCCAATGAGGACTGCAAGTTCTTAATAACGAATGTAGGAGCCGCGGTTACGTGAGAAAATGACAAAGCGTTCATCTCCTACTAAATGATCTCAGGTGTATGAGCCGGAGGTAAGGACTTCGGGGACAGGCTCTTATGAAGCACGTTACCATGGCAACTTTAAGGAAAATTTAGAAATGATCAAAATAAGATGCACATATGAGAGGGACGTGCTGATAGCAGTCAGACCAGTCTATAGCAATAAATATGTGAACCCCCCACCCACCATTGTTTAGATGTGTTTAGTGTAACAATTGTTCAACTTCCAGTGACAAATAAAGTTATTTCTGAGAAATAAAAAACTGTATTCCTATAGTTTGGGAGAGCCACGGCGCTCTGTCCTCTGCCCCGGACTCTATGGTACAAGCCGCCACGGCTCCTCCTCGGATGTCGCCGTTTATAATCGCATCCGACGCCGCAGATTCTTCACAGAGCCGATAGGAAATATCAAAAATTTAATATTTATTCCTGCCGCGTCCGATTTGTCTGTGTGAATCTGTCCAGAAAAGACGCAAAACGGGAGGATATGAAAATAATTGGATTTTTAGATTTTTGTATCGAAAGTGCGGCGGAAGTTGAGCGGAGCAAGTAAAGCTATCTCTTACGCCGCAGATTCGTCACGAATGTAAATACGGATATATTAATAACCGGGGCTTCCGGCGGGAGGATAGACGTCTGCCGAGGGCGGAGACTGTCGTGGGGAAGCGAACGGATTAATTCCGGGGACAGCGGAGGAGCCGGTGACGAAAGGGCCGCGCAGCGGCGAAAGTGCAGGTCCAGGATGGAGGAGGCGTTACTGAGACACAGAGGATCCGGGGGAAGAGACAGCCGGGAGCGGAGAGACAGTCAGGTGAGAGAGCGGCTGCCCTGCAGCCCAGAGACGCCCGGGAGACCGCTGCTAAAGAGAGGAGCACGACCGGGACAGCGCGGAGCCGGGGGCGGGAGAGACAGACGGAGACTGACAGAGAGCGAGACTGCAGGAGGGACCGAGACTGCAGGAGGGACCGAGACTGCAGGAAGGGACCGAGACTGCAGGAAGGGACCGAGACTGCAGGAAGGGACCGAGACTGCTGGAAGGGACCGAGACTGCAGGAGGGACCGAGACTGCAGGAGGGACCGAGACTGCTGGGAGGGACCGAGACTGCAGGAAGGGACCGAGACTGCTGGAGGGACCGAGACTGCTGGAAGGGACCGAGACTGCTGGAGGGACCGAGACTGCTGGAAGGGACCGAGACTGCTGGAGGGACCGAGACTGCTGGAGGGACCGAGACTGCTGGAAGGGACCGAGACTGCAGGAAGGGACCGAGACTGCTGGAAGGGACCGAGACTGCTGGAAGGGACCGAGACTGCAGGAGGGACCGAGACTGCTGGAAGGGACCGAGACTGCAGGAAGGGACCGAGACTGCAGGAGGGACCGAGACTGCTGGAAGGGACCGAGACTGCTGGAGGGACCGAGACTGCTGGAAGGGACCGAGACTGCAGGAAGGGACCGAGACTGCTGGAAGGGACCGAGACTGCTGGAAGGACCGAGACTGCTGGAAGGGACCGAGACTGCAGGAAGGGACCGAGACTGCAGGAAGGGACCGAGACTGCAGGAAGGGACCGAGACTGCTGGAAGGGACCGAGACTGCTGGAAGGGACCGAGACTGCAGGAAGGGACCGAGACTGCAGGAAGGGACCGAGACTGCAGGAAGGGACCGAGACTGCAGGAAGGGACCGAGACTGCAGGAAGGGACCGAGACTGCAGGAAGGGACCGAGACTGCAGGAGGGACCGAGACTGCAGGAGGGACCGAGACTGCAGGAAGGGACCGAGACTGCTGGAAGGGACCGAGACTGCTGGAAGGGACCGAGACTGCAGGAGGGACCGAGACTGCTGGAAGGGACCGAGACTGCAGGAGGGACCGAGACTGCAGGAAGGGACCGAGACTGCAGGAAGGGACCGAGACTGCAGGAAGGGACCGAGACTGCAGGAAGGGACCGAGACTGCAGGAAGGGACCGAGACTGCAGGAAGGGACCGAGACTGCAGGAGGGACCGAGACTGACAGAGAGCGAGACTGCAGGAGGGACCGAGACTGCAGGAAGGGACCGAGACTGCAGGAGGGACCGAGACTGCAGGAAGGGACCGAGACTGCAGGAAGGGACCGAGACTGCAGGAAGGGACCGAGACTGCAGGAAGGGACCGAGACTGCAGGAAGGGACCGAGACTGCAGGAAGGGACCGAGACTGCAGGAAGGGACCGAGACTGCAGGAAGGGACCGAGACTGCAGGAAGGGACCGAGACTGCAGGAAGGGACCGAGACTGCAGGAAGGGACCGAGACTGCAGGAAGGGACCGAGACTGCAGGAAGGGACCGAGACTGCAGGAAGGGACCGAGACTGCAGGAAGGGACCGAGACTGCAGGAAGGGACCGAGACTGCAGGAAGGGACCGAGACTGCAGGAAGGGACCGAGACTGCAGGAAGGGACCGAGACTGCAGGAAGGGACCGAGACTGCAGGAAGGGACCGAGACTGCAGGAAGGGACCGAGACTGCAGGAAGGGACCGAGACTGCAGGAAGGGACCGAGACTGCAGGAAGGGACCGAGACTGCAGGAAGGGACCGAGACTGACAGAGAGCGAGACTGCAGAAGGGACCGAGACTGCAGGAAGGGACCGAGACTGCAGGAAGGGACCGAGACTGCAGGAAGGGACCGAGACTGCAGGAAGGGACCGAGACTGCAGGAGGGACCGAGACTGCAGGAAGGGACCGAGACTGCAGGAAGGGACCGAGACTGCAGGAAGGGACCGAGACTGCAGGAAGGGACCGAGACTGCAGGAAGGGACCGAGACTGCTACCGAGGGTGAGATACAGAGGGAGGAAAAGGCACACGAGCGCCGAGAGACGAGAAAGAGACAAACTGAGAGGAAGAAAGGGAGAGACAGACTGAGGGGGAGAAAGAGAGAGACGGAGACTGAGGGGGAGAAAGAGACAAACCGAGGGGAGACAGAGGAGGAGAGAGACAGAGACTGACAGAGAGCGAGACTGCAGGAGGGACCGAGACTGCAGGAGGGACCGAGACCGCTACCGAGGGTGAGATACAGAGGGAGGAAAAGGCACATGAGCGCCAGGAGAGGAAGACTGAGGGTAGAAAGAGACAGAGGGGGAGAAAGAGACAAACTGAGGGGAAGAAAGGGAGAGAGAGAGACTGAGGGGGAGAAAGAGACAGACGGAGACTGACAGAGAGCGAGACTGCAGGAAGGGACCGAGACTGCTACCGAGGATGAGCTACAGAGGGAGGAAAAGACACGCGAGCGCCGAGAGGGGAGAAAGAGACAAACTGAGGGGAAGAAAGGGAGAGACAGACTGAGGGGGAGAAAGAGAGAGACGGAGACTGAGGGGGAGAAAGAGAGACAGACTGAGGGGGAGAAAGGGAGACAGACTGAGGGGGAGAAAGGGAGAGACGGAGACTGAGGGGGAGAAAGAGAGAGACGGAGACTGAGGGGGAGAAAGAGAGACAGACTGAGGGGGAGAAAGAGAGACAGACTGAGGGGGAGAAAGAGAGACAGACTGAGGGGGAGAAAGAGAGACAGACTGAGGGGGAGAAAGAGAGACAGACTGAGGGGGAGAAAGAGAGACAGACTGAGGGGGAGAAAGAGAGACAGACTGAGGGGGAGAAAGAGAGACGGAGACTGAGGGGGAGAAAGAGACAAACCGAGGAGAGACAGAGACTGCAGGAGGGACCGAGACTGCAGGAGGGACCGAGACTGCTACCGAGGGTGAGATGCAGAGGGAGGAAAAGGCACACGAGCGCCGAGAGAGGAGAGGAAGACTGAGGGAGAGACAGCGACTGAGGGGAAGAAATAGAGAGGGAGACTGGGGGGGAGAAAGAGACAAACTGAGGGGAAGAGACAGAGACAGATGGGGAGAAAGACAATCTGAGGGGAAGAACGAGAGAGACTGAGGAGGAGAAAGAGAGAGGGAGACTGAGGGGGAGAAAGACAGAGACAGAGAGAGACTAAGGGGGAGAAAGAGACAGACTGAGGGAGAAAGAGACAGGCTGAGGGAGAGACTGAGGGGGATCAAAGAGACAAAGACTGAGGGGGAGACAGAGACTGGGGAAGAAAGAGACTGAGGGGGAGAAAGCAACAAACTGAGAGAAAGAATGAGAAAGACTGAGGGGGAGAAAGAGAGACTGAGGGGAAGAAAGAGAGAGACAGCGACTGAGGGGAAGAAAGAGAGAGACAGCGACTGAGGGGAAGAAAGAGAGAGACAGCGACTGAGGGGAAGAAAGAGAGAGACAGCGACTGAGGGGAAGAAAGAGAGAGACAGCGACTGAGGGGAAGAAAGAGAGAGACAGCGACTGAGGAGGAGAAAGAGAGAGACAGCGACTGAGGAGGAGACAGAGAGAGACAGCGACTGAGGGGGAGACAGAGAGACAGCGACTGAGGGGAAGACAGAGACAGCGAGTGAGGGGAAGACAGAGACAGCGACTGAGGGGGAGAAAGAGAGAGACAGCGACTGAGGGGAAGAAAGAGAGAGACAGCTGAGGGGGAGACAGAGACAGACAGCAACTGAGGGGAAGAAAGAGAGAGACAGCGACTGAGGGGAAGAAAGAGAGAGACAAAGACTGAGGGGAAGAAAGAGACTGAGGGGAAGAGAGAGACTGAGGGGAAGAAATAGAGAGACAGCGACTGAGGGGAAGAAAGAGAGAGACAAAGACTGAGGGGAAGAGAGAGACTGAGGGGAAGAAAGAGAGAGACAGCGACTGAGGGGAAGAAAGAGAGAGACAGCGACTGAGGGGAAGAAAGAGAGAGACAGCGATTGAGGGGGAGAAAGAGAGACAGCGACTGAGGGGAAGAGAGAGAGAGACAGCGACTGAGGGGAAGAAAGAGAGAGACAGCGACTGAGGGGAAGAAAGAGAGAGACAGCGACTGAGGGGAAGAAAGAGAGAGACAGCGACTGAGGGGAAGAAAGAGAGAGACAGCGACTGAGGGGAAGAAAGAGAGAGACAGCGACTGAGGGGAAGAAAGAGAGAGACAGCGACTGAGGGGAAGAAAGAGAGACAGCGACTGAGGGGGAGAAAGAGAGACAGCGAGTGAGTGGAAGACAGAGAGACAGCGAGTGAGTGGAAGACAGAGAGACAGCGAGTGAGGGGAAGACAGAGAGACAGCGAGTGAGGGGAAGACAGAGAGACAGCGAGTGAGGGGAAGACAGAGAGACAGCGAGTGAGGGGAAGACAGAGAGACAGCGAGTGAGGGGAAGACAGAGAGACAGCGAGTGAGGGGAAGAGAGAAAGAGACAGCGACTGAGGGGGAGACAGCGACTGAGGGGGAGAAAGAGAGAGACAGCGACTGAGGGGAAGAGAGAGAGACAGCGAGTGAGGGGAAGAGAGAGAGACAGCGACTGAGGGGGAGAAAGAAAGAGGGGGAGAAAAACAGACTGAGGGTAAGAAAGAAAGAGACAAAGACTGAGGGGAAGAGAGAGACTGAGGGGAAGAGAGAGACAGCGACTGAGGGGAAGAAAGAGAGAGACAGCGATTGAGGGGCAGAAAGAGAGAGACAGCGATTGAGGGGAAGAAAGAGAGAGACAGCGATTGAGGGGAAGAAAGAGAGAGATAACGACTGAGGGGAAGAAAGAAAGAGACAGACTGAGGGGGAGGAAGAAAAAGACTGAGGGGAAGAAAGAGAGAGATAGCGACTGAGGGGAAGAGAGAGAGACAGCGACTGAGGGGAAGAGAGAGACAGCGACTGAGGGGAAGAGAGAGACAGCGACTGAGGGGAAGAGAGAGACAGCGACTGAGGGGAAGAGAGAGAGACAGCGACTGAGGGAGAGACAGAGGCGCTGACGAGGAGAGATGAAAGTGAGATGGGTGATGACTGAGAGAAATGAGCGCCGAGAGACGGCTCCCCCTGCACCCCCTGGTGTCTGCTCCTCGGGGAGGCCCCTGTGCCCTTTGGTGTCTGCTCCTCGGGGAGGCCCCTGTGCCCTCTGGTGTCTGCTCCTCGGGGAGGCCCCTGTGTCCTTTGGTGTCTGCTCCTCGGGGAGGCCCCTGCGCCCTCTGGTGTCTGCTCCTCGGGGAGGCCCCTGGGCCCTCTGGTGTCTGCTCCTCGGGGAGGCCCCTGGGCCCTCTGGTGTCTGCTCCTCGGGGAGGCCCCTGTGTCCTCTGGTGTCTGCTCCTCGGGGAGGCCCCTGGGCCCTCTGGTGTCTGCTCCTCGGGGAGGCCCCTGGGCCCTCTGGTGTCTGCTCCTCGGGGAGGCCCCTGGGCCCTCTGGTGTCTGCTCCTCGGGGAGGCCCCTGGGCCCTCTGGTGTCTGCTCCTCGGGGAGGCCCCTGTGCCCTCTGGTGTCTGCTCCTCGGGGAGGCCCCTGTGCCCTCTGGTGTCTGCTCCTCGGGGAGGCCCCTGCGCCCTCTGGTGTCTGCTCCTCGGGGAGGCCCCTGCGCCCTTTGGTGTCTGCTCCTCGGGGAGGCCCCTGTGCCCTCTGGTGTCTGCTCCTCGGGGAGGCCCCTGTGCCCTCTGGTGTCTGCTCCTCGGGGAGGCCCCTGGGCCCTCTGGTGTCTGCTCCTCGGGGAGGCTCCTGCGCCCTCTGGTGTCTGCTCCTCGGGGATGCTCCTGCGCCCTCTGGTGTCTGCTCCTCGGGGAGGCCCCTGTGCCCTCTGGTGTCTGCTCCTCGGGGAGGCCCCTGTGCCCTCTGGTGTCTGCTCCTCGGGGAGGCCCCTGGGCCCTCTGGTGTCTGCTCCTCGGGGAGGCTCCTGCGCCCTCTGGTGTCTGCTCCTCGGGGAGGCCCCTGGGCCCTCTGGTGTCTGCTCCTCGGGGAGGCCCCTGGGCCCTCTGGTGTCTGCTCCTCGGGGAGGCCCCTGCGCCCTCTGGTGTCTGCTCCTCGGGGAGGCCCCTGTGCCCTCTGGTGTCTGCTCCTCGGGGAGGCCCCTGTGCCCTCTGGTGTCTGCTCCTCGGGGAGGCCCCTGAGCCCTCTGGTGTCTGCTCCTCGGGGAGGCCCCTGCGCCCTCTGGTGTCTGCTCCTCGGGGAGGCCCCTGAGCCCTCTGGTGTCTGCTCCTCGGGGAGGCCCCTGCGCCCTCTGGTGTCTGCTCCTCGGGGAGGCCCCTGCGCCCTCTGGTGTCTGCTCCTCGGGGAGGCCCCTGCGCCCTTTGGTGTCTGCTCCTCGGGGAGGCCCCTGCGCCCTTTGGTGTCTGCTCCTAGGGGAGGCCCCTGTGCCCTCTGGTGTCTGCTCCTCGGGGAGGCCCCTGTGCCCTCTGGTGTCTGCTCCTCGGGGAGGCCCCTGCGCCCTCTGGTGTCTGCTCCTCGGGGAGGCCCCTGCGCCCTCTGGTGTCTGCTCCTCGGGGAGGCCCCTGGGCCCTCTGGTGTCTGCTCCTCGGGGAGGCCCCTGGGCCCTCTGGTGTCTGCTCCTCGGGGAGGCCCCTGGGCCCTCTGGTGTCTGCTCCTCGGGGAGGCCCCTGTGTCCTCTGGTGTCTGCTCCTCGGGGAGGCCCCTGGGCCCTCTGGTGTCTGCTCCTCGGGGAGGCCCCTGGGCCCTCTGGTGTCTGCTCCTCGGGGAGGCCCCTGGGCCCTCTGGTGTCTGCTCCTCGGGGAGGCCCCTGCGCCCTCTGGTGTCTGCTCCTCGGGGAGGCCCCTGTGCCCTCTGGTGTCTGCTCCTCGGGGAGGCCCCTGTGCCCTCTGGTGTCTGCTCCTCGGGGAGGCCCCTGCGCCCTTTGGTGTCTGCTCCTCGGGGAGGCCCCTGGGCCCTCTGGTGTCTGCTCCTCGGGGAGGCCCCTGGGCCCTCTGGTGTCTGCTCCTCGGGGAGGCTCCTGCGCCCTCTGGTGTCTGCTCCTCGGGGATGCCCCTGCGCCCTCTGGTGTCTGCTCCTCGGGGAGGCCCCTGTGCCCTCTGGTGTCTGCTCCTCGGGGAGGCCCCTGTGCCCTCTGGTGTCTGCTCCTCGGGGAGGCCCCTGCGCCCTCTGGTGTCTGCTCCTCGGGGAGGCCCCTGCGCCCTCTGGTGTCTGCTCCTCGGGGAGGCCCCTGGGCCCTCTGGTGTCTGCTCCTCGGGGAGGCCCCTGTGTCCTCTGGTGTCTGCTCCTCGGGGAGGCCCCTGGGCCCTCTGGTGTCTGCTCCTCGGGGAGGCCCCTGGGCCCTCTGGTGTCTGCTCCTCGGGGAGGCCCCTGGGCCCTCTGGTGTCTGCTCCTCGGGGAGGCCCCTGCGCCCTCTGGTGTCTGCTCCTCGGGGAGGCCCCTGTGCCCTCTGGTGTCTGCTCCTCGGGGAGGCCCCTGCGCCCTTTGGTGTCTGCTCCTCGGGGAGGCCCCTGGGCCCTCTGGTGTCTGCTCCTCGGGGAGGCCCCTGGGCCCTCTGGTGTCTGCTCCTCGGGGAGGCTCCTGCGCCCTCTGGTGTCTGCTCCTCGGGGATGCCCCTGCGCCCTCTGGTGTCTGCTCCTCGGGGAGGCTCCTGTGCCCTCTGGTGTCTGCTCCTCGGGGAGGCTCCTGTGCCCTCTGGTGTCTGCTCCTCGGGGAGGCTCCTGCGCCCTCTGGTGTCTGCTCCTCGGGGAGGCCCCTGCGCCCTCTGGTGTCTGCTCCTCGGGGAGGCCCCTGTGCCCTCTGGTGTCTGCTCCTCGGGGATGCCCCTGCGCCCTCTGGTGTCTGCTCCTCGGGGAGGCCCCTGTGCCCTCTGGTGTCTGCTCCTCGGGGAGGCCCCTGTGTCCTCTGGTGTCTGCTCCTCGGGGAGGCCCCTGCGCCCTTTGGTGTCTGCTCCTCGGGGAGGCCCCTGTGCCCTCTGGTGTCTGCTCCTCGGGGAGGCCCCTGTGTCCTCTGGTGTCTGCTCCTCGGGGAGGCCCCTGCGCCCTTTGGTGTCTGCTCCTCGGGGAGGCCCCTGTGCCCTCTGGTGTCTGCTCCTCGGGGAGGCCCCTGTGTCCTCTGGTGTCTGCTCCTCGGGGAGGCCCCTGTGTCCTCTGGTGTCTGCTCCTCGGGGAGGCCCCTGCGCCCTTTGGTGTCTGCTCCTCGGGGAGGCCCCTGTGTCCTCTGGTGTCTGCTCCTCGGGGAGGCCCCTGTGTCCTCTGGTGTCTGCTCCTCGGGGAGGCCCCTGTGTCCTCTGGTGTCTGCTCCACAGAGTCCACTTTGCTCTCTGATGTCTTCTTCTCGGGGGCCCTTGTGCTCATCACTTTTGCCCCCTTCACAGGTCAGATGTCCCCAGATGGAGCCCGAGGGCGAGAGTCACAGAGCGGCTGACTTCCAGTGGAGGAGTTACAAACTGCTGCTTGACCCCGCTCTCCGAAAAGCCGCACAGAAGGTTTACCGCTACGATGGAGTGCACTTCAACATCACGGTAAGAGGCACAGAGTGTGGTGGTCTCTCTGGGGAGTGCGGGTCTATGTGCACCAGTTCTGTTCTAGTAGTTGTGCAGAGCTTGTGTCCCAGCAGAGCAGCTCTGTGCGGTGCCTCTGCTCCGGCGCCGGCACCTCTGTTCCAGTGGCTCTGTGTGGTGCCTCTGTTCCGGCGGCGGCGCCTTTGTTCTAGTGGCTCTGTGTGGTGCCTCTGTTCCGGTGGTGGCGCCTCTGTTCTAGTGGCTCTGTGCGGTGCCTCTGTCCCCGCGGTGGCTTTTGTCTCTGTTCCGGCGGTAGCAGTCCCCAGCGTTCAGCAGTATTCACTGATTCTATTATTATTATTAGAATAATAATAATAATATCTCCTTTCCCAGGATGGAACGTATCTTCCAGTCGGAGACTTACGGGATCCTCGGCAGCACCGGCTGTGGAGTAAACCTCGAGATGTGTCCCTTCCTGTTCCTAAATTTAAGGTACTGGCCCCGAGTGGCTCATCGGGGGAGGGGACGGCTCTTCAGACTCTTCACAGGTCGTGTTTTGTGATCCTCAATACATTGTTCTCTACTTTCCCGTCCAGTTTGATGAGTATTACGTCGGGCAGCTCCCGCAAAAGGAGGTCACCTTCGCCCACCTGAACGACAACGTGCGTGAACTCTTCCTAAAAGAAATGTGCCGCAAATTCGGGGACGTGGAAGGCGTGGAGATCCTGCTGCACCCTAAATCTCGCAAGCACCTCGGCCTGGCGAAGGTCCTTTTCTCCAGTTCCCGAGCCGCAAGGGAGACCGTAAACCACCTTCACAACACGTCCGTCATGGGCAACATCATCCACGCAGAACTCGACACACGAGGTGAATGTGGGATGGGGACGGGGTTGGGATCGGGGTATCTTCTGCTAACAGTAAAGGGAAACTGTAAAATAAAAAAAACAAAAAAAAAAACACCATAAAAATTAAACTCCCCATCAAAAAATGAAGAAAAACAAAATGGAGAAAAGCGAAAAAGAGAGAAGCTCATATTGGTGTCGCCGTATCGGTACAAGTCCAATTTGTCAAAACATAAAATAATTTTGCCAGTAAATGCTGTAAGGAAAAAGGGAATAGAAAATGCCAAAATTGCCATTTTTTTCAGATCGTGACTGCAGGTTAGGACATGAGGTCAGTCAGGGTCACAGTCACATATAGAACCCACATCAGATGTCACCCACTTAACGGGGATTTTCACTGTTCAATGAGCCATGTGTGACCCTGCCCCAGTTGAATAGAAGCATTACACCAGCACCATCAGGTTCTTACCAGATTGTCATCTTTTTACAGGTCAGCAACGACAGAAATACTACGACCTAATCATCAGCGGATCCTATAACCCCCAGACCGTTCCCACCACCAGCCGGTGGGTGCAGGAGAAGCCTCCGGAGCCGGTGAGCATTCACTTTGGACTGCGGAGTCTGTGCAGTCACCAGGGCATCCTGCTACATAAACCTCTCCTTTGTCTTTAGGTTGACTGCCGGCGCCGCCTGTCCAGTGATACCACGTTGGTTCCCGGCAATGGTACGCCATCTTCTCAAGACCTGGGATCCACCTACAGCCAGTACACCCCATCGGTCTCCTCCTCACAGGGCACACCATACACTCCGAGGGCCGGGACGCCCTACTCTCAGGACTCTGCCTATTCTAGCAGGTGAGACCTCATCAGACGGTATGTAGATCGGGGGGCAGCACCGGGTATCCACTGGTTTACATGTGTGTGAATATGGGGCGCTGCTTGTAACATCAGTATATGCCACCCCTGTCTCTGTTCTGTGACTCTTCCGCTGTTTTCTGTCCAGGTATGCTGGGGGTTGTAGTTTTCCCACAGGTTGGTTAGCGGACGCTCGGTCAGGGTCACATGCGATATCTTCAGGTCAGGCAGAGGGATGAGCTTTCCACTATGTTGTAGTCGGGGTCTGTATCAGGTCCGGGGGTCCAGTATCCAGGCCGGTTGTATGACACTCTCCTCCTTTTCTCGCAGGCAGGGGACCCCCAGCCATTCCAGCTCCCAGGACTCCTCAGGATATAAGTCACGGCGGCAGGAGAACAGCACTGGCGATTCATACTCTCGCCGGTCCGGACACCACTACTCTCCCAGCACGTCGTCCTCCACGACCTCGTCCTCCTCCTCCTCACAGCACGACACCTCCCACAGACGTTACCACCGCCACCAGCACCGCTCCTCCCCACAGTCCTACCGCTCTCGACACCGTAAACCGCCACCGCCCCCAGAAGAGCCGCCCTTGCATCGCTTTCCTGGGACCCCACCGCTGCCCACCCCTCCACCACTTCCACCCGATGACCCTCACCCTGACCGTGACTACAGAATGGCCCACCCGCCCCTTCCTCCATCCCCTCCCTCCTCCTCTGTACCGCATCCTCCTCCTCCACCCTCTGAAGGCTGGGAGCCTCCACCACCGCCTCCACCGCTTCCGGCCTGCTCGCCGCCCCCTTCGCCCGCCCGGTCGTGTTCTCCGCTCCCTGACGGTATCTCTGAGAGCCTGCCGTTCACCCAGCACAGCAGCAGCCTGGATTCCCGCATCGAGGCGCTCCTGAAGGAGCAACGCTCCAAATTCTCCTTCCTCCCCTCTGACACCGAAGAAGAGGATGAAGGAACTACTGAGGGTGGTAGACAGGAGGCTACAGTCCATGAAGAAGTCCCACCGCCTGGGCACGGTCCCTACACCCCTCCTCCGCCCGCCAGCTTCGAGGATGTGTCAGCAGAGGCCATTCTGAGGTTCAGTGACCTCGGCAGGACGACAGCAAACGGGCAAGAGCGGGTAAGATGCCAAACCTTCCCTATGTATCACACACTGATCCTAAACGATGGCTGGAGATCTGCTGAGGCCTGGCCAACCCATCTGCCTCCCCACCTGAGCGCTGCCCGGACGGCTGAGGGTTTGTGGCCCAGCTGCTAGTCTAGGGTCGGTGAGGGATAAAATCCAGAATGTAGTGTGAGTGCAGCCTGCACTGTAAAGAAGGGAGGGTTCATTCTCATTGTTATGGCTGCAAAGCCGTTACAACAATCATAAAGCCCTCCATTCTTTATACTGCAGGTGGCATCCAGAGCTTAGAATATAATGAAAAGCTGTGCTGTGCGATTGCTCTCTGGTGTCATGTGTGCCGCTGTGTAACACCCTGCTTATTTTGCTGTCTCACCAAAGTGCCGCCCCGGCCTCTTGTTCTCTCGCGGCCGTCGCGCCCTCACGTACACGGACGGCTTCAGGGATCGCACATACTAACCAATCCGCAGCAGGGACTCCAGAGGACCAAGTGGCCGCGACGCCTTCAGCTGACAGGACTTTTTTGTTTTTTTTTGTTTTGTTTCTACAGCACAGACTTGTGATTCTCTTTTTTTTTTTTTTTTTTTTTTGCTGTTCCTCCTCTGCTTCGTCCGCCGCGGTGATCGGCCATTGTTTTTGTCCTTATTTATGTGTAGATTAAATATGTCTGCCTGAAATGTGTCGCGTCCTGAAGAAAGCCACCGCCGCCATCAATGCCCGTACATGGTGTTAACTCTGAAGCCTTAAAGGGGTTATCTGGAGGCAGAAAACTACCTTCCCGCTGCCTTTTATAATAGAACATCAAGCATTTACTAATCACTTTTCATAAGCCGGTAACCTACGGTCACCAGGACGTAGGAGCGATCACTTGATCTCGGAAGTTTTCGGAAAGCAGGGAATCGTCACGTGAAGCCGCAACAGCCCTGGACGTGTTAGTCCGACTGCCGTGCAGCCTGTCCTCCCTCTGTGATGGCACCTCACAGCCGTCCGTAAACGACCGAGATCACGTTACGTCTCCGTTTCGGCAATGTAGTAGAATAGTCGTCTCCAATCATCAGCCCAAAGGGTCTGAACCTTAATCAGGGGCCTATCCACCTATTAAATTGGCAGAAATGTGCACAGCTTCATTAGTAAGTGCTTGATTTTTATCTTATAAGGGCAGTAGTGAAGTTTTCATACTTTTGGACAATCCCTTTAAAGAATATGGATCTCATCAGAAGCTTTTTTGTTTCTTACATGCATGTATTTTTTTTTTCTTGGCTGAAGTTCATGTTCGTAATTGGGTTTAATTAGAAATGTTTCAGCTTTTGTTTTCTACATCCTCTATGTATCACAGTATGTAATAGAATGAGCTCGTCCTCAGGTCTGCATCTCTAATGGCGTTTCTGAACCATTTTCTGCATCCTCTATCACTGTACATAGACTGCAGGCTGAGTGTCTCAGGGCTGTCAGTTATCTCCCTTTTCCCAAACCATCTTCTGCATCCTCTATGTATCATAGTACATGGCAGATTGCATAATGTGTTACCAGTGATCCATCAGGGAGGTTATTCTCTGGTCTGTATCACTGCTCTCTTCTACATCCTCTGTGTATCTCTGTACATATCAGAATGAACTCCTCAGGATTTTAATGCTGATCTCTATTCTACCGCCTCTGTGTATTTCTGTACATATCAGAATAAGCTCCTTAGGGCTATAACACTGGTCTCTCTATTCCACATCCTCTGTGCATCTCTGTACATATCAGAATGAGCTTCTCAGGCCTGTAACACTGGTCTCTCTATTTGTATCGCTGTACATATCAGAATGAGCTCCTCCTCAGGGCTGTTACACTGGTCTCTATTCCACATCCTCTGTGTATCTCTGTACATATCAGAATGAGCTTCTCCTCAGGGCTGTAACACTGATCTCTCTTCTCCTGGACCATTTTCAAAGCTGATTGAGACCTATTGAGGAATCAACTTAATAAATCGGACAAAAACATGGAATGAGAGGAAGGACATAAGAAGTACCAAACAGTGAGCTCCCGATGGAGCACTGGGAGGTAACTCATTTCCCTGTCTATGTACGGTGATGCATAGAGGATGGTGACAAAATGAGCATTAGATCCCAGAAAATGAGCTTGTTGATGGATTCGCCGTTAACCTATTCTGCACACTATGTACAGTGATACATAGAGGATGGATGGAGGAGAGAAATTATACGAAATATATATTGAAACCCTATTGTGAAAATGACTTTTAGCCAAAAATGCATGTGTGAGAGGAAAAAGAAGAAACTCTCCCAGAGGCGTCCGTCTCCTTTAGTCTCGGCGTTGTACAGGGGTATCATTCTGCAATCAGACTTGTGTACAAGTCTCTCTGTTCCCTTCTCCGGCTGTGCACTCTGACCCTGCGCCCCTTCACAGGGTGCAGGAGAGATTGGGGTGTAACTAGAGAGGAGACCATTGATTGCAAGTCTGCTGACAAAGTTTATGGCTTTCACTGGAGGACACCGAAGGAATAAACACTGGAACTTCTGGCCATCACCTCTGTATGTGAATGCAGCTCTGGATGTGACTGGAGTAGAAGACGACTTGCTGGAAACTCGACACAAACGTCTGCGTGCGTGTCGGTCCACTAAGCGTTGCGGCATCGTCACAGTGAATATTGTGGGGACCGGGTATAATATGAGCGGGGCAGTCCTGGTGCTCATGTGAGGTGTACCTGGAAACCCATGGCCAGTGTGCGGCCGCTCCAGACCCCACTGGCCCCAGTAGAAACCACGCATACATCAGAAAAGGTGACACACTCTTATACCCCAAGCTCTAACATCTCTTCTACTCCAGCCACATCCAAAAAAATGGTGAGTGCAGCCACATCCAAAGTGGTCGTCTGGTTACGTCTGTGCGTCCCGCCTCATGTTGGCACTCGTCTGGTTACATCTGTGCGTCCCGCCTCATGTTTGCGGTCGTCTGGTTACGTCTGTGCGTCCCGCCTCATGTTGGCACTCGTCTGGTTACGTCTGTGCGTCCCGCCTCATGTTGGCACTCGTCTGGTTACATCTGTGCGTCCCGCCTCATGTTGGCACTCGTCTGGTTACATCTTTGTGCCCCGCCTCATGTTTGCGGTCGTCTGGTTACATCTTTGTGCCCCGCCTCATGTTTGCGGTCGTCTGGTTACGTCTGTGCGTCCCGCCTCATGTTTGCGGTCGTCTGGTTACAACTGTGCATCCCACCTCATGTTGGCACTCGTCTGGTTACATCTGTGCGTCCCGCCTCATGTTGGCACTCGTCTGGTTACGTCTGTGCGTCCCGCCTCATGTTTGCGGTCGTCTGGTTACGTCTGTGCGTCCCGCCTCATGTTTGCGGTCGTCTGGTTACATCTGTGCGTCCCGCCTCATGTTGGCACTCGTCTGGTTACATCTGTGCGTCCCGCCTCATGTTGGCACTCGTCTGGTTACGTCTGTGCGTCCCGCCTCATGTTGGCACTCGTCTGGTTACATCTGTGCGTCCCGCCTCATGTTGGCACTCGTCTGGTTACGTCTGTGCATCCCGCCTCATGTTTGCGGTCGCCTGGTTACGTCTGTGCGTCCCGCCTC
Organism: Ranitomeya imitator; assembly: GCF_032444005.1. NCBI lineage: Eukaryota > Metazoa > Chordata > Amphibia > Anura > Dendrobatidae > Ranitomeya > Ranitomeya imitator. The sequence continues at coordinate 219,697,463 of NC_091288.1, read as the reverse complement.
ATGTTGGCGGTCGCCTGGTTTCGTCTGTGCGTCCCGCCTAATGTTTGCGGTCGCCTGGTTACGTCTGTGCGTCCCGCCTCTTGTTTGCGGTCGCCTGGTTACGTCTGTGCATCCCGCCTCAATGTTTGCGGTCGCCTGGTTACGTCTGTGCGTCCCGCCTCATGTTGGCGCTCGTCTGGCTACGTCTGTGCGTCCCACCTCATGTTGCCGCTCTTCTGGTTACGTCTGTGCGTCTTGCCTCATATTGGCACTCTTCTGATTACGTCTGTGCGTCCTGCTTTGTGTGGGCACTGGTTTGTGTGTCCCACCTCTTGATGTCGCTCGTCTGGCTACGTCTGTGCGTCCCACCTCATGTTGCCGCTCTTCTGGTTACGTCTGTGCGTCTTGCCTCATATTGGCACTCTTCTGATTACGTCTGTGCGTCCTGCTTTGTGTGGGCACTGGTTTGTGTGTCCCACCTCTTGATGTCGCTCGTCTGGCTACGTCTGTGCGTCCTGCCTCATGTTGGCACTTGTCTGGTTATATCTGTGCGTCCCGCCTCATGTTTGCGGTCGTCTGGTTACGTCTGTGCGTCCCACCTCGTGTTGGCACTCGTCTGGTTACATCTGTGCGTCCCGCCTCATGTTTGCGGTCGTCTGGTTACGTCTGTGCGTCCCACCTCGTGTTGGCACTCGTCTGGTTACATCTGTGCGTCCCGCCTCATGTTTGCGGTCGCCTGGTTACGTCTGTGCGTCCCGCCTCATGTTTGCGGTCCTCTGGTTACATCTGTGCGTCCCGCCTCATGTTTGCGGTCGCCTGGTTACGTCTGTGCGTCCCGCCTCATGTTTGCGGTCGCCTGGTTACGTCTGTGCATCCCGCCTCATGTTTGCGGTCGCCTGGTTACGTCTGTGCGTCCCACCTCATGTTGGCGCTCTTCTGATTACGTCTGTGCGTCCTGCTTTGTGTGGGCGCTGGTTTGTGTGTCCCACCTCTTGATGTCGCTCGTCTGGCTACGTCTGTGTCAGGCTTCGTGTTGACACTCGTCTGTGCATCCCGGCTTGTGTTGACTCTTGTCTGGTTGCGTCTGTGCTTGTTTTCTCGTGTTGGATATCATTGGGTTACATCTGCATGTTCCACCTCGTGTTGGCGCTCCGCTTCGTGTTGGTGCTCCGCTTCGTGTTGGTGCTCATCTGTACTTCCCACCTTGTGTTGGCGCTCCTCTGGTTACGTCTGTGAGTCCCGCTTCTTGTTGGCACTTCTCTGGTTACATCTGTGTGTCCTTCCTTGTGTTGGCACTCGTTTGTGCGTCCCGCCTCATATTGACATTCGTCTGGTTGCGTCTGTGCGTCCCGCTTTGTGTTGGTACTCATCTGTGTTGCCCTCATCTGGTTATGTCTGTGCGTCCCGTCTTGTATTGCGCTCATCTGGTTACGTCTGTGCTTCCCGTCTTTTGTTGGTACTCATCTGTGCGTCCCGCCTTGTGTTGCGCTCATCTGCTTACGTCTGTGCTTCCCGTCTTGTGTTGGTACTCATCTGTGCGTCCCGTCTTGTATTGCGCTCATCTGGTTACGTCTGTGCGTCCCGCCTTGTGTTGGTACTCATCTGTGCGTCCTGCCTTGTGTTGGCGCTCATCTGGTTACGTCTGTGCGTCCCGCCTTGTGTTGGCACTCATCTGTGCGTCCTGCCTTGTGTTGGCGCTCATCTGGTTACGTCTGTGCGTCCCGTCTTGTGTTGGTACTCATCTGTGCGTCCCGTCTTGTGTTGGTACTCATCTGTGCGTCCCGCCTTGTGTTGGCGCTCATCTGGTTACGTCTGTGCTTCCCGTCTTGTGTTGGTACTCATCTGTGCGTCCCGCCTTGTGTTGGCGCTCATCTGGTTACGTCTGTGCGTCCCGTCTTCTGTTGGTACTCATCTGTGCGTCCCGCCTTGTGTTGGCGCTCATCTGGTTACGTCTGTGCTTCCCGTCTTGTGTTGGTACTCATCTGTGCGTCCCGCCTTGTGTTGGCGCTCATCTGGTTACGTCTGTGCGTCCCGTCTTCTGTTGGTACTCATCTGTGCGTCCCGTCTTCTGTTGGTACTCATCTGTGCGTCCCGTCTTCTGTTGGTACTCATCTGTGCGTCCCGTCTTCTGTTGGTACTCATCTGTGCGTCCCGTCTTCTGTTGGTACTCATCTGTGCGTCCCGTCTTCTGTTGGTACTCATCTGTGCGTCCCGTCTCGTGTTGACGCTAGTCTGGTTACATATGCGCATCCCACCTCATGTTGCCTCTTGTCTTGCATAGATTTTGGTAGTTCTCGGATATTATTTATTTTTTATTGACCTGATGAAGACTCCAGGTTGTAGGAGTCGAAACGAGTTGTCCTATAATTTTTTTATGACCTCAATAAAGCAGATATTTTTATAACATCTATGAGATTGGGATTTTCCTTGCTTTCTACTTGCATAGATTTTGGTAGTTCTCGGAGGTTCTGTCTATTAATGGCTTTCTTCTGTCTCCTCAGCTGTCGTCTGGAGAGGACATGGAAATTTCAGATGAAGAAATTGCCATCGAGATTCCTGGAGTTCCCGGCCCACCTTATCAAATGGTGCCCCACCTCACAGGTCCTGTGGGCACTTACCCAGCTCAGACTATCCAGACAACTCTTCTGTCGATGCCCCCTCTCCCCCACCATCAAGCCCCTAATGCTTATCCACTCATGGCCCCCACAGCTGTCAGAGGTCGGATTGGAGAACTTGGGGGGCGACCAGCCTCCCCGCCTCCTCTTGACCCTGCCTCCTCCTCAGCAGTGCCCGCTCCCCATATTTATGACTTTGTAAACTCCATGGAACTAGTGAACAGGCTGGGCAACCAATGGGGTGGCATGTCCATGTCTTTCCAGATGCAGACGCAGATGCTCAGCCGCCTACAGCAGTGCAGGCAGGATAAGGGGCAGTTGTTTGATGAGCCCTACCCTCCACCATTGCTCCCTCACCTGCTGGCCCACAGACATCGACAGCTGCTGCCGCTCATGACCGAGCCGGTGTTTGGTGGGGCATATCCCCACTTCCCGTCCCAAGACCCCCAACCCTTGTTACCACTAAGGGACCTCACCACCAGGACAAATAGAACTCTGGGCCAGGAGCCTCGGCCCATGGGCTGGGCGCAAGAAGTGGACCCCCATGCGGCTACCGTCGTGAGTGTGCTGTCCTCTCTGATCCAGGAGATGAAGAGCACAATGCAGAGAGATCTGAACAGGAAGATGGTGGAGAATGTGGCCTTCCGAGCCTTCGACGAATGGTGGGATTGCAAGGAGGAGAAGGCGAAGGTAAGTGATGGCTGAGGATACCGGCACAATCAAGTGAGACACCTGCATCCTGGTCACCAATCCATTTTCTGTCTGCAGCCTTTCCAAAATGTGCCCAAACCAGCTCCTCGTGAAGAAGACAAGGAGAAGAGCCGACCCAAGGAGCCTGGGCTTCTGTCACTTGTGGACTGGGCCAAGAGCGGAGGTGCCGAAGGTTTCGGTTTTGGTTCTGGTCTCCGGGAGGCTCTGCGGCTTCCTTCCTTCAAGGTGAGTCTTGGCTCTCCTGCCTTCCATTTGTTTTGGGGGTCACTTGGCCCTTCTGGATCTTGTCTCCTTACTTTATTCACCCACCCGCGCAGGTGAAGAGGAAGCAGCACTCTGAGAGTGAAGATGGCGAGCAGAAGAGGCCGCGACCCTCCACTCCTGCAGAGGAGGAGGACGACGGTAGGTGTCTGGGACCAGAGGGGGCGCTCGCACCTTGCGACGGAGTCTTGCATCTTCATTACCCCAAGTGCTTCACCTCCTAGATCGAGAGAAAGGGACAACGTCGGAAACACGTGCAGGAGCAAAGATGTCGCAGCAGGAGGCGGATAGGATGAAGCACAAGCGCAGGGTCAACTTCCCCCTAGACAGCGAAGGAGAGGAGGCATCTGAGGAGTCTGCATCCGAGAAGGTGAGATCTGTAAAGAGGGGATGGAAAGGGGTGTGCAGGAGGAGGACAAAGGAGTGTGCAGGAGGAGGAGGACAGAGAGGGGTATGCAGGAGGCGGAGGACAGAGAGGAGTGTGCAGGAGGAGGACCGAGAGGGGTGTGCAGGAGGAGGAGGACAGAGAGGGGTGTGCAGGAGGAGGACGACAGAGAGGAGTGTGCAGGAGGAGGACCGAGATGAGGATGCAGGAGGAGGACTAAGGAGTGGGCAGGAGGATGACCGAGAGGGATGTGCAGGAGGAGGAGGACAGAGAGGGGTGGGCAGGAGGAGGAGGACAGAGAGGGGTGGGCAGCAGGAGGAGGACAGAGAGGGGTGGGCAGCAGGAGGAGGACAGAGAGGGGTGGGCAGCAGGAGGAGGACAGAGAGGGGTGGGCAGCAGGAGGAGGACAGAGAGGGGTGTGCAGGAGGAGGACAGAGAGGGGTGTGCAGGAGGAGGACAGAGAGGGGTGTGCAGGAGGAGGACAGAGAGGGGTGTGCAGGAGGAGGACAGAGAGGGGTGTGCAGGAGGAGGACAGAGAGGGGTGTGCAGGAGGAGGACAGAGAGGGGTGTGCAGGAGGAGGACAGAGAGGGGTGTGCAGGAGGAGGACAGAGAGGGGTGTGCAGGAGGAGGACAGAGAGGGGTGTGCAGGAGGAGGACAGAGAGGGGTGTGCAGGAGGAGGACAGAGAGGGGTGTGCAGGAGGAGGAGGAGGACAGAGAGGGGTGTGCAGGAGGAGGAGGAGGACAGAGAGGGGTGTGCAGGAGGAGGAGGAGGACAAAGAGGGGTGTGCAGGAGGAGGAGGACAGAGGGGTGTGCAGGAGGAGGAGGACAGAGGGGTGTGCAGGAGGAGGAGGAGGACAGAGAGGGGTGTGCAGGAGGAGGAGGAGGACAGAGGGGTGTGCAGGAGGAGGAGGAGGACAGAGAGGGGTGTGCAGGAGGAGGAGGAGGACAGAGAGGGGGGTGCAGGAAGAGGAGGACAGAGGGGGGTGCAGGAGGAGGAGGACAGAGGGGGGTGCAGGAAGAGGAGGACAGAGGGGTGTGCAGGAGGAGGAGGACAGAGAGGGGTGGGCAGGAGGAGGAGGACAGAGAGGGGTGGGCAGGAGGAGGAGGACAGAGAGGGGTGTGCAGGAGGAGGACAGAGGGGTGTGCAGGAGGAGGACAGAGAGGGGTGTGCAGGAGGAGGAGGAGGACAGAGAGGGGTGTGCAGGAGGAGGAGGAGGACAGAGAGGGGGGTGCAGGAAGAGGAGGACAGAGGGGGGTGCAGGAGGAGGAGGACAGAGAGGGGGGTGCAGGAAGAGGAGGACAGAGGGGTGTGCAGGAGGAGGAGAACAGAGAGGGGTGTGCAGGAGGAGGAGGACAGAGAGGGGTGGGCAGGAGGAGGAGGACAGAGAGGGGTGTGCAGGAGGAGGACAAAGAGGGGTGTGCAGGAGGAGGAGGACAGAGGGGTGTGCAGGAGGAGGAGGAGGAGGACAGAGGGGTGTGCAGGAGGAGGAGGAGGACAGAGAGGGGTGTGCAGGAGGAGGAGGAGGACAGAGAGGGGGGTGCAGGAAGAGGAGGACAGAGGGGGGTGCAGGAGGAGGAGGACAGAGGGGGGTGCAGGAAGAGGAGGACAGAGGGGTGTGCAGGAGGAGGAGGACAGAGAGGGGTGGGCAGGAGGAGGAGGACAGAGAGGGGTGTGCAGGAGGAGGACAGAGGGGTGTGCAGGAGGAGGACAGAGAGGGGTGTGCAGGAGGAGGAGGAGGACAGAGAGGGGTGTGCAGGAGGAGGAGGAGGACAGAGAGGGGGGTGCAGGAAGAGGAGGACAGAGGGGGGTGCAGGAGGAGGAGGACAGAGAGGGGGGTGCAGGAAGAGGAGGACAGAGGGGTGTGCAGGAGGAGGAGAACAGAGAGGGGTGTGCAGGAGGAGGAGGACAGAGAGGGGTGGGCAGGAGGAGGAGGACAGAGAGGGGTGTGCAGGAGGAGGACAAAGAGGGGTGTGCAGGAGGAGGAGGACAGAGGGGTGTGCAGGAGGAGGAGGAGGAGGACAGAGGGGTGTGCAGGAGGAGGAGGAGGACAGAGGGGTGTGCAGGAGGAGGAGGAGGACAGAGAGGGGTGTGCAGGAGGAGGAGGAGGACACAGAGGGGGGTGCAGGAGGAGGAGGACAGAGGGGGGTGCAGGAGGAGGAGGACAGAGAGGGGGGTGCAGGAGGAGGAGGACAGAGGGGTGTGCAGGAGGAGGAGGACAGAGAGGGGTGGGCAGGAGGAGGAGGACAGAGAGGGGTGGGCAGGAGGAGGAGGACCGAGAGGGGTGGGCAGGAGGAGGAGGACAGAGGGGTGTGCAGGAGGAGGAGGACAGAGAGGGGTGGGCAGGAGGAGGAGGACAGAGAGGGGTGTGCAGGAGGAGGAGGACAGAGAGGGGTGTGCAGGAGGAGGAGGAGGACAGAGAGGGGTGTGCAGGAGGAGGAGGAGGACAGAGAGGGGGGTGCAGGAAGAGGAGGACAGAGAGGGGTGTGCAGGAGGAGGAGGACAGAGAGGGGTGGGCAGGAGGAGGAGGACAGAGAGGGGGAGGTGGGCAATGTGTGCTCGCTCACGTGAGGTAGCAGAGCCGGTCCTGCGCGGTTTGCCTCGCGGTCATGGTGCGGCCGCTGCAGGACCTGAGCCTTATTGTGTTTTTTCTGCAGGACGAGGATGATGACGATGACTTCAGTAGTAAAGATGAAGACTCCGATGGTGAGGACTCACAGGGCGCTCGCCCGGAGGGAACACATGTACGGGGTGGTTATGTGTTTCGGGATAACAAGGAGCCCAGAAAAGAAGCGGACATAATAAAGGGCTCTCACTTAAAGGGACGGTGCTGTAATAACGAGGCTGGATTCAGCAGTCCCGGTGTGCAGGTGTTGTAGGTGTCCGGCCTCGTGTCTTTACCGTTGTCTTTTTCTCCAGATGAGACGCCGCTCGCCAAACTGTCCAACAAGATCGTGTCCGACGACAGTGATAGCTCCAGCGAATCTGACAGCAGCACCTCGTCCTCGTCTTCCTCCTCTTCATCGTCCTCATCATCATCCTCCTCCTCATCCTCATCATCGCCTGCGTCCTCTGACGATGAGGAAGACCAGGAGGACGCCCCTGTAACACCGACAGTTACTGAACCTCTGAGACCACCCAGCCCCCCACCACTGAAGCCCCTCACAGAAAACGATCTGACACTGAGTAAGTCCTCACTCCGCACATCGGGGGGTCCACAACCGTGATACATGGAGCAGAATAGTGAGTGCAGCTCTGGAGTATAATGAAGGAGGTAACTCAGGATCAGTAATGTAATGTATGTACACAGTGACTGCACCAGCAGAATAGTGAGTGCAGCTCTGGGGTATAATACAGGATGTAACTCAGGATCAGTAATGTAATGTATGTACACAGTGACTGCACCAGCAGAATAGTGAGTGCAGCTCTGGGGTATAATACAGGAGGTAACTCAGGATCAGTAATGTAATGTATGTACACAGTGACTGCACCAGCAGAATAGTGAGTGCAGCTCTGGGGTATAATACAGGATGTAACTCAGGATCAGTAATGTAATGTATGTACACAGTGATTACACCAGCAGAATAGTGAGTGCAGCTCTGGGGTATAATACAGGATGTAACTCAGGATCAGTAATGTAATGTATGTACACAGTGACTGCACCAGCAGAATAGTGAGTGCAGCTCTGGGGTATAATACAGGAGGTAACTCAGGATCAGTAATGTATGTACACAGTGACTGCACCAGCAGAATAGTGAGTGCAGCTCTGGGGTATAATACAGGATGTAACTCAGGATCAGTAATGTAATGTATGTACACAGTGACTGCACCAGCAGAATAGTGAGTGCAGCTCTGGAGTATAATACAGGATGTAACTCAGGATCAGTAATGTAATGTATGTACACAGTGACTGCACGAGCAGAATAGTGAGTGCAGCTCTGGGGTATAATACAGAATGTAACTCAGGATCAGTAATGTAATGTATGTACACAGTGACTGCACCAGCAGAATAGTGAGTGCAGCTCTGGAGTATAATACAGGAGGTAACTCAGGATCAGTAATGTAATGTATGTACACAGTGACTGCACCAGCAGAATAATGAGTGCAGCTCTGGAGTATAATACAGGAGGTAACTCAGGATCAGTAATGTGACGTATGTACACAGTGACTGCACCAGCAGAATAATGAGTGCAGCTCTGGAGTATAATACAGGATGTAACTCAGGATCAGTAATGTAATGTATGTACACAGTGACTGCACCAGCAGAATAATGAGTGCAGCTCTGGAGTATAATACAGGATGTAACTCAGGATCAGTAATGTAATGTATGTACACAGTGACTGCACCAGCAGAATAGTGAGTGCAGCTCTGGAGTATAATACAGGATGTAACTCCGTATCCGTCTCTGTTTTTGAATTTATAATCTTTTCTTTCTTTCCTCATCCATCTTCAGATAAGTCTCTCAATCTGGAAATTAAGGAGGAGCCCAGTACAGAAGTGTCACCGCTCCCTCCTCCGCCTCCTGTAACACCCCCAAAGCCATGCACCCCTTCATCTCCTCCGCTGCCGCTCCTTCCTCCTCCCAAGAAGAGACGCAAGACTGTCACCTTCCTCCTCGCGCCAGAAGATGAGCCTGAACCTGCGGAGAGTAAACCCCCCAATCACCTGGTCCCAGAGAAAATGATTCCTGAAATCTCACAAGTCCTTCATCAGGAGCCAGAGGCGATCCCCTCTCCTCCTCCTCCTCCTCCTTTAGTGTTGGAGCCTCCTCTCCCGTCCCCCAGGACTCTTTCTCCATCTGCGTTGTCGACACAGAGTCTCCAGGTCCCTAAACCAGAGCTGGTGATGCCACCACCACCTCCTGCCAAAGAGCCGCCGGAGCAGAGGCCTCCGGAGCAGGTGACGGTCCTAAACCTCCCATGGGACCACGCGTGTCTAGTGAAGTCGTATCCACCGCGCTCTGGACACGTGGACGCTCTGCAGGAGGAGGGAGAAGAATACATGGAGGAGGACCATGACCACGTGGAGGAGGTGAAGGCACTATCCATTCCAGCACCACCGCCAGTGCACGAGCCGGAGAGGCCGGACCCTGCCGAGGACCTTCTCTTCGCCCCGGTGCGGCAGATCTTACTGGAGCACAGCTACGCCTCTAACCCTGCCGCATTGAAGCAGCCGTCCAAGAGGCATCGGGCGACATCTGTAGACTTGGAGAAGCCCAGCGAGATGCTCCACGTGGACCTCAGACAGCCCGTGCTGGAGGCCCCGGAGGAAGTGGTGTGCGTGGGCGGGGGTCTGCTGCTCGGCCTGGAGGGTGGTGACGGCATCTGTGATGTCGGGGACTTACACTTGACATCTCCAAGGAAAATTGGGGAGAAATCCGCCCGCGAGGAGTCGAAGAGTAAGAAACGGAGACAACAAGAAGTGAAGGAGGTGACAGAGCCGGGAGAAATCACGACGGAGGAGGAGGATGAGGACGATGAGGAAGAAGACTTTTGGGTGTGCACACGGGAGCTGAGGTCGCACAGGAACCGGCGTTCTGCTCCGCTCCGGTCTCCGCCGAAGTACGAGATCCGCAGCGAGTTCGAGCAGATGACCATCCTCTACGACATCTGGAATAGCGGGCTGGACACCGAGGACTTGGTCTTCCTAAGAGACACGTACGAGAGGCTCCTGCAGGAGGACCACAGCACAGACTGGCTGAACGACACCCACTGGGTGCCCCACACCAATATCCTCCACATCAGGGTCTCACGACGGGGGGCGACCGCTGCGGCTTGTGGCTGGCGGAGGGAGAAAGTCATATCCCGAGGGGTCTTACAGGGTCAGACAGCCACCCCTCCATGGTGTCGGGGTTCTCCAGACTGTAGGTTAGGGCTCTGTAGCTGAGCCTCCAGCAGGGGTCCACAGAAAGACCCCCGTGGCTGCCATCTTGGTCCTCCAGTGACCGAGCTTTGTGGGAGAACTTCAGTTTCACCGTTTACTGCAGAATATAGAAGATGTAATCCAACAATCACAGGTTCAAGCCCCCCGGGGAAAAGATAAGTGTGTCCCCTTTACCCAGCACAAAAATCCAGATAGATTTTATTGTATATTAAGTAAAAGTCCGATCCATCGAGACCTAAAATGGATAAAGCCCACGTGGTAAACGGCGAGAATTGAATCGTCGGAACCGGTTTATATCAGTCAATGCAATCGCCTGAAAATGGAATCAATAAAGACGCCGGCCCTGGGCGCAAAGACCAAGAAGTCGCGCAGCTCCCGCGACCGGTCTCAGAAAATGGCAACACAAATAAATATATATATAGTGTTTATTACAAATTTACAATTTAATTTTTATTCTCCAATTAAAAAACATTAAGATGTCCTCGTGTGGGGGCCGCCGTCCTCGTGTGGGGGCCGCCGTCCTCGTGTGGTGCCGCCGTCCTCGTGTGGGGGCCGCCGTCCTCGTGTGGGGGCCGCCGTCCTCGTATGGTGGCCGCCGTCCTCGTGTGGGTGCCGCCGTCCTCGTGTGGGGGCCGCCGTCCTCGTGTGGGGGCCGCCGTCCTCGTATGGTGGCCGCCGTCCTCGTGTGGGGGCCGCCGTCCTCGTGTGGGGGCCGCCGTCCTCGTGTGGTGGCCGCCGTCCTCGTGTGGTGGCCGCCGTCCTCGTGTGGGTGCCGCCGTCCTCGTGTGGGGGCCGCCGTCCTCGTGTGGGGGCCGCCGTCCTCGTGTGGTGGCCGCCGTCCTCGTGTGGTGCCGCCGTCCTCGTTAGGGGGCCGCCGTCCTCGTTAGGGGGCCGCCGTCCTCGTTAGGGGGCCGCCGTCCTCGTTAGGGGGCCGCCGTCCTCTTTCGGGGCCGCTGTCCGCGGGGTGTTTTTGCCGTACAGCGAATGACGTAAAAACGATGGGAAAATCGTGTTTTGTTTCACTGCACTTTTTTATTATCTGGGTTCTGTATGACGGTTGTGTATGATGATGATGATGGTTCTCTTCCGTCACTATTCTTCCTTAACCTGTTCTCACTCACCAATATCGCGGACCCCAAGCGGCGGAGGAACCGTCAGGACGGACTGCGCGAACACCAGACCGGCTGCGCCCGGAGCGAGGGCTACTACGCCATCAGCAAGAAGGACAAGGACAAGTATCTAGACGTCATCCCGGTGTCTGTGCGCGAGCTGGACAGCGACACCCAGGTCTGTGCCTGTTCCCACCTCCTCCCACCGGGGGGCGCCGCCGCACCAATGCCTGACCTTACTCTATTATCTTCCAGGGCACTAATCGCGTGTTGTCCGAGCGTCGCTCCGAGCAGAGACGTCTCCTCAACGCCATCGGCTCCTTCTCCTTGTTGGACAGCGACTTACTGAAGCTCAACCAACTGAAGGTATTGTGGACCCCCGGGGGGCGCCGCTGCACTGCCGAGCTGGTCCGGTCTGTGTGCAGGGACTTATTCTCGCTTCATCTTGCAGTTCCGGAAGAAGAAGCTACGATTCGGCCGTAGTCGCATTCACGAGTGGGGTCTGTTCGCTATGGAGCCCATCGCCGCCGACGAGATGGTGATAGAATACGTGGGACAGAACATACGGCAGGTGAGGTTATACCGGGAGCGACCACCAGGTGTCGCTGCTCCTTCACTGTCCGAGCTCACAGCTCGGCGGCTCTGTGCCTGCTGGGAGTGGTAGTGTCAGAGCCGAGCCCGCTGCTCCCTGCGCCCCGGCTGACTATAGAGTCACCAACACAGGAGGGAATGTGACGCCGCGTTCCTATTAAAGGGCCGGCGCATCCTCTGTACTGAGAACTCAGACGCTGTGGAATGAATCCCGCTGCAATATGATTTCTAGACTTTGGATTTCAGTTCCTGATCACTTTCACTGCCTCTGCTTGCTGTCAGTGACAACATTTCTTTGGGAGTTATGGCCTTTGTAGAATCATAACTCCCATCATCCCAGGCAGCGAGGCTCAAGACGTGGAGTAGTATCGGAGATCTATGTAGAACCATAACTCCCATTATCCCATGTGGCGAGGCTGATGGTGTGGGGTAGTATTAGGGATCTATGCGAGACCACAACTCCCATCATTCCAGGCAGCGGGGCTGATGGTGTGAGGTAGTATTAGGGATCTGTGTAGGACCACAACTCCCATAATCCCAGGCAGCGGGGCTGATGGTGTGGGGTAGTATTAGGGATCTGTATAGGACCACAACTCCCATCATCACAGGCAGCGGGGCTGATGGTGTGGGGTAGTATTAGGGATCTGTGTAGGACCACAACTCCCATAATCCCAGGCAGCGGGGCTGATGGTGTGGGGTAGTATTAGGGATCTGTATAGGACCACAACTCCCATCATCACAGGCAGCGGGGCTGATGGTGTGGGGTAGTATTAGGGATCTGTATAGGACCACAACTCCCATCATCCCAGGCAGCGAGGCTGATGGTGTGGGGTAGTATTAGGGATCTGTATAGGACCACAACTCCCATCATCCCAGGCAGCGAGGCTGATGGTGTGGGGTAGTATTGGGGATCTGTGTAGGAGCACAACTCCCATCATCCCAGGCAGCGGGGCTGATGGTGTGGGGTAGTATTAAGGATCTGTATAGGACCACAACTCCCATCATCACAGGCAGCGGGGCTGATGGTGTGGGGTAGTATTAGGGATCTGTATAGGACCACAACTCCCATCATCACAGGCAGCGGGGCTGATGGTGTGGGGTAGTATTAGGGATCTGTATAGGACCACAACTCCCATCATCCCAGGCAGGGGAGCTGATGGTGTGGGGTAGTATTAGGGATCTATGCGGGACCACAACTCCCATCATTCCAGGCAGCAGGGCTGATGGTGTGGGGTAGTATTAGGGATCTGTGTAGGACCACAACTCCCATAATCCCAGGCAGGGGAGCTGATGGTGTGGGGTAGTATTAGGGATCTATGCGGGACCACAACTCCCATCATTCCAGGCAGCAGGGCTGATGGTGTGGGGTAGTATTAGGGATCTGTGTAGGACCACAACTCCCATCATCACAGGCAGCGGGGCTGATGGTGTGGGGTAGTATTAGGGATCTGTGTAGGACCACAACTCCCATCATCCCAGGCAGCGGGGCTGATGGTGTGGGGTAGTATTAGGGATCTGTATAGGACCACAACTCCCATCATCCCAGGCAGCGGGGCTCATGGTGTGGGGTAGTATTAGGGATCTGTATAGGACCACAACTCCCATCATCCCAGGCAGCGGGGCTGATGGTACGGGGTAGTATTAGGGATCTGTATAGGACCACAATTCCCATCATCCCAGGCAGCGGGGCTGATGGTACAGGGTAGTATTAGGGATCTGTATAGGACCACAACTCCCATCATCCAAGGCAGCAGGGCTCATGGTGTGGGGTAGTATTAGGATCTGTGTAGGACCACAACTCCCATCATCCAAGGCAGCGGGGCTGATGGTGTGGGGTAGTATTAGGGATCTGTGTAGGACCACAACTCCCATCATCCAAGGCAGCGGGGCTGATGCTGCGGGGTAGTATTAGGGATCTGTGTAGGACCACAACTCCCATCATCCCAGGCAGCGGGGCTGATGGTGTGGGGTAGTATTGGGGATCTATGCGGGACCACAACTCCCATCATCCAAGGCAGCGGGGCTGATGGTGTGGGGTAGTATTAGGGATCTATGCGGGACCACAACTCCCATCATCCCAGGCAGCAGGGCTGATGGTGTGGGGTAGTATTAGGGATCTGTATAGGACCACAACTCCCATCATCACAGGCAGCGGGGCTCATGGTGTGGGGTAGTATTAGGGATCTGTATAGGACCACAACTCCCATCATCCCAGGCAGCGAGGCTGATGGTGTGGGGTAGTATTAGGGATCTGTGTAGGACCACAACTCCCATCATCCAAGGCAGCGGGGCTGATGGTACGGGGTAGTATTAGGGATCTGTGTAGGACCACAACTCCCATCATCCCAGGCAGCGGGGCTCATGGTGTGTGGTAGTATTAGGGATCTATGCGGGACCACAACTCCCATCATCCCAGGCAGCGGTGCTGATGGTGTGGGGTAGTATTAGGGATCTATGCGGGACCACAACTCCCATCATCCCAGGCAGCGGGGCTGATGGTACGGGGTAGTATTAGGGATCTATGCGGGACCACAACTCCCATCATTCCAGGCAGCAGGGCTGATGGTGTGGGGTAGTATTAGGGATCTGTGTAGGACCACAACTCCCATCATCCCAGGCAGCGGGGCTGATGGTGTGTGGTAGTATTGGGGATCTATGCGGGACCACAACTCCCATCATCCCAGGCAGCAGGGCTCATGGTGTGGGGTAGTATTAGGGATCCATGCGGGACCACAATTCCCATCATCCCAGGCAGCGGGGCTGATGGTACGGGGTAGTATTAGGGATCTATGCGGGACCACAACTCCCATCATCCCAGGCAGCGGGGCTGATGCTGCGGGGTAGTATTAGGGATCTGTGTAGGACCACAACTCCCATCATCCCAGGCAGCGGGGCTGATGCTGCGGGGTAGTATTAGGGATCTGTGTAGGACCACAACTCCCATCATCCAAGGCAGCGGGGCTCATGGTGTGGGGTAGTATTAGGATCTTTGTAGGACCACAACACCCATCATCCCAGGCAGCGGGGCTGATGGTACGGGGTAGTATTAGGGATCTATGCGGGACCACAACTCCCATCATCCCAGGCAGCGGGGCTGATGCTGCGGGGTAGTATTAGGGATCTGTGTAGGACCACAACTCCCATCATCCCAGGCAGCGGGGCTGATGGTGTGGGGTAGTATTGGGGATCTATGCGGGACCACAACTCCCATCATCCCAGGCAGCGGGGCTGATGGTGTGGGGTAGTATTGGGGATCTATGCGGGACCACAATTCCCATCATCACAGGCAGCGGGGCTGATGGTACGGGGTAGTATTAGGATCTGTGTAGGACCACAACTCCCATCATCCCAGGCAGCGGGGCTGATGGTGTGGGGTAGTATTGGGGATCTGTGCGGGACCACAACTCCCATCATCACAGGCAGCGGGGCGATGGTGTGGGGTAGTATTAGGGATCTGTGCGGGACCACAACTCCCATCATCACAGGCAGCGGGGCGATGGTGTGGGGTAGTATTAGGGATCTGTGCGGGACCACAACTCCCATCATCACAGGCAGCGGGGCTGATGGTGTGGGGTAGTATTAGGGATCTATGCGGGACCACAACTCCCATCATTCCAGGCAGCAGGGCTGATGGTGTGGGGTAGTATTAGGGATCTGTGTAGGACCACAACTCCCATCATCACAGGCAGCGGGGCTGATGGTGTGGGGTAGTATTAGGGATCTGTGTAGGACCACAACTCCCATCATCCCAGGCAGCGGGGCTCATGGTGTGGGGTAGTATTAGGGATCTGTATAGGACCACAACTCCCATCATCCCAGGCAGCGAGGCTGATGGTGTGGGGTAGTATTAGGGATCTGTATAGGACCACAACTCCCATCATCCCAGGCAGCGGGGCTCATGGTGTGGGGTAGTATTAGGGATCTGTGTAGGACCACAACTCCCATCATCCCAGGCAGCGGGGCTCATGGTGTGGGGTAGTATTAGGGATCTGTATAGGACCACAACTCCCATCATCCAAGGCAGCAGGGCTCATGGTGTGGGGTAGTATTAGGATCTGTGTAGGACCACAACTCCCATCATCCCAGGCAGCGGGGCTGATGGTACGGGGTAGTATTAGGGATCTGTATAGGACCACAATTCCCATCATCCCAGGCAGCGGGGCTGATGGTACGGGGTAGTATTAGGGATCTATGCGGGACCACAACTCCCATCATCCCAGGCAGCGGGTCTGATGCTGCGGGGTAGTATTAGGGATCTGTATAGGACCACAACTCCCATCATCCAAGGCAGCAGGGCTCATGGTGTGGGGTAGTATTAGGATCTGTGTAGGACCACAACTCCCATCATCCAAGGCAGCGGGGCTGATGGTGTGGGGTAGTATTAGGGATCTGTGTAGGACCACAACTCCCATCATCCAAGGCAGCGGGGCTGATGGTGTGGGGTAGTATTGGGGATCTATGCGGGACCACAACTCCCATCATCCAAGGCAGCGGGGCTGATGGTGTGGGGTAGTATTAGGGATCTGTGTAGGACCACAACTCCCATCATCCCAGGCAGCAGGGCTGATGGTGTGGGGTAGTATTAGGGATCTGTATAGGACCACAACTCCCATCATCCCAGGCAGCGGGGCTCATGGTGTGTGGTAGTATTAGGGATCTATGCGGGACCACAACTCCCATCATCCCAGGCAGCGGTGCTGATGGTGTGGGGTAGTATTAGGGATCTATGCGGGACCACAACTCCCATCATCCCAGGCAGCGGGGCTGATGGCACGGGGTAGTATTAGGGATCTATGCGGGACCACAACTCCCATCATCCCAGGCAGCGGGGCTGATGCTGCGGGGTAGTATTAGGGATCTGTGTAGGACCACAACTCCCATCATCCCAGGCAGCGGGGCTGATGGTGTGTGGTAGTATTGGGGATCTATGCGGGACCACAACTCCCATCATCCCAGGCAGCGGGGCTGATGCTGCGGGGTAGTATTAGGGATCTGTGTAGGACCACAACTCCCATCATCCCAGGCAGGGGGGCTGATGGTACGGGGTAGTATTAGGGATCCATGCGGGACCACAATTCCCATCATCCCAGGCAGCGGGGCTGATGGTACGGGGTAGTATTAGGGATCTATGCGGGACCACAACTCCCATCATCCCAGGCAGCGGGGCTGATGCTGCGGGGTAGTATTAGGGATCTGTGTAGGACCACAACTCCCATCATCCCAGGCAGCGGGGCTGATGCTGCGGGGTAGTATTAGGATCTGTGTAGGACCACAACTCCCATCATCCAAGGCAGCGGGGCTCATGGTGTGGGGTAGTATTAGGATCTTTGTAGGACCACAACACCCATCATCCCAGGCAGCGGGGCTGATGGTGTGGGGTAGTATTGGGGATCTATGCGGGACCACAATTCCCATCATCACAGGCAGCGGGGCTGATGGTACGGGGTAGTATTAGGATCTGTGTAGGACCACAACTCCCATCATCCCAGGCAGCGGGGCTGATGGTGTGGGGTAGTATTAGGGATCTGTGCGGGACCACAACTCCCATCATCACAGGCAGCGGGGCGATGGTGTGGGGTAGTATTAGGGATCTGTGCGGGACCACAACTCCCATCATCACAGGCAGCGGGGCGATGGTGTGGGGTAGTATTAGGGATCTGTGCGGGACCACAACTCCCATCATCACAGGCAGCGGGGCTGATGGTGTGGGGTAGTATTAGGGATCTATGCGGGACCACAACTCCCATCATTCCAGGCAGCAGGGCTGATGGTGTGGGGTAGTATTAGGGATCTGTGTAGGACCACAACTCCCATCATCACAGGCAGCGGGGCTGATGGTGTGGGGTAGTATTAGGGATCTGTGTAGGACCACAACTCCCATCATCCCAGGCAGCGGGGCTCATGGTGTGGGGTAGTATTAGGGATCTGTATAGGACCACAACTCCCATCATCCCAGGCAGCGGGGCTCATGGTGTGGGGTAGTATTAGGGATCTGTGTAGGACCACAACTCCCATCATCCCAGGCAGCGGGGCTCATGGTGTGGGGTAGTATTAGGGATCTGTATAGGACCACAACTCCCATCATCCCAGGCAGCGAGGCTGATGGTGTGGGGTAGTATTAGGGATCTGTATAGGACCACAACTCCCATCATCCCAGGCAGCGGGGCTCATGGTGTGGGGTAGTATTAGGGATCTGTATAGGACCACAACTCCCATCATCCCAGGCAGCGGGGCTGATGGTGTGGGGTAGTATTAGGATCTGTGTAGGACCACAACTCCCATCATCCCAGGCAGCGGGGCTGATGGTGTGGGGTAGTATTAGGGATCTGTATAGGACCACAACTCCCATCATCCCAGGCAGCGGGGCTGATGGTACGGGGTAGTATTAGGGATCTGTATAGGACCACAATTCCCATCATCCCAGGCAGCGGGGCTGATGGTACAGGGTAGTATTAGGGATCTATGCGGGACCACAACTCCCATCATCCCAGGCAGCGGGTCTGATGCTGCGGGGTAGTATTAGGGATCTGTATAGGACCACAACTCCCATCATCCAAGGCAGCAGGGCTCATGGTGTGGGGTAGTATTAGGATCTGTGTAGGACCACAACTCCCATCATCCAAGGCAGCGGGGCTGATGGTGTGGGGTAGTATTAGGGATCTGTGTAGGACCACAACTCCCATCATCCAAGGCAGCGGGGCTGATGCTGCGGGGTAGTATTAGGGATCTGTGTAGGACCACAACTCCCATCATCCCAGGCAGCGGGGCTGATGGTGTGGGGTAGTATTGGGGATCTATGCGGGACCACAACTCCCATCATCCAAGGCAGCGGGGCTGATGGTGTGGGGTAGTATTAGGGATCTGTGTAGGACCACAACTCCCATCATCCCAGGCAGCGGGGCTGATGCTGCGGGGTAGTATTAGGGATCTATGCGGGACCACAACTCCCATCATCCCAGGCAGCAGGGCTGATGGTGTGGGGTAGTATTAGGGATCTGTATAGGACCACAACTCCCATCATCACAGGCAGCGGGGCTCATGGTGTGGGGTAGTATTAGGGATCTGTATAGGACCACAACTCCCATCATCCCAGGCAGCGAGGCTGATGGTGTGGGGTAGTATTAGGGATCTGTGTAGGACCACAACTCCCATCATCCAAGGCAGCGGGGCTGATGGTACGGGGTAGTATTAGGGATCTGTGTAGGACCACAACTCCCATCATCCCAGGCAGCGGGGCTCATGGTGTGTGGTAGTATTAGGGATCTATGCGGGACCACAACTCCCATCATCCCAGGCAGCGAGGCTGATGGTGTGGGGTAGTATTAGGGATCTATGCGGGACCACAACTCCCATCATCCCAGGCAGCGGTGCTGATGGTGTGGGGTAGTATTAGGGATCTATGCGGGACCACAACTCCCATCATCCCAGGCAGCGGGGCTGATGGTACGGGGTAGTATTAGGGATCTATGCGGGACCACAACTCCCATCATCCCAGGCAGCGGGGCTGATGCTGCGGGGTAGTATTAGGGATCTGTGTAGGACCACAACTCCCATCATCCCAGGCAGCGGGGCTGATGGTGTGTGGTAGTATTGGGGATCTATGCGGGACCACAACTCCCATCATCCCAGGCAGCGGGGCTGATGCTGCGGGGTAGTATTAGGGATCTGTGTAGGACCACAACTCCCATCATCCCAGGCAGGGGGGCTGATGGTACGGGGTAGTATTAGGGATCCATGCGGGACCACAATTCCCATCATCCCAGGCAGCGGGGCTGATGGTACGGGGTAGTATTAGGGATCTGTGTAGGACCACAACTCCCATCATCCCAGGCAGCGGGGCTGATGCTGCGGGGTAGTATTAGGGATCTGTGTAGGACCACAACTCCCATCATCCCAGGCAGCGGGGCTGATGCTGCGGGGTAGTATTAGGGATCTGTGTAGGACCACAACTCCCATCATCCAAGGCAGCGGGGCTCATGGTGTGGGGTAGTATTAGGATCTTTGTAGGACCACAACACCCATCATCCCAGGCAGCGGGGCTGATGGTACGGGGTAGTATTAGGGATCTATGCGGGACCACAACTCCCATCATCCCAGGCAGCGGGGCTGATGCTGCGGGGTAGTATTAGGGATCTGTGTAGGACCACAACTCCCATCATCCCAGGCAGCGGGGCTGATGGTGTGGGGTAGTATTGGGGATCTATGCGGGACCACAACTCCCATCATCCCAGGCAGCGGGGCTGATGCTGCGGGGTAGTATTAGGGATCTGTGTAGGACCACAACTCCCATCATCCCAGGCAGCGGGGCTGATGCTGCGGGGTAGTATTAGGGATCTGTGTAGGACCACAACTCCCATCATCCAAGGCAGCGGGGCTCATGGTGTGGGGTAGTATTAGGATCTTTGTAGGACCACAACACCCATCATCCCAGGCAGCGGGGCTGATGGTACGGGGTAGTATTAGGGATCTATGCGGGACCACAACTCCCATCATCCCAGGCAGCGGGGCTGATGCTGCGGGGTAGTATTAGGGATCTGTGTAGGACCACAACTCCCATCATCCCAGGCAGCGGGGCTGATGGTGTGGGGTAGTATTGGGGATCTATGCGGGACCACAACTCCCATCATCCCAGGCAGCAGGGCTGATGGTGTGGGGTAGTATTGGGGATCTATGCGGGACCACAATTCCCATCATCACAGGCAGCGGGGCTGATGGTACGGGGTAGTATTAGGATCTGTGTAGGACCACAACTCCCATCATCCCAGGCAGCGGGGCTGATGGTGTGGGGTAGTATTAGGGATCTGTGCGGGACCACAACTCCCATCATCACAGGCAGCGGGGCGATGGTGTGGGGTAGTATTAGGGATCTGTGCGGGACCACAACTCCCATCATCACAGGCAGCGGGGCGATGGTGTGGGGTAGTATTAGGGATCTGTGCGGG
The DNA here is from genome assembly GCF_032444005.1 of Ranitomeya imitator. Taxonomy (NCBI): domain Eukaryota; kingdom Metazoa; phylum Chordata; class Amphibia; order Anura; family Dendrobatidae; genus Ranitomeya; species Ranitomeya imitator. The sequence goes on along the minus strand of NC_091288.1, from coordinate 219,676,986 downwards.
ACCACAACTCCCATCATCACAGGCAGCGGGGCTGATGGTGTGGGGTAGTATTAGGGATCTGTGCGGGACCACAACTCCCATCATCACAGGCAGCGGGGCTGATGGTGTGGGGTAGTATTAGGATCTGTGTAGGACCACAACTCCCATCATCACAGGCAGCGGGGCGATGGTGTGGGGTAGTATTAGGGATCTGTGCGGGACCACAACTCCCATCATCACAGGCAGCGGGGCTGATGGTGTGGGGTAGTATTAGGGATCTGTGCGGGACCACAACTCCCATCATCACAGGCAGCGGGGCTGATGGTGTGGGGTAGTATTAGGATCTGTGTAGGACCACAACTCCCATCATCACAGGCAGCGGGGCGATGGTGTGGGGTAGTATTAGGGATCTGTGCGGGACCACAACTCCCATCATCACAGGCAGCGGGGCGATGGTGTGGGGTAGTATTAGGGATCTGTGCGGGACCACAACTCCCATCATCCCAGGCAGCGGGGCGTTGGTGCGTGGTAGTAGTGTCCGGCAGTTGCTCGCACTTCTTGGCCTGGTGAGTTCCCTCCGGATTAGGTCGGGGAGGTTCTGTCTGCTGGGACCAGTTGTCCGCCCTGTTGGCTTCTGTGTGTGGATGGATCACATCTGGTCTTTCCGCATTTGTAATGGGCAGATTAGATTGTGAGCTCTTGAGGACGGAGCAGCAGAATGATAAACTTAAAGGGCCAGTCCTTATCACAGCGGGGCACGGCTGACACACTGTAACAAGTCTGCAGCTGTGATATCGGTGTGCTGTAACGCGCTGTCTGTGCAGGTCGTAGCCGACATGAAGGAGAAGCGCTACGCACAGGAGGGGATCGGCAGCAGCTACCTGTTCCGCGTGGACCACGAGACCATCATAGACGCAACCAAAAGTGGAAACCTGGCGCGTTTCATAAACCACTGCTGCACGGTAAGCCGCCGCCGGCCGGTCACATGCCAGCGAGCTGCCCAACGATTGGCTGCACACGGCGTCCGCTCCCTTTTACACTTCTTCTTCGTTCCATTGCAGCCTAATTGTTACGCCAAAGTCATCACCATCGAGTCGCAGAAGAAGATCGTCATCTACTCCAAGCAGCCGATCGGCATCAACGAGGAGATCACCTACGACTACAAGTTCCCCATCGAGGAGAACAAGATTCCCTGCCTGTGCGGCACCGAGAACTGCCGGGGCACCCTGAACTAACGCCAAAGGCTCGTGCGGCCCCCGGTGTGGACGGAGCGCGGGGGGCATTTACCGGTACAGTGGCGGCCATGTTTAGTTTCCAGCCTGACCCGTCCGTGGCACTTTAACACGACGCCTGAGCGCGTTGATGCCGAGCTCCCCGCTCACTTCATGCCGTCACCAAGTTCTTCATGTATAGGTTATTTTTTTTTATTTTTTTGTTCCCTTTTTTTTTCTATACATTTTTAGTTTTCTGTTTTTTTATTCCTTTCTGGGATTATGTTATTTATGGCGGGCAACGGGCGAGAGATCCAGACCCTCCCAGCCCCCCCCATCGCCGACCTCAAAGCCCAAGACCCTCCGGACCCCGACCCCAGAACGCACAAGTCACCCCTTGTCTCTGTATATACACTACGCCCTGTACATAGCCCCCAGAGCTGAGTCTGCGACGACCCCGCAGCTGTGATGTAGACCCTGCCCTGTGCGTGGCGTGCAGCGACGCTGAGTGTCTACAGATCCGCCACGCACGGTATCGCCGCGCCGACGTCACATTTTAGCTTTTTTTTCCCCCCCCGATTGGTTTTTATTGTTTTATTTATTCCAATTGGATTTTAAGATTGAAACGACGCTCCGCCCTCCGGGGGTCCGTATTGGCAGAGGACGAGCCTTCAGGGGGTCCATAATTTACTTAATTCAGTGGCCATTATTATTTTAAGCCGGAGGGGGAGCAGCGTCGCTCTGCAGATATTTCCCTTTTCTGTTTCTCCTCCCCCTGTTTGTGCCGTTGACGTTCGGCGTGGCAGACGCCACTGTTGTACCCGTGGGGGGTCGGGGAGGGCGGAGGGGCTCAGGGCTTGAGAATGTTGTATATTCTGTATATTAACTGCTTTGTTTCTTGTAGAAACACGAGTTTATTACGTACGCTCCCGCGTCTGCCTCGTTATTTCAGAGGGGGGAGGACGAGATAAGCTGCAGTGATTGGACAGACGGAGACCTTGACTCTGCATCTCCTGGGAGTACGGTCAGAGGTGACGGCGTCACCGCTTATCTCAAGGCCGGGCAAAGAGCAAGGTCGGGTGTATCAGATGATTGCAGAGTGTCTTCCTTGCAGAGCATCGAGTGACAGTCACTGACCATCCTGTGCAGTCTGATGGGGAAGAGCAAAGAGGATTGTGCTGCCCTGGTGCAATGTCCGGTCATCTCTGGCACCCACCATCCTGGGCAGCCCTTGTCCTTACTAAGACCCCGCGTGCTCATGACGGCTCTGGTCCTAGTAAGGCGATGGGCACTGAGAATGCGGGATGCAGAAGTGATGACTGGATGACACGGATGCAGGAGCAGATATTGACCTAACGTTCAAGATATGATTCTGCTTCTTCAAAAAATCCTCTAAGTTCCCTCATGATGCCTCAGAGGGGGCATCATGAAACCCCAGAGATCTGAGCCTGCTGAAGATTAGGGTGATGTTCAAGATGTGTGTGCAAATGTTTCCTTCACAGAAACGTTTCACATCGCTTCCTCCTTCTGGACGTTTCCTGCAACGTCTGGAGGAGCCATAGTGGGCTCTGTGTTCACCCCAATGGGCTCCGTGTGACTCTCGGCCCACTGCTCTTGTACTGGAGGGTGATGGTGAGAATCTGAAGATTAGAGTGATGTGCGAGGCGTTTCTATATGTTTCCTTCAGACGTGCTTCACTTCAACTTCCTGTCTGGAGTTTTCTTGCATAGTCTGGGGGAACCGTAATGGGCTACGAGTGACTCCCAGTCCATTGCTTTTGAACTGAAGGCTGATGGTGAGAACCTGCTGAAGATTAGGGTGATGTGCGAGGTGTTTCCATATGTTTCCTTCACACGTGTTTCACATCACTTCCTGTGTGGAGTTTTCTTGCATAGTCTGGGGGAACCGTAATGGGCTACGAGTGACTCCCAGTCCATTGCTTTTGAACTGAAGGCTGATGGTGAGAACCTGCTGAAGATTAGGGTGATGTGCGAGGTGTTTCCATATGTTTCCTTCACACGTGTTTCACATCACTTCCTGTGTGGAGTTTTCTTGCATAGTCTGGGGGAACCGTAATGGGCTTCGTGTGACTCCCAGTCCATTGCTCTTGAACTGGAGGATGATGGTAAGAACCTGCTGAAGATTAACGTGATGTGCAAGACGTTTGTGCAAGTGTTTCCTCCACAGACGCGTTTCACATCACTTCCCTCATCCGCAGGTTTCCTAGAAGTTGCAGGAAGTTTAGTAAATCGAAGTCTGTTCCTCATCCAGAACCCGCCCGTCCCCGTCTGTGGTAATCACTGTCTGTAAAACCCCCTCTGCCTGCCATTGCACAAGTCCTAATATGCAGCAAATCTGATCCGGATTTTTCCCTCTTGGAGCGAAACAATAAAGCCTCGGTCTTTCCTAAAAAAATTTAAAAAAACCCCAAACCTCCCTGTGCACAGCGCCCTATGGTGCGAGCGCTGAAGAATCCGCTGCAGAAGTGAGAACGGACGGGAAGCGAGAATCCACAGCAGACGTCGGCTTCCCTGCGAGAATCTTCCTGGGGTTTGTGTGATGTCGCCCCCGCTGCTTGTCCAGGTTCACACCGCACGTTTCCCGCTGCCGTTTGTCCTCGTTCCCTTGTATAATTCTTCGTTCACATGTGGAGTTTTCAGCCCCCAAAATTCATCTTCTAGAAGCGCTGTTCTCCTGCAATGTCACTCATCTGTGTGTCCCCCGCGTGCACCGACGTCCCGGGACCTGGCGGCCGCCTGCGCAGTGACGTGTGCGGCCTGTGGATGATCAGTATCTGACTGCGCTCATCCTGTTTATTCAGGTGCGAATGTGGCCGTTACTGGCCCCAGATGTGTGTGCAGAGCCCGGATCCTCCACCGGGGGGCGTCCTGCTGCCCAAACTACAGACCCACAGAAGAGTGAGCCCCCCAGTCACAGCCAGAGCTGCAGAAACAAACCGACTCTAGTCATGTGCAAAGCTGCAGTGAAAATCCTGCTGTGTCACAGCCAGAGCTGCAGAAACAAACCGACTCTAGTCATGTGCAAAGCTGCAGTGAAAATCCTGCTGTCACAGCCAGAGCTGCAGAAACAAACCGACTCTAGTCATGTGCAAAGCTGCAGTGAAAATCCTGCTGTCACAGCCAGAGCTGCAGAAACAAACCGACTCTAGTCATGTGCAAAGCTGCAGTGAAAATCCTGCTGTGTCACAGCCAGAGCTGTAGAAACAAACTGACTCTAGTCACATGCAAAGCTGCAGTGAAAATCCTGCTATGTCACAGCCAAAGCTGCAGAAACCAACCGACTCTAGTCACGTGCAAAGCTGCAGTGAAAATCCTGCTGTGTCACAGCCAGAGCTGCAGAAACCTACTGTAATCGCATCCTGTTCTTATACTCCAGTCACAGCCAAAGCTGCAGCAACACTTTGTGTATACTACTCTAGTCACCTCCAAAGCTGGAGTCGTAATAATGCTGTTTCACTCGAAATAAACGTAATCACATCCAAAGCTGAAGTCCAAAATCCTGCTTTTATACTCCAGTCACCAGCTAGAGCTGCAGAAACAAAATTGCTTTGTGAATACTACTCTAGTCACAGCCAAAGCTGCAGTCACGGTCCTGCTGTTATACGCCAATCAAATCCAGAGCTGCAGAAACAGACTTTTACTCTAGTTACAGCCAAAGCAGTATTCACAGTAGTGTTCAGCTGCTATACTCCAGTACTACCCAGAGCTGTAGAAGTAGTTTGACTTTGTGTATATTACCCTAGTCCCAGCCAAAGCTGCAGTCATAATTTTTCTGTTTTGTCCTGTTATGCAGAAGCAGTTCAACTGTTAGTCTAAGTTCACATTTGCGTTGTGCGCCGCAGCGTCGTCGCCGCAACGCACAACGCAAACAAAAACGCAGCAAAACGCATGCACATGCGGCCCCATGCGGCGCCAATGTTAAAGATAGGGCCGCACAACGCATGCGTTTTTTAAAAGGTCGGCGCCGCACAAAAAATCCAACATGTTGCGTTTGCCGCGCCCAGACAGGTGCGCCCTAACGCCGCATGCGGCGTAAAACGCAACACAACGCATGCACATGCGGCGCCAATGTTAAAGATAGGGCCGCACGACGCATGCGTTTTGTTGCGGCGACGCTGCGGCGCAAACCGCAAATGTGAACGTACCCTTACTTGGCACATAGTACTCCTATCACTTCCAAAGCTGCAGAAATACACTGGTACTCTAGTGCTAGCTAAAGCTGCAGCCACAGTTTTGCTCTTCTGGCCAATTCTCCAGTCACATCCAGGGCTGCAGTAATAGTTCTGCTGTTGCGTTCTGCATGTTGCCTTAGTCACATCCGGAGCTGCAATCGTTCACCGGTCCTGTCAGTCTGTGGGCACGCTCCGTTGCACGGCAGAGATGTAGTTACACGTTTGGTCACCACTAGGGGGAGCTCACTGCATGTAGATAGAGATCTGTGGTGAGAGCTCCCCCTAGTGGTGGCTGCAGGAAGACAGAATCTTATTTAAAGTGATTTTTGATCTCCTTAATCTCCGATCAGGCGGACAGTATCTCAGACGTGACCCTGGGATCTGCCTCCTGCTCTTCCACCTGCATGACTATTGTCTGTGAAGAAACCAGAATGGTGTGAAGACCGCAGGGCGCTGCTAATAATCCGGGACTGTCCGGCTAGAATTGTCTGCGCAGCTTGGGAAGTGACTGGAGTAGAAACCATGATACATCCTTTGAATGCTGCTCTTGTTGTGACTGGAGTAGAAGATATCATGACTTGTAAAGTATGTGCACATGGTGTGTAGCTTTCTGCGGTGACATCCCTGGGTGTGAGCGCCTTCGGTTACAGCGCTGGAGACCTGCGTGGGATGGGGGCATCCTGAAGGTTACAGTAATGAATATCCGCCCAGCTGGAACGTCTGCGCCAACATGAGGTCATTTACAGCACGATCCTGACCCTTCTATAAAGGGTTAACACAGGGCGGTGGTAGCGATGGACAGCAGCCGAATAAGTGCTGCAGAGTCACAAGCGTCAGACAGAAGTGATTGTAACGGACAGAAAGGAAAGTGGCTGCCGAAAAGAGAAATGTAAAGCAGCAGTGGCTGGTGACCGCCCGTCTCCTCCATCAGTATCTGGTGACCGCCCGTCTCCTCCATCAGTATCTGGTGACCGCCCGTCTCCTCCATCATCAGTATCTGGTGACCGCCCGTCACCTCCATCATCAGTATCTGGTGACCGCCCGTCTCCTCCATCATCAGTATCTGGTGACCACCCTTCACCTCCATCATCAGTATCTGGTGACCGCCCGTCACCTCCATCATCAGTATCTGGTGACCACCCTTCACCTCCATCATCAGTATCTGGTGACCGCCCGTCACCTCCATCATCAGTATCTGGTGACCGCCCGTCTCCTCCATCATCAGCATCTGGTGACCGCCCGTCACCTCCATCATCAGTATCTGGTGACCGCCCGTCTCCTCCATCATCAGCATCTGGTGACCGCCCGTCGCCTCCATCATCAGTATCTGGTGATCGCCCGTCACCTCCATCATCAGTATCTGGTGACCGCCCGTCACCTCCATGATCAGTATCTGGTGACCGCCCCTCACCTCCATCATTAGTATCTGGTGACCGCCCGTCACCTCTATCATCAGTATCTGGTGACCGCCCGTCTCCTCCATCATCAGTATCTGGTGACCACCCGTCTCCTCCATCATCAGTATCTGGTGACCACCCGTCTCCTCCATCATCAGTATCTGGTGACCGCCCGTCACCTCCATCATCAGTATCTGGTGACCGCCCCTCACCTCCATCATCAGTATCTGGTGATTGCCCGTCACCTCCATCATCAGTATCTGGTGATCGCCCGTCACCTCCATCATCAGTATCTGGTGACCGCCCGTCTCCTCCATCATCAGTATCTGGTGATCGCCCGTCACCTCCATCATCAGTATCTGGTGACCGCCCGTCTCCTCCATCATCAGTATCTGGTGACCGCCCGTCTCCTCCATCATCAGTATCTGGTGACCGCCCGTCACCTCCATCATCAGTATCTGGTGACCGCCCGTCACCTCCATCATCAGTATCTGGTGACCGCCCCTCACCTCCATCATCAGTATCTGGTGATTGCCCGTCACCTCCATCATCAGTATCTGGTGATCGCCCGTCACCTCCATCATCAGTATCTGGTGACCGCCCGTCTCCTCCATCATCAGTATCTGGTGATCGCCCGTCACCTCCATCATCAGTATCTGGTGACCGCCCGTCTCCTCCATCATCAGTATCTGGTGACCGCCCGTCTCCTCCATCATCAGTATCTGGTGACCGCCCGTCTCCTCCATCATCAGTATCTGGTGACCGCCCGTCACCTCCATCATTAGTATCTGGTGACCGCCCGTCTCCTCCATCATCAGTATCTGGTGACCGCCCGTCCCCTTCATCATCAGTATCTGGTGACCGCCCGTCACCTCCATCATCAGTATCTGGTGACCGCCCGTCACCTCCATCAGTACCTGGTGACCGCCCGTCTCCTCCATCATCAGTATCTGGTGACCGCCCGTCCCCTCCATCATTAGTATCTGGTGACCGCCCGCCCCCTCCATCATCAGTATCTGGTGACCGCCCGTCTCCTCCATCATCAGTATCTGGTGACCGCCCGTCCCCTCCATCATCAGTATCTGGTGACCGCCCGTCTCCTCCATCATCAGTATCTGGTGACCGCCCGTCCCCTCCATCATCAGTATCTGGTGACCGCCCGCCCCCTCCATCATCAGTATCTGGTGACCACCCGTCTCCTCCATCATCAGTATCTGGTGATCGCCCGTCCCCTTCATCATCAGTATCTGGTGACCGCCCGTCACCTCCATCATCAGTATCTGGTGACCGCCCGTCACCTCCATCATCAGTATCTGGTGACCGCCCGTCACCTCCATCAGTACCTGGTGACCTCCCGTCACCTCCATCATCAGTATCTGGTGACCGCCCGTCTCCTCCATCATCAGTATCTGGTGACCGCCCGCCCCCTCCATCATCAGTATCTGGTGACCGCCCGTCTCCTCCATCATCAGTATCTGGTGACCGCCCGTCTCCTCCATCATCAGTATCTGGTGACTGCCCGTCTCCTCCATCATCAGTATCTGGTGACCGCCCGTCTCCTCCATCATCAGTATCTGGTGACTGCCCGTCACCTCCATCATCAGTATCTGGTGACCGCTCGTCTCCTCCATCATCAGTATCTGGTGACCGCCCGCCCCCTCCATCATCAGTATCTGGTGACCGCCCGTCTCCTCCATCATCAGTATCTGGTGACCGCCCGTCACCTCCATCATCAGTATCTGGTGACCGCCCGTCTCCTCCATCATCAGTATCTGGTGACCGCCCGTCACCTCCATCATCAGTATCTGGTGACCGCCCGTCTCCTCCATCATCAGTATCTGGTGACCGCCTGTCACCTCCATCATCAGTATCTGGTGACCGCCCGTCTCCTCCATCATCAGTATCTGGTGACCGCCCGCCCCCTCCATCATCAGTATCTGGTGACCGCCCGCCCCCTCCATCATCAGTATCTGGTGACCGCCCGTCACCTCCATCATCAGTATCTGGTGACCGCCTGTCACCTCCATCATTAGTATCTGGTGACCGCCTGTCACCTCCATCATCAGTATCTGGTGACCGCCCGTCACCTCCATCATCAGTATCTGGTGACCGCCCGTCACCTCCATCATCAGTATCTGGTGACCGCCCGTCACCTCCATCAGTACCTGGTGACCGCCCGTCTCCTCCATCATCAGTATCTGGTGACCGCCCGTCACCTCCATCATCAGTATCTGGTGACTGCCCGTCTCCTCCATCATCAGTATCTGGTGACCGCCCGTCGCCTCCATCATCAGTATCTGGTGACCGCCCGTCCCCTCCATCATTAGTATTTGGTGACCGCCCGTCACCTCCATCATCAGTATCTGGTGACCACCCGTCACCTCCATCAGTACCTGGTGACCGCCCGTCTCCTCCATCATCAGTATCTGGTGACCGCCCGTCTCCTCCATCATCAGTATCTGGTGACCGCCCGTCACCTCCATCATCAGTATCTGGTGACTGCCCGTCTCCTCCATCATCAGTATCTGGTGACCGCCCGTCGCCTCCATCATCAGTATATAGTGACCACCCATCACCTCCATCATCAGTAGCTGGTGACCACCCATCACCTCCATCATCAGTAGCTGGTGACCGCCCGTCCCCTCCATCATTAGTATTTGGTGACCGCCCGTCACCTCCATCATCAGTATCTGGTGACCGCCCGTCCCCTCCATCATTAGTATTTGGTGACCGCCCGTCACCTCCATCATCAGTATCTGGTGACTGCCCGTCTCCTCCTTCATCAGTATCTGGTGACCGCCCGTCGCCTCCATCATCAGTATATAGTGACCACCCATCACCTCCATCATCAGTAGCTGGTGACCGCCCGTCTCCTCCATCATCAGTATCTGGTGATCGCCCGTCTCCTCCATCATCAGTATCTGGTGATCGCCCGTCACCTCCATCATCAGTATCTGGTGACCGCCCGTCACCTCCATCAGTATCTGGTGACCGCCCGTCACCTCCATCATCAGTATCTGGTGATCGCCTGTCTCCTCCATCATCAGTATCTGGAGACCGCCCGTCACCTCCATCATCAGTATCTGGTGACCGCCCGTCACCTCCATCAGTACCTGGTGACCACCCGTCTCCTCCATCATCAGTATCTGGTGACCGCCCGTCACCTCCATCATCAGTATCTGGAGACCGCCCGTCTCCTCCATCATCTGTATCTGGAGACCGCCCGTCTCCTCCATCATCTGTATCTGGAGACCGCCCGTCTCCTCCATCATCAGTATCTGGTGACCGCCCCTCACCTCCATCATCAGTATCTGGTGACCGCCCGTCTCCTCCATCGTCAGTATCTGGTGAGCGCCCGTCTCCTCCATCGTCAGTATCTGGTGACCGCCCATCTCCTCCATCGTCAGTATCTGGTGACCGCCTGTCACCTCCATCGTCAGTATCTGGTGACCGCCCGTCACCTCCATCATCAGTATCTGGTGACCGCCCGTCTCCTCCATCATCAGTATCTGGTGACCGCCCATCTCCTCCATCATTAGTATCTGGTGACCGCCCGTCTCCTCCATCGTCAGTATCTGGTGACCGCCCGTCACCTCCATCATCAGTATCTGGTGACCGCCCGTCGCCTCCATCATCAGTATATAGTGACCACCCATCACCTCCATCATCAGTATATAGTGACCACCCATCACCTCCATCATCAGTAGCTGGTGACCGCCCGTCTCCTCAATCATTAGTATTTGGTGACCGCCCGTCTCCTCCATCATCAGTATCTGGTGACTGCCTGTCACCTCCATCATCAGTATCTGGTGACTGCTCATCACCTCCATCATCAGTATCTGGTGACTGCTCATCACCTCCATCATCAGTATCTGGTGACCGCCCGTCTCCTCCATCATCAGTATCTGGTGATCGCCCGTCTCCTCCATCATCAGTATCTGGTGACCGCCCGTCACCTCCATCAGTATCTGGTGACCGCCCGTCTCCTCCATCATCAGTATCTGGTGATCGCCCGTTTCCTACATCATCAGTATCTGGAGACCGCCCGTCACCTCCATCATCAGTATCTGGTGACCGCCCGTCACCTCCATCATCAGTATCTGGTGACCGCCCGTCACCTCCATCATCAGTATCTGGTGACCGCCCCTCACCTCCATCATCAGTATCTGGTGATTGCCCGTCTCCTCCATCAGTATCTGGTGACCGCCCGTCTCCTCCATCATCAGTATCTGGTGATCGCCCGTTTCCTACATCATCAGTATCTGGAGACCGCCCGTCACCTCCATCATCAGTATCTGGTGACCGCCCGTCCCCTCCATCATCAGTATCTGGTGACCGCCCGTCACCTCCATCATCAGTATCTGGTGACCGCCCGTCACCTCCATCATCAGTATCTGGTGACCGCCCGTCACCTCCATCATCAGTATCTGGTGACCGCCTGTCTCCTCCATCATCAGTATCTGGTGACCGCCCCTCACCTCCATCATCAGTATCTGGTGACCGCCCATCTCCTCCATCATCAGTATCTGGTGACCGCCCCTCACCTCCATCATCAGTATCTGGTGATCGCCCGTCTCCTCCATCATCAGTATCTGGAGACCGCCCGTGACCTCCATCATCAGTATCTGGTGACCGCCCGTCACCTCCATCAGTATCTGGTGACCGCCCGTCTCCTCCATCATCAGTATCTGGTGACCGCCCGTCACCTCCATCATCAGTATCTGGTGACCGCCCGTCTCCTCCATCATCAGTATCTGGTGACCGCCCCTCACCTCCATCATCAGTATCTGGTGACCACCCGTCTCCTCCATCATCAGTATCTGGTGACCGCCCCTCACCTCCATCATCAGTATCTGGTGATCGCCCGTCTCCTCCATCATCAGTATCTGGAGACCGCCCGTCACCTCCATCATCAGTATCTGGTGACCGCCCGTCACCTCCATCAGTATCTGGTGACCGCCCGTTTCCTACATCATCAGTATCTGGAGACCGCCCGTCACCTCCATCATCAGTATCTGGTGACCGCCCGTCACCTCCATCAGTACCTGGTGACCACCCGTCTCCTCCATCATCAGTATCTGGTGACCGCCCGTCACCTCCATCATCAGTATCTGGTGACCGCCCATCTCCTCCATCATCAGTATCTGGTGACCGCCTGTCACCTCCATCATCAGTATCTGGTGACCGCCCGTCTCCTCCATCATCAGTATCTGGTGACCGCCCGTCACCTCCATCAGTTCCTTGTCACCACCCGTCTCCTCCATCATCAGTATCTGGTGACCGCCCGTCTCCTCCATCATCAGTATCTGGTGACCGCCTGTCTCCTCCATCATCAGTATCTGCTGACCGCCAGTCACCTCCATCATCAGTATCTGGTGACCGCCCATCACCTCCATCATCAGTATCTGGTGACCGCCCGTCACCTCCATCAGTACCTGGTGACCGCCCGTCTCCTCCATCATCAGTATCTGGTGACCGCCCGTCACCTCCATCATCAGTATCTGGTGACCGCCCGTCTCCTCCATCGTCAGTATCTGGTGACCGCCCGTCCCCTCCATCATCAGTATCTGGTGACCGCCCATCACCTCCATCATCAGTATCTGGTGACCGCCCGTCCCCTCCATCATCAGTATCTGGTGACCGCCCGTCCCCTCCATCATCAGTATCTGGTGACCGCCCATCTCCTCCATCATCAGTATCTGGTGACCGCCCGTCTCCTCCATCATCAGTATCTGGTGAGCGCCCGTCACCTCCATCATCAGTATCTGGTGACCGCCCGTCACCTCCATCATCAGTATATAGTGACCGCCCGTCTCCTCCATCATCAGTATCTGGTGACCGCCCGTCTCCTCCATCATCAGTATCTGGTGAGCGCCCGTCACCTCCATCATCAGTATCTGGTGAGCGCCCGTCACCTCCATCATCAGTATCTGGTGACCGCCCATCTCCTCCATCGTCAGTATCTGGTGACCGCCCATCTCCTCCATCGTCAGTATCTGGTGACCGCCCGTCTCCTCCATCATCAGTATCTGGTGACCGCCCATCTCCTCCATCATTAGTATCTGGTGACCGCCCGTCTCCTCCATCGTCAGTATCTGGTGACCGCCCATCACCTCCATCATCAGTATCTGGTGACCGCCCATCTCCTCCATCATCAGTATCTGGTGACCGCCCGTCACCTCCATCATCAGTATCTGGTGACCGCTCATCACCTCCATCATCAGTATCTGGTGACCGCCCGTCACCTCATTCATCAGTATCTGGTGACCACCCGTCTCCTCCATCATCAGTATCTGGTGACCGCCCGTCACCTCCATCAGTATCTGGTGACCGCCCGTCTCCTCCATCATCAGTATCTGGTGACCGCCCGTCACCTCCATCATCAGTATCTGGTGACCGCCCGTCTCCTCCATCATCAGTATCTGGTGACCGCCCCTCACCTCCATCATCAGTATCTGGTGACCACCCGTCTCCTCCATCATCAGTATCTGGTGACCGCCCCTCACCTCCATCATCAGTATCTGGTGATCGCCCGTCTCCTCCATCATCAGTATCTGGAGACCGCCCGTCACCTCCATCATCAGTATCTGGTGACCGCCCGTCACCTCCATCAGTATCTGGTGACCGCCCGTTTCCTACATCATCAGTATCTGGAGACCGCCCGTCACCTCCATCATCAGTATCTGGTGACCGCCCGTCACCTCCATCAGTACCTGGTGACCACCCGTCTCCTCCATCATCAGTATCTGGTGACCGCCCGTCACCTCCATCATCAGTATCTGGTGACCGCCCATCTCCTCCATCATCAGTATCTGGTGACCGCCTGTCACCTCCATCATCAGTATCTGGTGACCGCCCGTCTCCTCCATCATCAGTATCTGGTGACCGCCCGTCACCTCCATCATCAGTATCTGGTGACCGCCCATCTCCTCCATCATCAGTATCTGGAGACCGCCCGTCACCTCCATCATCAGTATCTGGTGACCGCCCGTCACCTCCATCAGTACCTGGTGACCACCCGTCACCTCCATCATCAGTATCTGGTGACCGCCCGTCACCTCCATCATCAGTATCTGGTGACCGCCCGTCTCCTCCATCATCAATATCTGGTGACCGCCCGTCTCCTCCATCATCAGTATCTGGTGACCGCCTGTCTCCTCCATCATCAGTATCTGCTGACCGCCAGTCACCTCCATCATCAGTATCTGGTGACCGCCCATCACCTCCATCATCAGTATCTGGTGACCGCCCGTCACCTCCATCAGTACCTGGTGACCGCCCGTCTCCTCCATCATCAGTATCTGGTGACCGCCCGTCACCTCCATCATCAGTATCTGGTGACCGCCCATCTCCTCCATCGTCAGTATCTGATGACCGCCCGTCTCCTCCATCGTCAGTATCTGGTGACCGCCCGTCCCCTCCATCATCAGTATCTGGTGACCGCCCATCACCTCCATCATCAGTATCTGGTGACCGCCCGTCCCCTCCATCATCAGTATCTGGTGACCGCCCGTCCCCTCCATCATCAGTATCTGGTGACCGCCCGTCTCCTCCATCATCAGTATCTGGCTGGTGACCGCCCGTCTCCTCCATCATCAGTATCTGGTGACCGCCCGTCTCCTCCATCATCAGTATCTGGTGAGCGCCCGTCACCTCCATCATCAGTATCTGGTGACCTCCCGTCTCCTCCATCATCAGTATCTGGTGACCGCTCGTCTCCTCCATCATCAGTATCTGGTGAGCGCCCGTCACCTCCATCATCAGTATCTGGTGAGCGCCCGTCACCTCCATCATCAGTATCTGGTGACCGCCCATCTCCTCCATCGTCAGTATCTGGTGACCGCCAATCTCCTCCATCATTAGTATCTGGTGACCGCCCGTCTCCTCCATCGTCAGTATCTGGTGACCGCCCATCACCTCCATCATCAGTATCTGGTGACCGCCCATCTCCTCCATCATCAGTATCTGGTGACCGCCCGTCACCTCCATCATCAGTATCTGGTGACCGCCCATCTCCTCCATCATCAGTATCTGGTGACCGCCCGTCACCTCATTCATCAGTATCTGGTGACCACCCGTCTCCTCCATCATCAGTTTCTGGTGAGCGCCCGTCTCCTCCATCATCAGTATCTGGTGACCGCCCGTCACCTCCATCATCAGTATCTGGTGACCGCCTGTCTCCTCCATCATCAGTATCTGGTGACCGCCCCTCACCTCCATCATCAGTATCTGGTGACCACCCGTCTCCTCCATCATCAGTATCTGGTGACCGCCCCTCACCTCCATCATCAGTATCTGGTGACCGCCCATCTCCTCCATCGTCAGTATCTGGTGACCGCCCGTCACCTCCATCATCAGTATCTGGTGACCGCCCGTCACCTCAATCATCAGTATCTGGTGACCGCCCGTCTCCTCCATCATCAGTATCTGGTGATCGCCCGTCTCCTCCATCATCAGTATCTGGTGACTGCCCGTCGCCTCCATCATCAGTAGCTGGTGACCGCCCGTCGCCTCCATCATCAGTATCTGGTTACCGCCCATCACCTCCATCATCAGTATCTGGTGACCGCCCATCACCTCCATCATCAGTATCGGGTGACCGCCCGTCTCCTCCATCATCAGTATCTGGTGACCGCCCGTCTCCTCCATCATCATTATCTGGTGACCGCCCGTCTCCTCCATCATCAGTATCTGGTGACCGCCCGTCTCCTCCATCATCAGTATCTGGTGACCGCCCGTCCCCTCCATCATCAGTATCTGGTGACCGCCCGTCTCCTCCATCATCAGTATCTGGTGACCGCCCGTCTCCTCCATCATCAGTATCTGGTGACCGCCCGTCTCCTCCATCATCAGTATCTGGTGAGCGCCCGTCACCTCCATCATCAGTATCTGGAGACCGCCCGTCTCCTCCATCATCAGTATATAGTGACCGCCCGTCTCCTCCATCATTAGTATCTGGAGACCGCCCGTCTCCTCCATCATTAGTATCTGGTGACTGCCCGTCTCCTCCATCATCAGTATCTGGTGACCGCCCATCTCCTCCATCATCAGTATCTGGTGACCTCACGTCTCCTCCATCATCAGTATCTGGTGACCGCCCGTCTCCTCCATCATCAGTATCTGGTGACCGCCCTTCTCCTCCATCATCAGTATCTGGTGACCGCCCGTCTCCTCCATCATCAGTATCTGGTGAGCGCCCGTCACCTCCATCATCAGTATCTGGTGAGCGCCCGTCACCTCCATCATCAGTATCTGGTGACCGCCCATCTCCTCCATCGTCAGTAACTGGTGACCGCCCATCTCCTCCATCGTCAGTATCTGGTGACCGCCCGTCTCCTCCATCATCAGTATCTGGTGACCGCCCATCTCCTCCATCATTAGTATCTGGTGACCGCCCGTCTCCTCCATCGTCAGTATCTGGTGACCGCCCATCACCTCCATCATCAGTATCTGGTGACCGCCCGTCTCCTCCATCGTCAGTATCTGGTGACCGCCCGTCACCTCCATCATCAGTATCTGGTGACCGCCCGTCACCTCATTCATCAGTATCTGGTGACTGCCCATCTCCTCCATCATCAGTATCTGGTGACCGCCCGTCACCTCATTTATCAGTATCTGGTGACCGCCCATCTCCTCCATCATCAGTATCTGGTGACTGCCCGTCTCCTCCATCATCAGTTTCTGGTGAGCGCCCGTCTCCTCCATCATCAGTATCTGGTGACTGCCCGTCTCCTCCATCATCAGTTTCTGGTGAGCGCCCGTCTCCTCCATCATCAGTATCTGGTGACCGCCCATCACCTCCATCATCAGTATCTGGTGATCGCCCGTCTCCTCCATCATCAGTATCTGGTGACCGCCCGTCTCCTCCATCATCAGTATCTGGTGATCGCCCGTCTCCTCCATCATCAGTATCTGGTGACCGCTCGTCACCTCCATCATCAGTATCTGGTGACTGCCCCTCACCTCCATCATCAGTATCTGGTGATCGCCCGTCTCCTCCATCATCAGTACCTGGTGACCGCCCGTCTCCTCCATCATCAGTATCTGGTGACCGCCCGTCTCCTCCATCATCAGTACCTGGTGACCGCCCGTCTCCTCCATCATCAGTATCTGGTGACCGCATATCGCCTCCATCATTAGTATCTGGTGACCGCCCGTCACCTCCATCATCAGTATCTGGTGACCGCCCGTCGCCTCCATCATTAGTATCTGGTGACCGCCCGTCACCTCCATCATCAGTATCTGGTGACCGCCCATCGCCTCCATCATTAGTATCTGGTGACCGCCCGTCACCTCCATCATCAGTATCTGGTGACCGCCCGTCGCCTCCATCATCAGTAGCTGGTGACCGCCCGTCGCCTCCATCATCAGTATCTGGTGACCGCCCATCACCTCCATCATCAGTATCTGGTGACCGCCCATCACCTCCATCATCAGTATCTGGTGACCGCCCGTCACCTCCATTATCAGTATCTGGTGACCGCCTGTCGCCTCCATCATCAGTAGCTCGTGACTGCCCGTCGCCTCCATCATCAGTATCTGGTGACCGCCCGTCGCCTCCATCATCAGTATCTGGTGACCGCCCGTCACCTCCATCATCAGTATCTGGTGACCGCCCGTCGCCTCCATCATCAGTATCTGGTGACCGCCCATCACCTCCATCATCAGTATCTGGTGACCGCCCATCACCTCCATCATCAGTATCTGGTGACCACCCGTCGCCTCCATCATCAGTATCTGGTGATCGCCCGTCTCCTCCATCATCAGTATCTGGTGACCGCCCATCACCTCCATCATCAGTATCTGGTGACCGCCCGTCTCCTCCATCATCAGTATCTGGTGACCGCCCATCTCCTCCATCATTAGTATCTGGTGACCGCCCGTCTCCTCCATCGTCAGTATCTGGTGACCGCCCGTCACCTCCATCATCAGTATCTGGTGACCGCCCGTCGCCTCCATCATCAGTATCTGGCGACCACCCATCACCTCCATCATCAGTATATAGTGACCACCCATCACCTCCATCATCAGTAGCTGGTGACCGCCCGTCACCTCCATCATCAGTATCTGGTGACCGCCCGTCTCCTCAATCATTAGTATTTGGTGACCGCTCATCACCTCCATCATCAGTATCTGGTGACCGCCCGTCTCCTCCATCATCAGTATCTGGTGACCGCCCGTCACCTCCATCATCAGTATCTGGTGACCACCCATCACCTCCATCATCAGTATATAGTGACCGCCCGTCTCCTCCATCATCAGTATCTGGTGACCGCCCGTCTCCTCCATCATCAGTATCTGGTGACCGCCCATCACCTCCATCATCAGTAGCTGGTGACCGCCCGTCACCTCCATCATCAGTATCTGGTGACCGCCCGTCTCCTCAATCATTAGTATTTGGTGACCGCTCATCACCTCCATCATCAGTATCTGGTGACCGCCCGTCTCCTCCATCATCAGTATCTGGTGACCGCCCGTCGCCTCCATCATCAGTAGCTCGTGACTGCCCGTCGCCTCCATCATCAGTATCTGGTGACCGCCCGTCGCCTCCATCATCAGTATCTGGTGACCGCCCATCACCTCCATCATCAGTATCTGGTGACCGCCCGTCGCCTCCATCATCAGTATCTGGTGACCGCCCATCTCCTCCATCATCAGTATCTGGTGACCGCCCATCACCTCCATCATCAGTATCTGGTGACCGCCCATCACCTCCATCATCAGTATCTGGTGACCGCCCATCACCTCCATCATCAGTATCTGGTGACCACCCGTCGCCTCCATCATCAGTATCTGGTGATCGCCCGTCTCCTCCATCATCAGTATCTGGTGACCGCCCATCACCTCCATCATCAGTATCTGGTGACCGCCCATCTCCTCCATCATTAGTATCTGGTGACCGCCCGTCTCCTCCATCGTCAGTATCTGGTGACCGCCCGTCACCTCCATCATCAGTATTTGGTTACCGCCCGTCGCCTCCATCATCAGTATCTGGTGACCGCCCGTCACCTCCATCATCAGTATCTGGTGACCACCCGTCTCCTCAATCATTAGTATTTGGTGACCACTCATCACCTCCATCATCAGTATCTGGTGACCGCCCGTCTCCTCCATCATCAGTATCTGGTGATCGCCCGTCTCCTCCATCATCAGTATCTGGTGACCGCCCATCACCTCGATCAGTATCTGGTGACCGCCCTTCACCTCCATCATCAGTATCTGGAGACCGCCCGTCACCTCCATCATCAGTATCTGGTGACCGCCCGTCACCTCGATCAGTATCTGGTGACCGCCCTTCACCTCCATCATCAGTATCTGGAGACCGCCCGTCACCTCCATCATCAGTATCTGGTGATCGCCCGTCTCCTCCATCATCAGTATCTGGTGACCGCCCGTCACCTCCATCATCAGTATCTGGTGACCGCCCGTCACCTCCATCAGTATCTGGTGACCGCCCGTCTCCTCCATCATCAGTATCTGGTGATCACCCGTTTCCTACATCATCAGTATCTGGAGACTGCCCGTCACCTCCATCATCAGTATCTGGTGACCGCCCGTCACCTCCATCATCAGTATCTGGTGACCGCCCGTCACCTCCATCATCAGTATCTGGTGACCGCCCCTCACCTCCATCATCAGTATCTGGTGATTGCCCGTCTCCTCCATCAGTATCTGGTGACCGCCCGTCTCCTCCATCATCAGTATCTGGTGATCGCCCGTTTCCTACATCATCAGTATCTGGAGACCGCCCGTCACCTCCATCATCAGTATCTGGTGACCCCCCGTCACCTCCATCATCAGTATCTGGTGACCGCCCGTCTCCTCCATCATCAGTATCTGGTGACCGCCCGTCACCTCCATCATCAGTATCTGGTGACTGCCCGTCGCCTCCATCATCAGTATCTGGTGACCGCCCATCACCTCCATCATCAGTATCTGGTGACCGCCCGTCTCCTCCATCATCAGTATCTGGTGACTGCCCGTCGCCTCCATCATCAGTATCTGGTGACCGCCCATCACCTCCATCATCAGTATCTGGTGATCGCCCATCACCTCCATCATCAGTATCTGGTGACCGCCCATCACCTTCATCATCAGTATCTGGTGACCGCCCATCACCTCCATCATCAGTATCTGGTGACCGCCCGTCTCCTCCATCATCAGTATCTGGTGACCGCCCATCACCTCCATCATCAGTATCTGGTGACCGCCCGTCACCTCCATCATCAGTATCTGATGACCGCCCCGTCTCCTCCATCATCAGTATCTGGTGACCGCCCATCACCTCCATCATCAGTATCTGGTGACCGCCCGTCACCTCCATCATCAGTATCTGATGACCGCCCCGTCTCCTCCATCATCAGTATCTGGTGACCGCCCATCACCTCCATCATCAGTATCTGGTGACCGCCCATCACCTCCATCATCAGTATCTGGTGACCGCCCGTCTCCTCCATCATCAGTATCTGGTGACCGCCCGTCACCTCCATCATCAGTATCTGGTGATCGCCCGTCTCCTCCATCATCAGTATCTGGTGACCACCCATCACCTCCATCATCAGTATCTGGTGACCGCCCATCTCCTCCATCATCAGTATCTGGTGATCGCCCGTCGCCTCCATCATCAGTATATAGTGGCCACCCATCACCTCCATCATCAGTATCTGATGACCGCCCCGTCTCCTCCATCATCAGTATCTAGTCTCCTCCATCATCAGTATCTGGTGACCGCCCATCACCTCCATCATCAGTATCTGGTGACCGCCCATCACATCCATCATCAGTATCTGGTGACCGCCCGTCTCCTCCATCATCAGTATCTGGTGACCGCCCATCACCGCCATCATCAGTATCTGGTGACTGCCCATCGCCTCCATCATCAGTATCTGGTGACCGCCCATCACCTCCATCATCAGTATCTGGTGACCGCCCGTCTCCTCCATCATCAGTATCTGGTGACTGCCCGTCGCCTCCATCATCAGTATCTGGTGACCGCCCATCACCTCCATCATCAGTATCTGGTGATCGCCCATCACCTCCATCATCAGTATCTGGTGACCGCCCATCACCTTCATCATCAGTATCTGGTGACCGCCCATCACCTCCATCATCAGTATCTGGTGACCGCCCGTCTCCTCCATCATCAGTATCTGGTGACCGCCCATCACCTCCATCATCAGTATCTGGTGACCGCCCGTCACCTCCATCATCAGTATCTGATGACCGCCCCGTCTCCTCCATCATCAGTATCTGGTGACCGCCCATCACCTCCATCATCAGTATCTGGTGACCGCCCGTCACCTCCATCATCAGTATCTGATGACCGCCCCGTCTCCTCCATCATCAGTATCTGGTGACCGCCCATCACCTCCATCATCAGTATCTTGTGACCGCCCATCACCTCCATCATCAGTATCTGGTGACCGCCCGTCTCCTCCATCATCAGTATCTGGTGACTGCCCGTCACCTCCATCATCAGTATCTGGTGATCGCCCGTCTCCTCCATCATCAGTATCTGGTGACCACCCATCACCTCCATCATCAGTATATAGTGACCACCCATCACCTCCATCATCAGTATCTGGTGACCGCCCATCTCCTCCATCATCAGTATCTGGTGATCGCCCGTCGCCTCCATCATCAGTATATAGTGACCACCCATCACCTCCATCATCAGTATCTGATGACCGCCCCGTCTCCTCCATCATCAGTATCTAGTCTCCTCCATCATCAGTATCTGGTGACCGCCCCTCACCTCCATCATCAGTATCTGGTGACCGCCCATCACCTCCATCATCAGTATCTGGTGACCGCCCGTCTCCTTCATCATCAGTATCTGGTGACCGCCCGTCCCCTCCATCGTCAGTATCTGGTGATTGCCCATCCCCTCCATCGTCAGTATCTGGTGACCACCCATCACCTCCATCATTAGTATCTGGTGACCGCCCGTCCTCTCCATCATCAGTATCTGGTGACCGCCCATCACCTCCATCGTCAGTATCTGGAGACCGCCCGTCACCTCCATCGTCAGTATCTGGTGATTGC
This sequence comes from Ranitomeya imitator, assembly GCF_032444005.1. Taxonomy (NCBI): domain Eukaryota; kingdom Metazoa; phylum Chordata; class Amphibia; order Anura; family Dendrobatidae; genus Ranitomeya; species Ranitomeya imitator. Next base: position 219,655,162 of record NC_091288.1, on the reverse strand, counting down.
CCATCCCCTCCATCGTCAGTATCTGGTGACCGCCCGTCACCTCCATCATTAGTATCTGGTGACCTCCCATCACCTCCATCGTCAGTATCTGGTGACCGCCCGTCCCCTCCATCGTCAGTATCTGGTGATTGCCCATCCCCTCCATCGTCAGTATCTGGTGACTGCCCGTCCCCTCCATCATTAGTATCTGATGACCTCCCATCACCTCCATCGTCAGTATCTGGTGACCGCCCGTCCCCTCCATCGTCAGTATCTGGTGACCGCCCGTCCCCTCCATCGTCAGTATCTGGTGACTGCCCGTCCCCTCCATCATTAGTATCTGGTGACCGCCCGTCTCCTCCATCATCAGTATCTGATGACCGCCCCGTCTCCTCCATCATCAGTATCTGGTGACCGCCCATCACCTCCATCATCAGTATCTGGTGACCGCCCGTCACCTCCATCATCAGTATCTGATGACCGCCCTGTCTCCTCCATCATCAGTATCTGGTGACCGCCCATCACCTCCATCATCAGTATCTGGTGACCGCCCATCACCTCCATCATCAGTATCTGGTGACCGCCCGTCTCCTCCATCATCAGTATCTGGTGACCGCCCGTCACCTCCATCATCAGTATCTGGTGATCGCCCGTCTCCTCCATCATCAGTATCTGGTGACCACCCATCACCTCCATCATCAGTATATAGTGACCACCCATCACCTCCATCATCAGTATCTGGTGACCGCCCATCTCCTCCATCATCAGTATCTGGTGATCGCCCGTCGCCTCCATCATCAGTATATAGTGACCACCCATCACCTCCATCATCAGTATCTGATGACCGCCCCGTCTCCTCCATCATCAGTATCTGGTCTCCTCCATCATCAGTATCTGGTGACCGCCCATCACCTCCATCATCAGTATCTGGTGACCGCCCATCACATCCATCATCAGTATCTGGTGACCGCCCGTCTCCTCCATCATCAGTATCTGGTGACCGCCCGTCACCGCCATCATCAGTATCTGGTGACTGCCCATCGCCTCCATCATCAGTATCTGGTGACCGCCCATCACCTCCATCATCAGTATCTGGTGACCGCCCGTCTCCTCCATCATCAGTATCTGGTGACTGCCCGTCGCCTCCATCATCAGTATCTGGTGACCGCCCATCACCTCCATCATCAGTATCTGGTGATCGCCCATCACCTCCATCATCAGTATCTGGTGACCGCCCATCACCTTCATCATCAGTATCTGGTGACCGCCCATCACCTCCATCATCAGTATCTGGTGACCGCCCGTCTCCTCCATCATCAGTATCTGGTGACCGCCCATCACCTCCATCATCAGTATCTGGTGACCGCCCATCACCTCCATCATCAGTATCTGGTGACCGCCCGTCACCTCCATCATCAGTATCTGATGACCGCCCCGTCTCCTCCATCATCAGTATCTGGTGACCGCCCATCACCTCCATCATCAGTATCTGGTGACCGCCCGTCACCTCCATCATCAGTATCTGATGACCGCCCCGTCTCCTCCATCATCAGTATCTGGTGACCGCCCATCACCTCCATCATCAGTATCTGGTGACCGCCCATCACCTCCATCATCAGTATCTGGTGACCGCCCGTCTCCTCCATCATCAGTATCTGGTGATCGCCCGTCTCCTCCATCATCAGTATCTGGTGACCACCCATCACCTCCATCATCAGTATATAGTGACCACCCATCACCTCCATCATCAGTATCTGGTGACCGCCCATCTCCTCCATCATCAGTATCTGGTGACCGCCCGTCGCCTCCATCATCAGTATATAGTGACCACCCATCACCTCCATCATCAGTATCTGATGACCGCCCCGTCTCCTCCATCATCAGTATCTAGTCTCCTCCATCATCAGTATCTGGTGACCGCCCCTCACCTCCATCATCAGTATCTGGTGACCGCCCATCACCTCCATCATCAGTATCTGGTGACCGCCCGTCTCCTCCATCATCAGTATCTGGTGACCGCCCGTCCCCTCCATCGTCAGTATCTGGTGATTGCCCATCCCCTCCATCGTCAGTATCTGGTGACCGCCCGTCACCTCCATCATTAGTATCTGGTGACCGCCCGTCCTCTCCATCATCAGTATCTGGTGATTGCCCATCCCCTCCATCGTCAGTATCTGGTGACCGCCCGTCACCTCCATCGTCAGTATCTGGTGACCGCCCGTCACCTCCATCATTAGTATCTGGTGACCGCCCGTCCTCTCCATCATCAGTATCTGGTGACCGCCCATCACCTCCATCGTCAGTATCTGGAGACCGCCCGTCACCTCCATCGTCAGTATCTGGTGATTGCCCATCCCCTCCATCGTCAGTATCTGGTGACCGCCCGTCACCTCCATCATTAGTATCTGGTGACCTCCCATCACCTCCATCGTCAGTATCTGGTGACCGCCCGTCCCCTCCATCGTCAGTATCTGGTGACCGCCCGTCCCCTCCATCGTCAGTATCTGGTGATTGCCCATCCCCTCCATCGTCAGTATCTGGTGACCGCCCGTCACCTCCATCGTTAGTATCTGGTGACCGCCCGTCCTCTCCATCATCAGTATCTGGTGACCGCCCATCACCTCCATCGTCAGTATCTGGAGACCGCCCGTCACCTCCATCATCAGTATCTGGTGACCGCCCGTCACCTCCATCATTAGTATCTGGTGACCGCCTGTCTCCTCCATCGTCAGTATCTGGTGACCGCCCGTCTCCTCCATCATCAGTATCTGGTGACCGCCCGTCCCCTCCATCGTCAGTATCTGGTGACCGCCCGTCCCCTCCATCGTCAGTATCTGGTGACTGCCCGTCCCCTCCATCATTAGTATCTGGTGACCGCCCGTCTCCTCCATCGTCAGTATCTGGTGACCACCCATCACCTCCATCATCAGTATCTGGTGACCGCCCGTCACCTCCATCATCAGTATCTGGTGACCGCCCGTCACCTCCATCATCAGTATCTGGTGACCGCCCGTCACCTCCATCATCAGTATCTGGTGACCGCCCGTCACCTCCATCATCAGTATCTGGTGACCGCCCGTCACCTCCATCATCAGTATCTGGTGACCGCCCGTCTCCTCCATCATCAGTATCTGGTGACCGCCCATCACCTCCATTATCAGTATCTGGTGACCGCCCGTCACCTCCATCATCAGTATCTGGTGACCGCCCGTCACCTCCATCATCAGTATCTGGTGACCGCCCATCACCTCCATCGTCAGTATCTGGTGACCGCCCGTCCCCTCCATCGTCAGTATCTGGTGATTGCCCATCCCCTCCATCGTCAGTATCTGGTGACCGCCCGTCACCTCCATCATTAGTATCTGGTGACCGCCCGTCCTCTCCATCATCAGTATCTGGTGACCGCCCATCACCTCCATCGTCAGTATCTGGAGACCGCCCGTCACCTCCATCATCAGTATCTGGTGACCGCCCGTCCCCTCCATCGTCAGTATCTGGTGACTGCCCGTCCCCTCCATCATTAGTATCTGGTGACCGCCCGTCTCCTCCATCGTCAGTATCTGGTGACTGCCCGTCCCCTCCATCATCAGTATCTGGTGACCGCCCGTCTCCTCCATCGTCAGTATCTGGTGACCGTCCGTCCCCTCCATCGTCAGTATCTGGTGACCGCCCGTCACCTCCATCATCAGTATCTGGTGACCGCCCGTCACCTCCATCATCAGTATCTGGTGACCGCCCGTCTCCTCCATCATCAGTATCTGGTGACCGCCCATCACCTCCATCATCAGTATCTGGTGACCGCCCGTCACCTCCATCATCAGTATCTGGTGACCGCCCGTCACCTCCATCATCAGTATCTGGTGATCGCCCGTCTCCTCCATCATCAGTATCTGGTGACTGCCCGTCCCCTCCATCATTAGTATCTGGTGACCGCCCGTCTCCTCCATCGTCAGTATCTGGTGACCGTCCGTCCCCTCCATCGTCAGTATCTGGTGACCGTCTGTCTCCTCCATCGTCAGTATCTGGTGACCGCCCGTCCCCTCCATCGTCAGTATCTGGTGACTGCCCGTCCCCTCCATCATTAGTATCTGGTGACCGCCCGTCTCCTCCATCGTCAGTATCTGGTGACCGTCCGTCCCCTCCATCGTCAGTATCTGGTGACCGCCCGTCACCTCCATCATCAGTATCTGGTGACCGCCCGTCACCTCCATCATCAGTATCTGGTGACCGCCCGTCTCCTCCATCATCAGTATCTGGTGACCGCCCATCACCTCCATCATCAGTATCTGGTGACCGCCCGTCACCTCCATCATCAGTATCTGGTGACCGCCCGTCACCTCCATCATCAGTATCTGGTGACCGCCCGTCTCCTCCATCATCAGTATCTGGTGACCGCCCATCACCTCCATCATCAGTATCTGGTGACTGCCCGTCTCCTCCATCATCAGTATCTGGTGACCACCCATCACCTCCATCATCAGTATCTGGTGACTGCCCGTCTCTTCCATCATCAGTATCTGGTGACCTCCCGTCTCCTCCATCATCAGTATCTGGTGACCGACCGTCTCCTCCATCATCAGTATCTGGTGACCGCCCGTCTCCTCCATCATCAGTATCTGGTGACCGCCCGTCTCCTCCATCATCAGTATCTGGTGACTGCCCGTCTCCTCCATCATCAGTATCTGGTGACCGCCCGTCTCCTCCATCATCAGTATCTGGTGACTGCCCGTCTCTTCCATCATCAGTATCTGGTGACCGCCCGTCTCCTCCATCATCAGTATCTGGTGACTGTCCGTCTCCTCCATCATCAGTATCTGGTGACCTCCCGTCTCTTCCATCATCAGTATCTGGTGACCTCCCGTCACCTCCATCATCAGTATCTGGTGACCGCCCGTCTCCTCCATCATCAGTATCTGGTGACCGCCCGTCTCCTCCATCATCAGTATCTGGTGACCTCCCGTCTCTTCCATCATCAGTATCTGGTGACCTCCCGTCTCCTTCATCATCAGTATCTGGTGACCGCCCGTCTCCTCCATCATTAGTATCTGGTGACCGCCCATCACCTCCATCATCAGTATCTGGTGACTGCCCGTCACCTCCATCATCAGTATCTGGTGACCGCCCGTCACCTCCATCATCAGTATCTGGTGACCGCCCGTCACCTCCATCATCAGTATCTGGTGACCGCCCCTCACCTCCATCATCAGTATCTGGTGACCGCCCGTCTCCTCCATCATCAGTATCTGGTGACTGCCCGTCTTCTCCATCATCAGTATCTGGTGACCGCCCGTCTCCTCCATCATCAGTATCTGGTGACCGCCCGTCTCCTCCATCATCAGTATCTGGTGACTGCCCGTCCCCTCCATCATCAGTATCTGGTGACCGCCCGTCCCCTCCATCATTAGTATCTGGTGACCGCCCGTCTCCTCCATCATCAGTATCTGGTGACCGCCCGTCACCTCCATCATCAGTATCTGGTGACCTCCCGTCTCCTCCATCATCAGTATATAGTGACCTCCCGTCTCCTCCATCATCAGTATCTGGTGACCGCCCATCACCTCCATCATCAGTATCTGGTGACCGCCCGTCACCTCCATCATCAGTATCTGGTGACCGCCCGTCTCCTCCATCATCAGTATCTAGTGACCGCCCGTCACCTCCATCATCAGTATCTGGTGACCTCCCGTCTCTTCCATCATCAGTATCTGGTGACCTCCCGTCTCCTCCATCATCAGTATCTGGTGACCGCCCATCACCTCCATCGTCAGTATCTGGTGACCGCCCGTCCCCTCCATCGTCAGTATCTGGTGATTGCCCATCCCCTCCATCGTCAGTATCTGGTGACCGCCCGTCACCTCCATCATTAGTATCTGGTGACCGCCCGTCCTCTCCATCATCAGTATCTGGTGACCGCCCATCACCTCCATCGTCAGTATCTGGAGACCGCCCGTCACCTCCATCATCAGTATCTGGTGACCGCCCGTCCCCTCCATCGTCAGTATCTGGTGACTGCCCGTCCCCTCCATCATTAGTATCTGGTGACCGCCCGTCTCCTCCATCGTCAGTATCTGGTGACTGCCCGTCCCCTCCATCATCAGTATCTGGTGACCGCCCGTCTCCTCCATCGTCAGTATCTGGTGACCGTCCGTCCCCTCCATCGTCAGTATCTGGTGACCGCCCGTCACCTCCATCATCAGTATCTGGTGACCGCCCGTCACCTCCATCATCAGTATCTGGTGACCGCCCGTCTCCTCCATCATCAGTATCTGGTGACCGCCCATCACCTCCATCATCAGTATCTGGTGACCGCCCGTCACCTCCATCATCAGTATCTGGTGACCGCCCGTCACCTCCATCATCAGTATCTGGTGATCGCCCGTCTCCTCCATCATCAGTATCTGGTGACTGCCCGTCCCCTCCATCATTAGTATCTGGTGACCGCCCGTCTCCTCCATCGTCAGTATCTGGTGACCGTCCGTCCCCTCCATCGTCAGTATCTGGTGACCGTCTGTCTCCTCCATCGTCAGTATCTGGTGACCGCCCGTCCCCTCCATCGTCAGTATCTGGTGACTGCCCGTCCCCTCCATCATTAGTATCTGGTGACCGCCCGTCTCCTCCATCGTCAGTATCTGGTGACCGTCCGTCCCCTCCATCGTCAGTATCTGGTGACCGCCCGTCACCTCCATCATCAGTATCTGGTGACCGCCCGTCACCTCCATCATCAGTATCTGGTGACCGCCCGTCTCCTCCATCATCAGTATCTGGTGACCGCCCATCACCTTCATCATCAGTATCTGGTGACCGCCCGTCACCTCCATCATCAGTATCTGGTGACCGCCCGTCACCTCCATCATCAGTATCTGGTGACCGCCCGTCTCCTCCATCATCAGTATCTGGTGACCGCCCATCACCTCCATCATCAGTATCTGGTGACTGCCCGTCTCCTCCATCATCAGTATCTGGTGACCACCCATCACCTCCATCATCAGTATCTGGTGACTGCCCGTCTCTTCCATCATCAGTATCTGGTGACCTCCCGTCTCCTCCATCATCAGTATCTGGTGACCGACCGTCTCCTCCATCATCAGTATCTGGTGACCGCCCGTCTCCTCCATCATCAGTATCTGGTGACCGCCCGTCTCCTCCATCATCAGTATCTGGTGACTGCCCGTCTCCTCCATCATCAGTATCTGGTGACCGCCCGTCTCCTCCATCATCAGTATCTGGTGACCGCCCGTCTCCTCCATCATCAGTATCTGGTGACCGCCCGTCTCCTCCATCATCAGTATCTGGTGACTGCCCGTCTCCTCCATCATCAGTATCTGGTGACCGCCCGTCTCCTCCATCATCAGTATCTGGTGACTGCCCGTCTCTTCCATCATCAGTATCTGGTGACCGCCCGTCTCCTCCATCATCAGTATCTGGTGACTGTCCGTCTCCTCCATCATCAGTATCTGGTGACCTCCCGTCTCTTCCATCATCAGTATCTGGTGACCTCCCGTCACCTCCATCATCAGTATCTGGTGACCGCCCGTCTCCTCCATCATCAGTATCTGGTGACCGCCCGTCTCCTCCATCATCAGTATCTGGTGACCGCCCGTCTCCTCCATCATCAGTATCTGGTGACCTCCCGTCTCTTCCATCATCAGTATCTGGTGACCTCCCGTCTCCTTCATCATCAGTATCTGGTGACCGCCCGTCTCCTCCATCATTAGTATCTGGTGACCGCCCATCACCTCCATCATCAGTATCTGGTGACTGCCCGTCACCTCCATCATCAGTATCTGGTGACCGCCCGTCACCTCCATCATCAGTATCTGGTGACCGCCCGTCACCTCCATCATCAGTATCTGGTGACCGCCCGTCACCTCCATCATTAGTATCTGGTGACCGCCCCTCACCTCCATCATCAGTATCTGGTGACCGCCCGTCTCCTCCATCATCAGTATCTGGTGACTGCCCGTCTTCTCCATCATCAGTATCTGGTGACCGCCCGTCTCCTCCATCATCAGTATCTGGTGACCGCCCGTCTCCTCCATCATCAGTATCTGGTGACCGCCCGTCTCCTCCATCATCAGTATCTGGTGACTGCCCGTCCCCTCCATCATCAGTATCTGGTGACCGCCCGTCCCCTGCATCATTAGTATCTGGTGACCGCCCGTCTCCTCCATCATCAGTATCTGGTGACCGCCCGTCACCTCCATCATCAGTATCTGGTGACCACCCGTCTCCTCCATCATCAGTATCTGGTGACTGCCCGTCTCCTCCATCATCAGTATCTGGTGACCACCCATCACCTCCATCATCAGTATCTGGTGACTGCCCGTCTCCTCCATCATCAGTATCTGGTGACCACCCATCACCTCCATCATCAGTATCTGGTGACTGCCCGTCTCCTCCATCATCAGTATCTGGTGACCACCCATCACCTCCATCATCAGTATCTGGTGACTGCCCGTCTCTTCCATCATCAGTATCTGGTGACCTCCCGTCTCCTCCATCATCAGTATCTGGTGACCGACCGTCTCCTCCATCATCAGTATCTGGTGACCGCCCGTCTCCTCCATCATCAGTATCTGGTGACCGCCCGTCTCCTCCATCATCAGTATCTGGTGACTGCCCGTCTCCTCCATCATCAGTATCTGGTGACCGCCCGTCTCCTCCATCATCAGTATCTGGTGACCGCCCGTCTCCTCCATCATCAGTATCTGGTGACCGCCCGTCTCCTCCATCATCAGTATCTGGTGACCGCCCGTCTCCTCCATCATCAGTATCTGGTGACTGCCCGTCTCTTCCATCATCAGTATCTGGTGACCGCCCGTCTCCTCCATCATCAGTATCTGGTGACTGTCCGTCTCCTCCATCATCAGTATCTGGTGACCTCCCGTCTCTTCCATCATCAGTATCTGGTGACTGCCCGTCTCTTCCATCATCAGTATCTGGTGACCGCCCGTCTCCTCCATCATCAGTATCTGGTGACTGTCCGTCTCCTCCATCATCAGTAGCTGGTGACCGCCCGTCACCTCCATCATTAGTATCTGGTGACCGCCCGTCCCCTCCATCGTCAGTATCTGGTGACCGCCCGTCACCTCCATCATCAGTAGCTGGTGACCGCCCGTCTCCTCCATCATTAGTATCTGGTGACCGCCCGTCACCTCCATCATTAGTATCTGGTGACCGCCCGTCCCCTCCATCGTCAGTATCTGGTGACCGCCCGTCACCTCCATCATCAGTAGCTGGTGACCGCCCGTCTCCTCCATCATCAGTATCTGGTGACCGCCCGTCACCTCCATCATCAGTATCTGGTGACCGCCCGTCTCCTCCATCATCAGTATCTGGTGACCGCCCGTCTCCTCCATCATTAGTATCTGGTGACCGCCCGTCACCTCCATCATTAGTATCTGGTGACCGCCCGTCCCCTCCATCGTCAGTATCTGGTGACCGCCCGTCACCTCCATCATCAGTATCTGGTGACCACCCGTCACCTCCATCATCAGTATCTGGTGACCACCCGTCTCCTCCATCATCAGTATCTGGTGACCGCCCGTCCCCTCCATCATCAGTATCTGGTGACCACCCGTCACCTCCATCATCAGTATCTGGTGACCACCCGTCACCTCCATCATCAGTATCTGGTGACCGCCCGTCTCCTCCATCATTAGTATCTGGTGACCGCCCGTCACCTCCATCATTAGTATCTGGTGACCGCCCGTCCCCTCCATCGTCAGTATCTGGTGACCGCCCGTCACCTCCATCATCAGTATCTGGTGACCACCCGTCACCTCCATCATCAGTATCTGGTGACCACCCGTCTCCTCCATCATCAGTATCTGGTGACCGCCCGTCCCCTCCATCATCAGTATCTGGTGACCACCCGTCACCTCCATCATCAGTATCTGGTGACCACCCGTCACCTCCATCATCAGTATCTGGTGACCGCCCGTCCCCTCCATCATCAGTATCTGGTGACCGCCCGTCTCCTCCATCGTCAGTATCTGGTGACCGCCCGTCACCTCCATCATCAGTATCTGGTGACCGCCCGTCTCCTCCATCATCAGTATCTGGTGACCACCCGTCTCCTCCATCATCAGTATCTGGTGACCGCCCGTCACCTCCATCATCAGTATCTGGTGACCACCCGTCACCTCCATCATCAGTATCTGGTGACCACCCGTCACCTCCATCATCAGTATCTGGTGACCGCCCGTCCCCTCCATCATCAGTATCTGGTGACCGCCCGTCTCCTCCATCGTCAGTATCTGGTGACCGCCCGTCTCCTCCATCATCAGTATCTGGTGACCGCCCGTCTCCTCCATCGTCAGTATCTGGTGACCGCCCGTCACCTCCATCATCAGTATCTGGTGACCGCCCGTCTCCTCCATCGTCAGTATCTGGTGACTGTCCGTCTCCTCCATCATCAGTATCTGGTGACCGCCCGTCTCCTCCATCATCAGTATCTGGTGACCGCCCGTCTCCTCCATCGTCAGTATCTGGTGACCGCCCGTCTCCTCCATCGTCAGTATCTGGTGACCGCCCGTCACCTCCATCATCAGTATCTGGTGACCGCCCGTCTCCTCCATCGTCAGTATCTGGTGACCGCCCGTCACCTCCATCATCAGTATCTGATGACCGCCCGTCACCTCCATCATCAGTATCTGGTGACCGCCCGTCTCCTCCATCATCAGTATCTGATGACCGCCCGTCACCTCCATCATCAGTATCTGGTGATCGCCCGTCTCCTCCATCATCAGTATCTGGTAACCACCCATCACCTCCATCATCAGTATCTGGTGACCGCCCGTCACCCCCATCATCAGTAGCTGGTGACCGCCCGTCTCCTCCATCATCAGTATCTGGTGATCGCCCGTCACCTCCATCATCAGTATCTGGTAACCACCCATCACCTCCATCATCAGTATCTGGTGACCGCCCATCACCCCCATCATCAGTATCTGGTGACCGCCCGTCTCCTCCATCATCAGTATCTGGTGATCGCCCGTCACCTCCATCATTAGTATCTGGTGACCGCCCGTCTCCTCCATCATCAGTATCTGGTGACCGCCCGTCACCTCCATCATCAGTAGCTGGTGACCGCCCGTCACCTCCATCATCAGTAGCTGGTGACCGCCCGTCACCTCCATCATTAGTATCTGGTGACCGCCCGTCTCCTCCATCATCAGTATCTGGTGACCGCCCGTCACCTCCATCATCAGTATCTGGTGACCGCCCGTCACCCCCATTATCAGTAGCTGGTGACCGCCCGTCACCTCCATCATTAGTATCTGGTGACCGCCCGTCCCCTCCATCGTCAGTATCTGGTGACCGCCCGTCTCCTCCATCATCAGTATCTGGTGACCGCCCGTCACCTCCATCATCAGTATCTGGTGACCGCCCGTCCCCTCCATCATTAGTAGCTGGTGACCGCCCGTCACCTCCATCATCAGTAGCTGGTGACCGCCCGTCTCCTCCATCATCAGTATCTGGTGACCGCCCGTCTCCTCCATCATCAGTATCTGGTGACCGCCCGTCTCCTCCATCATTAGTATCTGGTGACCGCCCGTCCCCTCCATCGTCAGTATCTGGTGACCGCCCGTCTCCTCCATCATCAGTATCTGGTGACCGCCCGTCACCTCCATCATCAGTAGCTGGTGACCGCCCGTCACCTCCATCATCAGTAGCTGGTGACCGCCCGTCACCTCCATCATCAGTATCTGGTGACCGCCCGTCGCCTCCATCATCAGTATCTAGTCTCCTCCATCATCAGTATCTGGTGACCGCCCGTCGCCTCCATCATCAGTATCTAGTCTCCTCCATCATCAGTATCTGGTGACCGCCCGTCACCTCCATCATCAGTATCTGGTAACCACCCATCACCTCCATCATCAGTATCTGGTAACCACCCATCACCTCCATCATCAGTATCTGGTGACCGCCCGTCACCTCCATCATTAGTATCTGGTGACCGCCCGTCTCCTCCATCATCAGTAGCTGGTGACCGCCCGTCACCTCCATCATCAGTATCTGGTGACCGCCCGTCTCCTCCATCATCAGTATCTGGTGACCGCCCGTCACCTCCATCATCAGTAGCTGGTGACCGCCCGTCACCTCCATCATCAGTAGCTGGTGACCGCCCGTCTCCTCCATCATCAGTAGCTGGTGACCGCCCGTCACCTCCATCATCAGTAGCTGGTGACCGCCCGTCACCTCCATCATTAGTATCTGGTGACCGCCCGTCTCCTCCATCATCAGTAGCTGGTGACCGCCCGTCACCTCCATCATCAGTAGCTGGTGACCGCCCGTCACCTCCATCATCAGTAGCTGGTGACCGCCCGTCTCCTCCATCATCAGTAGCTGGTGACCGCCCGTCACCTCCATCATCAGTAGCTGGTGACCGCCCGTCACCTCCATCATTAGTATCTGGTGACCGCCCGTCCCCTCCATCGTCAGTATCTGGTGACCGCCCGTCACCTCCATCATTAGTATCTGGTGACCGCCCGTCTCCTCCATCATCAGTAGCTGGTGACCGCCCATCACATAACTCGTTAATTTTACATATAGAGGGGTATTATAGCAATTGATCACATGATAAAAATAGCCCCCAAAGATAAATAAAATCTAACTTTTAATATAACCTTTAAAAACGGGACATGCAACAACCACAAACACCACACACACATAAAGGAGCACCCTAACAAACCGTATAGATGAACCCTGGTCTGTAGCTGCCTATCAGCGGGGGTTGGCACCCTATATACCCCCACGAGAGTGGTGCCCCCGCTCAATGGTGGCTGACCCTATTCTCCTATTGTGCCCACTGATACTTTCACAACATGGAAGGATAGTGCCAGCAGTATAGATCAGAGAACCAGGCAGTGCGTCTATAAATCAGGAAGAGGGAATATACAGTAGTGCCTCTACGATAAAGATATTAATCAAAACAGGCTTGACACAATTAAATACCCCCTCTCTAAACTGAACCTCCGCTGTACCCGGCCTATCGGCGGAGGTTGGCACCCTACTTGTGCTTGCAATGTCCAAAAGTAGGAAAAAAAGTCGCACTCGCCCTCCGATTGTGTCCTTTATTCAATCATGGAGCAGCAGGTTCAGGGGGAGGAGAGTGGGGACTTCAGGACCCCGCTGGTCTGTGTTTGAATAAAGGACACTTTTAATCGGAGGGTGAGTGCGACCTTTTTTTTCTATTTTTGGACATTGCAAGCACAATTGTTTCCTCGTTATGCACCTGTACACTGAAGCTTGATGGTGTTTTGCTGATCAGACAGAATATAGCTGCTTTTACCATGTAGCAGAGGGATTGCCAGCATTAAAACCAAGAGGTCTACAAGTGTGTCCCTGGTGTCCTTAGACAGCTGTTTGGTTTTGGCCATGGTGGAAGGGTTGGAGTGTGATTGAGTCTGTGGACAGGTGTCTTTTATACAGGTAACGAGATCAAACAGGTGCAATTAATCCAGGTAATGAGTGCAGAGTAGAAGGGCTTCTTACAGAAAAACTAACAGGTTTGTGAGAGGCAGAATTCTTGCACCAGTTTGGCTCCTCCTTGGGTACAATTTCCAGAAGGCGCTTTGTTCATCTGAATTATACACAAGTACAAACAAGATGGGAATGTCCAGCCATCACACCGCTCAGGAAGGAGATGGGTTCTGTGTCCCAGAGATGAACGTGCTTTGCTCCGACATGTGCATATCAACCCAAGGACAGAAGCAAAAGACTTTGGGAAGATGATGGTGGAAGCTGGTAAGATTGTGTCAATATCCACAGTGAAACAAGCACTGTACCAACATGGACTGAAAGGCCGCTCTGCCAGGAAGAAGCCATTACTCCAAAAGAAACATAAAAAAAGCCAGATTATTGTTTGTAAATGCACACAGGAACAAAGACCTTAATTTCTGGAGACCTGTCCTGTGGTCTAATGAAACTGAAATCGAACTTTTTTGGGCATAATGACCATCGTTACGTTTTGAGGAAAAAGGGAGAAGCTTGGAAGCCTAAGAACACCATCCCCACTGTGAAACACGGTGGTGGCAGCATCATGTTGTCGGGTTGTTCTGCTGCAGGAGGGACTGGTGAACTTCACAAAATAGATGGCATCATGAGAAAAAAAGAGCATGTGGCAACACTGAAGCAACATCTCAAAGACATCAGCCAGGAAGCTAAAGCTTGGGTGGAAATGGGTCTTCCAAATGGACAATGACCCGAAGCATACTGCCAACATGGTAAAGGGGCTTCAGGATAACAAAGTCAATGTGTTGGAGCGGCCATCGCAAAGCCCTGATCTCAGTCCTATGGAAATGTATGAGCAAAGCTGAAAAGGCCGGTGCGAGCAAGGCGACCTACAACCCTGGACCAGTTACACCAGTGTTGTCAGGAGGAAACGGCCCAAATTCCAACCAACTATAGTGAGAAGCTTGTGGAAGGAGATCCCAAACGTCTAACCGAAGTCATTCAGTGTAAGGGCAATGGCACCAAATACTAATGAAATGGAGGGACACATATGACTTTGCAGTAAGTAATAAAAAATGCCTTAAAACGTTCTCTCTCTCTCTCTCACTATTCTGGCATTTGGCAAATATTAATAATTATGGTAATCCTAATTGTCCTAAAGGGAAAGATTTATTCTGATTTCATGTCAGACGTTGGGAACAACCTGCAGATGTGTCTTTCTGTATAGTGGATGGAAATTTCTGGTGCTGGCTCTGTCCCCGGGTCGTAGCAGGATCCATTCGATCTCCGTCACTCCTGGATATTGGGTAATAACAAGGAATGTTCCAGAGAATCTCAATACCTGGAAGAGCTCAGAACAGTCCCTCAGATAACCGCTCTGCTTGTGTCTGATTACGGGGTCAGTCCCGGTCGCTCCACACGTCCCTGCTCTGTGATAACATCTACATGTTGCATAACTGGAGGTATTAAAGGGTTTAAGTCCATGTGTTAAAGGGGCAGTCCAGGATTAGCAGTAATAGTCTGATTTGTATTCCCACATAATGCTGACCTTCAATTCCAAACATCACAATGGACAGGAGCGGCGCGGATTTTATTTAAAAAAAATAATAAAATAAAGCAAATTCCTTTTTCTGGACAATCCCTTTAAGGTATTTTCAGATGTCTGTGAACTGGGATTCAGCTAAATACCAGGAGTGCTGGCAATTAAGAAACCATCTGCACTCGCATGTGCACATCAGGCAGAGCGATGTCACCAGGGAGCGATGTCACCAGGGAGTGATGTCACCAGAGAGCGATGTCACCAGGGAGCGATGTCACCAGGGAGTGATGTCACCAGGGAGTGATATCACCAGGGAGTGATGTCACCAGAGAGCGATGTCACCAGGGAGTGATGTCACCAGAGAGTGATGTCACCAGGGAGTGATGTCACCAGGGAGTGATGTCACCAGGGAGCGATGTCACCAGGGAGCGATGTCACCAGGGAGCGATGTCACCAGGGAGTGATGTCACCAGGGAGTGATATCACCAGGGAGCGATATCACCAGGGAGTGATGTCACCAGGGAGTGATGTCACCAGAGAGCGATATCACCAGGGAGTGATGTCACCAGAGAGCGATGTCACCAGGGAGCGATGTCACCAGGGAGTGATGTCACCAGAGAGCGATGTCACCAGAGAGAGATATCACCAGGGAGTGATGTCACCAGGGAGTGATGTCACCAGAGAGAGATGTCACCAGGGAGTGATGTCACCAGAGAGCGATGTCACCAGGGAGCGATGTCACCAGGGAGTGATGTCACCAGAGAGCGATGTCACCAGGGAGTGATGTCACCAGGGAGTGATGTCACCAGGGAGTGATGTCACCAGAGAGCGATGTCACCAGAGAGCGATGTCACCAGGGAGCGATGTCACCAGGGAGCGATGTCACCAGAGAGCGATGTCACCAGGGAGTGATGTCACCAGGGAGTGATGTCACCAGGGAGCGATGTCACCAGAGAGCGATGTCACCAGGGAGCGATGTCACCAGGGAGCGATGTCACCAGGGAGTGATATCACCAGGGAGCGATATCACCAGGGAGTGATGTCACCAGGGAGTGATGTCACCAGGGAGTGATATCACCAGGGAGTGATGTCACCAGGGAGTGATGTCACCAGGGAGTGATGTCACCAGAGAGCGATGTCACCAGGGAGTGATGTCACCAGAGAGTGATGTCACCAGGGAGTGATGTCACCAGGGAGTGATGTCACCAGGGAGCGATGTCACCAGGGAGCGATGTCACCAGGGAGTGATGTCACCAGGGAGTGATATCACCAGGGAGCGATATCACCAGGGAGTGATGTCACCAGGGAGTGATGTCACCAGAGAGCGATGTCACCAGGGAGTGATGTCACCAGGGAGTGATGTCACCAGAGAGCGATGTCACCAGGGAGTGATGTCACCAGGGAGTGATGTCACCAGAGAGCGATATCACCAGGGAGTGATGTCACCAGGGAGTGATGTCACCAGAGAGCGATGTCACCAGGGAGTGATGTCACCAGGGAGTGATGTCACCAGAGAGCGATGTCACCAGAGAGAGATGTCACCAGAGAGCGATGTCACCAGAGAGCGATGTCACCAGGGAGTGATGTCACCAGAGAGTGATGTCACCAGGGAGCGATGTCACCAGAGAGCGATATCACCAGGGAGCGATGTCACCAGAGAGCGATGTCACCAGAGAGCGATGTCACCAGAGAGCGATGTCACCAGGGAGCGATGTCACCAGGGAGTGATGTCACCAGGGAGTGATGTCACCAGAGAGCGATGTCACCAGGGAGTGATGTCACCAGGGAGTGATGTCACCAGAGAGCGATATCACCAGGGAGTGATGTCACCAGAGAGCGATGTCACCAGGGAGTGATGTCACCAGGGAGTGATGTCACCAGAGAGCGATGTCACCAGAGAGAGATGTCACCAGAGAGCGATGTCACCAGAGAGCGATGTCACCAGGGAGTGATGTCACCAGAGAGTGATGTCACCAGGGAGTGATGTTACCAGGGAGCGATGTCACCAGAGAGCGATATCACCAGGGAGCGATGTCACCAGAGAGCGATGTCACCAGAGAGCGATGTCACCAGGGAGCGATGTCACCAGGGAGCGATGTCACCAGGGAGTGATGTCACCAGGGAGTGATGTCACCAGAGAGCGAGGTCACCAGGGAGTGATATCACCAGAGAGCGATATCACCAGGGAGTGATGTCACCAGAGAGCGATGTCACCAGGGAGTGATGTCACCAGAGAGCGATGTCACCAGAGAGCGATGTCACCAGGGAGTGATGTCACCAGAGAGTGATGTCACCAGAGAGTGATGTCACCAGAGAGCGATGTCACCAGAGAGCGATGTCACCAGGGAGCGATGTCACCAGGTGGAGCGATGTCACCAGAGAGCGATGTCACCAGAGAGCGAAGTCACCAGGGAGCGATGTCACCAGGTGGAGTGATGTCACCAGAGAGCGATGTCACCAGGGAGCGATGTCACCAGGGAGCGATGTCACCAGGTGGAGTGATGTCACCAGAGAGTGATGTCACCAGGGAGTGATGTCACCAGAGAGCGATGTCACCAGGGAGCGATGTCACCAGAGAGCGATGTCACCAGGGAGCGATGTCACCAGAGAGCGATGTCACCAGAGAGCGATGTCACCAGGGAGCGATGTCACCAGGGAGCGATGTCACCAGGTGGAGTGATGTCACCAGAGAGTGATGTCACCAGGGAGTGATGTCACCAGGGAGTGATGTCACCAGAGAGCGATGTCACCAGGGAACGATGTCACCAGGGAGCGATGTCACCAGGGAGCGATGTCACCAGGGAGCGATGTCACCAGGTGGAGTGATGTCACCAGAGAGCGATGTCACCAGAGAGCGATGTCACCAGGGAGCGATGTCACCAGGGAGTGATGTCACCAGGTGGAGTGATGTCACCAGAGAGTGATGTCACCAGGGAGTGATGTCACCAGAGAGGGATGTCACCAGGGAGCGATGTCACCAGGGAGCGATGTCACCAGGGAGCGATGTCACCAGAGAGCGATGTCACCAGGTGCAATGATGTCACCAGGGAGCGATGTCACCAGGGAGCGATGTCACCAGAGAGCGATGTCACCAGGGAGCGATGTCACCAGGGAGCGATGTCACCAGAGAGCGATGTCACCAGGGAGCGATGTCACCAGGCGGAGCGATGTCACCAGGGAGCGATGTCACCAGAAAGCGATGTCACCAGGTGGAGCGATGTCACCAGGTGCAATGAAGTCACCAGGGAGTGATGTCACCAGGGAGTGATGTCACCAGGGAGCGATGTCACCAGAGAGCGATGTCACCAGGTGGAGTGATGTCACCAGGGAGCGATGTCACTAGAGAGCGATGTCACCAGGTGCAGCGATGTCACCAGGGAGCGATGTCACCAGGGAGCGATGTCACCAGGGAGCGATGTCACCAGGTGGAGTGATGTCACCAGGGAGCGATGTCACCAGAGAGCGATGTCACCAGGGAGCGATGTCACCAGGTGGAGTGATGTCACCAGAGAGTGATGTCACCAGAGAGTGATGTCACCAGGGAGCAATGTCAGCAGAGAGCGATGTCACCAAGGAGCGATGTCACCAGAGAGCGATGTCACCAGGGAGCGATGTCACCAGGTGGAGTGATGTCACCAGAGAGTGATGTCACCAGGGAGCGATGTCACCAGAGAGCGATGTCACCAGGGAGCGATGTCACCAGGTGGAGTGATGTCACCAGAGAGCGATGTCACCAGAGAGTGATGTCACCAGGTGCAATGATGTCACCAGGGAGCGATGTCACCAGGGAGCGATGTCACCAGAGAGCGATGTCACCAGAGAGCGATGTCACCAGAGAGCGATGTCACCAGGGAGCGATGTCACCAGGGAGTGATGTCACCAGGCAGAGCGATGTCACCAGGCAGAGCGATGTCACCAGAGAGCGATGTCACCAGGGAGCGATGTCACCAGAGAGCGATGTCACCAGAGAGCGATGTCACCAGGGAGCGATGTCACAAGAGAGCGATGTCACCAGGCAGAGCGATGTCACCAGGGAGCGATGTCACCAGGTGGAGCGATGTCACCAGAAAGCGATGTCACCAGGTGGAGCGATGTCATCAGGTGGAGCGATGTCACCAGGGAGCGATGTCACCAGAGAGCGATGTCACCAGGTGCAATGATGTCACCAGGGAGTGATGTCACCAGGGAGTGATGTCACCAGGGAGCGATGTCACCAGAGAGCGATGTCACCAGGTGGAGTGATGTCACCAGAGTGATGTCACCAGGGAGCGATGTCACCAGAGAGCGATGTCACCAGGGAGCGATGTCACCAGGGAGCGATGTCACCAGGGAGCGATGTCACCAGGTGGAGTGATGTCACCAGAGAGTGATGTCACCAGAGAGCGATGTCACCAGGGAGCGATGTCACCAGGGAGCGATGTCACCAGGTGGAGTGATGTCACCAGAGAGTGATGTCACCAGGGAGGGATGTCACCAGAGAGCGATGTCACCAGGGAGCGATGTCACCAGGGAGCGATGTCACCAGAGAGCGATGTCACCAGAGAGCGATGTCACCAGGGAGCGATGTCACCATTGAGCGATGTCACCAGAGAGCGATGTCACCAGAGAGCGATGTCACCAGGGAGTGATGTCACCAGGGAGCGATGTCACCAGGGAGCGATGTCACCAGAGAGCGATGTCACCAGAGAGCGATGTCACCAGGTGGAGCGATGTCACCATTGAGCGATGTCACCAGAGAGCGATGTCACCAGGGAGTGATGTCACCAGGGAGCGATGTCGCCAGGGAGCGATGTCACCAGGGAGCGATGTCACCAGAGAGCGATGTCACCAGGGAGCGATGTCACCAGAGAGCGATGTCACCAGGCAGAGCAATGTCACCAGGGAGCGATGTCACCAGGGCGATGTCACCAGGTGGAGTGATGTCACCAGAGAGCGATGTCACCAGAGAGTGATGTCACCAGGTGCAATGATGTCACCAGGGAGCGATGTCACCAGGGAGCGATGTCACCAGAGAGCGATGTCACCAGAGAGCGATGTCACCAGAGAGCGATGTCACCAGGGAGCGATGTCACCAGGGAGTGATGTCACCAGGCAGAGCGATGTCACCAGGCAGAGCGATGTCACCAGAGAGCGATGTCACCAGAGAGCGATGTCACCAGGGAGCGATGTCACAAGAGAGCGATGTCACCAGGCAGAGCGATGTCACCAGGGAGCGATGTCACCAGGTGGAGCGATGTCACCAGAAAGCGATGTCACCAGGTGGAGCGATGTCATCAGGTGGAGCGATGTCACCAGGGAGCGATGTCACCAGAGAGCGATGTCACCAGGTGCAATGATGTCACCAGGGAGTGATGTCACCAGGGAGTGATGTCACCAGGGAGCGATGTCACCAGAGAGCGATGTCACCAGGTGGAGTGATGTCACCAGAGTGATGTCACCAGGGAGCGATGTCACCAGAGAGCGATGTCACCAGGGAGCGATGTCACCAGGGAGCGATGTCACCAGGGAGCGATGTCACCAGGTGGAGTGATGTCACCAGAGAGTGATGTCACCAGAGAGCGATGTCACCAGGGAGCGATATCACCAGGGAGCGATGTCACCAGGTGGAGTGATGTCACCAGAGAGTGATGTCACCAGGGAGGGATGTCACCAGAGAGCGATGTCACCAGGGAGCGATGTCACCAGGGAGCGATGTCACCAGAGAGCGATGTCACCAGAGAGCGATGTCACCAGGGAGCGATGTCACCATTGAGCGATGTCACCAGAGAGCGATGTCACCAGAGAGCGATGTCACCAGGGAGTGATGTCACCAGGGAGCGATGTCACCAGGGAGCGATGTCACCAGAGAGCGATGTCACCAGAGAGCGATGTCACCAGAGAGCGATGTCACCAGGTGGAGCGATGTCACCATTGAGCGATGTCACCAGAGAGCGATGTCACCAGGGAGTGATGTCACCAGGGAGCGATGTCACCAGGGAGCGATGTCACCAGGGAGCGATGTCACCAGAGAGCGATGTCACCAGGGAGCGATGTCACCAGAGAGCGATGTCACCAGGCAGAGCGATGTCACCAGGGAGCGATGTCACCAGGTGGAGCGATGTCACCAGAGAGCGATGTCACCAGAGAGCGATGTCACCAGGTGGAGCGATGTCACCAGAAAGCGATGTCACCAGGTGGAGCGATGTCACCAGAGAGCGATGTCACCAGGCAGAGCGATGTCACCAGGTGGAGCGATGTCACCAGAGAGCGATGTCACCAGGTGGAGCGATGTCACCAGGGAGCGATGTCACCAGAGAGCGATGTCACCAGGTGCAATGATGTCACCAGGGAGTGATGTCACCAGGGAGTGATGTCACCAGGGAGCGATGTCACCAGAGAGCGATGTCACCAGGTGGAGTGATGTCACCAGGGAGCGATGTCACCAGGGAGCGATGTCACCAGGTGGAGTGATGTCACCAGGGAGCGATGTCACCAGGGAGCGATGTCACCAAGGAGCGATGTCACCAGAGAGCGATGTCACCAGGGAGCGATGTCACCAGGTGGAGTGATGTCACCAGAGAGTGATGTCACCAGAGAGTGATGTCACCAGGGAGCGATGTCACCAGAGAGCGATGTCACCAGGGAGCGATGTCACCAGAGAGCGATGTCACCAGGGAGCGATGTCACCAGGTGGAGTGATGTCACCAGGGAGTGATGTCACCAGGGAGTGATGTCACCAGGGACCAATGCACTAA
Source organism: Ranitomeya imitator (assembly GCF_032444005.1). Lineage (NCBI taxonomy): Eukaryota > Metazoa > Chordata > Amphibia > Anura > Dendrobatidae > Ranitomeya > Ranitomeya imitator. Next base: position 219,633,451 of record NC_091288.1, on the reverse strand, counting down.
ACCACTGGACACCAGGGACTAATGCACTAAACCACTGGCCACCAGGGACCTGAGCACTAAACCACTGGACACCAGGGACCTGAGCACTAAACCACTGGACACCAGGGACCAATGCACTAAACCACTGGACACCAGGGACCGGAGCACTAAACCACTGGACACCAGGGACCTGAGCACTAAACCACTGGACACCAGGGACCAATGCACTAAACCACTGGACACCAGGGACCAATGCACTAAACCACTGGGACCAATGCACTAAACCACTGGACACCAGAGACCAATGCACTAAACCACTGGACACCAGGGACAAATGCACTAAACCACTGGACACCAGGGACCAATGCACTAAACCACTGGACACCAGGGACCTGAGCACTAAACCACTGGACACCAGGGACCTGAGCACTAAACCACTGGACACCAGGGACCAATGCACTAAACCACTGGACACCAGGGAGCAATGCACTAAACCAGTGGACACCAGGGAGCAATGCACTAAACCAGTGGACACCAGGGACCAATGCACTAAACCACTGGACACCAGGGACCAATGCACTAAACCACTGGACTCCAGGGACCAATTTACTAAACCACTGGACACCAGGGACCAATGCACTAAACCACTGGAGTCTGGACACCAGCGACCTGAGCACTAAACCACTGAACACCAGGGACTGGAGCACTAAACCACTGGACACCAGGGACCAATACACTAAACCACTGTCCACCAGGGACCAATTCACTAAACCACTGGACACCAGGGACCAATGCACTAAACCACAGGACAGCAGGGACCAATTCACTAAACCACTGGACACCAGGGACCTGTGCATTAAACCAGTGGACACCAGGGACCTGAGGAATAAACCACTGGACACCAGGGACCGCAGCACTAAACCACTGGATACCAGGGACCGGAGCAATAAACTACTGGACGCCAAGGACCAATGCACTAAACCACTGGACGCCAGGGACCGGAGTAGAGTAATAAACCACTGGACACCAGGGACTAATGCAATAAACCACTGGACACCAGGGACCAATGCACTAAACCACAGGACACCAGGGACCAATTCACTAAACCACTGGACACCAGGGACCGGTGCATTAAACCACTGGACACCAGGGACTGGAGCAATAAACTACTGGACACCAGGGACCGGAGCAATAAACTACTGGACACCAAGGACCAATGCACTAAACCACTGGACGCCAGGGACCGGAGTAATAAACCACTGGACACCAGGGACTAATGCAATAAACCACTGAACACCAGGGACCTGAGCACTAAACTACTGGACACCAGGGACCGGAGCACTAAACCACTAGACACCAGGGACCTGAGCACTAAACCACTGGACACCAGGGACCTGAGCACTAAACCATTGTACACCAGGGACCTGAGCACTAAACCACTGAACACCAGGGACCTGAGCACTAAACCACTGGACACCAGGGACCTGAGCACTAAACCACTGGACACCAGGGACCGGAGCACTAAACCACTGGACACCAGGGACCGGAGCACTAAACCACTGGACACCAGGGAGTGAGACACTAAACCACTGGACACCAGGGACCTGAGCACTAAACCACTGGACACCAGGGACCTGAGCACTAAACCACTGGACACCAGGGACCTGAGCACTAAACCACTGGACACCAGGGACCTGAGCACTAAACCACTGGACACCAGGGAGTGAGACACTAAACCACTGGACACCAGGGACCTGAGCACTAAACCACTGGACACCAGGGACCTGAGCACTAAACCACTGGACACCAGGGACCGGAGCACTAAACCACTGGACACCAGGGATCTGAGCACTAAACCACTGGACACCAGGGACCTGAGCACCAAACCATTGTACACCAGGGACCTGAGCACTAAACCACTGGACACCAGGGACCAATGCACTAAACCACTGGACACCAGGGACCGAAGCACTAAACCACTGGACACCAGGGACCAATGCACTAAACCACTGGGACCAATGCACTAAACCACTGGACACCAGAGACCAATGCACTAAACCACTGGACACCAGGGACCTGAGCACTAAACCACTGTACACCAGAGACCAATGCACTAAACCACTGGACACCAGGGACCGGAGATTTCCTGTGAGTGTATTTTATTAGTTTTATAATTTTGTTATATAGTGTTATATTGTGTTAGTATAGAGTAGTATCATTATACTGTTATGTAATGTGGTATAGTTAGATTATATCATAGTGTTGTATTATATCATTATACTGTTATATCATTATACAGTTGCATCATTATATGGTTATATAATATAATGTTACTGTTGCATTATATCATTATAGTGCTATATCATACAGTTATATGATGTTACGGTTGTATTATATCGTTATAAGGTTATATTATATGATGTCACGGTTGTATTATATCATTATGCGTTTATATTATATGATTATACGGTTGTATTATATAGTTATACGGTTATATCATTATACGGTTGTATTATATCATTATGCGGTTATATTATTATGCGGTTATATTATATGATTATACGGTTGTATTATATCATTATACGGTTATATTATAGGATTATTATTATTATTATTATTTATTGTTATAGCGCCATTTATTCCATGGCGCTTTACATAGGATGTCACTGTTGCATTATATCTTAGTGTTACATGCCTTCTCCTGCTGTGTGACCCCGGCGCGCGCTGCTGGTATAACGGGGTTTCCTTTGCCCCTTCCTGTACCGACTCTCGTTCGGACTCTTTACTAACAGCTGGATTTGATTCCTCGGTTTTTGTGGCTTCTTCCGTGCGAGGAAACCTGCGTCCATGACACGGAACATCTCCTGCTGCCAAATCTAAGAAGTAAAGGGATTCTCGTCCTCCACCACATGAGGGGAGGTGCGCACCCAGACCTGGGGGCCCATTATGTGGGGGGACTCCGGGGGCCACATGTCTGACATCATTCGGAGTCCTCCTCCACACATAACATCTGTGTATGTGATGGAATATCTCTGGGGTCCCGCCTGGACACGGCCATATGGTGGGCCCAGATGTCACTACTGAGAGGGGGGGGGGGGCCCAGACATCACTACTGAGGGGGGCCCGAGCGTCACTACTGAGGGGGGGCCCGGGCGTCACTACTGAGGAGGGGCCCGGGCGTCACTACTGAGGAGAGGGGGGGGGGGCCCAGACATCACTACTGAGGAGGGGCCCGGACATCATTACTGAGGGGGTCAGTCTTTTGAAATGTATTCTTTAGCCTTTTGACTGAGCACTCCGCCTCCTAGTCACAGGTGTTTTAATTACAACAGGTCCATTTCCCCTCCATAGAGAGAGAGAATTTTAGTCTAAGGCCGGGATCACACTTGCGAGAAACACGTCCGTGTCTCGCATGTGAAATCCAAGCTGTGGCGCCGGCACTTGGGAGCGGAGCGTGCGGCTCCATGTGTTGCTATGTGGCCGCATGCTCCACTCCACAGTTCCGGCGCCAGAGCTTGGATTTCACATGCGAGACACGGACGTGTTTCTCGCATGTGTGATCCCGGCCTAAGAAGAGGTTTCACAGGTACCCATTCAGATGGAGACGTTTATTCTCAGCGAGGAAAGGAAAGTGTAGGACCTGGTATAAGAGAGATGCCGTAAAGGGGCTACCAGGTACACATGAAATTGGCCATTTTTATGCGCTAAAAGCTCTCATTTTTCATATTTCTAGTGCAGTAATGCAGTTCAATTTTCATGTTTCATGTTTGCATGTTCTAGCGCTGCAGTGTGCTGCCTTATTTATTTGACTGTATATGAGTTGGTGACTCTAGGTTCAGCACCTGTTCACACTTAGTCTATGTTTGGATGTGACGGTCAGTCTTTTGAAATGTATCACTACTGAGGAGGGGCCCGGACGTCACTACTGAGGAGGGGGAGCCAGACATCACTACTGCTGAGGGACCCGGCCGTCACTACTGAGGAGGGGCCCGGCCGTCACTACTGGGGGGGGGGGGGCTAGTGGTCACTACTGAGGAGGCCCAGACGTCACTACTGAGGGGTCTCTCCCACGCCTGTGTCAGTCTGTACTGCAGTTCTGGTGTTGTATTCAGGAGGATCACAGACATCTCTAGGGTTCACGTAATAAAGCGTCGGCCACGGAGACCTGCAGGAAGATGGAGGGAAATAGAGGTTGTTTATGATTTATTTTGCAGCATCGTCTTAGGTGGGATCTTTCCTTGCCAGGGAATTCGCCCTCGTTCCTGCCAGGAAACAATACAACTTTCCACTTGTGACTCACTGAGATCTGATCCGCCATCGGCACGTACGGAAAACCTCTCCATAATTAATGTCTCGAGGACAAAAAGACGGAAAACATTAGAGCGTCAGCTCTGTGGGTCATAGGTGAGATGGGACGCAGGCTGGGAGCCCATGCTGACCCTATCCACACGGTCATCAGAGCTGGAGCAATGGAAGGAGGCGGCCGGGGGTGAATCACGTCTTCCATCAAGTGGACGGACGGGCGATGGGGCAACTGCCATCCCATTTCCTATCACTGAGTTGAGAATCATCTTGATTATCTGCTGCCGCCACTAGAGGGCGCTCATTACATCTAGAACACAGTGGGAGCTGTACAAACTTGTCTGCAGTGAGCGCCCTCCAGTGGTGGCTGCTGGTAATGAAGCAGATCAGTGTCAGGTCCCATAGCTGGTGGCATGGTCTACCGCCAGCATAGCACACTGCTTGTATACGTCTTCAGTCGGCCCTCTTGTTGGTTGGGTCAAGCTCCAGATGATCAGAAGCTCTGGATTATCAGTCTGTCATCATCCCACTCCAGTGTACTGCTGACATAGAAAAGAAAGAGGGGAGAGGCGGGAGATGCAGCTGAAGCTAGCTTCTTTCTACCAGACTGCATAGAAAAGAGACACAGGGAAGATTCATGGCACTGCTATAGTATCGGAAAAGGAAGAGCCACCCAGACTTCTGGCATGGAAGAGGGGAGAGGAGGGAGATGCAGCTGAAGCTTCTTTCTATGAGAGTGTATGCTGTGAGAGTGGACATGGAGCTGTAGGGCAGACACACGTCACCGCTGTGGCATCACACCATGAAAAGCCCATCAAGCCTGTAGCCATGGAAGAGAGGAGAGGAGGGGGATGCAGGTGAAGCTTCTTTCTCTGAGATTGCGTGCTGTGAGAGGGGACGGAGAGCTGTAGAGCAGACATTCATCACTTCTCTGGCATCGCACAAGGAAGAGGCCCCCAAATCTGCAGGCATGGAGAGAGAAATGTGCATAGTCAGAAGGCAGAGGGAGAAAAGTCATGTTATGCTTAATATCTGGATGATTTACACCTAATCTACAATAACAGAGCAGAGACGAAAAAACAATGAAGATCTGAAATAGAAAAACCTATAAAACTGCAATGGAAAGAGAAACAAGTGAATACAGAAATTAGGCAAAAATCCCCACATGAAATGTCTGTGTCCACGTTGGCGATTTATGACGGCGGATCCTCCAGATTATAAACTGTCTGAAAAATGACAGATATTTCCACGCCCGGGAGCCAGAGACGGGTTCACGTATTTCTTCACTGTCCTCTTTTCCTATTTGTCTCCATCCAAATATCTCGCACACAACCTGCAGGAATTTCTGTAAATAGTAGTGCGTGCACCTCCTGTCACACAGTGACAAATTAATTTCCCCTTTGTCACCTAAAAACTGTCAGTAAGCCGATGCGACAAACCTGTTATCTTGTATGAAGTGTCTCTCTCTTGCCGTGATGGTTTCTGGCTGTGGATTATGTATTGATATGTTACATCAGACTCTGACCAGCTTCCCTGCCCCTGCTGAAGAAAAGCTTCCCCACAGCAGGATGCTGCTACCACCATGTTTGACAGTGTGGATGGTGTTTTCAGGGTGATGTGCAGTGTTAGTTTTCCATGACATTTAGTGTTTTGTTTTTAGCCCAAATGTCCTCCTTTGGTCTCATCTGACGCTGTGTCCCTTATATGGCTTTTTGAAAACGGCAAACAGGACTTCTTATGACTTTCACAAATGTCTTTCTTCTTGCCGCTCTTCCCTAAAGGTCAGATTTGTGGACTGTATGACTAATAGTTCTCCTGTGGACAGATTCTCCCCCCTGAGCTGTGGATCTGCGGCTCCTCCAGTGACCATGGGCCTCTCGGCTGCTTCTCTAGTGATTTCCTTGATTGGGATGTCAGGTGGCGGACGGCCATGTCTCGGTAGGTTTACAGTAGGTCCATATTCCTTACATGTTTGGATGATGGATTGAAAAGTGCTCCATGAGATGTTCACAGCTTGGGCTATTTGTTTTATAACCTAACCCTGCTTTCTTCTTTTCCACACCTTTATCCTTGACCTGTGTGGTGAGCTCCTTGGTTTTCATGATGCCGGTTGACCCCTAATGTTCCCACACAAACCTCTGAGGCCTTCACAGAACAGCTGTAGTTATACTGAGAAGAAATCACACCCAGGAGGACGCATTGTACCAATTATGGAGGCGATTGGTCACTCAGGATGTTATTTAGGGGCATCAGACTACAGGGGACTGAAGACTAATGCACAGAACAATTGTCGGATTCATATTTGTAAAATATTTAGAAAATGTATAATTTCCTCTACACGTCACAAATACTTGTTATTCTGAGTTGGTTTCACATAAAATACATTTCAGTTTGTGGGTGTAGCATGAATAAGTGTGGAAAAGTTCACAGGGTGTGAAGACTTATTCAAAGCACTGTAGCAGCACGTTCTATATGGTCGGCTCAGTACAGGGGAGCGTGTCTATAGCAGGCAGCAGGCACTTCAGGCCCCGGGTGTGAGGGCCCCGCTCAGCTCACTAGGCCTCATTTATCAAAACTGTTTTTGTTGCCCATAGCAACCAATCAGAGCACAGCTACTATTTATCCAGAGCGTCTAACAAAATGAAAGCGGAGTCCTGATTGGTTGCTATGGGCAACAAAAAAAATCAAAACAGAAATGGCGGCCGTGGCAGGTGACAGTAGGGAGCTATGCGGAGAGGACGCGACACCGGGCAACATGGAAGGGTTAACATGGTGACAGCAGCACGGAGCTCCCTCCGCCTCCATCACTCTCCACCCTCTCTCCTCTATAGTAGTGTACACCGTGCAGCAGAGACTCAGTGAGGCGGCAGCAGCGGAGCAGGAAGGTAAGAAGCCAGCGGGGCCACGGTGTGGGGTCACCTGCACCACAGAGCTGACGCTCCACACACACCGTACAGCCCGGACCGCAGAGCTGACGCTCCACACACACCGTACAGCCCGGACCGCAGAGCTGACGCTCCGCACACACTGTACAGCTCAGACCGCAGAGCTGACGCTCCACACACAGCGGTATATACACCGGCACGGTCTATACGGTACAGGGCGGTATATACACCGGCACGGTCTATACGGTACAGGGCGGTATATACACCGGCACGGTCTATACGGTACAGGGCGGTATATACACCGGCACGGTCCATACGGTACAGGGCAGTATATACACCGGCACGGTTTATACGGTACAGGGCGGTATATACACCGGCACGGTCTATACGGTACAGGGCGGTATATACACTGGCACGGTCCATACGGTACGGGGCAGTACCACTCCAGGTTATACGCTGACGGTGCCTTTATTTCTGTGACGAGTGCTATGCGAGTACAATGCGATTTTAACATGAGCTTTTATATAGAGCAGTTCTCCGTATGTAAAAGCTCATGATAAAATCACATTGTAGAACACAACTGTACACATCATTTTAAAACCAAATATTTTTTATATATATAGATTAAAAGCCGGCAAATGATCTGCCGTGTATAGTACAGTACAGAATAGGTTTTAATAGAATAGATATATACACATAGGTGTGTATATATATATATATATATATATATATATATATATATATCGGTGACACACAGAGATATAGATAGAAGATTAGCCATTAATTAATTTGTCGGCTTCTACGAATTCAATGCAGGAGCCGACAGAAGACATTGTTTACATACAGTAAATCCATGCAGAATAGGTAGATACTGTATATAGATGTGTGTGATCAATACAATTAGTACAGTGTGTGTGCAAATTACTGGACATGTATTTAATAAACGATTATTTATTGGAAAAAAATGTTGTGGGCACCTCGCAATTTTCAAAACCAGCATAGGGAAAGCCAGCAACTGGGGGCAGATGTTTATAGCCTGGGAAGGGGGTAATACCCATGGAGCTTTCCAGGCTATAAATATCAGCTCACTACTCGTTCCCTCCTCCCGACCAATACCAGCCCAAACTGGTATAGCCCCTTCCAAACTGCATGAGATCCTTTATTCTATTAATGTGATATATATAGGCACCGATATAAGAATGATATATTCCGGATGTCCATCGATAGATCTATCACTCACTGAAAGCGCTAGCAGCTGAACGCAACGAGTGCAAAGCGTGGATTTCTTCGTAAGTGGTTCAGTTAATTACTCTGTGTGTACACTTAAATGAATCTCCATGATGTGGGGCACATTCTGATCATTGTGTCTTTCTTATACGAGGTTCATACAGCGAGATGTGCATAAAAATAGTTTTCATATTCTAAGTAAAGGGGAGGTGTCAGCCTCTAAGTGATGTCACCACAGGGGGAGTGCCTGGGTTTTGGGCTAGGAATGTCTTCGTGAGACAGAATTCTTGCAGTGTCTTTGGTCCGGGGTCCTGCTGCTGTGCAGAGGGGTGCTATGCATCTGGATATAAGCTCACCCTTCCCCCCTAGCACACGGCCAGTCAAGATGATAAAATGACATAATGACCTGTAGGTGTTCTTTTCAATTTTAATCCCATTTTATTTGTAATCTGTATTGTACATATGATATTGTCTCCTTTATAATTTCCTTTTTATACTTTGTAAACACTGCCTACCTTTTTTGGAGTAAAATATACAATTTATTAGCTTGTCTCTCCTTGTTCTATAACGAACTGTCACGTCTTCTGAAGTGAATTACACTACTGATTTGGGTTGGCTCTGGACCCATTAATACTTGTAAAATCGGAACTGTTGGCAGCATACTTTGTCCTGTGCAGTCGGGTGTCTTTGAAGCAACTGGCGGCTTTGATAATTATTGTTCTCGCCTAAGTGGGAGTAGTTACATTGTCCTCACTGCAGCATGCCCAATAGTCAGTACATAGCCGACAGCCCTTCTGGCTACTAAATTACCCTAGGTGCAGTACCTAGTCTGACCTGAGGGTAAGGGGGTGCCAGAGACCTGCAAGTTCCAAACCAGAACTGGGAAGTGGGATATAGATAAATCCCCTTCAGAAGGAACCAGGGGCAACCAAACTACCCCGGTTCGTGACAAATTGGTGTGAGTGGTGGGGATGATAAAGGTATCTTCCCCATGAACCGTGACAGATTGGTGGGATCCTGGTGGGATTCATGACATATTGGCAACACGGTGGGATTCGTGACATATGCAAATTACAACCAGGAGCTGTGCTAATGCGACCGGCCCGGCTGTAAACTACTGGGGAATGAATGAGAAGCTGCCGGCGGCAGCATCAGTGACTAGCGGTGCCATAACTAATGCTGCGCTGACTCACAGCTTGACCGGTGGTGAACTTTTGAGCGTGGAAAAACGAACTGGCATTTTCCCACGCTCCAGAGGTCATCCCAATTCAGGCTGTGAGGCATTGCAGCATCAGTGATGGCACCGCTAGTCACTGATGCCGCCGCCGGCAGCTTCTCATTCATTCCCCAGTAGTTTACAGCCGGGTCGGTCGCATTAGCACAGCTCCTGGTTGTAAACTGTATATACCCCAGATATGGATTACGGCGTGGGACTGAATGCTGGACAGGTGTGGGTATATTGTTGGTTTGTTATTTTTTCATTTTACATGTCTAGTAACTTGCACACACACTGTACTAATTGTATTTGTCACAGACATCTATATATCTACCTATTCTATGTGTATTTACTGTATGTCATCCATCTCTTCTGTCCTGTCGGCTCCTGCAGTGATTTTACAGAACGCGGCAGATTAATTATCGACTATTCTTCTATCTCTCTATGCAATATAAAGACACATATACAGTGGGGCAAAAAAGTATTTAGTCAGTCAGCAATAGTGCAAGTTCCACCACTTAAAAAGATGAGAGGCGTCTGTAATTTACATCATAGGTAGACCTCAACTATGGGAGACAAACTGAGAAAATAAAATCCAGAAAATCACATTGTCTGTTTTTTTAACATTTTATTTGCATATTATGGTGGAAAATAAGTATTTGGTCAGAAACAAAATTTCATCTCAATACTTTGTAATATATCTTTTGTTGGCAATGACAGAGGTCAAACGTTTCCTGTAAGGCTATATTCACACTTAGCGGTTTTTACCGCGGAACCGCCGCGATTTTGATGCTGCGGGTCCGCAGCAGTTTCCATAGCGTTTACAGTAACATGTAAACCCTATGGAAACCGCAAACCGCTGTGCACATGCTGCGGGAAAAACCGCGCGGGAACGCAGCGGTTTACAACCCGCAGCATGTCACTTCTTTGTGCAGAATCGCTGCGATTCTGCACCCATAGGAATACATTGAACCGCTTACTTCCCGCATGGGGCTGTGCCCACGTTGCGGGAAGTAAGCGGATAATGTGCGGGTGGTACCCGGGGTGGAGGAGAGGAGACTCTCCTCCAGGCCCTGGGAACCATATTTGGGGTTAAAAAATAAAAAAAATCTGGTTATACTCACCCTCTGATGTCCGGAGCTCCTGGGCGCTGCACGCGGCCGTCCGGTCAGAGTTGCTGTGCGACCAGGACCTGCGGTGACGTCGCGGTCACATGACCGTGACGTCACGAAGGGTCCTTCTCCCACAGCATCTTAGGAACCGGACCGCCGGGTGCAGCGCCCAGGAGATCCGGACATCAGAGGGTGAGTATAACCAATTTTTATTATTTTTAACATTACTATTGATGCTGCATATTGCTGCATATGCAGCATCAATAGTATAGGTGGAAACCCGCAGCGGAAAACGCGGAACAAACCGCGATAAATCTGCAGGGAGAACCGCAGTTGTTTTGCCCTGCAGATTTATCAAATCCGCTGCGGGAGAACCCGCAGGGACCCGACGCAAGGTGTGACATAGCCTAAGTCTTCACAAGGTTGCCACACACTGTTGTTGGTATGTTGGCCCATTCCTCCATGCAGATCTCCTCTAGAGCAGTGATGTTTTTGGCTTTTCGCTTGGCAACACGGACTTTCAACTCCCTCCAAAGGTTTTCTATAGGGTTGAGATCTGGAGACTGGCTAGGCCACTCCAGGACCTTGAAATGCTTCTTACGAAGCCACTCCTTCGTTGCCCTGGCGGTGTGCTTTGGATCATTGTCATGTTGAAAGACCCAGCCACGTTTCATCTTCAATGCCCTTGCTGATGGAAGGAGGTTTGCACTCAAAATCTCACGATACATGGCCCCATTCATTCTTTCATGTACCCGGATCAGTCGTCCTGGCCCCTTTGCAGAGAAACAGCCCCAAAGCATGATGTTTCCACCACCATGCTTTACAGTATGTATGGTGTTTGATGGATGCAACTCAGTATTCTTTTTCCTCCAAACATGACAAGTTGTGTTTCTACCAAACAGTTCCAGTTTGGTTTCATCAGACCATAGGACATTCTCCCAAAACTCCTCTGGATCATCCAAATGCTCTCTAGCAAACTTCAGACGGGCCCGGACATGTACTGGCTTAAGCAGTGGGACACGTCTGGCACTGCAGGATCTGAGTCCATGGTGGCGTAGTGTGTTACTTATGGTAGGCCTTGTTACATTGGTCCCAGCTCTCTGCAGTTCATTCACTAGGTCCCCCCGCGTGGTTCTGGGATTTTTGCTCACCGTTCTTGTGATCATTCTGACCCCACGGGGTGGGATTTTGCGTGGAGCCCCAGATCGAGGGAGATTATCAGTGGTCTTGTATGTCTTCCATTTTCTAATTATTGCTCCCACTGTTGATTTCTTCACTCCAAGCTGGTTGGCTATTGCAGATTCAGTCTTCCCAGCCTGGTGCAGGGCTACAATTTTGTTTCTGGTGTCCTTTGACAGCTCTTTGGTCTTCACCATAGTGGAGTTTGGAGTCAGACTGTTTGAGGGTGTGCACAGGTGTCTTTTTATACTGATAACAAGTTTAAACAGGTGCCATTACTACAGGTAATGAGTGGAGGAAAGAGGAGACTCTTAAAGAAGAAGTTACAGGTCTGTGAGAGCCAGAAATCTTGATTGTTTGTTTCTGACCAAATACTTATTTTCCACCATAATATGCAAAAAAAATGATAAAAAAACAGACAATGTGATTTTCTGGATTTTTTTTTCTCAGTTTGTCTCCCATAGTTGAGGTCTACCTATGATGTAAATTACAGACGCCTCTCATCTTTTTAAGCGGTGGAACTTGCTGACTGACTAAATACTTTTTTGCCCCACTGTATATGTGTGTGTCACTGACATGTACATGTACATCTATTGTAGGTATATATTTCTATTCTATCTTTTCTATTCTAACCTGTCAGTGTGATTTTGCTGTAGTGACAGATGAATTGCCGACTTTTCTTGTATCCATCTATTATATATATATATATTGTGTGTGTGTCACTGACATGTATATATCTATGTATTCTATGTGTATATATCTATTTTATCTAACCTGTCACGCTGTGATTATACTGTACACCGCACTGAATTTCCGGCTTTTCAGAGGACACCGGCGTGTAAAGATCACTCAGCTCTGCCATGGTGCGAGTGCTGGGCGATTTATTTTTTTTTTTTCTCGCACCCATTGACTTCCATTGCCGAGTCTCGGACGATATACGCAGCATGCTGGGATTTATTTCTCAGTCCGATTTCAGCTGATAAAAATCTGGCAGATGAGCCGTTGCCCATTGAATAACATTGGTGCGGGCGCTATCGGATGTTTCCTGGCACACAGGGGTCTGAGCCCTGATAGTGACCGTTGGAGCAGAATGCGGTGCAGCGGATCCTGCAGTCAGGGGAGCAGGGTGACGGTGTGCGGGGTCACTGTGCCCTGTCACCCTGTACTCTGACCGCATCCTGAGCTGCTGAGATAAGTAGAGCAGACCCTGATCCCCTGTAAACATGTCACCGTGCCCCCCCCCCCAAACACAGTCAGAGAGGGGGAGGGGCAGGAAACAGCAGCCGCTTCCGACCACAGTTGTCAGCACAGGCTGCCTCTGCCAGGAGGTGATGTGGAGGGGCAGGGGGGGCCATGTATTATAGAGGGTCCTGAGTGCCGGCGCTGCTCCCCATAATGTTGTAGAACCTGCCCTTTATATAGGAAGCCGGTGATCTCCAGCTGTTCACCTGCTTGTTGATGGTTTCCATGTAGCCATAGATCATAAGGCTATATTCACACTTTGCGGATTTTGCTGCGGATCCGCAGTGCATTTGACCGCTGCGGATCCGCAGCAGTTTCCCATGAGTTTACATTTCAATGTAAACCTATGGGAAACAAAAAACGCTGTGCACATGCTGCAGAAAAATCCGCGCGGAAACGCTGCGGATTACATTCCGCAGCATGTCACTTCTTTTCTGCGGATTTTGAGCTGCTCCAATAGAAAACTGCAGTTGAAAATCCGCAGAAGAAAACGCAGTAAAAACCGCGATAAATCCGCAGTAAAAACCGCGATGGGTTTTCACTGCGGATTTTGCAATTCCGCTGCGGAAAAATCCGCAGTGGAATCTGCAAAGTGTGCACATAGCCTTACACCCCTGACTGCAGACAGCGGCCACAGCACAGAGTGTGCAGACCCCTCATATACCAAGCTGCGGGGGCTCACACCGGAGCCAACACCCCAGAGCCACCGCCACACTGAGCCGACACCACAGCTGTGCAGACCAACCACTGTATCACACAGGAGAGGATTAGATACACGGCTCAGCAGTCAGTATCACACAGGAGAGGATTAGATACACGGCTCAGCAGTCAGTATCACACAGGAGAGGATTAGATACACGGCTCAGCAGTCAGTATCACACAGGAGAGGATTAGATACACGGCTCAGCAGACAGTATCACACAGGATAGGATTAGATACACGGCTCAGCAGACAGTATCACACAGGAGAGGATTAGATACACAGCTCAGCAGACAGTATCACACAGGAGAGGATTAGATACACGGCTCAGCAGACAGTATCACACAATATAGGATTAGATACACGGCTCAGCAGACAGTATCACACAGGAGAGGATTAGATACACGGCTCAGCAGACAGTATCACACAGGAGAGGATTAGATACACAGCTCAGCAGACAGTATCACACAGGAGAAGATTAGATACACGGCTCAGCAGTCAGTATCACACAGGAGAGGATTAGATACACGGCTCAGCAGACAGTATCACACAGGAGAGGATTAGATACACAGCTCAGCAGTCAGTATCACACAGGATAGGATTAGATACACGGCTCAGCAGACAGTATCACACAGGAGAGGATTAGATACACGGCTCAGCAGACAGTATCACACAGGAGAGGATTAGATACACAGCTCAGCAGACAGTATCACACAGGAGAAGATTAGATACACGGCTCAGCAGTCAGTATCACACAGGAGAGGATTAGATACACAGCTCAGCAGACAGTATCACACAGGAGAGGATTAGATACACAGCTCAGCAGTCAGTATCACACAGGAGAGGATTAGATACACGGCTCAGCAGACAGTATCACACAGGATAGGATTAGATACACAGCTCAGCAGTCAGTATCACACAGGAGAGGATTGGATACACAGCTCAGCAGTCAGTATCACACAGGAGAGGATTAGATACACGGCTCAGCAGACAGTATCACACAGGAGAGGATTAGATACACGGCTCAGCAGTCAGCATCACACAGGAGAGGATTAGATACACGGCTCAGCAGACAGTATCACACAGGAGAGGATTAGATACACAGCTCAGCATTCAGTATCACACAGGAGAGGATTAGATACACGCTCAGCAGTCAGTATCACACAGGAGAGGATTAGATACACGGCTCAGCAGTCAGTATCACACAGAAGAGGATTAGATACACAGCTCAGCAGTCAGTATCACACAGGATAAGATTAGATACACGGCTCAGCAGTCAGTATCTCACAGAAGAGGATTAGATACACGGCTCAGCAGTCAGTATCACACAGGAGAGGATTAGATACACGGCTCAGCAGTCAGCATCACACAGGAGAGGATTAGATACACGGCTCAGCAGTCAGTATCACACAGGATAGGATTAGATACACGGCTCAGCAGTCAGTATCACACAGGATAGGATTAGATACACGGCTCAGCAGTCAGTATCTCACAGAAGAGGATTAGATACACGGCTCAGCAGTCAGTATCACACAGGATTGGATTAGATACACGGCTCAGCAGTCAGTATCACATAGGAGAGGATTAGATACACGGCTCAGCAGTCAGTATCACACAGAAGAGGATTAGATACACGGCTCAGCAGACAGTATCACACAGGAGAGGATTAGATACACGGCTCAGCAGTCAGTATCACACAGGATAGGATTAGATACACGGCTCAGCAGTCAGTATCACACAGAAGAGGATTAGATACACGGCTCAGCAGTCAGTATCACACAGGAGAGGATTAGATACACGGCTCAGCAGTCAGTATCACACAGGAGAGGATTAGATACACAGCTCAGCAGTCAGTATCACACAGAAGAGGATTAGATACACGGCTCAGCAGTCAGTATCACACAGGAGAGGATTAGATACACGGCTCAGCAGACAGTATCGCACAGGAGAGGATTAGATACACGGCTCAGCAGACAGTATCACACAGAAGAGGATTAGATACACAGCTCAGCAGTCAGTATCACACAGGAGAGGATTAGATACACGGCTCTGCAGTCAGTATCACACAGGAGAGGATTAGATACACGGCTCAGCAGTCAGTATCACACAGGATAGGATTAGATACACGGCTCAGCAGTCAGTATCACACAGGATAGGATTAGATACACGGCTCAGCAGTCAGTATCACACAGAAGAGGATTAGATACACGGCTCAGCAGTCAGTATCACACAGAAGAGGATTAGATACACAGCTCAGCAGTCAGTATCACACAGGATAAGATTAGATACACGGCTCAGCAGTCAGTATCTCACAGAAGAGGATTAGATACACGGCTCAGCAGTCAGTATCACACAGGAGAGGATTAGATACACGGCTCAGCAGTCAGCATCACACAGGAGAGGATTAGATACACGGCTCAGCAGTCAGTATCACACAGGAGAGGATTAGATACACGGCTCAGCAGTCAGTATCACACAGGATAGGATTAGATACACGGCTCAGCAGTCAGTATCTCACAGAAGAGGATTAGATACACGGCTCAGCAGTCAGTATCACACAGGATTGGATTAGATACACGGCTCAGCAGTCAGTATCACATAGGAGAGGATTAGATACACGGCTCAGCAGTCAGTATCACACAGAAGAGGATTAGATACACGGCTCAGCAGTCAGTATCACACAGAAGAGGATTAGATACACGGCTCAGCAGTCAGTATCACACAGGAGAGGATTAGATACACGGCTCAGCAGTCAGTATCACACAGGAGAGGATTAGATACACGGCTCAGCAGTCAGTATCACACAGGATAGGATTAGATACACGGCTCAGCAGTCAGTATCACACAGGAGAGGATTAGATACACGGCTCAGCAGTCAGTATCACACAGGATAGGATTAGATACACGGCTCAGCAGTCAGTATCACACAGGAGAGGATTAGATACACAGCTCAGCAGTCAGTATCACACAGGATAGGATTAGATACACGGCTCAGCAGTCAGTATCACACAGGATAGGATTAGATACACGGCTCAGCACACAGTATCACACAGGAGAGGATTAGATACACGGCTCAGCAGTCAGTATCACACAGGATAGGATTAGATACACGGCTCAGCAGTCAGTATCACACAGGAGAGGATTAGATACACGGCTCAGCAGTCAGTATCACACAGGATAGGATTAGATACACGGCTCAGCACACAGTATCACACAGGAGAGGATTAGATACACGGCTCAGCAGTCAGTATCACACAGGATAGGATTAGATACACAGTTCAGCAGACAGTATCACACAGGATAGGATTAGATACTCGGCTCAGCAGTCAGTATCACACAGGATAGGATTAGATACACGGATCAGCAGACAGTATCACACAGGAGAGGATTAGATACACGGCTCAGCACACAGTATCACACAGGAGAGGATTAGATACACGGATCAGCAGACAGTATCACACAGGAGAGGATTAGATACACGGCTCAGCAGTCAGTATCACACAGGAGAGGAATAGATACACGGCTCAGCAGACAGTATCACACAGGAGAGGATTAGATACACAGCTCAGCAGTCAGTATCACATAGGATTAGATACACGGCTCAGCAGTCAGTATCACATAGGATTAGATACACGGCTCAGCAGTCAGTATCACATAGGATTAGATACACGGCTCAGCAGTCAGTATCACATAGGATTAGATACACGGCTCAGCAGTCAGTATCACATAGGATTAGATACACGGCTCAGCAGTCAGTATCACATAGGATTAGATACATGGTTCAGCAGTCAGTATCACACAGGATTAGATACACGGCTCAGCAGTCAGTATCACATAGGATTAGATACATGGCTCAGCAGTCAGTATCACATAGGATCAGATACACGGCTCAGCAGTCAGTATCACACAGAAGAGGATTAGATACACGGCTCAGCAGTCAGTATCACACAGAAGAGGATTAGATACACGGCTCAGCAGTCAGTATCACACAGGAGAGGATTAGATACACGGCTCAGCAGTCAGTATCACACAGGAGAGGATTAGATACACGGCTCAGCAGTCAGTATCACACAGGATAGGATTAGATACACGGCTCAGCAGTCAGTATCACACAGGAGAGGATTAGATACACGGCTCAGCAGTCAGTATCACACAGGATAGGATTAGATACACGGCTCAGCAGTCAGTATCACACAGGAGAGGATTAGATACACAGCTCAGCAGTCAGTATCACACAGGATAGGATTAGATACACGGCTCAGCAGTCAGTATCACACAGGATAGGATTAGATACACGGCTCAGCACACAGTATCACACAGGAGAGGATTAGATACACGGCTCAGCAGTCAGTATCACACAGGATAGGATTAGATACACGGCTCAGCAGTCAGTATCACACAGGAGAGGATTAGATACACGGCTCAGCAGTCAGTATCACACAGGATAGGATTAGATACACGGCTCAGCACACAGTATCACACAGGAGAGGATTAGATACACGGCTCAGCAGTCAGTATCACACAGGATAGGATTAGATACACAGTTCAGCAGACAGTATCACACAGGATAGGATTAGATACTCGGCTCAGCAGTCAGTATCACACAGGATAGGATTAGATACACGGATCAGCAGACAGTATCACACAGGAGAGGATTAGATACACGGCTCAGCACACAGTATCACACAGGAGAGGATTAGATACACGGATCAGCAGACAGTATCACACAGGAGAGGATTAGATACACGGCTCAGCAGACAGTATCACACAGGATAGGATTAGATACTCGGCTCAGCAGTCAGTATCACACAGGATAGGATTAGATACACGGATCAGCAGACAGTATCACACAGGAGAGGATTAGATACACGGCTCAGCACACAGTATCACACAGGAGAGGATTAGATACACGGATCAGCAGACAGTATCACACAGGAGAGGATTAGATACACGGCTCAGCAGTCAGTATCACACAGGAGAGGAATAGATACACGGCTCAGCAGACAGTATCACACAGGATAGGATTAGATACACGGATCAGCAGACAGTATCACACAGGAGAGGATTAGATACACAGCTCAGCAGTCAGTATCACATAGGATTAGATACACGGCTCAGCAGTCAGTATCACATAGGATTAGATACACGGCTCAGCAGTCAGTATCACATAGGATTAGATACACGGCTCAGCAGTCAGTATCACATAGGATTAGATACACGGCTCAGCAGTCAGTATCACATAGGATTAGATACACGGCTCAGCAGTCAGTATCACATAGGATTAGATACATGGTTCAGCAGTCAGTATCACACAGGATTAGATACACGGCTCAGCAGTCAGTATCACATAGGATTAGATACATGGCTCAGCAGTCAGTATCACATAGGATCAGATACACGGCTCAGCAGTCAGTATCACACAGGAGAGGATTAGATACACGGCTCAGCAGTCAGTATCACATAGGATTAGATACACGGCTCAGCAGCACATGTTGGGGCTGTGGTACCCGCTGACTCCTGTATCTCATCTCTCCCCACAGATGCCGGCTGAGCGGGGTCAGGTGTATGTGGTCACCGGGGGCTGCGGCTTCCTGGGGTCCCACCTGGTGCGGATGTTGGCGGAGCGCTCCCGGAACGTGTCGGAGATCAGAGTATTTGACCTGCACCTGGACGAGACGCTGCGGACGCTCAGTAACGGTGAGCCGAGAGCCGCGCCATCAGTAAAGGACGTCACCCAACTTTCCCTGGCTCCAGTACTGCAGACATGGCTCATTATGCAGGGTTTATTTATGGCTCCTGTCAGGATGGGATGGTCACCGAAATGGATATAACGCTATATATATATAGATATATAAATACTAGCTATTGAACCCGTTCTACGCCCGGGTGGCGAGCATTTACATTGGTATATGGTCTCATCCTGGTATGTGCTGCTCCATCCTGTGTCCTAACTTTATGTGCTGCTCCCATCTTGCACCTCCATCCTGTCATATGCTGCTCTTATCCTGCGCTCATTTTCTGTCATGTGCAGCCCCTGTCCTGTGATCTTATCCTGTTTAGTGCGTCTGCATGTTGTCATTATGTCATGTGCTGCTTCTATCCTGTGCCTGCATCCTGTCATGTGCTGCTGCCATGTTGTGATGTGGTGCTGTCATCCTACGTCCTCATCCTGGTATGTGCTGCTGCCATGTTGTGATGTGGTGCTGTCATCCTACGTCCCCATCCTGGTATGTGCTGCTGCCATGTTGTGATGTGGTGCTGTCATCCTACGTCCCCATCCTGGTATGTGCTGCTGCCATGTTGTGATGTGGTGCTGTCATCCTACGTCCCCATCCCGGTATGTGCTGCTGCCATGTTGTGATGTGGTGCTGTCATCCTACGTCCCCATCCCGGTATGTGCTGCTGCCATGTTGTGATGTGGTGCTGTCATCCTACGTCCCCATCCCGGTATGTGCTGCTGCCATGTTGTGATGTGGTGCTGTCATCCTACGTCCCCATCCCGGTATGTGCTGCTGCCATGTTGTGATGTGGTGCTGTCATCCTACGTCCCCATCCCGGTATGTGCTGCTGTCATGTTGTGATGTGGTGCTGTCATCCTACGTCCCCATCCTGGTATGTGCTGCTGCCATGTTGTCATGTGGTGCTGTCATCCTACGTCCCCATCCTGGTATGTGCTGCTGCCATGTTGTGATGTGATGCTGTCATCCTACGTCCCCATCCCGGTATGTTCTGCTGCCATGTTGTGATGTGGTGCTGTCATCCTACGTCCCCATCCTGTCATGTGCTGCTGCCATGTTGTGATGTGGTGCTGTCATCCTACGTCCCCATCCTGGTATGTGCTGCTGCCATGTTGTGATGTGGTGCTGTCATCCTACGTCCTCATCCTGCTATGTGCTGCTGCCATGTTGTGATGTGGTGCTGTCATCCTACGTCCCCATCCTGGTATGTGCTGCTGCCATGTTGTCATGTGGTGCTGTCATCCTACGTCCCCATCCTGGTATGTGCTGCTGCCATGTTGTGATGTGGTGCTGTCATCCTACGTCCTCATCCTGGTATGTGCTGCTGCCATGTTGTCATGTGGTGCTGTCATCCTACGTCCCCATCCTGGTATGTGCTGCTGCCATGTTGTGATGTGGTGCTGTCATCCTACGTCCCCATCCTGGTATGTGCTGCTGCCATGTTGTCATGTGGTGCTGTCATCCTACGTCCCCATCCTGGTATGTGCTGCTGCCATGTTGTGATGTGGTGCTGTCATCCTACGTCCCCATCCTGGTATGTGCTGCTGCCATGTTGTGATGTGATGCTGTCATCCTACGTCCCCATCCCGGTATGTGCTGCTGCCATGTTGTGATGTGGTGCTGTCATCCTACGTCCCCATCCTGGTATGTGCTGCTGCCATGTTGTGATGTGGTGCTGTCATCCTACGTCCCCATCCCGGTATGTGCTGCTGCCATGTTGTGATGTGGTGCTGTCATCCTACGTCCCCATCCTGGTATGTGCTGCTGCCATGTTGTGATGTGGTGCTGTCATCCTACGTCCCCATCCTGGTATGTGCTGCTGCCATGTTGTGATGTGGTGCTGTCATCCTACGTCCCCATCCTGGTATGTGCTGCTGCCATGTTGTGATGTGGTGCTGTCATCCTACGTCCCCATCCTGGTATGTGCTGCTGCCATGTTGTGATGTGGTGCTGTCATCCTACGTCCCCATCCTGGTATGTGCTGCTGCCATGTTGTGATGTGGTGCTGTCATCCTACGTCCCCATCCTGGTATGTGCTGCTGCCATGTTGTGATGTGGTGCTGTCATCCTACGTCCCCATCCTGGTATGTGCTGCTGCCATGTTGTGATGTGGTGCTGTCATCCTACGTCCCCATCCTGGTATGTGCTGCTGCCATGTTGTGATGTGGTGCTGTCATCCTACGTCCCCATCCTGGTATGTGCTGCTGCCATGTTGTGATGTGGTGCTGTCATCCTACGTCCCCATCCTAGTATGTGCTGCTGCCATGTTGTGATGTGGTGCTGTCATCCTACGTCCCCATCCCGGTATGTGCTGCTGCCATGTTGTGATGTGGTGCTGTCATCCTACGTCCCCATCCCGGTATGTGCTGCTGCCATGTTGTGATGTGGTGCTGTCATCCTACGTCCTCATCCCGGTATGTGCTGCTGCCATGTTGTGATGTGGTGCTGTCATCCTACGTCCCCATCCCGGTATGTGCTGCTGCCATGTTGTGATGTGGTGCTGTCATCCTACGTCCCCATCCTGGTATGTGCTGCTGCCATGTTGTGATGTGGTGCTGTCATCCTACGTCCCCATCCTGGTATGTGCTGCTGCCATGTTGTGATGTGGTGCTGTCATCCTACGTCCCCATCCTGGTATGTGCTGCTGCCATGTTGTGATGTGGTGCTGTCATCCTACGTCCCCATCCTAGTATGTGCTGCTGCCATGTTGTGATGTGGTGCTGTCATCCTACGTCCTCATCCCGGTATGTGCTGCTGCCATGTTGTGATGTGGTGCTGTCATCCTACGTCCCCATCCCGGTATGTGCTGCTGCCATGTTGTGATGTGGTGCTGTCATCCTACGTCCCCATCCTGGTATGTGCTGCTGCCATGTTGTGATGTGGTGCTGTCATCCTACGTCCCCATCCCGGTATGTGCTGCTGCCATGTTGTGATGTGGTGCTGTCATCCTACGTCCCCATCCCGGTATGTGCTGCTGCCATGTTGTGATGTGGTGCTGTCATCCTACGTCCCCATCCCGGTATGTGCTGCTGCCATGTTGTGATGTGGTGCTGTCATCCTACGTCCCCATCCTGGTATGTGCTGCTGCCATGTTGTGATGTGGTGCTGTCATCCTACGTCCCCATCCCGGTATGTGCTGCTGCCATGTTGTGATGTGGTGCTGTCATCCTACGTCCCCATCCCGGTATGTGCTGCTGCCATGTTGTGATGTGGTGTTGTCATCCTACGTCCCCATCCCGGTATGTGCTGCTGCCATGTTGTGATGTGGTGCTGTCATCCTACGTCCCCATCCCGGTATGTGCTGCTGCCATGTTGTGATGTGGTGCTGTCATCCTACGTCCCCATCCTGGTATGTGCTGCTGCCATGTTGTGATGTGGTGCTGTCATCCTACGTCCCCATCCTGGTATGTGCTGCTGCCATGTTGTGATGTGGTGCTGTCATCCTACGTCCCCATCCTGGTATGTGCTGCTGCCATGTTGTGATGTGGTGCTGTCATCCTACGTCCTCATCCCGGTATGTGCTGCTGCCATGTTGTGATGTGGTGCTGTCATCCTACGTCCCCATCCCGGTATGTGCTGCTGCCATGTTGTGATGTGGTGCTGTCATCCTACGTCCCCATCCCGGTATGTGCTGCTGCCATGTTGTGATGTGGTGCTGTCATCCTACGTCCCCATCCCGGTATGTGCTGCTGCCATGTTGTGATGTGGTGCTCGTATAAAATAGAACCTGAGTAAATGTTTTCGTATCTCACAATATGTGGTGCCATTTTATTAAGACACTCTGTGTAATGTTCACACACAAAATGTCATCATAGTGCAGTATGCCCGCGTTTTTTACACAGGCGCCACACTGCACAGGTGTCACCCATTTAGGCATAGAACAGAAAGACACATATTAACTATTATATATAACATTTAAAATTTTATTAAAGTATTAGATAAAGAAAATAATTATTGTGCAAAAACTTCTTTGTAAACAACATTTTTGGTCTTTCTTTAAGTTGCCTTGTTGATCAGTAGCGAAAACTTTGACTTGCTGGAAGGATTTTGTTCTTGAAGAGGCGACATAAAGTTGGCCATGGCTGAAGGCTGGAGATGGCAAATATATGCCAACTGAATCGAGTGTTTGCCCTTGACTTTTGTTGATGGTCATAGCATAACCAAGTCTTAAGGGAAACTGTTTTCGTTTTAATGTCAAAGGAAGATCAGGATGGCTTGGTGCCAGAATAACTCTGGGAAAGAAAACCCTCGTACCTTGAAATGATCCAGTGAGAATTTCACAGTCAATGACTTTTGACATCATTTGCTTTACAACCATTCTGGTGCCATTGCAAAGACCTTTTATTGAGTTAAGGTTTCTTAAAAGTATGACGACTGCTCCAACTTTCCGATGTAATCTATGAGGAGGCATCCCACCAGGCATTAAGCTGTTTAAGACCTCCATTGGATAGTTAGCTGCCTCCTCCGCATTTGCAGGATCTTGCTGAATGGAATCGATACTGGTGTAGCATTTCAATTCAGACTGAATTCTTCCAAGAACGCTTTCATTCAGTTCATGTGAATGTTCGTTTTTTGGAGTGAGGATTGCACGGTTTGCAATGCTTTCATCTTCTGGTTGTACGACTTGAGGAAAGACAGCATCAACAATACATCCATTTTCAATGCAGACAGAAGGAATTTCAAAAATACCTTCCTCTAGTCCTGGTTCTTGAAGTTTTCCATCTCCAAGGTTTAAAAGCCATTGGGAAAAGCCTTGATGTTCTTCGGGTACCTTGTTTTCATTGGTACGCATGTTTTGTTCCAATTTAAGGACTTCAATATTCCTCCAACAATAGCATGCTGAAATTATTTCAGTTCTGCTGCCATGTGGTGCAACAGGAAGGATTTGTCGAAAATCTCCACCAAAAAGAAACACCGCACCTCCGAAGGGTTTTTTGGATGGAACTTTTGGATCTTCAGCCACGAGTTCTTTGTAGAATGTGTCAGCTGCATTTACAGCGTGAGCTGGGGCCATAGAAGCTTCGTCCCAGATTATGAGTTTGGCACTTTTCAACTCATTAGCAGTATTGCTGCCATGACGAATATTGCACATGGACGTTTCATTAATTGGTATAGGCACTTTGAAAAGATTATGTGAAGTTCGGCCTCCCTCCAGCAAAATGGCAGCAATGCCTGTAAAATGTACATGGCAAGACTAATTCATTTTTGCTTCGAACGTAATGCATGATTGTATTATATAGGAATGTTTTACCACTTCCGCCCGGTCCATCAATAAAAAATAGGCGTTTTTCTAAATTGGGATTATGATAAGCTTCTTTGATTTTTTTTTCGAAAGCCTTTAGTTGTCCTGGGTTTAACATGTGGAATTTCTTCTGAAACCAATCTTTTTCCGCAACAGGGTCGTAATATTTGCCAGAATTGATTGGATCATCGTACTTGCCAACAGGAAGTTGTAGGCCAAAATCTTGTAATGACTTTCCATGTGTCCGTAACACAGACTCTATTTCATGTAATGTCATATAGAGGGACTTTTCTACATGAGGGAAACATCTGGTATAGTCTTCCATGAGATTTTTCTTGCGCCTTTCAAACAATGCCGCGGCATTAGATGGCTCACACATGATGCAAATAAATGCAAACCATTGTCTAGGTTGTATTGGCATTTGATAAGTGGCAGCTTCTGTTAGGCAAGTATCCCATTCAGAGCCATCGTCAGTTAATCCTCTTGCAATACATGCTTCTTGGAACGTAGGAAAACAGATGCCGTCAGTTGTTCTGAGATCCTCAAAAGATGTCGCGACATTGAGAAGGAGAATTCGGAGAAAGTATTTTTCTCTCTCTAATGGGCCAACGTTAAACATTCTGCCAATTGTGGTTTGATCACCTTTGCTACGTGGTTTCCATATACAATTTTTATCATCCCATGTGTAATGTTCAGGGATTTCAATGTCTAAATATTGTTGGGCATTAGGATCTTCTCGATTCAGTTTAAACCAAGCAAGAAGTTTAGACTTGTTGTTTTTCTGCTGCACAGCTTCAGCTTCTTTACCTGGTGTGAAGCATATTGTCTGCTTGTGTTCAAGGTGGACATTTAATCTTTCCACATGATCAGTTTGATGGTGCATTTTATATTCCCTGAGTCTCCAGCATGCTTCGGGCGCACTTACATATCGAGTTTCCAAGTAATTTTTTACTTCATCCCATTCAACCGTAGCTTCTTGTTCTGTGGCAGAAGTAACAAACTGGAGATTTGCACAATCATGCCCTTTGGAAACGTATTTGAACAAATATTTAACACTTTGTATAGAACTGCCAATCTCAGCGTTTATGTGGGCATTGTATTTTAAGGAAAGATAAGGATTGTAAGGCACAACCCATCTATTATCAATCTTGTTTCCACCAAGTGTAACAAAGTTGTTATCATCCCGACGTTGGTATTTAGGGTATCCATTTACATTGCTATTAGTTTCAGAACAGAAATCTTTGGGAAAGCCTTTAGTACAGTTTCCATTGTCCATGCATGGTGCATTAGGATTAAGTGGACCACATGGACCGTGTATCATGCAAGATGTTACAGATTCATAAAGCTTTGGATGAGTGTCTTTGTGCGGGAGCTCTGCACAAACAATTTTGTCAATTCTTTCTTTATCCCATGCTTTGTATTCCGGGGCCATAAATACCAATATGTGTCCATGAGGGAGACCTCTTTTTTTGGAACTCGATTACATACACCATACCATTAGAACGTCCAAATCTGTGGTGTGTGGTTAAGTCTCCGAGTAGCAATTTTAGCTTCATGTTAAAGACTCGTGCTACTAAATCCGGCCTGTCGCATGGTTGCTGTTGGGCAGCAAATTATCTTTAATTTCCTTCTATTTTGGATTGCACGTTACAGTTACAAATAGGTCTGGTTTGCCATATTTCCTGACCATTGCCATGGCATCTTGGTAGTTTTGTGCCATATTCCTGGGACTTCCTTGGAAAGTTGATGGCAATATGACTTTTCCAGGCAGAATATCTATGTCCATGAAATTGTGGTTGGTAACGAATTGTTGAAGGACATCATATTCTTCAGCTTTTATCGTATTTTGATTTTTGCGCACCCAATTCAAACGGTTAGCTTCAGTTTTGCAATAGGCATCAACCATAAATTGGTGTGTCAGCTTTCCTGCATTAAGGAACTGGTTAAAAGTACCATTGTCGGGGTCGTCACGACAATATCCTTCCTTCACCAGTCATTCCAAATTAGAATAAAAGCATTGGTACCGGATAAGAATGAGTCAGACAAAATGCTGGTTCAAACTCATTGCATGCTCGGGTGTCTACATAGTGTAGCAACGTCACAGCAACTGACTTTATTTTCTAATACACAACATTATATGATCTATTGGGGGAAGGTGTGCAGAGGGCGGGGTTTAAGCAATATGTCTAGTATTCAGTCTTTCTGGTTGGTCTGACGTCATCTGATGGATCCTCCTTCCTCCACGTCACTTTTAGTTTCCATTTCAAGAGAAATGATACTTAGGTTCTCTCTTTTTTAGCAGAGCAAATCTAGGGAATACTGGCAGCCATCTTAAATACAATTACATTTGCATTAGCAAGCATAAAGGGGGAAAACTTATTGTTTCACAGCATAAGAATATAAAAGTACAAAAGAGTATAAAGAAAATATATTTTCACCTTGACACCATCACGAATGGCAAAGTGGTATGCATACCATTGAAGTTGAGTCACATTTCCTCGACCAT
This sequence comes from Ranitomeya imitator, assembly GCF_032444005.1. NCBI lineage: Eukaryota > Metazoa > Chordata > Amphibia > Anura > Dendrobatidae > Ranitomeya > Ranitomeya imitator. Next base: position 219,606,124 of record NC_091288.1, on the reverse strand, counting down.
CTTTTTTTTTTTAGTTTTGTAGTCCACCCAGAGTCCCCATAAGGGAAAAGCAAAGGATAGCACATTGGGTCACAGAGCCTACTTAGAATAGATATATTTTGCAAAATGCCACTTTTTGGATGAATGGTAATGTCACGGTTTTCTGGGGGTGCACCATCCGCGCTGTGGGAAAATGGCAGCAATTTCCCCACTGGCAGTTGGAGCAATGATTCTGCCGGGGTGCATAGTATTTACTTTGTTTCTAATGAAAGGCATGCTATATTCAATAGGCATTCTGTTTTCCAGATTTGCTTTTAGTATTTCTTCTTGTTCAAATAGCAACATATTTTTGTATTGTCTGGAGAAAGGATTGATATCTTCGAGAATTGTTTGTAGCTTTTCCATAACGTTATGAATGCATCCACTGTTGTTTTGGATTTTTCATTCTTTCATTCAAGGCTTGAGCTGAATCCAGAATATATAACTGGGCGTATGTTGGTGATTCACGTTGGTTAGGGTGCAACGCAGGTAAATTTGCCCGTGGATTCTGTAACAGAAAGGACCTGATCGCTTGTGAATTGATTGGTCAATTTGTGCGCAAAAGCGTTAGCACTATTGTAATGATCTTATGTTTTCCATAAAATTCTTGGAGTTTGGTTCCAGTCTCTTCATGCAATTAGTAATATATGAATGCATTCGTACTTCTTCCAGTATGATAGTTCCATTATGACAACAGTTTGTTGTAATTTCATTCTGGAAATGTTCGGCGCAACAAAATGAGCATATGTTGTTCATTGGGCCAGCATAGCATGGTTCAATGTCATTTTCATTGAAGTTTTGAGCAAGCAAAGCAGTGTTGCGAACTCTGACATTCTTCCCCCAGCGGGCAGGTTGTTTAGCACGGGCTGCTCTTTTTGTGTGAGCATTGGTTTTGCGATGCTGGTGAAGCTCATGTTCTGTCATGCAGTGTTGGGCAGACTTATGCCTTTCAGCCTCAGCTTTGCGGATTTGTTGTTGTTGTATTTGGGTGAGATTATGACGGGCAGCCTTTTTTCTAACAGTGTTTTTTTTTCACGCTGCAACGTAAGGTGCTGTTTTTTTAACTCTACTTCTACGAACCTTTTGAGCCTCTGCCCCTTTTTATTTTTTTTTACCTGAGTTTCCTCATGAGAAAGAACTTGTTTGGGGGGCATTATTATGAAAATATGAGGCAAATAACTTGCTAAACTTTTGTAAAAATAATGTGATTTCAGAAATATAGTCAGTAGAAAGTCACTAAATAAGCGATGGCAGAAGACACTTTCAGGGGGACAATTTTTTGAAGAGGCACTGCAGTAGTGAAGCAAATTATGTAACTATGCTCACTAAATGAGTGATGGCAGAAGACACTGTCAGGGAGACAGTTTGTTGAAGATAGACTGCAGCATTAAAGAAAATGGAGCCGAAAAGTGCAGACTGGTGCTTCAGGAATCGGCGCCTGCGCAGTCTGCACTTTCCGCCGCCATTTTCTTGAAGACACACTGAGGTTTCCCACAAAATGGCGCCGGAAAGCGCGAACTGCGCATGCGCCGATTGCGGGAGAAGGCGGCCATTCATTGCCCGGAGTCAGGGGGCCTAAAAGTAAGAAATCGCTGTGGCATGAAGTGCCACAGCGAAATGAGGGCGGGATCTGTTCTGCCGCCATTTTCTTTCTCCTCCTGGTGCCGGAATCGGCGCCTGCGCAGTCCGCGCTTTCCGGCGCCATTTTCTTGAAGACACACTGCAGTGTGTCTTCAAGAAAATGGCGCCGGATAGCGCGGACTGCGCAGGCGCCGATTCCGGCACCAGGAAGAGCAAGACAATGGCGCTCGAAACGAATAGCATAAGTAAAAACTTACTGTGTCGACAGATTATTTGCATAATCAGGGCGCACATACGGCGCCCCCGTGCTCCCGACCCCCTGCTCTCGGCGGCATCTATAATAGACGGCGCCCCCGTGCTCCCGACCCCCTGCTCTCGGCGGCATTTTCTATAATGTAACGCTAGGAGCGTCGCGCCTGCGCAGTCTATTAAGGCTTCGGACAGAGTGACGCTTCCACCGTTATATTATAGATTTGTCACTTATCTACAATGTGTCCTCCAGGACTGTGCTAAATAAAGTTTCTTTGAAGAACAAAATATGACCCTCCATAGCAACCAATCAGAGTTTAGCTTTCACTTTTAAACCTGTTCTAGATGGAATGGAAGCTGGAATCTGATTGGTTCCTGTGGACTTTTCTGTATGAACAAATTCTCGACTAGCTTTAATAAACTTTATTTATATAATGACAACGGAAACAAAGGCTATAATTGTTGACATTTTATTACCGACTGCAGCTGTAATGTGATGGTGGACGGAGGACATTATCCTCCCCAGGTTATTGCAGCCCACATCTTCTGCTCCAAATTAGTCTTCTCCAACAAATCAAAGTCAGGACGGAGGCTAGAACGTGGAGTGGAACGTGAGGTAGGACGTGGAGTGGGACAGGTGGTAGGGTGTGGAGTAGGATGTGGAGTGGGACGGGTGGTAGGGTGTGGAGTGGGACGGGTGGTAGGGTGTGGAGTAGGATGTGGAGTGGGACAGGTGGTAGGGTGTGGAGTAGGACGTGGAGTGGGATGGGTGGTAGGACGTGGAGTAGGATGTGGAGTGGGACGGGTGGTAGGGCGTGGAGTAGGATGTGGAGTGGGACGGGTGGTAGGGCGTGGAGTGGGACGGGTGGTAGGACGTGGAGTGGGACGGGTGGTAGGGTGTGGAGTAGGATGTGGAGTGGGACGGGTGGTAGGGTGTGGAGTGGGTCAGGTGGTAGGACGTGGAGTAGGATGTGGAGTGGGATGGGTGGTAGGGCGTGGAGTTGGATGTGGAGTGGGACGGGTGGTAGGATGTGGAGTGGGACGGGTTGTAGGACGTGGAGTAGGACGTGGAGTAGGATGTGGAGTGGGACGGGTGGTAGGACGTGGAGTGGGAGGGGTGGTAGGGTGTGGAGTAGGATGTGGAGTGGGACGGGTGGTAGGACGTGGAGTAGGACGTGGAGTGGGACGGGTGGTAGGGTGTGGAGTAGGATGTGGAGTGGGACGGGTGGTAGGGCGTGGAGTAGGATGTGGAGTGGGACTGGTGGTAGGGCGTGGAGTAGGATGTGGAGTGGGACGGGTGGTAGGGCGTGGAGTAGGATGTGGGATGGGTGGTAGGGCGTGGAGTAGGATGTGGAGTGGGACGGGTGGTAGGGCGTGGAGTAGGATGTGGAGTGGGACGGGTGGTAGGACGTGGAGTAGGATGTGGAGTGGGATGGGTGGTAGGGCGTGGAGTAGGGCGTGGAGTGGGACGGGTGGTAGGGCGTGGAGTAGGATGTGGAGTGGGACGGGTGGTAGGGCGTGGAGTAGGATGTGGAGTGGGACGGGTGGTAGGGCGTGGAGTAGGATGTGGAGTGGGACGGGTGGTAGGGCGTGGAGTAGGATGTGGAGTGGGACGGGTGGTAGGGCGTGGAGTGGGACGGGTGGTAGGACGTGGAGTGGGACGGGTGGTAGGGTGTGGAGTAGGATGTGGAGTGGGACGGGTGGTAGGGCGTGGAGTAGGATGTGGAGTGGGACGGGTGGTAGGGCATGGAGTAGGATGTGGAGTGGGACGGGTGGTAGGGCGTGGAGTAGGATGTGGAGTGGGACGGGTGGTAGGACGTGGAGTAGGATGTGGAGTAGGATGTGGAGTGGGATGGGTGGTAGGGCGTGGAGTAGGGCGTGGAGTGGGACGGGTGGTAGGGCGTGGAGTAGGATGTGGAGTGGGACGGGTGGTAGGGCGTGGAGTAGGATGTGGAGTGGGACGGGTGGTAGGACGTGGAGTAGGATGTGGAGGGGGATGGGTGGTAGGGCGTGGAGTAGGGCGTGGAGTGGGATGGGTGGTAGGGCGTGGAGTAGGATGTGGAGTAGGATGTGGAGTGGGACGGGTGGTAGGACGTGGAGTAGGATGTGGAGGGGGATGGGTGGTAGGGCGTGGAGTAGGATGTGGAGTGGGACGGGTGGTAGGGCGTGGAGTAGGGCGTGGAGTGGGACGGGTGGTAGGGCGTGGAGTAGGATGTGGAGTGGGACGGGTGGTAGGGCGTGGAGTAGGATGTGGAGTGGGACGGGTGGTAGGACGTGGAGTAGGATGTGGAGTGGGATGGGTGGTAGGGCGTGGAGTAGGGCGTGGAGTGGGACGGGTGGTAGGGCGTGGAGTAGAAGGTGAGCTGTGACCCAGGAGGTCTGGACTGTGTAGGGGGTTTTGCATTGGGGCCTACAGGCTTCATGTTCCCCCGATTAGGCTGCGACAATTGAGGTCGTCATCATCTCATTACTGATAAATTCCTCCTTCCAGAAAGTCCCCAAATCTCACAAGTGCCGGGTAGGGACCAAGCACAAGGGAGGGAACAGTGAGATGTCCCGAAATACAACCACAACCCACAGAGTCCGCCTGTGTCCTGTACCACCGCAGCATCGCCGGCCATCACCATCGTCATACTCCAGTCACAGCCAGAGCTGCAGCCTTATCGTGTCTTATCCTCCAGTCCCAGCCACAGCTGCGGTCACTTCTGCTGCCACATTATCACTGCTGCAAACAATGTCACGAGCAATAAGTCTCCATTCAGATTGTAAATTATTGTTCTAAACTTGTTTTTTCCTCGCCTTTTTTAGCCTCTGTTTGCTGTCAGTGAGTCGGAACATTCTCATTTACATCCAGAAACTGAAAACCCCTCTAAACCCAATACTGATCACAGCTGAGGGTTTGTCGCACTGTATCCACTCCACAAAACCCTGAGATACCTTGTAACAGTCTCACAGCAGCTGAGCGGTTATCTGGCCTGATACATTGTGGCAGAGCCTCAGCAGTGAGGCAGCAGCAGACTTCAGTGCAGTATTTGTGATTCGGATTCTTCCTTATTTTATAAGGACGGACAGAAAATAACAGAAAATGAATCAAATGTTCCAGACTCTGCGGCCAAAACCGCGGAATAAGCAGCGCGGGCGTCTCCCCGGGAGCAGGCCGCGTGTGATTACCGCCAGGACGTGGTCACATCGGTGCACACGGCCCCGCGCCTCAGCAATGGCTCATGAAGCCTCCCACTCTAACCACAGAGGTGGCGTTCCCCTTTAAATGTTGTGAACCATCAGAAATACAAGAGTTGACTCCTGTTCTCTTCTGCCACAGACCACGTGACGGTCCGATTGATCCAAGGAGATATCTCGTCTCTGGCGGACGTCCAATCCGCCCTCCGTGGCGCTCACGTGGTCATACACACCGCCAGCCTGGTGGACGTGTGGGGTCGTGTCCCAGCCAGCAAGATCACAGCGGTCAATGTGACAGGTAGGAAAGAAAACGAGAAAAACATCAGTGTGAACATGTGCGTCATTAATGGAGTCCAGGAACAATATCCACCACAGATCCAGAACGTCACTGATAGGAAAGTGCGGCGGTATTATCTGCCCCAAATCCAGAGGATACACCAGAGTGAATGTTACAGCATAGATGAAGATATTCTCACATACACGTCACTACGGGCTTAATATCGCCATACTGTGCTAATGAGACGGAGCATAATCCTGGTCACCCTTACTGGTTCTAATAAACATGGACTTTTAGAAGATTTTCAACATACTGGACCTTGTCTTTCCATACAATAATACTGCTCCTATGTGCAAGAATATAACTACTATAATACTGCTCCTATGTACAAGAATATACCTACTATAATACTGCCCCTATGTACAAGAATATAACTACTATAATACTGCCCCTATGTACAGGAATATAACTACTATAATACTGTCCCTATGTACAAGAATATAACTACTATAATACTGCTCCTATGTACAAGAATATAACTACTATAATACTGCTCCTATGTACAGGAATATAACTACTATAATACTGCTCCTATGTACAGGAATATAACTACTATAATACTGCCCCTATGTACAGGAATATAACTACTATAATACTGCCCCCTATGTACAAGAATATAACTACTATAATACTGCCCCTATGTACAACAATATAACTACTATAATACTGCTCCTATGTACAACAATATAACTACTATAATACTGCTCCTATGTACAAGAATATAACTACTATAATACTGCTCCTATGTACAAGAATATAACTACTATAATACTGCCCCTATGTACAAGAATATAACTACTATAATACTGCTCCTATGTACAACAATATAACTACTATAATACTGCTCCTATGTACAACAATATAACTACTATAATACTGCTCCTATGTACAAGAATATAACTACTATAATACTGCCCCTATGTACAAGAATATAACTACTATAATACTGCTCCTATGTACAAGAATATAACTACTATAATACTGCCCCTATGTACAAGAATATAACTACTATAATACTGCCCCTATGTACAAGAATATAACTACTATAATACTGCCCCTATGTACAAGAATATAACTACTATAATACTGCCCCTATGTACAAGAATATAACTACTATAATACTGTCCCTATGTACAAGAATATAACTACTATAATACTGCCCCTATGTACAAGAATATAACTACTATAATACTGCCCCTATGTACAAGAATATAACTACTATAATACTGCCCCTATGTACAAGAATATAACTACTATAATACTGCCCCTATGTACAAGAATATAACTACTATAATACTGCCCCTATGTACAAGAATATAACTACTATAATACTGCTCCTATGTACAAGAATATAACTACTATAATACTGCTCCCTATGTACAAGAATATAACTACTATAATACTGCCCCTATATACAAGAATATAACTACTATAATACTGCTCCTATATACAAGAATATAACTACTATAATACTGCTCCTATGTACAAGAATATAACTACTATAATACTGCCCCCTATGTATAAGAATATATCTACTATAATACTGCTCCTATGTACAAGAATATAATTATAATACTGCTCCTAAGTACAAGAATATAACTACTATAATACTGCCCCTAAGTACAAGAATATAACTACTATAATAATGCTCCTATGTACAAGAATATAACTACTATAATACTGCCCCTATGTACAAGAATATAATTATAATACTGCTCCTAAGTACAAGAATATAACTACTATAATACTGCCCCTAAGTACAAGAATATAACTACTATAATACTGCTCCTATGTACAAGAATATAACTACTATAATACTGTCCCTATATACAAGAATATAACTACTATAATACCGCTCCTATGTACAAGAATATAACTACTATAATACTGCCCCTATGTACAAGAATATAACTACTATAATACTGTCCCCTATGTGCAAGAATATAACTACTATAATACTGTCCCTATATACAAGAATATCACTACTATAATACTGTCCCTATATACAAGAATATAACTACTATAATACCGCTCCTATGTACAAGAATATAACTACTATAATACTGCCCCTATGTACAAGAATATAACTACTATAATACTGTCCCCTATGTGCAAGAATATAACTACTATAATACTGCCCCTATGTACAAGAATATAACTATGGAACTAGAGAGAGTACAAAGGAGGGCAACAAAATTAATAAAGGGGATGGGAGAACTACAATACCCAGATAGATTAGCGAAATTAGGATTATTTAGTCTGGAAAAAAGACTACTGAGGGGCGATCTAATAACCATGTATAAGTATATAAGGGGACAATACAAATACCTCGCTGAGGATCTGTTTATACCAAGGAAGGTGACGGGCACAAGGGGGCATTCTTTGCGTCTGGAGGAGAGAAGGTTTTTCCACCAACATAGAAGAGGATTCTTTACTGTTAGGGCAGTGAGAATCTGGAATTGCTTGCCTGAGGAGGTGGTGATGGCGAACTCAGTCGAGGGGTTCAAGAGAGGCCTGGATGTCTTCCTGGAGCAGAACAATATTGTATCATACAATTATTAGGTTCTGTAGAAGGACGTAGATCTGGGGATTTATTATGATGGAATATAGGCTGAACTGGATGGACAAATGTCTTTTTTCGGCCTTACTAACTATGTTACTATGTTACTATGTTACTATGTTACTATGTAACTACTATAATACTGCTCCTATGTACAAGAATATAACTACTATAATACTGCCCCCTATATACAAGAATATAACTACTATAATACTGCCACTATGTACAAGAATATAACTACTATAATACTGTCCCCTATGTGCAAGAATATAACTACTATAATACTGCCCCTATGTACAAGAATATAACTACTATAATACTGCCTCCTATGTACAAGAATATAACTACTATAATACTGCTCCATGTACAAGAATATAACTACTTTAATACTGCTCCCTATGTACAAGAATATAACTACTTTAATACTGCTCCCTATGTACAAGAATATAACTACTATAATACTGCTCCCTATGTACAAGAATATAACTACTATAATACTGCCTCCTATGTACAAGAATATAACTACTATAACACTGCCTCCTATATACAAGAATATAACTACTATAATACTGCCCCTATGTACAAGAATTTAACTACTATAATACTGTCCCTATCTACAAGAATATATCTACTATAATACTGCCCCTATGTACAGGAATATAACTACTATAATACTGCCCCTATGTACAGGAATATAACTACTATAATATCGCCCCTATGTACAAGACTATAACTCCTATAATACTGCCCCTATGTACAAGAATATAACTCCTATAATACTGCCCCTATGTACAAGACTATAACTCCTATAATACTGCCCCTATGTACAAGAATATATCTACTATAATACTGCTCCTATCTACAAGAATATAACTACTATAATACTGCTCCTATATACAAGAATATAACTACTATAATACTGTCCCTATGTACAAGAATATAACTCCTATAATACTGCCCCTATGTACAAGACTATAACTCCTATAATACTGCTCCTATGTACAAGAACATAACTACTATAATACTGCCCCTATGTACAAGAATATAACTACTATAATACTACCCCTATGTACAAGAATATAACTACTATAATACTGCTCCTATGTACAAGAATATAACTACTATAATACTGTCCCTATGTACAAGAATATAACTCCTATAATACTGCTCCCTATGTACAAGAATATAACTACTGTAATACTGTCCCTATGTACAAGAATATAACTACTATAATACTGCCCCTATGTTCAAGAATATAACTACTATAATACTGCCCCTATGTACAAGAATATAACTACTATAATACTGCCCCTATGTACAAGAATATAACTACTATAATACTGCTCCTATATACAAGAATATAACTACTATAATACTGTCCCTATGTACAAGAATATAACTACTATAATACTGCCCCTATGTACAAGAATATAACTACTATAATACTGCCCCTATGTACAAGAATATAACTACTATAATACTGCCCCTATGTACAAGAATATAACTACTATAATACTGCTCCCTATGTACAAGAATATAACTACTATAATACTGTCCCTATGTACAAGAATATAACTACTATAATACTGCCCCTATGTACAAGAATATAACTACTATAATACTGTCCCTATGTACAAGAATATAACTACTATAATACTGCCCCTATGTACAAGAATATAACTACTATAATACTGCCCCTATGTACAAGAATATAACTACTATAATACTGTCCCTATGTACAAGAATATAACTACTATAATACTGCCCCTATGTACAAGAATATAACTACTATAATACTGCCCCTATGTACAAGAATATAACTACTATAATACTGCCCCTATGTACAAGAATATAACTACTATAATACTGCCCCTATGTACAAGAATATAACTACTATAATACTGCCCCTATGTACAAGAATATAACTACTATAATACTGCCCCTATGTACAAGAATATAACTACTATAATACTGCCCCTATGTACAAGAATATAACTACTATAATACTGCCCCTATGTACAAGAATATAACTACTATAATACTGCCCCCTATGTACAGGAATATAACTACTATAATACTGCCCCTATGTACAAGAATATAACTACTATAATACCGCCCCTATGTACAAGAATATAACTACTATAATACCGCCCCTATGTACAAGAATATAACTACTATAATACTGCCCCTATGTACAAGAATATAACTACTATAATACTGCCCCTATGTACAAGACTATAACTACTATAATACTGCCCCTATGTACAAGAATATAACTACTATAATACTGCCCCTATGTACAAGAATATAACTACTATAATACTGCCCCTATGTACAAGAATATAACTACTATAATACTGCCCCTATGTACAAGAATATAACTACTATAATACTGCTCCTATATACAAGAATATAACTACTATAATACCGTCCCTATGTACAAGAATATAACTACTATAATACCGCCCCTATGTACAAGAATATAACTACTATAATACCGCCCCTATGTACAAGAATATAACTACTATAATACTGCCCCCTATGTACAGGAATATAACTCCTATAATACCGCTCCTATGTACAAGAATATAACTACTATAATACTGCCCCTATGTACAAGAATATAACTATAATACTGCTCCTATGTACAAGAATATAACTCCTATAATACCGCCCCTATGTACACATCTACAGAGTTCCTTGCTCCTGTGGGTGACGGTGTCAGAGCTCCGACTTTCGGGGACACTCCACTGAGCGGAGTGTTTTGTGATGACGGTGCTTTTCCAGTATCGTGCGGATTATTATACCGCACATGTTGTACATTTTATTACCGTATTTCCGGCCTCTGGACCCGACATGAGTCACATTGTGCAGCTCCACATATGTAGGAAAATTCATGTCACAGCCTCATCTTGGGGGGAGAATTCCTCCGGATTTTCCTCCTGCGCCCGTAGACACTCGTCAGCTTATGGTGCACGGTGTGAATGTTGTCGGAGCTCGCCCGTCTATTGCCTGAAAATGTTCCAGCTCCAGCAATGACCACCAGGTGGCGACACGTAGATGAGTATCTGTGTGGCCCTGGCCTGTGGCGGCCCCCCGGGTCATATCCCCCCCATGTGACCCTTCTGTAGACGTGAATGGTCGGCAGCTCGGTGACCGGCGATCGCTCCTTTGTCCGCAGGGACGGAGAACGTGCTGAGGGTCTGCGAGGAGGAAGGGATCCAGTACCTGCTCTACACCAGCAGCATGGAGGTCGTGGGGCCCAATTTACACAAGGATCCCTTCTATAGGTAATGTGTGTGCTGTCTACTGTTCCCTGTTGTCAGCCATTTCAGACCTGTTCTGAGCCTCCGACATTGGGGTTGCTGTCCTTTAAGAAGCTTCTCCGCTCTGCCGGTTGCAGGGGTAACGAGGACACGGTATACACCGTCTACCACAACCAGCCGTACCCGCTGAGCAAGTCCAAGGCCGAGAAGCTGGTGCTGGAGGCCAACGGGATGAAGGTAACGCCCTGAGCGGCCCGCGGGGGTCAGCACTGTGCGCGTGGTGTGTGAGATCATGGCGGGTGGATAACTTACGTTGTGCGCACAGATAAAAGGCGGGAAGACCCTCTACACCTGCGCGCTGCGCCCCACTGGGATCTACGGCGAGGGCCACGAGCTCATGAGGCAGTTCTACCAGCGGGGCCTGAAGAAGGGCCGGCGGGTGTTCAGAGCCATCCCGTCATCCACAGAACACGGACGCGTCTATGTCGGTGAGAACATCCCACCCAGAGCTGCATTCATAGTTCTGCTGCAGGACGTTACACCTCATCCTCTCATCTCCCTGTCCTCCTGCAGGTAACGTGGCCTGGATGCATCTCCTGGCGGCCCGCCAGCTGCAGGAACGCCCGTCCGCTCTGGGCGGCCAGGTGTACTTCTGCTACGACCACTCTCCGTATAAGAGCTACGAGGACTTCAATATGGAGTTCCTGTCATCCTGCGGGTTCCGGACGGTCGGCTCGCGCCCGCTGGTGCCGTATTTCCTGCTCTACTTGTTGGCGCTGCTGAATTCTGTTCTGCAGTGGCTCCTCCACCCGTTCTGTACCTACGCCCCGATACTGAACTCCTACACCCTGGCGGTGGCCAGCACCACGTTCACCGTGCAGACGGACAAGGCGGAGCGGCACTTCGGCTACCAACCGCTGTTCAGCTGGGAGGAGAGCAAGCGGCGTACAGTGGCCTGGGTGAGGAGCTTTGAGGAGGGGGAAAAGAGCAAATGACCCCGACAATGGGGGGCACCGGTCACTATACAGTACAGATAATGGGGCACCGGTCACTATACAGTACAGATAATGGGGCACCGGTCACTATACAGTACAGATAATGGGGCACCGATCACTATACAGTACAGATAATGGGGCATCGGTCACTATACAGTAGATAATGAGGCACCGGTCACTATACAGTACAGATAATGGGGCACCGGTCACTATGCAGTAGATAATGAGGCACCGGTCACTATCCAGTACAGATAATGCGGCACCGGTCACTATACAGTACAGATAATGGGGCACCGGTCACTATCCAGTACAGATAATGGGGCACCGGTCACTATACAGTACAGATAATGGGGCACCGATCACTATACAGTACAGATAATGGGGCACCGGTCACTATACAGTACAGATAATGGGGCACCGGTCACTATACAGTACAGATAATGGGGCACCGATCACTATACAGTACAGATAATGGGGCACCGGTCACTATACAGTACAGATAATGGGGCACCGGTCACTATACAGTACAGATAATGGGGCACCGATCACTATACAGTACAGATAATGGGGCACCGGTCACTGTACAGTACATATAATGGGGCACCGGTCACTATACAGTACAGATGATGGGGCACCGGTCACTATACAGTACAGATGATGGGGCACCGGTCACTATACAGTACAGATAATGGGGCACCGGTCACTATACAGTACAGATAATGGGGCACCGGTCACTATACAGTACAGATAATGGGGCACCGGTCACTATGCAGTAGATAATGAGGCACCGGTCACTATCCAGTACAGATAATGCGGCACCGGTCACTATACAGTACAGATAATGGGGCACCGGTCACTATCCAGTACAGATAATGGGGCACCGGTCACTATGCAGTAGATAATGAGGCACCGGTCACTATCCAGTACAGATAATGCGGCACCGGTCACTATACAGTACAGATAATGGGGCACCGGTCACTATCCAGTACAGATAATGGGGCATCGGTCACTGTACAGTACAGATAATGGGGCACCGGTCACTATCCAGTACAGATAATGGGGCACCGGTCACTATGCAGTAGATAATGAGGCACCGGTCACTATCCAGTACAGATAATGCGGCACCGGTCACTATACAGTACAGATAATGGGGCACCGGTCACTATCCAGTACAGATAATGCGGCACCGGTCACTATACAGTACAGATAATGGGGCACCGGTCACTATCCAGTACAGATAATGGGGCACCGGTCACTATGCAGTAGATAATGAGGCACCGGTCACTATCTAGTACAGATAATGCGGCACCGGTCACTATACAGTACAGATAATGGGGCACCGGTCACTATCCAGTACAGATAATGGGGCATCGGTCACTGTACAGTACAGATAATGGGGCACCGGTCACTGTACAGTACAGATAATGGGGCACCGGTCACTATACAGTACAGATAATGGGGCACCAGTCATTGTACAGTACAGATGATGGGGCACCGGTCACTATCCAGTAGATAATGGGGCACCGGTCACTATCCAGTAGATAATGGGGCACCGGTCACTATCCAGTACAGATAATGGGGCACCAGTCACTATCCAGTACAGATAATGGGGCACCGGTCACTATCCAGTACAGATAATGGGGCACCGATCACTGTACAGTACAGATGATGGGGCACCGGTCACTGTACAGTACAGATGATGGGGCACCGGTCACTGCACAGTACAGATAATGGGGCACCGGTCACTATACAGTACAGATAATGGGGCACCGGTCACTATACAGTACAGATAATGGGGCACCGGTCACTATACAGTACAGATAATGGGCACCGGTCACTATACAGTACAGATAATGGGCACCGGTCACTATACAGGACAGATGATGGGGCACCGGTCACTGCACAGTACAGATAATGGGGCACCGGTCACTATACAGTACAGATAATGGGGCACCGGTCACTATACAGTACAGATAATGGGGCACCGGTCACTATACAGTACAGATAATGGGGCAGCGGTCACTACAGCCTGCACATTGCAGTACCACTCACAGTCTCTAGGTGGAGATCTTTCTGACGTGATTTACTTCCTCACTCACCACCTACAGGCTGGGATCGTTACTACAGCGGCTGAATCAGAAATATCCAATGTTCTCTTATAATAATATAAAACTAGATGAGAAATCCTCCTCCGCAGCCGGGTAATCAGCGGTGTCTGAGCGACGGCCTATATGTATATTTCCATTTATCTACAGTGGGGCAAAAAAGTATTTAGTCAGTCAGCAATAGTGCAAGTTCCACCACTTAAAAAGATGAGAGGCGTCTGTAATTTACATCATAGGTAGACCTCAACTATGGGAGACAAACTGAGAAAAAAAAATCCAGAAAATCACATTGTCTGTTTTTTTTAACATTTTTTTTGCATATTATGGTGGAAAATAAGTATTTGGTCAGAAACAAACAATCAAGATTTCTGGCTCTCACAGACCTGTAACTTCTTCTTTAAGAGTCTCCTCTTTCCTCCACTCATTGCCTGTAGTAATGGCACCTGTTTAAACTTGTTATCAGTATAAAAAGACACCTGTGCACACCCTCAAACAGTCTGACTCCAAACTCCACTATGGTGAAGACCAAAGAGCTGTCAAAGGACACCAGAAACAAAATTGTAGCCCTGCACCAGGCTGGGAAGACTGAATCTGCAATAGCCAACCAGCTTGGAGTGAAGAAATCAACAGTGGGAGCAATAATTAGAAAATGGAAGACATACAAGACCACTGATAATCTCCCTCGATCTGGGGCTCCACGCAAAATCCCTCCCCGTGGGGTCAGAATGATCACAAGAACGGTGAGCAAAAATCCCAGAACCACGCGGGGGGACCTAGTGAATGAACTGCAGAGAGCTGGGACCAATGTAACAAGGCCTACCATAAGTAACACACTACGCTACCATGGACTCAGATCCTGCAGTGCCAGACGTGTCCCACTGCTTAAGCCAGTACATATCCGGGCCCGTCTGAAGTTTGCTAGAGAGCATTTGGATGATCCAGAGGAGTTTGGGGAGAATGTCCTATGGTCTGATGAAACCAAACTGGAACTGTTTGGTAGAAACACAACTTGTCATGTTTGGAGGAAAAAGAATACTGAGTTGCATCCATCAAACACCATACATACTGTAAAGCATGGTGGTGGAAACATCATGCTTTGGGGCTGTTTCTCTGCAAAGGGGCCAGGACGACTGATCCGGGTACATGAAAGAATGAATGGGGCCATGTATCGTGAGATTTTGAGTGCAAACCTCCTTCCATCAGCAAGGGCATTGAAGATGAAACGTGGCTGGGTCTTTCAACATGACAATGATCCAAAGCACACCGCCAGGGCAACGAAGGAGTGGCTTCGTAAGAAGCATTTCAAGGTCCTGGAGTGGTCTAGCCAGTCTCCAGATCTCAACCCTATAGAAAACCTTTGGAGGGAGTTGAAAGTCCGTGTTGCCAAGCGAAAAGCCAAAAACATCACTGCTCTAGAGGAGATCTGCATGGAGGAATGGGCCAACATACCAACAACAGTGTGTGGCAACCTTGTGAAGACTTACAGAAAACGTTTGACCTCTGTCATTGCCAACAAAGGATATATTACAAAGTATTGAGATGAAATTTTGTTTCTGACCAAATACTTATTTTCCAACATAATATGCAAATAAATTGTTAAAAAAACAGACAATGTGATTTTCTGGATTTTTTTTTCTCAGTTTGTCTCCCATAGTTGAGGTCTACCTATGATGTAAATTACAGACGCCTCTCATCTTTTTAAGTGGTGGAACTTGCACTATTGCTGACTGACTAAATACTTTTTTGCCCCACTGTATATATTCTATATCACTGCCATTCTAACCAGCAGAGAACATTTTATTTAAGGGCACAGAAAAGTCGGCCAGGACTCATCCTGTGTACAATCCTATATGTAACCAAGCTGAATACTGATGGGTGTAATATACAGACCCTGGATCCTCTGGAGAGGGAGACACCCTGGCCAATAGAGGGGGCCGCAAAAAATGAGCTGTGGGAATCTCATAACAGATGGGACGTGAAAAGGGGAGAGGCAAAGTCGTTTACAAAGAGTTTTTGACGTGTTTCTAAGGATTAAAGTGAATATCTTGCCTAGTCTGCCATTTTTTCTGATACAGAGCTCCAAATCATCTGCTTAGACATAAGAAGATTCTGTCTGCAGTCACCACTAGGGGGAGCTCCCTGTATACAGAGATACATGATAACATCCTGTGCAGCCACCACTAGGGGGAGCTCCCTGTATACAGAGATACATAATAAGATCCTGTCTGCAGTCACCACTAGGGGGAGCTCCCTGTATACAGAGATACATGATAAGATCCTGTCTGCAGCCACCACTAGGGGGAGCTCCCTGTATACAGATATACATGATAAGATCCTGTCTGCAGCCACCACTAGGGGGAGCTCCCTGTATACAGATATACATGATAAGATCCTGTCTGCAGTCACCACTAGGGGGAGCTCCCTGTATACAGATATACATGATAAGATCCTGTCTGTAGTCACCACTAGGGGGAGCTCCCTGTATACAGAGATACATGATAAGATCCTGTCTGCAGTCACCACTAGGGGGAGCTCCCTGTATACAGATATACATAATAAGATCCTGCCTGCAGTCACCACTAGGGGGAGCTCCCTGTATACAGAGATACATGATAAGATCCTGTCTGCAGCCACCACTAGGGGGAGCTCCCTGTATACAGAGATACATGATAAGATCCCGTCTGCAGCCACCACTAGGGGGAGCTCCCTGTATACAGATATACATGATAAGATCCTGTCTGCAGTCACCACTAGGGGGAGCTCCCTGTATACAGATATACATGATAAGATCCTGTCTGTAGTCACCACTAGGGGGAGCTCCCTGTATACAGAGATACATGATAAGATTCTGTCTGCAGCCACCACTAGGGGGAGCTCCCTGTATACAGAGATACATGATAAGATCCTGTCTGCAGCCACCACTAGTGGGAGCTCCCTGTATACAGAGATACATGATAAGATCCTGTCTGCAGCCACCACTAGGGGGAGCTCCCTGTATACAGAGATACATGATAAGATCCTGTCTGCAGCCACCACTAGTGGGAGCTCCCTGTATACAGAGATACATGATAAGATCCTGTCTGCAGTCACCACTAGGGGGAGCTCCCTGTATACAGAGATACATGATAAGATCCTGTCTGCAGTCACCACTAGGGGGAGCTCCCTGTATACAGAGATACATGATAAGATCCTGTCTGCAGCCACCACTAGGGGGAGCTCCCTGTATACAGAGATACATGATAAGATCCTGTCTGCAGTCACCACTAGGGGGAGCTCCCTGTATACAGAGATACATGATAAGATCCTGTCTGCAGTCACCACTAGGGGGAGCTCCCTGTATACAGAGATACATGATAAGATCCTGTCTGTAGCCACCACTAGGGGGAGCTCCCTGTATACAGAGATACATGATAAGATCCTGTCTACAGTCACCACTAGGGGGAGCTCCCTGTATACAGAGATACATGATAAGATCCTGTCTGCAGCCACCACTAGGGGGAGATCCCTGTATACAGAGATACATGATAAGATCCTGTCTGCAGCCACCACTAGGGGGAGATCCCTGTATACAGAGATACATGATAAGATCCTGTCTGCAGTCACCACTAGGGGGAGCTCCCTGTATACAGAGATACATGATAAGATCCAGTCTGCAGACACCACTAGGGGGAGCTCCCTGTATACAGAGATACATGATAAGATCCTGTCTGCAGCCACCACTAGGGGGAGATCCCTGTATACAGAGATACATGATAAGATCCTGTCTGCAGTCACCACTAGGGGGAGCTCCCTGTATACAGAGATACATGATTGCAGTCACCACTAGGGGGAGCTCCCTGTATATAGAGATACATGATAAGATTCTGTCTGCAGCCACCACTAGGGGGAGCTCCCTGTATACAGAGATACACGATAAGATCCTGTCTGCAGCCACCACTAGGGGGAGCTCCCTGTATACAGAGATACACGATAAGATCCTGTCTGCAGCCACCACTAGGGGGAGCTCCCTGTATACAGAGATACACGATAAGATCCTGTCTGCAGCCACCACTAGGGGGAGCTCCCTGTATACAGAGATACACGATAAGATCCTGTCTGCAGTCACCACTAGGGGGAGATCCCTGTATACAGAGATACACGATAAGATCCTGTCTGCAGTCACCACTAGGGGGAGATCCCTGTATACAGAGATACACGATAAGATCCTGTCTGCAGTCACCACTAGGGGGAGATCCCTGTATACAGAGATACACGATAAGATCCTGTCTGCAGCCACCACTAGGGGGAGCTCCCTGTATACAGAGATACACGATAAGATCCTGTCTGCAGTCACCACTAGGGGGAGATCCCTGTATACAGAGATACACGATAAGATCCTGTCTGCAGCCACCACTAGGGGGAGCTCCCTGTATACAGAGATACACGATAAGATCCTGTCTGCAGTCACCACTAGGGGGAGATCCCTGTATACAGAGATACACGATAAGATCCTGTCTGCAGCCACCACTAGGGGGAGCTCCCTGTATACAGAGATACACGATAAGATCCTGTCTGCAGTCACCACTAGGGGGAGATCCCTGTATACAGAGATACACGATAAGATCCTGTCTGCAGTCACCACTAGGGGGAGATCCCTGTATACAGAGATACACGATAAGATCCTGTCTGCAGTCACCACTAGGGGGAGATCCCTGTATACAGAGATACACGATAAGATCCTGTCTGCAGTCACCACTAGGGGGAGATCCCTGTATACAGAGATACACGATAAGATCCTGTCTGCAGTCACCACTAGGGGGAGATCCCTGTATACAGAGATACACGATAAGATCCTGTCTGCAGTCACCACTAGGGGGAGATCCCTGTATACAGAGATACACGATAAGATCCTGTCTGCAGTCACCACTAGGGGGAGCTCCCTGTATACAGAGATACACGATAAGATCCTGTCTGCAGTCACCACTAGGGGGAGATCCCTGTATACAGAGATACACGATAAGATCCTGTCTGCAGTCACCACTAGGGGGAGATCCCTGTATACAGAGATACACGATAAGATCCTGTCTGCAGTCACCACTAGGGGGAGCTCCCTGTATACAGAGATACATGATAAGATCCTGTCTGCAGTCACCACTAGGGGGAGATCCCTGTATACAGAGATACACGATAAGATCCTGTCTGCAGTCACCACTAGGGGGAGCTCCCTGTATACAGAGATACACGATAAGATCCTGTCTGCAGTCACCACTAGGGGGAGCTCCCTGTATACAGAGATACACGAAAAGATCCTGTCTGCAGTCACCACTAGGGGGAGCTCCCTGTATACAGAGATACACGATAAGATCCTGTCTGCAGCCACCACTAGGGGGAGATCCCTGTATACAGAGATACACAATAAGATCCTGTCTGCAGCCACCACTAGGGGGAGCTCCCTGTATACAGAGATACACGATAAGATCCTGTCTGCAGCCACCACTAGGGGGAGCTCCCTGTATACAGAGATACACGATAAGATCCTGTCTGCAGTCACCACTAGGGGGAGCTCCCTGTATACAGAGATACATGATAAGATCCTGTCTGCAGCCACCACTAGGGGGAGCTCCCTGTATACAGAGATACATGATAAGATCCTGTCTGCAGTCACCACTAGGGGGAGCTCCCTGTATACAGAGATACATGATTGCAGCCACCACTAGGGGGAGCTCCCTGTATACAGAGATACATGATTGCAGTTACCACTAGGGGGAGCTCCCTGTATACAGAGATACATGATAGGATCCTGTCTGCAGCCACCACTAGGGGGAGCTCCCTGTATACAGAGATACATGATAGGATCCTGTCTGCAGCCACCACTAGGGGGAGCTCCCTGTGTACAGAGATACATGATAAGATCCTGTCTGCAGCCACCACTAGGGGGAGCTCCCTGTATACAGAGATACATGATAAGATCCTGTCTGCAGCCACCACTAGGGGGAGCTCCCTGTATACAGAGATACATGATTGCAGTTACCACTAGGGGGAGCTCCTGTTTACAGAAATACATGATTGTCTGCAGTCACCTGTCTGCACAGTGGGGGGCTTGATAAGGGACCACAATGGAAGGACCCTCACACGTGTTTACATATGCACCTCTATCCTGCGGTCACATGTTGTGAAACTGCGGTAAATCATTTTTGCTGCTATTCTTTCAAAATCTCCATAAATCCTGAATGGTTTTACCGTGATTTTGAAAAGTGTGAAAAGAACCTCATAATTTACCAATAAAAATGCATTAATTTATGTTAATTTATTACATTGTCATATTGATTATAGTACAATAAATTATAGCACTTTGCGCTGTTTTGTGCTGTGTGGCGGTGCGGAGCCTCTGGACGGAGCCGTGATCCCAGGGATGTGCCGCAGACCTTTCTTCATCCCTCATGCAGGTTTTTCTCGGGGTGATGGTGCCATCTTGTGGTCATTGTGTAAAATTGACGCTAAGAACACTCATGGAGATAAGTGCCCCTCCAGGAATTTTCCTGACCTCCCCTTCTACACCCCCAGACATTATTAATATGGAGTCGTCGCTCTGCAGATATAATGCCTCCCGCTCTATTGAGAAGGATTTCTACAAGATTTCGGAGACCTCTGTGGGGATTCTTCCTTCAGAATAGCTTGTGAGGTCGGACCCTGATGTAGGGGGAGGCCGGGCTCATGATCTCCATTACATGGTGGAGTTGGGGTCCGGGCTCTGTGCCCATGATCTCCCCCCATGACTCTATGGACCTTTTGCACTGGGCACAGTCATGGGGGACAGAAAAGGTCCATCAGATGCAGATATTGAAGTGTGATCCGTCACTGCACAGGACACGTCTCCTCCAGAGTCCAGTGGTGGCGGCTTTACACCACTCCATCCGATGCTCGGTATTGTGCTTGGTGATGTACGGCTGCATGCAGCTGCTCAGCCATGAAGCTCCCGGCGGGGGCGCAGTGTTTGTACCAGAGGCCTGGAACCTGCAGCTATGGGGTCAGAAGAGCGGTGGCGACTTTACTGCCCTCAGCACTTGTCCCCCCCCACCCCTCTGCAGTGTTTCGGGGTCTCCACTTTGTGGCTGAGTTGTTGTGGCTCTTTCCAATTTCACGGGTGATGAGGAAGGTTGAGGAGGAAGAAATGTCATGGACGGACTCGTTACCCAAGGCTCATATTGCAGGACCGTGCTGGTATGAGGGAAGTCTGCACCACCAGCCGCTGCTATACACTGGGAGTGAGGGGCTGGAGGTTATACCCTGGGGTCGAGGAGCCGGAGATTATACACAGGGGCAAGGGGCCAGAGGTTATACACAGGGGCGAGGGGCTGGAGATTATACCCTGAGGGCGAGGGGGCCGGAGGTTATACGCAGGGGCGAGTGGGCTGGAGGTTATACACTGGGGGTGAGGGGTTGGAGGTTATAACCCGGGGCGAGGGACTGGAGGCTATACCCTGAGGGTGAGGGGCTGGAAGTTATAACCCAGGGCGTGGGGCAGGAGGTTATACACTGGGGGTGAGGGGGTTGGAGGTTATAACCCGGGGCGTGGGGCTGGAGGTTATACACTGGGGGTGAGGGGCTGGAGGTTATAACCCGGGGCGTGGGGCTGAAGGTTATACACTGGGGGTGAGGGGCTGGAGGTTATACACGGGGTGAGGGACTGGAGGCTATACCCTGAGGGTGAGGGGCTGGAGGTTATAACCCGGGGCGTGGGGCAGGAGGTTATACACTGGGGGTGAGGGGCTGGAGGTTATACACTGGGAGGGTGAGGGGCTGGAGGTTATACCCTGAGGGCGTGGGGCAGGAGGTTATACCCTGAGGGTGAGGGGCTGGAGGTTATAACCCGGGGCGTGGGGCAGGAGGTTATACACTGGGGGTGAGGGGCTGGAGGTTATACACTGGGAGGGTGAGGGGCTGGAGGTTATACCCTGAGGGTGTGGGGCAGGAGGTTATACCCTGAGGGTGAGGGGCTGGAGGTTATAACCCAGGGCGTGGGGCAGGAGGTTATACCCTGAGGGTGAGGGGCTGGAGGTTATAACCCAGGGCGTGGGGCAGGAGGTTATACACTGTGGGTGTCCACTAACCATCATCACAGGGGTCTACAATCCTGGAGTCAGTGCGTGGCCGGTATATAGGGCTACAGATATCACTGTGCTGTGTGGTGACATGTTAGATCGCGGTGTGTCCCCTCATCACAGGGGTCTACAATCCTGGAGTCAGTGCGTGGCCGGTATATAGGGCTACAGATATCACTGTGCTGTGTGGTGACATGTTAGATCACGGTGTGTTCCCTCATCACAGGGGTCTACAATCCTGGAGTCAGTGCGTGGTCGGTATATAGGGCTACAGATATCACTGTGCTGTGTGGTGACATGTTAGATCGCGGTGTGTCCCCTCATCACAGGGGTCTACAATCCTGGAGTCAGTGCGTGGTCGGTATATAGGGCTACAGATATCACTGTGCTGTGTGGTGACATGTTAGATCGCGGTGTGTCCCCTCATCACAGGGGTCTACAATCCTGGAGTCAGTGCGTGGTCGGTATATAGGGCTACAGATATCACTGTGCTGTGTGGTGACATGTTAGATCGCGGTGTGTCCCCTCATCACAGGGGTCTACAATCCTGGAGTCAGTGTGTGGCCGGTATATAGGGCTACAGATATCACTGTGCTGTGTGGTGACATGTTAGATCGCGGTGTGTCCCCTCATCACAGGGGTCTACAATCCTGGAGTCAGTGTGTGGCCGGTATATAGGGCTACAGATATCACTGTGCTGTGTGGTGACATGTTAGATCGCGGTGTGTCCCCTCATCACAGGGGTCTACAATCCTGGAGTCATTGCGTGGCCGGTATATAGGGCTACAGATATCACTGTGCTGTGTGGTGACATGTTAGATCGCGGTGTGTCCCCTCATCACAGGGGTCTACAATCCTGGAGTCAGTGTGTGGCCGGTATATAGGGCTACAGATATCACTGTGCTGTGTGGTGACATGTTAGATCGCGGTGTGTCCCCTCATCACAGGGGTCTACAATCCTGGAGTCAGTGCGTGGTCGGTATATAGGGCTACAGATATCACTGTGCTGTGTGGTGACATGTTAGATCGCGGTGTGTCCCCTCATCACAGGGGTCTACAATCCTGGAGTCAGTGCGTGGTCGGTATATAGGGCTACAGATATCACTGTGCTGTGTGGTGACATGTTAGATCGCGGTGTGTCCCCTCATCACAGGGGTCTACAATCCTGGAGTCAGTGTGTGGCCGGTATATAGGGCTACAGATATCACTGTGCTGTGTGGTGACATGTTAGATCGCGGTGTGTCCCCTCATCACAGGGGTCTACAATCCTGGAGTCAGTGTGTGGCCGGTATATAGGGCTACAGATATCACTGTGCTGTGTGGTGACATGTTAGATCGCGGTGTGTCCCCTCATCACAGGGGTCTACAATCCTGGAGTCATTGCGTGGCCGGTATATAGGGCTACAGATATCACTGTGCTGTGTGGTGACATGTTAGATCACGGTGTGTCCACTCATCACAGGGGTCTACAATCCTGGAGTCAGTGCGTGGCCAGTATATAGGGCTACAGATATCACTGTGCTGTGTGGTGACATGTTAGATCACGGTGTGTCCACTCATCACAGGGGTCTACAATCCTGGAGTCAGTGCGTGGCCGGTATATAGGGCTACAGATATCACTGTGCTGTGTGGTGACATGTTAGATCACGGTGTGTCCCCTCATCACAGGGGTCTACAATCCTGGAGTCAGTGCGTGGCCGGTATATAGGGCTACAGATATCACTGTGCTGTGTGGTGACATGTTAGATCGCGGTGTGTCCCCTCATCACAGGGGTCTACAATCCTGGAGTCAGTGAGGGGCCGGTATATAGGGCTACAGATATCACTGTGCTGTGTGGTGACATGTTAGATCACGGTGTGTCCCCTCATCACAGGGGTCTACAATCCTGGAGTCAGTGCGTGGCCGGTATATAGGGCTACAGATATCACTGTGATGTGTGGTGACATGTTAGATCACGGTGTGTCCACTCATCACAGGGGTCTACAATCCTGGAGTCAGTGCGTGGCCAGTATATAGGGCTACAGATATCACCGTGCTGTGTGGTGACATGTTAGATCGCGGTGTGTCCACTAACGAGCATCACCGGGGTCTACAATCCTGGAGTCAGTGTGTGGCCGGTATATAGGGCTACAGATATCACCGTGCTGTGTGGTGACATGTTAGATCACGGTGTGTCCACTCATCACAGGGGTCTACAATCCTGGAGTCAGTGTGTGGCCGGTATATAGGGCTACAGATATCACTGTGCTGTGTGGTGACATGTTAGATCGCGGTGTGTCCCCTCATCACAGGGGTCTACAATCCTGGAGTCAGTGTGTGGCCGGTATATAGGGCTACAGATATCACTGTGCTGTGTGGTGACATGTTAGATCGCGGTGTGTCCCCTCATCACAGGGGTCTACAATCCTGGAGTCAGTGCGTGGCCAGTATATAGGGCTACAGATATCACTGTGCTGTGTGGTGACATGTTAGATCGCGGTGTGTCCACTCATCACAGGGGTCTACAATCCTGGAGTCAGTGCGTGGCCAGTATATAGGGCTACAGATATCACTGTGCTGTGTGGTGACATGTTAGATCGCGGTGTGTCCACTCATCACAGGGGTCTACAATCCTGGAGTCAGTGTGTGGCCGGTATATAGGGCTACAGATATCACTGTGCTGTGTGGTGACATGTTAGATCACGGTGTGTCCCCTCATCACAGGGGTCTACAATCCTGGAGTCAGTGCGTGGCCAGTATATAGGGCTACAGATATCACTGTGCTGTGTGGTGACATGTTAGATCGCGGTGTGTCCACTCATCACAGGGGTCTACAATCCTGGAGTCAGTGTGTGGCCGGTATATAGGGCTACAGATATCACTGTGCTGTATGGTGACATGTTAGATCGCGGTGTGTCCTCTCATCACAGGGGTCTACAATCCTGGAGTCAGTGTGTGGCCGGTATATAGGGCTACAGATATCACTGTGCTGTGTGGTGACATGTTAGATCACGGTGTGTCCCCTCATCACAGGGGTCTACAATCCTGGAGTCAGTGCGTGGCCGGTATATAGGGCTACAGATATCACTGTGCTGTGTGGTGACATGTTAGATCGTGGTGTGTCCACTCATCACAGGGGTCTACAATCCTGGAGTCAGTGCGTGGCCGGTATATAGGGCTACAGATATCACCGTGCTGTGTGGTGACATGTTAGATCACGGTGTGTTCCCTCATCACAGGGGTCTACAATCCTGGAGTCAGTGCGTGGCCGGTATATAGGGCTACAGATATCACTGTGCTGTGTGGTGACATGTTAGATCACGGTGTGTCCCCTCATCACAGGGGTCTACAATCCTGGAGTCAGTGTGTGGCCGGTATATAGGGCTACAGATATCACTGTGCTGTATGGTGACATGTTAGATCGCGGTGTGTCCACTCATCACAGGGGTCTACAATCCTGGAGTCAGTGAGTGGCCGGTATATAGGACTACAGATATCACTGTGCTGTGTGGTGACATGTTAGATCGCGGTGTGTCCACTCATCACAGGGGTCTACAATCCTGGAGTCAGTGAGGGGCCGGTATATAGGGCTACAGATATCACTGTGCTGTGTGGTGACATGTTAGATCGCGGTGTGTGTCCTCATCACAGGGGTCTACAATCCTGGAGTCAGTGCGTGGCCGGTATATAGGGCTACAGATATCACTGTGCTGTGTGGTGACATGTTAGATCGCGGTGTGTCCACTCATCACAGGGGTCTACAATCCTGGAGACAGTGCGTGGCCGGTATATAGGGCTACAGATATCACTGTGCTGTGTGGTGACATGTTAGATCGCAGTGTGTCCACTCATCACAGGGGTCTACAATCCTGGAGTCAGTGCGTGGCCGGTATATAGGGCTACAGATATCACTGTGCTGTGTGGTGACATGTTAGATCACGGTGTGTCCCCTCATCACCGGGGTCTACAATCCTGGAGTCAGTGCGTGGCCGGTATATAGGGCTACAGATATCACCGTGCTGTGTGGTGACATGTTAGATCGCGGTGTGTCCCCTCATCACAGGGGTCTACAATCATGGAGTCAGTGAGTGGCCGGTATATAGGGCTACAGATATCACCGTGCTGTGTGGTGACATGTTAGATCGCGGTGTGTCCCCTCATCACAGGGGTCTACAATCCTGGAGTCAGTGTGTGGCCGGTATATAGGGCTACAGATATCACTGTGCTGTGTGGTGACATGTTAGATCGCGGTGTGTCCCCTCATCACTGGGATCTACAATCCTGGAGTCAGTGCGTGGCCGGTATATAAGGCTACAGATATCACTGTGCTGTGTGGTGACATGTTAGATCGCGGTGTGTCCACTCATCACAGGGGTCTACAATCCTGGAGTCAGTGCGTGGCCGGTATATAGGGCTACAGATATCACTGTGCTGTGTGGTGACATGTTAGATCACGGTGTGTGTCCACTCATCACAGGGGTCTACAATCCTGGAGTCAGTGAGGAGCTGGTATATAGGGCTACAGATATCACTGTGCTGTGTGGTGACATGTTAGATCGCGGTGTGTCCACTCATCACAGGGGTCTACAATCCTGGAGTCAGTGCGTGGCCGGTATATAGGGCTACAGATATCACTGTGCTGTGTGGTGACATGTTAGATCGCGGTGTGTCCCCTCATCACAGGGGTCTACAATCCTGGAGTCAGTGTGTGGCCGGTATATAGGGGTACAGATATCACTGTGCTGTGTGGTGACATGTTAGATCACGGTGTGTCCACTCATCACAGGGGTCTACAATCCTGGAGTCAGTACGTGGCCGGTATATAGGGCTACAGATATCACTGTGCTGTGTGGTGACATGTTAGATCGCGGTGTGTCCCCTCATCACAGGGGTCTACAATCCTGGAGTCAGTGCGTGGCCGGTATATAGGGCTACAGATATCACCGTGCTGTGTGGTGACATGTTAGATCGCGGTGTGTCCCCTCATCACAGGGGTCTACAATCCTGGAGTCAGTGTGTGGCCGGTATATAGGGCTACAGATATCACTGTGCTGTGTGGTGACATGTTAGATCATGGTGTGTCCACTCATCACAGGGGTCTACAATCCTGGAGTCAGTACGTGGCCGGTATATAGGGCTACAGATATCGCTGTGCTGTGTGGTGACATGTTAGATCGCGGTGTGTCCACTCATCACAGGGGTCTACAATCCTGGAGTCAGTACGTGGCCGGTATATAGGGCTACAGATATCACCGTGCTGTGTGGTGACATGTTAGATCGCGGTGTGTCCCCTCATCACAGGGGTCTACAATCCTGGAGTCAGTGTGTGGCCGGTATATAGGGCTACAGATATCACTGTGCTGTGTGGTGACATGTTAGATCGCGGTGTGTCCACTCATCACAGGGGTCTACAATCCTGGAGTCAGTGCGTGGCCGGTATATAGGGCTACAGATATCACTGTGCTGTGTGGTGACATGTTAGATCGTGGTGTGTCCACTCATCACAGGGGTCTACAATCCTGGAGTCAGTACGTGGCCGGTATATAGGGCTACAGATATCGCTGTGCTGTGTGGTGACATGTTAGATCGCGGTGTGTCCCCTCATCACAGGGGTCTACAATCCTGGAGTCAGTGCGTGGCCGGTATATAGGGCTACAGATATCACTGTGCAGTGTGGTGACATGTTAGATCGCGGTGTGTCCCCTCATCACAGGGGTCTACAATCCTGGAGTCAGTGCGTGGCCGGTATATAGGGCTACAGATATCACTGTGCTGTGTGGTGACATGTTAGATCGCGGTGTGTCCCCTCATCACAGGGGTCTACAATCCTGGAGTCAGTGCGTGGCCGGTATATAGGGCTACAGATATCACTGTGCTGTGTGGTGACATGTTAGATCACGGTTTGTCCCCTCATCACAGGGGTCTACAATCCTGGAGTCAGTGTGTGGCCGGTATATAGGGCTACAGATATCACTGTGCTGTGTGGTGATATGTTAGATCGCAGTGTGTCCCCTCATCACAGGGGTCTACAATCCTGGAGTCAGTGCGTGGCCGGTATATAGGGCTACAGATATCACTGTGCTGTGTGGTGACATGTTAGATCGCGGTGTGTCCCCTCAT
This sequence comes from Ranitomeya imitator, assembly GCF_032444005.1. Classification (NCBI taxonomy): domain Eukaryota; kingdom Metazoa; phylum Chordata; class Amphibia; order Anura; family Dendrobatidae; genus Ranitomeya; species Ranitomeya imitator. The sequence goes on along the minus strand of NC_091288.1, from coordinate 219,577,652 downwards.
CACAGGGGTCTACAATCCTGGAGTCAGTGCGTGGCCGGTATATAGGGCTACAGATATCACTGTGCTGTGTGGTGACATGTTAGATCACGGTTTGTCCCCTCATCACAGGGGTCTACAATCCTGGAGTCAGTGTGTGGCCGGTATATAGGGCTACAGATATCACTGTGCTGTGTGGTGACATGTTAGATCGCGGTGTGTCCACTCATTACAGGGGTCTACAATCCTGGAGTCAGTGCGTGGCCGGTATATAGAGCTACAGATATCACCGTGCTGTGTGGTGACATGTTAGATCGCGGTGTGTCCACTCATCACAGGGGTCAACAATCCTGGAGTCAGTGCGTGGCCGGTATATAGGGCTACAGATATCACTGTGCTGTGTGGTGACATGTTAGATCGCGGTGTGTCCACTCATCACTGGGATCTACAATCCTGGAGTCAGTGCGTGGCCGGTATATAGGGCTACAGATATCACTGTGCTGTGTGGTGACATGTTAGATCGTGGTGTGTCCACTCATCACAGGGGTCTACAATCCTGGAGTCAGTGTGTGGCCGGTATATAGGGCTACAGATATCACTGTGCTGTGTGGTGACATGTTAGATCGCGGTGTGTCCACTCATCACTGGGATCTACAATCCTGGAGTCAGTGCGTGGCCGGTATATAGGGCTACAGATATCACCGTGCTGTGTGGTGACATGTTAGATCGCGGTGTGTCCACTCATCACAGGGGTCTACAATCCTGGAGTCAGTGCGTGGCCGGTATATAGGGCTACAGATATCACTGTGCTGTGTGGTGACATGTTAGATCGTGGTGTGTCCCCTCATCACAGGGGTCTACAATCCTGGAGTCAGTACGTGGCCGGTATATAGGGCTACAGATATCACTGTGCTGTGTGGTGACATGTTAGATCACGGTGTGTCCCCTCATCACAGGGGTCTACAATCCTGGAGTCAGTGTGTGGCCGGTATATAGGGCTACAGATATCACTGTGCTGTGTGGTGACATGTTAGATCGCAGTGTGTCCCCTCATCACAGGGGTCTACAATCCTGGAGTCAGTGCGTGGCCGGTATATAGGGCTACAGATATCACCGTGCTGTGTGGTGACATGTTAGATCACGGTGTGTCCCCTCATCACAGGGGTCTACAATCCTGGAGTCAGTGCGTGGCCGGTATATAGGGCTACAGATATCACCGTGCTGTGTGGTGACATGTTAGATCGCGGTGTGTCCACTCATCACCGGGGTCTACAATCCTGGAGTCAGTGCGTGGCCGGTATATAGGGCTACAGATATCACTGTGCTGTGTGGTGACATGTTAGATCGTGGTGTGTCCACTCATCACAGGGGTCTATAATCCTGGAGTCAGTGCGTGGCCGGTATATAGGGCTACAGATATCACTGTGCTGTGTGGTGACATGTTAGATCACGGTGTGTCCACTCATCACAGGGGTCTACAATCCTGGAGTCAGTGCGTGGCCGGTATATAGGGCTACAGATATCACTGTGCTGTGTGGTGACATGTTAGATCGCGGTGTGTCCCCTCATCACAGGGGTCTACAATCCTGGAGTCAGTGTGTGGCCGGTATATAGGGCTACAGATATCACTGTGCTGTGTGGTGACATGTTAGATCGCGGTGTGTCCACTCATCACCGGGGTCTACAATCCTGGAGTCAGTGCGTGGCCGGTATATAGGGCTACAGATATCACTGTGCTGTGTGGTGACATGTTAGATCGCGGTGTGTCCCCTCATCACAGGGGTCTACAATCCTGGAGTCAGTGCGTGGCCGGTATATAGGGCTACAGATATCACTGTGATGTGTGGTGACATGTTAGATCGCGGTGTGTCCCCTCATCACCGGGGTCTACAATCCTGGAGTCAGTGCGTGGCCGGTATATAGGGCTACAGATATCACTGTGCTGTGTGGTGACATGTTAGATCGCAGTGTGTCCCCTCATCACAGGGGTCTACAATCCTGGAGTCAGTGCGTGGCCGGTATATAGGGCTACAGATATCACCGTGCTGTGTGGTGACATGTTAGATCGCGGTGTGTCCCCTCATCACAGGGGTCTACAATCCTGGAGTCAGTGCGTGGCCGGTATATAGGGCTACAGATATCACTGTGCTGTGTGGTGACATGTTAGATCGCGGTGTGTCCCCTCATCACAGGGGTCTACAATCCTGGACTCAGTGTGTGGCCGGTATATAGGGCTACAGATATCACTGTGCTGTGTGGTGACATGTTAGATCGCGGTGTGTCCCCTCATCACAGGGGTCTACAATCCTGGAGTCAGTGCGTGGCCTGTATATAGGGCTACAGATATCACTGTGCTGTGTGGTGACATGTTAGATCGCGGTGTGTCCCCTCATCACAGGGGTCTACAATCCTGGAGTCAGTGCGTGGCCGGTATATAGGGCTACAGATATCACTGTGCTGTGTGGTGACATGTTAGATCACGGTGTGTCCCCTCATCACAGGGGTCTACAATCCTGGAGTCAGTGCGTGGCCGGTATATAGGGCTACAGATATCACTGTGCTGTGTGGTGACATGTTAGATCACGGTGTGTCCCCTCATCACAGGGGTCTACAATCCTGGAGTCAGTGCGTGGCCGGTATATTGGGCTACAGATATCACTGTGCTGTGTGGTGACATGTTAGATCGCGGTGTGTCCACTCATCACAGGGGTCTACAATCCTGGAGTCAGTGCGTGGCCGGTATATAGAGCTACAGATATCACCGTGCTGTGTGGTGACATGTTAGATCGCGGTGTGTCCCCTCATCACAGGGGTCTACAATCCTGGAGTCAGTGCGTGGCCGGTATATAGGGCTACAGATATCACCGTGCTGTGTGGTGACATGTTAGATCGCGGTGTGTCCCCTCATCACAGGGGTCTACAATCCTGGAGTCAGTGTGTGGCCGGTATATAGGGCTACAGATATCACTGTGCTGTGTGGTGACATGTTAGATCACGGTGTGTCCACTCATCACAGGTGTCTACAATCCTGGAGTCAGTGAGGGGCCGGTATATAGGGCTACAGATCCTCACTGTGCTGTGTGGTGACATGTTAGATCGCGGTGTGTCCCCTCATCACAGGGGTCTACAATCCTGGAGTCAGTGCGTGGCCGGTATATAGGGCTACAGATATCACTGTGCTGTGTGGTGACATGTTAGATCACGGTGTGTCCACTCATCACAGGGGTCTACAATCCTGGAGTCAGTGCGTGGCCGGTATATAGGGCTACAGATATCACTGTGCTGTGTGGTGACATGTTAGATCACGGTGTGTCCCCTCATCACCGGGGTCTACAATCCTGGAGTCAGTGCGTGGCCGGTATATAGGGCTACAGATATCACCGTGCTGTGTGGTGACATGTTAGATCGCGGTGTGTCCACTCATCACAGGGGTCTACAATCCTGGAGTCAGTGCGTGGCCGGTATATAGGGCTACAGATATCACTGTGCTGTGTGGTGACATGTTAGATCGCGGTGTGTCCCCTCATCACAGGGGTCTACAATCCTGGAGTCAGTGTGTGGCCGGTATATAGGGCTACAGATATCACCGTGCTGTGTGGTGACATGTTAGATCGCGGTGTGCCCACTCATCACAGGGGTCTACAATCCTGGAGTCAGTGCGTGGCCGGTATATAGGGCTACAGATCCTCACTGTGCTGTGTGGTGACATGTTAGATCGCGGTGTGTCCCCTCATCACAGGGGTCTACAATCCTGGAGTCAGTGTGTGGCCGGTATATAGGGCTACAGATATCACTGTGATGTGTGATGACATGTTAGATCGCGGTGTGTCCACTCATCACAGGGGTCTACAATCCTGGAGTCAGGGTGTGGCCGGTATATAAGGCTACAGATATCACTGTGCTGTGTGGTGACATGTTAGATCACGGTGTGTCCCCTCATCACAGGGGTCTACAATCCTGGAGTCAGTGCGTGGCCGGTATATAGGGCTACAGATATCACCGTGCTGTGTGGTGACATGTTAGATCACGGTGAGTCCACTCATCACAGGGGTCTACAATCCTGGAGTCAGTGCGTGGCCGGTATATAGGGCTACAGATATCACCGTGCTGTGTGGTGACATGTTAGATCGCGGTGTGTCCCCTCATCACAGGGGTCTACAATCCTGGAGTCAGTGCGTGGCCGGTATATAGGGCTACAGATATCACTGTGCTGTGTGGTGACATGTTAGATCGCGGTGTGTCCCCTCATCACAGGGGTCTACAATCCTGGAGTCAGTGTGTGGCCGGTATATAGGGCTACAGATATCACTGTGCTGTGTGGTGACATGTTAGATCGCGGTGTGTCCACTCATCACAGGGGTCTACAATCCTGGAGTCAGTGCGTGGCCGGTATATAGGGCTACAGATATCACTGTGCTGTGTGGTGACATGTTAGATTGCGGTGTGTCCACTCATCACAGGGGTCTACAATCCTGGAGTCAGTGTGTGGCCGGTATATAGGGCTACAGATATCACCGTGCTGTGTGGTGACATGTTAGATCGTGGTGTGTCCACTCATCACCGGGGTCTACAATCCTGGAGTCAGTGCGTGGCCGGTATATAGGGCTACAGATATCACTGTGCTGTGTGGTGACATGTTAGATCGCGGTGTGTCCCCTCATCACAGGGGTCTACAATCCTGGAGTCAGTGCGTGGCCGGTATATAGGGCTACAGATATCACTGTGATGTGTGGTGACATGTTAGATCGCGGTGTGTCCCCTCATCACCGGGGTCTACAATCCTGGAGTCAGTGCGTGGCCGGTATATAGGGCTACAGATATCACTGTGCTGTGTGGTGACATGTTAGATCGCGGTGTGTCCCCTCATCACAGGGGTCTACAATCCTGGAGTCAGTGCGTGGCCTGCATATAGGGCTACAGATATCACTGTGCTGTGTGGTGACATGTTAGATCGCGGTGTGTCCCCTCATCACAGGGGTCTACAATCCTGGAGTCAGTGCGTGGCCGGTATATAGGGCTACAGATATCACCGTGCTGTGTGGTGACATGTTAGATCGCGGTGTGTCCACTCATCACCGGGGTCTACAATCCTGGAGTCAGTGCGTGGCCGGTATATAGGGCTACAGATATCACTGTGCTGTGTGGTGACATGTTAGATCGTGGTGTGTCCACTCATCACCGGGGTCTACAATCCTGGAGTCAGTGCGTGGCCGGTATATAGGGCTACAGATATCACTGTGCTGTGTGGTGACATGTTAGATCGTGGTGTGTCCACTCATCACCGGGGTCTACAATCCTGGAGTCAGTGCGTGGCCGGTATATAGGGCTACAGATATCACCGTGCTGTGTGGTGACATGTTAGATCACGGTGAGTCCACTCATCACAGGGGTCTACAATCCTGGAGTCAGTGCGTGGCCGGTATATAGGGCTACAGATATCACTGTGCTGTGTGGTGACATGTTAGATCGCGGTGTGTCCCCTCATCACAGGGGTCTACAATCCTGGAGTCAGTGCGTGGCCGGTATATAGGGCTACAGATATCACTGTGCTGTGTGGTGACATGTTAGATCGCGGTGTGTCCCCTCATCACAGGGGTCTACAATCCTGGAGTCAGTGCGTGGCCGGTATATAGGGCTACAGATATCACTGTGCTGTGTGGTGACATGTTAGATCGCGGTGTGTCCCCTCATCACAGGGGTCTACAATCCTGGAGTCAGTGTGTGGCCGGTATATAGGGCTACAGATATCACTGTGCTGTGTGGTGACATGTTAGATCGCGGTGTGTCCACTCATCACAGGGGTCTACAATCCTGGAGTCAGTGTGTGGCCGGTATATAGGGCTACAGATATCACTGTGCTGTGTGGTGACATGTTAGATTGCGGTGTGTCCACTCATCACAGGGGTCTACAATCCTGGAGTCAGTGTGTGGCCGGTATATAGGGCTACAGATATCACCGTGCTGTGTGGTGACATGTTAGATCGTGGTGTGTCCACTCATCACCGGGGTCTACAATCCTGGAGTCAGTGCGTGGCCGGTATATAGGGCTACAGATATCACTGTGCTGTGTGGTGACATGTTAGATCGCGGTGTGTCCCCTCATCACAGGGGTCTACAATCCTGGAGTCAGTGCGTGGCCGGTATATAGGGCTACAGATATCACTGTGATGTGTGGTGACATGTTAGATCGCGGTGTGTCCCCTCATCACCGGGGTCTACAATCCTGGAGTCAGTGCGTGGCCGGTATATAGGGCTACAGATATCACTGTGCTGTGTGGTGACATGTTAGATCGCGGTGTGTCCCCTCATCACAGGGGTCTACAATCCTGGAGTCAGTGCGTGGCCTGCATATAGGGCTACAGATATCACTGTGCTGTGTGGTGACATGTTAGATCGCGGTGTGTCCCCTCATCACAGGGGTCTACAATCCTGGAGTCAGTGCGTGGCCGGTATATAGGGCTACAGATATCACCGTGCTGTGTGGTGACATGTTAGATCGCGGTGTGTCCACTCATCACCGGGGTCTACAATCCTGGAGTCAGTGCGTGGCCGGTATATAGGGCTACAGATATCACTGTGCTGTGTGGTGACATGTTAGATCGTGGTGTGTCCACTCATCACCGGGGTCTACAATCCTGGAGTCAGTGCGTGGCCGGTATATAGGGCTACAGATATCACTGTGCTGTGTGGTGACATGTTAGATCGTGGTGTGTCCACTCATCACCGGGGTCTACAATCCTGGAGTCAGTGCGTGGCCGGTATATAGGGCTACAGATATCACCGTGCTGTGTGGTGACATGTTAGATCGCGGTGTGTCCCCTCATCACAGGGGTCTACAATCCTGGAGTCAGTGAGGGGCCGGTATATAGGGCTACAGATATCACTGTGCTGTGTGGTGACATGTTAGATCACGGTGTGTCCCCTCATCACAGGGGTCTACAATCCTGGAGTCAGTGTGTGGCCGGTATATAGGGCTACAGATATCACTGTGATGTGTGGTGACATGTTAGATCGCGGTGTGTCCCCTCATCACAGGGGTCTACAATCCTGGAGTCAGTGCGTGGCCGGTATATAGGGCTACAGATATCACTGTGCTGTGTGGTGACATGTTAGATCGCGGTGTGTCCCCTCATCACAGGGGTCTACAATCCTGGAGTCAGTGCGTGGCCGGTATATAGGGCTACAGATATCACTGTGATGTGTGGTGACATGTTAGATCGCGGTGTGTCCCCTCATCACAGGGGTCTACAATCCTGGAGTCAGTGCGTGGCCGGTATATAGGGCTACAGATATCACTGTGCTGTGTGGTGACATGTTAGATCGCGGTGTGTCCCCTCATCACAGGGGTCTACAATCCTGGACTCAGTGTGTGGCCGGTATATAGGGCTACAGATATCACTGTGCTGTGTGGTGACATGTTAGATCGCGGTGTGTCCCCTCATCACAGGGGTCTACAATCCTGGAGTCAGTGCGTGGCCTGTATATAGGGCTACAGATATCACTGTGCTGTGTGGTGACATGTTAGATCGCGGTGTGTCCCCTCATCACAGGGGTCTACAATCCTGGAGTCAGTGCGTGGCCGGTTGTTGGAATAAGTTTAAATGCAACAACTCCATTCCTGTTGTAGTCTGCATTGAATGTCTATGAGTGTTCATTTGTCAGCTATGCTGTGATTGTTAAAGTTTGTACAAAAAAAAAAGGTCAGAGGACTCTCACTGATTGCATCATTCTGCTGCTGTTTCCTTCACAGAGAGACATGTGTTACATGGACTAGATTATATCGGTAGTTACTGTCAAAGCTTTCTTATTTTGTTCCAGTTCAAGCTGCATATATTAAACACAGTTTGCCTTACGTTGGATTCTGCTGCTTATATGAAGTAACACGCGCTGCTGTGGTAATACTCCGGCTAACAGGTTATGGGCCCAGCCACCGGAAAGTAAATGGTAAAGAGCCACAGTCATGGCAGGAAATGCAAAAACTGCCTATTCATAAGAAGCAAAAATGGATAAAAGCTGCTGATGAAGAAATGGAATCCCTTCATAAGCTCAAAACATGGGAGCTCACAGAGCTACCTCAAGGCAAGAAAGCAATTGGATGTAAGTGGGTCTTTAAGAACAAATATGACTCCGAAGGTAATGTTCACCGTTTTAAAGCAAGATTGGTCGCAAAAGGATATTCACAAAAATATGGTGAAGATTATGATGCTACTTTTGCTCCAGTTGCCAAGCAAACTACATTCAGAACTTTATTATCCATAGCTGCTGTTCAGCAGATGAAAGTAAGACATTTTGACATCAAAACAGCCTTTCTACATGGAGACATTGAAGAAGAGCTGTACATGACTCAACCAGAAGGCTATGTTAAAAGGGGTAAAGAGAACCTTGTTTGCAGAATGCAAAAATCTCTCTACGGCCTTAAGCAATCAGCAAGAGCATGGAACACTAAGATGAACAAAGTGTTAATCGACGAAGGATTTAAAAGGTCTCAAGCGGATCCATGTTTGTATACAAAAGGTGTATCACAAGATTGGATGTATGTTATTCTATATGTGGATGATGTAATAATAGCGCATCAAGAAGAGAGAGAAATTTCAAAACTAGGTCAAATTCTGAACAAGCATTTCGAGACCAAGGACCTTGGAGATGTGACATACTATTTGGGAATCCAAATCCAGAGAGAGGAAGATGGAAGTTTTCTTCTTAATCAAAATTCTAAAATCTCCACAGTTCTAAACCAGTTTGGAATGTCAGAAGCCAAAGGCATATCAACTCCAATGGATCCATCTTACCTAAAATTGGAAGGAGAAGAAGATCTGCTACCCACAAATGACAGTTACAGACAAGCAGTGGGGGCACTTCTATACATAGCAACCACAACCCGTCCAGATATCTCAGCCACAGTGGGAATTCTCTGCCGACGTGTAAGCAAGCCACGCCAAAGAGATTGGAATGCAATTAAGAGACTTCTTCAGTATCTTAAGGCAACCCAAGAGTTAAGTCTAAAGATTTCTGCATCAGGAGATCTAATTCTCAGAGGATATGTAGATGCAGATTGGGCTGGAGACTCAAGTGATCGAAGATCAACAAGTGGTTACTTGTTCAAGTTAGGACACACTTCAATCTCATGGTCCAGTAGAAAACAAGTGTCAGTTGCATTGTCTTCTACAGAAGCAGAATATACATCAGCTGCTCATGCAAGTCAAGAGTTAATTTGGTTGAAGCAACTTTTGGAAGAATTCGGCAAACCACTAGCTGAACCAACTGTTATCTATGAGGACAACCAAGGATGTATCAAGCTCGCCAGCAGTGAAAGGATAAGTGCAAGAACAAAGCACATTGATGTTAAACATCATCACTTGCGTGACTTAGTAGAGCGTGAAGTTCTAAAGTTTGTTTACTGTGAATCTGACAAGATGTTAGCAGATGTTTTGACAAAGCCATTGTCAAGAGCCAAGTTTGAAGAATTCAGAACTGCAATGGGACTAACAGGATAAGCAGTTGTTGAGTGGGGGTGTTGGAATAAGTTTAAATGCAACAACTCCATTCCTGTTGTAGTCTGCATTGAATGTCTATGAGTGTTCATTTGTCAGCTATGCTGTGATTGTTAAAGTTTGTACAAAAAAAAAAGGTCAGAGGACTCTCACTGATTGCATCATTCTGCTGCTGTTTCCTTCACAGAGAGACATGTGTTACATGGACTAGATTATATCGGTAGTTACTGTCAAAGCTTTCTTATTTTGTTCCAGTTCAAGCTGCATATATTAAACACAGTTTGCCTTACGTTGGATTCTGCTGCTTATATGAAGTAACACGCGCTGCTGTGGTAATACTCCGGCTAACACCGGTATATAGGGCTACAGATATCACCGTGCTGTGTGGTGACATGTTAGATCACGGTGTGTCCCCTCATCACCGGGGTCTACAATCCTGGAGTCAGTGCGTGGCCGGTATATAGGGCTACAGATATCACCGTGCTGTGTGGTGACATGTTAGATCGCGGTGTGTCCACTCATCACAGGGGTCTACAATCCTGGAGTCAGTGCGTGGCCGGTATATAGGGCTACAGATATCACTGTGCTGTGTGGTGACATGTTAGATCGCGGTGTGTCCACTCATCACAGGGGTCTACAATCCTGGAGTCAGTGCGTGGCCGGTATATAGGGCTACAGATATCACCGTGCTGTGTGGTGACATGTTAGATCACGGTGTGTCCACTCATCACAGGGGTCTACAATCCTGGAGTCAGTGCGTGGCCGGTATATAGGGCTACAGATATCACTGTGCTGTGTGGTGACATGTTAGATCGCGGTGTGTCCACTCATCACAGGGGTCTACAATCCTGGAGTCAGTGCGTGGCCGGTATATAGGGCTACAGATATCACTGTGCTGTGTGGTGACATGTTAGATCGCGGTGTGTCCCCTCATCACCGGGGTCTACAATCCTGGAGTCAGTGAGTGGCCGGTATATAGGACTACAGATATCACTGTGCTGTGTGGTGACATGTTAGATCGCGGTGTGTCCCCTCATCACCGGGGTCTACAATCCTGGAGTCAGTGTGTGGCCGGTATATAGGGCTACAGATATCACCGTGCTGTGTGGTGACATGTTAGATCGCGGTGTGTCCACTCATCACCGGGGTCTACAATCCTGGAGTCAGTGAGTGGCCGGTATATAGGGCTACAGATATCACCGTGCTGTGTGGTGACATGTTAGATCATGGTGTGTCCCCTCATCACAGGGGTCTACAATCCTGGAGTCAGTGCGTGGCCGGTATATAAGGCTACAGATATCACTGTGCTGTGTGGTGACATGTTAGATCGCGGTGTGTCCCCTCATCACCGGGGTCTACAATCCTGGAGTCAGTGCGTGGCCGGTATATAGGGCTACAGATATCACCGTGCTGTGTGGTGACATGTTAGATCGCGGTGTGTCCACTCATCACAGGGGTCTACAATCCTGGAGTCAGTGCGTGGCCGGTATATAGGGCTACAGATCCTCACTGTGCTGTGTGGTGACATGTTAGATCGCGGTGTGTCCCCTCATCACAGGGGTCTACAATCCTGGAGTCAGTGTGTGGCCGGTATATAGGGCTACAGATATCACCGTGCTGTGTGGTGACATGTTAGATCACGGTGAGTCCACTCATCACAGGGGTCTACAATCCTGGAGTCAGTGCGTGGCCGGTATATAGGGCTACAGATATCACCGTGCTGTGTGGTGACATGTTAGATCGCGGTGTGTCCCCTCATCACAGGGGTCTACAATCCTGGAGTCAGTGCGTGGCCGGTATATAGGGCTACAGATATCACTGTGCTGTGTGGTGACATGTTAGATCGCGGTGTGTCCACTCATCACAGGGCTCTACAATCCTGGAGTCAGTGAGGGGCCGGTATATAGGGCTACAGATATCACTGTGCTGTGTGGTGACATGTTAGATCGCGGAGTGTCCCCTCATCACAGGGGTCTACAATCCTGGAGTCAGTGTGTGGCCGGTATATAGGGCTACAGATATCACTGTGCTGTGTGGTGACATGTTAGATCGCGGAGTGTCCCCTCATCACAGGGGTCTACAATCCTGGAGTCAGTGCGTGGCCGGTATATAGGGCTACAGATATCACTGTGCTGTGTGGTGACATGTTACATCGCGGTGTGTCCACTCATCACAGGGGTCTACAATCCTGGAGTCAGTGCGTGGCCGGTATATAGGGCTACAGATATCACCGTGCTGTGTGGTGACATGTTAGATCGCGGAGTGTCCCCTCATCACAGGGGTCTACAATCCTGGAGTCAGTGTGTGGCCGGTATATAGGGCTACAGATATCACTGTGCTGTGTGGTGACATGTTAGATCGCGGTGTGTCCACTCATCACAGGGGTCTACAATCCTGGAGTCAGTACGTGGCCGGTATATAGGGCTACAGATATCACTGTGCTGTGTGGTGACATGTTAGATCGCGGTGTGTCCCCTCATCACAGGAGTCTACAATCCTGGAGTCAGTGTGTGGCCGGTATATAGGGCTACAGATATCACTGTGCTGTGTGGTGACATGTTAGATCGCGGTGTGTCCACTCATCACAGGGGTCTACAATCATGGAGTCAGTGCGTGGCCGGTATATAGGGCTACAGATATCACTGTGCTGTGTGGTGACATGTTAGATCGCGGTGTGTCCACTCATCACAGGGGTCTACAATCATGGAGTCAGTGCGTGGCCGGTATATAGGGCTACAGATATCACTGTGCTGTGTGGTGACATGTTAGATCGCGGTGTGTCCACTCATCACAGGGGTCTACAATCATGGAGTCAGTGCGTGGCCGGTATATAGGGCTACAGATATCACTGTGCTGTGTGGTGACATGTTAGATTGCGGTGTGTCCCCTCATCACAGGGGTCTACAATCATGGAGTCAGTGAGTGGCCGGTATATAGGGCTACAGATATCACCGTGCTGTGTGGTGACATGTTAGATTGCGGTGTGTCCCCTCATCACAGGGGTCTACAATCCTGGAGTCAGTGCGTGGCCAGTATATAGGGTTACAGATATCACTGTGCTGTGTGGTGACATGTTAGATCGCGGTGTGTCCACTCATCACAGGGGTCTACAATCCTGGAGTCAGTGCGTGGCCGGTATATAGGGCTACAGATATCACTGTGCAGTGTGGTGACATGTTAGATCGCGGTGTGTCCACTCATCACAGGGGTCTACAATCCTGGAGTCAGTACGTGGCCGGTATATAGGGCTACAGATATCACTGTGCTGTGTGGTGACATGTTAGATCGCGGTGTGTCCCCTCATCACAGGGGTCTACAATCCTGGAGTCAGTGCGTGGCCGGTATATAGGGCTACAGATATCACTGTGCTGTGTGGTGACATGTTAGATCGCGGTGTGTCCCCTCATCACAGGGGTCTACAATCCTGGAGTCAGTGTGTGGCCGGTATATAGGGCTACAGATCCTCACTGTGCTGTGTGGTGACATGTTAGATCGCGGTGTGTCTACTCATCACAGGGGTCTACAATCCTGGAGTCAGTGCGTGGCCGGTATATAGGGCTACAGATATCACTGTGCTGTGTGGTGACATGTTAGATCGCGGTGTGTCTACTCATCACAGGGGTCTACAATCCTGGAGTCAGTGCGTGGCCGGTATATAGGGCTACAGATATCACCGTGCTGTGTGGTGACATGTTAGATCACGGTGTGTCCACTCATCACAGGGGTCTACAATCCTGGAGTCAGTGCATGGCCGGTATATAGGGCTACAGATATCACCGTGCTGTGTGGTGACATGTTAGATCACGGTGTGTCCCCTCATCACAGGGGTCTACAATCCTGGAGTCAGTGCGTGGCCGGTATATAGGGCTACAGATATCACCGTGCTGTGTGGTGACATGTTAGATCACGGTGTGTCCACTCATCACAGGGGTCTACAATCCTGGAGTCAGTGCGTGGCCGGTATATAGGGCTACAGATATCACTGTGCTGTGTGGTGACATGTTAGATCGCGGTGTGTCCCCTCATCACAGGGGTCTACAATCCTGGAGTCAGTGAGGGGCCGGTATATAGGGCTACAGATATCACCGTGCTGTGTGGTGACATGTTAGATCGCGGTGTGTCCACTCATCACAGGGGTCTACAATCCTGGAGTCAGTGAGGGGCCGGTATATAGGGCTACAGATATCAGTGTGCTGTGTGGTGACATGTTAGATCGCGGTGTGTCCCCTCATCACAGGGGTCTACAATCCTGGAGTCAGTGCGTGGCCGGTATATAGGGCTACAGATATCACTGTGCTGTGTGGTGACATGTTAGATCGCGGTGTGTCCCCTCATCACAGGGGTCTACAATCCTGGAGTCAGTGAGGGGCCGGTATATAGGGCTACAGATATCAGTGTGCTGTGTGGTGACATGTTAGATCGCGGTGTGTCCCCTCATCACAGGGGTCTACAATCCTGGAGTCAGTGCGTGGCCGGTATATAGGGCTACAGATATCACTGTGCTGTGTGGTGACATGTTAGATCGCGGTGTGTCCCCTCATCACAGGGGTCTACAATCCTGGAGTCAGTGTGTGGCCGGTATATAGGGCTACAGATATCACTGTACTGTGTGGTGACATGTTAGATCGCGGTGTGTCCCCTCATCACAGGGGTCTACAATCCTGGAGTCAGTGTGTGGCCGGTATATAGGGCTACAGATATCACTGTGCTGTGTGGTGACATGTTAGATCGCGGTGTGTCCTCTCATCACAGGGGTCTACAATCCTGGAGTCAGTGCGTGGCCGGTATATAGGGCTACAGATATCACTGTGCTGTGTGGTGACATGTTAGATCGCGGTGTGTCCCCTCATCACAGGGGTCTACAATCCTGGACTCAGTGCGTGGCCGGTATATAGGGCTACAGATATCACTGTGCTGTGTGGTGACATGTTAGATCGCGGTGTGTCCTCTCATCACAGGGGTCTACAATCCTGGAGTCAGTGCGTGGCCGGTATATAGGGCTACAGATATCACTGTGCTGTGTGGTGACATGTTAGATCGCGGTGTGTCCACTCATCACAGGGGTCTACAATCCTGGACTCAGTGCGTGGCCGGTATATAGGGCTACAGATATCACTGTGCTGTGTGGTGACATGTTAGATCACGGTGTGTTCACTCATCACAGGGGTCTACAATCCTGGAGTCAGTGTGTGGCCGGTATATAGGGCTACAGATATCACTGTGCTGTATGGTGACATGTTAGATCACGGTGTGTCCACTCATCACAGGGGTCTACAATCCTGGAGTCAGTGCGTGGCCGGTATATAGGGCTACAGATCCTCACTGTGCTGTGTGGTGACATGTTAGATCGCGGTGTGTCCCCTCATCACAGGGGTCTACAATCCTGGAGTCAGTGCGTGGCCGGTATATAGGGCTACAGATATCACTGTGCTGTGTGGTGACATGTTAGATCGCGGTGTGTCCCCTCATCACAGGGGTCTACAATCCTGGAGTCAGTGCGTGACCGGTATATAGGGGTACAGATATCACTGTGCTGTGTGGTGACATGTTAGATCACGGTGTGTCCCCTCATCACAGGGGTCTACAATCCTGGAGTCAGTGCGTGGCCGGTATATAGGGCTACAGATATCACTGTGCTGTGTGGTGACATGTTAGATCGCGGTGTGTCCCCTCATCACAGGGGTCTACAATCCTGGAGTCAGTGCGTGGCCGGTATATAGGGCTACAGATATCACTGTGCTGTGTGGTGACATGTTAGATCACGGTGTGCCCACTCATCACAGGGGTCTACAATCCTGGAGTCAGTACGTGGCCGGTATATAGGGCTACAGATATCACCGTGCTGTGTGGTGACATGTTAGATCGCGGTGTGTCCCCTCATCACAGGGTCTACAATCCTGGAGTCAGTGCGTGGCCGGTATATAGGGCTACAGATATCACTGTGCTGTGTGGTGACATGTTAGATCACGGTGTGTCCCCTCATCACAGGGGTCTACAATCCTGGAGTCAGTGCGTGGCCGGTATATAGGGCTACAGATATCACTGTGCTGTGTGGTGACATGTTACATCGCGGTGTGTCCACTCATCACAGGGGTCTACAATCCTGGAGTCAGTGTGTGGCCGGTATATAGGGCTACAGATATCACTGTGCTGTGTGGTGACATGTTAGATCACGGTGTGTCCACTCATCACAGGGGTCTACAATCCTGGAGTCAGTGTGTGGCCGGTATATAGGGCTACAGATATCACTGTGCTGTGTGGTGACATGTTAGATCACGGTGTGTCCCCTCATCACTGGGATCTACAATCCTGGAGTCAGTGCGTGGCCGGTATATAGGACTACAGATATCACTGTGCTGTGTGGTGACATGTTAGATCACGGTGTGTCCATTCATCACAGGGGTCTACAATCCTGGAGTCAGTACGTGGCCGGTATATAGGGCTACAGATATCACTGTGCTGTGTGGTGACATGTTAGATCGCGGTGTGTCCCCTCATCACAGGGGTCTACAATCCTGGAGTCAGTGCGTGGCCGGTATATAGGGCTACAGATATCACCGTGCTGTGTGGTGACATGTTAGATCGCGGTGTGTCCCCTCATCACAGGGGTCTACAATCCTGGAGTCAGTACGTGGCCGGTATATAGGGCTACAGATATCACCGTGCTGTGTGGTGACATGTTAGATCACGGTGTGTCCACTCATCACAGGGGTCTACAATCCTGGAGTCAGTGCGTGGCCGGTATATAGGGCTACAGATATCACTGTGCTGTGTGGTGACATGTTAGTTCACGGTGTGTCCACTCATCACAGGGGTCTACAATCCTGGAGTCAGTGCGTGGCCGGTATATAGGGCTACAGATATCGCTGTGCTGTGTGGTGACATGTTACATCGCGGTGTGTCCCCTCATCACAGGGGTCTACAATCCTGGAGTCGGTGCGTGGCCGGTATATAGGGCTACAGATATCACTGTGCTGTGTGGTGACATGTTAGATCACGGTGTGTCCCCTCATCACTGGGATCTACAATCCTGGAGTCAGTGCGTGGCCGGTATATAGGGCTACAGATATCACTGTGCTGTGTGGTGACATGTTAGTTCACGGTGTGTCCACTCATCACAGGGGTCTACAATCCAGGAATCAGTGCGTGGCCTGTATATAGGGCTACAGATATCACTGTGCTGTGTGGTGACATGTTAGATCACGGTGTGTCCACTCATCACAGGGGTCTACAATCCTGGACTCAGTGCGTGGCCGGTATATAGGGCTACAGATATCACTGTGCTGTGTGGTGACATGTTAGATCGCGGTGTGTCCACTCATCACAGGGGTCTACAATCCTGGAGTCAGTGCGTGGCCGGTATATAGGGCTACAGATATCACTGTGCTGTGTGGTGACATGTTAGATCACGGTGTGTCCCCTCATCACTGGGATCTACAATCCTGGAGTCAGTGCGTGGCCTGTATATAGGGCTACAGATATCACTGTGCTGTGTGGTGACATGTTAGTTCACGGTGTGTCCACTCATCACAGGGGTCTACAATCCTGGAGTCAGTGCGTGGCCGGTATATAGGGCTACAGATATCACTGTGCTGTGTGGTGACAGGTTAGATCGCGGTGTGTCCACTCATCACAGGGGTCTACAATCCTGGAGTCAGTGCGTGGCCGGTATATAGGGCTACAGATATCACTGTGCTGTGTGGTGACATGTTAGATCGTGGTGTGTCCACTCATCACAGGGGTCTACAATCCTGGAGTCAGTGCGTGGCCGGTATATAGGGCTACAGATATCACTGTGCTGTGTGGTGACATGTTAGATCGCGGTGTGTCCACTCATCACAGGGGTCTACAATCCTGGAGTCAGTGCGTGGCCGGTATATAGGGCTACAGATATCACCGTGCTGTGTGGTGACATGTTAGATTGCGGTGTGTCCCCTCATCACTGGGATCTACAATCCTGGAGTCAGTGCGTGGCCGGTATATAGGGCTACAGATATCACTGTGCTGTGTGGTGACATGTTAGATCACGGTGTGTCCCCTCATCACAGGGGTCTACAATCCTGGAGTCAGTGTGTGGCCGGTATATAGGGCTACAGATATCACTGTGCTGTGTGGTGACATGTTAGATCGCGGTGTGTCCCCTCATCACAGGGGTCTACAATCCTGGAGTCAGTGAGGGGCCGGTATATAGGGCTACAGATATCACTGTGCTGTGTGGTGACATGTTAGATCGCGGTGTGTCCACTCATCACTGGGATCTACAATCCTGGAGTCAGTGTGTGACCGGTATATAGGGCTACAGATATCACCGTGCTGTGTGGTGACATGTTAGATCACGGTTTGTCCCCTCATCACAGGGGTCTACAATCCTGGAGTCAGTGCGTGGCCGGTATATAGGGCTACAGATATCACTGTGCTGTGTGGTGACATGTTAGATCGCGGTGTGTCCACTCATCACAGGGGTCTACAATCCTGGAGTCAGTGTGTGGCCGGTATATAGGGCTACAGATATCACTGTGCTGTGTGGTGACATGTTAGATCGTGGTGTGTCCCCTCATCACAGGGGTCTACAATCCTGGAGTCAGTGCGTGGCCGGTATATAGGGCTACAGATATCACTGTGCTGTGTGGTGACATGTTAGATCGCGGTGTGTCCCCTCATCACAGGGGTCTACAATCCTGGAGTCAGTGTGTGGCCGGTATATAGGACTACAGATATCACTGTGCTGTGTGGTGACATGTTAGATCACGGTGTGTCCCCTCATCACAGGGGTCTACAATCCTGGAGTCAGTGCGTGGCCGGTATATAGGGCTACAGATATCACTGTGCTGTGTGGTGACATGTTAGATCACGGTGTGTCCCCTCATCACAGGGGTCTACAATCCTGGAGTCAGTGTGTGGCCGGTATATAGGGCTACAGATATCACCGTGCTGTGTGGTGACATGTTAGATCGCGGTGTGTCCACTCATCACAGGGGTCTACAATCCTGGAGTCAGTACGTGGCCGGTATATAGGGCTACAGATATCACTGTGCTGTGTGGTGACATGTTAGATCGCGGTGTGTCCACTCATCACCGGGGTCTACAATCCTGGAGTCAGTGCGTGGCCGGTATATAGGGCTACAGATATCACCGTGCTGTGTGGTGACATGTTAGATCGCGGTGTGTCCCCTCATCACAGGAGTCTACAATCCTGGAGTCAGTGCGTGGCCGGTATATAGGGCTACAGATATCACTGTGCTGTGTGGTGACATGTTAGATCGCGGTGTGTCCCCTCATCACAGGGGTCTACAATCCTGGAGTCAGTGCGTGGCCGGTATATAGGGCTACAGATATCACTGTGCTGTGTGGTGACATGTTAGATCGCGGTGTGTCCACTCATCACAGGGGTCTACAATCCTGGAGTCAGTGCGTGGCCGGTATATAGGGCTACAGATATCACTGTGCTGTGTGGTGACATGTTAGATCGCGGTGTGTCCCCTCATCACAGGGGTCTACAATCCTGGAGTCAGTGCGTGGCCGGTATATAGGGTTACTGATATCACCGTGCTGTGTGGTGACATGTTAGATCGCGGTGTGTCCCCTCATCACAGGGGTCTACAATCCTGGAGTCAGTGCGTGGCCGGTATATAGGGCTACAGATATCACCGTGCTGTGTGGTGACATGTTAGATCGCAGTGTGTTCCCTCATCACACGGGTCTACAATCCTGGAGTCAGTGCGTGGCCGGTATATAGGGCTACAGATATCACTGTGCTGTGTGGTGACATGTTAGATCGCGGTGTGTTCCCTCATCACAGGGGTCTACAATCCTGGAGTCAGTGTGTGGCCGGTATATAGGGCTACAGATATCACTGTGCTGTGTGGTGACATGTTAGATCGCGGTGTGTTCACTCATCACAGGTGTCTACAATCCTGGAGTCAGTGTGTGGCCGGTATATAGGGCTACAGATATCGCTGTGCTGTGTGGTGACATGTTAGATCACGGTGTGTCCCCTCATCACAGGGGTCTACAATCCTGGAGTCAGTGTGTGGCTGGTATATAGGGCTACAGATATCACTGTGCTGTGTGGTGACATGTCAGATCACGGTGTGTCCACTCATCACAGGGGTCTACAATCCTGGAGTCAGTGCATGGCCGGTATATAGGGCTACAGATATCACCGTGCTGTGTGGTGACATGTTAGATCGCGGTGTGTCCCCTCATCACAGGGGTCTACAATCCTGGAGTCAGTGCATGGCCGGTATATAGGGCTACAGATATCACTGTGCGGTGTGGTGACATGTTAGATCGCGGTGTGTCCCCTCATCACAGGGGTCTACAATCCTGGAGTCAGTGCGTGGCCGGTATATAGGGCTACAGATATCACTGTGCTGTGTGGTGACATGTTAGATCACGGTGTGCCCACTCATCACAGGGGTCTACAATCCTGGAGTCAGTGTGTGGCCGGTATATAGGGCTACAGATATCACCGTGCTGTGTGGTGACATGTTAGATCGCAGTGTGTCCCCTCATCACAGGGGTCTACAATCCTGGAGTCAGTGCGTGGCCGGTATATAGGGCTACAGATATCACCGTGCTGTGTGGTGACATGTTAGATCGCAGTGTGTTCCCTCATCACACGGGTCTACAATCCTGGAGTCAGTGCGTGGCCGGTATATAGGGCTACAGATATCACTGTGCTGTGTGGTGACAGGTTAGATCGCGGTGTGTCTCCTCATCACAGGGGTCTACAATCCTGGAGTCAGTGCGTGGCCGGTATATAGGGCTACAGATATCACCGTGCTGTGTGGTGACATGTTAGATCGCGGTGTGTGTCCTCATCACAGGGGTCTACAATTCTGGAGTCAGTGCGTGGCCGGTATATAGGGCTACAGATATCACTGTGCTGTGTGGTGACATGTTAGATCGCGGTGTGTGTCCTCATCACAGGGGTCTACAATCCTGGAGTCAGTGTGTGGCCGGTATATAGGGCTACAGATATCACTGTGCTGTGTGGTGACATGTTAGATCACGGTGTGTCCCCTCATCACAGGGGTCTACAATCCTGGAGTCAGTGCGTGGCCGGTATATAGGACTACAGATATCACTGTGCTGTGTGGTGACATGTTAGATCGCGGTGTGTCCCCTCATCACAGGGGTCTACAATCCTGGAGTCAGTGTGTGGCCGGTATATAGGGCTACAGATATCACCGTGCTGTGTGGTGACATGTTAGATCGCGGTGTGTCCACTCATCACAGAGGTCTACAATCCTGGAGTCAGTGCGTGGCCGGTATATAGGGCTACAGATATCACCGTGCTGTGTGGTGACATGTTAGATCACGGTGTGTCCCCTCATCACAGGGGTCTACAATCCTGGAGTCAGTGCGTGGCCGGTATATAGGACTACAGATATCACTGTGCTGTGTGGTGACATGTTAGATCGCGGTGTGTCCCCTCATCACAGGGGTCTACAATCCTGGAGTCAGTGCGTGGCCGGTATATAGAGCTACAGATATCACTGTGCTGTGTGGTGACATGTTAGATCGCGGTGTGTCCATTCATCACAGGGATCTACAATCCTGGAGTCAGTGTGTGGCCGGTATATAGGGCTACAGATATCACTGTGCTGTGTGGTGACATGTTAGATCGCGGTGTGTCCCCTCATCACAGGGGTCTACAATCCTGGAGTCAGTGCGTGGCCGGTATATAGGGCTACAGATATCACCGTGCTGTGTGGTGACATGTTAGATCGCGGTGTGTGTCCTCATCACAGGGGTCTACAATCCTGGAGTCAGTGCGTGGCCGGTATATAGGGCTACAGATATCACTGTGCTGTGTGGTGACATGTTAGATCGCGGTGTGTCCCCTCATCACAGGGGTCTACAATCCTGGAGTCAGTGCGTGGCCGGTATATAGGGCTACAGATATCACTGTGCTGTGTGGTGACATGTTAGATCGCAGTGTGTCCCCTCATCACAGGGGTCTACAATCCTGGAGTCAGTGCGTGGCCGGTATATAGGGCTACAGATATCACTGTGCTGTGTGGTGACATGTTAGATCACGGTGTGTCCACTCATCACAGGGGTCTACAATCCTGGAGTCAGTGCGTGGCCGGTATATAGGGCTACAGATATCACTGTGCTGTGTGGTGACATGTTAGATCACGGTGTGTCCACTCATCACAGGGGTCTACAATCCTGGAGTCAGTACGTGGCCGGTATATAGGGCTACAGATATCACTGTGCTGTGTGGTGACATGTTAGATCGCGGTGTGTGTCCTCATCACAGGGGTCTACAATCCTGGAGTCAGTGTGTGGCCGGTATATAGGGCTACAGATATCACTGTGCTGTGTGGTGACATGTTAGATCACGGTGTGTCCACTCATCACAGAGGTCTACAATCCTGGAGTCAGTGCGTGGCCGGTATATAGGGCTACAGATATCACCGTGCTGTGTGGTGACATGTTAGATCACGGTGTGTCCCCTCATCACAGGGGTCTACAATCCTGGAGTCAGTGCGTGGCCGGTATATAGGACTACAGATATCACTGTGCTGTGTGGTGACATGTTAGATCGCGGTGTGTCCCCTCATCACAGGGGTCTACAATCCTGGAGTCAGTGCGTGGCCGGTATATAGGGCTACAGATATCACCGTGCTGTGTGGTGACATGTTAGATCGCGGTGTGTCCCCTCATCACACGGGTCTACAATCCTGGAGTCAGTGCGTGGCCGGTATATAGGGCTACAGATATCACTGTGCTGTGTGGTGACATGTTAGATCGCGGTGTGTCCCCTCATCACAGGGGTCTACAATCCTGGAGTCAGTGCGTGGCCGGTATATAGGGCTACAGATATCACTGTGCTGTGTGGTGACATGTTAGATCGCGGTGTGTCCCCTCATCACAGGGGTCTACAATCCTGGAGTCAGTGTGTGGCCTGTATATAGGGCTACAGATATCACTGTGCTGTGTGGTGACATGTTAGATCGCGGTGTGTCCCCTCATCACAGGGGTCTACAATCCTGGAGTCAGTGCGTAACCGGTATATAGGGCTACAGATATCACTGTGCTGTGTGGTGACATGTTAGATCGCGGTGTGTCCCCTCATCACAGGGGTCTACAATCCTGGAGTCAGTGAGGGGCCGGTATATAGGGCTACAGATATCACTGTGCTGTGTGGTGACATGTTAGATCGCGGTGTGTCCACTCATCACAGAGGTCTACAATCCTGGAGTCAGTGCGTGGTCAGTATATAGGGCTACAGATATCACTGTGCTGTGTGGTGACATGTTAGATCGCGGTGTGTCCACTCATCACAGGGGTCTACAATCCTGGAGTCAGTGCGTGGCCGGTATATAGGGCTACAGATATCACTGTGCTGTGTGGTGACATGTTAGATCGCGGTGTGTCCCCTCATCACAGGGGTCTACAATCCTGGAGTCAGTGTGTGGCCGGTATATAGGGCTACAGATATCACCGTGCTGTGTGGTGACATGTTAGATTACGGTGTGTCCCCTCATCACAGGGGTCTACAATCCTGGAGTCAGTGCGTGGCCGGTATATAGGGCTACAGATATCACCGTGCTGTGTGGTGACATGTTAGATCGCAGTGTGTTCCCTCATCACACGGGTCTACAATCCTGGAGTCAGTGCGTGGCCGGTATATAGGGCTACAGATATCACTGTGCTGTGTGGTGACATGTTAGATCGCGGTGTGTCCCCTCATCACAGGGGTCTACAATCCTGGAGTCAGTGCGTGGCCGGTATATAGGGCTACAGATATCACCGTGCTGTGTGGTGACATGTTAGATCGCAGTGTGTTCCCTCATCACACGGGTCTACAATCCTGGAGTCAGTGCGTGGCCGGTATATAGGGCTATAGATATCACTGTGCTGTGTGGTGACATGTTAGATCACGGTGTGTCCCCTCATCACAGGGGTCTACAATCCTGGAGTCAGTGCATGGCCGGTATATAGGGCTACAGATATCACTGTGCTGTGTGGTGACATGTTAGATCGCGGTGTGTCCACTCATCACAGGGGTCTACAATCCTGGAGTCAGTGCGTGGCCGGTATATAGGGCTACAGATATCACTGTGCTGTGTGGTGACATGTTAGATCGCGGTGTGTCCACTCATCACAGGGGTCTACAATCCTGGAGTCAGTGCGTGGCCGGTATATAGGGCTACAGATATCGCTGTGCTGTGTGGTGACATGTTAGATCACGGTGTGTCCCCTCATCACAGGGGTCTACAATCCTGGAGTCAGTGTGTGGCCGGTATATAGGGCTACAGATATCACCGTGCTGTGTGGTGACATGTTAGATCGCGGTGTGTCCACTCATCACAGGGGTCTACAATCCTGGAGTCAGTGCGTGGCCGGTATATAGGGCTACAGATATCACTGTGCTGTGTGGTGACATGTTAGATCACGGTGTGCCCACTCATCACAGGGGTCTACAATCCTGGAGTCAGTGCGTGGCCGGTATATAGGGCTACAGATATCACCGTGCTGTGTGGTGACATGTTAGATCGCGGTGTGTGTCCTCATCACAGGGGTCTACAATCCTGGAGTCAGTGCGTGGCCGGTATATAGGGCTACAGATATCACCGTGCTGTGTGGTGACATGTTAGATCGCGGTGTGTGTCCTCATCACAGGGGTCTACAATCCTGGAGTCAGTGCGTGGCCGGTATATAGGGCTACAGATATCACTGTGCTGTGTGGTGACATGTTAGATCGCGGTGTGTGTCCTCATCACAGGGGTCTACAATCCTGGAGTCAGTGTGTGGCCGGTATATAGGGCTACAGATATCACTGTGCTGTGTGGTGACATGTTAGATCGCGGTGTGTCCCCTCATCACAGGGGTCTACAATCCTGGAGTCAGTGCGTGGCCGGTATATAGGGCTACAGATATCACTGTGCTGTGTGGTGACATGTTACATCGCGGTGTGTCCCCTCATCACAGGGGTCTACAATCCTGGAGTCAGTGCGTGGCCGGTATATAGGGCTACAGATATCACTGTGCTGTGTGGTGACATGTTAGATCGTGGTGTGTCCCCTCATCACAGGGGTCTACAATCCTGGAGTCAGTGCGTGGCCGGTATATAGGGCTACAGATATCACTGTGCTGTGTGGTGACATGTTAGATCGTGGTGTGTCCCCTCATCACAGGGGTCTACAATCCTGGAGTCAGTGCGTGGCCGGTATATAGGGCTACAGATATCACCGTGCTGTGTGGTGACATGTTAGATCGCGGTGTGTCCCCTCATCACTGGGATCTACAATCCTGGAGTCAGTGCGTGGCCGGTATATAGGGCTACAGATATCACTGTGCTGTGTGGTGACATGTTAGATCGCAGTGTGTTCCCTCATCACAGGGGTCTACAATCCTGGAGTCAGTGCGTGGCCGGTATATAGGGCTACAGATATCACTGTGCTGTGTGGTGACATGTTAGATCACGGTGTGTCCCCTCATCACAGGGGTCTACAATCCTGGAGTCAGTGCGTGGCCGGTATATAGGGCTACAGATATCACTGTGCTGTGTGGTGACATGTTAGATCACGGTGTGTCCCCTCATCACAGGGGTCTACAATCCTGGAGTCAGTGCGTGGCCGGTATATAGGGCTACAGATATCACTGTGCTGTGTGGTGACATGTTAGATCGCGGTGTGTCCCCTCATCACAGGGGTCTACAATCCTGGAGTCAGTGCGTGGCCGGTATATAGGGCTACAGATATCACTGTGCTGTGTGGTGACATGTTAGATCATGGTGTGTCCCCTCATCACAGGGGTCTACAATCCTGGAGTCAGTGTGTGGCCGGTATATAGGGCTACAGATATCACTGTGCTGTGTGGTGACATGTTAGATCGCGGTGTGTCCACTCATCACAGGGGTCTACAATCCTGGAGTCAGTGTGTGGCCGGTATATAGGGCTACAGATATCACTGTGCTGTGTGGTGACATGTTAGATCGCGGTGTGTCCCCTCATCACAGGGGTCTACAATCCTGGAGTCAGTGCGTGGCCGGTATATAGGGCTATAGATATCACTGTGCTGTATGGTGACATGTTAGATCACGGTGTGTCCCCTCATCACAGGGGTCTACAATCCTGGAGTCAGTGAGGGGCCGGTATATAGGGCTACAGATATCACTGTGCTGTGTGGTGACATGTTAGATCGCGGTGTGTCCCCTCATCACAGGGGTCTACAATCCTGGAGTCAGTGCGTGGCCGGTATATAGGGCTACAGATATCACTGTGCTGTGTGGTGACATGTTAGATCGCGGTGTGTCCACTCATCACAGGTGTCTACAATCCTGGAGTCAGTGCGTGACCGGTATATAGGGCTACAGATATCACTGTGCTGTGTGGTGACATGTTAGATCGCGGTGTGTCCCCTCATCACCGGGGTCTACAATCCTGGAGTCAGTGCGTGGCCGGTATATAGGGCTACAGATATCACTGTGCTGTGTGGTGATATGTTAGATCACGGTGTGTCCACTCATCACAAGGGTCTACAATCCTGGAGTCAGGGTGTGGCCGGTATATAAGGCTACAGATATCACTGTGCTGTGTGGTGACATGTTAGATCGCGGTGTGTCCCCTCATCACAGGGGTCTACAATCCTGGAGTCAGTGCGTGGCCGGTATATAGGGCTACAGATATCACTGTGCTGTGTGGTGACATGTTAGATCGCGGTGTGTCCACTCATCACAGGGGTCTACAATCCTGGAGTCAGTGAGGAGCCGGTATATAGGGCTACAGATATCACTGTGCTGTGTGGTGACATGTTAGATCACGGTGTGTCCCCTCATCACAGGGGTCTACAATCCTGGAGTCAGTGCGTGGCCGGTATATAGGGCTACAGATATCACTGTGCTGTGTGGTGACATGTTAGATCGCGGTGTGTCCCCTCATCACAGGGGTCTACAATCCTGGAGTCAGTGTGTGGCCGGTATATAGGGCTACAGATATCACTGTGCTGTGTGGTGACATGTTAGATCACGGTGTGTCCACTCATCACAGGGTCTACAATCCTGGAGTCAGTGCGTGGCCGGTATATGGGGCTACAGATATCACTGTGCTGTGTGGTGACATGTTAGATCGCGGTGTGTCCCCTCATCACAGGGGTCTACAATCCTGGAGTCAGTGCGTGGCCGGTATATAGGGCTACAGATATCACCGTGCTGTGTGGTGACATGTTAGATCGCGGAGTGTCCACTCATCACAGGGGTCTACAATCCTGGAGTCAGTGTGTGGCCGGTATATAGAGCTACAGATATCACTGTGCTGTGTGGTGACATGTTAGATCGCGGTGTGTCCACTCATCACAGGGGTCTACAATCCTGGAGTCAGTGTGTGGCCGGTATATAGAGCTACAGATATCACTGTGCTGTGTGGTGACATGTTAGATCGCGGTGTGTCCACTCATCACAGGGGTCTACAATCCTGGAGTCAGTGCGTGGCCGGTATATAGGGCTACAGATATCACTGTGCTGTGTGGTGACATGTTAGATCGCGGTGTGTCCCCTCATCACAGGGGTCTACAATCCTGGAGTCAGTGCGTGGCCGGTATATAGGGCTACAGATATCACTGTGCTGTGTGGTGACATGTTAGTTCGCGGTGTGTCCACTCATCACAGGGGTCTACAATCCTGGAGTCAGTGCGTGGCCGGTATATAGGGCTACAGATATCACTGTGCTGTATGGTGACATGTTAGATCACGGTGTGTCCCCTCATCACAGGGGTCTACAATCCTGGAGTCAGTGAGGGGCCGGTATATAGGGCTACAGATATCACTGTGCTGTGTGGTGACATGTTAGATTGCGGTGTGTCCACTCATCACAGGGGTCTACAATCCTGGAGTCAGTGCGTGGCCGGTATATAGGGCTACAGATATCACTGTGCTGTGTGGTGACATGTTAGATCGCGGTGTGTCCACTCATCACAGGGGTCTACAATCCTGGAGTCAGTGCGTGGCCGGTATATAGGGCTACAGATATCACTGTGCTGTGTGGTGACATGTTAGATCGCGGTGTGTCCACTCATCACAGGGGTCTACAATCCTGGAGTCAGTGCGTGGCCGGTATATAGGGCTACAGATATCACTGTGCTGTGTGGTGACATGTTAGATCGCGGTGTGTCCACTCATCACAGGGGTCTACAATCCTGGAGTCAGTGTGTGGCCGGTATATAGGGCTACAGATATCACTGTGCTGTGTGGTGACATGTTAGATCGCGGTGTGTCCACTCATCACAGGGGTCTACAATCCTGGAGTCAGTGCGTGGCCGGTATATAGGGCGACAGATATCACTGTGCTGTGTGGTGACATGTTAGATCGCGGTGTGTCCCCTCATCACAGGGGTCTACAATCCTGGAGTCGGTGCGTGGCCGGTATATAGGGCTACAGATATCACTGTGCTGTGTGGTGACATGTTAGATCATGGTGTGTCCCCTCATCACAGGGATCTACAATCCTGGAGTCAGTGTGTGGCCGGTATATAGGGCTACAGATATCACTGTGCTGTGTGGTGACATGTTAGATCGCGGTGTGTCCACTCATCACAGGTGTCTACAATCCTGGAGTCAGTGCGTGACCGGTATATAGGGCTACAGATATCACTGTGCTGTGTGGTGACATGTTAGATCGCGGTGTGTCCCCTCATCACCGGGGTCTACAATCCTGGAGTCAGTGCGTGGCCGGTATATAGGGCTACAGATATCACTGTGCTGTGTGGTGATATGTTAGATCACGGTGTGTCCACTCATCACAAGGGTGTACAATCCTGGAGTCAGGGTGTGGCCGGTATATAAGGCTACAGATATCACTGTGCTGTGTGGTGACATGTTAGATCGCGGTGTGTCCCCTCATCACAGGGGTCTACAATCCTGGAGTCAGTGCGTGGCCGGTATATAGGGCTACAGATATCACTGTGCTGTGTGGTGACATGTTAGATCGCGGTGTGTCCACTCATCACAGGGGTCTACAATCCTGGAGTCAGTGAGGAGCCGGTATATAGGGCTACAGATATCACTGTGCTGTGTGGTGACATGTTAGATCACGGTGTGTCCCCTCATCACAGGGGTCTACAATCCTGGAGTCAGTGCGTGGCCGGTATATAGGGCTACAGATATCACTGTGCTGTGTGGTGACATGTTAGATCGCGGTGTGTCCCCTCATCACAGGGGTCTACAATCCTGGAGTCAGTGTGTGGCCGGTATATAGGGCTACAGATATCACTGTGCTGTGTGGTGACATGTTAGATCACGGTGTGTCCACTCATCACAGGGTCTACAATCCTGGAGTCAGTGCGTGGCCGGTATATGGGGCTACAGATATCACTGTGCTGTGTGGTGACATGTTAGATCGCGGTGTGTCCCCTCATCACAGGGGTCTACAATCCTGGAGTCAGTGCGTGGCCGGTATATAGGGCTACAGATATCACCGTGCTGTGTGGTGACATGTTAGATCGCGGAGTGTCCACTCATCACAGGGGTCTACAATCCTGGAGTCAGTGTGTGGCCGGTATATAGAGCTATAGATATCACTGTGCTGTGTGGTGACATGTTAGATCGCGGTGTGTCCACTCATCACAGGGGTCTACAATCCTGGAGTCAGTGTGTGGCCGGTATATAGAGCTACAGATATCACTGTGCTGTGTGGTGACATGTTAGATCGCGGTGTGTCCACTCATCACAGGGGTCTACAATCCTGGAGTCAGTGCGTGGCCGGTATATAGGGCTACAGATATCACTGTGCTGTGTGGTGACATGTTAGATCGCGGTGTGTCCCCTCATCACAGGGGTCTACAATCCTGGAGTCAGTGCGTGGCCGGTATATAGGGCTACAGATATCACTGTGCTGTGTGGTGACATGTTAGATCGCGGTGTGTCCACTCATCACAGGGGTCTACAATCCTGGAGTCAGTGCGTGGCCGGTATATAGGGCTACAGATATCACTGTGCTGTATGGTGACATGTTAGATCACGGTGTGTCCCCTCATCACAGGGGTCTACAATCCTGGAGTCAGTGAGGGGCCGGTATATAGGGCTACAGATATCACTGTGCTGTGTGGTGACATGTTAGATTGCGGTGTGTCCACTCATCACAGGGGTCTACAATCCTGGAGTCAGTGCGTGGCCGGTATATAGGGCTACAGATATCACTGTGCTGTGTGGTGACATGTTAGATCGCGGTGTGTCCACTCATCACAGGGGTCTACAATCCTGGAGTCAGTGCGTGGCCGGTATATAGGGCTACAGATATCACCGTGCTGTGTGGTGACATGTTAGATCACGGTGTGTCCCCTCATCACAGGGGTCTACAATCCTGGAGTCAGTGCGTGGCCGGTATATAGGGCTACAGATATCACTGTGCTGTGTGGTGACATGTTAGATCGCAGTGTGTCCACTCATCACAGGGGTCTACAATCCTGGAGTCAGTGTGTGCCCGGTATATAGGGCTACAGATATCACTGTGCTGTGTGGTGACATGTTAGATCACGGTGTGTCCACTCATCACAGGGGTCTACAATCCTGGAGTCAGGGTGTGGCCGGTATATAGGGCTACAGATATCACTGTGCTGTGTGGTGACATGTTAGATCGCGGTGTGTCCCCTCATCACAGGGGTCTACAATCCTGGAGTCAGTGCGTGGCCGGTATATAGGGCTACAGATATCACTGTGCTGTGTGGTGACATGTTAGATCGCGGTGTGTCCCCTCATCACAGGGGTCTACAATCCTGGAGTCAGTGCGTGGCCGGTATATAGGGCTACAGATATCACTGTGCTGTGTGGTGACATGTTAGATCGCGGTGTGTCCCCTCATCACAGGGGTCTACAATCCTGGAGTCAGTGTGTGGCCGGTATATAGGGCTACAGATATCACTGTGCTGTGTGGTGACATGTTAGATCGCGGTGTGTCCCCTCATCACAGGGGTCTACAATCCTGGAGTCAGTGCGTGGCCGGTATATAGGGCTACAGAAATCACTGTGCTGTGTGGTGACGTTAGATCGCGGTGTGTCAACTCATCACAGGGGTCTACAATCCTGGAGTCAGTGCGTGGCCGGTATATAGGGCTACAGATATCACTGTGCTGTGTGGTGACATGTTAGATCACGGTGTGTCCCCTCATCACAGGGGTCTACAATCCTGGAGTCAGTGCGTGGCCGGTATATAGGGCTACAGATATCACTGTGCTGTGTGGTGACATGTTAGATCGCGGTGTGTCCCCTCATCACAGGGGTCTACAATCCTGGAGTCAGTGCGTGGCCGGTATATAGGGTTACAGATATCACTGTGCTGTGTGGTGACATGTTAGATCGCGGTGTGTCCCCTCATCACAGGGGTCTACAATCCTGGAGTCAGTGCGTGGCTGGTATATAGGGCTACAGATATCACTGTGCTGTGTGGTGACATGTTAGATCGCGGTGTGTCCACTCATCACAGGGGTCTACAATCCTGGAGTCAGTGCGTGGCCGGTATATAGGGCTACAGATATCACTGTGCTGTGTGGTGACATGTTAGATCGCGGTGTGTCCCCTCATCACAGGGGTCTACAATCCTGGAGTCAGTGCGTGGCCGGTATATAGGGCTACAGATATCACTGTGCTGTGTGGTGACATGTTAGATCGCGGTGTGTCCCCTCATCACAGGGGTCTACAATCCTGGAGTCAGTGCGTGGCCGGTATATAGGGTTACAGATATCACTGTGCTGTGTGGTGACACGTTAGATCACGGTGTGTGTCCCCTCATCACAGGGGTCTACAATCCTGGAGTCAGTGCGTGGCCGGTATATAGGGGTACAGATATCACTGTGCAGTGTGGTGACATGTTAGATCACGGTGTGTCCACTCATCACAGGGGTCTACAATCCTGGAGTCAGTGCGTGGCCGGTATATAGGGCTACAGATATCGCTGTGCTGTGTGGTGACATGTTAGATCGCGGTGTGTCCACTCATCACAGGGGTCTACAATCCTGGAGTCAGTGCGTGGCCGGTATATAGGGCTACAGATATCACTGTGCTGTGTGGTGACATGTTAGATCGCGGTGTGTCAACTCATCACAGGGGTCTACAATCCTGGAGTCAGTGCGTGGCCGGTATATAGGGCTACAGATATCACTGTGCTGTGTGGTGAAATGTTAGATCGCGGTGTGTCCCCTCATCACAGGGGTCTACAATCCTGGAGTCAGTGCGTGGCCGGTATATAGGACTACAGATATCACTGTGCTGTGTGGTGACATGTTAGATCACGGTGTGTCCACTCATCACAGGGGTCTACAATCCTGGAGTCAGTGCGTGGCCGGTATATAGGGCTACAGATATCACTGTGCTGTGTGGTGACATGTTAGATCGTGGTGTGTCCACTCATCACAGGGGTCTACAATCCTGGAGTCAGTGCGTGGCCGGTATATAGGGCTACAGATATCACCGTGCTGTGTGGTGACATGTTAGATCGCGGTGTGTCCCCTCATCACAGGGGTCTACAATCCTGGAGTCAGTGCGTGGCCGGTATATAGGGCTACAGATATCACTGTGCTGTGTGGTGACATGTTAGATCGCGGTGTGTCCCCTCATCACAGGGGTCTACAATCCTGGAGTCAGTGCGTGGCCGGTATATAGGGCTACAGATATCACTGTGCTGTGTGGTGACATGGTTGTATCACACTCAGCATGGACCAGAGGAAGCGAAGGTAAGAGTCGTCTCAGGAGATTAGACAGAACATTACAGACAAACATGTTACAGGTAAAAGTTATAAGACGTCTCCAAGCAGCTGGATGTTCCTGTGACTACAGCTGCACATATTATTCAGAAATGTAAGATCCATGGACTGTAGCCGACCTCCCAGGATGTGGCCGCAGGAGGAGCATTGATGACAAATCAAAGAGACGGATAATACGAATGGTAACAAAAGAGCCAGAAAACTTCTACACAGATTAAAGGTGAAGTTCAAGCTCAAGGAACATCAGTGTCAGATCGCACCATCCGTCATTGTATGAGCCAAAGTGGACTTCATGGGAGACGTCCAAGGAGGACACCATTGTTGGAAAATCATAAAAAAGCCAGACTAGAATTTGCCAAACTACATGTTGACAAGCCACAAAGCTTCTGGGAGAATGTCCTATGGATAGATGAGACAAAATGGAACTTTATGGCAAGGTACATCAGCTCTATGTTCACAGATGGAAAAATGAAGCATATCTAGAAAAGAACACAGTACCTACTGTGAAACATGGAGGAAGCTCTGTTATGTTCTGGGGCTGCTGTGCTGCATCTGGCACAGGGGGTCTAGAATCTGTGCAGGGTACAATGAAATATCCAGACTATCAAGGGATTCTAGAGAGAAATGTGCTGCCCAGTGTCAGAAAGCTCGGTCTGAGCCACAGGTCATGGGTCTTGCAACAGGATAATGACCCAAAACACCCAGCTAAAAGCACCCAAGAATGGCTAAGAGGAAACATTGGACTATTATGAAGTGGCTTCTATGAGCCCTGACCTAAATCCTATTGGAAAGAGCTGACACATGGCGTCTGGAGAAGGCGACCGTCACACACGAGACAACGGGAGCAGTTTACTCTTGAGGAGTGGCCAGAATACCTGTCGAGAGGAGCAGAAGTCTCATTGACCATTACAGGAATCGTCTAATTGCCTCAAAAGGTTGTGCAGCAAAATATTACGTTAAGGAACCATCATGTCTGTCCAGGCCGATTTCATGAGGTTTATTGTATAAAATATTCTGTGGAATCATGGTGGAAAAGCAATGTCTGACTCTCATCTGTTCATTTTCATTGATCTTTTATTATTACCTTTGTCAGATTCAGGTTATTTCTGTGACCATTGTGGGTTTTCTGTCATTAATCGAGGGGCACTGACAATTTTGACCACATGTGTAGACAATCGGACTCATGATAAATAATGGAGACAATGTAAGAGCAGGATGCACACAATGAATCCGGCGCCTCTTACACGGACAGATAAACTGATTTTAGGGGCTGTTCACACTGGCAATGACTGTGAGCGCTGCTCTGCGGACAGCCTGTGCTCTGCTGACAGCCTGTGCTCTGCTGACGGCCTGTGCTCTGCGGACAGCCTGTGCTCTGCTGACGGCCTGTGCTCTGCGGACAGCCTGTGCTCTGCGGACAGCCTGTGCTCTGCTGACAGCCTGTGCTCTGCTGACGGCCTGTGCTCTGCGGACGGCCTGTGCTCTGCGGACGGCCTGTGCTCTGCGGACGGCCTGTGCTCTGCGGACAGCCTGTGCTCTGCTGACGGCCTGTGCTCTGCTGACGGCTTGTGCTCTGCGGACGGCCTGTGCTCTGCTGACGGCCTGTGCTCTGCTGACGGCTTGTGCTCTGCGGACAGCCTGTGCTCTGCGGACAGCCTGTGCTCTGCTGACGGCCTGTGCTCTGCGGACAGCCTGTGCTCTGCTGACGTCCTGTGCTCTGCTGACGGCCTGTGCTCTGCGGACGGCCTGTGCTCTGCTGACGTCCTGTGCTCTGCGGACGGCCTGTGCTCTGCTGACAGCTTGTGCTCTGCTGACGGCCTGTGCTCTGCGGACGGCCTGTGCTCTGCGGACAGCCTGTGCTCTGCTGACGCCCTGTGCTCTGCTGACGGCCTGTGTTCTGCGGACAGCCTGTGCTCTGCGGACAGCCTGTGCTCTGCTGACGTCCTGTGCTCTGCTGACGTCCTGTGCTCTGCGGACGGCCTGTGCTCTGCTGACGGCCTGTGCTCTGCTGACGGCTTGTGCTCTGCTGACGGCCTGTGCTCTGCGGACGGCCTGTGCTCTGCGGACAGCCTGTGCTCTGCGGACAGCCTGTGCTCTGCTGACGGCCTGTGCTCTGCGGACGGCCTGTGTTCTGCGGACAGCCTGTGCTCTGCGGACAGCCTGTGCTCTGCGGACAGCCTGTGCTCTGCTGACGCCCTGTGCTCTGCTGACGGCCTGTGTTCTGCGGACAGCCTGTGCTCTGCGGACAGCCTGTGCTCTGCTGACGTCCTGTGCTCTGCTGACGTCCTGTGCTCTGCGGACGGCCTGTGCTCTGCGGACAGCCTGTGCTCTGCGGACGGCCTGTGCTCTGCTGACAGCTTGTGCTCTGCTGACGGCCTGTGCTCTGCGGACGGCCTGTGCTCTGCGGACAGCCTGTGCTCTGCTGACGCCCTGTGCTCTGCTGACGGCCTGTGTTCTGCGGACAGCCTGTGCTCTGCGGACAGCCTGTGCTCTGCTGACGTCCTGTGCTCTGCTGACGTCCTGTGCTCTGCGGACGGCCTGTGCTCTGCTGACGGCCTGTGCTCTGCTGACGGCTTGTGCTCTGCTGACGGCCTGTGCTCTGCGGACGGCCTGTGCTCTGCGGACAGCCTGTGCTCTGCGGACAGCCTGTGCTCTGCTGACGGCCTGTGCTCTGCGGACGGCCTGTGCTCTGCTGACGCCCTGTGCTCTGCTGACGGCCTGTGTTCTGCGGACGGCCTGTGCTCTGTGGACGGCCTGTGCTCTGCTGACGTCCTGTGCTCTGCTGACGGCCTGTGCTCTGCGGACGGCCTGTGCTCTGCGGACGGCCTGTGCTCTGCTGACGTCCTGTGCTCTGCGGACAGCCTGTGCTCTGCTGACAGCCTGTGCTCTGCTGACGTCCTGTGCTCTGCTGACGTCCTGTGCTCTGCTGACGGCCTGTGCTCTGCGGACGGCCTGTGCTCTGCGGACGGCCTGTGCTCTGCTGACGTCCTGTGCTCTGCTGACGGCCTGTGTTCTGCGGACGGCCTGTGCTCTGTGGACGGCCTGTGCTCTGCTGACGTCCTGTGCTCTGCTGACGGCCTGTGCTCTGTGGACGGCCTGTGCTCTGCTGACGTCCTGTGCTCTGCTGACGGCCTGTGCTCTGCGGACGGCCTGTGCTCTGCGGACAGCCTGTGCTCTGCTGACAGCCTGTGCTCTGCTGACGTCCTGTGCTCTGCTGACGGCCTGTGCTCTGCGGACGGCCTGTGCTCTGCTGACGGCCTATGCTCTGCGGACAGCCTGTGCTCTGCTGACAGCCTGTGCTCTGCTGACGTCCTGTGCTCTGCTGACGGCCTGTGCTCTGCGGACGGCCTGTGCTCTGCTGACAGCCTGTGCTCTGCTGACGGCCTGTGCTCTGCTGACGTCCTGTGCTCTGCGGACGGCCTGTGCTCTGCTGACGGCCTGTGCTCTGCTGACAGCTTGTGCTCTGCTGACGGCCTGTGCTCTGCGGACGGCCTGTGCTCTGCGGACAGCCTGTGCTCTGCTGACGGCCTGTGCTCTTCGGACGTCCTGTGCTCTGCTGACGTCCTGTGCTCTGCGGACAGCCTGTGCTCTGCTGACGGTGACCGGCAGTCACATATTTGCCTCTTGTGAATGTTGTAAATCGGGCCCAGCATTCTATGCTACAATATACAGTAGGATTCTGGGTTCCATCTTGGCCAAACAATAATGTTCTGTCCATGGAGCAAAGGAGAGAAGCTGAGGTTATGGGGCCACGTGTTCAGATCCAACCAGTCCGATCCATTGTCCCTGGAACTGTTGGGGTACAGTCAGGCTGAAAACCCTGAAGTTTACTGTTCTGATCATCTCTTATGCTCCAGTCACATACGGAGCTGCATTCTTAATTATTCTAGCACCCAGGCTGCAAGGCCTCGGGGAACATGGCTGATCTGAGGTCTCATATCCCACAATACAACAAAGTGGCCAACTGGCAAGGTCCACACTAGTATGTAGGGACTGCAGTGAGCGGGTCATGAAGCGGCCCCCCGAGCACACGGTCCATGTAGGGGGCTACTACTTACCAGACAGTGGACATTCTCAGCTCAGCTCAGTCCTGCTCTTATTTGTTCCATTTTTAATATGCGTGGAGGATCCTTATAGCTCATCATTTCATTTCTGATGCAAAACTGCAACTTGTTATGGTGTGAAGCGTAAAATTATGTGCTGAGAAACCTCATAAAACATCTCCATTTACTGATACAGAGCTTCAAATCCCCTACATTGACTGAGTAACCTGATACAATCCTCTCTGCCTGCAGCCACCACTAGGGGGAGCTCCCTGTATACAGAGATACATGATAAGATCCTGTCTGCAGCCACCACTAGGGGGAGCTCCCTGTATACAGAGATACATGATAAGAGCCTGTCTGCAGTCACCACTAGGGGGAGCTCCCTGTATACAGAGGTACATGATAAGATCCTGTCTGCAGCCACCACTAGGGGGAGCTCCCTGTATACAGAGATACATGATAAGATCCTGTCTGCAGCCACCACTAGGGGGAGCTCCCTGTATACAGAGATACATGATAAGATCCTGTCTGCAGTCACCACTAGGGGGAGCTCCCTGTATACAGAGATACATGATAAGATCCTGTCTGCAGCCACCACTAGGGGGAGCTCCCTGTATACAGAGATACATGATAAGATCCTGTCTGCAGCCACCACTAGGGGGAACTCCCTGTATACAGAGATACATGATAAGATCCTGTCTGCAGTCACCACTAGGGGGAGCTCCCTGTATACAGAGGTACATGATAAGATCCTGTCTGCAGTCACCACTAGGGGGAGCTCCCTGTATACAGAGGTACATGATAAGATCCTGTCTGCAGTCACCACTAGGGGGAACTCCCTGTATACAGAGATACATGATAAGATCCTGTCTGCAGCCATCACTAGGGGGAGCTCCCTGTATACAGAGATACATAATAAGATCCTGTCTGCAGCCACTACTAGGGGGAGCTCCCTGTATACAGAGATACATAATAAGATCCTGTCTGCAGTCACCACTAGGGGGAGCTCCCTGTACACAGAGATATATGATAAGATCCAGTCTGCAGTCACCACTAGGGGGGCTCCCTGTATACAGAGATACATGATAAGATCCTGTCTGCAGCCACTACTAGGGGGAGCTCCCTGTATACAGAGATATATGATAAGATCCAGTCTGCAGTCACCACTAGGGGGAGCTCCCTGTATACAGAGATACATGATAAGATCCTGTCTGCAGCCACCACTAGGGGGAGCTCCCTGTATACAGAGATACACGATAAGATCCTGTCTGCAGTCACCACTAGGGGGAGCTCCCTGTATACAGAGATACACGATAAGATCCTGTCTGCAGCCACCACTAGGGGGAGCTCCCTGTATACAGAGATACATGATAAGATCCTGTCTGCAGTCACCACTAGGGGGAGCTCCCTGTATACAGAGATATATGATAAGATCCAGTCTGCAGTCACCACTAGGGGGGCTCCCTGTATACAGAGATACATGATAAGATCCTGTCTGCAGCCACTACTAGGGGGAGCTCCCTGTATACAGAGATACATGATAAGATCCTGTCTGCAGCCACCACTAGGGGGAGCTCCCTGTATACAGAGATACATGATAAGATCCTGTCTGCAGCCATCACTAGGGGGAGCTCCCTGTATACAGAGATACATAATAATATCCTGTCTGCAGCCACCACTAGGGGGAGCTCCCTGTATACAGAGATACATGATAAGATCCTGTCTGCAGCCACCACTAGGGGGAGCTCCTTGTATACAGAGATACATGATAAGATCCTGTCTGCAGCCACTACTAGGGGGAGCTCCCTGTATACAGAGATACATAATAATATCCTGTCTGCAGCCACCACTAGGGGGAGCTCCCTGTATACAGAGATACATGATGAGATCCTGTCTGTAGTCACCACTAGGGGGAGCTCCCTGTATACAGAGATACATGATGAGATCCCGTCTGCAGTCACCACTAGGGGGAGCTCCCTGTATACAGAGATACATGATAAGATCCCGTCTGCAGCCACCACTAGGGGGAGCTCCCTGTATACAGAGATACATGATAAGATCCTGTCTGCAGCCACCACTAGGGGGAGCTCCCTGTATACAGAGATACATTATAAGATCCTGTCTGCACTCACCACTAGGGGGAGCTCCCTATATACAGAGACACATGATGAGATCCTGTCTGCAGCCACCACTAGGGGGAGCTCCCTGTATACAGAGATACATGATAATATCCCGTCTGCAGCCACCACTAGGGGGAGCTCCCTGTATACAGACATACATGATAAGATCCCGTCTGCAGCCACCACTAGTGGGAGCTCCCTGTATACAGAGATACATGATAATATCCCGTCTGCAGCCACCACTAGGGGGAGCTCCCTGTATACAGAGATACATGATAAGATCCCGTCTGCAGCCACCACTAGGGGGAGCTCCCTGTATACAGAGATACATGATAAGATCCCGTCTGCAGTCACCACTAGGGGGAGCTCCCTGTATACAGAGATACATGATAAGATCCCGTCTGCAGCCACCACTACTGGGAGCTCCCTGTATACAGAGATACATAATATCCCGTCTGCAGCCACCACTAGGGGGAGCTCCCTGTATACAGAGATACATGATAAGATCCTGTCTGCAGTCACCACTAGGGGGAGCTCCCTGTATACAGAGATACATGATAAGATCCTGTCTGCAGCCATCACTAGGGGGAGCTCCCTGTATACAGATACATGATAAGATCCTGTCTGCAGCCACCACTAGGGGGAGCTCCCTGTATACAGAGATACATAAGATCCTGTCTGCAGCCAACACTAGGGGGAGCTCCCTGTATACAGAGATACATGATAAGATCCTGTCTGCAGCCACCACTAGGGGGAGCTCCCTGTATACAGAGATACATGATAAGATCCTGTCTGCAGCCACCACTAGAGGGAGCTCTCTGTATACAGATACACTGAACTCAATAGCCCTGCAGTATTAAGTGATCTCCCTCTAGTGGTCGCTGCAGGAAGCACAGAATATGTGACGATGTCTGTGATGGGGAATTGAAGCTCTTACATGACCTGTTCCCCTGTGGCCATGACTGTACACTCACACGTGGGGAATGTGCACTATAGTAGCACAGGCATTTCTTGAATAGATCACTTTTTATATCTATATTCGGAATATATCCGTGAACCCATTTAGACTATATAGACTTCCACACCATTTTTCATTGCTTCCATGCTTCTAAAATACAGACGTTTCCATCCACTATATAAAGACACATCTGCAGGTTTCTCTCAATATCTCATAATCAGAATAAACCTTTCCCGCTTTAGGACAATTAGGATTACCGTAATTATTAATATTTGCCAAATGCCAGAATAATGAGAGAGAGGGAATGTTGTAAGGCATTGTTATTACTTACTGCAAAGTCAGAAGTTTACATCCACTAAGATTACTATGCGTGTAAACAATTCTGGACTGTCCATACGATAATGTGCGTTTGGAAGCATCTGATGGTTTTTTGGCAACATCTGAGACACACCTGTGGATGTATTTTAATGCACACCTGAAACACACTGCTTCTTTGTGTAGCATCATGGGAAAGTCTCAAGAAATCAACCAAGATATCAGGAAGAGAATTGTGGACTTGCACAAGTCTGGCTCATCCTTGGGTAGAATTTCAAGATACCTGAAGGTGTCTCGTTCATCTGTACAAACAATTATACACAAGTGCAAAGAAGATGGGAATGTCCAGCCATCATACCGCTCAGGAAGGAGATGGGTTCTGTGTCCCAGAGATGAACGTGCTTTGGTCTGACGTGCATATCAACCCAAGGACAAAAGCAAAAGACCTTGTGAAGATGATGGCAGAAGCTGGTAAGATTGTGTCAATATCCACAGTGAAACGAGTACTGTATCAACATGAGCTGAAAGGCCGCTCTGCTAGGAAGAAGCCATTACTCCAAAAGAATCATTAAAAAGCCAGATTAATGTTTGTAAATGCACACAGGAACACAGACCTTAATTTTTGGAGACCTGTCCTGTGGTCTGATTAAAATAAAATTGAACTTTTTGGGCATAATGACCATCGTTACGTTTGGAGGAAAAAGGGAGAAGCTTGGAAGCCCAAGAACACCATCCCCACTGTGAAACACGGTGGTGGCAGCGTCATGTTGTGGGGTTGTTTTACTGCAGGAAGGACTGGTGCCCTTCACAAAATAGATGGCATCAAGATAAAAGATTATGTGGCAATACTAAAGCGAGATCTCAAGACGTCAGCAAGGAAGCTAAAGATTGGGCTGATATGGGTCTTCCAATTGGACAATGAATGGTAACAAAGTGGCTTCAGTATAACAAAGTCAATGTTTTGGAGCGGCCATCACAAAGCCCTGATCTCAATCCTAGTGAAAATTTATGGTCAAAGCTGAAAAGGCAGACGCAAGCAAAGCTAGGAAATGCAAGCACGGTCACAGGAGTGCTGAAATGAAGCCAGGACAAGACTATTGGTGTAAACCACAACGCGTTTCGACGGTACCCCGCCTTCATCAGGTGGAAGTTTTATTCGCTCCTTCTAGAAGGTGCACGGCTGGAGCTGCGTTGAATCCTGCTTCCCTTTTTAACTCCCTCATTGCCCTCACAGCACTCCTAGTAGACCGCTATTTTCCTGACTTATATGATGCAAGCAAAGCGACCTACAACCCTGGATCAGTTACACCAGTGTTGTCAGGAGGAACGGGCCCAAATTCTGATCAACTATTGTGAGAAGCTTGTGGAAGGAGATCCCAAACGTCTAACCGAAGTCAATGAGTGTAAGGTAAATAGTAATACTAATGAAATGGATGGAAACTTTTGACTTTGTAGTAAGTAATAAAAATGTCTTAACACATTCTCTCTCTCATTATTCTGGCATTTGGCAAATATTAATAATTATGGTAATCCTAATTGTCCTAAAACGGGAAAGGTTTATTCTGATTTTATGTCAGACATTGAGAACAACCTGCAGATGTGTCTTTCTATATAATGGATGGAAACCTCTGGTTTCAACTGTGTATATATATATATATAGAGAGAGAGAGAGAGATACAAACAGATTGATAGATTAATAGATACAAAAAGATAAGATATAAATATGTGCGATATATAATCAGTACTTTGTGTGTAGTTTACCGTGCATGTTTTTTTTTAGTAAATAAATTCCTTTCTGTGAAAAAATGGCGTGGGATCCCCGACATTTTATCAACCAGCAGAGGGAAAGCGGACAGCTGGAGGCAGATGTCTATAGCCTGGGAAGGGGGTAATACCCATGGAGCTTCCCATGCTTTTAATATCAGCTCACAGTTGTATACTTAGTATTTTCTGGTTATTAAAATGGAGGATCCCGCCCCAAAAAATGACATACGGTCCCCTATAATTAATAACCAGCAAAGCCTAGACAGACAGATACGGGCTTATATTAATAGCCTAGGAAGGGGCCATGAATACAGACACCCTCCCAGACTAAAAAAAAATCAGCTCTCACCCGCCCCAGAAATGACGCATCCATAAGATGCGCCAAATATGGCACTTAGCCTCACTCTTCTCACTTGCCCTGGTGCGGTGGTAAGTGTGGTGATAGTTGGGGGGTGTTGATGTCACTTTTGTATTGTCAGATGAGATCAAGCCCAGGGGTTAGTAATGGAGAGGCCTCTATAAGACTTAACCCATTACTAACCCCATAGTCATATTGTAAAAAAAACACACACCCAGATTAAAGTCCTTTAATTGAAATAATGACACAGACTCCTTTAATCAATCTTAAGTAAACCATACTTACGACATTGCCCATTCCAGTGAAGTCAATGTCCCCTGAAAGAGAATTAAAATGTTGCTGAGAAAATAATAATCCATTTGTCCCCCGACGGGTCTACCTCTGCTACATCTAGGTGGCAGGCTGCATGGTTGCATGATGGTACTATACAGTCTGCCATCCACCAGAGACTCTGAGCTGTGTGTGCTTGCTCAGCTTAGTGCCTCAAGGTGAACTTTCACCTTACTGACATCACCACGACCATACTAAAGTTCTCACGCTCCCGTTGCCTTCGGAAAGGTCCTGTGAGTTCACAGCCAATTAACTCAGTTCGGCTCACTAACGTCAGTATGAATGCTGTTAACACTTTTCCCATGGCGCTTGCGCTGACGTCAGTAAGTTGAAATTAGTTCATTGGCTGTGACCTCCCAAGACCTTCCTGACGGCACCGCGAGTATGAGAACTTTCTAACTCTCGTGTAGACATCAGTGAGTTGAAAGGAGTTCACTGCGAGACACTGAGCTGAGCAAGCATGCACAGCTTAGTGTCTCTGCTGGATGGCAGGCTGTATAGTTACATCTAGCGTCGCTGGACAAATGGATTATGTTACAGGAGACATTGGCTTCACTGCAATGGGCGATGACGTGAGTATGGTTTAACTTACATTCATTAAAGCAGTCTGTGTCATTCTTTCCATTAAAGGACTTTATTCTTGTTGTGTTTTTTTTAATGCAATTGCACTATGGACGTTAGTAATGGGGGAGTATTATAGACGCCTCTCCATTACTAACCTTTGGGCTTGATGTCACCTGACAATACAAAGGTTACATCAACCCTCGCAAGTATTACCCCACTTGCCACCGCACCAGGGCAAGTGGGAAGAGCGAGGCTAAGTGCCAGAATGGGCACATATTATGGATAAGCCATTTCTGGGGTGGCCGAGAGCTGATGTTTTTACTCTGGGAGGGGGCCAACATCCATGACCCCCTTCTAGGCTATTAATATCAGCCTGCCGCTGTTTGCCTAGACTATACTGGTTATTAAATATAGAGGGACCCTACGTCATTTTTTTGAGGGGGGTCCCCATTTTAATAATCAGGAAAGGCAAAGTATACAGTTGTGAGCTGATATTAATAGCCTGGGAAGCTCCATGGGTATTACCTCCTTCCCAGGCTATAATCATCTAGCTCCTGCTGTCCACTTTCCCTCTACTGGTTAAGAAAATTTTGCGGGAGCCAATGTCATTTTTTTCAGAAAATAACTTAATATTTTACAAAATACATGTACAGTAAACTACACAGGCACTGTACTAATGATATATGTCACTGACATCTTTATATCTATCTATTCTATGTGTATATATCTATACAACTATTGTGACGGGTCATTGACTGGCACTGGCGAGTCTCAGTCCAATTTCGGCTGAGAAAAAAATCCCAGATGAGCTGGGACTCCTGGATGAACATTGGTCTGAGAGCGGTCTGATTTTTATTGGATTGCACTCGCCCTAACAGACAGGGTTTGCTTCTAGCTCCCTGGTGATGCATAGATCTGCATAAAACCTGTATACAAATAACGGGAGCCGCCTTTTCACCAATCACATATTACTAATAGCTTTGCTTTTTATTTTAGATGCATGGAAGCAATAAAAAAATGGCCCATGCTCCCATAAGTAACACTATAAAGGATGACTACTGTGACTACTAAATCTGATTACTAACCCGACCACAGAACAGAATCCTCCGGATACACAACACTGATATCTGCCGCATAAGGCAAGAGTGTCTCTGTTGCCCGTAGCGACCAATCACAGCTCAGATTTCATTTATAAACTGCTCTGAAAAAAATGTAAGCTGTGCTGTGATTGGTTGCTAAGCGCAGTGAGGCCTTTATGGCTTTGACAATATTGTTGTAAACCAAAACCTGTCTTTGCTGCCTATAGCAACCAATCAGAGCGCAGCTTTCATCTTACCAAACTAGTTTACACAATGAAAGCTGTGTTCTGATTGGTTGCTATGGACAACACGTACAGGCTTTGAGGCCTACAGGGAATGTGGAACTTTATCAAGGCGTGAGACACTAAGGACAGGACAACCATGATAGAAATGGCACCGTGTGGTCTCGGGTGCGGACCCCCATCCCTCCCAGACAAAAGACATCAGGTAAGTACACACACAAAGAGACATGACTGTTTACTTCACAAAAACACATTAGGGGGCGAGGGGGATTTTCTGATCTTATTTTTTTTTTTCTTCTTTTTCTTTTTTTTTTTTTTCAGCAGCACAATAATAATAATAATAATAATAAAAAAAACAAAACACAAAGAAACCAACAAACGAAAACAAATAAAGACGACACGCTGTTTTTTCAAACCGAGAAATTCAGATTTTTTTTCTTCTCTTTTTCACGGTTTCTGCTGTAATTTTTTTTTTCACATTTTTGTAACATGCAAGCAGTTTTTTTTTCAGAATTTTTTTTTTTCATTTTTCGACCTTAAAACAACTTTTTTTTTTTTTTGCAATTCACATTTTTTTTTTTTCAACCGAGACGTTTTTTGTTTTTTTTCTTAAACATCGAAAAAAAAATGTTTCATACGGCAGGAAGGAAGGAAGGAAAGGGAGGGAGGAAGGAAGCGGAAGAATTCACACCCTTTTGTCTTCTAA
Source organism: Ranitomeya imitator (assembly GCF_032444005.1). Lineage (NCBI taxonomy): Eukaryota > Metazoa > Chordata > Amphibia > Anura > Dendrobatidae > Ranitomeya > Ranitomeya imitator. Next base: position 219,532,993 of record NC_091288.1, on the reverse strand, counting down.
GTTTAGGATGTACCGGACGGAGCAGGAAGGCGTCACGTGCCGCACGCCATCGTGGTATATCCCCACCACCATAAGACGGGTTTGGACGTCTCTGCTCTCGTAGAAGGTCAGCCGTCTTTTCCAAGGACTTTTTGGAGGTGAATTTTGGGGGTCAAATCTTCTCTCGGAGTGATCTTACAAGTCACGACTTTTTTTTTTTACTCCAGTTTTCAAAAAAAAAAAATTTGCTTTGGTATCTTGTCTCTCTGGATGACCATTTTGTACCGAGATTATCGGTTTCCGCCATTTTCTTGGACAATACTGCATAAAGCCAACGTGATGCGGGAGATGCGTTGGGATCTTCTCGCTTTTTGAGACCGACTCCTCGGACATTTCTTGGAGACACAAGACACGCTGACCCCCTTTCCCTCCCGCTCCCTGTCTACGGGATCCCTCCCCAATTGCAATTTCAATGATCCCTCGCGATCGGAGACGCTTGTGAAAAAAAATGAAACAAACATGCAAATTTTCAAGGCCGCCAACGGAGAAAAAACATTTACAGCAAATCCAAAGACGAAAAAAAAAAAAAAAAAGAGCCAATTAAGACACCCAGAGATCCGAGGGGGCACGACACACACAATGGGACCAGAGACGTTCATACGATATGGCTGCTGAGGGCGGCCATTTTGAAACTGGCTTCTTACCGGACGATCTTATTTTTTAACATGCTTCGGACGCATCGTCGTAAAGACACAGTCATCGCTCTCCAATGAATCTATCACTAAAGGAGGAAGGGACGCGGCCGGTGCCGAGCACCTGATAGAAGACACTGGGAACCGGAGGGGAAAAAAATAAATAAAATTATATATATATATATATATATATAAGGCTTCGTGAGGAGAGGAGCAAGTTCGGTTGTGATCTGCATATTAAAAAAATAAAACAAAATCCATATACCACGCACGAGAGGACGCTAACTACCCCCCTGCTAGATCTAGAGGTCCTCATTTAAAAAAAAAAAAAAATTCAGCCGCGACGGTAGACGTCAGACATCCCCGATTACGGACTGAATATTGTTCAATTTTAATATATATATATATTTGTTTTAATTTAAATCTCTATATATTTATTTATATGAAATAATTCAATATTAAAGCTGAAGGCAGGACGGACCACGTGTCAAAAAAAAAAAAAAAACAAAACGAAAAAACAAAAAACAATGAAATCTGCATAGATACAGTAAAAGAAGCCTCCTCGTCGGCTGAGGGGCAGCCATTTTAATCTGTCACCTAAGCTACTGATGATATCTGACGGATGCTGACAGGTTGGTGGCTGGCTACCTTCTAGTGGAAACAGGAAAAAAAAAATTGTCTAAATGTCTACATTTGAGGCGTCATGCTCTGAACACGACTGGAGTTCAAAATGGCCGCCCCGGTTGAGTTCTTGGCCGGAGCTGTTGATTCTTGAATGCACACGAGAGGCTGCCTGTCTTTTTTTTTTTCTCCTCTCCTCCACCCCACCACTGGTGAAAAGGTTTTATTTTTGCTTACTTTTTTTATATATATATTTTTTTGGGACCAAAGAGACTTGTAATATCCACAGAGACGGGCTCGATTCATGCAAAGGCGACGGAGAGACGGAAGGGAGGAAGAGCGCACGGAGGGGCCGTTGTGTGCTGCTGACAGTGTTTTGGGGACTCGGATTGGGCAGATGCCTCGGATGTGTTAGTCCTGGCGGCGGTTGACACGCACCTACGCTATGTTTGCAAAAAAAAGAAAGAATTATAAAAACAAGGAACAGTGCGCGACACTCGAGTCCTGACCGACGAGCCTCCGTCCTGCTTTTCGACAGCTGTGAGGTCAGAGTACTTTATTGCTGTGTGACGAGATGAGTGCCGCATACGCACTCTCGCTGCCTGTTCTGTCGCACGCCAAGGTCAGCGGGAACATCGCTGAACACAGCGGGAAAAGGGAAGAACTTTGGTTTTCGGAATTATCGAGCGGAACCCGGGAGACGACATCGGAGATTGGACATGATCATTTCTTGCATATTTCTAGAGCGAAACGAGACGGACGTCTGGGTATCAGATACCGCCCATACTCCTGGCGGAAGTTTCCAAGGAAGTGAGGAGTGCAACTGAAAAAAATGACTCCCCAACCACCCGAATACTGATTTATACAGGAGTAAACTGGGAAATCCTAAAAGGGGCTTATAATACAGAGGACAGAGAGGAGATGACGCCGTCGTAACATATGGCGCGGACGGCTGCTGGGAAGGGTAACTGCGCAGGTAATAAGGCAATGGCGGAGGATCGGAGAATTACGAGGGCCGGGATAAAGGATGAGGTGAAGGGCGAGCAGCGGATGAGAAGATGCGGCAATGCTTCCCCTGCCTATTGCTACAGCTGCAGAACACACAAGCTCACTCAGCCACGCGGCGTTCAGCATGCTATCCACGTAGTATCCAGCGCCGACTCGAAGACGGCCATTTTCCGAGACGCACAATTCGCAGCTCACGTGCCCCCCCACCCAACCCCAGCACTCACATCACCGGAAGAGATCTGATCGCACACGACACAGACGAACACACTCAGCCACCAGTCAAGAGAAAAGGACAATTTAAAGCGCCGGGTCGGACCCTCTGTCCACCCCACACGTAAAGGGGTCCCCGCGGAACACGTCCAGCAACGTCAAATACGAGTACAGTTTTGTTTTGACAAACGGGATAACAAAGAATAAAAGTGATAAAGGAAAAAAAAAAAAACGGGAAACAGACACTGAGGAAGAAAGAAAAAGATTTGGGAATTTTTGGCCCTTTTTTCGCCCCCAGCTCCTGTGGGTGACAGGTGAAGATTTGGATTTAGGTTGACATCAGTTAACACTGCTAAAGGGCTGGGGGGTGGAGTGACTCCATAATATGCGCCCCACACCGCGTAACACGGAATTAGCTGATGGTAACCTAACTCCCGAGTGAAACCCACAGAGGCGAAAATGGGCGTCCGCACTCACAGCTGCCTGATCTGTGCGTAAATTCCAATACTTGTCATGTACGTTATATTGTATCTCTTTTTTTTGTTTTGTTTCTTTTTTTTTGTGTTTCGCTATTTTTCGTTATCTTTCCGTTTGCTTTGTGCATTTGTTTTTATTTTCAGAATCCCAATGTCCCCCCGATCGAGGAGGCGAGAACGACACCCAGCACCACACAACAGATTATAATCATGATCTTCTTCTACATACCCAACGGCATCAGAAGCAGAGGAAAGGGCGGAGAGACAGGAAGTGGAGGAGAAAGGGTGGAGAACAGGGAATATGGGCGGACAGGAAGTGGAGGAGAAAGAGTGGAGAACAGGGGATGTGGGCAGACAGGAAGTGGAGGAGAAAGGGTGGAGAACAGGGGATGTGGGAGTACAGGAAGTGGAGGAGAAAGGGTGGAGAACAGGGGATGTGGGAGTACAGGAAGTGGAGGAGAAAGGGTGGAGAACAGGGAATGTGGGAGTACAGGAAGTGGAGAAAGGGTGGAGAACAGGGGATGTGGGCAGACAGGAAGTGGAGGAGAAAGGGTGGAGAACAGGGAATGTGGGAGTACAGGAAGTGGAGAAAGGGTGGAGAACAGGGGATGTGGGCAGACAGGAAGTGGAGGAGAAAGGGTGGAGAACAGGGAATGTGGGTGAACAGGAAGTGGAGGAGAAAGGGTGGAGAACAGGGGATGTGGGAGTACAGGAAGTGGAGGAGAAAGGGTGGAGAACGGGATGTGGGCAGACAGGAAGTGGAGGCGAAAGGGTGGAGAACAGGGAATATGGGCGGACAGGAAGTGGAAGAGAAAGGGTGGAGAACAGGGGATGTGGGCAGACAGGAAGTGGAGGAAAAAGGGTGGAGAACAGGGAATGTGGGTGAACAGGAATTGGAGGAGAAAGGGTGGAGACCAAGGGATGTAGGCGGACAGGAAGTGGAAGAGGAAGGGTAGAGAACAGGGAATGTGGCCGGACAGGAAGTGGAGAAAGGATGGAGAACAGGGAATGTGGGCGGACAGGAAGTGGGGGAAAAAAGAGTGGAGAACAAGGAATGTGAGGGGACAGGATGTGGAGGAGAAAGGACGGAGACAGGAATATGGGCGACCAGGAAGTGGAGGAGAAAGGGTGGAGAACAGGGAATGTGGACGGACAGGAAGTAGAGGAGAAAGGGTGGAGAACAAGGGATGTGGGCAGACAGGAAGTGGAGGAGAAAGGGTGGAAAACAGGGAATGTGGGCGAACAGGAAGTGGAGGAGAAAGGGTGGAGAACAAGGAATGTGGGAGGACAGGAAGTGAAGGTGAAAGGATAGAGAACAGGAAATGTGTGCGGAAAAGAAGTGGAGGAAGAAAGGGTGGAGAACAAGGAACGTCGGCGAACAGGAGGTGGAGGATAGGGAGGAGAACAGTGAATGTGGGAGGACAGAAGTGGAGGAGAAAGAGTGGACAACAAGGAATGTGGGCAGACAGGAAGTGGAGAAAGGGTGGAGAACAAGGAATGTGGGAGAACAGGAAGTGGAGGAGAGAGGGTGGAGAACAGGGAATGTAGAACGACAGAAAGTGAAGGAGAAAAAGTGGAAAACAAGGAATGTGGGACGAAAGAAAGTGGAGGAAAAAGGATGGAGAACAGGGAATGTGGGCAGACAGGAAGTGGAGAAAGGGTGGAGAACATGGAATGTGGGTGGACAGGAAGTGGAGGAGAAAGGGTGAAGAACAAGGAATGTGGGCAGACAAAAAGTGGAGGAGAGAGTGAAGAAGAAGGAATGTGGGAGTACAGGTAGCGGAGGGGAGAGGGTGGAGACCAAGGAATGTGGGTGCACAGTTAGCGGAGGAGAAAAGGTGGAGAACAAGGAATGTGGGCAGACAGGAATTGGAGGAGAAAGGATGAAGAACAAAGAATGTGTACGGACGGGAAGTGGAGGAGAGACAGTGGAGAACAAGGAATGTGGGCGCACAGGAAGGGGAGGAGAAAGGCGGAGAACAAGGAATGTGGGTGGACAGGAAGTGGAGGAGAAAGGGTGGAGAACAAGGAATGTGCGTGGACAGGAAATGAAAAACAGAGGGTGGAGAACAAGGAATGTGGGAGAACAGGAAGTGGAAAAGAAAAAAGAGAGGGTGGTGAACAAGGAATGAGGGGGGAGTAGGAAATGGAGGAGACAGGGCAAAAGAAAAGGCGGAGAACATGAAATATGGTAAGCCAGAAAGTGGTGGAGAGCAGGATGGAGAAAAAGGTGGAGAACGAGGAATATGGAAGGACAAAATATCGTGGAGGGAGGGCAAAAAACAACAAGTGTGGACAGAGAAAAGTGGACGGACATGAAGTTTAGGAGAGACGTTGAAGAACAAAGAATGTTGGAGGACACAAAGTGGGGAGAGAGATCCGAAAGCAAAGGCGGAGAAAGAGTAATATGGATGGACAAGAAATGGAGGAGAGCAGGGTGGAGAAAAATGTGGAAAACGAGAGAGGACAGGAAGTGGAAGAAAGAGGGTTGTAAGAAAAGGCAAAAAAGGAGGAATATGAGCAGACAGGAGGTGAAGGATGAAGAGCATGGTGGAAGAAAAGGCAGAGAAAAAAGGAATATAGGTGGACAAGAAGTGGAAGAGAGCAGAAAGGAGAACAACGTGGACAGACAGGAAGTGGAGGGGAGAGGGGCATTAGAAAAGGAGGAGAATGAGGAATATGGGTGGACAGGAAGTGGAGGAGAGCAGGGAAACAAGGAAATGGTGGAGAATGAAATATATTGATAAAGGAAGAGATCAAAGGGAAAGGAAGCAAAAGAGAGCAATGAGCGAGTCCAAGGAGATGAGACAGTCAAGTTACATGTAGGGTCAGAATTAGGGTGAAGGCAGGGACGATGGTGAAAAGAATACCCAAAGAGAAGAGACAGAAAAGAGGGATGTGAGACAGGGTAAAGAGGAGAGATGAGATAGAGAGGAGATGTAAGATGATTTTAGACAGTGCAAAGACACAGGAGATAGAGATGGTAAGAGACGGAGAGACAGTGGAGATGATGGAGGGAGAGAAGAGAGAGAGAAGAAATTGTCAGCAGTGTTATAAAGGACAGAGACAGACATTGCAGAGCAGTAATAATACGTGGTCCGTCCGCCCTGCAGCTACAGTCGCTCTGTACGCTACACACGTCAGTCCGTCCAGCTGCTGTTTACACGGGGTCCGCGCTCCTCTACCGGCGCTCTGGTCACTACTCACCCTTCGTGCTTTGCTCTGGTATTTCACAGCTTTCTTGGTGTCAGACACTGCTCGCTCCACATAGTCCACCGAGTGCTCCACGTTATACTCAATGCGATCTATCATCTCCCCCTGGGAAGAGACACCGCCAGTCATTATCCCCCACCGGTACGATCGGCCTGGGGGGCGACTATGGGCGCGGCCCGGCTCACCTGACTCTCCACCAGCATAGCCATGTCTACGAACATGTCGTGGAGCTCCCGGATGCTGGTCTCCAGCTTGATGATCTCGTTGTGTCGCGTCTCGATCTCGTTTAGAGCTTGTTTGGTCATCTGAGAGTCCATCTTGATCTGCGGGAGAAGAACGAGGCCGCTTGTCAGGACTTTGCGTTACCTTATGCTCCTATTTTGGACGAGGTTACGTCTAGGTGGTTTCTGAGGGTCGCGCCTGTCCCACTCATTCCTGAGGTTACGGATTGTCAGGCTGCGTGCTCCACCCATACATTTCCATGGCGGGTGATGATTATATGGCATGGACACCCCTCCCCGATACAAGCCCCAGTACACACATCATCTGTGAATATGGCCAGCTTCCCACTCTCCAGCATGTCTTCCAGCTCCTCGTTGGTCGTGGTTCTCCCAGCTGCCAGGAAGAAGTACAAGAGGGTCAGGAAATTTCCAGCACATTGAGTCCCCCCCATGGCTGCCCCTTCAGGTGTACGCACTGATCTCCAGCTGTCTCTGGATACGGTCCTTGCAGCGGTCTCGGTATTTAGACTGCGTTGCGTTGTATTCTGTCATCACCTCCACAAATTTACGGGACAGAGTGGAATGCTGAGAAACGGGAAAGAGCAAAAGGGAGATGTGAAACGCGCGGGTGGTCCAAGGACTAGAGCACAGTAACAAGGGTCCGTCCTATCCCGATCCTATACGTGCGCTCCATGGAGCTTGTACAGATGCAAGAAGGAGTTTTGTGGAAATATATCACTTTTTTTTATCACTTTTTATTTCTTTCTTTGTTAGAAAAAAACAAACAAAAAACAGCAATTCTGACCCTTTTTTCTACACTGTAAGGTGCTGATTTTACCGTGTGGCAATTCCCATCCCACATCTTTTACATATTCTATTTTATACAGAACATTATATCTTTCATTTTGATCTTTTTTTTCTAAAAACGTAACTCTCCTTTATCTAGCCCCTTAGATGTCGCCGACAACACTGACTGCAACATCTGAGGGGACTAAACGGCCGCGATCAGAGTTGTCTCCTTTCCACCATGATGTAATACTACAGTGGCTTGCAAAATTATACACCCCCCCCCCCATCTCTTGGCATTTTTCATATTTTGCTTCCTCACAACCTGGAATTTCACTGTTTCTTCAGGGTTTCCATTAGTTCACGTAGAGAACGTGCCGACAGCTGTGAAGATTTGGTTTTATTTTCATTGTGAAACAGACAACAAATAGGACAAAATATCTGAAAACCTCAGTGTGCAGAACTATTCACCCCCTAAAGTCAGTACTGTGTGGAGCCTCCTTTTGCGGTAATTACAGCCGCAGTCGCTTTGGATAAGTCTCTATGAGCTTTCCACATCTGGCCACTGGGATTTTTGCCCATTCCTTGAGGTAAAACTGTCCCGGCTCCTTCAGGTTAGATGTTTCCTCTGGTGAACAGCGATCTTCACGTCTGACCACAGATTCTCCGGTGGATGAAGGTCGGGGCTGGGACTCGGCCGCTCCAGAACATATACACGTCTCCCCTTACACCCCTCAGTGTGGCTTTAGCAGTATGCTTTGGGTCATTGTACTGTAGGAAGGCGAATCTCCGTCCTGGTCTCACATCACTGACAGACTGAAACAGGTTTTCCTCAAGAACATTTCTATATTTTATACCATCTTCGCCTCTACTTTGACCATTTCCTTGTCCCTGCTGCCGAAAAACCTCCCCACAGCATGATGCTGCCACCACCATGATTCACTGGGGATGGGCTTGTTGGCCAAAAAGTTCCATTTTGGTCTCCTCTGACCACAGCACCTTCCTCTGTACATTTGTGGAGTCTCCCACATGTCTTTTCTCATACTCAAAACGAGCCTTACAACTTTTGTATCTAAGTAAAGACTTTTTTCTGCCCACTCTTCCATAAAGGCCACCTCTATGGAGTGTACGGCTTATTGTGGTCGTGTGGACAGATACTGAAGTCTCTGCTTGGGAACTCTGCTGCTCCTTCAGGATTACCTTTGGTGTCTGTGCTGCCTTTCTGATTAATGCCCCTTTGCTTGGGCTGAGAGTTTTGGCCCTCTCTTGGCAGGTTTGTTGTGGTACCATATTCTTTCCATTTGATGATAATGACTGACGGTGCTCCAGGGATCATCAGACATTGGGATATTTTTTTTTATAACCCAACTCTGATTTGTACTTCTCAACAACGCAATCCTTGACTTGTTTGGAGATCTCCTTGGTCTTCATGGTGTTGTTTGGAGATCTCCTTGGTCTTCATGGTGTTGTTTGGAGATCTCCTTGGTCTTCATGGTGTTGTTTGGAGATCTTCTTGGTCTTCATGGTATTATATGGAGATCTCCATGGTCTTGTTTGGAGATCTCCTTGGTCTTCATGGTGTTATATGGAGATCTCCATGGTCTACATGGTGTTGTTTGGAGATATCCTTGGTCTTGTTGGTGTTGTTTGGAGATCTCCTTGGTCTTCATGGTGTTATATGGAGATCTCCATGGTCTACATGGTGTTGTTTGGAGACCTCCTTGGTCTTCATGGTGTTGTTTGGAGATCTTCTTGGTCTTCATGGTATTATATGGAGATCTCCATGGTCTTGTTTGGAGATCTCCTTGGTCTTCATGGTGTTATATGGAGATCACCATGGTCTACATGGTGTTGTTTGGAGATCTCCTTGGTCTTCTTGATGTTGTTTGGAGATCTTCTTGGTCTTCATGGTGTTGTTTGGAGATGTCCTTGGTATTCATAGTGTTGTTTGGAGATCTCCTTGATCTTCATTGGGTTGTTTGGAGATCTCCTTGGTCTTCATGGTATTATATGGAGATCTCCATGGTCATGTTTGGAGATCTCCTTGGTCTTTATGGTGTTATATGGAGATCTCCTTGGTCTTCATGATGCTGCTTAGAGATCTCCTTGATCTTCATGGTGGTGTTTGGAGTTCTCCTTGGTCTTCATGGTGTTGTTTTGAGATCTCCTTGGTTTTCATGGTGTTGTTTGGAGATCTCCTTGATATTCATGGTGGTGTTTGGAGTTCTCCTTGGTCTTCATGGTGGTGTTTGGAGATCTCCTTGGTCTCCATGGTGGTGTTTGAAGATCTCCTTGGTCTCCGTGGTGTTCTTTGGTTAGTGGTGCCCCTTGTTAATGTAGTTGCAGCCTCTGTGGCCTTTCAGAGAAGGTAAAGTATATACTGACGGACCTGTGACCCTTACATTGCACACAGGGGGACGTCCTGTCACTCAGCATGGGACTTATGAAGGTCATTACTTGTACCAGAAATTTTTAGGGGCTTCATAGCAAAAGGGGTGAATACATATGCACATGCCAATCTTTAGTTATTTGATTCCATAAATGTAATTGATGCTTATATTTTTCTCACTTCACTAACGTACACTATATAGTGCTCATACATCACACACAAATCTGATTACAGAAATATTTACACACAGGCTGTAATGTAACTAAATAGGTAAAAGCAAAGGGGGTGAATACTTTTGCAAGACGCTAAGTCAGAGTGCAGAAAGGGGTTGAATATATATACGGTATATCTATACCAATACGCAATCTTATTGCGGGAGTGACACTGAAGAAGAGTCCTGCTCCGCGGCGCCCCCTACCTGTGTTTTCCGGATGCGCAGGTCGGCTGAGGAGCGGTTCAGTCCTTCCTCCTGCTCGATGCTCTGCTCAATGGCTGTAGGGAAGGAGTGAGAGAAGGTGAGAGACGCTCCTGTAAGCCCCCCGCACCGTAGGACCGGAACACTGACCTTTCAACTTAGAGCGCACTTTGTTGGCCGTTTTTTTTATGTCGGCTGTAAGATCCTCCAGTTCTTGCTTGGTTTCTGGATAGAAAGAGAACAAAAGTAACCTCTCCGCCATAATATATCCGAGGTGTATCGTACAGAGGTCAACCACTTCACAGACTAGGCCCACTATACAGGGGCAAGAAGTGTTGTCATAGGGGCGACATCACATGACTCTGCTATACAGAATCAGAATGTGGGGGGCACGCTGCGGGAATCTGTGCTGAATGTCGCCTTAAGTTTTTTCCCACCTATACAGATGGATATTGTCAGAAAGTACATCTAAAAAACAAGCTCTTTTGCAATTTACTGCTTATTTAAAATTGCAGACGTTTTTAAGATATTAACACTTTGCTTTTGTTTACTGTTTGTTGCCATGGAGACCGACCACCACTGCTGTCTAGCTTGTAAGCAGCGCGCTGAAGATGGCCCAGTTAGGAAGTAACAAGAGTGCTCCAGTGATCTTAGCTTCAATCCAGTGTGTACAAGCTCAATAGAAAGAGCTTGTAAGCACTACGCATGTTCTGCTGGCTAGTAGTGGTGGTCGGTCTCCAAGGCAACGATCTGTAAGCAAAAGAGTTAATATGTCAAAAACGGCTGAAAATTTTAATAAGAAGTAAATCACAAAAATGTTTGCATTTACAGTGACTATCCGACAATAAGTATTTCTGAAGTTGGGGGAGAACCCTTTAATGCTCCCATAATCCTCCTGGTGACTTACTCTCATCGGGGTTGGGGGCTGCCAAGATGGCGCTATGCTGTTTCTTCACTTGTTCCACGTCTTCTGAGAGCTTCTCGATGCATCCTCGGATCTCCTCCACCTGAGGACCAAAGGTGCCACACATCAGCGAGCGGGGGTCGGAGGCCGCGACCGCGCCGTAACGGCGGGGAAGGAGTCAGGGGATTAAATGTCTTTATTTTCTCGTCTTGAACAGTAATTACTTTAATTTGCTATGTGGCCGGTGGCGACTTTCCCAGGACGCGGAGCGCGAACGTCTGATTACTCCGCGCACTGATTATCTGATAATTATAGGGAAACCACCGGGGGTCGCGTGTAGCTGCCACTGCCGGATACAACATCATGTGCGGAGTGTATGTAATGGTACGTAACGGTGATAAAGAACCGCACAACACCGCCACATGAACCTCGTACCAGGAAATCCACAGCCACTGTGTCACGTAGAGAAAAAGCATCATGGCTACTAAATGTAGCGACCCACCTGCTCGAAGAATTCATCCATAAAGTGGTCCCGATCCACATGTACGATCTCCTCATCGTCATCGCTATCTTTAGCCTGTGAGGGAGACAGAGAGAATCAGGCGGGAGTATTCACGGTCACAGCACCGCAGGGAGGGGACTGACAGCACCGTAGGGAGGGGACTGACAGCACCGCAGGGAGGGGACTGACAGCGCTGCAGGGAGGGGACTGACAGCACCGCAGGGAGGGGACTGACAGCGCTGCAGGGAGGGGACTGACAGCACCGTAGGGAGGGGACTGACAGCACCGCAGGGAGGGGACTGACAACGATGCAGGGAGGGGACTGACAGCACTGCAGGGAGGGGACTGACAGCACCGCAGGGAGGGGACTGACAGCACCGCAGGGAGGGGACTGACAGCGCTGCAGGGAGGGGACTGACAGCGCCGTAGGGAGGGGACTGACAGCACCGCAGGGAGGGGACTGACAGCACCGCAGGGAGGGGACTGACAGCACCGCAGGGAGGGGACTGACAGCACCGCAGGGAGGGGACTGACAGCACCGCAGGGAGGGGACTGACAGCACCGCAGGGAGGGGACTGACAGCGCTGCAGGGAGGGGACTGACAGCACCGTAGGGAGGGGACTGACAGCACCGCAGGGAGGGGACTGACAACGATGCAGGGAGGGGACTGACAGCACCGCAGGGAGGGGACTGACAGCACCGCAGGGAGGGGACTGACAGCACGAAAGGGAGGGGACTGACAGCACGAAAGGGAGGGGACTGACAGCATCGCAGGGAGGGGACTGACAGCACCGCAGGGAGGGGACTGACAGCACGAAAGGGAGGGGACTGACAGCACGAAAGGGAGGGGACTGACAGCATCGCAGGGAGGGGACTGACAGTACCAAAGGGAGGGGACTGACAGCGCCGTAGGGAGGGGACTGACAGCACCGCAGGGAGGGGACTGACAGCACCGCAGGGAGGGGACTGACAGCACCGCAGGGAGGGGACTGACAGCACCGCAGGGAGGGGACTGACAGCGCCGTAGGGAGGGGACTGACAGCACCGTAGGGAGGGGACTGACAGCACCGCAGGGAGGGGACTGACAACGATGCAGGGAGGGGACTGACAGCACTGCAGGGAGGGGACTGACAGCGCTGCAGGGAGGGGACTGACAGCACCGCAGGGAGGGGACTGACAGCACGAAAGGGAGGGGACTGACAGCACGAAAGGGAGGGGACTGACAGCACGAAAGGGAGGGGACTGACAGCATCGCAGGGAGGGGACTGACAGTACCAAAGGGAGGGGACTGACAACGCTGCAGGGAGGGGACTGACAACGATGCAGGGAGGGGACTGACAGCACTGCAGGGAGGGGACTGACAGCGCTGCAGGGAGGGGACTGACAGCGCTGCAGGGAGGGGACTGACAGCACCGTAGGGAGGGGACTGACAGCACCAAAGGGAGGGGACTGACACCGCTGCAGGGAGGGGACTGACAGCACCGCAGGGAGGGGACTGACAGCACCGCAGGGAGGGGACTGACAGCACCAAAGGGAGGGGACTGACAGCACGAAAGGGAGGGGACTGACAGCACGAAAGGGAGGGGACTGACAGCATCGCAGGGAGGGGACTGACAGTACCAAAGGGAGGGGACTGACAACGCTGCAGGGAGGGGACTGACAGCACTGCAGGGAGGGGACTGACAGCGCTGCAGGGAGGGGACTGACAGCGCTGCAGGGAGGGGACTGACAGCACCGTAGGGAGGGGACTGACAGCACCAAAGGGAGGGGACTGACAACGCTGCAGGGAGGGGACTGACAGCACCGCAGGGAGGGGACTGACAGCACCGCAGGGAGGGGACTGACAGCACCAAAGGGAGGGGACTGACAGCACCAAAGGGAGGGGACTGACAGCACCAAAGGGAGGGGACTGACAGCATCGCAGGGAGGGGACTGACAGCACAAAGGGAGGGGACTGACAACGCTGCAGGGAGGGGACTGACAACGATGCAGGGAGGGGACTGACAACGATGCAGGGAGGGGACTGACAACGCTGCAGGGAGGGGACTGACAACGCTGCAGGGAGGGGACTGACAACGATGCAGGGAGGGGACTGACAACGCTGCAGGGAGGGGACTGACAACGCTGCAGGGAGGGGACTGACAGCCCCTATCACTATACAGTGATTATAGGGGGAGCACACAGAGGGGGCACGCTGAGCTGCTAGTTACCTCCCCGGTCTGCTAACATCCACATTAACAATACTTTATCTTTAGCCATTTCTCTAGGTTAAAGGGTTAATCAGTGAGGGCCGAGAGGTATATTTAGTAACAGGACGGAGACCACAGTCAGACTGACAGTGTCACATTACGGGAGGAACACCAGAAATAACGAGGTGTCACTGTAATTAGTGTAATACCGCCCACCACCTGGAGGTGTCACTGTTATTATAGTGTAATACCTCCCACCACCTGGAGGTGTCACTGTTATTAGTGTAATACCTCCCACCACCTGGAGGTGTCACTGTTATTATAGTGTAATACCTCCCACCACCTGGAGGTGTCACTGTTATTATAGTGTAATACCTCCCACCACCTGGAGGTGTCACTGTTATTATAGTGTAATACCTCCCACCACCTGGAGGTGTCACTGTTATTATAGTGTAATACCTCCCACCACCCGGAGGTGTCACTGTTATTATAGTGTAATACCTCCCACCACCTGGAGGTGTCACTGTTATTATAGTGTAATACCTCCCACCACCTGGAGGTGTCACTGTTATTATAGTGTAATACCGCCCACCACCTGGAGGTGTCACTGTTATTATAGTGTAATACCGCCCACCACCTGGAGGTGTCACTGTTATTATAGTGTAATACCTCCCACCACCTGGAGGTGTCACTGTTATTATAGTGTAATACCTCCCACCACCTGGAGGTGTCACTGTTATTAGTGTAATACCTCCCACCACCTGGAGGTGTCACTGTTATTATAGTGTAATACCTCCCACCACCTGGAGGTGTCACTGTTATTAGTGTAATACCTCCCACCACCTGGAGGTGTCACTGTTATTATAGTGTAATACCTCCCACCACCTGGAGGTGTCACTGTTATTATAGTGTAATACCGCCCACCACCTGGAGGTGTCACTGTTATTATAGTGTAATACCTCCCACCACCTGGAGGTGTCACTGTTATTATAGTGTAATACCGCCCACCACCTGGAGGTGTCACTGTTATTATAGTGTAATACCGCCCACCACCTGGAGGTGTCACTGTTATTATAGTGTAATACCTCCCACCACCTGGAGGTGTCACTGTTATTATAGTGTAATACCTCCCACCACCTGGAGGTGTCACTGTTATTATAGTGTAATACCTCCCACCACCCGGAGGTGTCACTGTTATTATAGTGTAATACCTCCCACCACCCGGAGGTGTCACTGTTATTATAGTGTAATACCTCCCACCACCCGGAGGTGTCACTGTTATTATAGTGTAATACCGCCCACCACCCGGAGGTGTCACTATTATTATAGTGTAATACCTCCCACCACCTGGAGGTGTCACTGTTATTATAGTGTAATACCGCCCACCACCTGGAGGTGTCACTGTTATTATAGTGTAATACCTCCCACCACCTGGAGGTGTCACTGTTATTAGTGTAATACCTCCCACCACCTGGAGGTGTCACTGTTATTATAGTGTAATACCTCCCACCACCTGGAGGTGTCACTGTTATTATAGTGTAATACCGCCCACCATCTGGAGGTGTCACTGTTATTAGTGTAATACCTCCCACCACCTGGAGGTGTCACTGTTATTATAGTGTAATACCTCCCACCACCTGGAGGTGTCACTGTTATTATAGTGTAATACCGCCCACCACCTGGAGGTGTCACTGTTATTATAGTGTAATACCGCCCACCACCTGGAGGTGTCACTGTTATTATAGTGTAATACCGCCCACCACCTGGAGGTGTCACTGTTATTATAGTGTAATACCTCCCACCACCTGGAGGTGTCACTGTTATTATAGTGTAATACCTCCCACCACCTGGAGAGGTCACTGTTATTATAGTGTAATACCGCCCACCACCTGGAGATGTCACTGTTATTATAGTGTAATACCTCCCACCACCTGGAGGTGTCACTGTTATTATAGTGTAATACCTCCCACCACCCGGAGGTGTCACTGTTATTATAGTGTAATACCGCCCACCACCTGGAGGTGTCACTGTTATTATAGTGTAATACCTCCCACCACCTGGAGGTGTTACTGTTATTAGTGTAATACCTCCCACCACCTGGAGGTGTCACTGTTATTATAGTGTAATACCTCCCACCACCTGGAGGTGTCACTGTTATTATAGTGTAATACCTCCCACCACCTGGAGAGGTCACTGTTATTATAGTGTAATACCGCCCACCACCTGGAGGTGTCACTGTTATTATAGTGTAATACCTCCCACCACCTGGAGGTGTCACTGTTATTATAGTGTAATACCTCCCACCACCTGGAGGTGTCACTGTTATTATAGTGTAATACCGCCCACCACCTGGAGGTGTCACTGTTATTATAGTGTAATACCTCCCACCACCTGGAGGTGTCACTGTTATTAGTGTAATACCTCCCACCACCTGGAGGTGTCACTGTTATTATAGTGTAATACCTCCCACCACCTGGAGGTGTCACTGTTATTATAGTGTAATACCGCCCACCACCTGGAGGTGTCACTGTTATTAGTGTAATACCTCCCACCACCTGGAGGTGTCACTGTTATTATAGTGTAATACCTCCCACCACCTGGAGGTGTCACTGTTATTATAGTGTAATACCGCCCACCACCTGGAGGTGTCACTGTTATTATAGTGTAATACCGCCCACCACCTGGAGGTGTCACTGTTATTATAGTGTAATACCGCCCACCACCTGGAGGTGTCACTGTTATTATAGTGTAATACCTCCCACCACCTGGAGGTGTCACTGTTATTATAGTGTAATACCTCCCACCACCTGGAGAGGTCACTGTTATTATAGTGTAATACCTCCCACCACCCGGAGGTGTCACTGTTATTATAGTGTAATACCTCCCACCACCTGGAGGTGTCACTGTTATTATAGTGTAATACCTCCCACCACCCGGAGGTGTCACTGTTATTATAGTGTAATACCTCCCACCACCTGGAGGTGTCACTGTTATTATAGTGTAATACCTCCCACCACCTGGAGGTGTCACTGTTATTATAGTGTAATACCTCCCACCACCTGGAGGTGTCACTGTTATTATAGTGTAATACCTCCCACCACCTGGAGGTGTCACTGTTATTATAGTGTAATACCTCCAACCACCCGGAGGTGTCACTGTTATTATAGTGTAATACCTCCCACCACCTGGAGGTGTCACTGTTATTATAGTGTAATACCTCCCACCACCTGGAGATGTCACTGTTATTATAGTGTAATACCTCCAACCACCCGGAGGTGTCACTGTTATTATAGTGTAATACCTCCCACCACCTGGAGGTGTCACTGTTATTATAGTGTAATACCTCCCACCACCTGGAGGTGTCACTGTTATTAGTGTAATACCTCCCACCACCTGGAGGTGTCACTGTTATTATAGTGTAATACCTCCCACCACCTGGTGGTGTCACTGCTATTATTGTGTAATACCTCCCATCACCTGGAGAGGTCACTGTTATTATAGTGTAATACCGCCCACCACCTGGAGGTGTCACTGTTATTATAGTGTAATACCTCCCACCACCTGGAGGTGTCACTGTTATTATAGTGTAATACCTCCCACCACCTGGAGGTGTCACTGTTATTATAGTGTAATACCTCCCACCACCTGGAGGTGTCACTGTTATTAGTGTAATACCTCCCACCACCTGGAGGTGTCACTGTTATTATAGTGTAATACCTCCCACCACCTGGAGGTGTCACTGTTATTATAGTGTAATACCTCCCACCACCTGGAGGTGTCACTGTTATTATAGTGTAATACCGCCCACCACCTGGAGGTGTCACTGTTATTATAGTGTAATACCTCCCACCACCTGGAGGTGTCACTGTTATTATAGTGTAATACCTCCCACCACCTGGAGGTGTCACTGTTATTCTAGTGTAATACCGCCCACCACCTGGAGGTGTCACTGTTATTATAGTGTAATACCTCCCACCACCTGGAGGTGTCACTGTTATTATAGTGTAATACCGCCCACCACCTGGAGGTGTCACTGTTATTATAGTGTAATACCTCCCACCACCTGGAGGTGTCACTGTTATTATAGTGTAATACCGCCCACCACCTGGAGATGTCACTGTTATTATAGTGTAATACCTCCCACCACCTGGAGGTGTCACTGTTATTATAGTGTAATACCTCCCACCACCTGGAGGTGTCACTGTTATTATAGTGTAATACCTCCCACCACCTGGAGGTGTCACTGTTATTATAGTGTAATACCTCCCACCACCTGGAGGTGTCACTGTTATTATAGTGCAATACCTCCCACCACCTGGAGGTGTCACTGTTATTATAGTGTAATACCGCCCACCACCCGGAGAGGTCACTGTTATTATAGTGTAATACCGCCCACCACCTGGAGGTGTCACTGTTATTATAGTGTAATACCTCCCACCACCTGGAGGTGTCACTGTTATTATAGTGTAATACCGCCCACCACCTGGAGGTGTCACTGTTATTATAGTGTAATACCGCCCACCACCTGGAGGTGTCACTGTTATTATAGTGTAATACCTCCCACCACCTGGAGGTGTCACTGTTATTATAGTGTAATACCGCCCACCACCTGGAGGTGTCACTGTTATTATAGTGTAATACCTCCCACCACCTGGAGGTGTCACTGTTATTATAGTGTAATACCTCCCACCACCTGGAGGTGTCACTGTTATTAGTGTAATACCTCCCACCACCCGGAGGTGTCACTGTTATTATAGTGTAATACCTCCCACCACCTGGAGGTGTCACTGTTATTATAGTGTAATACCTCCCACCACCTGGAGGTGTCACTGTTATTATAGTGTAATACCTCCCACCACCTGGAGGTGTCACTGTTATTATAGTGTAATACCGCCCACCACCTGGAGGTGTCACTGTTATTATAGTGTAATACCTCCCACCACCTGGAGGTGTCACTGTTATTATAGTGTAATACCGCCCACCACCTGGAGAGGTCACTGTTATTATAGTGTAATACCGCCCACCACCTGGAG
Source organism: Ranitomeya imitator (assembly GCF_032444005.1). Lineage (NCBI taxonomy): Eukaryota > Metazoa > Chordata > Amphibia > Anura > Dendrobatidae > Ranitomeya > Ranitomeya imitator. The sequence continues at coordinate 219,514,355 of NC_091288.1, read as the reverse complement.
GTGTCACTGTTATTATAGTGTAATACCTCCCACCACCTGGAGGTGTCACTGTTATTATAGTGTAATACCTCCCACCACCCGGAGGTGTCACTGTTATTATAGTGTAATACCGCCCACCACCCGGAGGTGTCACTATTATTATAGTGTAATACCTCCCACCACCTTGAGGTGTCACTGTTATTATAGTGTAATACCTCCCACCACCTGGAGGTGTCACTGTTATTATAGTGTAATACCGCCCACCACCTGGAGGTGTCACTGTTATTATAGTGTAATACCTCCCACCACCTGGAGGTGTCACTGTTATTATAGTGTAATACCTCCCACCACCTGGAGGTGTCACTGTTATTATAGTGTAATACCGCCCACCACCTGGAGGTGTCACTGTTATTATAGTGTAATACCTCCCACCACCTGGAGGTGTCACTGTTATTATAGTGTAATACCTCCCACCACCTGGAGGTGTCACTGTTATTATAGTGTAATACCTCCCACCACCTGGAGGTGTCACTGTTATTATAGTGTAATACCTCCCACCACCTGGAGGTGTCACTGTTATTATAGTGTAATACCTCCCACCACCTGGAGGTGTCACTGTTATTAGTGTAATACCTCCCACCACCTGGAGGTGTCACTGTTATTATAGTGTAATACCTCCCACCACCTGGAGGTGTCACTGTTATTATAGTGTAATACCGCCCACCACCTGGAGGTGTCACTGTTATTAGTGTAATACCTCCCACCACCTGGAGGTGTCACTGTTATTATAGTGTAATACCTCCCACCACCTGGAGGTGTCACTGTTATTATAGTGTAATACCGCCCACCACCTGGAGGTGTCACTGTTATTATAGTGTAATACCGCCCACCACCTGGAGGTGTCACTGTTATTATAGTGTAATACCGCCCACCACCTGGAGGTGTCACTGTTATTATAGTGTAATACCTCCCACCACCTGGAGGTGTCACTGTTATTATAGTGTAATACCTCCCACCACCTGGAGAGGTCACTGTTATTATAGTGTAATACCGCCCACCACCTGGAGATGTCACTGTTATTATAGTGTAATACCTCCCACCACCTGGAGGTGTCACTGTTATTATAGTGTAATACCTCCCACCACCCGGAGGTGTCACTGTTATTATAGTGTAATACCGCCCACCACCTGGAGGTGTCACTGTTATTATAGTGTAATACCTCCCACCACCTGGAGGTGTTACTGTTATTAGTGTAATACCTCCCACCACCTGGAGGTGTCACTGTTATTATAGTGTAATACCTCCCACCACCTGGAGGTGTCACTGTTATTATAGTGTAATACCTCCCACCACCTGGAGAGGTCACTGTTATTATAGTGTAATACCGCCCACCACCTGGAGGTGTCACTGTTATTATAGTGTAATACCTCCCACCACCTGGAGGTGTCACTGTTATTATAGTGTAATACCTCCCACCACCTGGAGGTGTCACTGTTATTATAGTGTAATACCGCCCACCACCTGGAGGTGTCACTGTTATTATAGTGTAATACCTCCCACCACCTGGAGGTGTCACTGTTATTAGTGTAATACCTCCCACCACCTGGAGGTGTCACTGTTATTATAGTGTAATACCTCCCACCACCTGGAGGTGTCACTGTTATTATAGTGTAATACCGCCCACCACCTGGAGGTGTCACTGTTATTAGTGTAATACCTCCCACCACCTGGAGGTGTCACTGTTATTATAGTGTAATACCTCCCACCACCTGGAGGTGTCACTGTTATTATAGTGTAATACCGCCCACCACCTGGAGGTGTCACTGTTATTATAGTGTAATACCGCCCACCACCTGGAGGTGTCACTGTTATTATAGTGTAATACCGCCCACCACCTGGAGGTGTCACTGTTATTATAGTGTAATACCTCCCACCACCTGGAGGTGTCACTGTTATTATAGTGTAATACCTCCCACCACCTGGAGGTGTCACTGTTATTATAGTGTAATACCTCCCACCACCTGGAGGTGTCACTGTTATTATAGTGTAATACCTCCCACCACCTGGAGGTGTCACTGTTATTATAGTGTAATACCTCCCACCACCTGGAGGTGTCACTGTTATTATAGTGTAATACCTCCAACCACCCGGAGGTGTCACTGTTATTATAGTGTAATACCTCCCACCACCTGGAGGTGTCACTGTTATTATAGTGTAATACCTCCCACCACCTGGAGATGTCACTGTTATTATAGTGTAATACCTCCAACCACCCGGAGGTGTCACTGTTATTATAGTGTAATACCTCCCACCACCTGGAGGTGTCACTGTTATTATAGTGTAATACCTCCCACCACCTGGAGGTGTCACTGTTATTAGTGTAATACCTCCCACCACCTGGAGGTGTCACTGTTATTATAGTGTAATACCTCCCACCACCTGGTGGTGTCACTGCTATTATTGTGTAATACCTCCCATCACCTGGAGAGGTCACTGTTATTATAGTGTAATACCGCCCACCACCTGGAGGTGTCACTGTTATTATAGTGTAATACCTCCCACCACCTGGAGGTGTCACTGTTATTATAGTGTAATACCTCCCACCACCTGGAGGTGTCACTGTTATTATAGTGTAATACCTCCCACCACCTGGAGGTGTCACTGTTATTAGTGTAATACCTCCCACCACCTGGAGGTGTCACTGTTATTATAGTGTAATACCTCCCACCACCTGGAGGTGTCACTGTTATTATAGTGTAATACCTCCCACCACCTGGAGGTGTCACTGTTATTATAGTGTAATACCGCCCACCACCTGGAGGTGTCACTGTTATTATAGTGTAATACCTCCCACCACCTGGAGGTGTCACTGTTATTATAGTGTAATACCTCCCACCACCTGGAGGTGTCACTGTTATTCTAGTGTAATACCGCCCACCACCTGGAGGTGTCACTGTTATTATAGTGTAATACCTCCCACCACCTGGAGGTGTCACTGTTATTATAGTGTAATACCGCCCACCACCTGGAGGTGTCACTGTTATTATAGTGTAATACCTCCCACCACCTGGAGGTGTCACTGTTATTATAGTGTAATACCGCCCACCACCTGGAGATGTCACTGTTATTATAGTGTAATACCTCCCACCACCTGGAGGTGTCACTGTTATTATAGTGTAATACCTCCCACCACCTGGAGGTGTCACTGTTATTATAGTGTAATACCTCCCACCACCTGGAGGTGTCACTGTTATTATAGTGTAATACCTCCCACCACCTGGAGGTGTCACTGTTATTATAGTGCAATACCTCCCACCACCTGGAGGTGTCACTGTTATTATAGTGTAATACCGCCCACCACCCGGAGAGGTCACTGTTATTATAGTGTAATACCGCCCACCACCTGGAGGTGTCACTGTTATTATAGTGTAATACCTCCCACCACCTGGAGGTGTCACTGTTATTATAGTGTAATACCGCCCACCACCTGGAGGTGTCACTGTTATTATAGTGTAATACCGCCCACCACCTGGAGGTGTCACTGTTATTATAGTGTAATACCTCCCACCACCTGGAGGTGTCACTGTTATTATAGTGTAATACCGCCCACCACCTGGAGGTGTCACTGTTATTATAGTGTAATACCTCCCACCACCTGGAGGTGTCACTGTTATTATAGTGTAATACCTCCCACCACCTGGAGGTGTCACTGTTATTAGTGTAATACCTCCCACCACCCGGAGGTGTCACTGTTATTATAGTGTAATACCTCCCACCACCTGGAGGTGTCACTGTTATTATAGTGTAATACCTCCCACCACCTGGAGGTGTCACTGTTATTATAGTGTAATACCTCCCACCACCTGGAGGTGTCACTGTTATTATAGTGTAATACCGCCCACCACCTGGAGGTGTCACTGTTATTATAGTGTAATACCTCCCACCACCTGGAGGTGTCACTGTTATTATAGTGTAATACCGCCCACCACCTGGAGGTGTCACTGTTATTATAGTGTAATACCGCCCACCACCTGGAGGTGTCACTGTTATTATAGTGTAATACCTCCCACCACCTGGAGGTGTCACTGTTATTATAGTGTAATACCGCCCACCACCTGGAGGTGTCACTGTTATTATAGTGTAATACCTCCTACCACCTGGAGGTGTCACTGTTATTATAGTGTAATACCTCCTACCACCTGGAGGTGTCACTGTTATTATAGTGTAATACCTCCCACCACCTGGAGAGGTCACTGTTATTATAGTGTAATACCGCCCACCACCTGGAGGTGTCACTGTTATTATAGTGTAATACCTCCCACCACCTGGAGGTGTCACTGTTATTATAGTGTAATACCTCCCACCACCCGGAGGTGTCACTGTTATTATAGTGTAATACCGCCCACCACCCGGAGGTGTCACTATTATTATAGTGTAATACCTCCCACCACCTTGAGGTGTCACTGTTATTATAGTGTAATACCTCCCACCACCTGGAGGTGTCACTGTTATTATAGTGTAATACCGCCCACCACCTGGAGGTGTCACTGTTATTATAGTGTAATACCTCCCACCACCTGGAGGTGTCACTGTTATTATAGTGTAATACCTCCCACCACCTGGAGGTGTCACTGTTATTATAGTGTAATACCGCCCACCACCTGGAGGTGTCACTGTTATTATAGTGTAATACCTCCCACCACCTGGAGGTGTCACTGTTATTATAGTGTAATACCTCCCACCACCTGGAGGTGTCACTGTTATTATAGTGTAATACCTCCCACCACCTGGAGGTGTCACTGTTATTATAGTGTAATACCTCCCACCACCTGGAGGTGTCACTGTTATTATAGTGTAATACCTCCCACCACCTGGAGGTGTCACTGTTATTAGTGTAATACCTCCCACCACCTGGAGGTGTCACTGTTATTATAGTGTAATACCTCCCACCACCTGGAGGTGTCACTGTTATTATAGTGTAATACCGCCCACCACCTGGAGGTGTCACTGTTATTAGTGTAATACCTCCCACCACCTGGAGGTGTCACTGTTATTATAGTGTAATACCTCCCACCACCTGGAGGTGTCACTGTTATTATAGTGTAATACCGCCCACCACCTGGAGGTGTCACTGTTATTATAGTGTAATACCGCCCACCACCTGGAGGTGTCACTGTTATTATAGTGTAATACCGCCCACCACCTGGAGGTGTCACTGTTATTATAGTGTAATACCTCCCACCACCTGGAGGTGTCACTGTTATTATAGTGTAATACCTCCCACCACCTGGAGAGGTCACTGTTATTATAGTGTAATACCGCCCACCACCTGGAGATGTCACTGTTATTATAGTGTAATACCTCCCACCACCTGGAGGTGTCACTGTTATTATAGTGTAATACCTCCCACCACCCGGAGGTGTCACTGTTATTATAGTGTAATACCGCCCACCACCTGGAGGTGTCACTGTTATTATAGTGTAATACCTCCCACCACCTGGAGGTGTTACTGTTATTAGTGTAATACCTCCCACCACCTGGAGGTGTCACTGTTATTATAGTGTAATACCTCCCACCACCTGGAGGTGTCACTGTTATTATAGTGTAATACCTCCCACCACCTGGAGAGGTCACTGTTATTATAGTGTAATACCGCCCACCACCTGGAGGTGTCACTGTTATTATAGTGTAATACCTCCCACCACCTGGAGGTGTCACTGTTATTATAGTGTAATACCTCCCACCACCTGGAGGTGTCACTGTTATTATAGTGTAATACCGCCCACCACCTGGAGGTGTCACTGTTATTATAGTGTAATACCTCCCACCACCTGGAGGTGTCACTGTTATTAGTGTAATACCTCCCACCACCTGGAGGTGTCACTGTTATTATAGTGTAATACCTCCCACCACCTGGAGGTGTCACTGTTATTATAGTGTAATACCGCCCACCACCTGGAGGTGTCACTGTTATTAGTGTAATACCTCCCACCACCTGGAGGTGTCACTGTTATTATAGTGTAATACCTCCCACCACCTGGAGGTGTCACTGTTATTATAGTGTAATACCGCCCACCACCTGGAGGTGTCACTGTTATTATAGTGTAATACCGCCCACCACCTGGAGGTGTCACTGTTATTATAGTGTAATACCGCCCACCACCTGGAGGTGTCACTGTTATTATAGTGTAATACCTCCCACCACCTGGAGGTGTCACTGTTATTATAGTGTAATACCTCCCACCACCTGGAGGTGTCACTGTTATTATAGTGTAATACCTCCCACCACCTGGAGGTGTCACTGTTATTATAGTGTAATACCTCCCACCACCTGGAGGTGTCACTGTTATTATAGTGTAATACCTCCCACCACCTGGAGGTGTCACTGTTATTATAGTGTAATACCTCCAACCACCCGGAGGTGTCACTGTTATTATAGTGTAATACCTCCCACCACCTGGAGGTGTCACTGTTATTATAGTGTAATACCTCCCACCACCTGGAGATGTCACTGTTATTATAGTGTAATACCTCCAACCACCCGGAGGTGTCACTGTTATTATAGTGTAATACCTCCCACCACCTGGAGGTGTCACTGTTATTATAGTGTAATACCTCCCACCACCTGGAGGTGTCACTGTTATTAGTGTAATACCTCCCACCACCTGGAGGTGTCACTGTTATTATAGTGTAATACCTCCCACCACCTGGTGGTGTCACTGCTATTATTGTGTAATACCTCCCATCACCTGGAGAGGTCACTGTTATTATAGTGTAATACCGCCCACCACCTGGAGGTGTCACTGTTATTATAGTGTAATACCTCCCACCACCTGGAGGTGTCACTGTTATTATAGTGTAATACCTCCCACCACCTGGAGGTGTCACTGTTATTATAGTGTAATACCTCCCACCACCTGGAGGTGTCACTGTTATTAGTGTAATACCTCCCACCACCTGGAGGTGTCACTGTTATTATAGTGTAATACCTCCCACCACCTGGAGGTGTCACTGTTATTATAGTGTAATACCTCCCACCACCTGGAGGTGTCACTGTTATTATAGTGTAATACCGCCCACCACCTGGAGGTGTCACTGTTATTATAGTGTAATACCTCCCACCACCTGGAGGTGTCACTGTTATTATAGTGTAATACCTCCCACCACCTGGAGGTGTCACTGTTATTCTAGTGTAATACCGCCCACCACCTGGAGGTGTCACTGTTATTATAGTGTAATACCTCCCACCACCTGGAGGTGTCACTGTTATTATAGTGTAATACCGCCCACCACCTGGAGGTGTCACTGTTATTATAGTGTAATACCTCCCACCACCTGGAGGTGTCACTGTTATTATAGTGTAATACCGCCCACCACCTGGAGATGTCACTGTTATTATAGTGTAATACCTCCCACCACCTGGAGGTGTCACTGTTATTATAGTGTAATACCTCCCACCACCTGGAGGTGTCACTGTTATTATAGTGTAATACCTCCCACCACCTGGAGGTGTCACTGTTATTAGTGTAATACCTCCCACCACCCGGAGGTGTCACTGTTATTATAGTGTAATACCTCCCACCACCTGGAGGTGTCACTGTTATTATAGTGTAATACCTCCCACCACCTGGAGGTGTCACTGTTATTATAGTGTAATACCTCCCACCACCTGGAGGTGTCACTGTTATTATAGTGCAATACCTCCCACCACCTGGAGGTGTCACTGTTATTATAGTGTAATACCGCCCACCACCCGGAGAGGTCACTGTTATTATAGTGTAATACCGCCCACCACCTGGAGGTGTCACTGTTATTATAGTGTAATACCTCCCACCACCTGGAGGTGTCACTGTTATTATAGTGTAATACCGCCCACCACCTGGAGGTGTCACTGTTATTATAGTGTAATACCGCCCACCACCTGGAGGTGTCACTGTTATTATAGTGTAATACCTCCCACCACCCGGAGGTGTCACTGTTATTATAGTGTAATACCTCCCACCACCTGGAGGTGTCACTGTTATTATAGTGTAATACCTCCCACCACCTGGAGGTGTCACTGTTATTATAGTGTAATACCGCCCACCACCTGGAGGTGTCACTGTTATTATAGTGTAATACCTCCCACCACCTGGAGGTGTCACTGTTATTATAGTGTAATACCTCCCACCACCTGGAGGTGTCACTGTTATTAGTGTAATACCTCCCACCACCCGGAGGTGTCACTGTTATTATAGTGTAATACCTCCCACCACCTGGAGGTGTCACTGTTATTATAGTGTAATACCTCCCACCACCTGGAGGTGTCACTGTTATTATAGTGTAATACCTCCCACCACCTGGAGGTGTCACTGTTATTATAGTGTAATACCGCCCACCACCTGGAGGTGTCACTGTTATTATAGTGTAATACCTCCCACCACCTGGAGGTGTCACTGTTATTATAGTGTAATACCGCCCACCACCTGGAGAGGTCACTGTTATTATAGTGTAATACCGCCCACCACCTGGAGGTGTCACTGTTATTATAGTGTAATACCTCCCACCACCTGGAGGTGTCACTGTTATTATAGTGTAATACCTCCCACCACCCGGAGGTGTCACTGTTATTATAGTGTAATACCGCCCACCACCCGGAGGTGTCACTATTATTATAGTGTAATACCTCCCACCACCTTGAGGTGTCACTGTTATTATAGTGTAATACCTCCCACCACCTGGAGGTGTCACTGTTATTATAGTGTAATACCTCCCACCACCTGGAGGTGTCACTGTTATTATAGTGTAATACCTCCCACCACCTGGAGGTGTCACTGTTATTATAGTGTAATACCGCCCACCACCTGGAGGTGTCACTGTTATTATAGTGTAATACCTCCCACCACCTGGAGGTGTCACTGTTATTATAGTGTAATACCTCCCACCACCTGGAGGTGTCACTGTTATTATAGTGTAATACCTCCCACCACCTGGAGGTGTCACTGTTATTAGTGTAATACCTCCCACCACCTGGAGGTGTCACTGTTATTATAGTGTAATACCTCCCACCACCTGGAGGTGTCACTGTTATTATAGTGTAATACCGCCCACCACCTGGAGGTGTCACTGTTATTATAGTGTAATACCTCCCACCACCTGGAGGTGTCACTGTTATTATAGTGTAATACCTCCCACCACCTGGAGGTGTCACTGTTATTATAGTGTAATACCGCCCACCACCTGGAGGTGTCACTGTTATTATAGTGTAATACCGCCCACCACCTGGAGGTGTCACTGTTATTATAGTGTAATACCTCCCACCACCTGGAGGTGTCACTGTTATTATAGTGTAATACCTCCCACCACCTGGAGGTGTCACTGTTATTATAGTGTAATACCTCCCACCACCTGGAGGTGTCACTGTTATTATAGTGTAATACCTCCCACCACCCGGAGGTGTCACTGTTATTATAGTGTAATACCGCCCACCACCTGGAGGTGTCACTGTTATTATAGTGTAATACCGCCCACCACCTGGAGGTGTCACTGTTATTATAGTGTAATACCGCCCACCACCTGGAGGTGTCACTGTTATTATAGTGTAATACCTCCCACCACCTGGAGGTGTCACTGTTATTATAGTGTAATACCTCCCACCACCTGGAGGTGTCACTGTTATTATAGTGTAATACCTCCCACCACCTGGAGGTGTCACTGTTATTATAGTGTAATACCTCCCACCACCCGGAGGTGTCACTGTTATTATAGTGTAATACCGCCCACCACCCGGAGGTGTCACTGTTATTATAGTGTAATACCGCCCACCACCTGGAGGTGTCACTGTTATTATAGTGTAATACCTCCCACCACCTGGAGGTGTCACTGTTATTAGTGTAATACCTCCCACCACCTGGAGGTGTCACTGTTATTATAGTGTAATACCGCCCACCACCTGGAGGTGTCACTGTTATTAGTGTAATACCTCCCACCACCTGGAGGTGTCACTGTTATTATAGTGTAATACCTCCCACCACCTGGAGGTGTCACTGTTATTATAGTGTAATACCGCCCACCACCTGGAGGTGTCACTGTTATTATAGTGTAATACCGCCCACCACCTGGAGGTGTCACTGTTATTATAGTGTAATACCTCCCACCACCTGGAGGTGTCACTGCTATTATAGTGTAATACCTCCCACCACCTGGAGGTGTCACTGTTATTAGTGTAATACCTCCCACCACCTGGAGGTGTCACTGTTATTAGTGTAATACCTCCCACCACCTGGAGGTGTCACTGTTATTATAGTGTAATACCTCCCACCACCTGGAGGTGTCACTGTTATTATAGTGTAATACCTCCCACCACCTGGAGAGGTCACTGTTATTATAGTGTAATACCGCCCACCACCTGGAGATGTCACTGTTATTATAGTGTAATACCGCCCACCACCTGGAGATGTCACTGTTATTATAGTGTAATACCTCCCACCACCCGGAGGTGTCACTGTTATTATAGTGTAATACCTCCCACCACCTGGAGAGGTCACTGTTATTATAGTGTAATACCGCCCACCACCTGGAGGTGTCACTGTTATTATAGTGTAATACCTCCCACCACCTGGAGAGGTCACTGTTATTATAGTGTAATACCTCCCACCACCTTGAGGTGTCACTGTTATTATAGTGTAATACCTCCCACCACCTGGAGATGTCACTGTTATTATAGTGTAATACCGCCCACCACCTGGAGATGTCACTGTTATTATAGTGTAATACCTCCCACCACCCGGAGGTGTCACTGTTATTATAGTGTAATACCTCCCACCACCTGGAGGTGTCACTGTTATTATAGTGTAATACCTCCCACCACCCGGAGGTGTCACTGTTATTATAGTGTAATACCTCCCACCACCTGGAGGTGTCACTGTTATTATAGTTTAATACCGCCCACCACCTGGAGGTGTCACTGTTATTATAGTGTAATACCTCCCACCACCTGGAGGTGTCACTGTTATTATAGTGTAATACCTCCCACCAAACGGAGGTGTCACTGTTATTATAGTGTAATACCTCCCACCACCTGGAGAGGTCACTGTTATTATAGTGTAATACCGCCCACCACCTGGAGGTGTCACTGTTATTATAGTGTAATACCTCCCACCACCTGGAGGTGTCACTGTTATTATAGTGTAATACCTCCCACCACCTGGAGGTGTCACTGTTATTATAGTGTAATACCGCCCACCACCTGGAGGTGTCACTGTTATTATAGTGTAATACCTCCCACCACCCGGAGGTGTCACTGTTGTTATAGTGTAATACCTCCCACCACCCGGAGGTGTCACTGTTATTATAGTGTAATACCGCCCACCACCTGGAGGTGTCACTGTTATTATAGTGTAATACCTCCCACCACCTGGAGGTGTCACTGTTATTATAGTGTAATACCTCCCACCACCTGGAGATGTCACTGTTATTATAGTGTAATACCGCCCACCACCTGGAGGTGTCACTGTTATTATAATGTAATACCTCCCACCACCTGGAGGTGTCACTGTTATTATAGTGTAATACCTCCCACCAGCTGGAGGTGTCACCGTTATTATAGTGTAATACCTCCCACCACCTGGAGGTGTCACTGTTATTATAGTGTAATACCGCCCACCACCTGGAGGTGTCACTGTTATTATAGTGTAATACCTCCCACCACCTGGAGGTGTCACTGTTATTATAGTGTAATACCGCCCACCACCTGGAGGTGTCACTGTTATTATAGTGTAATACCTCCCACCATCTGGAGGTGTCACTGTTATTATAGTGTAATACCTCCCACCACCTGGAGGTGTCACTGTTATTATAGTGTAATACCTCCCACCACCTGGAGGTGTCACTGTTATTATAGTGTAATACCTCCCACCACCTGGAGGTGTCACTGTTATTATAGTGTAATACCTCCCACCACCTGGAGGTGTCACTGTTATTAGTGTAATACCGCCCACCACCTGGAGGTGTCACTGTTATTATAGTGTAATACCGCCCACCACCTGGAGGTGTCACTGTTATTATAGTGTAATACCGCCCACCACCCGGAGGTGTCACTGTTATTATAGTGTAATACCGCCCACCACCTGGAGGTGTCACTGTTATTATAGTGTAATACCGCCCACCACCTGGAGGTGTCACTGTTATTATAGTGTAATACCTCCCACCACCTGGAGGTGTCACTGTTATTATAGTGTAATACCGCCCACCACCTGGAGGTGTCACTGTTATTATAGTGTAATACCGCCCACCACCTGGAGGTGTCACTGTTATTATAGTGTAATACCGCCCACCACCTGGAGGTGTCACTATTATTATAGTGTAATACCTCCCACCACCTGGAGGTGTCACTGTTATTATAGTGTAATACCGCCCACCACCCGGAGGTGTCACTATTATTATAGTGTAATACCGCCCACCACCTGGAGGTGTCACTGTTATTATAGTGTAATACCGCCCACCACCTGGAGGTGTCACTGTTATTATAGTGTAATACCTCCCACCACCTGGAGGTGTCAGTTATTATAGTGTAATACCTCCCACCACCTGGAGGTGTCACTGTTATTATAGTGTAATACCGCCCACCACCTGGAGGTGTCACTGTTATTATAGTGTAATACCGCCCACCACCTGGAGGTGTCACTGTTATTATAGTGTAATACCGCCCACCACCTGGAGGTGTCACTGTTATTATAGTGTAATACCTCCCACCACCTGGAGGTGTCACTGTTATTATAGTGTAATACCTCCCACCACCTGGAGGTGTCACTGTTATTATAGTGTAATACCGCCCACCACCTGGAGGTGTCACTGTTATTATAGTGTAATACCGCCCACCACCTGGAGGTGTCACTGTTATTATAGTGTAATACCGCCCACCACCTGGAGGTGTCACTGTTATTATAGTGTAATACCTCCCACCACCTGGAGGTGTCACTGTTATTATAGTGTAATACCTCCCACCACCTGGAGGTGTCACTGTTATTATAGTGTAATACCGCCCACCACCTGGAGGTGACACTGTTATTATAGTGTAATACCTCCCACCACCTGGAGGTGTCACTGTTATTATAGTGTAATACCGCCCACCACCCGGAGGTGTCACTGTTATTATAGTGTAATACCGCCCACCACCTGGAGGTGTCACTGTTATTATAGTGTAATACCGCCCACCACCTGGAGGTGTCACTGTTATTATAGTGTAATACCGCCCACCACCTGGAGGTGTCACTGTTATTATAGTGTAATACCTCCCACCACCTGGAGGTGTCACTGTTATTATAGTGTAATACCTCCCACCACCTGGAGGTGTCACTGTTATTATAGTGTAATACCGCCCACCACCTGGAGGTGTCACTGTTATTATAGTGTAATACCGCCCACCACCTGGAGGTGTCACTGTTATTATAGTGTAATACCGCCCACCACCTGGAGGTGTCACTGTTATTATAGTGTAATACCGCCCACCACCTGGAGGTGTCACTGTTATTATAGTGTAATACCTCCCACCACCTGGAGGTGTCACTGTTATTATAGTGTAATACCGCCCACCACCTGGAGGTGTCACTGTTATTATAGTGTAATACCTCCCACCACCTGGAGGTGTCACTGTTATTATAGTGTAATACCGCCCACCACCTGGAGGTGTCACTGTGATGACATTGATGGGGCTGGGGGACATTCTGTATCCTTAGTTTTAGGCAGTGGTGCTGTGATCATGGGGCTCACACAGTAAAAATGAGCACAATTCTTTAAGTGGTTATAGGGGCAGGGAATTTGGGGCCTTTTAATGACAGGATTCCTTTAATAATTCAGCAGCTGAAAGTTCAATCCCCGGGAAGGCAGAAAGATAACGAGGGATTTAATTAGTGAGAGTAGAACGCAGAATGATATTTAATATTATTACTGATATTCTCAGTCCACGAGGTTAAGACAGGTCGCTCCCCTCCTGCCCCCAAATCCACATAATAAAACCGTGTGGGGGGAGCCGTACACCTGCTCTATGGCTGGAGGTGGAAACTCACATCCAGCGCAGCGTTTATACATCTGAGTCAGGCCGTGTAAAGTGTAATCACAGCGAGCGGCGGGAGGGAAAGAACAAAAGGGCCGCTCACCGTCTCCGTGGGGGCCGTGGCGATTATACTCGTGCGTACTCACTCCGTCTCATTCACGGCATCAATGGCCCCGCTCACGCCAGAGCATGTGACTCACCGACGCCGCAGTGTTCCCTCCGCAAATGTCATGTACAGGCCCGAAGCCCCAACCCTCAGCCGCCCGCCCTCCATTCATCTCCAGGCATTGCCATTCCCCGGCTGATGAATGGAGCTCGCCAGTCCTCCAGCATTGTCATCCACAGGGGCCGCCGGTACCACCGCAGCAGGTAAGGGATCACCGAGCAGTCCACTGAGCCGTCTGCCGAGCAGTCCGCCAATCAGTCCCCCGAGCAGTCCGCCGAGCAGTCCACCAAACAATCCGCCAAGCAATCCGCCGAGCATTCCACCGAGCAGTCCACCGAGCAGTCCACCAAACAATCCACCAAGCAATCCGCCGAGCAGTCCACCGAGCAGTCCACCAAACAATCCGCCAGGCAATCCGCCAAGCATTCCACCGAGCACTCCGCCGATCAGTCCCCTGAGCATTCCACTGAGCCGTCTGCCGAGCAGTCCCCTGAGCAGTCCGCCGAGCAGTCCGCCGAGCAATCCGCCGATCAGTCCCCCGAGCATTCCACCGAGCAGTCCACCGAGCAGTCCACCGAGCAGTCCACCAAACAATCCGCCAAGCAATCCGCCGAGCATTCCACTGAGCCGTCTGCCGAGCAGTCCCCTGAGCAGTCCGCCGAGCAGTCCGCCGAGCAATCCGCCGATCAGTCCCCCGAGCATTCCACCGAGCAGTCCACCGAGCAGTCCACCAAACAATCCGCCAAGCAATCCGCCGAGCATTCCACCGAGCAGTCCACCAAACAATCCGCCGAGCATTCCACCAAACAATCCGCCAAGCATTCCGCCGAGCAATCCGCCGATCAGTCCCCCGAGCAGTCCAACAAACAATCCGCCAAGCAATCCGCCGAGCAGTCCACCAAGCATTCCGCCGATCAGTCCCCCAAGCATTCCACCGAGCAGTCCACCGAGCATTCCACCAAACAATCCGCCAAGCATTCCGCGGAGCAGTCCACCAAACAATCCACCGAGCAATCCACTGAACAATCCGCCGAGCAATGCACCAAGCAGTCCGCCAAGCAGTCCACCGAGCAGTCCGCCCTCTTATCGGGACCTGATAACCAAGAACGATATAACCAGTCACCGATGATGTCAGACAGTGCGATATGTATGTAATACGGTCATGTGTGATACCGCCTGCTGAGTATCCAGTCCTGTCACGTGTGATACCGCCTGCTGAGTGTCCAGTCCTGTCATGTGTGATACCGCCTGCTGGGTATCCAGTCCTGTCACGTGTGATAACGCCTGCTGAATATCCAGTCCTGTCACGTGTGATACCGCCTGCTGAATATCCAGTCCGGTCATGTGTGATACCGCCTGCTGAGTATCCAGTCCTGTCACGTGTGATACCGCCTGCTGAGTATTTAGTCCTGTCACGTGTGATACCGCCTGCTGAGTGTCCAGTCCTGTCATGTGTGATACCGCCTGCTGAGTATAAAAGCAACAGTCACAGATAAACCCACCAAATGCCTTCTCATATAAACACCTCTCCTCCAAGCCATGCAGCATAAGCTATCTCTGACAATGTGTGTCAGTCAGGACCCAGATTATATAGGGGATCGGCGTGGCTAACCGAGCTCAGCTGAGAGCTCAGACTGCCAGATCTCCCAACATGGCTGAATATTGCCAAAAGAAATTAACACCGTTTAACCCCTTCCTGACATGCGCTGTACTAATACTGCTCTGTGGGAACTGCGTTCCAGCAAACCACAATATAGGTATGATGCACTCACGACGATCGGGTGCGGGTGTGAGCTCTGTGTGAGAGATGACACCCTGCAGCAACGCCCATGGTCGGTGCTAGCACCGATCGCAGGCGTTTAACCCCTCTCATGCCGCTGTCAACAGTGACATCGAGGAGATCGCACACAGGGAGGGGCTCAAAGAGTGCTCCCATCAGAACCACGTGATGTGATCACGTTGTCCTGATGGTCTCCATTGAGACCCCCTGGCCGCAAGATGGCCGCAGGGAAGGTGGCTTGTGAGGGCCTGCAGAGAGCAAGCGCTGACATACCTCCTTCCCTGCCCGTCAGATGCTGCTCTAATGCTCCGGAGTACAGAGTGTCAGAGCAGCAATCTGATGCTATACAGTGATCTCCCGGGATTGGACAATGTAAAAAAGTAAAAAAATAAAATAAAAAGTGTAAAAATATTTTTAACAAATCCCCAAATAAATAACAAAAATATATATATATTTTTCCAATAAATACATTTATTTATGTAAAAAAAAAAAAACACCTCAAAACAATAAGACTATGTGCACACGTTCAGGAATGTCTGCAGAATTTTCCTGACCAAAACCGGACTTTTTCTGCAGGAAATCCGCATGCGTTTTTTTTGCGGATTTTTTGCGTTTTTTTCCGGAGCTTCCCAATGCAATAATATAGCGGCAAAAATACAAAAAATGCGTAAAATTAATGAACATGCAGCGTTTTTTACCGTGATGCATTTTATTTCGCGGAAAAAAACACAGCATGTGTACAAAAATTGCAGAATGCATTGAAATGATGGGATGCTTAATGTAAGCGTTTTTTAAAACATTTTTTCTGTGGATAAAGGCAAATAAAAAGTGAAAAGAAAGTGAAAAATCCTGAACATGTGCACATAGCCTCATAGTACACATATTTGGTATCGCCACGTCCATAATGACCTCCTCTATAAAACTGTCCCTCTAGTTAATCCCTTCAGCGAACACCGTAAAAAACAAGAGGCAAAAAACAACGCTTTATTATTATACCGCCAAAAAAAAGTGCAATAAACGCGATCAAAAAGACGAATGTACACAAACGTGGTACCGCTGAAAACGTCATCTTGTCCCGCAAAAAACAAAATGCCATACAGCTCTGTCAGCAGAAAAGTAAAAAAGTTATAGCTGTCAAGATAAAGTGATGCAAAAATAATTATTTTTTCTACAACAGTTTTTATTTTGTAAAAGCGCCAAAACATAAAAAAAATATAAATGAGGTATCGCTGTAATCGTACTGACCACAAGAATAAAACTGCTTTATCCATTTTACCACAAGCGGAACGGTATAAAAAAAACAAACAAAAAAGAAAATTCCTAAATTGCTGTTTATTGTTCATTCTGACTCCCAAAAATCGAACTAGAAAGCGATCAAAAAATGTCATGTGCCCAAAAATGGTACCAATAAAAACGTCAGCTCGTCCCACAAAAAACAAGACCTCACATGACTCTGTCGGCAGAAATGTGTAAAAATTATAGCTCCCAAAATATGGTGATGTGTTATAAAAAGCAATTTTTAGTGTGTGACAGCAGCTAAAGATAAAAACTCGATATAAATCTGGTATCTCTGTAATCGACCAGAAGAAAAAAGTCATCTACCGTAAACACTTAAACCTCACAAGGAACAGCGTAAAAAATAAATAAAATCAATTCTTCACCTGCTGTGGATTTTTTCATTCTGCCTCCCAAAGATCACAGTAAGGCGCACATTTATCTTGTGCTCTACGCTGAGCGCTTACACCAGGGTTTCCATGTGAATCTCTCAAATATGTTCTTCAGACTGCTCCCTCGACAGAAGATTCCCTATAATGAGGCACATGGAGGCACTGTGGACGCCATAGGACCTGTGATCTGGTGGTGTCCGTCTTTTTAGGATTGCATAAAATTGTCGTCGGCCACAGCTTTGCGCACTACTGAAAAGAAGGACACCGCAGAACAGAAGCCAGATGGTGTCCAGAGTAACTCTGGTGCCTCATTATAGTGAATGGATCCCTGGGGGGCTTCATCTGAATCACGTAACTCTGAGATTAAGATGGAAACAACAAAGTAAGTGCTCAGTGTAGAGCGCAGGATAAATGTGATCCTAAATGTTATGTAAAATGTTCCCAATAAAAGCTTCAACTCAATCCCAAAAAAAAGCAAGCCCTCACTCAGGTCTGTTATGTTATCGGATATATGGGGGGCTTCCACGTTACTGGTAGTTAAAAGGCCTAAACCACATTTAGCGTCCACATGTTGAATGTTTCCAATCGGCCTACTGTCGTTGGCGAAGCTGAGCCACGCCAATATTCTTCTGAACCTCATTTCGGACATCCCTCGGCTTCCATTTGGCCAACTCTACTTCAGGTCACCCAGAACTCATCCTAGAAAATTCACCAAAATGGGGATGAAAACCACAATTGCAAAAAAAAAGGCAAGTTTCCAAGAGACTGATTGACCTGATTGTTAAAGGTGAGTTCAGCAAGAAGCAAAAATGAGGACCAGTTCTCCTGCTGAGCCACACCAAAGCACCTTAAAATTTGCTCCAATGACTGATTCGTCCTTTCTGTCTAACCGTTGGTTTCAGAGAGGTAAGCAGAGGAAAACGACAAATTAATAGCTAATTTCCAACAAAACGCTCTCCAGAATTCAGACAAAATTGCACCCCACTATTGGATACAATGTTCAGAGGGATTCCATGCAATCTCACCACATGATTGATTAATAACCTGGAAAGTGTTTCAGCATTCGATATCCCTGATAAACGAATAAAGTGTGCCTGTTTACTGAATCGGTCCATTACCGCCCTATATAAAAGTTTCCCTCCAGACAATGGCAAATCCATAATGAAATCCATGAGCAAAATTAGTCCACGGTCTTTCTGGAATTTGTAATGGAGCCAATTTCCTGGGGCCGGCAATGACTGGACTTTAGGGCGTGTGAAGATTTCACAAGCGGATACAAAATCTTTAATATCATTATTCATAGATGGCCACCAAAAACACCTAGTAATAGTTTCCTGCGTAAATGGAACCTCAGGATGACCACTTAAGACAAAATCATGAAACTCCTGCAACAGACATAATCTTAGATACACGGGCACAAATAATTTGGACCTTGGAGTAGTGGAAGGAGCCAACGACTGTACTCTATAGATCTCCTCCAACTCAGAGGATACCACAGAAATCACAATACCCTGAAGAAGAATGGAAGTTCTGGAGGAAAAACTGAATCAAGGCAACTGCCCTCACATTCTTGGACCTCTGCTCGAACGTGCTACAAAAATGTAATCAAGAAAAAATAAGGACCATCTGGCCTGTCTTGGGGTTAAACGTTTAGTTGATTCAATATAAGCTATAATTTTAAGATCCATCACAACCGTGACTTAATGAATAGCTCCATCCCAAAAATGTCTCCATTCCTCAAAGGCTAATATGACAGCGAGAAGCTCATGATTCCCAACATCATAATTTCTCTCAATATACGATTAATACCTAAAAAAAATACAAATGAAAGCAAAGTTGGTCAACATTTTGGAACCTTGAGACGAAACAGAACCTACCCCGACCTCTGAGGCATCTACCTCTACAATGAAAGGTTTATGGCAATCTGATCGGATTAAAACTGGAGCAGACATGAAGCACTCTCAATTTTTTACAAGCCCCAATAGGATCCAATGACCGAATCTTAAAATCCGCGCCCTTACGTGTGAGATCAGAAAGTTTAACGATCTACGAAAAACCCCTAATAAACTTTCTGTATTAATTGGAGATTCCTAGAAAATACTTCAATGCATTAAGGTCGCGAGGTTGAACCCAATCAATTATGGCCCCATCTTCCCAGGATCCATCTTAAAACCTTCAACCGATACAAAAGACCCCAGGAGCGATATTTCTTGAACAGAAAAAATACATTTCTCCAATTTAGCAAACAAAGAATATTCCCTAACATCCATGTTTATAGTGCGAATCCAGATCAGGGGGAAAAAAAATGTAATATCGTCAAGATATACCACAATAAATAATGACAGAAAAGATGTCGTTCATAAAGGTTTGACAAACAGCAGGCGCATTGGTTAACGCAAAAGGCATGACAAGATTGTCAAATAGACCTTCAGGCGTTAAAAACGCTGTCTTCAACTCATCACCCTTCTGGATGCGTATCAAGATATAAGCCCCTCTAAGATCAAGTGTAGAAAAGCAGTTTAGCCCCCATAAGCTGATTATATAGGTCGGGGATGAGTGGAAGTAGGTAAGTATTCGCAACCGTAATTTTGCTTAATTTACGAAAATCGAGACGCGGAGGGAGACTTCCATCTTTCTTTTAAACAAAGGAAAACCCAACAGCGGCAGGCGAGGAAGAAGGACGGATAAGACCTTCTGTAAACTTTCTTTTACATATCGTCTCCTGGCGGTACGTTCAAGAACCTATAAATTGTACAGGTGAGCTTTAGGTAAGATGGCATTAGGGAAGATTAATAGCGCAATCATAAGGACGATGGGGAGTGTGGAGACACGGGGGGTTGTCGGGAATCCCAGTCCACTAGCTGAAACAGCATGGACCAGGGATCGTCCCACCGAACACCCACTCTCCTATTAACGTGGGCATAACACTACTCAGACAACATACGGTGAGGGTAAAACAGTGTGGTAATGCGTTATTGAACCACAAAACAGGCAGATAACACGTAGAACAGTCCCAGCAAATTACCCAAGATGGTGCACATACAGTCACACCCTTCCGCTGACTTGCCAGGATAATGTCAGCTATTTCCAGGGGGGTTGATTACCCCACCTGTGGTACGCACACAGAGAGGAGGTAACGCCAAGCGTAGGAAGATGACAGTCCATTTAGGAACAAGGGCCAGTTGACTGGAGGGTCACAACCTAGCTTCTCCAAACATCTCAATGGAGCCAGCCGACTGGCGGGTCTCAATCCTGGCTTTCTCCAAATGTATCCATGCTTTACCGATGGTCAATGGAGCAGATCTGTATTTTTCCAGCAGGGGCCGAAGTCCCCTAAGCTGGCATCGTGTATAATAATAAATCTGTGTCCCTCGTAATGGAGCCATGATGTTGTGGCTGCTGTCCTGTCTCTTGTGTTTTGGATGTCTTGGCTGAATCTTTGGCTCTCTCTGACTCTCTCGATAAAGGGATGTAGCCTATTTTTATACTTAACAAGTGTCCTTCATCCAGTATTTACATAAAGGGTAAGTAAGTAGATGAGATCAAGTAGCATTAGTTGATTATTTAATCTATTTGCATAGTTTTTCCTCCTCTGGTTTCCAAGTCAAAAAACTATCTGGCCTACACAATGCATAATTAGCATATCAGTAACCATCACTAGTCATCAAGGATAAGAGCACAATATGTTACATCAAATGTCAACTTACAAGATAATATTCCAGGCTTACACAAGCAAAAAACTGTTTTCTTGACCAACCAGAAATCAATAGTTAAATTCAAAAGCCAATATATCGATAACAGTCTATTCTTCCTGGCTTGCTAAAAATAGTCGTTTTGTTAATTAAGATACAATGCTGTGTCTTCACAGGGAGGTTATGTCTCTGCCTCTATCTGAAGTCTTTCAGATACCCCGGCAGACCTTCCAGACTTGCAAAGCAAATTTGTACAGATCTAAGATATTTCTTATGACAATTTGGGCTCCACTTAACAATATCCTTCCGACATCAATCAGTAACAGGATTGTGAATACATAACCATGGAAGCCCCAGAACCAACCCAGCAGGAAAATTATCCAACAAATAGCAGGAAACAGACTCAATAGTGAAATGTTTAACTTTTGTCACGCACGCGCCCAGACTGGTTGGCGCCGGCATACGGGGGTGTGGCCCCACTGGACCACAGACCAAACTTCCCTGGAAGGGGCGTAACTAAGTAGCTTCCTAGGTGTTCGCTGGAGCCTCTGATGGTGAGGTCAGACTTGTGCAATAGGAAGCTACCAGGTGCCACTCCAGGGTGATGTCTGGCTGTGGCTGCTGATCCCACTAAGGAACGGAGCGGGCACGGCTGGCACTCTGGCTGACAGGCGGGCACGGCTGGGACACAGGCAGGCAGACGGGTACAACAGAGACACTGGCGGGCAGGCGGACACGGCTAGCTCTCTGGTAGGCAGGCGGGTACGGCTGGAACATAGGAAGAACCGGTAGGGACCGGTCTGCAGGCAGGTATGTGAAACAGGTTGGAACCTGTTCAGACAGGAGGACTAAGTAACAAGTAGAAGGTGGAACTAAGAGAAGAGAAGGAGAAGGCAGAGCCAAGGGCGGAGCCGCAAGAGGCGGAGCCAAGGGCGGAGACGCTGGAGGCGGAGCCAAGAGCGGGGACGCTGGAGGCGGAGCCAAGAGCGGAGACGCTGGAGGCGGAGCCAAGAGCGGAGACGCTGGAGGCGGAGCCAAGAGCGGAGATGCTGGAGGCGGAGCCAAGAGCGGAGACGCTGGAGGCGGAGCCAAGTGCGGAGACGCTGGAGGCGGAACCAAAAGCGGACACGCTGGAGGTAACGCCAAGAGCGGAGACGCTGGAGGCGGAGCCAAGAGCAGAGACGGAGTCAAGTGTAGAAACACAGGAGGCGGAGCCAGATAGAACCGCAAAGAGCGGAGCCAGATAGAACCGCAAAGAGCGGAGCCACAGAGCAAAGCCAGAGAGTGCGAAGCAAGGTCTGAGTGCAGAGCCGCAAGAGTGCGGAGTGTAAGCAGACTGAGAACACAAGGAAAGACAAAGCAGGGAAGGAAGCCACAGACAAGGAGACCGAGAAAAGACAAAGTACAGACAAGGCAATGGAACAAGACACAGGGACAAAGACACAGGAACAAGGATATTCTGCCTCCTGGAGGGCGGACTACAAGATCAAGGCAATAGCACAGAGAAAAGCCCAGAGGGAGTAACTCAGAGCAAGGCCAGGCAAACTCAGCAGCTAAACACTAACTGAGCTAACACATTGCACAGGCCCAGACCACAGAGTGGAGCTGCACTATATACAGGAGGCCTCTTGATAATTGGTCAGGAACTGATTGGACAGATGCACCTGATTCCTATAAGAACCAGAGAGTTCAGGCGCCGGCCCCCTATACACATAGCCATGAGGCATGCAGAGAGCAGAGACACAGAACATGGAGCTGGCATGAAACAGAAACCACATCATGGCCTGGAGCAGTGGGTAAGATTGTGTGAGAGATGTGAGGCCATGCTGTGATGTCAGCAGAGTTGTTACAACTCTAAAGGTACCGTCACACTTTAGCGACGCTGCAGCGATACCGACAACGATCCGGATCGCTGCAGCGTCGCTGTTTGGTCGCTGGAGAGCTGTCACACAGACCGCTCTCCAGCGACCAACGATCCCGAGGTCCCCGGTAACCAGGGTAAACATCGGGTAACTAAGCGCAGGGCCGCGCTTAGTAACCCGATGTTTACCCTGGTTACCAGCGTAAAAAAACAAACAGTACATACTTACATTCAGCTGTCTGTCCCTTGCCGTCTGCTCCTGCACTGACTGCTGGCCGTAAAGTGAAAGTGAAAGCACAGCACAGCGGTGAGTCACACAGCGGTGACTCACCGCTGTGGCTGTGCTCTGCTTTCACTTTACGGCCAGCAGTCAGTGCAGGAGCAGACGGCAAGGGACAGACAGCTGAATGTAAGTATGTACTGTTTGTTTTTTTACGCTGGTAACCAGGGTAAACATCGGGTTACTAAGCGCGGCCCTGCGCTTAGTTACCCGATGTTTACCAGCGAAGACATCGCTGAATCGGCGTCACACACGCCGATTCAGCGATGTCAGCGGGACCTCAACGATCAAAAAATGGCCCAGGCCATTCCGACACGACCAGCGATCTCACAGCAGGGGCCTGATCGCTGGTACGTGTCACACATAGCGAGATCGCTACTGAGATCGCTGTTGCGTCACAAAACTTGTGACTCAGCAGCGATCTCGCTAGCGATCTCGCTATGTGAGACGGGGGCTTAAGTGTGAACTCCACCGCTACCAGCTAGGCAAGTCACGGAGTAACAGTGTTCTGTCAATGGTAAAAATTTCAGTGGGTCTTTCCAACCTAACTGTCTCTAATCCTAATCTCAAGACCTGTCCTAAATCGATGAAGTTGTTAGCAGACCCACTATCAATGAAAGCTACCGCTGATAATGATTGTGGTTCTGCAAAAGTAGTTCTACATTCAGAAGTACTTTATCTGAGGAGTAAAAGGTACCTGGAAGTCTGGGTGACCTCCTCGACAATCATGCAGACTTAGGCATTTTCCTGAAGACCTGCTTGATGGAGGACGTATCGAGCAGTCCTTGAGAAGATGCTCAGTGCGACCACAGTAGAGGCAGAGTCCGAGATCACGCCGACGTCTCCTATCAAGTGTCTGAGAGCTGGCAGCTTCAACTTCCATCGGTCCACCTGAGGTAAGTGAACAGATTCGGGGGAAATTACCAAAATCGCCAGCCGCTTATCACGCCTCTTCGGAATTCTGTGATCCAATCGAATGGTCTCCCCCAAGGAATAGGGTAGAGTATGCAGAGCCAGAGTGTCCTTAAGAGCATCCAAATGCCCTCGGCAAAATTGACAAGTAAGAGCCATATCATTCCACAGAACTTCAGTGGGCCATTGCCAGAACTCGGTACTATACTCTACGGTGAAGTACCTACCCCACGTGAGATTCATGATCTTTGCCTACGCAACACGGACTCTGTCAGGTTCGTCGTATATTAACCCTAAGATGTCAACAGATAACCGTTCTGTGTCTTGGGGGAGGGGGTTTGGACAACGAAAATGCCAAGTTGGAAGATCCCCTCGCAGTAAGGACGCTTTTATTCCCACCCACTGGGACTCAATCCCTGATTACAAGTGACGTAGGGTAAAAAATAACCTACAGCTCTCCCTAAATACCCTATAATGGTCTGTCTGCCCTGAAAATTGATCAGGAAGGGCCAATACTGGTTCAGGAGAAACCAACTGCACATCAGAGGATACTGACGTCCCACCCACTGCTGGCAGTGGAGAGTAATGAGATGTTTTCAACCAACTAATTATCTGACCCTGCTACTGATATTGTGACTATTCCAAGACTCCAATATTCCTTAGTCAGATCCTGAATCATCTGCGTCAGATTCGCCACCTGGTCACAGAGAGTGTGAACATGATCCCTACTGGCTAAAACGACGAATGCATGGGCCAACTGTAATGTGGCGCTGAGTCACTACTCGCGACAAGCCGTGAGATTGAGTAGTCTAGAGGTCCGAGGTCAAAAGCCAGGAGGGTAGATCATAAACAGAGGAACGAGACAAAGGAATAGTCAGGGCACAGTCCGAGGTCAGAATTCCAAGAAGGTAGCGGCTCATGACAAAAGGAGGAACGAGACAAAGGAATAGTCAGGGCACAGTCCGAGGTCAGAATTCCAAGAAGGTAGTGGCTCATGACAAAAGGAGGAACGAGACAAAGGAATAGTCAGGGCACAGTGTGAGGTCAGAATTCCAAGAAGGTAGCAGCTCATGACAAAAGGAGGAACGAGACAAAGGAATTGTCAGGGCACAGTCCGAGGTCAGAATTCCAAGAAGGTAGTGGCTCATGACGAAAGGAGGAACGAGACTAAGGAATAGTCAGGGCACAGTCCGAGGTCAGAATTCCAAGAAGGTAGCGGCTCATGACAAAAGGAGGAACGAGACAAAGGAATAGTCAGGGCACAGTCCGAGGTCAGAATTCCAAGAAGGTAGCGGCTCATGACAAAAGGAGGAACGAGACAAAGGAATAGTCAGGGCACAGTGCGAGGTCAGAATTCCAAAAAGGTAGCAGCTCATGACAAAAGGAGGAACGAGAGAAAGGAATTGTCAGGGCACAGTCCGAGGTCAGAATTCCAAGAAGGTAGCGGCTCATGACAAAAGGAGGAACGAGACAAAGGAATAGTCAGGGCACAGTCCGAGGTCAGAATTCCAAGAAGGTAGTGGCTCATGACGAAAGGAGGAACGAGACTAAGGAATAGTCAGGGCACAGTGCGAGGTCAGAATTCCAAGAAGGTAGCAGCTCATGACAAAAGGAGGAACGAGACAAAGGAATAGTCAGGGTACAGTCCGAGGTCAGAATTCCAAGAAGGTAGTGGATCATGACAAAAGGAGGAACGAGACAAAGGAATAGTCAGGGTACAGTCCGAGGTCAGAATTCCAAGAAGGTAGCGGCTCATGACAAAAGGAGGAACGAGACAAAGGAACAGTCAGGGCACAGTCCGAGGTCAGAATTCCAAGAAGGTAGCGGATCATGACAAAAGGAGGAACGAGACAAACGAATAGTCAGGGCACAGTCCGAGGTCAGAATTCCAAGAAGGTAGCGGATCATGACAAAAGGAGAAACGAGACAAAGGAATAGTCAGGGCACAGTCCGAGGTCAGAATTCCAAGAAGGTAGCGGATCATGACCAAAAGGGCTAAGCAAACAGATGGTCAAGGCACATCCAAGGTCGAGAAACAAAGATGAGAATACCAGACAAGGAGCACAGAGGACACACTTCATGAGTAAAACTACAATTGGAGGAAATCTAAGGCAGAGAGCTGGTTAAATAGCCGGGTAATTACTAAGAATGGGAGACACATAAAGGAGGCCTCGAAACACCCTGGTCCTGATTGGACGGCTAAACTGTCACTCCAGACAGTGACAGCTCAGCACGCCACGGCATCCAATTGGACGGTGGGGCTGTCCATCACCCTACTGACAGATCAGCACACCATTGCCCAGGATTGGACGGCAGAACTGTCACTCACTGGGTCCAGACACTCAGATAGGAGGAATTGTAACAGCTGCATTTTCTAAAATAAGTGGTCTAAACTCACCATTACATGGGGCTGCTGGCAGCCAGACCTGCGGCGGCTGTCTAGAGTGAGCAATGCCAACAATCATGGCGGTGGCCACACGTGTACGATCACTCTCTGGTGAAGTGTGGGAGGTGTCTGGAATCACTGGATGTTATAACACTATTATACCTGTCCTGTAATAAACAGCAGTAGTTGTTAGTACCGGAAGACGTGTTGTGTAATATCTACTCGCCCACCAGCCGCAAGACTAGTAATAATCAGCGGGCACTTCCCTCAGCCGCACATTACGCCCTGCGCCGAGCTCTCTGTGATCGATGGAACGGATCTCATCGTGACGAGCGCATTAGAAAATGTAAATATTTCATCAGCCTCCGATGCCCCCAATAATGGCTTACACTAACGAAGTCGAGGACGGGGGAGATGTCTGTATGTACGGCAGATACCGTCACAGCACGACCCCAGGTTATTACAGCACTGTCACATCCCGTCCTGATAATATCCGGTCAACGATCCCTGTACATTATCTACTATATAATTATCTAAGGGTCACTTCCATCTGTCTGTCTGTCCTTCTGTCACGGTTATTCATTCGCTGATTGGTCTCGCCAGCTGACTGTCATGGCTGCCGCGATCAATCAACGACGGGTACAGTCTGGAAGAAAATGGCCGCTCCTTACTCCCCGCAGTCAGTGCCTGTCGCCCGCATACTCCCCTCCGGTCACCGCTAACACAGGGTTAATGCCAGCGGTAACGGACCGCGCTATGCCGCGGGAAACTCACTCCGTTACCGCCGCTATTAACCCCGTGTGTCCCCAACTTTTTACTATTGACGCTGCCTATGCGGCATCAATAGTAAAAAATGTAATGTTAAAAATAATAATAATAAAAAAAAAAAACCTGCTATACTCACCCTCCGTAGTTGCTCGCGCCGGCCGCCAGCTGCCGTTACAGGTTCCGGTGGCAAAGATGGTATCGGAGAAGGACCTGCCATGACGTCACGGTCCTGCGCTCATACCAACCCTGGGACCGGAAGCTGCCATGGACTACAAGGGGCCCTCGGAAAGGTGAGTATATGTTTATTTTTTATTTTTAACCTGTGACAAACCTGGCTGGGCAATGTACTACGTGACTGGGCAATACACTACGTGACTGGCCAATATACTACGTGGCTCTGTGCTGTATACTACGTCACTGGGCAATATTCTACGTGGCTGGGCAATATACTACGTGACTGGGCAATACACTACGTCACTAGGCAATATACTAAGTGACTGGGCAATATACTACGTGACTGGGCAATATACTACGTGACTGGCCAATATACTACGTGGCTCTGTGCTGTATACTACGTCACTGGGCAATATTCTACGTGGCTGGGCAATATACTATGTGGCTGGGCAATATACTACGTCACTAGGCAATATACTAAGTGACTGGGCAATATACTACGTGACTGGGCAATATACTACGTGACTGGGCAATATACTACGTGACTGGGCAATATACTACGTAGCTGGGCAATATACTATGTGGCTGGGCAATATACTACGTGACTAGGCAATATACTACGTGGCTGCGCAATATACTACGTCACTAGGCAATATACTACGTGACTGGGCAATATACTACGTGACTGGCCAATATACTACGTGGCTGGGCAATATACTACGTCACTGGGCAATATTCTACGTGGCTGGGCAATATACTATGTGGCTGGGCAATATACTACGTCACTAGGCAATATACTAAGTGACTGGGCAATATACTACGTGACTGGGCAATATACTACGTGACTGGGCAATATACTACGTGACTGGGCAATATACTACGTAGCTGGGCAATATACTATGTGGCTGGGCAATATACTACGTGACTAGGCAATATACTACGTGGCTGCGCAATATACTACGTCACTAGGCAATATACTACGTGACTGGGCAATATACTACGTGACTGGCCAATATACTACGTGGCTGGGCAATATACTACGTGGCTGGGCAATATACTACGTGACTGGGCAATATACTACGTGGCTGGGCAATATACTACGTGGCTGGGAAATATACGTGACTGGGCAATATACTACGTGGCTGGCCAATATACTACGTGGCTCTGTGCTGTATACTACGTCACTGGGCAATATTCTACGTCACTGGGCAATATTCTACGTGGCTGGGCAATATACTATGTGGCTGCGCAATATACTACGTCACTAGGCAATATACTACGTGACTGGGCAATATACTACGTGGCTGGGCAATATACTACGTGACTGGGCAATATACTACGTGGCTGGGCAATATACTACGTAGCTGGGCAATATACTATGTGGCTGGGCAATATACTACGTGGCTGCGCAATATACTACGTCACTAGGCAATATACTACGTGACTGGGCAATATACTACGTGACTGGCCAATATACTACGTGGCTCTGTGCTGTATACTACGTCACTGGGCAATATTCTACGTGGCTGGGCAATATACTACGTGGCTGCGCAATATACTACGTGACTGGGCAATATACTACGTGACTGGGCAATATACTACGTGACTGGGCAATATACTACGTGGCTGGGCAATATACTACGTAGCTGGGCAATATACTATGTGGCTGGGCAATATACTACGTGGCTGCGCAATATACTACGTCACTAGGCAATATACTACGTGACTGGGCAATATACTACGTCACTGGGTAATATACTACATGACTGGGCAATATACTACGTGGCTGGGCAATATACTACGTGGCTGGGCAATATACTACGTGGCTGGGCAATATACTACGTGGCTGGGCAATATACTACGTGGCTGGGCAATATACTACGTGGCTGGGCAATATACTACGTGGCTGGGCAATATACTACGTGGCTGGGCAATATACTACGTCACTGGGCAATATTCTACGTGGCTGGGCAATATACTACGTGGCTGCGCAATATACTACGTCACTAGGCAATATACTACGTGACTGGGCAATATACTACGTGACTGGGCAATATACTACGTGGCTGGGCAATATACTACGTGGCTGGGCAATATACTACGTGACTGGGCAATATACTACGTGGCTGGGCAATATACTACGTGGCTGGGCAATATACTACGTGGCTGGGCAATATACTACGTGGCTGGGCAATATACTACGTGACTGGGCAATATACTACGTGGCTGGGCAATATACTATGTGGCTGGGCAATATACTACGTGGCTGCGCAATATACTACGTCACTAGGCAATATACTACGTGACTGGGCAATATACTACGTGACTGGCCAATATACTACGTGGCTCTGTGCTGTATACTACGTCACTGGGCAATATTCTACGTGGCTGGGCAATATACTACGTGGCTGCGCAATATACTACGTGACTGGGCAATATACTACGTGACTGGGCAATATACTACGTGACTGGGCAATATACTACGTGGCTGGGCAATATACTACGTAGCTGGGCAATATACTATGTGGCTGGGCAATATACTACGTGGCTGCGCAATATACTACGTCACTAGGCAATATACTACGTGACTGGGCAATATACTACGTCACTGGGCAATATACTACATGACTGGGCAATATACTACGTGGCTGGGCAATATACTACGTGGCTGGGCAATATACTACGTGGCTGGGCAATATACTACGTGGCTGGGCAATATACTACGTGGCTGGGCAATATACTACGTCACTGGGCAATATTCTACGTGGCTGGGCAATATACTACGTGGCTGGGCAATATACTACGTGGCTGGGCAATATACTACGTCACTGGGCAATATTCTACGTGGCTGGGCAATATACTACGTGGCTGCGCAATATACTACGTCACTAGGCAATATACTACGTGACTGGGCAATATACTACGTGACTGGGCAATATACTACGTGACTGGGCAATATACTACGTGGCTGGGCAATATACTACGTGGCTGGGCAATATACTACGTGGCTGGGCAATATACTACGTGGCTGGGAAATATACGTGACTGGGCAATATACTACGTGGCTGGGAAATATACTACGTGGCTGGGCAATATACTACGTGGCTGGGCAATATACTATGTGGCTGCGCAATATACTACGTCACTAGGCAATATACTACGTGGCTGGGCAATATACTACGTGGCTGGGCAATATACTGCGTGAATGGGCAAAATACTACGTGACTAGGCAATATACTACGTGGCTGGGCAATATACTACGTGACTGGGCAATACACTACGTGACTGGCCAATATACTACGTGGCTCTGTGCTGTATACTACGTCACTGGGCAATATTCTACGTGGCTGGGCAATATACTATGTGGCTGCGCAATATACTACGTCACTAGGCAATATACTACGTGACTGGGCAATATACTACGTGGCTGGGCAATATACTACGTGGCTGGGCAATATACTACGTGGCTGGGCAATATACTACGTGACTGGGCAATATACTACGTGACTGGGCAATATACTACGTGACTGGGCAATATACTACGTGGCTGGGCAATATACTACGTGGCTGGGCAATATACTACGTGGCTGGGCAATATACTACGTGACTGAGCAATATACTACGTGGCTGGGCAATATACTACGTGGCTGGGCAATATACTACGTGGCTGGGAAATATACGTGACTGGGCAATATACTACGTGGCTGGGCAATATACTACGTGGCTGGGCAATTTACTATGTGGCTGGGCAATATACTGCGTGACTGGGCAATATACTACGTGGCTGGGAAATATACTACGTGGCTGGGCAATATACTACGTGGCTGGGCAATATACTATATGGCTGCGCAATATACTACGTCACTAGGCAATATACTACGTGGCTGGGCAATATACTACGTGGCTGGGCAATATACTGCGTGACTGGGCAATATACTACGTGAATGGGCAAAATACTACGTGACTAGGCAATATACTATGTGGCTGGGCAATATACTACGTGGCTGGGCAATATACTACGAGCCTGTGCAATATACTACGTGGCTGGGCAATATACTACGTGGCTGGGCAATATACTACGTGGCTGGGCAATATACTACGAGCCTGTGCAATATACTACGTGGCTGGGCAATATACTACGTGACTGGACAATATACTACGTGACTGGGCAATATACTACGTGACTGGGCAATATACTACGTGACTGGGCAATATACTACGTGACTGGGCAATATACTACGTGACTGGGCAATATACTACGTGACTGGGCAATATACTACATGACTGTGCAATATACTACGTGGCTGGGCAATATACTACGTGACTGGACAATATACTACGTGACTGGGCAATATACTACGTGACTGGGCAATATACTACGTGACTGGGCAATATACTACATGACTGTGCAATATACTACGTGACTGGGCAATATAGTACGTGACTGGGCAATATACTACATGACTGGGCAATATACTATGTGACTGGGCAATATACTACGTGGGCTGGGCAATATACTACATGGACATGCATATTCTAGAATGCGTTAGAATTGGGCCACCATCTAGTATATAATAACCAGCGCTGACTGATCCGTCCTGATAATAACCGGTCATTGATCCCTGTACATTATATATAATAACCAGCACTGACTGATCAGTCCTGATAATATCCAGTCAGTGATCCCTGAAAATATAACTAGTAGTTAAATGGATAACCCCCTTTAAACAGATATTCACCAGGCACGTTACTTAACAAGGAAAACTCTTCCCATTTCATGCTATCAGCAACGGCACCACATGGAAGAGAAATGTCACAATGTCACCTGAGAAAGATGATAATTCCTTTACACAAGAAAAGTGAAGGCCTACAATGTGCCAGGATCCAGGCTGAAAAATATGGACCCTTCTGGGACTTTGTACTGAGGAAGGATGAGGCCAAGAGAACTGATGTAACTGATGGATTCAGAACTATACGGTGTTACTGTATGGTGAGGAGGACAATGAAGAATGCACAGTGCCTAGAGTGGTGGTGGCCATGTCCTTATGGGGGGGCACATGAACTGCTGGTGTCGGGGGGTTACATGTCATTGATGGGACCTTGAATTCACAGATCCGCTGCTCTATAGTGACAGAGAAAATGTCGCCATCAGTCCGAGCCCTCGGAAGACGAGAACTTTTCCAACATGATCCAAACCACAGATCTGCTGCATTTCTGAAGAAGAACAGGTAAAGTTGGTTCAGTGAGATATTCGAAGAGGGTGTACTCATTTATGCCAAGCTCTGTGCATTCAATATAATAACTCTGGGCTGATAAGATCTGGTCATTAGATCTGTACATTATATTAACCCTTCGATGTCTGTACACGATACGAGATCCACCCGAAGACCGATTAGAATGACAACAGGGAGTAAAGACCCCCGGGAACAAATGGAGGCCGGAGAGGAGGACGAGCACGTCTCTGCGCCTTTGTCTCTGGCCGCTGCCGCGCTCTTATATCTGCATTCTGTCGGAGTGTTAGCGTTCTCTAACGTGTGCAATGCACCAGGCTGAGACACAACGGCGGAAAATGCAAGCGGCAGGAGAGACAATCACACACCAGATGATGTATGGCAGAGGAAGAAGGGAAAAAACAATGGGAGGAAGAACCAGAGCAATGGAGGAAAATCAGCATGGAGCAGAAGAAAAATGGCGCAGGGCAGAAACCCATCAGTATGAGACACGAGGGGAGCGGTGATACCGGGAGGAACGCTCTCCAGCACACGGCCCCGTGGTCACCGCTCCTCCTTCATTCACACTCTGTCCTGCACAATCTCCATCAATCCCAAAAATCATGGGGTCAGGCACGTTTCTTCAATGCTGCCCTAATGATCTGTCAATCAATATTTTGGCTGCTCTGATATCTGGGAGGACAGAGGGGCCGGGGTGAGAGGTCCCAGAGGACCACCGCAGCTGATCAGTAATCAATACACAGGGACAGGGCACCACAACACGGCCGTGCTTCATCAGATGCCATCAGTGGCCCTTTTTCTGTACTGATCGCTAGGATCCTTAATAAGACAGCTGCTCCGTCCGGGTGGAGATACGAGGACCACCAGTGACCCGGACTCAGGCCCCCCACATCGGACCACTGACTCGCTCATGAAAATGAATCATTATGGACGCTAAAAATTCAGGATTAATCAGAAAAACATTAAGGCTATGTGCACACGTCCAGAATTGCCGCAATTGTGCTGCGGGTAAAACGCATGCGGAATTGGCATGCGTATTCCCGCTAAACACTAGCGTTTTACAAGCGTAATTAGCTTGCAGAATGCCAGCGTTTTCCAATCGATCTGTAGCATTGCTTGGAAAACAGATTGACAGGTTGGTCACACTTGTCAAACATACGCAGCATCAATAGTAAAAAGATAGAATGTTAAAAATAATAAATCGTGATATTCTCACCTTCCGGCGTCCCCTGCAGCCTTCCTGATCCTTGCGATGGTCTCGGAAGCCTCCGTTCCCAGTAATGCCTCGCGGTAACGACCCCAGAATTTTTCACTTTTTTTTGCGTTTTTTTTCGTGATAAAACCGCAAAAAAAAAAAAAAAAACGCATACATTAAACATCCTATTATTTGAATGCAATCCGCAATTTTTGGGCACATTTTGCATTTTTTTTCCGCGGCGGAATCGCATTCCGGAAAAAAAAATCGCAGCATGTTCATTCTTTGTGCGGAATCGCAGGGATTCCGCACACATAGGAATGCATTGATCCGCTTAGTTCCCGCATGTGGCTATGCCCACCATGCGGGAAGTAAGCGGATCATGTGCGGTTGGTACCCAGGGTGGAGGAGAGGAGACTCTCCTCCAGACCCTGGGAACCATATACATGTAAAAAAAAAAAAAAAAAAGAAATAAAATAATAAATCATGATATTCTCACCTTCCGGCGTCGCCGGCAGCCTACCCGCTGCCTCGCGATGCTTCCGTTCCCAGTAATGCCTCGCGGCAATGAGCTGTGATGACGTAGCGGTCTCGCGTGATGCTGCGTCATCTAGGGTCATTGCTGCGAGGCATTACTGGGAACGGGAGCATCGCGAGGTGCGGGAAGGCTGCAGGGGATGCCGGAAGGTGAGAATATCACGATTTATTATTTTTAACATTCTATTTTTTTTTACTATTGATGCTGCATAGGCAGCATCAATAGTAAAAAGTTGGTCACACTTGTCAAACACTGTGCTTGTGTGACCAACCTGTCAATCGCTACAGATCGCTTGGAAAACGCTAGCATTCTGCAAGCGAATTACGCTTGGAAAACGCTAGTGTTTAGTGGGAAAACGCATGCCAATTCCGCATGCGTTTTAGCGGCGGCACAGTTGTGGAATTGCCGCGGAAATTCCGGACGTGTGCACATAGCCTTACTTGAATGTGTCCCATCCTCACTTTGTTTCTGAGTTCTGCGGGCATTACCGTATTTTACATCATCCAAACATTTTTGACTAATTCTTCACGTGCAACTTTCCCATAATGTGGCTAAACCTACACCATTTTGTTTTTCTTTAATTTTCGGCTCAGATTAAGACTAATGCTAAAACTCAGGATCATGAAACGTTTTTCTCTAAAAAGTCCAAAAATATTGAAAGACTAATAAAAAAAAAAAGCCTTTTTTAATTTGTAATGAATTTATCAAACATATTGCGCCATATTTTAAGAATTTGGCAAAAAAAAAAAACCTGGGAAACAGAGATGGAACAATGAAATTGATGAATCCAGGGATCTAAGGTCCATTCTGTATATGGAAAAGTAAAAATAACGCGCCATTCGCCAAATAAAGCGAACAGAATACGAGACAAAGATTATTTGAACATGGAAGCCAATGGGCAGCGTAGGACAAAATACCTCAGGACACCGGAAAATGGCCATTTATTTCCATTCACGGTCACAAGAGCAGGTTGTCAGAGCGCCTCTGTATATGACAGAACAGTCAGGGGCTTGATACGCGGATAAACATGGCCGTGTCTGACATATTAGCGCCATTTTTCTGTCACAGACTGCTACTACGATCGGCGAGTCTGTGCGCGCGGCGTGTGTCCCTCACGTAACGCACAATGAGCGCCGGTAACGGCCTCCGCTTATGTAATTTCATTGCGGCTGTTCAGAAAAGTCACATTAATTTTACGCTCTGTGACTCCGGGCACAGGGAAGAAGAATGAAGCGGGCAGAATAGATTTCACCAGCCTTCCATTAGTGCGTGACGTTCAATTAATTAGCGAAACACCTTCATTTACCGCCCCCGTCCCCCTGGTGCTGTAGTGGCGTCCCGGGAGCTTGGCCAGACTTGTGCCGAGACGCCATAGTAGAAGAGGCACACGACAGTGATTTACCGCGCCGACCCCCATCCTGGACGCGGCTTCCCAGAGAGACCCTTGTTATTTAACGTCCTGCCAGCTACATGCCTCGACCACTGCTCTCCTTACAAACGCCCGACATTAATCTTAGCAGTGAAGACGTTAATTCCGGGACAGGTCAAAAAGAGATGGCAAATCCATAAATTCTGCACGTACAGTCACACAAACTGGTGGCCCTACAAAATCTGATAATAATGCTGTAAGCAAAAAGGATCTGAGAACCAATTCAAAATGGCCGCCAGGTCAGCCATGTTCTTCACATTTTACCTCACAATGATGCTAAACACCTCAGAGCTCAGTCAGCTGTCGTAGGGGAGTGGTGTACGAATGGCGGCCGCTCTCCCCACTCAGAGGAAGACCTTTCTCTAGATGCGAACCAATCATTTTCCTGAGCGACATTTTGCTGTCACAATTCAATTCACTTTCCAGTTTATTTTCCCGCCTTTGCAAATTGTCTGAGGCCTTGTCAGCACCTTGGCCGATGCTCGTCATGAAACCTGAGGCCTACAGAAGACTCATCAACCACAAACCCTGCGCAGCTTATGGTTACCATGGCAGCAGGTGGCCTAATAAAGGCACCCTCGCCGCCATCTTGGTTCTCCAACGAAACCCAGAACATGATATTCTGCAATATAGGGAATTCATCCTATTTTTAAAAAAATAAAAAATAAATATACAAACATATACGGTAATCATACATTTTAATCCTAAATTAAATATTCTACGAAACTATTAAATTCATTTATCTCTACGATAAATTCTGCAGAGAAAAAGAAAACTCGAAACGCAAAAATTGCTGTTTTTTGTTGTTGCTGAAACTGCACAAAAAATGTAATAAAAGCCATAAAAGTCGCAGTGTATGGGCCTCAAAATGGTATCAATGCAAACTACAGCTCATCCCCCAAAAAACAAGCCCCATCGTCAGAAAAAATCAAAAGTTCAAGGGTTCAAGAACAAAGTTGCACAAAAATTTTTTTTTTTTTTTGTGTTTCAAATTTCCAAATTTATTTTCACCACTTAACGTAAAACAAAAACATACAAATTAGGCATTGCTGCAATCGTTGCACCTGGGTATTTGTATTTTTTTTACCGCAAGATTAAGATCATAATACAAAAATAGTAGAATTACGCTGCACTGCAAGTGTAGTGGGTGTATATGGTCGACATACTTGTATTCTGTGACCCTGCGGTACACCGCTGCGTGATCCCACAGTACACCCCTCTGTGACTCCTCGGTACAACCGTGACCCCACAGTACACAACTCTGTGACCCCACGGCCCATCACTGTGATCCCGCATTGTACTGTTCTGTGACCCCGCAGTACCTCGCTCTGTGACCCCGTATGTAAACCGCTGTGACCCCACAGTACACTGCTCTATGACCCCACGGTACACCATGACCCCACAGTACACCATGACCCCACAGTACACTGTGAACCCACTGAGACCCTGCAGTACACCGCTGTATGACCCCATGGCACACCGTGACCCCGCAGTACACCGTTGTATGACCCCACGGTACACCGTGACCCCGCGGTACAGCACTCTGTGAACCCAGAGTACACCACTGTGATCCCGCGGTGCACCATTCTGTGATCCCCACGGTACAGCACTCTGTGACCCAAGAGTACACCACTGTGACCCCACAGTATACCGCTCTGTGACCTCGCGGCCCACGCAGTTCACTGTTCTGTGACCCCGCAGTACCCCACTCTGTGACCTCATGGTACACCGCTCTATAACTCCGTGTGCACACCACTGTGACCACACCACTGTGACCACACGGTACAGCACTCTGTGACCCCAGAGTAAACCGCTGTGACCCCACAGTACACCGCTGTGACCCCGCGGTGCACCGCTCTGTGACTCCAGAGTACACCACTGTGACCCCACGGTACAGCACTCTGTGACCCCAGAGTACACCACTGTGACCCCGCGGTGCACCGCTCTGTGACTCCAGAGTACACCACTGTGACCCCGCGGTGCACCGCTCTGTGACTCCAGAGTACACCACTGTGACCCCACGGTACAGCACTCTGTGACCCCAGAGTACACCACTGTGACCCCACAGTATACCGCCCTGTGACCCCGCGGCCCATCACTGTGATCCCGCAGTTCACTGTTCTGTGACCCCGCAGTACACCGCTCTGTAACCCTGTGTGTACACCACTGTGACCCGGCGGTACAGCACTCTGTGACCCCAGAGTACACCGCTGTGACCCCGCGAGACGTCATCTGGGCAGTGCACTCGTACGCGGTATCCTTTACAGTGATTACGGTAATAAGCATGGCTCCTGCAGTATCCGGGGTAAAACTGCATTGAAACCTCATCTATGTCAGATCCCATGTTACACCGCAATACGGATGACATCACGAGTCCCAGGGTGACCGCACGGAAAATTCACCAGATGGAGGATGACACAGATAAAACTCATCTCACAGACAGATGATAAATGTCCTGTAATCATTCTGAAAACTGAGGATGGGAAAACACAGAGATCTTCTTCCCGCATAGAAGTCAGTGACTCTACTGCCTGTGCAAGTGTCAGTGACTCTCTTCTGCCTGTGCAGGTATCAGTGACTCTCTACCGCCTGTGCAGGTATCAGTGACTCTCTACCGCCTGTGCAGGTATCAATGACTCTCTACCGCCTGTGCAGGTGTCAGTGACTCTCTACCGCCTGTGCAGGTGTCAGTGACTCTCTACTGCCTGTGCAGGTGTCAGTGACTCTCTACTGCCTGTGCAGGTATCAGTGACTCTCTCCTGCCTGTGCAGGTGTCAGTGACTCTCTACCGCCTGTGCAGGTATCAGTGACTCTCTACCGCCTGTGCAGGTGTCAGTGACTCTCTCCGGCCTGTGCAGGTATCAGTGACTCTCTACCGCCTGTGCAGGTATCAATGACTCTCTCCTGCCTGTGCAGGTGTCAGTGACTCTCTACTGCCTGTGCAGGTATCAGTAACTCTCTACTGCCTGTGCAGGTGTCAGTGACTCTCTACTGCCTGTGCAGGTGTCAGTGACTCTCTCCGGCCTGTGCAGGTGTCAGTGACTCTCTCCAGCCTGTGCAGGTGTCAGTGACTCTCTCCGGCCTGTGCAGGTGTCAGTGACTCTCTACTGTCTGTGCAGGTGTCAGTGACTCTCTACTGTCTGTGCAGGTGTCAGTGACTCTCTACTGTCTGTGCAGGTGTCAGTGACTCTCTCCGGCCTGTGCAGGTGTCAGTGACTCTCTCCTGTCTGTGCAGGTGTCAGTGACTCTCTCCTGTCTGTGCAGGTGTCAGTGACTCTCTCCGGCCTGTGCAGGTGTCAGTGACTCTCTCCTGTCTGTGCAGGTGTCAGTGACTCTCTCCTGTCTGTGCAGGTGTCAGTGACTCTCTCCTGCCTGTGCAGGTGTCAGTGACTCTCTCCTGTCTGTGCAGGTGTCAGTGACTCTCCTGTCTGTGCAGGTGTCAGTGACTCTCTCCGGCCTGTGCAGGTGTCAGTGACTCTCTCCTGTCTGTGCAGGTGTCAGTGACTCTCTCCTGTCTGTGCAGGTGTCAGTGACTCTCTACTGTCTGTGCAGGTGTCAGTGACTCTCTCCTGCCTGTGCAGGTGTCAGTGACTCTCTCCTGTCTGTGCAGGTGTCAGTGACTCTCTCCTGT
The DNA here is from genome assembly GCF_032444005.1 of Ranitomeya imitator. Taxonomy (NCBI): domain Eukaryota; kingdom Metazoa; phylum Chordata; class Amphibia; order Anura; family Dendrobatidae; genus Ranitomeya; species Ranitomeya imitator. Next base: position 219,474,634 of record NC_091288.1, on the reverse strand, counting down.
CTGTGCAGGTGTCAGTGACTCTCTCCGGCCTATGCAGGTGTCAGTGACTCTCTCCTGTCTGTGCAGGTGTCAGTGACTCTCTCCTGCCTGTGCAGGTGTCAGTGACTCTCTCCTGCCTGTGCAGGTGTCAGTGACTCTCTACTGTCTGTGCAGGTGTCAGTGACTCTCCTGTCTGTGCAGGTGTCAGTGACTCTCTCCGGCCTGTGCAGGTGTCAGTGACTCTCTCCTGTCTGTGCAGGTGTCAGTGACTCTCTCCTGTCTGTGCAGGTGTCAGTGACTCTCTCCGGCCTGTGCAGGTGTCAGTGACTCTCTCCTGTCTGTGCAGGTGTCAGTGACTCTCTCCTGTCTGTGCAGGTGTCAGTGACTCTCTCCTGCCTGTGCAGGTGTCAGTGACTCTCTACTGTCTGGGCAGGTGTCAGTGACTCTCCTGTCTGTGCAGGTGTCAGTGACTCTCTCCGGCCTGTGCAGGTGTCAGTGACTCTCTCCTGTCTGTGCAGGTGTCAGTGACTCTCTCCTGTCTGTGCAGGTGTCAGTGACTCTCTCCTGTCTGTGCAGGTGTCAGTGACTCTCTCCTGTCTGTGCAGGTGTCAGTGACTCTCTCCTGCCTGTGCAGGTGTCAGTGACTCTCTCTATTTGACCCCATCCTAGTAGACCTGTGACGGCAGCTCGTCCCTTTAAGGATAATTCCACCTTAATGTAGTGCTTCTCGTGTCTGAGTCACTCTCGCCCTCCGGTACTTTACAGGGCGAGATGGAGAGAGTGCTAATACCGGCTCTACATCGCTGGATAATTATCTGCTAATTGCCACCAAATACATGAGCCAACCCCAGATATCAGGTCACCAAAGGCCACAAAGCGTCATCACACCGTCCACATTGCAGAACCACACCCTGCGTATGAGGACGGGGCTTCAGAAGATCTCACCAACCAAACCAGGCTTCCCACAAGCCAGGACAACTAGACCCGAATGGTACAACTAGATCTCCTGTGTGTAGACAATGGATCCACTCCCCAGCCACACAGGGATCCATCACACACAGAAGCGGATCACGGGATCACCGACGACACGTGACACAAATCAGACCGTAAAACGTCAAAATACAACCGCAATACGTGTGTGAACGTTCAGAAGTGAAGTCGTGTGCTGAACCAACCACGCTCACACACACCGTGTCATACAACCAAAGCCTGCGTGTTCTCTGCATCACAGGCCCCAAGTCCATATCCACACACAGGGCACACTGCACACACACAGAGCACACTGCACACACACAGGGCACACTGCGCACACACAGAGCACACTGCACACACACAGGGCACACTGCGCACACACAGAGCACACTGCACACACACAGGGCACACTGCATACACACACAGGGCACACTGCACACACACACACAGGGCACACTGCACACACACACAGGGCACACTACATACACACACAGGGCACACTACATACACACAGGGCACACTGCGCACACACAGAGCACACTGCACACACACACAGAGCACACTGCACACACACAGGGCACACTGCACACACACACAAGGCACACTGCACACACACACAGAGCACACTGGACACACACAGGGCACACTGCACACACACACAGGGCACACTACATACACACACAAGGCACACTGCATACACACACAGGGCACACTACATACACACAGGGCACACTACACACACAGAGCACACTGCACACACACAGGGCACACTGCACACACACAGAGCACACTGCACACACACAGGGCACACTGCGCACACACAGAGCACACTGCACACACACAGGGCACACTGCGCACACACACAGAGCACACTGCACACACACAGGGCACACTGCATACACACACAGGGCACACTGCACACACACACACAGGGCACACTGCACACACACACAGGGCACACTACATACACACACAGGGCACACTACATACACACAGGGCACACTGCGCACACACAGAGCACACTGCACACACACACAGAGCACACTGCACACACACAGGGCACACTGCACACACACACAAGGCACACTGCACACACACACAGAGCACACTGGACACACACAGGGCACACTGCACACACACACAGGGCACACTACATACACACACAAGGCACACTGCATACACACACAGGGCACACTACATACACACAGGGCACACTACACACACAGGGCACACTACACACACACAGGGCACACTGCACACTGCACACACACACAGAGCACACAGGACACACACAGGGCACACTGCACACACACACAGGGCACACTACATACACACACAAGGCACACTGCATACACACACAGGGCACACTACATACACACAGGGCACACTACACACACAGGGCACACTACACACAGACAGGGCACACTGCGCACACACAGGGCACACTGCGCACACACACAGAGCACACTGCACACACACAGGGCACACTGCACACATAGGGCACACTGCACACACACAGGGCACACTGCACACACACAGGGCACACTGCACACACACAGGGCACACTGCACACACACACAGGGCACACTACATACACACACAGAGCACACTGCACACACACAGGGCACACTGCACACATAGGGCACACTGCACACACACAGGGCACACTGCACACACACAGGGCACACTGCACACACACAGGGCACACTGCACACACACACAGGGCACACTACATACACACACAGGGCACACTGCATACACACACAGGGCACACTGCATACACACACAGGGCACACTGCACACACACAGGACACACTGCACACACACACAGGGCACACTGCACACACACACAGGGCACACTGCACACACATACAGGGCACACTGCACACACAGGGCACACTGCACACAGAGCACACTGCACACACACAGGGCACACTGCACACACACAGGGCACACTGCACACACACACACAGGGCACACTACATACACACACAGGGCACACTGCATACACACACAGGGCACACTGCACACACACAGGGCACACTGCATACACACACAGGACACAATACATACACACAGGGAACACTACACACACAGGGCACACTGCACACACAGGGCACACTGCATACACACAGGGCACACTACACACACAGGGCACACTACACACACACAGGGCACACTGCATACACACAGGGCAAAATACACACACACAGGGCACACTACATACACACAGGGCACACTACACACACACAGGGCACACTACATACACACAGGGCACACTACACACAGGGCACACTACATACACACACAGGGCACACTGCACACACACACAGGGCACACTGCATACACACACAGGGCACACTGCATACACACACAGGGCACACTACACACACACGGGGCACACTGCATAAAAACAGGGCACAATGCACACACACAGGGCACACTGCACACACACACAGGGCACACTGCATACACACAGGGCACACTGCATACACACAGGGCACACTACATACACACACAGGGCACACTGCATACACACAGGGCACACTGCATACACACAGGGCACACTGCATACACACACAGGGCACATTGCATACACACACAGGGCACACTGCATACACACAGGGCACACTGCATACACACAGGGCACACTGCATACACACACAGGGCACATTGCACACACACACAGGGCACACTGCATACACACAGGGCACACTGCATACACACACAGGGCACACTGCATACACACAGGGCACACTGCATACACACAGGGCACACTGCATACACACAAGGCACACTGCATACACACACAGGGCACACTGCATACACACTGGGCACACTACACACACAGGGCACACTGCACACACACAGGGCACACTGCACACACACAGGGCACACTGCACACACACAGGGCACACTGCATACACACAGGGCACACTGCACACACACACAGGGCACACTGCACACACAGGGCACACTGCACACACACAGGGCACACTGCATACACACAGGGCACACTGCATACACACACAGGGCACACTGCATACACACAGGGCACACTGCATACACACAGGGCACACTGCACACACACAGGGCACACTGCACACACACAGGGCACACTGCATACACACACAGGGCACACTGCATACACACAGGGCACACTACATACACACAGGGCACACTGCACACACACAGGGCACACTACATACACACAGGGCACACTACATACACACAAGGCACACTGCACACACACAGGGCACACTGCACACACACAGGGCACACTGCATACACACAGGGCACACTACATACACACAGGGCACGCTGCACACACACAGGGCACACTGCATACACACAGGGCACACCACACACACAGGGCACACTACATACACACAGGGCACACTGCATACACACAGACCACACTACATACACACACACAGAGCACACTACGTACCCACACACAGAGCACACTACATCCACACACACAGAGCACACTACATCCACACACACAGAGCACACTACATCCACACACACAGAGCACACTACATCCACACACAGAGCACACTACATACACACACTGGGCACACTACATACACACACAGGGCACACTACATCCACACACAGGGCACACTACACACACCCACAGAGCACACTACATCCACACACACAGAGCACACTACATCCACACACAGAGCACACTACATCCACACACTGGGCACACTACATACACACACACACACACAGAGCACACTACGTACACACACAGAGCACACTACATTCACACACACAGAGCACACTACATCCACACACACAGAGCACACTACATCCACACACAGAGCACACTACATACACACACTGGGCACACTACATACACACACAGGGCACACTACATACACACACAGGGCACACTACATCCACACACACAGAGCACACTACATCCACACACACAGAGCATACTACATACACACACTGGGCACACTACATACACACACTGGGCACACTACATACACACACTTGGCACACTACATACACACACTGGGCACACTACATCCACACACTGGGCACACTACATCCACACACACAGAGCACACTACATCCACACACAGAGCACACTACATCCACACACAGAGCACACTACATACACACACTGGGCACACTACATACACACACAGAGCACACTACATACACACACTGGGCACACTACATACACACACAGGGCACACTACATCCACACACACAGAGCACACTACATTCACACACACAGAGCACACTACATCCACACACACAGAGCACACTACATACACACACTGGGCACACTACACACACACACTGGGCACACTACATACACACACAGAGCACACTACATACACACACAGGGCACACTACATACACACACAGGGCACACTACACACACACACTGGGCACACTGCATACACACACTGGGCACACTACATCCACACACAGAGCACACTACATCCACACACACAGAGCACACTACATCCACACACACAGAGCACACTACATCCACACACAGAGCACACTACATACACACACTGGGCACACTACATACACACACAGAGCACACTACATACACACACTGGGCACACTACATACACACACAGGGCACACTACATACACACACAGGGCACACTACACACACACACAGGGCACACTGCATACACACAGAGCACACTACATTCACACACACAGAGCACACTACATACACACAGAGCACACTACATCCACACACAGCACACTATGTCCGCTCACAGTCTGCATTCTGATCACACACAAGTCATTAGTCTCCCTCTGGAACATGTGCTCTGCAGCTGTCCGCCTGGCGCACACACGCACACATATGAATGAACCAAAGTGATGAATGACGGGAGTCAATGAATGAAGACAAAACTACACACAAAGTAGTGAACACAGAATGACACATTACAATCCACAATATGGTAACACACGCTGAGCACATACACACTAATTCCATACACGCCCATTGACCAGATATACTCACTCATCCCAACTGATGACACACTAATCATACACACTGATCAAATACACACAACAATAATACACATGGTGATCAAATATGCACACACACACTAATCATATACACACATTGACCACATACACAAACACTAATCACATACACACTGGACACACCAATAATATTTTAGTCCCAGCACACACTGGTCACACACACTAGTCACACACACTGGTCACACACACTAGTCACATTACACACCAGTCACACACACTAGTCACACACACTAGTCACATTAGACACCAGTCACACACACTAGTCACACACACTGGTCACACACACTAGTCACATTACACACCAGTCACACACACTTGTCACATTAGACACCAGTCACACACACTAGTCACATTACACACACTAGTCACACACTAGTCACATTACACACCAGTCACACACTAGTCACACACACTAGTCACATTACACACTAGTCACACACACAATAGTCAAATTACTGTACACACCAGTCACACACACTAGTCACATTACACACCAGTCACACACACTAGTCACATTACACACAATAGTTAAATTACACACTGGTCACACACACAGCGCCTCGCACACAGAGGAAGGTGAGACATACAGCAGTTTCACACACACGGGTTGATGACACACACAGCGGCATCGTACACATGGGTCGGTCATGCAGACACACGGTGGGTAACACACATGGGTTGGTAACTCACACAGCAATCTTGCACACATGAGTTGGTTACACACACATTGGTTTCACACACACACGGGTCGGTCACACACAGTGGTATCTCACACACAGCGATCTCGCACACACAGATTGGTCACACACAGTGGTCTCACACACACATAGCAGTGTAACGTACACACACCGGTGTCATGCACACACAGTGGGTCACACAGCGGTCTCGCACACACGGAGGGTCACACACACAGCGGTCTCGCACACAGAGGGTCACACACACAGCCGGTCACACACACAGAGAGCCACACACACAGCGGTCTTGCGCACACACAGCAGTCTCGCGCACACGGCAGTCACACACAGTGGTCACACACAGCGGTCTTGCACACACAGCAGTCTCAGACACAGCGGGTCGCACAAATGAAGGGTCTCGCACACACACACAGTGGTCTTGCACACACACGGAGGGTCGCGCACGCAGCAGTCTCACACACACACACAAGGAGGGTCTCGCACACACGGAGGGTCTCGCGCAGCAGTCTCACTCTCACACAAACACACACGAGGGTCTCGCACACACATTGGGTCTCGCACACACAGTGGTCTCACACACACGGAGGGTCGGACACACAGTGGTCTCTCGCACACACACACGGCGGTCACACACATGGAGGGTTTTGCGCACACACATGGAGGGTATCGCACACACACGGAGGGTCTCGCACACACACGGAGGGTTGCACAAACAGTGGTCTCACACGGAGGGTCGCACACACAGTGGTCTCTCACACGGAGGGACTCGCACACACACACGGTGGTCACACACATGGAGGATTTCGCACACACACACGGAGGGTCTTGCACACACAGTGGTCTCACACTCGGAGGATCTTGCACACATGGAGGGTCGCACAGACACAGTGGTCTCTCACACGGATGGTCTCGCACACACACACACGGAGGGTCTCACACACACGGAGGGTCGCACACAGTGGTCTCTCACATGGAGGGTCTCGCACACACACACGGAGGGTCTCGCACACACAGTGGTCTCGCACACGGAGGGTCTCACACACACAGAAGGTCTCGCACACACTCAGTGGTCTCTCACACAGAGGGTCTCACACACGGAGGGTCTCGCACACAGAGGGTCACGCACACACAGAGGGTCTCGCACACACAGAGTGGTCTCTCACACGGAGGGTCTCACACATGGAGGGTCTCACACTCGGAGGGTCTCGCACACACACACACGGAGGGTCTTGCACACACAGTGGTCTCACACTCGGAGGATCTTGCACACACGGAGGGTCGCACAGACACAGTGGTCTCTCACACGGATGGTCTCGCACACACACGGAGGGTCTCACACACACGGAGGGTCGCACACAGTGGTCTCTCACACGGAGGGTCTCGCACACACACACGGAGGGTCTCGCACACACAGTAGTCTCGCACACGGAGGGTCTCACACACACAGAGGGTCTCGCAGACACAGAGTGGTCTCTCACACGGAGGGTCTCACACACGGAGGGTCTCGCACATACAGAGGGTCTCGCACACACAGAGTGGTCTCTCACACGGAGGGTCTCACACACGGAGGGTCTCGCACACAGAGGGTCTCGCACACACAGAGTGGTCTCTCACACGGAGGGTCTCGCACACACACAGTGGTCTCTCACACGGAGGGTCTCGCACACACACACGGAGGGTCTCGCACACACAGTGGTCTCGCACACGGAGGGTCTCACACACACAGAGGGTCTCGCAGACACAGAGTGGTCTCTCACACGGAGGGTCTCACACACGGAGGGTCTCGCACATACAGAGGGTCTCACACACACAGAGTGGTCTCTCACACGGAGGGTCTCACACACACACAGAGGGTCTCGCAGACACAGAGTGGTCTCTCACACGGAGGGTCTCACACACGGAGGGTCTCACACACACAGAGGGTCTCTCACACGGAGGGTCTCACACACGGAGGGTCTCGCACACACAGAGGGTCTCGCACACACAGAGTGGTCTCTCACACGGAGGGTCTTGCACACACACACGGAGGGTCTCGCACACACACGGAGGGTCTCGCACACACACAGTGGTCTCTCACACGGAGGGTCTCGCACACACAGAGGGTCTCGCACACACAGAGTGGTCTCTCACACGGAGGGTCTCGCACACACACAGTGGTCTCTCACACGGAGGGTCTCGCACACACACACGGCGGTGACACCCAGCGGGCGGGGGGCTGTCAGGATGCTGCACGGTGAGGCTCCCCTCATAAATCAGTCAGACACAGACCCGCAGTGCACCCTCCTCACCCCTCCCTCCCCCGCCCTCCTCCTCCTCCGCGCTGCCCACCCCACCCCCGGGGCCACATGCCGGGCTGGGGGTCTCGGGGCCACACACGGGGGGCGCTGCTTACACTCCTCAGCTCCTGGGTCCGGTCCTTCATGCTTCTTCCTTCCTGCGGGCACTGACGATGGTGACTACTCCCCCCTCACTGCTGCAGAGTCCGGGGGGGCGCTGGTGCCGGGGACGGTGCGGGCACACGGGAGCCCGGGGACGGGGCGCTGCGGGCACGGGGGCGGCGGGCAGCGGCAGCTCGGAGCGCGGGCAGCAGCGGGCGGCGGAGGATGCGGCGGAGGACGCGGCTCTGCTGCTCTGGTGCTGATGCTGCTGCTGCAGACGAAGATGCGGGAGAAAGAGACAGAGCGGAGATCCAGAGCGCATGCGCCGAGTGCAGGGGCCCCGGGGGATCACGGGAGTTGTAGTCTCACCAGCCTCAGCATCTGCAAAGCATATGGCCAGGAATAGATATCTGGGAGCTATGTATATCCAGCCTGGGGATAAATATATACATATATATATATATATATATATATATATATATATATATATATATATATATATATATATATATATATATATATATATATATATATATACAGGGGGGATAATTATAGACACCACCAGGCCTCCACACACCAAGGCACAGAGAGGTCACCGAGAGGAGATCAGGAGCCATTGCCTGTGGTCTGCAGAGACAGAGGGCACAAGACATGGAGGCCAGGACACAATCAGGTCACAGGGAGATCCTCAGGATACAGAGATCACCAGATCACAGGATACAGAGATCACCGGATCACAGGACACAGGGATCACCAGACACAATAATCACCAGATAGAGATCACCAGACACAGGGATCATTGGATACACAGAGATCACCGGATACAGAGATCACTAGACACAGGGATCACCAGATACAGAGATCACTGGATACACAGATCACAAGACACACATCACCAGATCACCTTATACAGGGATCACCAGATACTAGGATCAACGGATACAGAGATCACCAGATCACTGGATACAGAGATCACTGGATACACAGATCACGGGACACAGAGTTCAACGGATACAGAGATCACCAGATCACCAGACACAGGGACCACCGGATACAGGGGTCACTGGATACACAGATCACTGAACACACATGTCACCAGATCACCGGATACAGAGATCACCAGACACAGAGATCATCGGATACACAGATCACCGGATACATTAAACACCAGACACAGAGATCACCAGATCACCGGATACAGAGATCACTAGACACAGGGATCACCGGATACAGAGATCACCAGATCACGAGAAACAGGGACCACCACATACAGAGATCACTGGATACACAGATCACCAGACACACATGTCACCAGATCACCGGATACAGGGATCACCGGATACAGAGATCACCAAATCAGCGGATACAGGAATCACCAGACACAGGGATCACCGGATACAGAGATCACCAGATAGAAAGATCACCAGATACAGAGATCACTGGATACAGAGATCACCAGACACAGATCACCAGATACAGAGATCACCAGACACATAGATCATCGGATACAGGAATCACCAAACACAGAGATCACTGGATACAGAGATCACCGGATACACAGATCACCGGACATAGAGATCAACGGATACAGAGATCACCAGATCACCGAATACAGGAATCACCAGACACAGGGATCAACAGATACAGAGATCAACAAACACAGAGATCAAAGGATACAGAGATCACTGGGTACAGGAATCACCAGACACAGGGATCACTGGATACACAGATTATCGGACACAGAGATCATCGGATACAGAGATCACCAGATATAGGAATCACCAGACACAGGGATCACCGGATACAGAGATCACCAGACACAGAGATCACCGGATACAGAGATCACCAGACACAGAGATCAATGGACACAGATCACCGGATACAGGAATCACCAGATACAGAGATCACCGGATACACATATCACCGGACACAGAGATCAATGGACACAGAGATCACCAGATCACCGAATACAGGAATCACCAGACATAGGGTTCACCGGATACAGAGATCAACAGATACAGATAACCAAATACAGAGATCACCGGATACACAGACCACCAGATACAGGAATCACCAAACACAGGGATCACAAGATACATAGCTTAACAGACACAGAGATCACCGGATACACTGATCATCGGACACAGAGATCAATGGATACAGAGATCACCAGATCACCGAATACAGGAATCACCAAACACAGATCACCGGATACAGAGATCGCCAGACACAGGGATCACCGGACACAGATCTCCAGATACAGAGATCATCGGACACAGAGATCACTGGATACAGATCACCAGACACAGGGATCACCAGACACAGATCACCAGATACAGAGATCATCGGACACAGAGATCACTGGATACAGATCACCAGATACAGGGATCAGCGGACACAGATCACCAGATACAGAGATCACCAGATACAGAGATCACCGGACACAGGGATCACTGGATACAGATCACCAGATACAGAGATCACCAGATACAGAGATCACCAGATACAGAGATCACTGGACACAGATCACCAGATACAGAGATCATCGGACACAGATCACCAGATACAGAGATCACCGGACACAGAGATCACTGGATACAGATCACCAGATACAGAGATCACCGGACACAGATCACCAGATACAGAGATCACCAGATACAGAGATCATCGGACACAGAGATCACTGGATACAGATCACCAGATACAGAGATCACCGGACACAGATCACCAGATACAGAGATCACCAGATACAGAGATCATCGGACACAGAGATCACTGGATACAGATCACCAGATACAGAGATCACCGGACACAGATCACCAGATACAGAGATCATCGGACACAGAGATCACTGGATACAGATCACCAGATACAGAGATCACCGGACACAGATCACCAGATACAGAGATCATCGGACACAGAGATCACTGGATACAGATCACCAGATACAGAGATCATCGGACACAGAGATCACCAGACACACGTCACCAGATAGTGACAGATATGAGACCACTAGATCGGGAGATCACAGGATATATAGATCACTAGATATGAAGATCTCTAGTGATGAGTGAGTGTACTCGTTGCTCGGGGGTCCTCCGAGTATTTTTTAGTGCTCGGAGATTTGGTTTTCATCTCCTCAGCTGAATGATTTACATCTGTTAGCCAGCATAAGTACATGTGGGGGTTGCCTGGTTGCTAGGGAATCCCCACATGTAATCAAGCTGGCTAATAGCTGTAAATCATTCATCTGCGGTGATGACAACTAAATCTCCAAACACTAACAAATACTCGGAGGACCCCCGAGCAACGAGTACACTCGCTCATCACTAAAGATCACTAAATACAGAAATCACTTTGTATAGAGATTCCTAGACATGGCTCTAACTGGATATAGAGATCACGAGAAATGAGAAGAACAGAGATGACAATGTATAGAGGCCACGAGACGTAAGATCACTGGATACATGGATCAATACATAGAGAACACTGCACAGTAGATTACATGCTCAGAGACCAGTGGAAATGAGATCCCTACATGTCAGATTAATGTGGTGATCACTAGATGTGAGATCACAAGACCTGGAGATTGCTTGTTGGATGTGAGATCAGTAGTTACACAGACGGCTAGATAGTAGATCATTGAATATGGAGATCAATGGATCACTGGATATAGAGATCTTAAGATATGAGATCACTAGATATGGACATCACTGGTTACGAGATGAATGCATATCAAGATCACTATAAATCTGTGATGGGCTCACCGGGTGAGGTGGATTCTCTAGGCCATAGGTCTGGAAGAGCAGCGCGGTGCGAAGGCAATGAAGCAGCTCAGGGGGTCTTATGGATCATAACAGCAATATATGCAGAGAGGGCCGGCAAGTTCAGAAGGTCGCACAGATAAAGCAGAGCCAGGTGTGCGGAAACACAAAGGAACGATAACTGTACAGGAAGTTAATATCTTCCAGCAAGGAAGAGGTTAATAGCAGTGATGTTTTCAAACTGGGACCTATAGTAAGGAAATGGTTAACCGCAGGATAACAGTGAAGTAATGGGATCAAATAGCGGGAGGGACAATGAGCAGGAGGGCCGGCGGAGACCACGTCACTATCACCTGCTGCCGCTGCAGGGAGGCAGAAATCTACTAGAGCAATAGCGGGAATCAGAAGATCTTTCATGTCAAGGACCTAAAGAACATAGCGGGTATAATGAGGTACAGTCAGTAATGTGTACAGAGGCAATGCACATCATAGAAGGAGGGGGGACAGCAGGATATCTAGAGGACGATATGAAAGTATGTAAGGGGTTAATGCACAGTCAGCGGGATCATCCTTATGAGAGATCACTATGAAAACTACTAGAAATGTGATCACTAGATCACATATGAGGCTAATGGGAACAAAGAGCCTTCTATGTTAATTCTGAACACTCTTTTTCGGTGATTACTCTGTATCTCCGTTCATACTGCCCACACACACAAATGATTCACCATTTGAAAGGTAAACTTGCCCCCTTCAACAAGAAAATAGCCAAACAAACCACACATCCACGATGTGATCACAAAATACAGTTTAAACATTCATTTTCATAAGCCTGAAGAAAGGAAAAATGACCTGCAGGTGGCACCACACTACCCCAAAGCACAATACCACAAAGCTGAAACAAATCCTAACATTTGCCTTGGGGTCTTTCCAGCTTGCCGATCTCCTTGCCCAGACGATTTCAGGAAAATTGGAGGATTGCACACTTCACTGCAGGTGAGTCACATATGCAAACACATTTGTAAACATGCACTACTTTTTCGGTGATTACTTCGCCCCACACACACACACACAAATAATACACTATTTAAAAGGTAAACTTGCCCCCTTCAGCAAGAAAAGACACAAACAAACCACACATTCACAATTTGATCAGTAAATACAGTTTAAACATTTTCAGAAACCAGCAGGAAAAAAAACAACGTGCAGGTGGCACCACAACCTCAAGACATTTTTTAGCCTCTATTTATCAAACTTTATATACTTTACTAGCTGAAGAGCCCGGCGTTGCCTGGGCATAGTAAATATCTGTGGTTAGTTATAGCACCTCACTTCTCTTATTTTCCCATCACACCTCTCATTTTCCCCCTCCTCTCATTCCCCCCTAACAATTGTCATTTCGACCTCACATCTGTCATTTTCCGATCACTCCACTATTTTCCCTCACTCCTCTCATTTTGCACTCACACCTCTCATTTTCCCCTCAGTATCTACATGTTTGTCATCTCCCTTATATATAGTATACACCTGTATGTCATCTCCTGTATATAGTATATACCTGTATGTCATCTCCCCTGTAAATAGTATATACCTGCTGTATGTTATCTCCTCCTGTATATACCTATGTGTCATCTCCTCCTGTATATAGTATATACATGTATGTCATCTCTTCTGTATATACTATATACCTGTATGTCATCTCCTCCTATATATAGTATATACCTGTATGTCATCTCCTGTATATAGTATATACCTGTATGTCATCTCCCCTGTATATAGTATATACCTGCTGTATGTCATCTCCTCCTCTATATGCCTATGTGTCATCTCCTCTTTTATATAGTATATACCTGTATGTCATCTCCTCCTGTATATAGTATATACGTGTGTCATCTCCTCCTGTATATAGTATATACCTGTGTGTCATCTCCCTTGTATATAGTATATACCTGTGTGTCATCTCCCTTGTATATAGTATGTACCTGTATGTCATCTCCCCTGTATGTAGTATGTAGTATATACCAGTGTGTCATCTCCCCTGTATATAGTATATATGTGTGTGTCATCTCCCTTGTATATAGTATGTACCTGTATGTCATCTCCCCTGTATGTAGTATGTAGTATATACCTGTGTGTCATCTCCTCCTGTATATAGTATATACCTGTGTGTCATCTCCCTTGTATATAGTATATACCTGTGTGTCATCTCCCTTGTATATAGTATGTACCTGTATGTCATCTCCCCTGTATGTAGTATGTAGTATATACCAGTGTGTCATCTCCCCTGTATATAGTATATATGTGTGTGTCATCTCCTCCTGTATATAGTATATACCTGTGTCATCTCCCCTGTATATAGTATATACCAGTGTGTCATCTCCCCTGTATATAGTATATACATGTGTCATCTCCTCCTGTATATAGTATATATGTGTGTGTCATCTCCTCCTGTATATAGTATATATGTGTGTGTCATCTCCCCTGTATATAGTATATACCAGTGTGTCATCTCCTCCTGTATATAGTATATACCTGTGTGTCATCTCCTCCTGTATATAGTATATATGTGTGTCATCTCCCCTGTATATAGTATATACCTGTGAGTTTTGCGCGTGGCGAGTTTTGAGCGGTGACTTTTTTGTTTCGACTTTTATGTGGCGAGGTTGGTGTATTTGTGGTGAAATGTGTGCTGAGGGTGGTATATGTGTTCAAGCACGTGGTAGTGTGTGGCGCATTTTGTGTGTGTTCATATCCCAGTGTGTGGTGAGTATCCCATGTCGGGGCCCCATCTTAGCAACTGTACGGTATATACTCTTTGGCGCCATCGCTCTCACTCTGTAAGTCCCCCTTGTTCACATCTGGCAGCTGTCAATTTGCCTCCTACACTTTTCCTTTCATTTTTTCCCATTATGTAGATAGGGGCAAAATTGTTTGGTGAATTGGAAAGCGCGGGGTTAAAATTTCACCTCACAACATAGCCTATGACGCTCTCGGGGTCCAGACGTGTGACTGTGCAAAATTTTGTGGCTGTAGCTGCGACGGTGCAGATGCCAATCCCGGACACACACACATACACACACACATACACACACACACACACACACACACACACACACACACACACACGCGTATTACAAATCTGCATATGTAAATACCTCTCTGTGTTCACCATCTCATTAAATACATTAACATTTGACCAGCTTCATTTTCCTGAAATTGGCTGCGCCCCGACAACCAATGTGTGGAAATTTCACACGGGCCAACTAGTCACTATATATAAGGGATTACAAGATACAGGAGCTTCTCACTAGATTAAAATATCAACAAGGGAATCTCGTATATTCTATAGAGTCATTACACACAGAGTGATCTACTTCACGTGTTTATTTCTGTTAATGTTGATGATTATGGCTTACAGCCAATGAAAACCCAAAAGTCATTATCTCAGTAAATTAGAATAATTAAGAATAAACACCTGTAAAGAAAGATCAACACATAAAGAAATCACCAGATACAGAGATCACTACAGAGATCACCACATTCAGAGAATAGATCACTACATAGAGATCACCAGAAACAGAGATCACTGGCTATAGACAGGAGATAGTTCTGTCACATACCCAGCACCCACGGGAGACCCCCATTGTGCCCAGCACACAGAGGAGACCCCCATAGTACCCAACACACAGAGGAGACCCCCATAGTACCTAGCACACAGAGGAGACCCCCATAGTACCCAGCACACAGAGGAGACCCCCATAGTACCCAGCACACAGAGGAGACCCCATAGTGCCCAGCACACAGAGGAGACCCCCATAGTACCCAACACACAGAGGAGACCCCCATAGTACCCAACACACAGAGGAGACCCCATAGTACCCAACACACAGAGGAGACCCTCATAGTACCCAACACACAGGAGACCCTCATAGTACCCAGCACACAGAGGAGACCCCCATAGTACCCAGCACACAGAGGAGACCCCCATAGTACCCAGCACACAGAGGAGACCCCATAGTGCCCAGCACACAGAGGAGACCCCCATAGTACCCAACACACAGAGGAGACCCCCATAGTACCTAGCACACAGAGGAGACCCCCATAGTACCCAGCACACAGAGGAGACCCCCATAGTACCCAGCACACAGAGGAGACCCCATAGTGCCCAGCACACAGAGGAGACCCCCATAGTACCCAACACACAGAGGAGACCCCCATAGTACCCAACACACAGAGGAGACCCCATAGTACCCAACACACAGAGGAGACCCTCATAGTACCCAACACACAGGAGACCCTCATAGTACCCAGCACACAGAGGAGACCCCCATAGTACCCAACACACAGAGGAGACCCTCATAGTACCCAACACACAGAGGAGACCCCCATAGTACCCAGCACACAGAGGAGACCCCCATAGTACCCAACACACAGAGGAGACCCTCATAGTACCCAACACACAGAGGAGACCCCCATAGTACCCAACACACAGAGGAGACCCTCATAGTACCCAACACACAGAGGAGACCCTCATAGTACCCAGCACACAGAGGAGACCCCCATAGTACCCAACACACAGAGGAGACCCCCATAGTACCCAACACACAGAGGAGACCCCCATAGTACCCAGCACACAGAGGAGACCCCATAGTACCCAACACACAGAGGAGACCCTCATAGTACCCAGCACACAGAGGAGACCCTCATAGTACCCAGCACACAGAGGAGACCCCCATAGTACCCAGCACACAGAGGAGACCCTCATAGTACCCAGCACACAGAGGAGACCCCATAGTACCCAGTACACAGAGGAGACCCCATAGTACCCAGCACACAGAGGAGACCCCCATAGTACCCAACACACAGAGGAGACCCCATAGTACCCAGCACACAGAGGAGACCCCCATGGTACCCACATATGCTAATCACATTGTATAAATTATATACATTTATTTGCATTTTGCAGTGAGAAATAAGTATTTGATCCCTCTGGTAAACAAGACTTAATACTTGGTGGTAAAATCCTTGTTGGCAGGCTCAGCAGTCAGACTCTCTTGTAGTTGATGATGAGGTTTGCGCACATGTCAGGAGGAATCTTGATCCACTCCTCTTTGCAGATCATCTCTAAATCATAAAGATTATGATTCTGTCGCTTTACAACTCGGAGCTTCATCTCCCTCCATAAGTTTTCTATGGGATTCAGGTCTGCAGACTTTGATTAGTACACCTGGTGTGACCTTAATGTGCTCCTTTATGAGCCGCTCCTTTGTTGTCTTGGCTGTATGTTTTGGGTCATTGTCTTGCTGGAAGACCCTGCCACGACCCATTTTTAATGTCCTGGCGGAGGGAAGGAGGTTGTCACTCAGGATTTTTCGGTGCATGGCTTCATCCATTCTCACATTGATGCGGTGAAGTAGTCCTGTGCCCTTAGCAGAGAAACACCCCCAAAACATGTTTCCCCCTCCATGCTTGACAGTGGGGATGGTGTTCTTTGGGTCATATGCAGCATTTCTCTTCCTCCAAACACGGCGAGTTGAGTTAATGCCAAAGACCTCAATGTTTGTCTCATCTGACCACAGCACCTTCTCCCAGTCACTCACAGAATCATCCAGGTGTTCACTGGTAAACTTCAGACGGGCCGCACATGTGGCTTCTTCAGCAGGTGGACCTTGCGGGCACTGCGGGATATTAAACCTTTACAGTGTAATGTGTTACCAGTGGTTTTCTTGGAGACTGTGGTCCCAGCTGCCTTGAGATCATTAACAAGTCCCCCCCGTGTAGTTTTAGGCTGATCTCTCACCCTCCTCGTGATTAAGGATACCCCACGAGGTGAGATTTTGCACGGTGCCCCAGATCGATGTCGATTCACAGTCATTTTGTATTTCTTCCATTTTCTTACTATTGCACCGACAGTTGTCTCCTTCTCCCCCAGCGTCTTACTTATGGTTCTGTAGCCCATTCCAGCTTTGTGCAGGTCTAGGATCTTGTCCCTGACATTGTAAGGCTGTGTGCCCACGTTGCATTTTTTATGCGTTTCCGCCGAGGAAACGCTTAAAAAAACACTTACAAAACGCATTCTCATGCAATCCTATGGGATTCCGCAGTTGCTGTACCCATGCTGCAGATTTTCCCGCTGCGGAATCGCATAGCGGTAAAATCCGCATCATGTTCATGATTTCTGTGGAATCGCGGTGATTCCGCCGCCATAGGATTGCATTGAAACGCTCGCTGTACGTATGTGGCTATGCCCCCCATGTGTAAAGTGAGCGCTTCATGTGCGGATGGTACCGGGGTCTGCAGCAGAGGAGACTCACCTTCAGGCCCTGGGATCTATATTCATGTAAAAAAGAGGAATAAAAATATAAAATCTGGATATTCTTACCTTCCAATGGCCCCCGGAGTCCTCCCGGATCTCAGCGGTGCACGTGGTGGCTTCCGTTCCCAGGGATGCATTGCGCAAATCACCCGACATGACGTCGCGGTCCTGTGATGTCACAAAGGTCCTTCGTGCAAAACATCCTGGGAACGGAACGTACCGAGAGCGCCGCTGAGGAGATCGGGGGCCGTCAGAAGGTGAGAATATAATGATTTATGCGAATTCCGTGGCAGGGAGTTGTGGAAATGCTGCGCGGACATTTCCGCAGCATTTCTCCAACATATGCACATAGCCTTAGAAAGCTCTTTGGTGTTGCCCATGTTGTAGAGGTTAGAGTGTGACTGATTAATGGTGTCTTGTATAAAGGTGACTATGTGAGAAGCTGTATTTACTGCAGCTAACGAGTCTGACTGGTCTGTAGGAGCCAGAACTCTTAATGGTTGGTAGGGGATCAAATACTTATTTCTCACTGCAAAATGCAAATACATTTATATAATTTATACAATGTGATTGCCTGGATTTTATTTTTGATATTCTGTCTCTCAATGTTAAAATTAACCTTCCCTTAATATTATAGACTGTTCATGTCTTTGTCAGTGGGCAACCGTACAAAACCAGCGAGGGGTCACATACTTATTTCCCCCACTGTATGCCCCATGAGGTTGTGCGGACTCGTCCCCGTGAGTCAGCGCCATCGATCTGATGCATCTAACGGGAATGTGCTGATGAAGCGTTGGACGTGACAGCGCTGAATGTGCCGCGGCCCCCCGCCAACCGCGGCCCCCCGCCAACACCATAACTCACGGGAAATGAATTAATGAGGGCGACACTCTGCGCCCAGCTTCATATTATTAAAGGGGTTATTATGCGACAACTCTGACTCCTCGCTGGAACACTGACGAGGCGTCCATCAGCGGCCATGTTATCACTCAGCTTTCCCAGAAACTGATACAGAAAGGAACAGAATCCAGAGAACGATAATGTGAACGGATCTCTAGTCTGACAGCCCCTGTAACTGTGTGGCCCCTGTGGGTGTATGTGGCCCCTGTAATTGTGTGACCCCTGTGGTTGCATGTGGCCCCTGTGGTTGCATGTGGCCCCTGTGGGTGTGTGTGGCCCCTGTGGTTGTCTGTGGCCCCTGTGGTTGTCTGTGGCCCCTGTGGGTGTATGTGGCCCCTGTGGGTGTATGTGGCCCCTGTGGGTGTGTGTGACCCCTGTGGGTGTGTGTGGCCCCTGTGGTTGCGTGTGGCCCCTGTGGTTGCGTGTGGCCCCTGTGGTTGCGTGTGGCCCCTGTGGTTGCGTGTGGCCCCTGTGGTTGCGTGTGGCCCCTGTGGTTGCGTGTGGCCCCTGTGGTTGCGTGTGGCCCCTGTGGGTGTCTGTGGCCCCTGTGGGTGTCTGTGGCCCCTGTGGGTGTATGTGGCCCCTGTGGTTGTGTGTGGCCCCTGTGGTTGTCTGTGGCCCCTGTGGTTGTCTGTGGCCCCTGTGGGTGTATGTGGCCCCTGTAGTTGTATGTGACCCCTGTGGGTGTATGTGGCCCCTGTGGTTGCGTGTGGCCCCTGTGGTTGCGTGTGGCCCCTGTGGTTGCGTGTGGCCCCTGTGGTTGCGTGTGGCCCCTGTGGTTGCGTGTGGCCCCTGTGGTTGCGTGTGGCCCCTGTGGTTGCGTGTGGCCCCTGTGGTTGCGTGTGGCCCCTGTGGTTGCGTGTGGCCCCTGTGGTTGCGTGTGGCCCCTGTGGGTGCGTGTGGCCCCTGTGGTTGCGTGTGGCCCCTGTGGGTGTATGTGACCCCTGTGGGTGTCTGTGGCCCCTGTGGGTGTCTGTGGCCCCTGTGGGTGTCTGTGGCCCCTGTGGGTGTCTGTGGCCCCTGTGGGTGTCTGTGGCCCCTGTGGGTGTATGTGGCCCCTGTGGGTGTATGTGGCCCCTGTGGTGTCTGTGGCCTCTGTGGGTGTATGTGGCCCCTGTGGTTGTGTGTGGCCCCTGTGGGTGTATGTGGCCCCTGTGGGTGTATGTGGCCCCTGTGGTTGTGTGTGGCCCCTGTGGTTGTGTGTGGCCCCTGTGGTTGTGTGTGGCCCCTGTGGTTGTGTGTGGCCCCTGTGGGTGTATGTGGCCCCTGTGGGTGTCTGTGGTTGCATGTGGCCCCTGTGGTTGTCTGTGGTCCCTGTGGGTGTATGTGGCCCCTGTGGTTGTCAGTGGCCCCTGTCAGCAGACGTGCTGCGCTCTGTTCACACCTCTGTACTATGAGATGTGGCGAGAGCTGTCATTACTGGTAAGAGCCATGACGCACGGCGACGTGCACAAAGCCCGGCCTATGATCCTATACTGTACGAGCAGCCATTGGCCGCGCAGTAACCTCATCAGCAGCGTCCACAGCCCTCTCCTATCACAGCTCTCAGCACACTCAGGGGTGGACAGCCCCTTTAAATCAGCAGCAGCTTCAGCTGTCATCTCCATGCTGTCAGCAAGTTACAGAGAGAGAGACCAGTGCGACCTCTAGTGTCAGCACAGTAAACTGCAAGATCACCATCGAAAGGAAAGAGAATCCCTACAGATCTGCGCTGGATCCACAGCAGAGAAAAATAAAGCATCCGCTGAATCACCAGGAAGGGAACTAATTCACTGGATCACAAGGATGGAAAACAAATCTACTGATTCACTAGGGATGGAAACTACTCCAGCAAGAAAGAAAACAAATCCACTAGATCACATGGAAATAAATCCACTGAATCTTCGGAGAAAGAAGTGAATACACTTGGTCACAAGGGACGAGGAAATATATCCACGCGATCACTAAGAAAGGAAGCTAATCTACTGGTTCACCGGGAAAGGAAACAAATCCTCTTGATCACCAGAGAAGGGAAATAATCCACTGCATCACCAAGGAGTAATAAATCCATGAACGTACTGAAGCACCGAGGCCTCACTGAATCCCCCCAGAGTTCATGCCCACTGTGTCTGTGGAGGTCACGAATTATCAGGACAATCAATTGACGAGTGATGGACGCGGCCGTCCTCACTGCTGGGCCGGTTATTGGGGAACAATTGTAAATATTAGACAAAGATAACACAAGTAGTCACAAAATGCAGTTTACAAATGAAGGTCTTTATTATTAAGGGAAAAAGAAATCCAAACCTCCTGTGAAAAAGTGGTTGCCCCCTGAGCCTTAAAACATAAACTAACTGTGGTTTATCACATCTTTGGGAAGCTGAGATCACATTCCCTAGTCACACTCAGGCCTGATTACTGATTCTCAATCATGAAATCACTTAAATAGGACCTGCCTGACAAAGTGAAGTAGACCAAAAGATCCTCAAAAGCTAGACATCATGTCGCGATCCAAAGAAATTCTGTAACAAATGAGAAACAAAGTAACAGATCTATCAGTCTGGAAAAGGTTATAAAGCCATTTCTAAAGCTTTGGGACTCCAGTGAACCACAGTGACATCCATTATCAGCAAATGGCGAAAACATGGAACAGAGTTGAACCTTCCCAGGAGTGGCAAGCCTACCAAAATTACAAAGAGCGCAGCGAAGACTCATCCAAGAGGTCACAAAAGACCCCACAACAACATCCAAAGAACTGCAGGCCTCACTTGCCTCAGCTAAGGTCAATGTTCATGACTCCATAATAAGAAAGAGACTGGGCAAAAAATAGCTGCATGGCAGAGTGCCAAGACGAAAACCACTGCTGAGCAATAACAACATAAAGGCTTGCCTCAGTTTTGCCAGAAAACATCTTGATGTTCCCCAAGACGTTTGGGAGAATACTGTGTAGACTGACGAGACAAGAGCTGAACTTTTTGGAAGGTTTATGTCCCATTGCATCTGGTGTAGAAGTAATGCAGCATTTCAGAAAAGAAACACCATACCAACAGTAAAATATGGTGGTGGTAGTGTGATGGCCGGGGCTGTTTTGCTGTTTCAGGACTTGGAAGACTTGCGGTGGTAAACTGAACCATGAATTCTGCTGTCGACCAGAAAATCCTGAAGGAAAATGTGCGGCCATCTGTTTATGACCTCAAGCTATAGTGCACTTGGGTTATGCAGCAGAACAATGGTCCAAAACACACCAGCAAGTGTCACCTCTGAATGGCTTTTCTTTATAGGTCTCATTCAGTTTTCTGTAAACAGTGGAATGATGTGTTTTACCAAAAACCTCTATCTCCGTCTCATCTGTCCACAACACGCTTTCCCAGAAAAATTTTGGCTTACTCACATACATTTGGGCAAACTGCAGTCTAGTTTTTTTTTCTGTCTCTGTATCAGCAGTGGGGTCCTCCTGGGTCTCCTGCCATAGCGTTTCATTACATTCCCATGTTGATGGATAGTTTGCGCTGACACTGATGCCACCTGAGCCGGCAGGACAGCTTGGATTTCTTTGGACCTTTATCGGAGCTGCTTATCCACCATCCGGACTATCCTGCGTTACAACCTTTCAGCAATTTTTCTCCGCTGTCCACGTCCAGGAAGATTAGCTACAGTGCCATGGGCTGTAAACTTCTTGATTATGTTGCACCTCATGGACAAAGAACATCAAGATCTCTGGAGATGGACTTGTAACCTTGAGATTATTGATATTTTTCAACTTTTTTCGTTCTTAACTCCTCAAACAGTTCTCTTCTCCTCTTTCTGTTCTCAATGCTTAGTGCGGCACACTCACAGACACACAATGCAAAGATCGAGTCAGCTTCTTCCCTTTTTATCTGGTTTCAGGTGTGATTTTCATATTTCCCACACCTGTTACTTGCCACAGGTGAGTGTGAACGAGCCTCACATGGTGGAAGATATTCATGCCATATTTGCCATCACTATTTTAGCCTTCTATCCATATGACACTTGGCATAAATAACGTTATCCGTCCGGGCGATATTAATTCTGGGCTGATGCACTATCCGCCCACTGATGTAAATAAATGCACAGTCTAAGACATGATGCCGAAAATATGTCTCCACACCCGTCACTGAAAAAATCCAATGCTCTTACCTGGTATCCGGCTCCATCTCGGCTGCTTGTAGTTCTTGGTAGAAAGAAAAACTTATTTATACAGGAGAGAAAAGTGTCGTCACAATGCCTGTTGTTTCCTCTGTGTACAGACTCCATGTCTGCTCTCCATCAGGTAACCCACTTCAATAACTGTTCACAGCGGGGGGCCATAAAACAAGGGGTCAAAATAGAGTGCTAGCTCATGTTTCATTTACAATTTAGAATGAAGCCATGTTTCTGTGCTGAATATGAGGGCGACAAAGGAACAGAGAGGCCGGGATGGGACAGAGAAGCTGGGAGCAAAGGGGCCTGGGGGGAGAGAGGAGTCTGGAGTAGGATGGAAAGGTTTTGATGGGTCAGTATTGTTTGTAGGGCTCAGAGACATCATGTGAGGACAGAGTGGTCTGAAAAGGGACAGATAGGTCTGGAGAAGATTTGAAAAGTCTGGAGGGGGACAGAGAAGTGAGGATGAGGACAAAAGAGCCAGGATAGGAGCAGAGGGGTCTCAGGAGTCTGGATGGGGGGGGTACATGGGGGTGGAGAGGACAGAAGAGTCTGGATGGGAGCAGAGGGGTCTCAGGAGTCTGGATGGGGGGTACATGGGGGTGGAGAGGACAGAAGAGTCAGGATAGGAGCAGAGGGGTCTCAGAAATCTGGATGGGGGGTACATGGGGGTGGAGAGGACAGAAGAGTCAGGATAGGAGCAGAGGGGTCTCAGGAGTCTGGATGGGGGTGGAGAGGACAGAGGAGTCTGGATGGGAGCAGAGGGGTCTCAGGAGTCTGGATGGGGGGTACATGAGGGTTGAGAGGACAGAGGAGTCAAGATAGGAGCAGAGGGGTAGCAGGAGTCTGGATGGGGGGTACATGGGGGTGGAGAGGACAGAAGAGTCTGGATGGGAGCAGAGGGGTCTCAGGAGTCTGGATGGGTGGGTACATAGGGGGTGGAGAGGATAGAAGAGTCTGGATGGGAGCAGAGGGGTCTCAGGAGTCTGGATGGCAGGTACATAGGGGGTGGAGAGGACAGAAGAGTCTGGATGGGAGCAGAGGGGTCTCAGGAGTCTGGATGGCAGGTACATAGGGGGTGGAGAGGACAGAAGAGTCTGGATGGGAGCAGAGGGGTCTCAGGAGTCTGGATGGGGGGTACATGAGGGTGGAGAGGACAGAGGAGTCAAGATAGGAGCAGAGGGGTAGCAGGAGTCTGGATGGGGGGGTACATGGGGGTGGAGAGGACAGAAGAGTCTGGATGGGAGCAGAGGGGTCTCAGGAGTCTGGATGGGGGGGTACATAGGGGGTGGAGAGGATAGAAGAGTCTGGATGGGAGCAGAGGGGTCTCAGGAGTCTGGATGGGGGGTACATGGGGGTGGAGAGGACAGAAGAGCCAGGATAGGAGCAGATGGGTCTCAGGTGTCTAGATGGGGGGTACATGGGGGTGGAGAGGACAGAAGAGTCAGGATAGGAGCAGAGGGGTCTCAGGAGACCGGATGGGGGGTACATGGGGGTGGAGAGGACAGAGGAGTCTGGATGGGAGCAGAGGGGTCTCAGGAGTCTGGATGGGGGGTACATGGGGGTGGAGAGGACAGAGGAGTCTGGATGGGAGCAGATGGGTCTCAGGTGTCTGGATGGGGGGTACATGGGGGTGGAGAGGACAGAAGAGTCTGGATGGGAGCAGAGGGGTCTCAGGAGTCTAGATGGGGGGTACATGGGGGTGGAGAGGACAGAGGAGTCTGGATGGGAGCAGATGGGTCTCAGGTGTCTGGATGGGGGGTACATGGGGGTGGAGAGGACAGAAGAGTCTGGATGGGAGCAGAGGGGTCTCAGGAGTCTGGATGGGGGGTACATGGGGGTGGAGAGGACAGAGGAGTCTGGATGGGAGCAGAGGGGTCTCAGGAGTCTAGATGGGGGGTACATGGGGGTGGAGAGGACAGAAGAGTCAGGATACTAGGATAGGAGCAGAGGGGTCTCAGAAATCTGGATGGGGGTACAGAGGACAGAGGAGTCTGGATAGGGTACATGGGGGTGGAGAGGACAGAAGAGTCTGGATGGGAGCAGAGGGGTCTCAGGAGTCTGGATGGGGGTGGAGAGGACAGAGGAGTCTGGATGGGAGCAGAGGGGTCTCAGGAGTCTGGATGGGGGGTACATGAGGGTGGAGAGGACAGGAGTCAAGATAGGAGCAGAGGGGTAGCAGGAGTCTGGATGCGGGGTACATAGGGGGTGGAGAGGATAGAAGAGTCTGGATGGGAGCAGAGGGGTCTCAGGAGTCTGGATGGGGGGTACATGAGGGTGGAGAGGACAGGAGTCAAGATAGGAGCAGAGGGGTAGCAGGAGTCTGGATGGGGGGGTACATGGGGGTGGAGAGGACAGAAGAGTCTGGATGGGAGCAGAGGGGTCTCAGGAGTCTGGATGGGGTACATGGGGGTGGAGAGGACAGAAGAGTCTGGATGGGAGCAGAGGGGTCTCAGGAGTCTGGATGGGGGTGGAGAGGACAGAAGAGTCTGGATGGGAGCAGAGGGGTCTCAGGAGTCTGGATGGGGGTACATGAGGGTGGAGAGGGCAGAGTCAGTGACAGGTGATGATGATGTCACGTACTGGTTGGACATGACTGTGAGCACAGGACAATGGACAGTGTTTACTAGGAGGCCTCTCCGGTTCTGTGATCCTGATGACCCTTCCTTAAGGTACCGTCACATTTAGCGACGCTGCAGCGATATAGACAATGTCTGACCTACACTAGATCGCTGCAGCGTCGCTGTTTAGGTCGCTGTAGAGACGTCAAACACAACAACTCCAGAACGATGCAGGAGCGATCCAGTGACGTAACGGCGACTCGCTTATCGTTCTCGCTGGTTGTTGCTCCATGTAAAACATTGCTGGCATCGTTGCTTTTGCTGTCAAACATGACGAATCACGCCGACCTGACGACGAAATAAAGTTCTGGCCTTCTAGCTCCGACCAGCGATGTCACAGCGGGATCCTGATCGCTGCTGCGTGTCAAACACAACGAGATCGCTATCCAGGACGCTGCAACGTCACGGATCGCTGTCGTTCTCGTTGGTAAGTTGCTCAGTGTGATGGGACCTTTAGTCCCGGATCAGCACAGCGCTGTGTAGTTCTATTGCGCAGTAGCAGAGTGCGGCCACTACAGGGCGCTGTGCTGCTCGCTGGGCCATCAATGTCCTGTGACCCCGTGTGCTGGTCGGCTCCTGTGAGGGGACACCGGAGACGTCACCGCGCCTCGTCCTGGAGGTGTCTTCTCCTCGGCGTCTCGTGTCTCCACAACACTCGGGCTATTAGTGAAGCAATGGCCTTAAATGCGTCGTCGCCTGTCACAATTTCAGGGACGGTTATGACAGGAGAACATCTGCCGCTCTCGCCCCCAGTAATGGCCGCTCCGGGGGGCTCCACACAGTAAGTCACCTGACCACTGCAGCCTCTGATTGGCCGCTCAGACCAGGTGGCTTGGAGCAGTCACCTGACGAATGCAGCCAATCACAGCCCTCAGCAGTCAGGTGACGTCATCACTCTTTTGTATTATAATAAAACATTATATTTTACAGGACTGATATAAGCTGATTATACACCGTTACTCGTCCCGGCCCGCACTCCCGTCATTACACCGCTCCGGCACACCCGCAGCTCCGGTCCTCCAGTATCCCAGCATCCTCCGCACAGGGCGCCCCGCTCGCCTCTATGGCTCTTCAGTCGCAGGAAGGGTGCAGTGGGCGTGGCCGGAGCAGAGCATGCGCAGTAGCAGTGGAAGTAGGAGAAACTAAGTTCTGAGAAGTGATCGAGAGGAGTGACCGTGAAACTATCCGGAGGCAGAATGAGGGACCGGACCAAGGAGCTGAGCGCGGTGAGCGGCCAGCAGGGGGCGACGGGTGACAGCGGGGGCGGCCTCCACACTGCCCGGACTGACCACTGCGGCTGGAGGACTACACGTCCCAGCACTCCCTGCCCCTGTAGGACTACACGTCCCAGCGTGCTCTGCCCCTGTAGGACTACACGTCCCAGCCCGCTCTGCCCCTGTAGGACTACACGTCCCAGCACTCCCTGCCCCTGTAGGACTATACGTCCCAGCGTGCTCTGCCCCTGTAGGACTACACGTCCCAGCACTCTCTGCCCCTGTAGGACTACACGTCCCAGCACTCTCTGCCCCTGTAGGACTACACGTCCCAGCACTCTGCCCCTGTAGGACTACACGTCCCAGCACTCCCTGCCCCTGTAGGACTATACGTCCCAGCGTGCTCTGCCCCTGTAGGACTACACGTCCCAGCCCGCTCTGCCCCTGTAGGACTACACGTCCCAGCACTCCCTGCCCCTGTAGGACTATACGTCCCAGCGTGCTCTGCCCCTGTAGGACTACACGTCCCAGCACTCTCTGCCCCTGTAGGACTACACGTCCCAGCACTCTGCCCCTGTAGGACTACACGTCCCAGCACTCTGCCCCTGTAGGACTACACGTCCCAGCACGCTCTGCCCCTGTAGGACTACACGTCCCAGCACTCTGCCCCTGTAGGACTACACGTCCCAGCACTCTGCCCCTGTAGGACTACACGTCCCAGCACGCTCTGCCCCTGTAGGACTACACGTCCCAGCACTCTGCCCCTGTAGGACTACACGTCCCAGCACTCTGCCCCTGTAGGACTACACGTCCCAGCACTCTGCCCCTGTAGGACTACACGTCCCAGCACTCTGCCCCTGTAGGACTACACGTCCCAGCACTCTGCCCCTGTAGGACTACACGTCCCAGCACTCTGCCCCTGTAGGACTACACGTCCCAGCCCACTCTGCCCCTGTAGGACTACACGTCCCAGCGCTCTGCCCCTGTAGGACTACACGTCCCAGCACGCTCTGCCCCTGTAGGACTACACGTCCCAGCACTCTGCCCCTGTAGGACTACACGTCCCAGCCCACTCTGCCCCTGTAGGACTACACGTCCCAGCGCTCTGCCCCTGTAGGACTACACGTCCCAGCGCTCTGCCCCTGTAGGACTATACGTCCCAGCACTCTCTGCCCCTGTAGGACTACACGTCCCAGCACTCTGCCCCTGTAGGACTACACGTCCCAGCCCACTCTGCCCCTGTAGGACTACACGTCCCAGCCCACTCTGCCCCTGTAGGACTACACGTCCCAGCCCACTCTGCCCCTGTAGGACTACACGTCCCAGCCCACTCTGCCCCTGTAGGACTACACGTCCCAGCGCTCTGCCCCTGTAGGACTACACGTCCCAGCACGCTCTGCCCCTGTAGGACTACACGTCCCAGCACTCTGCCCCTGTAGGACTACACGTCCCAGCGTGCTCTGCCCCTGTAGGACTACACGTCCCAGCACTCTGCCCCTGTAGGACTACACGTCCCAGCACGCTCTGCCCCTGTAGGACTACACGTCCCAGCACGCTCTGCCCCTGTAGGACTACACGTCCCAGCACTCTGCCCCTGTAGGACTACACGTCCCAGCACTCTGCCCCTGTAGGACTACACGTCCCAGCCCACTCTGCCCCTGTAGGACTACACGTCCCAGCCCACTCTGCCCCTGTAGGACTACACGTCCCAGCGCTCTGCCCCTGTAGGACTACACGTCCCAGCCCACTCTGCCCCTGTAGGACTACACGTCCCAGCGCTCTGCCCCTGTAGGACTACACGTCCCAGCACGCTCTGCCCCTGTAGGACTACACGTCCCAGCCCACTCTGCCCCTGTAGGACTACACGTCCCAGCCCACTCTGCCCCTGTAGGACTACACGTCCCAGCGCTCTGCCCCTGTAGGACTACACGTCCCAGCACGCTCTGCCCCTGTAGGACTACACGTCCCAGCACTCTGCCCCTGTAGGACTACACGTCCCAGCGTGCTCTGCCCCTGTAGGACTACACGTCCCAGCACTCTGCCCCTGTAGGACTACACGTCCCAGCACGCTCTGCCCCTGTAGGACTACACGTCCCAGCACGCTCTGCCCCTGTAGGACTACACGTCCCAGCACTCTGCCCCTGTAGGACTACACGTCCCAGCGTGCTCTGCCCCTGTAGGACTACACGTCCCAGCACTCTGCCCCTGTAGGACTACACGTCTTAAGAAGAGGCCAGTGATGAGGGGTCCGGGGAAAGTCTCCTCAGGCCGCGGACCCCTCCTGTCCGGTGTTCGGTGGGTTTCCTCCTCTGGTCACGTTGTTCTTACCCCCGTCTTGTTTCAGGGTGACAGCGACTCGGAGCCCGATGAGCAGAAAGTTTTCATCTCGATGTCGAATGGCGGCAGCGACGAATCTGAGACGGACCACCAGTTCTTCAGGATGGTACTGACTGGTGTCCTGTGCATAGTAGCCAGCGGGGGGCGCCGCTCCTCACCACCATTGTCTCTTTCCTTAGACTCGTGATATTCGGGAATCGATGGGCATCCTGAGCAGCAAAGTGGCCGAGCTGGAGTCCAGTCAGGTGAAGATCCTGAGCCAGCCGCTCCCGGATGACAGTAAGTGGCGTGGCCGGCAGGTAATGGGCAGCGGCTGCTGCGACCACCTCTCCTGCACCCCCTGCGGTGGCCATGAGTTCTGCACAGCAGCTGGCGCTCATCACATGCTCTGCCCCTCTCCATATTTCGGTACAATCGTACTGCACCTGTGACGCGGTGACTCTGCACGGCTCCTATCCACAGTTATTTCTTACATCGGTCGGCGGCTCGGAGATGTCAGCGCCTCAAGGTGGCCGGCAGCTCCGGGGAGGGGGGCTGGTGGCAGCTCGGGGTGGTCGGCAGCTCCGGGGGGTGGGGAGTGGGGCGGCAGCTCGGGGCGGTCAGCGGCTGCGAGGGGTGGGTTCAGCTCGGGGCGGTCAGCAGCTGCTGGGGGGGGGGGCAGCTCGGGGCGGTCAGCAGCTGCGGGGGGTGGGTTCAGCTCGGGGCGGTCAGCAGCTGCGGGGGGTGGGTTCAGCAGCTCGGGGCGGTCAGCAGCTGCGGGGGGTGGGTTCAGCTCGGGGCGGTCAGCAGCTGCGGGGGGTGGGTTCAGCAGCTTGGGGCGGTCAGCAGCTGCGGGGGGTGGGTTCAGCAGCTCGGGGCGGTCAGCAGCTGCGGGGGGTGGGTTCAGCAGCTCGGGGCGGTCAGCAGCTGCGGGGGGTGGGTTCAGCTCGGGGCGGTCAGCAGCTGCGGGGGGTGGGTTCAGCAGCTCGGGGAGGTTAGCAGCTGCGGGGGGTGGGTTCAGCAGCTCGGGGCGGTCAGCAGCTGCGGGGGGTGGGTTCAGCAGCTTGGGGCGGTCAGCAGCTGCGGGGGGTGGGTTCAGCAGCTTGGGGCGATCAGCAGCTGCGGGGGGTGGGTTCAGCTCGGGGCGGTCAGCAGCTGCGGGGGGTGGGTTCAGCAGCTCGGGGCGGTCAGCAGCTGCGGGGGGTGGGTTCAGCTCGGGGCGGTCAGCAGCTGCGGGGGGTGGGTTCAGCAGCTCGGGGAGGTTAGCAGCTGCGGGGGGGTGGGTTCAGCAGCTCGGGGCGGTCAGCAGCTGCGGGGGGGTGGGTTCAGCTCGGGGAGGTCAGCAGCTGCGGGGGTGGGTTCAGCAGCTCGGGGAGGTCAGCAGCTGCGGGGGGTGGGTTCAGCTCGGGGCGGTCAGCAGCTGTGGGGGGTGGGTTCAGCTCGGGGCGGTCAGCAGCTGCGGGGGGTGGGTTCAGCTCGGGGAGGTCAGCAGCTGCGGGGGGTGGGTTCAGCTCGGGCGGTCAGCAGCTGCGGGGGGTGGGTTCAGCTCGGGCGGTCAGCAGCTGCGGGGGGTGGGTTCAGCTCGGGGCGGTCAGCAGCTGCGGGGGTGGGTTCAGCTCGGGGCGGTCAGCAGCTGCGGGGGGTGGGTTCAGCTCGGGGAGGTCAGCAGCTGCAGGGGGTGGGTTCAGCTCGGGCGGTCAGCAGCTGCGGGGGGTGGGTTCAGCAGCTCGGGGCGGTCAGCAGCTGCGGGGGGTGGGTTCAGCTCTGGGCGGTCAGCAGCTGCGGGGGGTGGGTTCAGCTCTGGGCGGTCAGCAGCTGCGGGGGGTGGGTTCAGCTCGGGGCGGTCAGCAGCTGCGGGGGGTCGGCAGCTCGGGGCGGTCAGCAGCTGCGGGGGGTGGGTTCAGCTCGGGGCGGTCAGCAGCTGCGGGGGGTGGGTTCAGCTCGGGGCGGTCAGCAGCTGCGGGGGGTGGGTTCAGCTCAGGGAGGTCAGCAGCTGCGGGGGGTGGGTTCAGCTCGGGCGGTCAGCAGCTGCGAGGGGTGGGTTCAGCTCGGGGTGGTCAGCAGCTGCAGGGGGTGGGTTCAGCTCGGGCGGTCAGCAGCTGCGGGGGGTGGGTTCAGCAGCTCGGGGCGGTCAGCAGCTGCGGGGGGTGGGTTCAGCTCTGGGCGGTCAGCAGCTGCGGGGGGTGGGTTCAGCTCGGGGCGGTCAGCAGCTGCGGGGGGTCGGCAGCTCGGGGCGGTCAGCAGCTGCGGGGGGTGGGTTCAGCTCGGGGCGGTCAGCAGCTGCGGGGGGTGGGTTCAGCTCGGGGCGGTCAGCAGCTGCGGGGGGTGGGTTCAGCTCGGGGAGGTCAGCAGCTGCGGGGGGTGGGTTCAGCTCGGGCGGTCAGCAGCTGCGAGGGGTGGGTTCAGCTCGGGGTGGTCAGCAGCTGCGGGGGGTGGGTTCAGCTCGGGGCGGTCAGCAGCTGCGGGGGGTGGGTTCAGCTCGGGGCGGTCAGCAGCTGCGGGGGGTGGGTTCAGCTCGGGGCGGTCAGCAGCTGCGGGGGGTGGGTTCAGCTCGGGGCGGTCAGCAGCTGCGGGGGGTGGGTTCAGCTCGGGGCGGTCAGCAGCTGCGGGGGGTGGGTTCAGCTCGGGGCGGTCAGCAGCTGCGGGGGGTGGGTTCAGCTCGGGGCGGTCAGCAGCTGCGGGGGTCGGCAGCTCGGGGCGGTCATTAATCTCGGTGCTTCTTTCTGTTCTCAGATATGAAGAAAGATTTACAATCTTTGAGGGAAGAGATAAAACGTATCGCAAAGGAAATTCGGAGTAAACTGCAGCGTAAGTGCACTGTGACGATAGGGGGTCTGAGTTTATGGGTAAGGGAAAGCCTTTGGGTAAGGGCTTGGGGTTGGCGCTTTGGTGGGGGGGGTAATGGCCGGTACTTGGCGGACCTGTGGAGGATTAGGATTACAGACCTCCTGAATTTATTGCTTAGGGCCTGGGGTAGAGGTGTTAGGGCTGGTGCTTGGAGGGCCATAGGGCTGGCGCTTGGGGGGGGGGGGGGGGGTTGCCCATGGTGGATGAGTTAAGGATGGCATTTTGGGGAGCCCGGGCTGGAAGAGTTTGGCCTGGCGCTTGGGGGGGCCCATGGTGGAGGAGTTTGGGCTGGCACTTGGGGGGCCCATGGTGGAGGAGTTTGGGATGGCACTTGGGGGGCCCATGGTGGAGGAGTTTGGGCTGGCACTTGGGGGGGGGGGGGGCCATGGTGGAGGAGTTTGGGCTGGCACTTGGGGGGGGGGGGGGGGGGGGGCCATGGTGGAGGAGTTGGGGCTGGCACTTGGGGGGGCCCATGGTGGAGGAGTTTGGGATGGCACTTGGGGGGGCCCATGGTGGAGGAGTTTGGGATGGCACTTGGGGGGGGGGGGGGGCCATGGTGGAGGAGTTGGGGCTGGCACTTGGGGGGGCCCATGGTGGAGGAGTTGGGGCTGGTGCTTTCGGGGGGCCCATGGTGGAGGAGTTGGGGCTGGTGCTTTCGGGGGGCCCATGGTGGAGGAGTTGGGGCTGGTGCTTTCGGGGGCCCGTGGTGGAGGAGTTGGGGCTGCTGCTTTCGGGGGCCCGTGGTGGAGGAGTTTGGGCTGGCATTTTGGGGGGCCCGGGCTGGAAGAGTTTGGCCTGGCGCTTGGGGGGGGGGGCCCATGGTGGAGGAGTTGGGGCTGCTGCTTTGGTGGGGAGCTGACTCCGCTCTTGAGGGCTATAGCTGATGACGCAGACTAGCACGAGTCCCGGTGGTGAGACGGTTAGGGCTGGTGATCGGGGCCTGGTATGGGGGTGATCACTTCATGCTTGTGGTCCATGTCAGGACTTAGGTTGTGAGGGTCCGGGTGTTTTGTGGGGGATTTAGGCTGGTTGTTAGGTCCTGGTGCCTGTGGTGGGTGGGAGTCCTTCCCCTGTCGCCGTCTCACCTTGGTTCCTCCGTCATTACAGTCATTGAGATAAAGGACGATGAGGAGGAGGTGAGGAAGTCGGTGCACCTGCGGATGAAGAAGACTCAGGTATCGTCCTAATGACCCTTCATGGAGGTTGTGTGGGGGCTTCACCCCTGCGCTCAGGTTCATTTATCAGACCGTCTTGTCTTGCAGCACTCCGTCCTCTCTCAGCAATTCTTCGAAATCCTAAACCAGTGTAACATGGTGCAGACGCAGTACAGAGAGAACAACGTGAATAGGATCAAGCGGCAGCTCCAGATCAGTATGTTCCCACTCCTGCTGTACGCTGGGGGTAGTAGTCGTTGCTGAACATTCATGCACCTGTAGTGTGACGGGTGGAGGGCGCCATTTACCTTCCTGTTTTTCCTTCACAGCCGGCCACAGTGTCACGGACGAGCAGTTTGATGAGATGCTGGAGAGTGGACAGACGGACGTGTTCACCAGCAATGTAAGAGGCGGTGCGATTGTGAGCAATCAACAGAACTGGGAGGATTGTGGGAGGCTGTGGTTGGTGTCAGTCTTACATGGAGGATGTGGGAGCCATAGGGAGTAATGGTGATTGGAGGATATGGGAGCTGAAGGGAGTGTTGATGAGTACTGGGGGAGGGAGTGGCTGGTGGCGGATGAGGGAGCGTTGGGCATGGGTGGCGGATGAGGGAGTGTTGGGCATGGGTGGCGGATGAGGGAGTGTTGGGCATGGGTGGCGGATGAGGGAGCGTTGGGCATTGGTGCAGCATGAGGAAGCGTTGGGGATTGGTGGCGGATGAGGGAGCGCTGAGCATTAGGGACAAATTAGGGAGCATTCGGCGTTGGTGGAGGATGAGGTGTGTTTGGGGTGGATGAGGGAGTTTGGGGCGTTGGTGGAGGATGAGGGAGTGTTGGTGGCGGATAAGGGAGCTTGGCAGATGAGGAAGCATTGGGCGTTGGTGGAGGGAGAGTTGGGTTTTGGTGGAGGATGAGGGAGTGTTGGCAGCGTGGGGGGTTGATGGCGGATGTGGGAGAGTTGGGCGTTGGTGTAGGTTGCGGCCGCAGGAGAGGAGCATTTTGCATTGGTGGAGGATGAGGGAGCGTGGGGGGTTGATGGCGGATGTGGGAGGGTTGGGAGCGGATGAGGGAGCGTGGGGGGTTGATGGCGGATGTGGGAGGGTTGGGAGCGTGGAGGGTTGGGCGTTGGTGTAGGTTGCGGCCGCAGGAGAGGAGCATTTTGCATTGGAGGAGGATGAGGGAGCGTGGGGGGTTGATGGCGGATGTGGGAGGGTTGGGCGTTGGTGTAGGATGAGGCCGCAGGAGGGAGCATTTTGCATTGGTGGAGGATGAGGGAGTGTTGGGGGAGTCATGTGGGGCTAGAGGAAGCATTGGGGATTGGTGAAAGTCGCGGCCATCTGAGAAAGCATTGGGAAGTGTTGGAGGACGTGTTGGGGATTGGTGCAGGATGTTGCGTGTTGTGATGGGGCAGATGGGCCCGGGTTAGTGTACGATGCCTGCGCACTGGAGGTAATTTGGGATGTTGGTAGTAGGACACACTGTGACCGGTGGTTTTTTTTGTGCAGATCCTGAAGGACACACAGGTCACTAAACAGGCCCTGAATGAAATCGAAGCTCGGCACGAGGAGATCCTGAAGCTGGAGAAGAGCATTGTGGAGCTTCACGAGATGTTCATGTACCTCGCCATGGAGGTGGAGGCGCAGGTATGAGGCTTGTGAATGGTTGAGTCCTCCCTGGCTCTGCTGCCCGTGTCCTCTTACCTTGTCCTGATTCTTGTCCCGTCTCAGGGGGAGACGATAAACAGCATCGAGAAGAATATTTTACATTCTACGGATTATGTGGAAAAAGCCAAGAAACAGCTGGACCAGGCGGTGGACAACAGACAGAAGGCGCGGAAGGTGAGACCCGGAGATGACCTGTGCCCGTATGCCCTGTGCCCGTATGCCCTGTGCGTTTTACACAGCCATCTCTTCTCTCTGCAGAAGAAAGTCTACATCGCCATCTGCTTGGCCATTTTCATCATTGTCGTTGTCCTCATCATCACGGTGTCCCTGACGACCTGAGAGGAGCAGACGAGGACCCCTGTTCCCCCCACCCCATCTATACCTGTATCACGCAGCGATGCCGTCCTGCTCCCCGCGGGGGACAGCTCCGCATGGCTCCTGAGTACAGGCCCGGTGGTCTCTGCTGGGGCTCGGGGAGGGTAACTGACTTCCCATGGTAACCGACCACCGACATTGTGTGCGATTTCCGAGTGTGCCTTATACTTTACCATTATAGATGTCAGTCTGCGTGTGCGAGCGTCGCTGCCTCCATCACTGTACATAGCCCGGCCCTGGCGAGTGCTCTCAGGTCCACACATTGCCCCCTGCTGGTGCCAGGGCGGCCATGACATTGTGCGGGGGATGAGGTGTCGCTCAGTCGCTGTCTCTTGTTCTTTTTAATTCTTGGCGTAATTTATGTAACGAGCGGCTTCACTTTTATACGGTTTTTTACAGGTTAAATCCACGTAACGGTCAGTCACGGTCCGGTCACTGCCGCAGCTCCAGACACCATTTTGCTGGTAGCTGCCTGGGATCCGTCAGCACCGTCCACACCCCGAGACGCCAGGACGCACGGCCCCCTGGGAACTGTAGTGTCCTACGTCCCATTACTGGATTAAACACTACATCTCACACTGCGGCAGAATTGTGAATGCAGCTCTGGCTGTGTCCGGACCAGTCACCAGGGAGGAGCTTGCACTTTGATCTTGTAATGACCCCCGATGTCAGCCATGCCGGCGAGGTGAGGGTGCTGCGTGCTCATGGACTGTCCCGGCTCCTATAATGCTGGAGGTTTCTCATGTCCGTGGAGCTCACACTGACCGCACCATTCAGTGTTTCTCTTTTTTTTTTATAACGATCTTGTATTAAATAAACTATTAATATGTAATATCCGCGTGTCTGCTGTGGTATTACCTGGCGGAACAATCAGTAAGTCTGTTCATCCAAGATGGCGTCCGGCACTAAGTGCTTGTGACGACAAAGTGAAACTTCACTCACCTGATACTGCTGAATGTCTTTCACTGGATGAGAATAATAAGTACCAAGGCTTGCTGTAGGTGGGAACCCGGGGACCACCCAAGAGTGGAATTACCCTAGACCACCAGGGCCTTGTACACGTGATTACATGAGGCACAGGGCGTGGTTCTCCTGCGTCTTATGTCCTGACTCGTATCTGAGCACAGACCGGTGCCACGTAACATGGAGAGAACCCCTGACCTGCTGCAGATCTGACCACCCGCCCTCAGGGGAAGGTCTCAAATCCTGCGCAGGATGCCAGGCGTGTACATGCTGCAGAGAGCCCAGGAGGAGACAGGCAGAGAGGAGACTGAGGTGACAGCAGCACAGTGACAGGCAGAGAGGAGGCTGAGGTGACAGCAGTACAGTGACAGGCAGAGAGGAGGCTGAGGTGACAGCAGCACAGTGACGGGCAGAGAGGAGACTGAGGTGACAGCAGCACAGTGACAGGCAGAGAGGAGACTGAGGTGACAGCAGCACAGTGACAGGCAGAGAGGAGGCTGAGGTGACAGCAGTACAGTGACAGGCAGAGAGGAGGCTGAGGTGACAGCAGTACAGTGACGGGCAGAGAGGAGACTGAGGTGACAGCAGCACAGTGACGGGCAGAGAGGAGGCTGAGGTGACAGCAGCACAGTGACGGGCAGAGAGGAGGCTGAGGTGACAGCAGCACAGTGACAGGCAGAGAGGAGACAGGTGACAGCAGCACAGTGACGGGCAGAGAGGAGACTGAGGTGACAGCAGCACAGTGACGGGCAGAGAGGAGACTGAGGTGACAGCAGCACAGTGACGGGCAGAGAGGAGACTGAGGTGACAGCAGCACAGTGACAGGCAGAGAGGAGGCTGAGGTGACAGCAGCACAGTGACGGGCAGAGAGGAGACTGAGGTGACAGCAGTACAGCGACTGGCAGAGAGGAGACTGAGGTGACAGCAGTACAGTGACAGGCAGAGAGGATACTGAGGTGACAGCAGTACAGTGACGGGCAGAGAGGAGACTGAGGTGAAAGCAGCACAGTGACAGGCAGAGAGGAGGCTGAGGTGACAGCAGCACAGTGACAGGCAGAGAGGAGACTGAGGTGACAGCAGCACAGTGACAGGCAGAGAGGAGACTGAGGTGACAGCAGCACAGTGACGGGCAGAGAGGAGACTGAGGTGACAGCAGCACAGTGACAGGCAGAGAGGAGGCTGAGGTGACAGCAGCACAGTGACAGGCAGAGAGGAGACTGAGGTGACAGCAGCACAGTGACAGTTAAGTAAATAGGGCAGCACACTGCAGCGCTAAAACATGTAAACTTGAAAACACGAAATTTGAACTGCATTACTGCACTAGAAATATGAAAAATGAGAGCTTTTAGCGCATAAAAATGGCCAATTTTATGTGTACCTGGTAGCCACTTTACGGCATCTCTCTTATACCAGGTCCTACGCTTGCCTTACCTCGCTGAGAATAAACGTCTCCATCTGAATGGGTACATGTGAAAACCTCTTCCTAGACTAAAATTCTCTCTCTCTGTGGAGGGGTATTGGACCTGTTGTAATTAAAACACCTGAAGCTAGGAGGCGGGGAGTGCACGATCAGAAGGCTAGAGAACCTGGTATAAGAGAGATGCCGTAACGGGGCTACCAGGTACGCATAAAATTGGCCATTTTTATGCGCTAAAAGCTCTCATTTTTCATATTTCTAGTGCAGTAATGCAGTTCAAATTTCGTGTTTTCAAGTTTACATGTTTTACATGTTTATATAGTTAAGTATATAAGGGAGGAGACTGAGGTGACAGCACAGTGACAGGCAGGGAGGAGACAGGTGACAGCAGCGCAGTGACAGGCAGGAGACTGAGGTGACAGCAGCACAGTGACAGGCAGAGAGGAGGCTGAGGTGACAGCAGCACAGTGACAGGCAGAGAGGAGGCTGAGGTGACAGCAATACAGTGACAGGCAGAGAGGAGACTGAGGTGACAGCAGCACAGTGACAGGCAGAGAGGAGACTGAGGTGACAGCAGCACAGTGACGGGCAGAGAGGAGACTGAGGTGACAGCAGTACAGTGACAGGCAGAGAGGAGTGACAGCAGTACAGTGACGGGCAGAGAGGAGACTGAGGTGACAGCAGTACAGTGACGGGCAGAGAGAAGGCTGGGGTGACAGCAGGACAGTGACGGGCAGAGAGGAGACTGAGGTGACAGCAGTACAGTGACAGGCAGAGAGGAGACTGAGGACAGCAGCACAGTGACAGGCAGAGAGGAGACTGAAGAGACAGCAGCACAGCGACAGGCAGAGGAGACTGAGGTGACAGCAGCACAGTGACAGGCAGAGAGGAGACTGAGGTGACAGCAGTACAGTGACAGGCAGAGAGGAGACTGAGGTGACAGCAGTACAGTGACAGGCAGAGAGGAGACTGAGGTGACAGCAGCACAGTGACAGGCAGAGAGGAGACAGGTGACAGCAGCACAGTGATAGGCAGAGAGGAGGCTGAGGTGACAGCAGTACAGTGACAGGCAGAGAGGAGTGACAGCAGTACAGTGACAGGCAGAGAGGAGACTGAGGTGACAGCAGCACAGTGACAGGCAGAGAGGAGACTGAGGTGACAGCAGTACAGTGACAGGCAGAGAGGAGACTGAGGTGACAGCAGCACAGTGACAGGCAGAGAGGAGACTGAGGTGACAGCAGTACAGTGACAGGCAGAGAGGAGACTGAGGTGACAGCAGCACAGTGACAGGCAGAGAGGAGACTGAGGTGACAGCAGTACAGTGACAGGCAGAGAGGAGACTGAGGTGACAGCAGCACAGTGACAGGCAGAGAGGAGACAGGTGACAGCAGCACAGTGATAGGCAGAGAGGAGGCTGAGGTGACAGCAGTACAGTGACAGGCAGAGAGGAGGCTGAGGTGACAGCAGCACAGTGACAGGCAGAGAGGAGACTGAGGTGACAGCAGCACAGTGACAGGCAGAGAGGAGACTGAGGTGACAGCAGCACAGTGACGGGCAGAGAGGAGACTGAGGTGACAGCAGCACAGTGACAGGCAGAGAGGAGGCTGAGGTGACAGCAGCACAGTGACAGGCAGAGAGGAGACTGAGGTGACAGCAGCACAGTGACAGGCAGAGAGGAGGCTGAGGTGACAGCAGCACAGTGACAGGCAGAGAGGAGACTGAGGTGACAGCAGCACAGTGACGGGCAGAGAGGAGACTGAGGTGACAGCAGCACAGTGACAGGCAGAGAGGAGACTGAGGTGACAGCAGTACAGTGACAGGCAGAGAGGAGACTGAGGTGACAGCAGTACAGTGACAGGCAGAGAGGAGGCTGAGGTGACAGCAGCACAGTGACAGGCAGAGAGGAGGCTGAGGTGACAGCAGTACAGTGACAGGCAGAGAGGAGGCTGAGGTGACAGCAGCACAGTGACAGGCAGAGAGGAGGCTGAGGTGACAGCAGCACAGTGACAGGCAGAGAGGAGGCTGAGGTGACAGCAGCACAGTGACAGGCAGAGAGGAGGCTGAGGTGACAGCAGCACAGTGACAGGCAGAGAGGAGGCTGAGGTGACAGCAGTACAGTGACGGGCAGAGGAGGCTGAGGTGACAGCAGTACAGTGACAGGCAGAGAGGAGGCTGAGGTGACAGGCAGAGAGGAGACTGAGGTGACAGCAGCACAGTGACAGGAGGAGAGGAGACTGAGGTGACAGCAGTACAGTGACAGGCAGGGAGGAGGCTGAGGTGACAGGCAGAGAGGAGACTGAGGTGACAGCAGCACAGTGACAGGCAGAGAGGAGGCTGAGGTGACAGGCAGAGAGGAGACTGAGGTGACAGCAGCACAGTGACCGGCAGAGAGGAGGCTGAGGTGACAGCAGCACAGTGACAGGCAGAGAGGAGACTGAGGTGACAGCAGCACAGTGACAGGCAGAGAGGAGGCTGAGGTGACAGCAGTACAGTGACAGGCAGAGAGGAGGCTGAGGTGACAGCAGCACAGTGACGGGCAGAGAGGAGACTGAGGTGACAGCAGCACAGTGACAGGCAGAGAAGAGGCTGAGGTGACAGCAGCACAGTGACAGGCAGAGAGGAGGCTGAGGTGACAGCAGCACAGTGACAGGCAGAGAGGAGGCTGAGGTGACAGCAGCACAGTGACAGGCAGAGAGGAGGCTGAGGTGACAGCAGTACAGTGACAGGCAGAGAGGAGGCTGAGGTGACAGCAGTACAGTGACAGGCAGAGAGGAGGCTGAGGTGACAGCAGCACAGTGACAGGCAGAGAGGAGGCTGAGGTGACAGCAGCACAGTGACAGGCAGAGAGGAGACTGAGGTGACAGCAGCACAGTGACGGGCAGAGAAGAGGCTGAGGTGACAGCAGCACAGTGACAGGC
Source organism: Ranitomeya imitator (assembly GCF_032444005.1). Classification (NCBI taxonomy): domain Eukaryota; kingdom Metazoa; phylum Chordata; class Amphibia; order Anura; family Dendrobatidae; genus Ranitomeya; species Ranitomeya imitator. Next base: position 219,432,958 of record NC_091288.1, on the reverse strand, counting down.
AGAGAGGAGGCTGAGGTGACAGCAGTACAGTGACAGGCAGAGAGGAGGCTGAGGTGACAGCAGTACAGTGACAGGCAGAGAGGAGGCTGAGGTGACAGCAGCACAGTGACAGGCAGAGAGGAGGCTGAGGTGACAGCAGTACAGTGACAGGCAGAGAAGAGGCTGAGGTGACAGCAGTACAGTGACAGGCAGAGAGGAGGCTGAGGTGACAGCAGTACAGTGACAGGCAGAGAGGAGGCTGAGGTGACAGCAGCACAGTGACAGGCAGAGAGGAGGCTGAGGTGACAGCAGCACAGTGACAGGCAGAGAGGAGGCTGAGGTGACAGCAGCACAGTGACAGGCAGAGAGGAGGCTGAGGTGACAGCAGCACAGTGACAGGCAGAGAGGAGGCTGAGGTGACAGCAGCACAGTGACAGGCAGAGAGGAGGCTGAGGTGACAGCAGTACAGTGACAGGCAGAGAGGAGGCTGAGGTGACAGCAGTACAGTGACGGGCAGTGAGACGTGGCACTCCGCTGATCACCAATTACAGGAGAAATCCGCCTACATTGTGGAGTGACGTCTGCTTTCCTGGTACTGATCGCCACAGGTCTTCCACTCCAGTCACATCCAAAGCTGCAATCAGCTCGGCCTCTCCCATAATGCACCACAGCAGGTAACAAGCAATAGAGAGTTAAAAGGATCTACAGGCGGACGGATCAATTACTCAGAGATTTAAACAGCACATGACTACTGGATGGTGAATCCAATCCATTGCTCTCTGTTATCAGCCATTTCAGGCCGTGGGCAGGCTTTACGTCTGATGCAGCTGCTCGAATATAAGGAGGTATCTTGAAGACTAGCAGGTCATTAATGGCCCCTTTAAACGGCCAACATCCGTTTGTATGTGCGCGGAATGCTTAAAGGGTAATTCCACATCTCCATAGAGGAGTATTGTCAGGAAGAGTCTGGAAACACAAGCAACTTTGCAATTTACCACTTATTAAAATTTGAAACCGTTCCTGAGATATGAACAGATTTATTTTCCTTACGGCTCGTTGCCTAGGAGACCGACCACTGCTGCTCAGTTTTTCAATTGACATCTCTCGTGTTGGAGCCATGATTCATGTCGGTCCACTGGGTGCAGCAGATCTCCAAGGTGCGATCACTCCTAGATGCAGACTAACGAGCAGATCTAATTTGATGCAGGTGTTAGTTTTGGGTATGAAAATTTACAGGGTGATTCCATAATTTTTGCCAGGGGTTGTAAATGGCAGAATGTGCACACTGCTGTCCTTTATTGAGCTTGTAAGCGCTGTTTTGAAGCTGGCCGCGATCGCTGCAGCATGCTGTTACCTCCTAGTCCCAACCAGCTTCAGTGCAGTACTTAATAACTTGACAGCAGCGGTGGTCGGTCTCCTAGGCAATGAAACGCATACAAAAAAAGAAAAATGTTAATATCTTGAGAACGGTTTCATATTTTAACAAGCAGTAAACTGCAAAAGGGATCGTTTCTACAAGTGATATCCGAAAATAATCATTTATGAAGGTGGAAATAACCCCTTTAAATACAATCACTCTGCGTGCACTGGATATCATGGGTGGAAAAGCCATGTGATAACAAAAATATTCGCCAGGAGGCGTCATCCAGCTTCTCCAGGCCATGGAATGATAAATCAGCCTTGTCATTGGGTGGTCAGGAGCTGAAATGGCAGCCATATTGTTGAGCCTAAGCCAGAACATTGGTGCGAGCCGTCGCTGTGGTTACGACGCCCTGCCTTGATGACGCCCTCCTGCCCCGAGGACGTCGCCCTGCCCCGAGGACACCCTCCTGCCCCGAGGACGTCGCCCTGCCCCGAGGACGCCCTCCTGCCCCAATGACGTCGCCCTGCTCTGAGGACGCCCTCCTGATCCAAGGACGCCACCATGCCCAGAGGACGTCGCCCTGCACAGAGGACGCCCTTCTGCCACAAGGACGTCACCCTGCCCAGAGGACATCGCCCTCCTTCCCCAAGGACACCACCGTGCCCAGAGGACGCCTTTCTGCCACAAGGATGTCACCCTGCCCAGAGGACATCGCCCTCCTTCCCCAAGGACGCCACCGTGCCCAGAGGACATCGCCCTCCTTCCCCAAGGACGCCACCGTGCCCAGAGGACATCGCCCTCCTTCCCCAAGGACGCCACCATGCCCAGAGGACGCCCTTCTGCCACAAGGATGTCACCCTGCCCAGAGGACATCGCCCTCCTTCCCCAAGGACGCCACCGTGCCCAGAGGACATCGCCCTCCTTCCCCAAGGACGCCACCGTGCCCAGAGGACATCGCCCTCCTTCCCCAAGGACGCCACCGTGCCCAGAGGACGCCCTTCTGCCACAAGGATGTCACCCTGTCCAGAGGACGCCCTCCTGCCCCAAGGACGCCACCGTGCCCAGAGGACGCCCTCCTGCCCCAAGGACGCCACCGTGCCCAGAGGATGTCGCCCTGCCCCGAGGACGCCCTCCTGCCCCAATGACGTCGCCCTGCTCCGAGGACGCCCTCCTGATCCAAGGACGCCACCATGCCCAGAGGACGTCGCCCTGCCCAGAGGACGCCCTTCTGCCACAAGGATGTCACCCTGCCCAGAGGACATCGCCCTCCTTCCCCAAGGACGCCACCGTGCCCAGAGGACGTCGCCCCTGCTACGAGGATGCCCTCCTGCCCTGAGGACGTTGACCTGCTACGAGGACGCCCCCCTGCCCCAAGGACGCCCCCCTGCCCCAAGGAAGGACTGTGTGAGGGGCAGACACAACCACTGCATCCCGCAGGAGGAGTTCCCAGCTTACAGGCACCAGTCTTTATACAAACATGGCCGCCTCAGCGGGATAATTGAAGGCAAAAGCTTTAATTTTTGCAGGGAAAAAATACTGAATTTCATACTCCGGTCACATGATCTCGGCTTATTACAGGATATACGTGTGTGCAAATCTCCGCTGTCCCCGTCAGTCTGGGACCCGGGGCCCGTCCTGTACACCCCGTGGGCGGCAGATACCCATTACACAATGGCTGTCGTCCCTCAGACTGGGTAATGGCGGCAATTATTAATTTCACGCTGCTTGGTTTTCCCATGATTGTTTGTGTAATGGGGGCGAGTTTGATGTTCTGCCCCGACAAGATGGCCGCCTGCGCGCAGGAGACGTAGGGTCTGTGTAGTCCTGTACAGTTCTTTGTACCAGAGCACGTTCAGCTCGACGTGGGCGACTGTTCTATCACCTCCATGTTTCCTTCAGTCACTTTCTCTAAGAAGGAGACCAGAGGATCATAGAGCGGCGGAGGTTCTACATAGGCTGGATGGAGGGTCAAAGTGGTGATCTCCTCTTCCTCCTCCTCCTCTTTGCCCTTCACCTCCTTGTCATGTGTCTTCTGGTGCTTACGAAGGTCGGAGGGGATGTGGAAGCCCTTGCCGCACTGTTGGCACACGTGGGGGCGCACGTCGCTGTGAATGCGTTGGTGCTTCTTCAGTCCGGCCTTGTCCACAAAGCCCTTGTCACACTGGTCACAGCGGAAGGGCCTGAGCTCTGGATGGTTTCTCTGATGGGTCTTCAGGTCCATCACGCTCAGGAAGGTCACTGCGCACGTATCGCAGGTGATGGACTCTTCCTTCTTCTTGTTGGCCTCCGCTTCGGGCTTCAGGTGGGTCCGTTCGTGCTTCCGTAGACTTGACGAGACGATGAACGTCTTGCTGCACTCCTCGCACTTGTAGGGTCTCTCTCCGCTGTGGGAACGTTGGTGTTTGCTGAGCCCAGAACGCTCGGCGAAACCTTTACCACATTCCATGCACTGGAAGGGCCGCTCCGTACTGTGCGAAAGCCGGTGCCGCTTCAGGTCCCAAGACGCCACAAAGCTCTTGTCACAGTCCGGGCATTTGAAGGGCCTCTCACCCGTGTGGATTCTCTGGTGCATGGCCAAATCAGCCGGCTGCCGGAATGGTTTGCCACACTTGTCGCATCGGTACGGCTTCACGCCCTGGTGAGCCCGTTGGTGCCGCCGGAAACTAGATGGGTCGGAGAACATGCGGCCGCACTGAGGGCACAGGTAAGGCTTCTCCCCGGAGTGTGTGCGTTGGTGGCTCTGGTAGGAGGACAGTTGGGTAAAGTCTTTGTTACATATAGGGCACTTGTAAGGTTTCTCGGCAGCATGAATGCGCTGATGACACGTTAGGGAAGACGCGCGGGAGAACGCCTTACCGCAATCCGAACACAGGAAAGGCTTCTCCCCCGTGTGGCTCCGCTCATGGTTCTTTAGGTCCTTCAGCTCGCTATAGGACTTCTGGCACAGTTTGCACTGATAAGGTCGCAGCCCGGCATGACTCCGCCGGTGCTTCCGAAAAACAGACGGGTCCGCAAACCCCTTCCCACAATCGGGGCATGAGAACGGGCGCTCCCCAGTGTGCAGCCGCTCATGGATGCGCAACTTTGACGGCGTGGCGTAAGCTTTTCCACACTGGCTGCACTGGAAAGGGAGCTGGCCGTTGTGTGTGGCCATGTGTACCCGCAGGCATATCGGCTGCATGAAGGAGCGCCCGCACTCTTTACATACGAACGGCTTCTCCCCTGTGTGGCTTCGCCCATGGCTCTTAAGCAGGGAGGCGGTTTTGTAGGATTTGTTGCAGTGGACGCACTGGTGGCGCAGCTCGCTTTTTGGCCCTGGAGTCTTGGGTGTCGGAGGCTGGGAGTCATCAGCTGAGCGGTGCACCCGGCAGTGGCGCTTGGCACGGGGCTGGTTTGGGAAGGTTTTGCGGCAGGCCAAACAGCGAAAGCGACGTCCACTCTGCACAAATCTGGGAGACTCCTCAGGATCCTGCTCGATCAACACCTCGATCTCTCCGACAGATTCCTGCTGCTCCGAAGACATGGTGGGGGCGGCCTGGAAAAGAAGCGGGGACCAGGATTAATTCAGTCAACCTCCATTTACTCCCATTACTGACTAGGCACAACAACGACTCTACAGATGTAAAGACAACAATCCCATCAGTACAGCTCCATGCAATCAACGCTGGTAATCTGGCATCCCCTGGATCTGCTGGTTGGTGGATATTCCAAACCACAGGTAGTCTTTCTGCACACAGACACATAATATGGAGGATCACGGCGGCATCCCAGAAACAAGACGATATAATGAACATTGACTTTCGGGGCCACCATGTGCCAGACTATCGGGGAGATACCCAGAACGGCTGCAGGTGGCCATGATTACACGGGATCATCAGGATTACGTCCAGTTCTAATCACAATTATTCACCTCTTTCACCTCTTTAGTACTTAGTAGAGCCGCCTATGACCAGATTCCCCTCTGGCTGTTATAACCTGCTGCAGACTCCAGCTCCTGGCAGTGATCCTGAGAAAGCCGAGCCCAGTTCTCATGGGCAGCGGCCACCAGATCACTAATATTCTTCGGCTGTCAAGACAATGGTCCAAAAAGTAAGAGAAAAAAAAATAGCGCTCACAACCTTTACAAACAAAGAGAACAAGCGATCCCTGCGGTGAAGCGTGGCGGGGGGGATCGGCGATCCCTGCGGTGAAGCGTGGCGGGGGGGATCGGTGATTCCTACGGTGAAGCGTGGCTGGGGGGGATCGGCGATTCCTGCGGTGAAGAGTGGCAGGGGGATCGGTGATTCCTGCGGTGAAGCGTGGCTGGGGGGATCGGCGATTCCTGCGGTGAAGAGTGGCAGGGGGATCGGTGATTCCTGCGGTGAAGCGTGGTTGGGGGGGATCGGCGATTCCTGCGGTGAGGTGTGGCTGGGGGGGGATCGGTGATCCCTGCGGTGAAGCGTGGCGGGGGGGATCGCCGGTCCCTGCGGTGAAGCGTGGCTGGGGGGGGGATCGGTGATTCCTGCGGTGAAGCGTGGCTGGGGGGATCGGTGATCCCTGCGGTGAAGCGTGGCGGGGGGGATCGGCGGTCCCTGCGGTGAAGTGTGGCGGGGGGATCGGCGATCCCTGCGGTGAAGCGTGGCTGGGGGGATCGGCGATTCCTGCGGTGAAGCGTGGCTGGGGGGGGGATCGGTGATCCCTGCGGTGAAGCGTGGCGGGGGGGGATCGCCGGTCCCTGCGGTGAAGCGTGGCTGGGGGGGGGATCGGTGATTCCTGCGGTGAAGCGTGGCTGGGGGGATCGGTGATCCCTGCGGTGAAGCGTGGCGGGGGGGATCGGCGGTCCCTGCGGTGAAGTGTGGCGGGGGGATCGGCGATCCCTGCGGTGAAGCGTGGCTGGGGGGATCGGCGATTCCTGCGGTGAAGAGTGGCAGGGGGATCGGTGATTCCTGCGGTGAAGCGTGGCTGGGGGGGATCAGCGATTCCTGCGGTGAGGTGTGGCTGGGGGGGGGGGATCAGTGATCCCTGCGGTGAAGCGTGGCTGGGGGGATCGGCGGTCCCTGCGGTGAAGCGTGGCTGGGGGGAATCGGTGATTCCTGCGGTGAAGCGTGGCTGGGGGGATCGGTGATCCCTGCGGTGAAGCGTGGCGGGGGGGATCGGCGGTCCCTGCGGTGAAGTGTGGCGGGGGGATCGGCGATCCCTGCGGTGAAGCGTGGCTGGGGGGATCGGCGATTCCTGCGGTGAAGAGTGGCAGGGGGATCGGTGATTCCTGCGGTGAAGCGTGGCTGGGGGGGATCGGCGATTCCTGCGGTGAGGTGTGGCTGGGGGGGGGGGGATCAGTGATCCCTGCGGTGAAGCGTGGCTGGGGGGATCGGCGGTCCCTGCGGTGAAGCGTGGCTGGGGGGGATCAGTGATCCCTGCGGTGAAGCGTGGCTGGGGGGATCGGCGGTCCCTGCGGTGAAGCGTGGCTGGGGGGGATCGGTGATTCCTGCGGTGAAGCGTGGCTGGGGGGATCGGTGATCCCTGCGGTGAAGCGTGGCGGGGGGGGGGGATCTGCAATCCGTGCAGCAGGTGGAGGGCAGGATGATTGCAATCAGACAATCCTAGTAGAAACCCTCTTGTCTTCTGTGAGGAGCTGAAGTTCCGGCCTCCTTGGACCTTTCAGGAGCACAATGACCCCAGAACCTCACAGTCCACCACAGTTTGGTTTCAGGAGACGTCCTGGAAGATTCTGGAGCTGCAGTCACCGGACTTGAATCCCATAGAAAATCTTTGGTGGGATGTGAAGAAGGCGGCAGCAAACCCAAGAATATCAGTGACCCGGAGGCCATTAGTAAGGACTGGGATGCATCAGGTCTGCAGCAGGTCACAACAGCCGGAGGGGCGAGTACCGGAGGCCGCAGCAGTCGCTAGAAGAAGCGTCTGGTGCAGAATTTGGAGGAACCTCGTTCTAATCGGTCAGATATTTACATTGCAACAAAGGAAACAAAAAGAAAAAGAGCAAAAAAGTTTGTAAGTTTTTGTAATAAACAGAAATGACCGTGAAGGCGGCAGGAATAATCGGGATCGTGTCTGTGCTACAACGTGCCGGACTATCAGGATGGTAACGACTAATAGGACCTGCCGGACTAATGGAAGTTCACATGTGCACACAGGACGGTGCAGGAGACTAGGAAAAATCTAATATCACAAGATACTGACGATGGAGGAGACGGGCAGTCACCAGACACTGACGATGGAGGAGACGGGCGGTCACCAGACACTGATGATGGAGGAGACGGGCGGTCACCAGCTACTGACGATGGAGGAGACGGGCGGTCACCAGATACTGACGATGGAGGTGACGGGCGGTCACCAGATACTGACGATGGAGGTGACGGGCGGTCACCAGATACTGACGATGGAGGTGACGGGCGGTCACCAGATACTGATGATGGAGGAGACGGGCGGTCACCAGCTACTGACGATGGAGGAGACGGGCGGTCACCAGATACTGACGATGGAGGTGACGGGCGGTCACCAGATACTGACGATGGAGGTGACGGGCGGTCACCAGATACTGACGATGGAGGTGACGGGCGGTCACCAGATACTGACGATGGAGGTGACGGGCGGTCACCAGATACTGACGATGGAGGTGACGGGCGGTCACCAGCTACTGATGATGGAGGTGACGGGCAGTCACCAGATACTGATGATGGAGGAGACAGGCGGTCACCAGCTACTGATGATGGAGGTGACGGGCGGTCACCAGATACTGATGATGGAGGAGACGGGAGGTCACCAGATACTGATGATGGAGGTGACGGGCGGTCACCAGATACTGATGATGGAGGAGATGGGAGGTCACCAGATACTGATGATGGAGGTGACGGGCGGTCACCAGATACTGATGATGGAGGAGACGGGCGGTCACCAGATACTGATGATGGAGGAGACGGGCGATCACCAGATACTGATGATGGAGGAGACGGGCGGTCACCAGATACTGATGATGGAGGAGACGGGCGGTCACCAGATACTGATGATGGGGGAGACGGGCGGTCACCAGATACTGATGATGGAGGAGACGGGAGGTCACCAGATACTGATGATGGAGGGGACGGGCGGTCACCAGGTACTGATGATGGAGGAGACGGGCGGTCACCTGATACTGATGATGGAGGAGACGGGCGGTCACCAGATACTGATGATGGAGGAGACGGGCGGTCACCAGATACTGATGATGGAGGAGACGGGAGGTCACCAGATACTGATGATGGAGGTGACGGGCGGTCACCAGATACTGATGATGGAGGAGACGGGCGGTCACCAGATACTGATGATGGAGGAGACGGGAGGTCACCAGATACTGATGATGGAGGAGACGGGAGGTCACCAGATACTGATGATGGAGGGGACGGGCGGTCACCAGGTACTGATGATGGAGGTGACGGGCGGTCACCAGATACTGATGATGGAGGAGACGGGCGGTCACCAGATACTGATGATGGAGGAGACGGGCGCTCACTAGATACTGATGATGGAGGAGACGGACGATCACCAGATACTGATGATGGAGGTGACGGGCGGTCACCAGATACTGATGATGGAGGTGACGGGCGGTCACCAGATACTGATGATGGGGGTGACGGGCAGTCACCAGATACTGATGATGGAGGTGACGGGCAGTCACCAGATACTGATGATGGAGGTGACGGGAGGTCACCAGATACTGATGATGGAGGAGACGGGCGATCACCAGATACTGATGATGGAGGTGACGGGCGGTCACCAGATACTGATGATGGAGGTGACGGGCGGTCACCAGATACTGATGATGGAGGTGACGGGCGGTCACCAGATACTGATGATGGAGGGGACGGGCGGTCACCAGATACTGATGATGGAGGTGACGGGCGGTTACCAGATACTGATGATGGAGGTGACGGGCGCTCACTAGATACTGATGATGGAGGAGACGGGCGGTCACCAGATACTGATGATGGAGGGGACGGGCGGTTACCAGATACTGATGATGGAGGTGACGGGCGGTCACCAGATACTGATGATGGAGGTGACGGGCGGTCACCAGATACTAATGATGGAGGAGACGGGCGGTCACCAGATACTGATGATGGAGGTGACGGGCGATCACCAGATACTGATGATGGAGGTGACGGGCGGTCACCAGATACTGATGATGGAGGAGACGGGCGGTCACCAGATACTAATGATGGAGGAGACGGGCGGTCACCAGATACTGATGATGGAGAAGACGGGCGGTCACCAGATACTGATGATGGAGGTGACGGGCGCTCACTAGATACTGATGATGGAGGAGACGGACGATCACCAGATACTGATGATGGAGGTGACGGGCGGTCACCAGATACTGATGATGGAGGTGACGGGCGGTCACCAGATACTGATGATGGGGGGGGGTCCCCAGATACTGATGATGGGGGGGGTCCCCAGATACTGATGATGGGGGGGGGTCCCCAGATACTGATGATGGGGGGGGGGTCCCCAGATACTGATGATGGGGGAGGGGGGGTCACCAGACACTGATGATGGGGGGGGGTCCCCAGATACTGATGATGGGGGGGGGTCCCCAGACACTGATGATGGGGGGGGGGGGGGGTCACCAGATACTGATGATGGGGGGGGGGTCCCCAGATACTGATGATGGGGGGGGGTCACCAGACACTGATGATGGGGGGGGTCACAGCATCACCTCTCCCTGCCTCAGACTTCTGCACAGTCCTGCACTCAGTAACAGCCCGGCTGTGTATATACGGACCGCACACCGCCCGGGCTCCGCATACGGACACATCCCGTCCGCACGGCACTCACCTGGGGCTTCTGGGGCCGTTACACCCTCCGCTCCCCACACTCAGCCTCAGAGCTCAAGCAGCAGACAAAGCTGAACATGGCCGGACCTAGGACCCTGGGGGTTGAGGAGGAGCCGACGCCGGAAGTTCTCAGTGCTTCACTATTAGCTTCCCTCCAGTGTATGAGACATAACGTGAGACTGAAAAAACAAATAGCGCTAGATATAAGAAGCCGGCACCGAGCGACCACCCGGCCCCACAGCCCAGCAGCCGCGCACTGCACCCTACAGAAAGCTGTTACCAGCTGCACGGAACTCCTCCTGTCATTTTGTGTTTCCATCGGGAAGACTTCAAGCGTGCGCACAGGGAAGCTCTCGCCTCTTCACTGATTGGTCGGTTCTAACTTATCTCAAGCTGCAGCCAATCAACTTTCGAGGTGCTCCATTCCTATTGGCTGCCGCGCCACCATTTTTAAACCTGGAATCCTCTCCTCCGCCATACTATATCCGGGCACCGGAATGATTAGGAACTCCTGGAAGTAGGTAAAAAATGCGAGAAGGGAGACATTATGCGGTGCACACTTCCTGTTTCCTAGCAACAAAAGGAAGTGTTTGCTGTGCAGAGAGATGATATAAGAGATGTGGAGCTGATCGCTCGGGCCGGGCCCCTCACCCGCCGGCTCCGGGGGCATCACCGAGGGGACAAAGGAGGGCGGCGGAGCCTGGAGCTGACACTGCTGCACCCGGACCCATGGTGAGTGCGCCCTCCATTGTCCCCAGTACACCTGGGCTGCTGTGTGCTGACGTCATGGCATGACGTCATAGCAACGGACTGGAGGCCTAACTTAACAGATAGCTCAGATATAATCCCCCTCTGCCCCCGATACGATCCCCCCCCCCTCTGCCCCCGATATGATCCCCCCCCTCTGCCCCCGATATGATCCCCCACCTCTGCCCCCGATATGATCCCCCCCCCTCTGCCCCCGATATGATCCCCCACCTCTGCCCCCGATATGATCCCCCCTGTGCCCCCGATATGATCCCCCCCCTCTACCCCCGATATGATCCCCCCCCTCTGCCCCCGATATGATCCCCCCCTCTGCCCCCGATATGATCCCCCGATACGATCCCCCCCTCTGCCCCCGATATGATCCCCCACCTCTGCCCCCGATACGATCCCCCACTCTGCCCCCGATATGATCCCCCACCTCTGCCCCGGATATGATCCCCCCTGTGCCCCCGATATGATCCCCCCTGTGCCCCCGATATGATCCCCCACCTCTACCCCGATATGATCCCCCACCTCTACCCCCGATATGATCCCCCGATACGATCCCCCCCTGTGCCCCCGATATGATCCCCCCCCTGTGCCCCCGATATGATCCCCCCCCCCCCTGTGCCCCCGATATGATCCCCCACCTCTGCCCCCGATATGATCCCCCTCCTCTGCCCCCGATATGATCCCCCACCTGTGCCCCCCCCTGTGCCCCGATACGATCCCCCACTCTGCCCCCGATATGATGCCCCTGATATGATCCCCCCTCTGCCCCTGATATGATCCCCCCCTCTGCCCCCGATATGATCCCCCCCTCTGCCCCCGATATGATCCCCCCCCTCTGCCCCCGATATGATCCCCCCTCTGCCCCTGATATGATCCCCCCCTCTGCCCCTGATATGATCCCCCCCCTCTGCCCCCGATATGATCCCCCCCTCTGCCCCCGATATGATCCCCCCCTCTGCCCCCGATATGATCCCCCCCTCTGCCCCCGATATGATCCCCCCCCTCTGCCCCTGATATGATCCCCCCTCTGCCCCTGATATGATCCCCCCCTCTGCCCCCGATATGATCCCCCCCCTCTGCCCCGATACGATCCCCCCCTTCTGCCCCCGATACGATCCCCCTCCTCTGCCCCCGATACGATCCCCCTCCTCTGCCCCCGATACGATCCCCCTCCTCTGCCCCCGATACGATCCCCCTCCTCTGCCCCCGATACGATCCCCCTCCTCTGCCCCCGATACGATCCCCCTCCTCTGCCCCCGATACGATCCCCCTCCTCTGCCCCCGATACGATCCCCCTCCTCTGCCCCCGATACGATCCCCCTCCTCTGCCCCCGATACGATCCCCCTCCTCTGCCCCCGATACGATCCCCCTCCTCTGCCCCCGATACGATCCCCCTCCTCTGCCCCCGATACGATCCCCCTCCTCTGCCCCCGATACGATCCCCCTCCTCTGCCCCCGATACGATCCCCCTCCTCTGCCCCCGATACGATCCCCCTCCTCTGCCCCCGATACGATCCCCCTCCTCTGCCCCCGATACGATCCCCCTCCTCTGCCCCCGATACGATCCCCCTCCTCTGCCCCCGATACGATCCCCCTCCTCTGCCCCCGATACGATCCCCCTCCTCTGCCCCCGATACGATCCCCCTCCTCTGCCCCCGATACGATCCCCCTCCTCTGCCCCCGATACGATCCCCCTCCTCTGCCCCCGATACGATCCCCCCCCTCTGCCCCCGCATGATATGATCCCCCCAGCCCCTCATATGATCCCTGCCCCAGTACGATATGATCCCCCCCCTCTGCCCCAGTACAATCCGATGACCCCCTGGCCCAATGTGACTCCCCACCCCAATGAGCGGCTCTGTACAGGATGCCGATGGCGGCTTTCTTTGTGCTTTGCACTCTCGTTCCTTTCAGCTTCTTCCAGGGTCATGATTGTTTTGTTTCCCGTCACCGTTTGAGCCTTGTTTTCTGCGGGACGAGTTGGTGTTTTGGACGGTACCATATAATGTCCTGAAAAAAATTCCAAGTGCCTTGAAATTATGGAAAAAACAAAAACACAATTGTCCTCCTTGCTTTTTGGGGATTTGTTTTTGACCTGGCAACAAGATTCTCCAGATTTTTTCTGTCTGTGTCTTTCTTCTTTGTTCCGTTGATGCAGTGTGACGAGCTGACTTGTATCGATACCACCCCGGGGTCAATACATTTTTCTCACTTGTATAATTTTTCTTTTTTGGGGAAGGGAAGTCCGATGACCAAAGAAAAAAAACACGTTTCTGCCAACTATCTTTTTAATATAGATTGGTTTCCTCCGGGGAGCTGTGATCGCTGGCCTGAACAGCAGCCGTGTGAAGATTTCCCCTGAACATAGGCCCTAGCCTGACTTCACCAGAGTTTTGGAGTATACTTGAAATGTAAGTGCGTGTGCGTGTGCGCGCTACCAGGCGCCCCCCCCTTGATCAGGAACTTATCCTCTTGCCTATGGATGGGAGCCAACTTATCTTTGTGCAGACAAATGTTTGCTCCACAATTTGAGCCTTTTGTAGTAGCCTGGTAAAAAGACGAAGGCGTACCCACTTCTGACAGCATCTTTGGGCGGGGGGGTTCTGTCCTGGGTGGTAAAGAGACTATCCGCATTGAATAGCCCCCTTGTTTGCTGCAGAATGATGCGCTGTCGCCGTCCTGCTTCCTACGAGGGGGAGGACCAGACACTAGTGAGCCGGCAGCGACCACATACCTGGATCTCCAGCTCCTCCCCGACGTCTGGAAGTCATCACTGACTTGTTTATTGAGGACTCGAAGAAAAGCAAAAAATCAAATCTCAGCTGTCTAGAAAATACTTGAGACATTGGCAGACCGAAGGCTTGAGTTCCTCATCATAATATACAGTACAGACCAAAAGTTTGGACACACCTTCTCATTTAAAGATTTTTCTGTGTTTTCGTGACTATGAAAAATTGTACATTCACACTGAAGGCATCAAAACTATGAATTAACACATGTGGAATTATATACTTAACAAAAAAGTGTGAAACAACTGAAAATATGTCTAAGTAGCCACCTTCTTGCTTTGACTGCTTTGCACACTCTTGGCATTCTCTTGATGAACTTCAAGAGGTAGTCACCGGGAATGGTCTTCCAACAATCTTGAAGGAGTTCTCAGAGATGCTTAGCACTTGTCGGCCCTTTTGCCTTCACTCTCCGGTCCAGCTCACCCCAAACCATCTCGATTGGGTTCAGGTCTGGTGACTGTGGAGGCCAGGTCATCTGGTGTAGCACCCCATCACTCTCCTTCTTGGTCAAATAGCCCTTACACAGCCTGGAGGTGTTTGGGGGTCATTGTCCTGTTGAGAAATAAATGATGGTCCAACTAAACACAAACCGGATGGAATAGCATGCCGCTGCAAGATGCTGTGGTAGCCATGCTGGTTCAGTATGCCTTCAATTTTGAATAAATCCCCGACAGTGTCACCAGCAAAGCCCCCCACACCATCACACCTCCTCCTCCATGCTTCACGGTGGGAACCAGGCATGTAGAGTCCATCCGTTCACCTTTACTGCGTCGCACAAAGACACGGTGGTTGAAACCAAAGATCTGGACTCATCAGACCAAAGCACAGATTTCCACTGGTCTAATGTCCATTCCTTGTGTTCTTTAGACCAAACAAGTCTCTTCTGCTTGTTTCCTGTCCTTAGCAGTGGTTTCCTAGCAGCTATTTTACCATGAAGGCCTGCTGCACAAAGTCTCCTCTTAACAGTTGTTGTAGAGATGTGTCTGCTGCTAGAACTCTGTGTGGCATTGACCTGGTCTCTAATCTGAGCTGCTGTTAAACAGCGATTTCTGAGGCTGGTGACTCGGATAAACTTATCCTCAGAAGCAGAGGTGACTCTTGGTGTTCCTTTCCTGGGGCGATCCTCATGTGAGCCAGTTTCTTTGTAGCGCTTGATGGTTTTTGCCATTGCACTTGGGGACACTTTCAAAGTTTTCCCAATTTTTTGGACTGACTGACCTTCATTTCTTAAAGTAATTATGGCCACTTGTTTTTCTTTACTTAGCTGCTTTTTTTCTTGCCATAATACAAATTCTAACAGTCTATTTAGTAGGACTATCAGCTGTGTATCCACCAGACTTCTGCACAACACAACTGATGGTCCCAACCCCATTTATAAGGCAAGAAATCCCACTTATTAAACCTGACAGGGCACACCTGTGAAGTGAAGACCATTCCCGGTGACTACCTCTTGAAGCTCATCAAGAGAATGCCAAGAGTGTGAAAAGCAGTCATCAAAGCAAAAGGCATCTACTTTGAAGAACCTAGAATATAAGACATAATTTCAGTTGTTTCACACTTTTTTGTTAAGTCTATAATTCCACATGTGTTAATTCACAGTTTTGATGCCTTCAGTGTGAATGTACAATTTTCATAGTCATGAAAATACAGAAAAATCTTTAAATGAGAAGGTGTGTCCAAACTTTTGGTCTGTACTGTATGTTGGTGCCAGCGGATGCTCCTCGGAGAACCTTCTCGGTTGCTTATTATTTTGCGGTGCGGGATGGCGTTTCCTGGGTCTCCTTCACCTCCTGGTCTCCTGTTACGTAATATTCTACTTCTGCGGTGAAGTTCACGGCTGATCATGTCCGTCACCATCGTGCGCCGGAGGGCAGGATCCCCCCCACAGCCGGGAATGTGCGTTAAGAAGAGGCCGCTGAGTGATCGTCCTCGTGTACGTCAGTCCTGGCCTTACGCCGCTGACACTGTTTACTCTGCTCGTCTTCTGGCGCAGCATCGGGTTCACATCACTTCACTGGAAGAAGTTCATGTTTTGTTCTTGCATTCCCAGGAGGCCAAAGCAAACACCAGTAACTCCAGTTTACCGCAAAGTGGAAATATTCTCTTACTGGTAATCTGACAGATCCCTGGAGCTACAGGCAGTCATGGCAGTGTTTCTACATGTGGAAATTACCTTTTATTGGGGTGTGTTAACCACACAAACACACACACACGCTGGGAAAAAAAAAAAAAACTACCATTAGCAGTCATTTGTCTTAAGAAAAAAGAAAATCCTTGAAAAGAAAAATCACTTGAAAAGACGGGACAGTAGCAAATTCTGGAGTCACTGGTGACTTCCCGACTGCTGGAGCATCGTAGTCGGCACAGACATCAGAGTATAAATGTCGCCGGGCTCCATTTTTTATTTGTACCAGTCTACATTCCCTCTGTGCTGAAAAGACGTGATGAGCGAATATACTCATTACTCGAGATTTCCCTGCACGCTCGGGGGTCCTCTGAGTATTTTTTAGTGCTTGGAGATTTAGTTTTTCTTGCCGCAGCGGAATGATTTACATCTGATAGCCAGCATATTGTGTATATACTCGAGTATAAGCCGAGATTTTCAGCCCATTTTTGGGGGGCTGAAAGTCCCCCTCTCGGCTTATACTCGAGTCATACCCAGGGGTCGGGAGGGGGAGCGGGGCTGTGTAATAATACTCACCTGCTCCTGGCGCGGTCCCTGCACGTCCCTGGCGGCCCAGCGCCCCAGCTTATGGGGCCATTATTAACCTTTATGCAGGATTATATGGGGCATATTTTAATATGGAGAATCTTATGGGGCTCATCATGAATTATATGGGGCTCCTGATTCAATATGGATATTCAAAAACACTTAATGTACTGATGTCTCAATTAATTTTACTTTTATTGGTATCTATTTTTACTTTTGACACTTACCGGTAGCTGCTGCATTTCCCACCCTAGGCTTATACTTGAGTCATTAGGTTTTCCCAGTTTTTTGTGGCAAAATTAGGGGGGTCGGCTTATACTCGAGTATATACAGTAAGTACATGTGGGGATTCCCTAGCAACTGGGCAACCCCCACATGTACTTATGCTGGCTAACAGATGTAAATCATTTATCTGCGGCAATAAAAAATAAATTTCCGAGCACTAAAAAATACTCTGAGGACCCCCGAGCATGCTCGAGAAATCTCAAGTAATGAGTATATTCGCTCATCACTAGACGTGATATTAGACGTGATATTAGACATGCACAACTAAAGTTGGTCAAACCCGCAGATATTGGAGGGATCGGCTGACTGTCTAATGATGGGTCTGTGGAGAGAAGAGTAAGCAAGATGGATTTTCAACGACCGATCCAAGAAGTCTGATGGCGTCGGTTTCACAGAGGACACCGGAAAAACCTGTGGAAAAGTCAAGATGTGTGATCTGAAAGTAAAAATGTCTAAACACACACACACACACACACACACACACACACACACACACACACACACACACACACACACACACACACACACACACACACACACGACTCATCTTCCTGTCGGTGAATCTCCCACTGAGATCACAAGGACTCTCGATCTGTCTCGTTCAGCTGTGAAGAGCTGTTTACTTACTGA
The DNA here is from genome assembly GCF_032444005.1 of Ranitomeya imitator. Classification (NCBI taxonomy): domain Eukaryota; kingdom Metazoa; phylum Chordata; class Amphibia; order Anura; family Dendrobatidae; genus Ranitomeya; species Ranitomeya imitator. The sequence continues at coordinate 219,415,632 of NC_091288.1, read as the reverse complement.
TTCCTGGGAATTGGTTCTTGCTGAATGTGTTTGCACTGAGATTATGGGCGGCTTCATGGCTGAGTGCTACGTGTGCTCACCTGGGTCACAAGCAGTGAGAGCAGGAGGTATGGGGAGAGTGATGCTCATCAGACTGTGACACCTCTGCCCATTCCAGGAATACTGTGTGCCCTGAGCCAGATACGCTCAGTACACCTCCCCTCCTCGGAGCGACCATCCGATTACACATAGAATTACAGACCGGGTGCAGCTCACTTTAGAGGGGCTATGTGACTGCAAACCCCAAGTTATGAGAATGCAAAAATACTTGGGACAATCAGAATCTTGCTGCTGTCACCAGGATAGTGCCCAATGTTTGTTCCATGCTGCCCCTTGTTGGCTCCCTGCTGCCCCGTTCGTCTCTCTGCTGCCCCTTGTTAGCTCCCTGATGCCCCTTTTCACCTGTTTGCTGCCCCTTGTTGGCTCCATGCTGCCCCTGTTCTCCTCCCTGCCACCCCTAGTTGGCTCCATGCTGCATGTTCACATGTTTGCTGCCCTGTGTTGTCTCCCTGCTGCCCCTTGTTAGCTCCCTGCTACCCCTGTTTGCCTGCTTGCTGCCCCATGCTGGCTCCCTGCTGCCTGTTTGCTGCCCTGTTCTGGCTCCCTGCTGCCCCTGTTCGCCTGCTTGCTGCCTCTTGTTGGCTCCCTGTTGCCCCGTGTTGGCTCCCTGCTGCCCCTGTTCGCCTCCCTGCTGCCCCTGTTCGCCTCCCTGCTGCCCCTGTTCGCCTCCCTGCTGCCCCTGTTCGCCTCCCTGCTGCCCCTGTTCGCCTCCCTGCTGCCCCTGTTCGCCTCCCTGCTGCCCCGTGTTGGCTCCCTGCTGCCCCGTGTTGGCTCCCTGCTGCCCCTGTTCACCTGCTTGCCCCGTGTTGCCTCCCTGCTGCCCCGTGTTGCCTCCCTGCTGCCCCGTGTTGCCTCCCTGCTGCCCCGTGTTGCCTCCCTGCTGCCCCGTGTTGCCTCCCTGCTGCCCCTGTTCGCCTCCCTGCTGCCCCGTGTTGGCTCCCTGCTGCCCCTTGTTCACCTGCTTTCTGCCTCTTGTTGGCTCCCTGCTGCCCCTTGTTCGCCTGCTTGCTGCCCTGTTTTGGCTCCCTGCTGCCCCGTGTTGGCTCCCTGCTGCCCCGTGTTGGCTCCCTGCTGCCCCGTGTTGGCTCCCTGCTGCCCTGTGCTGGCTCCCTGCTGCCCTGTGCTGGCTCCCTGCTGCCCCTTGTTCGCCTGCTTGCTGCCCCGTGTTGGCTCCCTGCTGCCCCGTGTTGGCTCCCTGCTGCCCCGTGTTGGCTCCCTGCTGCCCCGTGTTGGCTCCCTGCTGCCCCGTGTTGGCTCCCTGCTGCCCCGTGTTGGCTCCCTGCTGCCCCGTGCTGGCTCCCTGCTGCCCCGTGCTGGCTCCCTGCTGCCCTGTGCTGGCTCCCTGCTGCCCCGTGCTGGCTCCCTGCTGCCCCGTGTTGCCTCCCTGCTGCCCCGTGTTGCCTCCCTGCTGCCCCGTGTTGGCTCCCTGCTGCCCCGTGCTGGCTCCCTGCTGCCCCCTGTGCTGGCTCCCTGCTGCCCCCTGTTCTCCTCCCTGCTGCCCCCTGTTCTCCTCCCTGCTGCCCCCTGTTCTCCTCCCTGCTGCCCCCTGTTCTCCTCCCTGCTGCCCCGTGTTGGCTCCCTGCTGCCCCTGTTCTCCTTCTTGCCCTGTGTTGCCTCCCTGCTGCCCCTGTTCTCCTTCTTGCCGCCTTCTTGTAGACTGTGCACCTGACTGTGCGCTCAGCAGGAATGCAGGTGGCTTTGCTAGGACTCCACATTGGGTGTGTTCCCTCCACGAAGTGATATGTTCCCACTAGCAGAAGATCTGTAATTCAGTGGCGTTTATAGATTGGGTGGGGTCCGGACTAATCCAGAGATCACAGAAAGCCTGTGCAGATGGGAAAGCACATGGCTGTATAGAGGAGCTGTGCCACCTCCTATAGAGCGCGCCCCTCCATATAGCCCGGTGTCCACCATGCTTCCTGAATTCTTTCCTTAAAAAGAAGCAGGACCACATAGAATATTCCCCCTGATGAGCAAACTGCCGTCATAATCTCAACGCACAGATGAATCCAGCAACGCTTTACCATCAGGATCTGAGCTCGCATGTAAAAGCAAGCAGTGCCGGATCGCCCCCTGAAGTCCTCTGCAGAATATATTTCTATAATCGGGTGATTGTAAGAATTCGCTGCCCGACCCTCTTAATTGGAGGAAAGGATCGGATGCGTTGATCCTCGGCACTGCTGCAATGGTTTTGTGGCCTCTGTACATATTTGACCATCATATTATCCAGGTTCTGACAACTCATAGCTGACCATATACATTAACTTATTTGCATCTTATAAAACTTCTTTGGGGTGTTTTTTTTTTTTTTTTTTTTTACTTGTAAGTAAAATCCATTCTTACAATGCTGCTTTATTTTGCAGCTTTTACCTTCTACATCTTCTATGTATGACAGTACATGACAATCTGCAGGGAGAGCCACAAGTGATTGTTGGGGGTCTCATTATGGCCTGTAATCTTTATCTCTCTTCTGAACCATCTTCTAGGCTGATTTTGTGATAGAAGTTCACGATATAACTTTCGTGTGGTCATGAATCAGCTTAAATGATGTTTCGGTGGAAGAGATTAAAAGTGAAACAGATCACAACAAACTCTCCGCACTCTCCTCCTGTAATCTATGTACTGTGATGTGTAGAGGATGTCGCTGATAAATGCTCCAGAATTATTAATAAAACCCTATTACAAAAAAAAAAAAGATTTTAAGCCAAGAATACTTGTATTCTGTTTTTAAGTCCCAAATGTAGCCTCTTACTGTGAACTTCCGTCCCCTTAGGTTTAATATCCAGATCATCTTTCTTGCAAAGATTCAGTATTATTCCCTATCTGTATGTGGTGGCCGGCGGCCACCTCACCAGGCAGATTGCGGACCCTCTTTTTACATAGACCTGAGCCCTAACAATGTGAGCAGCATCTATAAATGGAGATACTCCTTTTAAAGAGGAGCTGAATGTTATCCTTAAAAATTGTTGTTGACTGATGTGCCTTTACTTTTAATGCAATAAAGAATTTTTTTTTATTTTTTATTACTAAAGTGGAGAGATTTTATGTATTGTGTCGGGTTTGTGGCCAGTTCTAGCTAATCTCAATCTCTGGAGTACCCGAGCCGGTGATCTACGGTACACGCCAGATACCCTGCCTATAATTGGTTTATTTGTGATGAGCGGACTCTCCAGCTGTGAAATACCTATATGGTACCGGCACCGCTCCGGTGCAGATCTGCTCTGGATGACACCCATACACACAACATACGTAGTCTCCGGGGCGAACCCTGCGGACAAACTAGAGCAGACTTGATGATTGAATCGTTTTTTTTTTTTTTTCTGTTACGATCCAGGTTAAGTCACATTAACCACATCAACATTTTATTTTTCTTTACAGGATGAAGATTTTAAGAAGTTCATGGGACCAGACTCGGATCCAGCATGCAAGAGATGCGTCAACCCTGAGACGACGCCACATCTAAGAAATGATTTAAAGATGTAGCTAGATCCCCCTCCTGCTGATCGGAGGAGATCCCATGTTTGGCCAACCTCGTACGTTCCAGAATGAATATGGATGATGGAACCGATCAAGCCGACAGATCTCCAAATCAGAATCTGAACTGCGACCAGGGCCCCATGTCTTCCTCTGGTTTGACGGAGTTAGATAGTCACCATGGAAGCCACAGAGAAGATCGACCTTATAAGTGTAACCAGTGTGACAAGAGTTATCGTCATGCCGGCAGCTTGGTCAACCATAAGAAAACTCATCAAGTTGGTCTCTACACTTGTCTGATCTGTCAGAAAGAATATTCCAACCCCATGGGCTTGAAAAGTCATCTGCGCACCCACTCGGAGGAGAAACGTTTCAAGTGTGAACAGTGTGGAGAAGCTTTTCGGATGTCCCAGCAGTTGTACAATCATCGAAAATCCTTGCATGCTTATTATTCTACTCCCAATGCGGAAAAAATCACAAACGCCAAGTTTGAAATGCAATCCCCAGTATTAGTGGAAAGTAGCAACCTAATGACAAACTTGGAGAACTATATTGCTGAATCCATGTTACCTGTGGACTTCCCTCAGCTCGTGCCAAAATATCCCGATGAAAAGGCAGGAGACGAGGGTCCCGTAAAAGAGGAATCTGTGGAATATGAAGTGTTTACAGACGAGAAGGATCAGCAAAATGACAGTAACACGGAGGAATATCGCTATAAATGTACACAGTGTGGAAAAGCTTATAAACACGCAGGAAGTCTCGCCAACCACAAGCAGAGTCACGTTATTGGCATATACCAGTGTGTCGTCTGTTTTAAGGAGTTCTCAAACCTTATGGCCATGAAAAACCATTGTCGTCTCCATTCGGACTCTAGAGCACGTCGAAATTGTAAATCCCCTCTATCTTCTGGAAAAAATGCTGGTGTCCATTTAGACTTGACTGACATATTACAACTAGTAGAAAAAGCAAAGAATCCACCTAGTTTACCCGATTTGTCCAAGCAAATCAAATCTGAAGATCAAGACTTTGTCCCTGTTCTGGAAACCCATTACCAAGATGGCCCTGAATCTTTAAGTCCTGTTACAAAGCCGAACACTGATGATGTGACAGATAAACCCTTTGGTTCAGACTCTATCGATAGTACAAATGAAGATGACTCTAAGGAAAAGACAAATGATTTTGCAGAATATGACGATGCTAATGACGAAGATTCAAAGTCTGGAGATAGACCGTTTGCGTGCCAGGAGTGTGGCAAGAGCTACAGGCATGCAGGGAGCCTGATAAATCACAAAAAAACTCACCAAACCGGGGTGTACAGCTGTTCATTGTGTTCCAAAAAGATGTTCAACGTGGCGGCCTTAAAAAACCATCTCCGGGCTCACTTCAAGTCTAAGGCAGGGAGGAGACTAGAAGATGATCACTTTCCTTCTGCCAGTCTGTCCGAAGAGATCTATCAAAATCAAGAAGATTCATTGGAGTACGGAAACTCTGACATTTCTACTGAGAGTGACTTTTTAAAACATCACTTTCTTCACCAGAAGCAAGAAATAAATGAAATCTTGATCAATAATCCGGTGGAGGAGGTTCCCGAATCTGGCATTTGGGAAGAAACTCCTCAAGTTTCACAAGCTAGCAGTGACGACTCTGCTTATTCTAGTGGTCCTGCTCTTCTTCCAGAAGCTAAGATTGAAATGGACAGCCTGGTTTTTCAGCTGTGTAGTCGAGAAGACTCCTTAGCTACTGAACATGAAGTTAAGCTTGAACATGAAGTTAAGCTCGAACCTAAAGATGATGATGATCTCCAAAACCATGATGCTAGTGTTGCAATACCTCAACCTGATCCGATTATTTTGAAAGAAGAGGAATCTTCTGGCCTTGAAGTGCATCACCAGTCACCAGATGATCGGCCACACAAGTGTGAACTTTGCGGGAGAACATATCGTCACAAAAGTAGTTTAATAAATCATAAGCTAACACACAAGACTGGAGTATATCAGTGCTCAATCTGTCCAAAGCAATATCCTAATCTAATGGCGCTGAGAAATCATGTTCGATTCCACAGTAGATCATATGCAGGAAGAAAAAGTATAACATCCAGACAGGGCCACCAGTTTTTTCGGACCAGGCCCAGATTTTTGCAAAGCAAGAGCCACCCGCTTGCCAATTCTGTAAAGTTAAATGAGAAAATACCCCAAAGAGCGACTACCAGTCAAAGAGAAGGCAAAGAGCTCTTAAATGAGTCCCAAATTCTTTGCGCATTTGGAACATTATTTAACCATTCTGAGAATTTTCAGTCCTCTAGACGGAACTGTCTGAGTGTAATATCTGTAACTCCTGCAAAAATGCCCACCAATGCTCAAGGTACAAGTCCAGAAAAAGATCTTTTCAAAGTAAAGGAAGATGAAGAACCTCAAGGAAAGGATACAGGAACCTCCGAGAACCCAGGAAGGAGAGTGTATAAATGTAACCTGTGCAGTAAGTCCTATAGACATTCAGGAAGCCTAATAAACCACAAACGAACACACCAAACCGGTGACTACATGTGCCCTTATTGCTCCAAACATGTACATAACATGGCTGCCTTAAAAAATCATATTCGAATTCACCACAAAGTGAAAAAGAGTGAACCGAAAGATATAGCTGTTGACCAAGCTCTTCTCTATTCAGATCTTTCATATCCATCTGATGCTAAAGGTGTATATGGTTGCGTCAGCTGTCGGGAGATGTTTCATACAGAAAATGATTTGCTGGCACACCAAATGGTTCATGCACCCCTAGAGGGAAACCAATGGGATGACCAGGTCCTCAAGTCCAGCTCAACAGAGGTTAAAAAAGATGTAAGCTTTACAGGTATGGTAGATTCTGAATGGGACCATTCCAATAACCTGGGTATTAAAGGTGAACATTTGGACTCTGCACCAGAAGACCAAGAGCCTGAATACACATGTGTTGAATGCGGGGAAGTGTATGACCACATAGACGATCTAAATTACCATAAACGTAGCCATCAGGCGGGTATATTCCAGTGCTCATTCTGCCCCAAAGAGTACGCTAGCCTCTCTGCTCTGAGAAGTCATTTTGAGACCCATACTAAACCTCAAATGCTCAGAACTACAGTCATAGGTGGATCAGATGGGAACGATTTTGTGGACCACCAGGTGCCAGCTGATAACCATTATGACTGTGGTCACTGCGGTTTGATCTTTTCTAGTGAAGTCGACTTCCACCAACACCAGGTTGCACACGAGAAACAACAAGGAATGGCTGAATCTCTTCCACAAGTGCAAGAGCCGGAATTCTTCTTTTCCATGCATTCTTCAGAAAGAGAACTATTAAACAGAATAAAAAGTGAGATTGAGGAAACGGAGCGCAGTGAAAACCTTGATGGGGGCTCCCAGCTGTCTCACATTTGTGGATTCTGTGGGGAAACCTATGACGATCTAGAAAGCTTGAAGGCTCACAGCTTTATTCACCGACATGAAGGCTCCTCTGCAAATGAAAACATTCTACCTAAAACTGATGAGAACCACCAACAACCATGTCCAAAGCCAACAGCTGAATGCTCTGAATCCAGTCCAAAAAATGGAGAAAGCCCAGACAGCCGACCTTATACATGCAAGCAATGTGGAAAGACTTATCGTCATGGTGGAAGTTTAGTTAATCATAAAAAGACTCACTTGGTTGGAAATTTCCAATGTGTAGCTTGTTCTAGACATTACCCTAACCTGGCAGCTTACAGAACCCACCTGCGGCACCACCCGAATTGTAAGCGATCGAGTTCTGTGAACAATCTGCACGATCTACAAACTTCCACTCTACAAGACCATATATACCCTAGTGGGAACGAGAGATCTTTGCCATTTTCTCCTTTTTTGCCTGGTGATTCTGTAAGTCGACATGGCCCAGAAAAATGTATTAATTATTCCACTTCAGTTAGTTCTTCTTCCCAAACAACTCTACATAAAAAGAATTCGAGGAGACTGTTATCTTACCAGATTGGTAGTATAAGTGAAGATCCGCTCACCCAACACATTTCTTTACAAAATACTTCAACGAGTGGGTCCGATCATGTAGAAGACAGTAAGGTTCAGGCCTGTAAGTTATGCGGTAGGATGATCTACGTAAAAGACCTGGCGCTACATCTTTCTTACAGTTGTGTGAGCGCGTTATCGAAGCTCCACGGCCCTCAAGTTGAATGTAAAGAAGAGATTCCCGATCTTCCAGTCTTGCCGGACATTGCACGGTCACAAACTGAACGAGAGACTGGATTTCAGAAGCGTCTGTTTCATTGTGAAGTGTGTAGCAGAAGCTACAGGCATGCGGGGAGTCTTATTAACCATAAGCAGACTCATAAAACCGGGGTCTTCCGCTGTCCCATCTGCCAGAAACGCTTCTTCAATCTAATGGCAATGAAGAATCATAACCGCATCCATTTCGAGTTAAAGAGGCATAAATGCCTGGATTGCGGTAAAGCTTTTCGGCTGCAGAAACAACTCGATACTCACCAAAGAATACATCGGAAAAGAGCCTCAGCCAAAAATCCAGGAAGACGCAACCGTAAAAGCAGATACCGAAGATTTGCTCAAGGGCATCATAAAAAGTCACTAATGCAAGTTTCAAGTGAAGCTTCTTCTATAGAAAAAGTTATAGGCACTGGTGAGAGGAGATATGCGTCTCTTCTAAAAAGCAAAATGGATCCAGACTCTCGGCCGTACCAGTGTCAGGAGTGTGGACGATCCTACAGACATGCTGGAAGCCTGTTTAACCATAAGAAAAGCCACAAAATGGGTCAGTACCATTGTTCAATCTGTGACAAAACCTACCGTAATTTAATGGCCCTAAAAAACCATCAGCGCACTCACTATGAAGCGAAAAGACATCCTTGTTTTCAGTGCGGGAAAACCTTTAAGTGGAGGAGACAACTTTTCAGGCATCAAATTGTACATGTTCCACAGGGTTCACAATCGGACTCTCGGATACCCTCGGGAACAGAAGCAAAGGCCATAATTGACCAACAGGTGGAAAACTCCGCTAACGGCCATGAAGAATTCATCTTCAATAATGAGGATGTCTCCAATGGGGCAAATGAGCTGGAGACCCATTCATGTGAGAAAAACAGTAGCGATGTCTTGGCAAAGAGCGGGGCTAGAGAATCATCACAGTCCGAAAAACCACGTGGATGTGACATCTCTGGCTATACCGATCATCATGCTGGCAGCTTATGCAGTCACAAGAACACACGGGAAAGTGGAAACTATAAGTGCTTGGTGTGTTCCAAAGAGTTCCTCAACCCCATCGCGATGAACACCCATCTGCAGACTCACTCTCCTGAAAAACACCTTCAGGGTGTGAATTGCGAGCAAACGTTTCAGTCTTCCCAGGAGCTGATCATCAACCACACAGTCCATGTTGAAGAAAAGCCCTTTCAGTGTCCAACCTGTAACCATGGCTTCAGCTGTGAACGAACCCTCAGACATCACCAACGCACTCACGAGCAGTTGTCTTCCTCCCTAGTTTCATCAATGCAGGGGCCGAACAATGAAAATCAGACATTGCCATTGGATGAGAAATTCCAAAATCACAAAGACCAAGCCAGTCAAGGTGATCGAAAATACAAATGCAAACAATGCGGCCGTTCTTACCTGCATGCCAGTAGCCTGTTTAACCACCAGAAAACTCACAGTATCGGGGTCTACAAGTGCCCAAACTGCCTGAAGGAATTCTTCAACCTGCTCGCCTTTAAGAATCACCTCCGGATCCACAGATACAACTGCAAGGAGTGCGGAAAAGCCTTCCGAAACTCCAGCGACCTGGTCGCACATTCAGAGATGCACGAAGAAGGATCTTTCACCTGCTCACTCTGTAATAAACATTTTCTGTGTCCCTCCAGTCTTAAAAACCATCAGAGGATCCACGAGAACCAGGACGGCGACATCTTAGACCCTCAGGCAGTATCCAAGTTCATGGTGGAAGTAACATGACTGACTCATGATGGTGGCCACAGTTGCCCATTTGTAGCTCGGAGTCCACACAACAGATGCGGAGAACTTACAGATTCTTTTTTTCCTCTCGTAACCTCAGCAGTGTGCCATTACCCCTCTCCAGACTGTCCAAGTGTAGATAGTAACTTAATAATGGACCGGCCTAGGGAACTGGTATGGGAGAGGTTTCCCTTCTGTTACATTGCCTTTTTTTTCTTTATAGGGAGGACAATAAGAGGTTGACCTTCCCTTTACAAATGCACTTCTGACGGAATATTATGGTGCTTTAATGAATCACTTGACACCGGGGCAGTCTATGACGGCAGCTTGACGTTGCATCCAGCCCCCTGTAGCCGGATTATCTGTTTACTTCCTCCTCGCCATTCCAGGGAAGGATTTAGGAATTCTTGAAGTATGATCCCAGAAGTTTGGGGTGGGCTACACGGTGGGGGATTTACACACGTGCCGAGCTGTAATGTTTTTTTTCAGAGCCCAGCGCAGCAGATGAGTCTTAGTAATTTATATTGTACAGTGGTATAGCACCGGCACGCGACTGATGGAAGCAGAATATGCAGATAAAAGAATTTGGAAATGGCGTTTGTATGGTGTTTTGTAGTTTTATAAGAAATTTAGAGTTCCATAGATAATGGTGGTCTCTGGGTGTAGCGTCGTCGTTGGCACATTGGGTGCCACCGTACAACAAATGGGAAAGAGCCTGAGGATCAATGAAATCGGCACATGAAAAATGTTTTTTCGAAACGTTCCCAAGAAATTATAAAATCAATGTGTTTCCATAGAATAAAAGGGCAGTATAGGAGAAGAGGCATTACACAGAATGGACCCATCATGGAGGGGTAGCCTCACGGGTCAGGCTTTCTGCAAAGGGTGCACTGTGGCTCCACACGGATTTGGTGCAGGACCAATGGATACAGGCGGATTACAGAATATGTGCACTTTAGTTTAGGGGGTCACATAATTGGGGAAAAAGTGTCCACATACCCAAGATGTTAAAAAAATGACAGATTTTATAATGAAAACCGCTAGAGGAAACGCTCATTGGCAGTTTGAGTTTTTCCTGAATCGGTTTTGGAAGTGTTTTTTGTTATTTCTTTAACCCTTTATTTGGACCGTGCAGATAAGTGCACGCACCCCCCACACTCGCCCTTCTCCATACGCATTGTTCAATCCTTGGAGATGAAGAAAAGTTCTCAAAACGTTGATTATATGAACCGAATAATGGTGTTACAATAAATCCAAATTAGAAGCATCCTTTTTAAAGTGTCCCTCCCCCCCCAGATTTTTTTTGGGGGGAGGGGAGCAGACCTGTTCTATAAGACACTTAAGAAAAACCTGCATGTACATAGCTGAAAACCTAAAGAAAACTTTTATTCTAAAAGAGCTTATTTTTCTCAGAAAGGCTCGTGGTCACAAACGTGGGTGTCTGGTTCTGGCCTCAATATCTGTCCAAAAGGGGCAAAAACCTCCAATGTGGCCTCCACACGAGGTTGGCCATGTGATTGGGAGGGATGTGGCCACCATGAGGTCGGACGTATGCTGGGGGAGGGACGTGGCCACCACGCGAGGTCGGACGTATGCTGGGGAGGAACGTGGCCACCACGTGAGGTCGGATGTGTGCTGGGGGAGGAATGTGGCCACCCCGCAAGGTTGGACTGTGCTGGGGGAGGAAAGTGGCCACCACGCGAGGTTGGACATGTGCTGGGGGAGGAAAGTGGCCACCACGCGAGGTTGGACATGTGCTGGGGGAGGAAAGTGGCCACCACGCGAGGTTGGACATGTGCTGGGGGAGGAAAGTGGCCACCACGCGAGGTCGGATGTGTGCTGGGGGAGGAAAGTGGCCACCACGCGAGGTCGGATGTGTGCTGGGGGAGGAACGTGGCCACCACGCGAGGTCGGACGTGTGCTGGGGGAGGAACGTGGCCACCACGCGAGGTCGGACGTGTGCTGGGGGAGGAACGTGGCCACCACGCGAGGTCGGACGTGTGCTGGGGGAGGAACGTGGCCACCACGCGAGGTCGGACGTGTGCTGGGGGGGGGGGGGGACGTAGCCACCACGCGAGGTCGGCCGTGTGCTGGGGGCGGAACGTGGCCACCTCGCGAGGTCGGCCGTGTGCTGGGGGCGGAACGTGGCCACCACGCGAGGTCAGCCGTGTGCGTGGGAGGGACGTGGTCACCACGCGAGATCGGACATGTGCCGGGGAGGGACGTGGCCACCACGCGAGGTTAAATCTAAAACCTGTAACTTTTTTTAAAACATTTTCTCCGCCCTGTAGCTGTATTAGGGCTTTTGCGGGACGAGTTGTACTTCTGAATGACACCGTTCATTTTGTTATAATTCACTGGAAAACGGAAAAAAATTCCACGTGTGCAGATACCAAACATGGATATTGGGTGGAGGTTTAAGTGATTGAAAGAAATTTGGAAATTTGAAAGCATTTTTTATTTTGCATTTGTCACCGTTTTCTGAGACCTGTAACCTGTAATTTTTGGGGATCTGGGGCTGGTGAGGGTTTGTATCTTTCTGCCCTGAGCTGATGTTTGTATTGATTTTCTCATTGCATTTTGTCGCTATGTTGCAGCGACCAAGAAAACCCTGTAATTCTGGTGTTTTGATTCCTTTTCTCATTACACCACTTACTGATTGAATTAATTTTATATTTTGATCAGACTTTTACTAATGCAGTGATAGCGAATATGTTGTTTTTGGGTGGTGGGGTTTACGGGAAAAAGGGGAGTGACTTAAACTTTTTTTTTTTCAAAAACGTATTTTTATTGTATTTAATAGTCCCCTTAAGACACTTGAAGCTGCGATCATCTGATCACCGGTGCTGAAGCCCTGCCATGTATAGCAGAAATCATGATCTATGAACGTCCGCCACAGGCCGGCATTCACAGCATGAATCTAATGACCGGTACGGGGTCTTCTGCAGACCTCTGGATGTTATGGCAACCCATCGGCGCCCAGTGATCATGTGATGGGGACGCTGATGGGTGGGATGAATGATGCACTTCCAGCCGCCGCGTGTTAAATCCCACAGTCCGTTATTCACAGCAGTATTTAACTCGCTGACAGCAGCAGGCGGAGCAGCACTCCACCCGCGGCTGTTAAAGGGGTATTTCCATCTCCTAGATCTGATGCCAATATGTAGTAGGTGTAATAATAAGAATATTAGCAAATGCCTCCAATTAGAAATTAATTTATATCAAAAGTCCATGTACAGTATAGAACAACCTCCTAGATACAAAAAACACAAAATCCCAGTCAAATATCGTAAAATGTAAGATTTTATTAACAGATAATTTTTAAAAAATCCTTAAAATGTAAACCTGAGGCTTTTCTCTGAGGTGGCGGGGTGTAATGTCAGGGGCTGAGCAGCCGATAAGTATAAATGATTTCTTCTTAATCACAGATGAGCGTTCAGGGGAAACTAGCTGCAGTAGAGGTAATCCTGGGATAAAGCTGAAGACAAACCTAAGACGTGATAATTGTAAATAAATCAGTGTCACATGTCTGTGTGCAAACAAGATGAGAGGTCTCGTTACTTACATTACTGTAACCCCAGTCGCTGACGCCCCACCGCTACGACAACGCAGTTTCGCAGGTCTGGCTTCTTCCAGTGGGAGCGTACGTGTTGTCAGTGTAGTGTGCAGGTTTAATTAGTGCACCCAACAGCTGCAAAGCATGCGAGCAGAATCGGGGGGGGTTACGCATGCGCAGATCGCCGGACCGCCTCTCTGCTTCACGACCTTTGACGATTCAGTGCGTCTTACCTACTTGTTTTCCTTCCATCTCTGGCTTCATAGAGTCCATTGGAATATAGAAAAGCTCGGCACGCGGGGTGAGCAATAGAATAGCGACCGTTCCATTGAAACAATATTTATTTGACGTTTTGGGCTGATGTTCCGGCCCTTGAGTTGTTAGTGATATTGCAGCAGCCGGCCACCGGGAGGCGCACACGTGGCATTTCGAAGAGGCCAGGACCGGGTCCCTGGCCGAGCGTTGCGTTATCCTGGCGGTCATCGGCCGGATGCAGCGTCCTCAGCGCCTCTCCCCTGATGCAGAATATGAGCCGCGCCGGACAACACGGAAGTGGTAGAGAAGCGACAACATGGAGTTTGCGGCTCGTATTTAGGATTCAGCCTCTGCCCTCTTTCCTTTAATCCCGACCTGCTTGGTTTTGTGCCTCGTCTTCGGGGCTGGAGCCCGGGTTTGATGCATTGGTTGCACACGTGAAGAAGAAGCTGCAACACCATGAGAATAATGTCGGCCGCCATTTGCAACTTGTTCTCATGTTCTCGGCTGAGCCTTGGCTCCGAAAACCCAAAATAATGGAACTGACGACTTGTTCATGACTGAGATTGGGAAAAGTGTCTTCTGTCCAAACTTGATGTGGAGCGCAGTGACTGCGGCATAGTGACTTTTCTATGGGTTTTCCATCTTAAACTTCAGGAAAACTAAATTAATCTTATAAAAACAAATCTGTTGTCTTTCTGGGGAATCACGTTATCTACTATTTCAGGAGTGGCCACTAGAGGTCATCGGACACCCATGGGGCTCCCGCGAGGAGGAATGTTGGCAGCCGCTGGTGTGAAAATCCCGGCATACGCGGTTACGGCTCTGGCCTGCGTCGTGGAGATTCCGCAGTGCACTGACCTTTGTCGGAAAATTCACAAGTGATGGAAGCTCCAGAGTACAGGAAAGAACGTCATACCAGAGAGAAGGCGTTATGGCCAAAGATGAGACACCACCAGGAGAGATGGCGGCACAATGCGGAAATCAAGTTTTAATCTATAAAGACATATCCAGAAAGGGGATATATCACCCTCACATTGAACATAAGGGATCAATAACTTGGGAATTGAGAGAGCTGACACTTCAACCTCCATTGAAGGAGGGACATCCAGTGGTCAACAGGTGGCTACAGGAAATACCTGCTTTGATAACCAGCCACCAAGACTCATTTGTTTACTCAGAGGTGGATAAGTACATTTATTTTCAGCACTGTAGCGAAGGATAAACAGAACGCATTAATTCAAATTACTGTAAGGCCATTCTAACCTCTCCAACTTAATATCAACCTTATGGATGATGCTATCCATGTCCTGTTTCATCTGTATAGAAAGGTAAAATAGCGATAGGAAACTTGACGACAATCTCTACCGCCTGGGACCTCCAGGGGCGCAGATATCCTGACCTAGCACATCCTACAACCAGCCCCCAAGTGGAGGTATGTGGGCGTAACATCTAATGAAAATCAGAATTTGGGGTTTTGGTATTTGGTCAGTCCTGGAAGGTGCAGCTCACTGTGCGTTCTGTCATTTTTCCTAGGGCTCACCTCCTTCCACTAAGCTCTGAGCCATTTCCATGGCATCAGGTTTACTACTTTTTCTTTTGTTGTCCCCTTTTGTTTTCTGATTGTGGAGGTTTTGGAAGAGGGTTTTTTTTTTCAGCCTTTTGATTGGACAGCACCTAGTTTGGAGCGTTTTCTACAAGGAGCTGCTTCAAAGTAGCAACTTACACTGTATTTTTACCACCAGTTTTTCAAAATCTAAAGTGGTAAAAATGCTCAAAACACTGAACATATCGGCAGCAAAGTGGTTTTACAATAGAAATGAACAGAAAGAGTTTGAGTTTAAGCAGTTTTTCAGTTGTTTTGAAATGGGAACACTCGAAAAAGCTTTGTGCACATAACTTTAGGTCGTAGCTCAGTGGCATCTCCCCTTTCCCCAATTTTCCGATATCACGCGAAAAACCACATCAGTGGTTCTACAATATCGGAGCCGGAAAAACTATTCTGTGACCAAGTTATTGATTTTCAGGCTTCTGTCGTGATGATCGGATTCATCAGCTGGTCCCTGCCGAATGTTTCCTGCGAAGGAGAAAAGTTACCAATGTGACGAATGCTGAATGATCTGAATTCGGGGAAGGAGCGGAGAAGAGGAATTTACAACTCCAGCAGATAACGGTCCGTTGTCTCCCGGCGCCCCAGATCTGCGCTGTCATTCAATAAGAGCCTCCATTGTTTCCTTGTAGGAGCGCGGAAACCTGAGACTCGATGAATGAAACTAAGCTCTCGCCACCGGAGTGGCAGGTTTAGGCTTCACCGGTGACCCCATATTTGTACGGTGTACAGAACACTGAGCTCAGAGTGTCCACAGCTCTCATAGTAACGACCCCACGATACAGGAGCGTGACAGCTGTGACGGAGCCGACCTTCACCGGCCATCTTCAGACCATCCGATACTGGAGGAGCAGCGTTTGAGCTGAGGCTGGACCTGTGCGTCCCCCTGGTGGGCTGGGGCCTCGTTCTCTCACTAATGAGGACCTGTGTGACCCCAGGTGGGCCGGGGCCTTGTGTTCTCACTGATGAGGACCTGTGTGTCCTCCTGGTGGGCTGGGGCCTCGTTCTCTCACTAATGAGGACCTGTGCGTCCCCCTGGTGGGCCGGGGCCTCGTTCTCTCACTGATGAGGACCTGTGCGTCCTCAGGTGGGCTGGGGCCTCGTTCTCTCACTGACGAGGACCTGTGCGTCCCCCTGGGGCCTCGTACTCTAACTGATTAGGACCTGTGCATCCCCCAGGTGGGCCGGGGCCTCTTTCTGTCTCTGACGAGGACCTGTGCGTCCCCCTGGTGGGCTGGGGCATGGTTCTCTCACTGATGAGGACCTGTGGGTCCCCCTGGTGGGCCGGGGCCTCATTCTCTCACTGATGAGTACCTGTGCGTCCCCCTGGTGGGCAGGGGCCTCGTTCTCTCACTGATGAGGACCTGTGCGTCCCCCTGGTGGGTCGGGGCCTGGTTCTCTCACTGAGAGGCTGGACCTGTGCGTCCTCCTGGTGGGCCGGGGCCTCGTTTTAAACACTGATGAGCACCTGTGCGTCCCCCTGGTGGGTCGAGGCCTCGTTCTTTCACTGATGAGGACCTGTGCGTCCCCCTGGTGGGTCGGGGCCTGGTTCTCTCACTGAGAGACTGGACCTGTGGGTCCTCCTGGTGGGCAGGGGCCTCGTTCTCTCACTGATGAGGACCTGTGCATCCCCTTGGTGGGCCAGGGCCTCGTTTTCTCACTGATGAGGACCTGTGCGTCCTCCTGGTGGGCCGGGGCCTCGTTCTCTCACTGATGAGGACCTGTGCATTACCTTGGTGGGCCAGGGCCTCGTTTTCTCACAGATGAGCACCTGTGCGTCCTCCTGGTGGGCCGGGGCCTCGTTTTCTCACAGATGAGCACCTGTGCGTCCTCCTGGTGGGCCGGGGCCTCGTTTTCTCACTGATGAGCACCTGTGCATCCTCCTGGTGGGCCGGGGCCTCGTTTTCTCACTGATGAGAACCTGTGCGTCCTCCTGGTGGGCCGGGACCTCGTTCTCTCACTGATGAGGACCTGTGCGTCCTCCTGGTAGGCCGGGGCCTCATTCTCTCACTGATGAGCACCTCTGCGTCCTCCTGGTGAGCCGAGGCCTCGTTCTCTCACTGATGACGACCTGTGCGTCCTCCTGGTGGGCCGGGGCCTCGTTCTCTCACTGATGAAGACCTGTGCGTCCTCCTGGTGGGCCGGGGCCTCGTCCTCTCACTGATGAGGACCTGTGCGTCCTCCTGGTGGGCCGGGGCCTCGTTCTCTCACTGATGAGCACCTCTGCGTCCTCCTGGTAGGCCGGGGCCTCGTTCTCTCACTGATAAGCACCTCTGCGTCCTCCTGGTGGGCCGGGGCCTCGTTCTCTCACTGATGAGGACCTGTGCGTCCTCCTGGTGGGCCGGGGCCTCGTTCTCTCACTGATAAGCACCTCTGCGTCCTCCTGGTGGGCCGGGGCCTCGTTCTCTCACTGATGAGGACCTGTGCGTCCTCCTGGTGGGCCGGGGCCTCGTTCTCTCACTGATAAGCACCTCTGCGTCCTCCTGGTGGGCCGGGGCCTCGTTCTCTCACTGATGAGGACCTGTGCGTCCTCCTGGTGGGCCGGGGCCTCGTATTTTCACTGATGAGCACCTGGCTGTCCTCCTGGTGGGCCGGGACCTCGTTTTCTCACTGATGAGAACCTGTGCATCCTCCTGGTGGGCCGGGGCCTCGTTCCCTCACTGATGAGAACCTGTGCGTCCTCCTGGTGGGCCGGGGCCTCGTTCTCTCACTGATGAGCACCTGTGCATCCTCCTGGTGGGCCGGGGCCTCGTTTTCTCACTGATGAGAACCTGTGCGTCCTCCTGGTGGGCCGGGACCTCGTTTTCTCACTGATGAGAACCTGTGCGTCCTCCTGGTAGGCCAGGGCCTCGTTTTCTCACTGATGAGGACCTGTGCGTCCTCCTGGTGGGCCGGGGCCTCGTATTTTCACTGATGAGCACCTGTGCATCCTCCTGGTGGGCCGGGCCCTCGTTCCCTCACTGATGAGAACCTGTGTGTCCTCCTGGTGGGCCGGGACCTCGTTTTCTCACTGATGAGAACCTGTGCATCCTCCTGGTGGGCCGGGCCCTCGTTCCCTCACTGATGAGAACCTGTGTGTCCTCCTGGTGGGCCGGGGCCTCGTTCCCTCACTGATGAGAACCTGTGCGTCCGCCTCGTTCTCTCACTGATGAGCACCTGTGCATCCTCCTGGTGGGCCGGGGCCTCGTTTTCTCACTGATGAGAACCTGTGCGTCCTCCTGGTGGGCCGGGACCTCGTTTTCTCACTGATGAGAACCTGTGCGTCCTCCTGGTAGGCCAGGGCCTCGTTTTCTCACTGATGAGGACCTGTGCGTCCTCCTGGTGGGCCGGGGCCTCGTATTTTCACTGATGAGCACCTGTGCATCCTCCTGGTGGGCCGGGCCCTCGTTCCCTCACTGATGAGAACCTGTGTGTCCTCCTGGTGGGCCGGGACCTCGTTTTCTCACTGATGAGGACCTGTGCGTCCTCCTGGTGGGCCGGGGCCTCGTTCCCTCACTGATGAGAACCTGTGCGTCCTCCTGGTGGGCCGGGGCCTCGTTTTCTCACTGATGAGGACCTGTGTGTCCTCCTGGTGGGCCGGGGCCTCGTATTTTCACTGATGAGCACCTGTGCATCCTCCTGGTGGGCCGGGCCCTCGTTCCCTCACTGATGAGAACCTGTGTGTCCTCCTGGTGGGCCGGGACCTCGTTTTCTCACTGATGAGGACCTGTGCGTCCTCCTGGTGGGCCGGGGCCTCGTTCCCTCACTGATGAGAACCTGTGCGTCCTCCTGGTGGGCCGGGGCCTCGTTTTCTCACTGATGAGGACCTGTGTGTCCTCCTGGTGGGCCGGGGCCTCGTATTTTCACTGATGAGCACCTGTGCATCCTCCTGGTGGGCCGGGGCCTCGTTTTCTCACTGATGAGCACCTGTGCATCCTCCTGGTGGGCCGGGCCCTCGTTCCCTCACTGATGAGAACCTCTGCGTCCTCCTGGTGGGCCGGGACCTCGTTCTCTCACTGATGAGGACCTGTGCACGCAGCACCGATTGTCACGTTTGGGATAATCTGGTTACATTGTATCAGAGATATTCTGTTCATGTTTGTAAATAACTCGCAGGTTTCTCACCCACCGAATGGGAAATATTTAAGGCATTGGTCACGGTAAAGCCTCCGCTCTGCTGCGGTGCGGCCCGTATCATGTCCGCCAGACCAGGGCACAGGAATAACAAGCTGCAGCCTATCACTATCCACAAGGTAATGGAAGAACATCACATGGAGCCGCACAAAGGACCAGTCTGCGCAACGCACGGAAGCAGAATGTTCTGCAGTGTGCAAGGAAGGAACGGAGCCAACCTGGGGCCCACGTACAAGCGGCACATTATGGCTGTAAAGGCGGAGGCCCCGGAAGGGAAGAATTCCTGCAATGTACACAGGAGGGCAGACACGTAAACCATCCCATGGAGGCGAGAGAAGATTTCCTGTAACAAAGCCCAGAACCCGCTCATTGCCGGGGATCAGACTCCGACAGAGACAGGGCAATACTGCGAACGATATGCACGCTCCACCCAGTGTGACTGCTCAATACTGCGAACGATATGCACGCTCCACCCAGTGTGACTGCTCAATACTGCGAACGATATGCGCGCTCCACCCAGTGTGACTGCTCAATACTGCGAACGATATGCACGCTCCAGTGTGGCTGCTCAATACTGCGAACGATATGCACGCTCCACCCAGTGTGACTGCTCAATACTGCGAACGATATGCACGCTCCACCCAGTGTGGCTGCTCAATACTGCGAACGATATGCACGCTCCACCCAGTGTGACTGCTCAATACTGCGAACGATATGCGCGCTCCACCCAGTGTGACTGCTCAATACTGCGAACGATATGCACGCTCCACCCAGTGTGACTGCTCAATACTGCGAACGATATGCACGCTCCACCCAGTGTGACTGCTCAATACTGCGAACGATATGCACGCTCCACCCAGTGTGGCTGCTCAATACTGCGAACGATATGCACGCTCCACCCAGTGTGACTGCTCAATACTGCGAACGATATGCACGCTCCACCCAGTGTGGCTGCTCAATACTGCGAACGATATGCACGCTCCACCCAGTGTGACTGCTCAATACTGCGAACGATATGCACGCTCCACCCAGTGTGGCTGCTCAATACTGCGAACGATATGCACGCTCCACCCAGTGTGACTGCTCAATACTGCGAACGATATGCACGCTCCACCCAGTGTGGCTGCTCAATACTGCGAACGATATGCACGCTCCACCCAGTGTGACTGCTCAATACTGCGAACGATATGCACGCTCCACCCAGTGTGACTGCTCAATACTGCGAACGATATGCACGCTCCACCCAGTGTGACTGCTCAATACTGCGAACGATATGCACGCTCCACCCAGTGTGGCTGCTCAATACTGCGAACGATATGCACGCTCCACCCAGTGTGACTGCTCAATACTGCGAACGATATGCGCGCTCCACCCAGTGTGACTGCTCAATACTGCGAACGATATGCACGCTCCACCCAGTGTGACTGCTCAATACTGCGAACGATATGCACGCTCCACCCAGTGTGGCTCCTCAATAATGCGAACGATATGCGCGCTCCACCCAGTGTGACTGCTCAATACTGCGAACGATATGCACGCTCCACCCAGTGTGACTGCTCAATACTGCGAACGATATGCACGCTCCACCCAGTGTGACCGATACTGTGTATGATATACGCGCTCCACCCAGTGTGACTGCTCAATACTGCGAACGATATGCACGCTCCACCCAGTGTGGCTGCTCAATACTGCGAACGATATGCACGCTCCACCCAGTGTGACTAATACTGTGTATGATATGCACGCTCCACCCAGTGTGACTGCTCAATACTGCAAACGATATGCACGCTCCACTCAGTGTGACTGCTCAATACTGCGAACGATATGCACGCTCCACCCAGTGTGGCTGCTCAATACTGCAAACGATATGCACGCTCCACCCAGTGTGACCGATACTGTGTATGATATGCACGCTCCACCCAGTGTGACTGCTCAATACTGCGAACGATATGCACGCTCCACCCAGTGTGACTGCTCAATACTGCGAACGATATGCACGCTCCACCCAGTGTGGCTGCTCAATACTGCGAACGATATGCACGCTCCACCCAGTGTGGCTGCTCAATACTGCGAACGATATGCGCGCTCCACCCAGTGTGGCTGCTCAATACTGCGAACGATATGCGCGCTCCACCCAGTGTGGCTGCTCAATACTGCGAACGATATGCGCGCTCCACCCAGTGTGGCTGCTCAATACTGCGAACGATATGCGCGCTCCACCCAGTGTGGCTGCTCAATACTGCGAACGATATGCGCGCTCCACCCAGTGTGGCTGCTCAATACTGCGAACGATATGCGCGCTCCACCCCGTGTGGCTGCTCAATACTGCGAACGATATGCGCGCTCCACCCAGTGTGACTGCTCAATACTGCGAACGATATGCGCGCTCCACCCAGTGTGACTGCTCAATACTGCGAACGATATGCGCGCTCCACCCAGTGTGACTGCTCAATACTGCGAACGATATGCGCGCTCCACCCAGTGTGACTGCTCAATACTGCGAACGATATGCGCGCTCCACCCAGTGTGACTGCTCAATACTGCGAACGATATGCGCGCTCCACCCAGTGTGGCTGCTCAATACTGCGAACTATATGCACGCTCCACCCAGTGTGACTGCTCAATACTGCGAACGATATGCACGCTCCACCCAGTGTGACTGCTCAATACTGCGAACGATATGCACGCTCCACCCAGTGTGACTGCTCAATACTGCGAACGATATGCACGCTCCACCCAGTGTGGCTGCTCAATACTGCGAACGATATGCACGCTCCACCCAGTGTGACTGCTCAATACTGCGAACGATATGCACGCTCCACCCAGTGTGACTGCTCAATACTGCGAACGATATGCACGCTCCACCCAGTGTGACTGCTCAATACTGCGAACGATATGCACGCTCCACCCAGTGTGACTGCTCAATACTGCGAACGATATGCACGCTCCACCCAGTGTGGCTGCTCAATACTGCGAACGATATGCACGCTCCACCCAGTGTGGCTGCTCAATACTGCGAACGATATGCACGCTCCACCCAGTGTGGCTGCTCAATACTGCGAACGATATGCACGCTCCACCCAGTGTGACTGCTCAATACTGCGAACGATATGCACGCTCCACCCAGTGTGGCTGCTCAATACTGCGAACGATATGCACGCTCCACCCAGTGTGGCTGCTCAATACTGCGAACGATATGCACGCTCCACCCAGTGTGGCTGCTCAATACTGCGAACGATATGCACGCTCCACCCAGTGTGACTGCTCAATACTGCGAACGATATGCACGCTCCACCCAGTGTGACTGCTCAATACTGCGAACGATATGCACGCTCCACCCAGTGTGACTGCTCAATACTGCGAACGATATGCACGCTCCACCCAGTGTGGCTGCTCAATACTGCGAACGATATGCACGCTCCACCCAGTGTGACTGCTCAATACTGCGAACGATATGCGCGCTCCACCCAGTGTGACTGCTCAATACTGCGAACGATATGCACGCTCCACCCAGTGTGACTGCTCAATACTGCGAACGATATGCACGCTCCACCCAGTGTGGCTCCTCAATAATGCGAACGATATGCGCGCTCCACCCAGTGTGACTGCTCAATACTGCGAACGATATGCACGCTCCACCCAGTGTGACTGCTCAATACTGCGAACGATATGCACGCTCCACCCAGTGTGACCGATACTGTGTATGATATACGCGCTCCACCCAGTGTGACTGCTCAATACTGCGAACGATATGCACGCTCCACCCAGTGTGGCTGCTCAATACTGCGAACGATATGCACGCTCCACCCAGTGTGACTAATACTGTGTATGATATGCACGCTCCACCCAGTGTGACTGCTCAATACTGCAAACGATATGCACGCTCCACCCAGTGTGACTGCTCAATACTGCGAACGATATGCACGCTCCACCCAGTGTGGCTGCTCAATACTGCAAACGATATGCACGCTCCACCCAGTGTGACCGATACTGTGTATGATATGCACGCTCCACCCAGTGTGACTGCTCAATACTGTGTATGATATGCACGCTCCACCCAGTGTGACTGCTCAATACTGCGAACGATATGCACGCTCCACCCAGTGTGACTGCTCAATACTGCGAACGATATGCGCGCTCCACCCAGTGTGACTGCTCAATACTGCGAACGATATGCGCGCTCCACCCAGTGTGGCTGCTCAATACTGCGAACGATATGCACGCTCCACCCAGTGTGGCTGCTCAATACTGCGAACGATATGCACGCTCCACCCAGTGTGGCTGCTCAATACTGCGAACGATATGCACGCTCCACCCAGTGTGGCTGCTCAATACTGCGAACGATATGCACGCTCCACCCAGTGTGACTGCTCAATACTGCGAACGATATGCACGCTCCACCCAGTGTGGCTGCTCAATACTGCGAACGATATGCACGCTCCACCCAGTGTGGCTGCTCAATACTGCGAACGATATGCACGCTCCACCCAGTGTGACTGCTCAATACTGCGAACGATATGCACGCTCCACCCAGTGTGACTGCTCAATACTGCGAACGATATGCACGCTCCACCCAGTGTGGCTGCTCAATACTGCAAACGATATGCACGCTCCACCCAGTGTGACTAATACTGTGTATGATATGCACGCTCCACCCAGTGTGGCTGCTTAATACTGCGAACGATATGCACGCTCCACCCAGTGTGGCTGCTCAATACTGCGAACGATATGCACGTTCCACCCAGTGTGGCTCCTCAATACTGCGAACGATATGCACGCTCCACCCAGTGTGACTGCTCAATACTGCAAACTATATGCACGCTCCACCCAGTGTGACTGCTCAATACTGCGAACGATATGCACGCTCCACCCAGTGTGGCTGCTCAATACTGCGAACGATATGCACGCTCCACCCAGTGTGACTGCTCAATACTGCAAACGATATGCACGCTCCACCCAGTGTGACTGCTCAATACTGCGAACGATATGCACGCTCCACCCAGTGTGACTGCTCAATACTGCAAACGATATGCACGCTCCACCCAGTGTGACTAATACTGTGTATGATATGCACGCTCCACCCAGTGTGACTGCTCAATACTGCGAACGATATGCGCGCTCCACCCAGTGTGACCGATACTGTGTATGATATGCACGCTCCACCCAGTGTGACTGCTCAATACTGCAAACTATATGCACGCTCCACCCAGTGTGACTGCTCAATACTGCAAACGATATGCACGCTCCACCCAGTGTGAGTGCTCAATACTGCGAACGATATGCACGCTCCACCCAGTGTGGCTGCTCAATACTGCGAACGATATGCACGCTCCACCCAGTGTGACTAGTTAATACTGTGATATGCACGCTCCACCCAGTGTGACTGCTCAATACTGCGAACGATATGCACGCTCCACCCAGTGTGACTGCTCAATACTGCGAACGATATGCACGCTCCACCCAGTGTGGCTGCTCAATACTGCGAACGATATGCACGCTCCACCCAGTGTGACTGCTCAATACTGCGAACGATATGCACGCTCCACCCCGTGTGGCTGCTCAATACTGCGAACGATATGCACGCTCCACCCAGTGTGACTAGTTAATACTGTGATATGCACGCTCCACCCAGTGTGACTGCTCAATACTGCGAACGATATGCACGCTCCACCCAGTGTGGCTGCTCAATACTGCGAACGATATGCGCGCTCCACCCAGTGTGACCGATACTGTGTATGATATGCACGCTCCACCCAATGCAACAGGTTAATACTGTGTATGATATGCACGCTCCACCCAATGCCACAAGCTAACACTGAACGATATGCACGCTCCACCCAATGCCACAAGCTAACACTGTGAACGATATGCACGCTCCACCCAGTGCGACAGGTTAATACTGTGAGTGCCATGCGCGCTGCACCTAGTGCTGTGACCTAGTATCAGCATTCACCAGGACAAGCCCTCCAAATAAACAAGGCTGGTTTATAGACGGGCAGGGCGCCTCCAGCCTCTCCTCCGCCTTCAGGTGCCTGAATGCATCAGACTATATTCTATCCATGGGGAATCCCAAATCTGGGTGCAAGGGTAAAGCGCGCCGAACGTGGGCACTGGGGTAGAGGATGCGCTGCAGCCAACGTCCCATTACCCTCTACCTAGTAAGAGAGCGTGCACACTCAACTACACCAAGCATGCTCGTCTGGCGGGAGGAACAGCTGTTGGCTTCGGTGTCTATATTTTTGGGCACCTCTTAGGCTCGACCACATCCAAAGCTGCAACCACTTTCTTGCTCCCTTTTTCCAGAACTTTTTAGATGATGGTTTGTCTATATCTCACAGTAAATAGTGCAGAAGACGACGAGGCAACCAGATGGAGCAATGGAGTAAACCGGATCGGCCGCCGACATTTTACTTGAAACCCAATTGCAAGAATTTATCACAAATTTTGTACCGTTTCACTTTTCCAGGCATTTTTGTTTCCTTGAAAATTCACCTTTCATGTGATCATAAAACATTTAAAAAAAAAAAGACAAAAGCAATAGAAACGCTCCTGACAACACGAGCTCACTGACAGCTTCTCAATAACCTCATTCTGCAGTGCAAAACAGCAATATTTGTAATGAAAGCGAATACTTGCCTGCACATAAACCCGCTCCCAAGAGGTGGACAACCCCTTTAACCTGGTAGAAGAGTTACGATCACGTGTGCCAGGATTTTATTTATTAGGGACAGACAAACATTTATAGAAATTCTATGGAACATTATAAAAGCAAAGTTACAGCAGGTTTAGACATCTCACAACTATTATTAGTATCAGCTGCCCCAGGCTCCCATGGGCTCGGGTCCACCAGTCTCCATTTCTGGGGGCTATAAGGGACAGTCGAGCCAAGAACCAGCAATGACCGAGCAAAATAATACTCCAAGACTCAACAGGTCACATTGTCCAAGGTTATCTTCCCGTTTCTGTGACGTCCATTGTTCCCAGCTGCAGGAACCAGAGAAACCAGTTGGTCCCAATTCACCTGCTGAGAATCCAGGAAGCTGAACATCAATTGGTTGCCGGTGGTTAGAAGGTCAAAATCTTCTCATCAATTCACACGAACGATGAGACTCCCCAGAACTCGACAAACGTCCATTATGACTTGTCCATGGGACAACTCCATTCACTGGGTCAGAGACTTGAGCTGTGATGCTGAGAGAAGAACGTTCACGAGGAGAACCAGTAGAGTCTACAACCTTAGAAAGTCCTGCTTCAAGAGGAGCAAAGACTGAAGACCTTCCAGGGCAGAAGAGACTTTGTCCACATTTTAGGCAAGTTATTCTCCATTGACATTTGATATCACCTCTTGGATCACGGGTGAACTTCGAAACATGAGACAACTCTACCCAAGATGTCATCACCCCAGTGCAGCTACAAGTGTCCTTCAGTTGGAATGAGAAGAAGTCCTGTCCACCGCTGGACCCTGGCACGGCCTAAATGCTTGGTCACGCTGTCTACCTCTGAAGCCTCAGTCCAAAAAGGAAGTCAATTCTACAACTCTTGTCCTCGTTGAGGTAGACATGTCTAACTGGAAGTGTCCAAGGAAGGGTCTGGTTAGTAAGGTAGTGTCCGATAGGTCATCCTGGTGGAAGGGATCTACACAGAGCTTTCTGCCAGGAGGATCACCAGGTCCCTTTCGGTCTGACTGAGCCACTCGTAAAAGCTCTTACAGACCATGTACCCGGCCACCTTCTTCTTTATGGTGGTGGAAAGAGTCGTCAGAGAAGGAGAAGAGATATCTTGCCGCCCCAGGATGGTGGCCAGATTAGAGCTGACGGCTCGGGAATTATTTTCTGCGATTTCTAGGAGATTGAGAAGCTCCCAAGCTTTAGGATTGAGGGACCTCTGCCAGAGAAGGACAGAAGCCAACCACTCGCTGAGCGAGGAGAAGGCACTGAGGCTCAGAGCCAGGCGCTTCCACGGAGAGGACGGGAGGCTGCTGCGCTCCAGGGACGGCAGGTCTTTGATCTTTGACTGAGGGACGGCACTTCCATTGTCGGAGAACGGAGGCCCTTGTTGACCGAGCTATGGGGAGATGAAAGATGCGAGTTACTGGAGCAGACATGGGAGATTAGAAAGATTATTTTAAAGGGGGTGAAGTCACTGCCTGGAAACATTACACGTAGGTAGGTATCGGAGCGGAGGAGACAGCTAAAAATACCGCGTGACTCCAACGGAACCGACAACTGGAACAAGGTGACAAGACGAGAGCGGTAAATCAGGTCTAAGGATTCATCCACATGGCCACAGCAAGTGCAGAAAACCAGACACTTTCAGAGCTGCATTCACAATTCTGCTAGTCTTCTTATTGAAAAGGTTTGGCTATTCTACCCTCCTAAAATATCAAGAGTAATAGTTATCCCCAATGCAACCACCATCAAAGGAACATTCCTTCAGGGTCCACCCCATGGTCATTTGACGATCCTCGTTAAGTAGAATGTTCTAAGAATATTTCTTTTTTAACTTATTGATCAGTTTTTGTAAAGTTATGAATAGTTTCATTATACTCCATTACCTTATTTTGGATTCTTCTCTCCAAAACAGCCTGCTGAAAATGCCGATTTATCTGCCTAGTTCATGCTTTTTTTTTAAAAAAAAAAAACCTGCTTTGAACTGCTGCTCTGGAATTTTTTTTTACCCAAACGCTATGTACAAACACTCTCGGGGTCTGAGCACGGGGTGGGGGCGCAGAGAAGCTCACACAGGGAGAGTGTTCATGTTTGAGTGCAGATCTTAGCTAGAGCAGCAGTTCAAAGCAGCTAGTTAAAAACAAACCCTGAACTAGACAGCTAGAATAGTAAAAGGCAATGGAATATGAGACAAGCACAATGCTGAAAGTGCTGTTTTATCTGCCCAATTCATATCCTTGTAGAAGCTGTTTTGAGCTGCTGTTCTAGCAAGAATCCATAGTCCACACACCAATTACAGACCCTCTTCCTGTATGAGCGTCTGTTCCTCTCCCTCCATGCTCAGACTTCAGATCCTTGCTAGAGCAGCAGTTCAAAGCATCTTGTAAAAGGAGCATGAACGAGGCAGCTAAAGCTGAACTTTCACAAGGGTGGTTTCAATCTACTCCATTGCCTTTTGCTTCCTTTTTTCTGATTCATAACGTTACAAAGTCTGATCGACAAAGAAAAAGGTTCTCTAATCTTTAATTACAGTCTGTGATGACCATAGATAATGGTCCAGACAGGAACATGGCACCTGGACTCGGACTTGTAAAACCTTCCCATCCATTGTGGGGGTCCCTGTCCACATCACCCCCACGTCCCCAGATGCCACTTACATACGTCTCCACCAGGGTGTCGGCCTCAGACTTCGCCATGGTGACGAGCAGGAGCGCCTGCCGCTTCGTCTCCTTCCCATCCTGCTCCTGTGAGCGGCTCAGGATTCCCGCCAGGTGTTCTACCGACAACAAGAGAAGATGATTGACCAGGAGTGGGCCTGACAACTGACGGAAGGAGGGGAGGGGGCCCGACAACCGACGGAAGGAGGGGAGGGGGCCCGACAACTGACGGGAGGAGGGGAGGGGGCCCGGCAACCGACGGAAGGAGGGGAGGGGGCCTGACAACTGACGGAAGGAGGGGAGGGGGCCCGACAACTGACGGAAGGAGGGGAGGGGGCCCGACAACTGACGGAAGGAGGGGAGGGGGCCCGACAACTGACGGAAGGAGGGGAGGGGGCCCGACAACCGACGGAAGGAGGGGAGGGGGCCCGACAACTGACGGAAGGAGGGGCCCGGCAAGTGACGGAAAGAGGGGAGGGGGCCCGGCAACTGACGGAAGGAGGGGAGGGGCCCCGGCAACCGACGGAAGGAGGGGAGGGGGCCCGGCAACCGACGGATGGAGGGGAGGGGGCCCGGCAACCGACGGAAGGAGGGGAGGGGGCCCGGCAACCGACGGAAGGAGGGGAGGGGGCGCGGCAACCGACGGAAGGAGGGGAGGGGGCCCGACAACCGACGGAAGGAGGGGAGGGGGCCCGACAACCGACGGAAGGAGGGGAGGGGGCCCGGCAACTGACGGGAGGAGGGGAGGGGGCCCGACAACTGACGGGAGGAGGGGGCCCGACAACTGACGGGAGGGGGCCCGACAACTGACGGGAGGAGGGGAGGGGGCCCGGCAACCGACCGAAGGAGGGGAGGGGGCCCGACAACTGACGGGAGGAGGGGAGGGGGCCCGACAACTGACGGGAGGAGGGGAGGGGGCCCGGCAACTGACGGGAGGAGGAAAAGTCCCTTTAAGAAACCAAAAATAATTCCCTGTACAGCAGAGACTCAGAGAATGGAGGAAGAAGGACAAATCTGAAGGCGCCAACAGGAGAACAATGGCCCCATTATTACCCAAATTCCTGGGAGATTAAGTATCACCCACAAACAACCACAGATGCCACCCCAAGAGCCGTGTATCTAATCCTCTCCTGTGTGATACTGTCTGCTGAGCCGTGTATCTAATCCTATCCTGTGTGATACTGTCTGCTGAGCCGTGTATCTAATCCTCTCCTGTGTGATACTGACTGCTGAGCCGTGTATCTAATCCTCTCCTGTGTGATACTGACTGCTGAGCCGTGTATCTAATCCTATCCTGTGTGATACTGACTGCTGAGCCGTGTATCTAATCCTCTCCTGTGTGATACTGACTGCTGAGCCGTGTATCTAATCCTCTGCTGTGTGATACTGACTGTTGAGCCGTGTATCTAATCCTATCCTGTATGATACTGACTGTTGAGCCGTGTATCTAATCCTCTCCTGTGTGATACTGACTGCTGAGCTGTGTAT
This sequence comes from Ranitomeya imitator, assembly GCF_032444005.1. Taxonomy (NCBI): domain Eukaryota; kingdom Metazoa; phylum Chordata; class Amphibia; order Anura; family Dendrobatidae; genus Ranitomeya; species Ranitomeya imitator. The sequence goes on along the minus strand of NC_091288.1, from coordinate 219,385,732 downwards.
CTAATCCTCTCCTGTGTGATACTGACTGCTGAGCCGTGTATCTAATCCTATCCTGTGTGATACTGACTGCTGAGCCGTGTATCTAATCCTCTCCTGTGTGATACTGACTGCTGAGCCGTGTATCTAATCCTCTCCTGTGTGATACTGTCTGCTGAGCCGTGTATCTAATCCTCTCCTGTGTTATACTGACTGCTGAGCCGTGTATCTAATCCTCTCCTGTGTGATACTGACTGCTGAGCCGTGTATCTAATCCTCTCCTGTGTTATACTGACTGCTGAGCCGTGTATCTAATCCTCTCCTGTGTGATACTGACTGCTGAGCCGTGTATCTAATCCTCTCCTGTGTTATACTGACTGCTGAGCCGTGTATCTAATCCTCTCCTGTGTTATACTGACTGCTGAGCCGTGTATCTAATCCTCTCCTGTGTGATACTGACTGCTGAGCCGTGTATCTAATCCTCTCCTGTGTTATACTGTCTGCTGAGCCGTGTATCTAATCCTCTCCTGTGTTATACTGACTGCTGAGCCGTGTATCTAATCCTATCCTGTGTGATACTGACTGCTGAGCCGTGTATCTAATCCTATCTTGTGTGATACTGACTGCTGAGCCGTGTATCTAATCCTCTCCTGTGTGATACTGACTGCCGAGCCGTGTATCTAATCCTCTCCTGTGTGATACTGACTGCTGAGTCGTGTATCTATTCCTCTCCTGTGTGATACTGACTGCTGAGCCGTGTATCTAATCCTCTCCTGTGTGATACTGACTGCTGAGCCGTGTATCTAATCCTATCCTGTGTGATACTGACTGCTGAGCCGTGTATCTAATCCTCTCCTGTGTGATACTGACTGCTGAGCCGTGTATCTAATCCTCTCCTGTGTGATACTGTCTGCTGAGTCGTGTATCTAATCCTCTCCTGTGTGATACTGACTGCTGAGCCGTGTATCTAATCCTATCCTGTGTGATACTGACTGCTGAGCCGTGTATCTAATCCTCTCCTGTGTGATACTGACTGCTGAGCCGTGTATCTAATCCTCTCCTGTGTGATACTGACTGCTGAGCCGTGTATCTAATCCTATCTTGTGTGATACTGACTGCTGAGCTGTGTATCTAATCCTCTTCTGTGTGATACTGACTGCTGAGCCATGTATCTAATCCTCTCCTGTGTGATACTGACTGCTGAGTCGTGTATCTATTCCTCTCCTGTGTGATACTGACTGCTGAGCCGTGTATCTAATCCTCTCCTGTGTGATACTGACTGCTGAGCCGTGTATCTAATCCTCTCCTGTGTGATACTGACTGCTGAGCCGTGTATCTAATCCTATCCTGTGTGATACTGACTGCTGAGCCGTGTATCTAATCCTATCCTGTGTGATACTGACTGCTGAGCCGTGTATCTAATCCTCTCCTGTGTGATACTGACTGCTGAGCCGTGTATCTAATCCTATCCTGTGTGATACTGTCTGCTGAGCCGTGTATCTAATCCTATCCTGTGTGATACTGTCTGCTGAGCTATGTATCTAATCCTCTCCTGTGTGATACTGACTGCTGAGCCGTGTATCTAATCCTATCCTGTGTGATACTGACTGCTGAGCCGTATATCTAATCCTCTCCTGTGTGATACTGTCTGCTGAGCCGTGTATCTAATCCTCTCCTGTGTGATACTGACTGCTGAGCCGTGTATCTAATCCTATCCTGTGTGATACTGACTGCTGAGCCGTATATCTAATCCTCTCCTGTGTGATACTGTCTGCTGAGCCGTGTATCTAATCCTCTCCTGTGTGATACTGACTGCTGAGCCGTGTATCTAATCCTATCCTGTGTGATACTGTCTGCTGAGCCGTGTATCTAATCCTCTCCTGTGTGATACTGACTGCTGAGCCGTATATCTAATCCTCTCCTGTGTGATACTGTCTGCTGAGCCGTGTATCTAATCCTCTCCTGTGTGATACTGACTGCTGAGCCGTGTATCTAATCCTCTCCTGTGTGATACTGACTGCTGAGCCGTATATCTAATCCTCTCCTGTGTGATACTGTCTGCTGAGCCGTGTATCTAATCCTCTCCTGTGTGATACTGACTGCTGAGCCGTGTATCTAATCCTATCCTGTGTGATACTGTCTGCTGAGCCGTGTATCTAATCCTCTCCTGTGTGATACTGACTGCTGAGCCGTGTATCTAATCCTCTCCTGTGTGATACTGACTGCTGAGCCGTGTATCTAATCCTCTCCTGTGTGATACTGACTGCTGAGCGTGTATCTAATCCTCTCCTGTGTGATACTGACTGCTGAGCCGTGTATCTAATCCTCTCTTGTGTGATACTGACTGCTGAGCTGTGCAGATGAGATACCTCAGGCTTAGATACAGCGGCCCGGGGTCCCCTTCTCCCAGCTCTCGGCTGTGGCTTGCTTGTACTTGTAGTCCCACAGCAGCTGGAGTCACATGGCTGACTATTGCTCTCTGTTGTCAGCCGGTTACACACGAGCCCCACAACATATAGATGTCACACACTAGTCTCAAATGCTGGGAGTTGTAGTTCTACAAAAACCGAACCACAGGTGCATGTAGCGGAGCATCAGCTGCTCCTGCATGCTGGGAGTTGTAGTCCTCCACGGTCAGGAGCCTCACAGCAGCTCTGTGGGCTTGCTGGGAGTTATAGTCCTACCTGTGATGATCTCCATCCCGGCCGCAGGCTCCAGCAGCGGTTTCTCCGGAGTCTCCAGGCTGCAGACGATCTCCCTCCTTTATCCCGGCTCCGGGCTCCGCCCACTCACAAGTTTCTCTGGAAGTTCTCCCCCGTGATGACGTCACATCGCGCCCCCTCCCCCACAGCCTGCTGCTCAGCACCGGGGGGCGAGAACCGATCATGGGGGGAGAACTGATCATGGGGGGAGAACTGATCATGGGGGGGAGAGAGCTGATCATGGGGGGGAGAGCCGATCATGGGGGGGAGAGCCGATCATGGGGGGAGAGCTGATCATGGGGGGGGAGAACTGATCATGGGGGGAGAGCTGATCATGGGGGCGAGAGCTGATCATGGGGGCAGAGCCGATCATGGGGGAGAGAGCTGATCATGGGGGGGAGAACTGATCATGGGGGGAGAACTGATCATGGGGGCGAGAGCTGATCATGGGGGAGAGAACTGATCATGGGGGGAGAGCTGATCATGGGGGGCGAGAGCTGATCATGGGGGGGAGAGCTGATCATGGGGGGCGAGAGCTGATCATGGGGGGGAGAGCTGATCATGGGGGGCGAGAGCTGATCATGGGGGGGAGAGCTGATCATGGGGGGAGAGCCGATCATGGGGGGCGAGAGCTGATCATGGGGGGGAGAGCTGATCATGGGGGAGAGAACTGATCATGGGGGGAGAGCCGATCATGGGGGGGGAGAACTGATCATGGGGGGAGAACTGATCATGGGGGCGAGAGCTGATCATGGGGGGAGAGCCGATCATGGGGGGCGAGAGCTGATCATGGGGGGGAGAGCTGATCATGGGGGGAGAGCCGATCATGGGGGGCGAGAGCTGATCATGGGGGGAGAGCCGATCATGGGGGGCGAGAGCTGATCATGGGGGGGAGAGCTGATCATGGGGGGCGAGAGCTGATCATGGGGGAGAGAGCTGATCATGGGGGGGGGAGCCGATCATGGGGGGAGAACTGATCATGGGGGGGAGAGCTGATCATGGGGGGGAGAACTGATCATGGGGGGGAGAGCCGATCATGGGGGGGAGAGAGCTGATCATGGGGGGGGGAGCCAATCATGGGGGGAGAACTGATCATGGGGGGGAGAGAGCTGATCATGGGGGGGAGAGAGCCGATCATGGGGGGAGAACTGATCATGGGGGGGGGAGAGCCGATCATGGGGGGGAGAGCCGATCATGGGGGGCGAGAACTGATCATGGGGGGCGACAACTGATCATGGAGGGCGAGAGCTGATCATGGGGGGCGAGAACTGATCATGGGGGGAGAGCTGATCATGGGGGGCGAGAGCTGATCATGGGGGGCGAGAACTGATCATGGGGGCGAGAACTGATCATGGGGGCGAGAACTGATCATGGGGGCGAGAACTGATCATGGGGGGCGAGAACTGATCATGGAGGGCGAGAGCTGATCATGGGGGGCGAGAACTGATCATGGGGGGGAGAGCTGATCATGGGGGGGGAGAACTGATCATGGGGGGAGAGCTGATCATGGGGGCGAGAGCTGATCATGGGGGGAGAGAACTGATCATGGGGGGAGAGCCGATCATGGGGGGCGAGAGCTGATCATGGGGGGAGAGCCGATCATGGGGGGCGAGAGCTGATCATGGGGGGGAGAGCTGATCATGGGGGGAGAGCTGATCATGGGGGGCGAGAGCTGATCATGGGGGAGAGAGCTGATCATGGGGGGGGGAGCCGATCATGGGGGGAGAACTGATCATGGGGGGGAGAGAGCCGATCATGGGGGGAGAACTGATCATGGGGGGGAGAGCCAATCATGGGGGGGAGAGAGCTGATCATGGGGGGGGGAGCCAATCATGGGGGGAGAACTGATCATGGGGGGGAGAGAGCCGATCATGGGGGGAGAACTGATCATGGGGGGGAGAGAGCCGATCATGGGGGGAGAACTGATCATGGGGGGGGGAGAGCCGATCATGGGGGGGAGAGCCGATCATGGGGGGCGAGAACTGATCATGGGGGGCGAGAACTGATCATGGAGGGCGAGAGCTGATCATGGGGGGCGAGAACTGATCATGGGGGGAGAGCTGATCATGGGGGGCGAGAGCTGATCATGGGGGGCGAGAACTGATCATGGGGGCGAGAACTGATCATGGGGGCGAGAACTGATCATGGGGGCGAGAACTGATCATGGGGGGCGAGAACTGATCATGGAGGGCGAGAGCTGATCATGGGGGGCGAGAACTGATCATGGGGGGGAGAGCTGATCATGGGGCGAGAGCTGATCATGGGGGGGGAGAACTGATCATGGGGAGAGAGCTGATCATGGGGGGCGAGAACTGATCATGGGGGGCGAGAGCTGATCATGGGGGGAGAACTGATCATGGGGGGGGGAGAGCCGATCATGGGGGGGAGAGCCGATCATGGGGGGCGAGAACTGATCATGGGGGGCGAGAACTGATCATGGAGGGCGAGAGCTGATCATGGGGGGCGAGAACTGATCATGGGGGGAGAGCTGATCATGGGGGGCGAGAGCTGATCATGGGGGGCGAGAACTGATCATGGGGGCGAGAACTGATCATGGGGGCGAGAACTGATCATGGGGGGCGAGAACTGATCATGGAGGGCGAGAGCTGATCATGGGGGGCGAGAACTGATCATGGGGGGGAGAGCCGATCATGGGGCGAGAGCTGATCATGGGGGGGAGAGCTGATCATGGGGCGAGAGCTGATCATGGGGGGGGAGAACTGATCATGGGGAGAGAGCTGATCATGGGGGGCGAGAACTGATCATGGGGGGCGAGAGCTGATCATGGGGGCGAGAACTGATCATGGGGGGGAGAGCTGATTATGGGGGGAGAACTGATCATGGGGGCGAGAGCTGATCATGGGGGGAGAGCTGATCATGGGGGGTGAGAGCTGATCATGGGGGCGAGAGCTGATCATGGGGGGCGAGAACTGATCATGGGGGAGAACTGATCATGGGGGGAGAACTGATCATGGGGGGCGAGAGCTGATCATGGGGGGGAGAGCCGATCATGGGGCGAGAGCTGATCATGGGGGGGAGAGCTGATCATGGGGCGAGAGCTGATCATGGGGGGGGAGAACTGATCATGGGGAGAGAGCTGATCATGGGGGGCGAGAGCTGATCATGGGGGGGAGAGCTGATCATGGGGAGAGAGCTGATCATGGGGGGAGAGCTGATCATGGGGAGAGAACTGATCATGGGGGGCGAGAGCTGATCATGGGGGGGAGAGCTGATCATGGGGGGAGAGCTGATCATGGGGGGGAGAGAGCTGATCATGGGGGGGAGAACTGATCATGGGGGGAGAGCTGATCATGGGGCGAGAGCTGATCATTGGGGGGAGAGCTGATCATGGGGAGAGAGCTGATCATGGGGGGGAGAGCTGATCATGGGGGGGAGAGCTGATCATGGGGAGAGAGCTGATCATGGGGGGAGAACTGATTATGGGGGGCGAGAGCTGATCATGGGGGGAGAGCCGATCATGGGGGGCGAGAGCTGATCATGGGGGGGAGAGCCGATCATGGGGGGCGAGAGCTGATCATGGGGGGGAGAGCTGATCATGGGGGGAGAGCTGATCATGGGGGGCGAGAGCTGATCATGGGGGAGAGAGCTGATCATGGGGGGGGAGCCGATCATGGGGGGAGAACTGATCATGGGGGGGAGAGAGCCGATCATGGGGTAGAACTGATCATGGGGGGGAGAGCCGATCATGGGGGGGAGAGAGCTGATCATGGGGGGGGGAGCCAATCATGGGGGGAGAACTGATCATGGGGGGGAGAGAGCCGATCATGGGGGGAGAACTGATCATGGGGGGGAGAGAGCCGATCATGGGGGGAGAACTGATCATGGGGGGGAGAGAGCCGATCATGGGGGGAGAGAGCTGATCATGGGGAGGAGAGAGCCGATCATGGGGGGGAGAGCCGATCATGGGGGGCGAGAACTGATCATGGGGGGCGAGAACTGATCATGGAGGGCGAGAACTGATCATGGGGGGCGAGAACTGATCATGGGGGGGAGAGCTGATCATGGGGGGAGAGCTGATCATGGGGGGCGAGAGCTGATCATGGGGGGCGAGAACTGATCATGGGGGGCGAGAACTGATCATGGGGGCGAGAACTGATCATGGGGGCGAGAACTGATCATGGGGGGCGAGAACTGATCATGGAGGGCGAGAGCTGATCATGGGGGGCGAGAACTGATCATGGAGGGCGAGAGCTGATCATGGGGGGCGAGAACTGATCATGGGGGGGAGAGCTGATCATGGGGGGCGAGAACTGATCATGGAGGGCGAGAGCTGATCATGGGGGGCGAGAACTGATCATGGGGGGGAGAGCTGATTATGGGGGGAGAACTGATCATGGGGGCGAGAGCTGATCATGGGGGGAGAGCTGATCATGGGGGGTGAGAGCTGATCATGGGGGCGAGAGCTGATCATGGGGGGCGAGAACTGATCATGGGGGAGAACTGATCATGGGGGGAGAACTGATCATGGGGGCGAGAGCTGATCATGGGGGGAGAGCTGATCATGGGGGGTGAGAGCTGATCATGGGGGCGAGAGCTGATCATGGGGGGAGAGCTGATCATGGGGGGCGAGAGCTGATCATGGGGGGCGAGAACTGATCATGGGGGGGAGAGCTGATCATGGGGGGCGAGAACTCATCATGGAGGGCGAGAGCTGATCATGGGGGGCGAGAACTGATCATGGGGGGGAGAGCTGATCATGGGGGGAGAGCTGATCATGGGGGGCGAGAGCTGATCATGGGGGGCGGGGAACTGATCATGGGGGGCGAGAACTGATCATGGAGGGCGAGAACTGATCATTGGGGGCGAGAACTGATCATGGGGGGGAGAGCTGATCATGGGGGGAGAGCTGATCATGGGGGGCGAGAGCTGATCATGGGGGGCGAGAACTGATCATGGGGGGCGAGAACTGATCATGGGGGCGAGAACTGATCATGGGGGGCGAGAGCTGATCATGGGGGCGAGAGCTGATCATGGGGGGCGAGAACTGATCATGGGGGGCGAGAGCTGATCATGGTGGGGAGAACTGATCATGGGGGCGAGAACTGATCATGGGGGGCGAGAACTGATCATGGAGGGCGAGAGCTGATCATGGGGGGCGAGAACTGATCATGGGGGGGAGAGCTGATCATGGGGGGCGAGAACTGATCATGGAGGGCGAGAGCTGATCATGGGGGGCGAGAACTGATCATGGGGGGGAGAGCTGATCATGGGGGGAGAACTGATCATGGGGGCGAGAGCTGATCATGGGGGGAGAGCTGATCATGGGGGGTGAGAGCTGATCATGGGGGCGAGAGCTGATCATGGGGGGCGAGAACTGATCATGGGGGAGAACTGATCATGGGGGGAGAACTGATCATGGGGGCGAGAGCTGATCATGGGGGGAGAGCTGATCATGGGGGGTGAGAGCTGATCATGGGGGCGAGAGCTGATCATGGGGGGAGAGCTGATCATGGGGGTGAGAGCTGATCATGGGGGCGAGAACTGATCATGGAGGGCGAGAGCTGATCATGGGGGGCGAGAACTGATCATAGGGGGAGAGCTGATCATGGGGGGAGAGCTGATCATGGGGGCCGAGAGCTGATCATGGGGGGCGAGAACTGATCATGGGGGGCGAGAACTGATCATGGGGGGGAGAGCTGATCATGGGGGGCGAGAGCTGATCATGGGGGGCGAGAACTGATCATGGGGGGGAGAGCTGATCATGGGGGGCGAGAACTGATCATGGGGGGGAGAGCTGATCATGGGGGGCGAGAGCTGATCATGGGGGGCGAGAGCTGATCATGGGGGGTGAGAACTGATCATGGGGGGGAGAGCTGATCATGGGGGGGCGAGAGCTGATCATGGGGGGCGAGAACTGATCATGGGGGGGAGAGCTGATCATGGGGGGTGAGAACTCATCATGGAGGGCGAGAGCTGATCATGGGGGGCGAGAACTGATCATGGGGGGGAGAGCTGATCATGGGGGGCGAGAGCTGATCATGGGGGGCGAGAACTGATCATGGGGGGCGAGAACTGATCATGGAGGGCGAGAACTGATCATGGGGGGCGAGAACTGATCATGGGGGGAGAGCTGATCATGGGGGGCGAGAACTGATCATGGGGGCAAGAGCTGATCATGGGGGGGAGAGCTGATCATGGGGGAGAGAACTGATCATGGGGGGGAGAGCTGATCATGGGGGGTGAGAACTGATCATGGGGGGCGAGAACTGATCATGGGGGGCGAGAACTGATCATGGGGGGCGAGAGCTGATCATGGGGGGAGAGCTGATCATGGGGGGCGAGAACTGATCATGGGGGGGAGAGCTGATCATGGGGGGCGAGAGCTGATCATGGGGGGCGAGAACTGATCATGGGGGGAGAGCTGATCATGGGGGGCGAGAGCTGATCATGGGGGGCGAGAACTGATCATGGGGGGGAGAGCTGATCATGGGGGGCGAGAACTCATCATGGAGGGCGAGAGCTGATCATGGGGGGCGAGAACTGATCATGGGGGGGAGAGTTGATCATGGGGGGAGAGCTGATCATGGGGGGCGAGAGCTGATCATGGGGGGCGAGAACTGATCATGGGGGGCGAGAACTGATCATGGAGGGCGAGAACTGATCATGGGGGGCGAGAACTGATCATGGGGGGAGAGCTGATCATGGGGGGCGAGAGCTGATCATGGGGGGAGAGCTGATCATGGGGGGCGAGAGCTGATCATGGGGGGAGAGCTGATCATGGGGGGTGAGAGCTGATCATGGGGGGCGAGAACTGATCATGGGGGCGAGAACTGATCATGGAGGGCGAGAACTGATCATGGGGGGCGAGAACTGATCATGGGGGGGAGAGCTGATCATGGGGGGAGAGCTGATCATGGGGGGCGAGAGCTGATCATGGGGGCGAGAACTGATCATGGGGGGCGAGAGCTGATCATGGGGGCGAGAGCTGATCATGGGGGCGAGAGCTGATCATGGGGGGCGAGAAATGATCATGGGGGGGCGAGAGCTGATCATGGGGGGGAGAACTGATCATGGAGGGCGAGAGCTGATCATGGGGGGAGAACTGATCATGGGGGAGAGAACTGATCATGGGGGGCGAGAACTGATCATGGAGGGCGAGAGCTGATCATGGGGGGCGAGAACTGATCATGGGGGGGAGAGCTGATCATGGGGGGAGAACTGATCATGGGGGCGAGAGCTGATCATGGGGGGAGAGCTGATCATGGGGGGTGAGAGCTGATCATGGGGGCGAGAGCTGATCATGGGGGCGAGAACTGATTATGGGGGAGAACTGATCATGGGGGGAGAACTGATCATGGGGGCGAGAGCTGATCATGGGGGGAGAGCTGATCATGGAGGGTGAGAGCTGATCATGGGGGCGAGAGCTGATCATGGGGGGAGAGCTGATCATGGGGGGCAAGAGCTGATCATGGGGGGCGAGAAATGATCATGGGGGGGCGAGAGCTGATCATGGGGGGGAGAACTGATCATGGAGGGCGAGAGCTGATCATGGGGGGGAGAACTGATCATGGGGGCGAGAACTGATCATGGGGGGCGAGAACTGATCATGGAGGGCGAGAGCTGATCATGGGGGGCGAGAACTGATCATGGGGGGGAGAGCTGATCATGGGGGGCGAGAACTGATCATGGAGGGCGAGAGCTGATCATGGGGGGCGAGAACTGATCATGGGGGGGAGAGCTGATCATGGGGGGAGAACTGATCATGGGGGCGAGAGCTGATCATGGGGGGAGAGCTGATCATGGGGGGTGAGAGCTGATCATGGGGGCGAGAGCTGATCATGGGGGGCGAGAACTGATCATGGGGGAGAACTGATCATGGGGGGAGAACTGATCATGGGGGCGAGAGCTGATCATGGGGGGAGAGCTGATCATGGGGGGTGAGAGCTGATCATGGGGGGAGAGCTGATCATGGGGGCGAGAGCTGATCATGGGGGGAGAGCTGATCATGGGGGGCGAGAGCTGATCATAGGGGGCGAGAACTGATCATGGAGGGCGAGAGCTGATCATGGGGGGCGAGAACTGATCATAGGGGGAGAGCTGATCATGGGGGGAGAGCTGATCATGGGGGCCGAGAGCTGATCATGGGGGGCGAGAACTGATCATGGGGGGCGAGAACTGATCATGGGGGCGAGAACTGATCATGGGGGGCGAGAGCTGATCATGGGGGCGAGAGCTGATCATGGGGGGCGAGAACTGATCATGGGGGGCGAGAGCTGATCATGGGGGGCGAGAACTGATCATGGGGGGCAAGAACTGATCATGGGGGCGAGAGCTGGTCATGGGGGGCGAGAGCTGATCATGGGGGCAAGAGCTGATCATGGGGGGGAGAGCTGATCATGGGGGGAGAACTGATCATGGGGGGAGAGCTGATCATGGGGGCAAGAGCTGATCATGAGGGGGAGAACTGATCATGGGGGGCGAGAGCTGATCATGGGGGGCAAGAGCTGATCATGGGGGGCAAGAGCTGATCATGGGGGCGAGAGCTGATCATGGGGGGAGAACTGATCATGGGGGGAGAACTGATCATGGGGGGAGAGCTGATCATGGGGGGAGAACTGATCATGGGGGGAGAACTGATCATGGGGGCGAGAACTGATCATGGGGGGAGAGCTGATCATGGGGGGAGAACTGATCATGGGGGAGAGCTGATCATGGGGGGAGAGCTGATCATGGGGGGCGAGAGCTGATCATGGGGGGAGAGCTGATCATGGGGGGAGAACTGATCATGGGGGGAGAACTGATCATGGGGGCGAGAACTGATCATGGGGGGAGAGCTGATCATGGGGGGCGAGAGCTGATCATGGGGGGAGAACTGATCATGGGGGGAGAACTGATCATGGGGGGAGAACTGATCATGGGGGCAAGAGCTGATCATGGGGGCGAGAGCTGATCATGGGGGGAGAGCTGATCATGGGGCGAGAGCTGATCATGGGGGGAGAGAACTGATCATGGGGGCGAGAGCTGATCATGGGGGGAGAGCTGATCATGGGGCGAGAGCTGATCATGGGGGCGAGAGCTGATCATGGGGGCGAGAGCTGATCATGGGGGGAGAGCTGATCATGGGGCGAGAGCTGATCATGGGGGGAGAGAACTGATCATGGGGGGCGAGAGCTGATCATGGGGGGGGAGAACTTATCATGGGGGGGGAGAGCTGATCATGGGGGGAGAGCTGATCATGGGGGGAGAGCTGATCATTGGGGGAGAGCTGATCATGGGGGGAGAACTGATCATGGGGGGAGAGCTGATCATTGGGGGAGAGCTGATTATGGGGGGCGAGAACTGATCATGGGGGCGAGAACTGATCATGGGGGGAGAACTGATCATGAGGGGAGAACTGATCATGGGGTGAGAGCTGATCATGGGGGGAGAGCTGATCATGGGGGGCGAGAGCTGATCATGGGGGGAGAGCTGATCATGGGGGGGAGAGCTGATCATGGGGGGCGAGAGCTGATCATTGGGGGAGAGCTGATCATGGGGGGAGAACTGATCATGGGGGGAGAGCTGATCATTGGGGGAGAGCTGATCATGGGGGGGGAGAACTGATCAAGAGGGGCGAGAGCTGATCATGGGGGGGAGAACTGATCATGAGGGGAGAACTGATCATGGGGTGAGAGCTGATCATGGGGGGAGAGCTGATCATGGGGGGCGAGAGCTGATCATGGGGGGAGAGCTGATCATGGGGGGGAGAGCTGATCATGGGGGGCGAGAGCTGATCATGGGGGGCAAGAACTGATCATGGGGGGAGAACTGATCATGGGGGGCGAGAACTGATCATGGGTGGCGAGAACTGACCATGGGGGGCGAGAGCTGATCATGGGGGGCGAGAGCTGATCATGGGGGGCGAGAACTGATCATGCGGGGAGAACTGATCATGGGGGGCGAGAGCTGATCATGGGGGGCGAGAGCTGATCATGGGGGGCGAGAACTGATCATGGGGGGGAGAACTGATCATGGGGGGCGAGAGTTGATCATGGGGGGTGAGAGCTGATCATGGGGGGAGAGCTGATCATGGGGGGCGAGAACTGATCATGGGGGGAGAACTGATCATGGGGGGCGAGAACTGATCATGGGCGAGAGCTGATCATGGGGGGCGAGAGCTGATCATGGGGGGCGAGAGCTGATCATGGGGGGCGAGAACTGATCATGGGGGCGAGAACTGATCATGGGGGGAGAACTGATCATGGGGGGCGAGAACTGATCATGGGGGGCGAGAGCTGATCATGGTGGGGAGAACTGATCATGGGGGGCGAGAGCTGATCATGGGGGGGAGAAGTGATCATGGGGAGCGAGAGCTGATCATGGGGGGGGAGAACTGATCATGAGGGGAGAACTGATCATGGGGCGAGAGCTGATCATGGGGGGCGAGAACTGATCATGGGGGGGAGAACTGATCATGGGGGGCGAGAGTTGATCATGGGGGGCGAGAACTGATCATGGGGGCGAGAGCTGATCATGGGGGCGAGAGTTGATCATGGGGGCGAGAGCTGATCATGGGGGGGAGAGCTGATCATGGGGGCGAGAGTTGATCATGGGGGCGAGAGCTGATCATGGGGCGAGAGCTGATCATGGGGCGAGAGCTGATCATGGGGGGAGAGCTGATCATGGGGGCGAGAGTTGATCATGGGGGCGAGAGCTGATCATGGGGGGCGAGAGTTGATCATGGGGGCGAGAGCTGATCATGGGGGGCGAGAGTTGATCATGGGGGCGAGAGCTGATCATGGGGGGCGAGGGCTGATCATTTTTAGAGCAGAAATTCTCCAAATTCCTCCAGGTCAATGTTGGAGTTTTCACTCAGCTTCTACTTACAGGATTTCATTCAGGCACCAAATGTAAGAGGCGTTTGCAGTTTTTTAGTTCTTTTTGCACGATTTTCAGTCCTAAAATCTAAGCTATTCTTCTGCTCCGCTCACTTTCTTTTATTGGCACGTGCGCAGCGCTGGTGACCCAATAATTTACACCAGATAATCGAAAATTGCTGAAAATCAATCTGCGCTGCAGCCGCAACGTGTGAACGTAACCGAAAAGTGATGCTAAATTCTTAGTCGTTGCCTCACAGGATTTTGCTGCAATTTTCAAAAAGAGTTTGCAGAAATCACATTAGGAGACACTTTCCGCTGTTTCATGTTTTTGGACAATTTGTGAAATTTGTGCCATTTTTTGTCGCAGTCTTCAAAAATTGTGGTAAAAACCGCGCAGAATTTTACAGTGAAGTCAGGAAAACTGTGAAAAACAAAGCGGCGTGAGGGCGTCTTGTGAACATGCTTCTCGGCGGAGATTTTTTATGCGGTTTTTACAGGTGAACGCGTTTATTTTACATGATTTTCCTGCACGGTCAAAAACCGCGAGAATTTTTCTGTTGTTCTGGTGCTTTTTTTTCCACGGTCATAGGGACGATAATGAAAGAACCAGGGCGGAAGCGAGACTTTGCGCCAGATCTTGTGCCTTTCTAGGAATTTTGCCCCGTCAGTGAGACGTCCGCGGTCACGATCGGAGCTGGAATATTGCGCCACTCCTTACGGAAGGTGATGAATTCCTCTGATAACCTCATTGCTCAGTCCTAGTGGAGCCACCATGTATCCTGGACCACGACGCGGCAGGAAGTGAGCGCTCCTTATCGGCCGGCGGCGTCTGCTTGTGGTCAGACTGAAAACGTCTCACTCAGACCCAGGTTCCAGTTAATCCCTTTAAAGCTGAAGCCGCTCATTGTAATACTGAGAAATACGGAGGATTGAGGGAAAACAGTCCACATGGAGGTGACGGCTGACGTGTGGACCCAGGTTCTAGGAAAACACCGACATATGTGGACTCGGATGAGGAGTTATAGTTTGGGGAGATGATCACTTACAGCTAGAAGGGTCTTTTTCTTAACGGGATTGTCCAGGATTAGAGAAACATGGCAGCAGTGGCGATGGATCTCTGGTGTCAGTCATAAGGGGCCTCTGGTGGCAGGAATGATGGGGCCTCTGGTGGCAGGGGTGATGGATGGGTCTCTGGTGGCAGGAGTGATGGATGGGTCTCTGGTGGCAGGAGTGATGGATGGGTCTCTGGTGGCAGGAGTGATGGATGGGTCTCTGGTGGCAGGAGTGATGGATGGGTCTCTGGTGGCATGAGTGATGGATGCGTTTCTGGTGGCAGGGGTGATGGATGGGTCTCTGGTGGCATGAATGATGGATGGGTCTCTGCTGGCAGGAGTCATGGATGGGTCTCTGGTGGCATGAGTGATGGATGGGTCTCTGCTGGCAGGAGTGATGGATGGGTCTCTGGTGGCAGGAGTGATGGATGCGTTTCTGGTGGCAGGGGTGATGGATGGGTCTCTGGTGGCATGAATGATGGATGGGTCTCTGCTGGCAGGAGTGATGGATGGGTCTCTGGTGGCAGGAGTGATGGATGCGTTTCTGGTGGCAGGAGTGATGGATGGGTCTCTGGTGGCAGGAGTGATGGATGCGTTTCTGGTGGCAGGAGTGATGGATGGGTCTCTGGTGGCAGGAGTGATGGATGCGTTTCTGGTGGCAGGAGTGATGGATGTGTTTCTGGTGGCAGGGGTGATGGATGGGTCTCTGGTGGCAGGAGTGATGGATGGGTCTCTGGTGGCAGGAGTGATGGATGTGTTTCTGGTGGCAGGGGTGATGGATGGGTCTCTGGTGGCAGGAGTGATAGATGGGTCTCTGCTGGCAGGAGTGATGGATGGGTCTCTGGTGGCAGGAGTGATGGATGCGTTTCTGGTGGCAGGGGTGATGGATGGGTCTCTGGTGGCAGGAGTGATGGATGGGTCTCTGGTGGCAGGGGTGATGGATGGGTCTCTGGTGGCAGGAGTGATGGATGCGTTTCTGGTGGCAGGAGTGATGGATGGATCTCTGGTGGCATGAGTGATGGATGCGTTTCTGGTGGCAGGGGTGATGGATGGGTCTCTGGTGGCAGGAGTGATGGATGCGTTTCTGGTGGCAGGAGTGATGGATGGGTCTCTGGTGGCAGGAGTGATGGATGGGTCTCTGGTGGCAGGAGTGATGGATGCGTTTCTGGTGGCAGGGGTGATGGATGGGTCTCTGGTGGCAGGAGTGATGGATGGGTCTCTGGTGGCAGGAGTGATGGATGCGTTTCTGGTGGCAGGAGTGATGGATGGGTCTCTGGTGGCAGGAGTGATGGATGGGTCTCTGGTGGCAGGAGTGATGGATGTGTTTCTGGTGGCAGGGGTGATGGATGGGTCTCTGGTGGCAGGAGTGATGGATGGGTCTCTGGTGGCAGGAGTGATGGATGTGTTTCTGGTGGCAGGGGTGATGGATGGGTCTCTGGTGGCAGGAGTGATGGATGGATCTCTGGTGGCAGGAGTGATGGATGGGTCTCTGGTGGCAGGAGTGATGGATGGGTCTCTGGTGGCAGGAATGATGGATGGGTCTCTGGTGGCATGAATGATGGATGGGTCTCTGCTGGCAGGAGTGATGGATGGGTCTCTGGTGGCAGGAGTGATGGATGCGTTTCTGGTGGCAGGAGTGATGGATGGGTCTCTGGTGGCAGGGGTGATGGATGGGTCTCTGGTGGCAGGAGTGATGGATGCGTTTCTGGTGGCAGGAGTGATGGATGGGTCTCTGGTGGCATGAGTGATGGATGCGTTTCTGGTGGCAGGGGTGATGGATGGGTCTCTGGTGGCAGGAGTGATGGATGCGTTTCTGGTGGCAGGAGTGATGGATGGGTCTCTGGTGGCAGGAGTGATGGATGGGTCTCTGGTGGCAGGAGTGATGGATGCGTTTCTGGTGGCAGGGGTGATGGATGGGTCTCTGGTGGCAGGAGTGATGGATGGATCTCTGGTGGCAGGAGTGATGGATGTGTTTCTGGTGGCAGGGGTGATGGATGGGTCTCTGGTGGCAGGAGTGATAGATGGGTCTCTGGTGGCAGGAGTGATGGATGGGTCTCTGGTGGCTGCAGTGATGGATGCGTTTCTGGTGGCAGGAGTGATGGATGGGTCTCTGGTGGCAGGGGTGATGGATGGGTCTCTGGTGGCAGGAGTGATGGATGCGTTTCTGGTGGCAGGAGTGATGGATGGGTCTCTGGTGGCATGAGTGATGGATGCGTTTCTGGTGGCAGGGGTGATGGATGGGTCTCTGGTGGCAGGAGTGATGGATGCGTTTCTGGTGGCAGGAGTGATGGATGGGTCTCTGGTGGCAGGAGTGATGGATGGGTCTCTGGTGGCAGGAGTGATGGATGCGTTTCTGGTGGCAGAGGTGATGGATGGGTCTCTGGTGGCAGGAGTGATGGATGTTTTTCTGGTGGCAGGGGTGATGGATGGGTCTCTGGTGGCAGGAGTGATGGATGGGTCTCTGGTGGCAGGAGTGATGGATGTGTTTCTGGTGGCAGGGGTGATGGATGGGTCTCTGGTGGCAGGAGTGATAGATGGGTCTCTGGTGGCAGGAGTGATGGATGGGTCTCTGGTGGCAGGAGTGATGGATGCGTTTCTGGTGGCAGGAGTGATGGATGGGTCTCTGGTGGCAGGAGTGATGGATGGGTCTCTGGTGGCAGGGGTGATGGATGGGTCTCTGGTGGCAGGAGTGATGGATGTGATGGATGGGTCTCTGGTGGCAGGAATGATGGATGGGTCTCTGGTGGCAGGAGTGATGGATGTGTTTCTGTTGGCAGGAGTGATGGATGGGTCTCTGGTGGCAGGAGTGATGGATGGGTCTCTGGTGGCAGGAGTGATGGATGGGTCTCTGGTGGCAGGAATGATGGATGGGTCTCTGGTGGCAGGAGTGATGGATGGGTCTCTGGTGGCAGGAGTGATGGATGGGTCTCTGGTGGCATGAATGATGGATGGGTCTCTGGTGGCAGGAGTGATGGATGGGTCTCTGGTGGCAGGAGTGATGGATGCGTTTCTGGTGGCAGGGGTGATGGATGGGTCTCTGGTGGCATGAATGATGGATGGGTCTCTGCTGGCAGGAGTGATGGATGGGTCTCTGGTGGCAGGAGTGATGGATGCGTTTCTGGTGGCAGGGGTGATGGATGGGTCTCTGGTGGCAGGAGTGATGGATGCGTTTCTGGTGGCAGGAGTGATGGATGCGTTTCTGGTGGCAGGAGTGATGGATGGGTCTCTGGTGGCATGAGTGATGGATGCGTTTCTGGTGGCAGGGGTGATGGATGGGTCTCTGGTGGCAGGAGTGATGGATGGATCTCTGGTGGCAGGAGTGATGGATGGGTCTCTGGTGGCAGGAATGATGGATGGGTCTCTGGTGGCATGAATGATGGATGGGTCTCTGCTGGCAGGAGTGATGGATGGGTCTCTGGTGGCAGGAGTGATGGATGCGTTTCTGGTGGCAGGAGTGATGGATGGGTCTCTGGTGGCAGGGGTGATGGATGGGTCTCTGGTGGCAGGAGTGATGGATGCGTTTCTGGTGGCAGGAGTGATGGATGGGTCTCTGGTGGCATGAGTGATGGATGCGTTTCTGGTGGCAGGGGTGATGGATGGGTCTCTGGTGGCAGGAGTGATGGATGCGTTTCTGGTGGCAGGAGTGATGGATGGGTCTCTGGTGGCAGGAGTGATGGATGGGTCTCTGGTGGCAGGAGTGATGGATGCGTTTCTGGTGGCAGGGGTGATGGATGGGTCTCTGGTGGCAGGAGTGATGGATGGATCTCTGGTGGCAGGAGTGATGGATGTGTTTCTGGTGGCAGGGGTGATGGATGGGTCTCTGGTGGCAGGAGTGATAGATGGGTCTCTGGTGGCAGGAGTGATGGATGGGTCTCTGGTGGCTGCAGTGATGGATGCGTTTCTGGTGGCAGGAGTGATGGATGGGTCTCTGGTGGCAGGGGTGATGGATGGGTCTCTGGTGGCAGGAGTGATGGATGCGTTTCTGGTGGCAGGAGTGATGGATGGGTCTCTGGTGGCATGAGTGATGGATGCGTTTCTGGTGGCAGGGGTGATGGATGGGTCTCTGGTGGCAGGAGTGATGGATGCGTTTCTGGTGGCAGGAGTGATGGATGGGTCTCTGGTGGCAGGAGTGATGGATGGGTCTCTGGTGGCAGGAGTGATGGATGCGTTTCTGGTGGCAGAGGTGATGGATGGGTCTCTGGTGGCAGGAGTGATGGATGTTTTTCTGGTGGCAGGGGTGATGGATGGGTCTCTGGTGGCAGGAGTGATGGATGGGTCTCTGGTGGCAGGAGTGATGGATGTGTTTCTGGTGGCAGGGGTGATGGATGGGTCTCTGGTGGCAGGAGTGATAGATGGGTCTCTGGTGGCAGGAGTGATGGATGGGTCTCTGGTGGCAGGAGTGATGGATGCGTTTCTGGTGGCAGGAGTGATGGATGGGTCTCTGGTGGCAGGAGTGATGGATGGGTCTCTGGTGGCAGGGGTGATGGATGGGTCTCTGGTGGCAGGAGTGATGGATGTGATGGATGGGTCTCTGGTGGCAGGAATGATGGATGGGTCTCTGGTGGCAGGAGTGATGGATGTGTTTCTGTTGGCAGGAGTGATGGATGGGTCTCTGGTGGCAGGAGTGATGGATGGGTCTCTGGTGGCAGGAGTGATGGATGGGTCTCTGGTGGCAGGAATGATGGATGGGTCTCTGGTGGCAGGAGTGATGGATGGGTCTCTGGTGGCAGGAGTGATGGATGGGTCTCTGGTGGCATGAATGATGGATGGGTCTCTGGTGGCAGGAGTGATGGATGGGTCTCTGGTGGCAGGAGTGATGGATGCGTTTCTGGTGGCAGGGGTGATGGATGGGTCTCTGGTGGCATGAATGATGGATGGGTCTCTGCTGGCAGGAGTGATGGATGGGTCTCTGGTGGCAGGAGTGATGGATGCGTTTCTGGTGGCAGGGGTGATGGATGGGTCTCTGGTGGCAGGAGTGATGGATGCGTTTCTGGTGGCAGGAGTGATGGATGCGTTTCTGGTGGCAGGAGTGATGGATGGGTCTCTGGTGGCATGAGTGATGGATGCGTTTCTGGTGGCAGGGGTGATGGATGGGTCTCTGGTGGCAGGAGTGATGGATGCGTTTCTGGTGGCAGGAGTGATGGATGGGTCTCTGGTGGCAGGAGTGATGGATGGGTCTCTGGTGGCAGGAGTGATGGATGCGTTTCTGGTGGCAGGGGTGATGGATGGGTCTCTGGTGGCAGGAGTGATGGATGGGTCTCTGGTGGCAGGAGTGATGGATGCGTTTCTGGTGGCAGGAGTGATGGATGGGTCTCTGGTGGCAGGAGTGATGGATGGGTCTCTGGTGGCAGGAGTGATGGATGTGTTTCTGGTGGCAGGGGTGATGGATGGGTCTCTGGTGGCAGGAGTGATGGATGGGTCTCTGGTGGCAGGAGTGATGGATGTGTTTCTGGTGGCAGGGGTGATGGATGGGTCTCTGGTGGCAGGAGTGATAGATGGGTCTCTGGTGGCAGGAGTGATGGATGGGTCTCTGGTGGCAGGAGTGATGGATGCGTTTCTGGTGGCAGGAGTGATGGATGGGTCTCTGGTGGCAGGAGTGATGGATGTGTTTCTGTTGGCAGGAGTGATGGATGGGTCTCTGGTGGCAGGAGTGATGGATGGGTCTCTGGTGGCAGGAGTGATGGATGGGTCTCTGGTGGCAGGAATGATGGATGGGTCTCTGGTGGCAGGAGTGATGGATGGGTCTCTGGTGGCAGGAGTGATGGATGGGTCTCTGGTGGCATGAATGATGGATGGGTCTCTGGTGGCAGGAGTGATGGATGGGTCTCTGGTGGCAGGAGTGATGGATGCGTTTCTGGTGGCAGGGGTGATGGATGGGTCTCTGGTGGCATGAATGATGGATGGGTCTCTGCTGGCAGGAGTGATGGATGGGTCTCTGGTGGCAGGAGTGATGGATGCGTTTCTGGTGGCAGGGGTGATGGATGGGTCTCTGGTGGCAGGAGTGATGGATGCGTTTCTGGTGGCAGGAGTGATGGATGGGTCTCTGGTGGCAGGAGTGATGGATGCGTTTCTGGTGGCAGGAGTGATGGATGGGTCTCTGGTGGCATGAGTGATGGATGCGTTTCTGGTGGCAGGGGTGATGGATGGGTCTCTGGTGGCAGGAGTGATGGATGCGTCTCTGGTGGCAGGAGTGATGGATGCGTTTCTGGTGGCAGGAGTGATGGATGGGTCTCTGGTGGCAGGAGTGATGGATGGGTCTCTGGTGGCAGGAGTGATGGATGCGTTTCTGGTGGCAGGGGTGATGGATGGGTCTCTGGTGGCAGGAGTGATGGATGGGTCTCTGGTGGCAGGAGTGATGGATGCGTTTCTGGTGGCAGGAGTGATGGATGGGTCTCTGGTGGCAGGAGTGATGGATGGGTCTCTGGTGGCAGGAGTGATGGATGTGTTTCTGGTGGCAGGGGTGATGGATGGGTCTCTGGTGGCAGGAGTGATGGATGGGTCTCTGGTGGCAGGAGTGATGGATGTGTTTCTGGTGGCAGGGGTGATGGATGGGTCTCTGGTGGCAGGAGTGATGGATGGGTCTCTGGTGGCAGGAGTGATGGATGGGTCTCTGGTGGCAGGAGTGATGGATGCGTTTCTGGTGGCAGGAGTGATGGATGGGTCTCTGGTGGCAGGAGTGATGGATGGGTCTCTGGTGGCAGGAGTGATGGATGTGTTTCTGGTGGCAGGAGTGATGGATGGGTCTCTGGTGGCAGGAGTGATGGATGGGTCTCTGGTGGCAGGAGTGCTGGATGCGTTTCTGGTGGCAGGGGTGATGGATGGGTCTCTGGTGGCAGGAGTGATGGATGGGTCTCTGGTGGCAGGAGTGATGGATGCGTTTCTGGTGGCAGGAGTGATGGATGGGTCTTTGGTGGCACGAATGATGAATGAGTCTCATAACAAGAGTGATGGGTCTCTCGTGGCAGGAGTGATGGATGCATTTCTGGTGGCAAGAATGAGGGGTCTCTGGTGGCAGGGGTGATGGATGGGTCTCTGGTGGCAGAAGTGATGGATGTGTTTCTGGTGGCAGGGGTGATGGATGGGTCTCTGGTGGCAGGAGTGATGGGTCTCTGGTGGCAGAAGTGATGGATGTGTTTCTGTGGCAGGGGTGATGGGTCTGTGGCAGGAGTGATGGATGGGTCTCTGGTGGCATGGGTGATGGATGGGTCTCTGGTTGCAGGAGTGATGGGTCTCTGGTGGCAGGAGTGATGGGCCTGTAGGTGTCTGGTGGCAGGAGTGATGGGCCTGTAGGTGTCTGGTGGCAGGGGTGATGGATGGGTCTCTGGTGGCAGGAGTGATGGATGGGTCTCTGGTGGCAGGGGTGATGGATGGGTCTCTGGTGGCAGGAGTGATGGGTCTCTGGTGGCAGAAGTGATGAATGGGTCTCTGGTGGCAGGAGTGATGGGTCTCTGGTGGCAGAAGTGATGGATGTGTTTCTGGTGGCAGGGGTGATGGGTCTCTGGTGGCAGGAGTGATGGATGGGTCTCTGGTGGCACGAATGATGAATGAGTCTCATAACAAGAGTGATGGGTCTCTGGTGGCAGGAGTGATGGGCCTGTAGGTGTCTGGTGGCAGGAGTGATGGGTCTCTGGTGGCAGGAGTCATGGGTCTCTGGTGGCAGGTGTCATGGGTCTCTGGTGGCAGGAGTGATGGGTCTCTAGTAGTGATGAGTGAACGTGGTCGGATAAGGTGTTATCAGCGCATGCTCGTGTGGTAACAGTGTCTTCAACATGCTCGAAAAATATGTTTGAGTCCCCGCGGCTGCATGTCTGTTATGCTGGGTGGTGGCGCCTGGTGATGCCACAATGCTCCCATGCCAGGGAGGCACATACAGCGTTGCAGCATGGAGACCCATATGGTGGAGCAGCCTATATATCTTCATGTGTCTGAACTTCCGATCATATATATCTAATTATACTGCCCCTATTGGACAAACAATCAGTAGATTTGGCTTCCAGTACCATCTCTATGCTGACGACACCCAACTATACACTTCTTCTCCTGATCTCACGCCTGCCTTATTAGAAAACACCAGTGATTGTCTTACCGCTGTCTCTAGCATCATGTCCTCCCTCTATCTGAAACTAAACCTGTCAAAAACTGAACTCCTCGTGTTTTCTCCCTCTACTAACCTACCTTTGCCTGACATTGCCATCTCCGTTTGCGGTTCCACCATTACTCCAAAGCAACATGCCCGCTGCCTTGGGGTCATCCTTGATTCTGACCTTTCATTCACCCCCCACATCCGATCACTGGCTCGCTCTTCTTACCTGCATCTCAAAAACATTTCTAGAATTCGCCCTTTTCTTACTTTCGACTCTGCAAAAACTCTGACTGTTTCACTTATTCATTCTCGTCTGGACTATTGTAACTCTCTACTAATCGGCCTCCCTCTTACCAAACTCTCCCCGCTCCAATCTGTCTTGAATGCTGCTGCCAGGATCATATTCCTCACCAACCGTTACACCGATGCCTCTACCTTGTGCCAGTCATTACACTGGTTACCCATCCACTCAAGAATCCAGTACAAAACTACTACCCTCATCCACAAAGCACTCCATGGCTCAGCACCACCCTACATCTCCTCCCTGGTATCAGTCTACCACCCTACCCGTGCCCTCCGCTCCGCTGATGACCTCAGGTTAGCATCCTCAATAATCAGAACCTCCCACTCCCGTCTCCAAGACTTTACACGTGCTGCGCCGATTCTTTGGAATGCACTACCTAGGATAATACGATTAATCCCCAATCCCCACAGTTTTAAGCGTGCCCTAAAAACTCATTTGTTCAGACTGGCCTACCGCCTCAATGCATTAACCTAACGATCCCTGTGTGGCCTATATTAAAAAAAAAAAAAATTAATTAACTGGTTCATGCAGCTTTACATGAACACCCAAGCCTTACACTATGGCTGGTCCGAATAACTATAGCAATTGTCACCATCCACCTCTCGTGTCTCCCCTTTTCCCCATAGTTTGTAGCTTGCGAGCAGCAGGGTCCTCATTCCTCCTGGTATCTGTTTTGAACTGTATTTCTGTTATGCTGTAATGTCTATTGTATGTACAAGTCCCCTCTATAATTTGTAAAGCGCTGCGGAATATGTTGGCGCTATATAAATAAAAATTATTATTATTATTATTATTATCTAATATTTGGGAATTTCTGAAGCCACATTACTGGCATTTCCCTGGACACATCCACAGCTGACTGAGCGTCCACAATGATGACACGTAATATCGCCTCACATAGTGGAGTTCTCCTTTAATTACACCCAGAGGATTGTGGGATGTCGGCCGGTGTGGGGGCAGTGATGGCTCCCCTCCATCGCTCATGTTCCTGGCAGGGATCGTACATTCATCTCAGTACAATCATTGCTTTATCAGCTGAGAATTTGGATTATCCAGAAACTTTGGACTCGGCTGGAAATGACGAGGGATGGAGGATTTGGGTAACACCGGCGTCACACAACAGATGAGAGATCGCTCCGAGTCTCCCTGACGAGAGTCGCACGGGCGTAATGCGAGTACAATCCGATTTTTCACACCTAACGTCCCATTTATAGCCGAATGCAGTGTGATTTTAACATAGAGCGATTCTGTCATTTACACATCGTTTTTAAAGGCAATATTCATCAAAACACACATACATATATGTATATAATTAGATAATTGAAGAAAAGCCGGCAGTTCATGTGCGGTGTGCAGGAGCCGACAGGATAGAAGCGATGGATGACATACAGTAAATACACATAGAATAGGTATATAGATGTCAGTGACCAATCCAATTAATAGTGTGTGTGTGTGCAAATTATGAGACATGTATTTAATTAACCCTCCGTCACATACAATATTCGGACTAACGAGTTCACATACAATGTGCCTGTCAGGCGCCTGCTGGAAAAATACCTATAATATCTAATGTTTGCAATTTCAGTGCTCTAAAAGTGATCAGTGACCTTCATAGGGATGTAATAAAAGAGACTACACATAATCAGTTGCAAAAAAAAACATTTACTTAACATAAAACTAATAACTATGAAATACAAACTTTTCAAAACTTCCGCCAAATAGTCCCCAGTTCGACTCTCTCAAAAAAATGTACAAAGAAAATTTTTGAACACAAACTTAATTTTAAGGTACCTTAAGTACTATTAAAAACAATCAGAAGTAGATGCTGAGGTTTCCCCAGAAAAGTCACACTTGCAGAGCAAATAGCAAGAATTACACACCATTTTTGCATGTGTCAGGCAAATTGCTTTATGACATTTGAGACATTCATAATTTGAAAGCCTTCTGGTTCCGCTTTCCGTTTGGCAGGTGGTGCATCTCCTTCTTTTGTGAGGTGGTGCAGATGGTGACTTTTCACCATCATCTTCTGGGCGGAACCTTTTGAGCTGAACTTGAAGGCGAGAGGGGATACCGATTGTTTTCACGCTTCTCCTGCGTAGCTCTCCAAGTACTAGTTCATGGGCCAATTTTTTCAGATACAATCGTCTACGGAGTGGTTCAACCTTGTTTTCAAGATAAATTACTTGTGAATTTATACCACCCAAATTCAACATAGCAAAAAATATGACCATTGGCCAGCGTTTGATGTTTCTGCTGACGTTGAAAGTGGAGCACATCTGATCTGCTGTATCCACACCCCCTTTGGTGGCATTGTAAAATGTAATTATCTCCGGGTTTTTTTCTGCCCCAGTCCCAGGATCGATGGCAGCATCATCATGAAGTGTTGATAGAAGAAGTACGATTTTTTTGGCATGTGGTACATAGGAAACTAAAGCCTTTCCATTATGGAATGCAAACATACTGCTGTACTGTTGTCTCTCTTTCACACTTACAAACTATGGCGGCAATTCCCTTTTGTTTTTTCTTACAGTTCCCACATATGACAGCTTCTGAATTTTCAGATAATCAATCAGATCACAACTTGTAAACCAATTGTCAGCTGTAATATTGCGACCCGATCCAAATAAGGGTTCAGCCAGTCTTTTTACAACATCAATGGGTTTGTTGCTCACACAGTAAGGACCTTCTGGTTGTTTTCCTGCATAAACTTCCAGGTTGTAAGTGTAGGCCTTACTGGCATCAACAAGGGCATACATTTTTATTCCATATTTGTTTGGCTTTGATGGAATATATTGACGAAAGGCACATCTACCACGAAAACCAGGGAGCATTTCGTCAATAGTGAGATTCTCTCCAGGGTAATAACTTTGTTTACAGTTTACAACAAATCTTTGAAATATATCACGAATTGGAGCAAGTCGGTCATGTGTTTTGCGTTCGGTTCGGGTAGTTCTGTCGTCAAACCGAAGGCAACGAATTAGAATCTTGAATCTGTTTATGGACATAACAAGGCTAAATTTTTCAACTCCATCCCCATCTTTACCCCAAAGTTCCTCCAAACTTTGTCTATTTGCCCTATAAGCTCCTGCAAGGTACAGTAATCCAAAAAAAGCACGCAGTTCTATTTCATCTGTGGGCTTGATGGTTCTGTTGCAGATGTACTTGTCCTTTATAATGTCTATATATTGGTTGGTATATGTGACAATAGAGTCCAGAATGTCATCTGTAAATATACTGTTCCAGCATTCAACTGCAGTTTTTGCATTACGTGCAGTTCCTATTACTGCAGGAAGGTGAGTAATAATGTTTAAAGGTTCCCTACGTTTTTTCTGGAATGGCTTCTTGTTCCATTTAGTATTTTTATCTTTTCCAATATAATATGATCCAACTTCTTCATCCTCACCACTGTCACCATCTTGCTCTGTTTCAGAATCCAGGACACATTCTTCCACCTCATCATGAGAATCAATCTCACTTTCCTCTCCTAAATCCTCATTCAGTGTGAGGTCTCTATTATCTAACAGCATGTTTGTTACTTCCTCAACATCAAGTTGTTTGGATAAATTGTACATTTTCCTCTCCATTTCAGCAGATAATCTGAAGCAAGAGAAGGAATATGTTAGGGAACTACTGTATATGCCTGAGCAGCACACTTTCTTTTATAAAATCTCCCTTATTTCTATGAAATATCCTCATTTTGTGCTATACATTCATAAAACAAGCTAAATAAACTATTGTGATGAATAAAAACATAAAATACCAACCTTACTGAATGTGACGTATTCACATACAATGAGCCTGAGAGATCTGTGCAGCTATATCCTCTCCCCTGAAGCTCTGAAATCCAACTGTGATATCAGGTTTCACAGACCTTCAAGAGACAGGAGACTACCTGGAGGGAGGGGGTTTCCTCACAATCTGGTGAGGAAGGAGAAATGAAAGTAAAAGAGAAGCGCCTGTCAGATCAGTTGTATGTGACGGAGGGTTAATAGATTATTTTACGGAAAAAAATGGTGTGGGCTGCCGTGCAATATTTCGTAACCAGCAGAGGGAAAGCTGACGGTTGGGGACGATGTTTATAGCCTGGGAAGGGGGTAATAACCATGGAGCTTCCCAGGCTATTAATATCAGCTCACAGCTGCATAATTAGCCTTTACCCCCTATTAAAATGGGGGACCCCCCAAAAAATGGCGTGGGTTCCCACATAATTTTCGTAACCAGCAGAGGGAAAGCCGATGGCTGGGGGCAGATGTTTATAGCCTGGGAAGGGGGTAATACTCATGGAGCTTCCCTGGCTATTAATATCAGCTCACAGCTGTATAATTAAGCCTTTACTGGCTATTAAAATGGGGGACCCCCCCAAAAATGGCATGGGTTCCCACATAATTTTCGTAACCAGCAGAGGGAAAGCGGACAGCTGGGGGCAGATGTTTATAGCCTGGGAAGGGGGTAATGCCCATGGAGCTTCCCAGGCTATTAACATCAGCTCACATGCTATTCTAACCTGTCAGTGTGATTTTACTGTATGCGGCACATTATTTGCCGGCTTTTCGAAGGACACCGTTGCATAAAGATTGGACAGCAGTCACATGGCCCGAGTGCTGTATTTTTTTCTTGCACCCATAGGCTTGCATTGGCGAGTCTCGGTGACAATTGCAGCATGCTACGATTTTACACGCACGCCGAATATGCCGGAGAAAATAACCGGTGATGTGAGCTGCCCCATAGAGTAACACTGGGCCGAGCGCTGCGATGTTTTCTCACACAGCACTCGCCATATTCTACGGTCTAAGAAATGGACACGAAGGAGGGAGACGAGTGATGTAATTAGCAGGTGTGTGATGAGGAAGCCTTCATGAGGGAACGTCACCCCGATCCTACTCCCGGGACTATGGCGGACCCCGCACCGGACCCGCGAGCCCCCCATGTGCTGAGAGAAGGTGCAGACGTCAGGCCTGGCCCGCCGCCCGGTGCAGGAGCCTCATCCCAGCGACAGCAGCGGGTGACATGATCTTATATGGAGGTGTCTGTGCATGTAATGAGTCATCCTGGCCACAAGATGGCAGCAACCAGAAGGAAATAACATTCAAGAAAACCATTACTTTTAATTCATAAATGTTCTCAGAAGAGACCGTAGGTCTGGGCCGGTATATGGGGGCGCACTCTGCAGCCAATGACATCTCAGGGGTCTTCTCCTGCATGTGGGATCTGTATACTCCCAATCATTGGGATTTGTAGGATTGGACACATTTAAAGGGGCGGTCCTCAAAGGTGCGTAGGTACAGACAAATATGACTAAAAAATCTACCATAGGCATAGGGTATGACACATAGGGTTTTAGTATTTTCCATCCTCAAAGTGAAGGTTCTATAGAACTACACTTATAGAGACCAAAGCAATCTGGGAGAGCGCCCCCTACAGATCCAGCATCTGATGTGACATGATGGCCCTGTACCGCCATCTAGTGGACAAATCTGATATTACATGACGTCGTCAAGGAGATCAATCACCTGCGAACAGATCACTTAGTGGTCATGAAGGCGACCTCTGATCTTGTTACAGGGGTATCCGGACCCTCAGTGACCAGCTGGAATCTGTGGGGGAACCAGAAGAAAGTGTTGTATTTCCCTGCAGTGCACCCACAGGAGAAAAGAAGCATTACACAGGTCTCACCGGCATCCCTAGAGGCTCCTGCCTGGAGGATCCCCTACTATTATTTTAGTTTTCCTCAATAAGGTGGATTTTTTGTCCCCTTTATAATGTTCTGATCTTCTGATCCAGCCGGTGTGTCAGGGAGAGATTATCGGCGTTCTATGACTCTTCCTCTTAGACAGCGATCAGTCATGGGGCTGTCATGACATTGGGGATCCATGCCTGTTGTGAATCCGGTCACAGATAGTGATCTATTATGAAGGGGGCATCTGACTATCCTTATAGGTCGGGGTAAAGGATCAGGCAGATTGGATTTCAACATGTCCAATATTCTGTTCTTCCATAGGAGTCGCGATGGGGACATAGAATTGTTGCATTTCGGCTCCTGCCTGTGTCTTCTGCTCTTACCCCCTTCACATACCCCATAGGATCCATCGCAGGGTCTCCATGAGCCCACCTGAGATGTTGTGCCCTCGGATTCTCGCTGATTTTCAGCAGGACGGTGTACGGCTCTGTGTCTGGTGTAGTGACAGATGAGCCCGACCGCTACATCCACAATAGGTTTGATGGCACGTGAAACAGTAAGGGCCATGCTGGAAGGCAGAATAACCAATGAGGCAGGCGCAAGGAAACCCACATACCCCGGAGGGCAGGCGAAGAGTAAAACCGCAGATATAGGTAGCAGAATGTGAACAGTCCTGAATAACAGTGATGCTTACAGCAAACAATGGGTTATCCAGCAGGTCACAGAAGCAGCTCATGCAGGTTATAGAATCCACAGTAGATTGCAGCATAATGTAAAGAGACACCAGGGCAATGTGCCTACATTAGATGCTCAGTAGATGGCATTTATAGAAATCTCATGCCCACTGTGCTTCTATTTACTGATGCATAAATTCACCCGCGGTGCGTATTTACGAGTCGCAACATATCAATTTCTGTAGCAGCGGATTTTGACCAATTGAATGTTATAACGTGCTGTGCTTCCTTATCTGCTGACAAGTGCGGCAATTAGAACGCAGCGAGCATTAGCTGCGTCCAAAACGTTGCTATTCCTGATCGTGAGGACATATCCTAATAACAATTGGTGATGCCTACAGCAAACGTTGGGTTAACCACCAGATCCCAAAAGCATCAAATACAACTAGCAGAAATCACAGGAATCATCTAAGAACATAGTGTAAGTCCATCTTGTTTCAGGATACTGGGTCAGGATCTATGACGTGCTAACACAACATAGACAAACACAGCGGTTCGTGAAAGTCTTCACAACCTCATGTCTCACTGGGGAAAGAACGTGCCGACAGCTGTGAACATCTGCTTTTCTTTTTTACGTGAAGCAAACAACACATAGGACAAAATAACCGAAAACTTCAGTGTGCAGAACTATTCACCCCCCTAAAGTTAGTATTTTCTACAGCTTCCTTTTGCGGCAATTACAGTAATTTTGGATAAGTGTCACGGGTTTGACACAGAGGAGCCAGGTGTTTGTAACTAAAAGAGCCACCTTGCGCAGCACTAATGCAGCATTCTGACAAGGTGGCTCTTTTAGTTATTGGTGCTGTAACTTCAGAAATAATCCGTTTTATAATTTGTCCCAAATACCTTGAATCAGTCCTGGAGGCAGGCCTTTCCCCCCCCCTGCTGCACACGCAGCCCCGCCGTCACTCATGTCCTCTTGGCGCCGCGCTGTTTTCAAATTAGCCGGCGCCTGCGCTTTTCTCATGCCTTGGGCATGTGCAGTGAGCGCTGCCCATCTGTCCTCATATGCAGTCTCGCTGACTGCGCCTGTGCGGTCGCGCTGCCCGAGATCCCGCTCCGCAGTGTCTTCTGATTTATTCTCACTGCGGGGCTGGGATTCCTGCGCATGCGCAGTGCGTATCTTCGCCTCTCACTCATCTCCCTCCGCCTTCTTCAGACTGCGCGCCGCGCCAGCTGATCCCTAGTCACGTGCCGCGAGGGGGACGTCCTGTCACTACGCATGGGACTTATGAAGGGAATTGTTGCAGCTGAAATTTGTAGGGGCTTCATAGTCAAAGGGGTGAATACATAGGCACGTGCCAATTTTTAGTTATTTCATCCCATAAATTTAATTTATGCCGATGTTTTGCTCGCTTAGACTGTTTCGTGCTGACGCATCACACACAAATCATATTAGAAAAATATTTACACACAGGTTGAAATGTAATAAAATAGTTAAATAGCCGAGGGGGTGAATAATCTCACAGGCCGCTGTATGTTCCATCTCCTTAATCTCTGATTATAGAGTAACTCTATTTATATCATTATATTAATGATCTCTTTATAGGACTGGAAAAAAGAGAAGCCAAGAATTGTCGTAAACCTTTTTCGACAATTTGACTGGAGAGATCCTAAGCTGGCCTATCCAAGGGATGTTATAAGTGACACCTCTGGGACCTGCGGGGCCGAGTCATGTGCTCTCTATTCAGCTATATGGGAGGAATCCCGACACGCACGCGCCCGGCTTCTTCTCTACGGTCAACCATGTTCTCGAAGGCGGATGTGGATCCCGGCCATGGACCCATCACACAATTATGGCTTATCCTGTGGAAATATATTAGAAAGAGCAACTGCTTTAAGGAAAATGTCCAAAACAAAGTTGATATTAGATCCCAGATTCTGAACGTACGAAGATTTTTTACTTTCAATAAAGTCGCTATTTCCTCCACAATTACGGTTCATTTTCTGATTTTTTTTTTGGCAAACGTTTTCGGTAAAAAAGAAAATGACGAACTGGGACCTTAACGACATCATTGAGTTAAATACCACACTCAACATCAAAGACTCTTTTTTTGAGCCAAGGAACGAGCACAGTTTTAATTTAAAAAAAAAAAAAAAAACATTAAAAAAAGTTTTCAATTATTAAAGAAGAAATTTTGGAAAATTCTTTTTGAGAGGAAGTGGAATTTCTTATAAATTGGGACAAGTTGCATAACTGGGAACGTTTCAGCCAGTTGGGGCATTTATCAAACCAATGATCCATGTGGTCAAGATTCGGAGTTACAAAGATTTGCTGTTGGGATGAGTCTATATTGGTCGCGTTGGTGACTTTCCAACGACTTCTGGAAGATCTGGAATTTTTCTTCTAGACTTTGTGTGACAAATCCTTTAAAGATTAAGCCGTAGCCCGAGGTCAGTACACGATGACTTACAGCCGGGTCTCATGACACTTTCTTATTTAGCTGACTACTACTTTTCCAAGTAGAATTTTTTTTTCAGAGTCTTAATGACGGTGGGATAATGCTTCTCCAAAACAGGCAGGAATTTATCATTATCTTCGTGATCCGCAGAGTTAAGGAGTAGTCTCATCCTCTCCTGACTGCTGCCTTTTCTCCAGATGCTGTCGTATTGCTCCCGTGTAAGGAATCCTTCCTCCAGAAGATCATCCAGAACTGGATCCACTTGTGTGATTAACTTTATTAGGTTGTTTCGATTTTCATTCACAAAATTATTCTTATCTGTGGAAAATGAAGAAAATATCATTACAAAAAAAAGAGCTGATGAAGAATTTTTTTAAGGTATTTCATTAAAGCTGCATCTATAAAAACCCAACTATAGACCCACGTGTTTAGGCACCGAGGCATATCCACCTCTGGGACCTGCGGGGCCGGGTCATGTGCTCGCTAGTGATGATGGACCCATGTGTGTTTAGGCACTGAGGCACATCCACCTCTGGGACCTGTGGGGCCGGGTCATGTGCTCGCTAGTGATGATGGAGCCACGTGTTTAGGCACCGAGGCATATCCACCTCTGGGACCTGCGGGGCCGGGTCATGTGCTCGCTAGTGATGATGGACCCACGTGTTTAGGCACCGAGGCATATCCACCTCTGGGACCTGCGGGGCCGGGTCATGTGCTCGCTAGTGATGATGACCCACGTGTTTAGGCACCGAGGCACATCCACCTCTGGGACCTGCGGGGCCGGGTCATGTGCTCGCTAGTGATGATGGACCCATGTGTGTTTAGGCACTGAGGCACATCCTCCTCTGGGACCTGCGGGGCCGGGTCATGTGCTCGCTAGTGATGATGGACCCATGTGTGTTTAGGCACCGAGGCGTATCCACCTCTGGGACCTGTGGGGCCGGGTCATGTGCTCACTAGTGATGATGGACCCATGTGTGTTTAGGCACTGAGGCACATCCTCCTCTGGGACCTGCGGGGCCGGGTCATGTGCTCACTTGTGATGATGGACCCATGTGTTTAGGCACCGAGGCACATCCACCTCTGGGACCTGTGGGGCCGGGTCATGTGCTCACTAGTGATGATGGACCCATGTGTGTTTAGGCACTGAGGCACATCCTCCTCTGGGACCTGTGGGGCCGGGTCATGTGCTCACTTGTGATGATGGACCCATGTGTTTAGGCACCGAGGCGTATCCACCTCTGGGACCTGCGGGGCCGGGTCTTGTGCTCACTAGTGATGATGGACCCACGTGTTTAGGCACCAAGGCATATCCACCTCTGTGACCTGTGGGGCCGGGTCATGTGCTCGCTAGTGATGATGGACCCACGTGTTTAGGCACCGAGGCATATCCACCTCTGGGACCTGCGGGGCCGGGTCATGTGCTCGCTAGTGATGATGGACCCATGTGTGTTTAGGCACCGAGGCATATCCACCTCTGGGACCTGCGGGGCCGGGTCATGTGCTCGCTAGTGATGATGGACCCACCGCGGCACATCCACCTCTGGGACCTGCAGGGCCGGGTCATGTGCTCGCTAGTGATGATGGACCCACGTGTTTAGGCACCGAGGCACATCCACCTCTGGGACCTGTGGGGCCGGGTCATGTGCTCACTAGTGATGATGGACCCATGTGTGTTTAGGCACTGAGGCACATCCACCTCTGGGATCTGCGGGGCCGGGTCATGTGCTCACTTGTGATGATGGACCCATGTGTTTAGGCACCGAGGCGTATCCACCTCTGGGACCTGCGGGGCCAGGTCATGTGCTCGCTAGTGATGATGGACCCACGTGTTTAGGCACCGAGGCGTATCCACCTCTGGGACCTACGGGGCCGGGTCATGTGCTCACTAGTGATGATGGACCCACATGTTTAGGCACCGAGGCGTATCCACCTTTGGGACCTGCGGGGCCGGGTCATGTGCTCGCTAGTGATGATGGAACCACGTGTGTTTAGGCACCGAGGCACATCCACCTCTGGGACCTGCGGGGTCGGGTCATGTGCTCGCTAGTGATGATGGACCCATGTGTGTTTAGGCACTGAGGCACATCCACCTCTGGGACCTGCAGGGCCGGGTCATGTGCTCGCTAGTGATGATGGACCCACGTGTTTAGGCACCAAGGCATATCCACCTCTGGGACCTGCAGGGCCGGGTCATGTGCTCGCTAGTGATGATGGACTCATGTGTGTTTAGGCACCGAGGCACATCCTCCTCTGGGACCTGCGGGGCCGGGTCATGTGCTCACTAGTGATGATGGACCCACGTGTTTAGGCACCGAGGCGTATCCACCTCTGGGACCTACGGGGCCGGGTCATGTGCTCACTAGTGATGATGGACCCACGTGTTTAGGCACCGAGGCATATCCACCCCTGGGACCTGCGGGGCCGGGTCATGTGCTCGCTAGTGATGATGGACCCACGTGTTTAGGCACCGAGGCATATCCACCCCTGGGACCTGCGGGGCCGGGTCTTGTGCTCGCTAGTGATGATGGACCCACATGTTTAGGCACCGAGGTATATCCACCTCTGGGACCTGCGGGGCCGGGTCATGTGCTCGCTAGTGAGGAGTTGGCTGCATTTCCATGGCTCTCTCTATTCACCGGTATGGGAGGAATCCCGACAATGAATGAAGAAAGATGCGCACGCCCAGCTCCTTCTCTACTGTCAACCATGTTCTCGAAAGCAGATGTGGATCCCGGCCATGGAACCATCATACATTTATGGCTTATCCTGTGGAAATATCTTAAGTGTGTTAGACATTAAATGTTTTGACATTAAATCCCAGACTCTGCAGAAGATTCTTCTGCGTTGACTTTCAATAAACCCATTATTTTCCTCGCATTCCTGAATTGCAAAACCAGCCTTGGTTTATCAGATTGTGAGCTCTTGTGCCGAGCAGCTCCAGAGAGTAACAAAGGTGAGGAGTTCGGAGGGTGAAGCAGCCTCCACAATATCTAAGGACACCTTCCCATCATTAAAAAACCCTGCAAAATCCCAAAAGCACCACGAGAGAGACAGAGATTGGACAAAATCCCCCCGAGCAAGAAAAGATGCAGACTTGGATGTTCTCAATCTCTCATCAAGTAGAGGATTTACCAAATTCTGCATCTTCCAACAACTTCACCTTGTTCTCGGCGGTCCTGGTCACTAATTTATAAAAGATTTATCGCTGTTCTCTGCCAGATATTGAGGCTGCATTAGAAAATATAATGACCGAATACTAGCAACATTTATAAGCACGTAAATTCCTGGAACAAGTCGCCGCGGCTTGTCTGTCAAGGTCATTTATTATTTTGTCCTTTTATCCTTTGGACTGTAGGCACCATGGTTCAAGAACTGGTAGAATATGACCTGTTAATTTGCCTAGGAACAAAATGGCAAACAGAGCTTGGCTCACCCACCCCTGCCCCGTTGACGGCTCTCCTCCACTGCCCCAGTGCTGACCCTTTCCCGCTGCTAGCGCTCCTTCACTGCCCCAGAGCCGGCTCTCCTCCGCTGCCGGCTCTCCTCTGCCCCAGTGCCAACTCTCCCCTGCTTCCTCAGTGTTTGCGCTCCCTTGTTGCTAGCGCTCCTCCACTGCCCCAATGCTGACAATTTCCCACTGCTAGCTCTCCTTCACTTCGCTGCTAGCTCTCCTTCACTTCGCTGCTAGCTCTCCTTCACTGCCCCAGAGCCAGCTCTCCTCCGCTGCTAGTGCTCCTTCACTGCCCCAGATGCGGCTCTCCTTCGCTGCTAGCACTCCTTCACTGCCCCAGAGCCGGCTCTCCTCCGCTTCCTCAGTGTTTGCTCTCCCTTGTTGCTAGCGCTCCTCCACTGCCCCAATGCTGACAATTTCCCGCTGCTAGCGCTCCTTCACTGCCCCAGAGCCGGCTCTCCCCTGCTGCTGGCTTTCCTCCGCTGCCCCAGTGTTTGCTCTCCCTTGTTGCTAGTGCTCTTCCGCTGCCCAGTGCCAACTCTCCCTCGCTGCTGGCTTTCCTCCAATACCCCAGTGCCGACTCTCCCTCGCTGCTGGCTTTCCTCCAATACCCCAGTGCCGACTCTCCTCCAATGCCGACTCTCCCTCGCTGCTGGCTTTCCTCCAATGCCCCAGTGCCGACTCTCCCTCGCTGCTGGCTTTCCTCCAATGCCCCAGTGCCGACTCTCCCCTGCTGCTGGCTTTCCTCCAATGCCCCAGTGCCGACTCTCCCTCGCTGCTGGCTTTCCTCCAATGCCCCAGAGCCGGCTCTCTCCTGCTGCTGGCTTTCCTCCAATGCCCCAGTGCCGACTCCCACTCGCTGCTGGCTTTCCTCCAATGCCCCAGTGCCAACTCTCCCTCGCTGCCGGCTTTATTCCAATGCCCCAGTGCCGACTCTCCCTCGCTGCCGGCTTTATTCCAATGCCCCAGTGCCGACTCTCCCCCGCTGCCCCAGTGTTTGCTCTCCCCTGTTGCTAGCGCTCCTCT
This sequence comes from Ranitomeya imitator, assembly GCF_032444005.1. Taxonomy (NCBI): domain Eukaryota; kingdom Metazoa; phylum Chordata; class Amphibia; order Anura; family Dendrobatidae; genus Ranitomeya; species Ranitomeya imitator. Next base: position 219,349,502 of record NC_091288.1, on the reverse strand, counting down.
GCTGCCCCAGTGTTGGCTGTCCCTCATTGCCAGTGCTCCTTCACTGCCCCAGAGGTGGCTCTCCTCCACTGCCCCAGTGCCGACTCTCCCCCGCTGCCCCAGTGTTTGCTCTCCCTTGTTGCTACCACTTCTCCACTGCCTCAGTGCCGACTCTCCCTCTTTGCTGGCGCTCCTCTGCTGCCCCAGTGCCTGCTCACCTCCGCTGCCTCAGTGCCGACTCTCCCTCTCTGCTGGCGCTCCTCTTCTGCCCCATTGTCAGCTGTCCTCCACGGCCCCAGTGTTCGCTCTCCCTTGTTGCTAGCTCTCCTCTGCTGCCCTAGTGCCGACTCTCCCTCTTTGCTGGCGCTCCTCTGCTGCCCCAGAGCTGGCTCTCCCCCGCTGCCGGCTTTCCTCCGCGGCCCCAGTGTTCGCTCTCCCTCTTTGCTGGCGCTCCTCTGCTGCCCCAGAGCTGGCTCTCCCCCGCTGCCGACTTTCCTCCACTGCCCCGGTGTTCGCTCTCCCTTGTTGCTATCACTCCTCTGCTGCCCCAGTGCCGGCTTTCCTCCACTGCCCCAGTGTTCGCTCTACCTTGTTGCTATCACTCCTCTGCTGCCCCAGTTCCGGCTCTTCTCCGCTGCCCCGGTGTTCGCTCTCCCTTGTTGCTAGCGCTCCTCTGCTGCCCCAGTTCCGGCTCTTCTCCGCTGCCCCGGTGTTCGCTCTCCCTTGTTGCTAGCGCTCCTCTCCTGCCCCAGTTCCGGCTCTTCTCCGCGGCCCCGGTGTTCGCTCTCCCTTGTTGCTAGCGCTCCTCTCCTGCCCCAGTTCCGGCTCTTCTCCGCGGCCCCGGTGTTCGCTCTCCCTTGTTGCTGGCGCTCTTCTGCTGCCCCAGTTCCGGCTCTCCCCCACTGCCGACTTCCCTCCGCGGCCCTGGTGTTCGCTCTCCCTTGTTGCTAGCGCTCCTCTACTGCCCCAGTTCCGGCTTTCCTCCGCTGCCCCGGTGTTCGCTCTCCCTTGTTGCTAGCGCTCCTCTGCTGCCCCAGTGCCGGCTCTCCTCCACTGCCCCGGTGTTCGCTCTCCCTTGTTGCTAGCGCTCCTCCGCTGCCCCAGTTCCGGCTTTCCTCCACTGCCCCGGTGTTCGCTGACAGGCTGCAGCGGTGACATGTGCTGTAGTAGTGACATCACCGCAGCAGCCTGTCAGCAATCAGTAAGGCTCAGTTGGTCATTTTTACCCCAGACAAGCCTTTTTAGCAAAGAGAATAATTCTTGGACAACCCCTTGAGGGGAAGCTGCCATCAGAAAATTACCTATTGTATAAATCAGGTTTTTTAATGAAACGTTTTTGTTTTTTGCTTTTTTTTCTTTTTTACAGTGTTTTATTTTCTAAATCACAATCTGTATTAAATCTAAAAAATAAAAATCTTGCAATTTTCACACCGGCCAATGGGGCTTTTTTAGACTCTAACCTCCTGGGTTTTCAGTATACAACATGAACATTAGCAGCAATGAACAGACTGTGATTCTATCTTTTGTATTGTAGCATCTGATGAGCATGTGCAAAGGTCAATGTGAAGGGAGGAGGAGCAGGGGAGCTGTGACGTCGCCTACTATGATTCATGGATCCCGTGTTATTAGCTGTGTATGGAGATAATCAGTCATTGGAAACCTGCCTCTGATGATAAGGAGTCTGCTGAAAACTCTTCTGGAATGAATATGAAGTATGAGTCTAAAATAACCCAGGTGGCCAGTGAGAAAATTGCTAAATTTCTTTTTTTTAATTAAGCTTGTGATATAGGAAAAAAAAAAACATTAACAAAGATTTGTAGCCTGATTTCAATAATAGGTGATTTTTCAGCAGACTGGTCACAAATCCGACAGTTCCTTTACTGCTCGTTGGAGGCTTACTTGCTGTTTTTGGTTTCTCATCTTCCTCTCTCGGCTCCTTTCTCGCACGTTTGCCTCCCGCAGCTCCACCGGAGGTTTGGGCTTTCACAGGTGACTTCTCCGTGGTTGTTGGCTCTGCACAGACATAAGTGTAACCTGCTCAGGACTCCATATGTGGCCACGATCGTCCAGCAGAAGAGGTCACGTCTGGGGAACACTAATAGACTAGGAATATAACCAAACTTCCAAAATGTGACCTTTACTTAAAAACCAACAGAATGTTAATTAGTATCACCCGATGCTACTGGGCCGTTTACCAGTTTTTGGCTTCCGTCCTCTTTTAGGTTTGATTTCTTCACCAGGTCGTTGTCTTGTCCCCGGTTCACACCCCGTATCGGCCCCCGCGGGTTGTACGGTCATGGCCGGCTTAGGACTATCTCCTGCTCCTGTGATCTTCTCCGGCTCCTCGGCACTGACCCGTCCACCGCTCGTCCGAGGAGCTTCATACATGAAACAGAAAGAAAGAGGAACATAAAGAATGACAGAGACGTCCCGAATGTGAGTGGGATCTCCTGGGGGGCAACTATTATGTAACTTGGACAAAATTTAGGTGAAAGAATAAAATGGAAAACTTTGTGGAGAATACGGTTTGGTAAAAAAAAAATCCACTTTTTATTCCGTAGTCCGGCCAGAATCTCATTTACACCCTTACGAGACTCTTCAACAGACTGCCGCATTATCCTTCTCCACAGCCTCCCACCGAACACTCTTGTGCCCCCAATCTTCTCCCCTCGTTACTCCTGTGCTGCCGCCCTCCTGCTTCCCCGCACATGACTGTCTTCTCCATACATTTCTGACTGCTCGTCGGTGGCTTTCTTGCTCTTTTTGGTTTCCCATCTTCCTCTCTTGGCTCCTCTCTCGCACGTTTGCCTCCCGCAGCTCCACCGGAGGTTTGGGCTTTCACAGGTGACTTCTCCGTGGTTGTTGGCTCTGCACAGACAAAAGTGTAACCTGCTCAGGGCTCCTTGAATAACATCGTCATCTGCCGTTATGTGGCCGCGATCGTCCAGCAGAAGAGGTCACGTCTGGGGAACACTAATGGACTAAGAATATAACCAAACTTCCAAAATGTGACCTTTACTCAATAACACTCCCCCCATCCAATAAAATATCATTGTGTACCACCCGATGCTACTCGGCCGTTTACCAGTTTTTGGCTTCCATCCTCTTTTAGGTTTGATTTCTTCACCAGGTCGTTGTCTTGTCCCCGGTTCACACCCCGTATCGGCCCCCGCAGGTTGTACGGTCATGGCCGGATTAGGACTATCTCCTGCTCCTGTGATCTTCTCCGGCTCCTCGGCACTGACCCGTCCACCGCTCGTCCGAGGAGCTTCATACATGAAACAGAAAAAAGTAACACAAAGAACGACGGAGACGTCCCGAATGTGAGTGGGATCTACTGGGCGGCAACTATTACTGATATGTAACTTGGACAACATTTAAGCGAATGATTAAAATGGAAGCGTTGGAGAATTCGGTTTGGATTTTTTTTCCCACTTTTTAATGGTATTACTTATTTAGGTTACATAGGTGTAACCTGCTCATGACTCCACTAATAACACTGTCATCCACAGTTATGTGGCCGCGATCGTCCAGCAGAAGAGGTCACATCTGGAGAACACTTTTAAATGAATATGAAATTTGCTCATAGACCCCATCCAATGCCAACATTATGCCGCTCCACACCACCCAACGCTCTACGGCTGTTTACCGTTTTTTGGCTTTCTTCCTCTTTTGGGTTTGATTTCTTCAGTTTGTTGGCTTGTCCCCGATTCACATTCTGTCTCGACCACCGTGGGTTGTACGGTCACAGTCGGCTTAGGTCTATATCCGGCTTTTATAATCTTCTCCGGCTCCTCGGCACTGACCTGTCCACCGCTCGTCCGAGGAGCTTCATACATGAAACAGAAAAAAAAAAAAATGCAAAACAAATTTCATAGCGGGAAGAATGATGAAGAAGCCATGAGCTTGGGGACGGCGACTGGACGACTTGAGATATAAATTGGGCAAAAATTATAAAACTTTAGCAAATTTTACATTTGCCTAAGAATCTGCTCCCTTCTGCAGTTTATTTTAAGTAAATAGGGCTTAGGCTACGTTCAGACTAGCGTTGTGCTAGTGTGCGTCGGGTTAGCGTCGGGCGACGCAGCGGCGACGCACGCGTCATGCGCCCCTATGTTTAACATGGGGGACGCATGCGTTTTTGTTTGTTGCGTTTTGCGACGCATGCGTCTTTTTTGCCGTAAGCGTCGGACTAAGAAAACGCAACAAGTTGCATTTTTCTTGCGTGCGATTTTCGGCAAAAAACGACGCACGCGTCGCAAAACGCTGCGTTTTTGCGTGCGTTTTTGCGTACGTTGTGCGTTGCGTCGCCGACGCAGCGGCGCACAACGCTAGTCTGAACGTAGCCTTAGTGGTGGAGGAGTGACCTCCTATGCCGAAGCACATGTCTTATCATTTATATCAGATATCGGTCTGTTTTTACGATTCCCGTCCTTCGTAGGAAATATGACGTAGTTTGCTCCAGCGCATTTTTTCAGTAAGATCACTGGTATTTAGTAAAAAAAGGAGATCTGCCAATTTGTCCGTCCACCCTCGTTTACGCCCTTAAGGAGACCACTGTTACCAGCCCCACCGCAGTCTCATAAGGTCAATACCCAGGGGAACCTTTGCCGTAACCTTCTCTTTTAATGTTTGATAACAGACTCATAGATGATGTGATTGAAACCTGACAACCCAAAGCGTTCTCCTTTACTGAGCCAACTCCAACTTTGTACTGAGAAGAGTGTAGCTAATATCTGACTTCCGACAACCCTGATCTATTGACTACTTCTCTAGATTTTAGCACCGACCCCTACAGACCATGGATGGTGGTCACCACATCTAGGACCTTTCTACTGTCTGCCCCAATGACCATGGATGGTGGTCACCACATCTAGGACCTTTCTACTGTCTGCCCCAATGACCATGGATGGTGGTCACCACATCTAGGACCTTTTTACTGTCTGCCCCAATGACCATGGATGGTGGTCACCACATCTAGGGCCTTTCTACTGTCTGCCCCAATGACCATGGATGGTGGTCACCACATCTAGGACCTTTCTACTGTCTGCCCCAATGACCATGGATAGTGGTCACCACATCTAGGACCTTTCTACTGTCTGCCCCAACGACCATGGATGGTGGTCACCACATCTAGGACCTTTCTACTGTCTGCCCCTGGACTGAATCAGTTTAATCATCAGCTTCATCAGTCTGATATTACACTCACCTGGCTCAGCTTCTTTTGGGTTTTTCTTTTCATTTTTATCTGTTAAGATAAAAGAAACACATCATGTCACCGACAAGCTGTGGTCCAGCAGTCGGACTTCCAGTCATCCGGATCTGCAAAGGAAAAGTGGCTGCACATGTAGAAGTCGTAAAACATCCGAAGAAGAGCAGGGAGTACCTCCTCCACGTCCGCATGTTTGATTGACGTTTGCGAGATATCAATTTCTGGACAATCCCTTCAATTAATAAAATGAAGTCAGCCATATTATCGGATAACCCAATGTGGTGAGGTCGAGCTCTGATGATATCGGTGTAGGCAGAAGAATGAACTGACAATCTATTGCGCGTATTCCTCATAGTAGGAAGCGTTCAATAGTAGGTGGAAAAAATGCTAAAAAAAGATTTACAATTTCCAGTAAAATGTTCAGTTATAGCGTTTGCTCCTCATGGTTGTGGACTCATTTTGAGTCCTGCCCATGAACAACTCGAAACGTCTTCATTAACTTCCATTTTGGGCCATTCTTGCATAAATCACCCTTTTAGGAAATATGTCTATAGGCCTCCCATGCACGTTAGACTACGGTCAGCCAAGCTTGTCGATATCAGAGGGGTCGGCTGACGGTCCCAACTCAGCCCCAACAGGTGAGGTTGAGGGAGAGAATATCCATCATGTCTGATTTTCAGCTGCCGATATTTTTGTTTCCTGGAGATAACAGAGAATATAGGAGATCTGGGCCGAACGTTCCTGGCTACGAAACATTCGGCTAACGGCTATCTATTGTGTTTGTGGGGCTTTAGTCTCTGACATTGGGGAGACGAGGAAAAGTCATCTCCATTCTTCCCTCCAATCAATCATTACTCACTGAATTACTTAGTGATTTAAGGACCTCAAAATATTCTGCACCTTTCACTGGATGGACGATGTGAAGGAGAAGGCTTCTCCGAGTGTCCCCTCCGAAGGAGAAGGCTTCTCCGAGTGTCCCCTCCGAAGGAGAAGGCTTCTCCGAGTGTCCCCTCCGAAGGAGAAGGCTTCTCCGAGTGTCCCCTACGAAGGAGAAGGGTTCTCCGAGTGTCCCCTCCGAAGGAGAAGGGTTCTCCGAGTGTCCCCTCCGAAGGAGAAGGCTTCTCCGAGTGTCCCCTCCGAAGGAGAAGGCTTCTCCGAGTGTCCCCTCCGAAGGAGAAGGCTTCTCCGAGTGTCCCCTCCGAAGGAGAAGGCTTCTCCGAGTGTCCCCTCCGAAGGAGAAGGCTTCTCCGAGTGTCCCCTCCGAAGGAGAAGGCTTCTCCGAGTGTCCCCTCCGAAGGAGAAGGCTTCTCCGAGTGTCCCCTCCGAAGGAGAAGGCTTCTCCGAGTGTCCCCTCCGAAGGAGAAGGCTTCTCCGAGTGTCCCCTCCGAAGGAGAAGGCTTCTCCGAGTGTCCCCTCCGAAGGAGAAGGCTTCTCCGAGTGTCCCCTCCGAAGGAGAAGGCTTCTCCGAGTGTCCCCTCCGAAGGAGAAGGCTTCTCCGAGTGTCCCCTCCGAAGGAGAAGGCTTCTCCGAGTGTCCCCTCCGAAGGAGAAGGCTTCTCCGAGTGTCCCCTCCGAAGGAGAAGGCTTCTCCGAGTGTCCCCTCCGAAGGAGAAGGCTTCTCCGAGTGTCCCCTCCGAAGGAGAAGGCTTCTCCGAGTGTCCCCTCCGAAGGAGAAGGCTTCTCCGAGTGTCCCCTCCGAAGGAGAAGGCTTCTCCGAGTGTCCCCTCCGAAGGAGAAGGCTTCTCCGAGTGTCCCCTCCGAAGGAGAAGGCTTCTCCGAGTGTCCCCTCCGAAGGAGAAGGCTTCTCCGAGTGTCCCCTCCGAAGGAGAAGGCTTCTCCGAGTGTCCCCTCCGAAGGAGAAGGCTTCTCCGAGTGTCCCCTCCGAAGGAGAAGGCTTCTCCGAGTGTCCCCTCCGAAGGAGAAGGCTTCTCCGAGTGTCCCCTCCGAAGGAGAAGGCGTCTCCGAGTGTCCCCTCCGAAGGAGAAGGCTTCTCCGAGTGTCCCCTCCGAAGGAGAAGGCGTCTCCGAGTGTCCCCTCCGAAGGAGAAGGCGTCTCCGAGTGTCCCCTCCGAAGGAGAAGGCGTCTCCGAGTGTCCCCTCCGAAGGAGAAGGCGTCTCCGAGTGTCCCCTCCGAAGGAGAAGGCGTCTCCGAGTGTCCCCTCCGAAGGAGAAGGCGTCTCCGAGTGTCCCCTCCGAAGGAGAAGGCGTCTCCGAGTGTCCCCTCCGAAGGAGAAGGCGTCTCCGAGTGTCCCCTCCGAAGGAGAAGGCTTCTCAGAGTGTCCCCTCCGAAGGAGAAGGCTTCTCAGAGTGTCCCCTCCGAAGGAGAAGGCTTCTCAGAGTGTCCCCTCCGAAGGAGAAGGCTTCTCAGAGTGTCCCCTCCGAAGGAGAAGGCTTCTCCGAGTGTCCCCTCCGAAGGAGAAGGCTTCTCCGAGTGTCCCCTCCGAAGGAGAAGGCTTCTCCGAGTGTCCCCTCCGAAGGAGAAGGCTTCTCCGAGTGTCCCCTCCGAAGGAGAAGGCTTCTCCGAGTGTCCCCTCCGAAGGAGAAGGCTTCTCCGAGTGTCCCCTCCGAAGGAGAAGGCTTCTCCGAGTGTCCCCTCCGAAGGAGAAGGCTTCTCCGAGTGTCCCCTCCGAAGGAGAAGGCTTCTCCGAGTGTCCCCTCCGAAGGAGAAGGCTTCTCCGAGTGTCCCCTCCGAAGGAGAAGGCTTCTCCGAGTGTCCCCTCCGAAGGAGAAGGCTTCTCCGAGTGTCCCCTCCGAAGGAGAAGGCTTCTCCGAGTGTCCCCTCCGAAGGAGAAGGCTTCTCCGAGTGTCCCCTCCTCTGTGTCACTAGTATGAACAGTGAAGGCTCCTGCGTAAGATGACTAATAATATAAAATCAATGGATCTATTAATCTGCTCACCTCCTCGGAGATCTTTCTCTAGGTCAACCCGAATCTGATTTTCGTTGATGTTCCTCAGAGCTTCTCTGACTTTCACTGGCCCGTGTTTTACCGTGTAGGAATTTATGATAATGTCGGCCACATCCATTGGAGTTTTTCCTTTTAGTCGGTCCGTCTGGATTTGGTTGCATCCTCGAGGAGCCTGGAGACCACAGAGGGCCCCAATGAAGGCTTCTAGACGGGCCTTGGACAAGACACTCAGACGGTTTCCCAAGATTTTTATGATATTTGTAGTTTCTGTCCCCATAGTTGTAGAATCACAGATCCCGAAATCCCTTACAAATAAAGATTGACATTCAGTTATTGAAGGATCGAGAAATCCAAGGAACAACATCTCAGCGAGAGGAGAAAACTCCGATGTCTAAGGTGGAAGTGATCCATCTCCGGTGGAAATTCAAGTTCACGAGGAGGTAAAATCTGGGCCTGGGAATCTCACTATATGTGATCCTTCATGGCCGCACAGGTATCCATAGTTACAGTACTCAGCACAGATATGTAATAGATACTACCTGCAGTCCTATGTAACACCACAGATAACACAGTGATAACTCTCTGAGCACAGATAATGTAGTAGATGTCACCTGCAGTCCTATGTAACACCACAGATAACACAGTGATAACTCTCTGAGCACAGATAATGTAGTAGATGTCACCTGCAGTCCTATGTAACACCACAGATTACAGTGATAACGCTCTGAGCACAGATAATGTAGTAGATATCGCCTGCAGTCCTATGTAACACCACAGATTACAGTGATATCTCTCTGAGTACAGATAATGTAGTAGATATCGCCTGCAGTCCTATGTAACACCACAGATAACACAGTGATCACTCTGAGTACAGATAATGTAGTAGATGTCACCTGCAGTCCTATGTAACACCACAGATAACACAGTGATAACTCTGAGTACAGATAATGTAGCAGATGTCACCTGCAGTCCTATGTAACACCACAGATAACACAGTGATCTCTCTCTGAGTACAGATAATGTAGTAGATGTCACCTGCAGTCCTATGTAACACCACAGATAACACAGTGATAACTCTGAGTACAGATAATGTAGCAGATGTCACCTGCAGTCCTATGTAACACCACAGATAACACAGTGATAACTCTCTGAGTACAGATAATGTAGTAGATGTCACCTGCAGTCCTATGTAACACCACAGATAACACAGTGATAACTCTGAGTACAGATAATGTAGTAGATGTCACCTGCAGTCCCATGTAACACCACAGATAACACAGTGATCACTCTCTGAGTGCAGATAATGTAGTAGATGTCACCTGCAGTCCTATGTAACACCACAGATAACACAGTGATAACTCTGAGTACAGATAATGTAGCAGATGTCACCTGCAGTCCTATGTAACACCACAGATAACACAGTGATAACTCTCTGAGTACAGATAATGTAGTAGATGTCACCTGCAGTCCTATGTAACACTACAGATAACACAGTGATAACTCTCTGAGTACAGATAATGTAGTAGATGTCACCTGCAGTCCTATGTAACACCACAGATAACACAGTGATAACTCTCTGAGTACAGATAATGTAGATGTCACCTGCAGTCCTATGTAACACCACAGATAACACAGTGATATCTCTCCGAGTACAGATAACGTAGTAGATGTCACCTGCAGTCCTATGTAACACCACAGATAACACAGTGATAACTCTCTGAGTGCAGATAATGTAGATGTCACCTGCAGTCCTATGTAACACCACAGATAACACAATGATATCTCTCCGAGTACAGATAACGTAGTAGATGTCACCTGCAGTCCTATGTAACACCACAGATAACACAGTGATAACTCTCTGAGTACAGATAATGTAGTAGATGTCACCTGCAGTCCTATGTAACGCCACAGATAACACAGTGATAACTCTCTGAGTGCAGATAATGTAGCAGATGTCACCTGCAGTCCTATGTAACACCACAGATAACACAGTGATCTCTCTCTGAGTACAGATAATGTAGCAGATGTCACCTGCAGTCCTATGTAACACCACAGATAACACAGTGATCTCTCTCTGAGTACAGGTAATGTAGTAGATGTCACCTGCAGTCCTATGTAACACCACAGATAACAGTGATAACTCTCTGAGTACAGATAATGTAGCAGATGTCACCTGCAGTCCTATGTAACACCACAGATAACACAGTGATCTCTCTCTGAGTACAGATAATGTAGCAGATGTCACCTGCAGTCCTATGTAACACCACAGATAACACAGTGATAACTCTCTGAGTACAGATAATGTAGCAGATGTCACCTGCAGTCCTATGTAACACCACAGATAACACAGTGATCTCTCTCTGAGTACAGATAATGTAGCAGATGTCACCTGCAGTCCTATGTAACACCACAGATAACACAGTGATCACTCTCTGAGTACAGATAATGTAGTAGATGTCACCCGCAGTCCTATGTAACACCACAGATAACACAGTGATCACTCTCTGAGTACAGATAATGTAGCAGATGTCACCTGCAGTCCTATGTAACACCACAGATAACACAGTGATAACTCTCTGAGTACAGATAATGTAGCAGATGTCACCTGCAGTCCTATGTAACACCACAGATAACACAGTGATATCTCTCTGAGTACAGATAATGTAGCAGATGTCACCTGCAGTCCTATGTAACACCACAGATAACACAGTGATAACTCTCTGAGTACAGATAATGTAGCAGATGTCACCTGCAGTCCTATGTAACAGCGCGGCTCGCTCTGGCCCCAGGTCCCGGTGTTGCAGGCGGTCTTCTCGCTCACTTTCCCGCTCCTCACACTTCCTCATTCTTTCTGAGGCTGCGCAGTTTCTACAACATGAAACAAGAAAAACGAGAAGTGTCTGCTCTCCTCACTGTCTCGCCCCTTTATGAGCATCCGCCGGTCGGACCCTGAAGAATATTAACCCCTTCACCCTCGGGCCTGTATTCACCCTCGGGCCTGTATTCACCCTCGGGCCTGTATTCACCCTCGGGCCTGTATTCACCCTCCGGCCTGTATTCACCCTCGGGCCTGTATTCACCCTCCGGCCTGTATTCACCCTCGGGCCTGTATTTACCCTCGGGCCTGTATTCACCCTCGGGCCTGTATTCACCCTCGGGCCTGTATTCACCCTCGGGCCTGTATTCACCCTCGGGCCTGTATTCACCCTCGGGCCTGTATTCACCCTCGGGCCTGTATTCACCCTCGGGCCTGTATTCACCCTCCGGCCTGTATTCACCCTCGGGCCTGTATTCACCCTCCGGCCTGTATTCACCCTCGGGCCTGTATTTACCCTCGGGCCTGTATTCACCCTCGGGCCTGTATTCACCCTCGGGCCTGTATTCACCCTCGGGCCTGTATTCACCCTCGGGCCTGTATTCACCCTCGGGCCTGTATTCACCCTCGGGCCTGTATTCACCCTCGGGCCTGTATTCACCCTCGGGCCTGTATTCACCCTCGGGCCTGTATTCACCCTCCGGCCTGTATTCACCCTCGGGCCTGTATTCACCCTCCGGCCTGTATTCACCCTCGGGCCTGTATTCACCCTCGGGCCTGTATTCACCCTCGGGCCTGTATTCACCCTCGGGCCTGTATTCACCCTCCGGCCTGTATTCACCCTCGGGCCTGTATTCACCCTCCGGCCTGTATTCACCCTCGGGCCTGTATTTACCCTCGGGCCTGTATTCACCCTCGGGCCTGTATTCACCCTCGGGCCTGTATTCACCCTCGGGCCTGTATTCACCCTCGGGCCTGTATTCACCCTCGGGCCTGTATTCACCCTCGGGCCTGTATTCACCCTCGGGCCTGTATTCACCCTCGGGCCTGTATTCACCCTCCGGCCTGTATTCACCCTCGGGCCTGTATTCACCCTCGGGCCTGTATTCACCCTCGGGCCTGTATTCACCCTCGGGCCTGTATTCACCCTCGGGCCTGTATTCACCCTCGGGCCTGTATTCACCCTCGGGCCTGTATTCACCCTCGGGCCTGTATTCACCCTCGGGCCTGTATTCACCCTCGGGCCTGTATTCACCCTCGGGCCTGTATTCACCCTCGGGCCTGTATTCACCCTCGGGCCTGTATTCACCCTCGGGCCTGTATTCACCCTCGGGCCTGTATTCACCCTCGGGCCTGTATTCACCCTCGGGCCTGTATTCACCCTCGGGCCTGTATTCACCCTCCGGCCTGTATTCACCCTCGGGCCTGTATTCACCCTCGGGCCTGTATTCACCCTCGGGCCTGTATTCACCCTCGGGCCTGTATTCACCCTCGGGCCTGTATTCACCCTCCGGCCTGTATTCACCCTCGGGCCTGTATTCACCCTCGGGCCTGTATTCACCCTCGGGCCTGTATTCACCCTCGGGCCTGTATTCACCCTCCGGCCTGTATTCACCCTCGGGCCTGTATTCACCCTCGGGCCTGTATTCACCCTCCGGCCTGTATTCACCCTCGGGCCTGTATTCACCCTCGGGCCTGTATTCACCCTCCGGCCTGTATTCACCCTCCGGCCTGTATTCACCCTCGGGCCTGTATTCACGTGATGGGGTCTCCCCGAGGTCATTCATCCTTATGTTTGTTTTCACCTTCCTGACCGCCCAGTTCTGACCATTGTCCCTTTATGAGGTCGCAGCTCTGGAGCTTCCACGGATCGCGCTGATTCTGACATTGTTTTTCATGACACTTTGTACTTTATGATAGCGGTAACATTTCTTTGAAATGACTTGTGTTTATTTGTGAAAAAAAAATCAGAAATTTGGCAAAAATGTTGAAAATTTAGCAATTTTCAAACTTTGAATTTTTTTGCCCCTAAGACTATGTGCACACGTTCAGGATTTGTTGCAGAAAATTCCTGAGAATTCCGGACATTTTCTGCAAGAAAACCGCATGCGTTTTTGCCGCGGTTTTGACGCGTTTTTGCCGCGGTTTTACCGCAGTTTTTTCCGGACACTTCCCAATGCATTTTGCAGTGGGAAATCCGCAAAAAAAACGCAAAAAGATAGAGCATGTCCGGATTTTGTGCGGTATGCGTTTTTTTTGCGGAAAAAAACGCATCATGTGCACAAAACATGCGGAATTCATTCTAAATGATGGGATGCTTATTGTATGCGTTTTTTTTGCGGTTTTATAGCGTTTTTATCGGGAAAAAACCGCAACAAAACCGCAACGTTTGAACACAGCCTTAGGCTGGAGTCACACTAGCGAGTTTTACGGACGTAAGAGCGCAGAAAATATGTCCGTAAAACTCGCCAAACATACGGCACAATTATTCCCTATGCCCCCGCTCCTATCTGCCGTATTTTACTGATCAGTATTATACGGCTTTCTACGGCCGTAGAAAATCACAGCATGCTGCGTTTGTCACCGTACTGCGCAAGAAATACGCCAATGAAAGTCTATGGGGGTGAGAAAAATACGGATTACACACGGACCAGCAGTGTGACTTGCGAGGAATACGCAGCGCTGTTAGAGAGAAAAGCCGGTAATTCAGTGCGGTGTACAGTAAAATCACACTGACAGCTTACAGTAGAATAGGTAGAATAAATGTCTACACATAGAATAGGTATATATATATATATATATATATATATATATAATATATATGTCAGTGAGACACATATATGTATATATATTATTACTTCATACAGCGCTAGATAGCTTTAAAGCCGGTAATTCAATTATCGGCTTTTGCTTTCTCCTTCCTAAACCCGACATGATATGAGACATGTTACATACAGTAAACCATCTCATATCCCCATTTTTTTTTGCAGATTCCACACTACTAATGTTAGTAGTGTGTATGTGCAAAATTTGGCCGTTCTAGCTAGTAAATTAAGGGGTTAAATGGCGGAAAAAATTGGCGTGGGCTCCCGCGCAATTTTCTCCGCCAGAGTAGTAAAGCCAGTGACTGAGGGCAGATATTAATAGCCTGGAGAGGGTCCACGGTTATTGGCCCCCCCCTGGCTAAAAGCATCTGCCCCCAGCCACCCCAGAAAAGGCACATCTGGAAGATGCGCCTATTCCGGCACTTGGCCACTCTCTTCCCATTCCCGTGTAGCGGTGGGATATGGGGTAATGAAGGGTTAATGTCACCTTGCTATTGTAAGGTGACATTAAGCCAAATTAATAATGGGGAGGCGTCAATTATGACACCTATCCATTATTAATCCAATTGTAGTAAAGGGTTAAAAAATACTCAAACATATTATTAAAAATTAATTTAATGAAATAAACACAAAGGTTGTTGTAATATTTTATTCAACGCCCAATCCAGTCACTGAGACCCATCGTTCTGTAACAAAGAAAAAATAATAAACCAACAATATCCTTACCTTCCGAAGATCTGTAAAGTCCCACGATGTAAATCCATCTGAAGGGGTTAAAACATTTTGCAGCCACGAGCTCTGCTAATGCAACGCTGTTCGTGGCTGCAAAACCCCGGAGAATGAAGGTAAAGTAGGTCAATGACCTATATTTACCTTCATTCGCGGTGAGGCGCCCTCTGCTGGTTGTCCTCATATGAACTTGAGCCTGGGACCTTTCTAGGAAAGTTCCCACGATCTAGGAACAGCCAGCAGAGGGCGCCTCACCACAAATGAAGGTAAATATAGGTCATTGACCTACTTTACCTTCATTCCCCGGGGTTTTGCAGCCACGAACAACGTTGCATTAGCAAAGCTCGTGGCTGCAAAATATTTTAACCCCTTCAGATGGATTTACATCGTTAGACTTTACAGATCTGCGGAAGGTAAGGATATTGTTGGTTTATTATTTTTTCTTTGTTACAGAGCGAGGGTCTTCAGTGAGTGGATTGGGCGTTGAATAAATTATTACAACAATCTTTGTTTTTAGTTCATTAAAATAATTTTTAATGTGTTTGTGTTTTTTTAACCCTTTACTACTATTGGATTAATAATGGATAGGTGTCATAATTGACGCCTCTCCATTATTAATTTGGCTTAATGTCACCTTACAATAGCAAGGTGACATTAACCCTTCATTACCCCATATCCCACCGCTACACGGGAATGGGAAGAGAGTGGCCAAGTGCCAGAATAGGCGCATCTTCCAGATGTGCCTTTTCTGGGATGGCTGGGGGCAGATGTTTTTAGCCACGGGGGGGGGGGGCAATAACCATGGACCCTCTCCAGGCTATTAATATCTGCCCTCAGTTACTGACTTTACTACTCTGGCGGAGAAAATTGCGCGGGAGCCCACGCCAATTTTTTCCGCCATTTAACCCTTTAATTTAGTAGATAGAACGGCCAAATTTTGCACATACACACTACTAACATTAGTAGTGTGGAATATGCAAAAAAAAAAGTGATATGAGATGGTTTACTGTATGTAACCAGGTCTCATATCATGTCGGGTTTAGGAAGGAGATAGCAAAAGCCGGTTATTGAATTACCAGCTTTAAAGCTATCTAGCGCTGTATGAAGTAATAATATATACATACTAGATGGCAGCCCGATTCTAAAGAATCGGGAGTCTAGAATCCATATATACTTGAAATTCGGCAGGAGCTTGAAGAGCAACGTCACTGGGCCCGCCTCCACGCAGTAGAAACTTGCTGTGAGGTAAAAATTCAAAAATCACACCAAAATGGCGGGCGGAGTGTGTCACAGTACGGCACGTTTCTGATTCGTCGCTCGCAGCAGGCGGCAACCAATCAGACACTGGACACTGTTGACGTCACTTATCTCCGGACATTAGCTCCGGACATTATCTCCGCACATTAGCTCCGGACATTAGCTCCGCACATTAGCTCCGGACATTAGCTCCGGACATTAGCTCCGGACATTAGCTCCGGACATTAGCTCCGGACAAAGCCACGGAAGTTGGCACAAATTGCAGGAAGTAGTATTCTAGGCAATTATATATAAGATGTGTGTCTAATGACATATATATATATATATATATATATATATATATATATATATATATATAGACAGTATATATATATATATATATATATATATATATATATATATATATATATATATTTTAACACATGGATCCCTTGTACAGCCGTATGTTGGTTTGGCAAGCCTGCGATAAAAACACGCAGTACGGCTGCCATACGGATTACATACGGAGGATGCCATGCACAAAATACGCTGACACACCCTGCCTACGGAGGAGCTACGGAACACTTTTTTGGGGACTTTTCAGCGTATTACGGCCGTAATATACGGACCATATTGTCTTACGCTGAGTGTGACTCCAGCCTAAATCACAGAGATCTGTCTCACAGGATAAGTCACATTTCCCACATGTCTACTTTACATCAGCACAATTTTGGAAACATCTTTTTTGTTAGGGACTTATAAGGGTTAAAAGTTGACCAGCGATTTTTCATTTTTCCAGCAAAATTTTGAAAACTGTTTTGTTTAGGGACGACATCACATTTGAAGTGACTTTGAGGGGTCTATATGATGGAAAATAGCGAAAAGTGACACCATTCTAAAAACTGCACCCCTCAAGGTTCTCAAAAACACATTCAAAAAGTTTATTAACCCTTCAGGTGCTTCACAGGAAGTGAAGCAATGTGGAAGGAAAAAATGAACATTTAACTTTTTGTCACAAATAATTTACTTTAGACCGCACATTTTTTTATATTTGCAAGGATAACAGGAAAAAATAGACCCCCATCAATTGCTGTGCAATTTCTCCTGAGCATGCCGATACCCCATATGTGGGGGTAAATTACTGTTTGGGCGCACGGCAGGGCTTGGAAGGGAAGGAGCGCCATTTGACTTTTTGAAAGTAAAATTTGGTAGATTAATTGGCGGACGCCATGTCACATTTGCAGAGCCCCTGATTTGCCTAAACAGTGGAATCCACCCACAAATGACCCCATTTTGGAACTAGACCCTTCAGGGAACTTATCTAGATGTGTGGTGAGCACCTTGAACCTCCAGGTGCTTCACAGAAGTTTACAACGTAGAGCCGTGAAAAGAAGAAAATCACATTTATCTTGATTGTTTTTTAGGTATTGGGGTGCCCGCCAGAGCCGTGGGGTACTAGGGCCTGGTCCGACGGTTCTTAAGGGGGCGGTCACGGCAGCAGTGACCTGGTCCGTGGCCCTGGGCATCCAATAAAAAGTCAACGAACTTAAAGGGGAATAAAGTCTCTGGGGAGATTGTTGTGATACCACCCGTGGTGTTCGGCAATGAGGAAATGGCCGACGCTGTGGTTCAGGTCCACTGGGGCAGTTGGTGACGTAGCAGAGATGGTGCAGCTCTCCACGGGTAGAGCTAGGCCCCAGGGCAGTTAAGTAGTTAAATTTAATGATGGTGGTCGTAGTACAGGGCAGGTGGCACAGCAATAATTCAGAGGACACCGCAGGGTGCAGTTTCCACACTTTACTCACAGTTCTTGTAAGCAGTCCCCAGCCGGGTGCTGTGTCTTCCGGGTTTGTGGTTCAGTCAGCTCTCAGGTAATTTGGGGTACACCGTGTCAGAACCCCCTTATGTTCCTTCCCTGGCTGTCTCACTGTACTGGCTGCCTCCTCTCCTGCCCTGCGCCTTCACACACAGTGTCCCAAGCCAGCAGCCCCGGATCTTGTTGGGCGATGTCCTCTTGGTCCCCTTGACCCTATGTGGCTGCCTTTTCAGTGAGTGTGTGGTTATGGTAGTGGCACGTACAGATACCATAGCCTCTGGTTGGCTAGCTGAGCCTTGTAGTTCTTCACTAGTTTGGGGGCTGGTTCCCCCACTACGACCTGGTCCCTCCACCCAACTATGGTTGGTGTGGATTCGGGTCCCACTAGTGGATTCCTCACTACCTGTGCCCCTAGGGCCCCTTCTCTCTCTTCTTTCTGTCAGGAGCTTCTTCCTCTCACGTCTGCTCTGCTCCACTCCTCCCCATTCACAGACTGACTAACTTTCTAGACCTTTCCTGACTCCTACTGTTTCCATGACAACTCAAATCTCTCCACCCACACGTTTCTCCCTGGCCTTGAGAGGCCTAGTGTTGGATTTAAGTGTGTGGGTTCTGGATAGTGCCCCCTCCTTACCTGAGAGCGGAGCACCACACCTCGTCTGAGGTGCAGTACCTCTGTGGCAACTGGACCTCAGGGGCGCGACAGAATCTTGTATGACTGTAATGGATCACCCCCACGTAAGGGCAATGGGGTACTCGGTACCGGGTCCTTCTGCGAGGATGTCACGGTGGCCCGACCCGGACCGTGGCCCTATGAGGGGCGCCCAATAAAAGGCAGAGTTCGTAGATATCGGTAGTGTTCGTGACGCCACCTGTGGTATTCGGTCAGGGTGACTGACGCTGCTCAGCGGTCCGCTGGGGTGATGTTATGGCAGCTAGATGGTATACCTTCCCACAGGTAAAGTATATCCCCAGGGCTTCCCAGAAGTGTAGACGGTGATGGTGGATGGTGTGAGGCACGGTGAATAACGAGGACACAATGGGTGCAGTCTCTTTACCTTTACTGAAGGCTTCAGCATCCACAGTCCATAGTGCCGGATGACAGGGCAGGCAGGGTCCGGCCGGTCTGATGGCAATTCCAGAGTCCCCTTATCCATGTGGAAATCAGTAGCCTTCCTTCTAGCGCTCGTGCGTTGTAGTACCCCCCTGCTGAGCAACTCGGTAAGGTCATCACAACTTTCGTGGATGTTATCTTTTCTTTCTCTGTCCCCCAGATGGATAGGACAAACCCGTATGATGGTGGTGGCCTGAGGCTATTTTATAGGGACCCTAGAGACGCACCTCCTCCGCAATTGCCACCGTGTCTGCTTAGGTGTTTAGGTCGGACAGCCAACTTGGAATTGACTGCCCTGCCGGTCTCTGAAGTAAAGCGTAGAGTCTATTACTCCCTCAGTGTTCCGGCCACCGGCCCGCACTCCAGAAGGAGGCAGTCTCTCTTTAGACAGAACTCCTTCTTGTTTTCTATTCTCCTGCCGTGACTTCGTGGCTCACTCCCTACAACACAATTCCTTTTGTGTCCTTTCTTAGGATGCTGCCGCATGGGTTGCAGGCGCAGCTCCGTGTCTTTCTGTCCTCCTCAGACCGCAGTCTGGATCTGACTGGGGATCGCCCCAGCCAGCTCAACCTGGAGACCTTTCTGCTTCAGTCTCCAGCCAGGAACTCCCTAACTTCCTATCCAACTACCAGTTTTACCTAAATGTGAGGAGTGGCCTAATAGACAGAACCTTTTGCTCCCCCTGGTGGCTGGAGTGTGAAGTGTGTTGTGTGTTTTGTGATACCTGGCAGGGTGAACTCCTTTGGTGCCATCAGATGTAACATCACTCCCCCTGGTGGGAGAACAACATTACTGCAACGACCAGGACTCTGGGGCGCTGCAGTAATATTTGGTCTCCCAGGAGCCGTCGGCTTTCAGTCAATGGTGCATGGAGCAGCTACAGTCACTGCTCACTATACTGTGAGTGGCAGCTATCAGTACGCACCGGCACTTTGATTGACAGCTCACTCCGCAGTGTGTATGTGTAAAATGTGCTGTCAATCAATGTACTGTCAATCATTGAGCTGTCAATGGAGTGATTACTGCAGCTGCTCACTGTACACTGAGCAGTTACTGTGGCTGCTCTGTGCACAACCCGTGACTGAAAGCTGGCGGCTCCTGGGAGGATAGTACGATGGTTGGAGCAGCATTTTAATGTTATTTACCTGCTGAATAACCCTACATTTGTAGGTAAATAGCGTTTTTGCACATGACAGGTTCCCGTTAAATCCTCCAATGGCCCAGTGCCCATTGGATCACCCCAGAGACATCTGATCATTTCTCCTTATATTGTCAATTTTTTTAAGTATATCTTAACAACCATCTGTCATATGAAAGGAATTACCGTATATACTCGAGTATAAGCCGAGATTTTCAGCCCAAATTTTTGGGCTGAAAGTGCCCCTCTCGGCTTATACTCAAGTCAAGGTGGGCGGCAGGGTCGGCGGGTGAGGGGGAGAGGGCGCTGAGGCATACTTACCTAGTCCCAGCGATCCTCGCGCTGTCCCTGCCGTCCCACAGTCTTCAGTGCTGCAGTTCTTCCTCTATCAGCGGTCACGTGGGACCGCTCATTAGAGGAATGAATAGGCGGCTTCACCTCCCATAGGGGCGGAGCCGCCTATTCATTTCTCTAATCAACGGTGACGGTGACTGCTGATAGAGAAAGCTGCGGCACCGAAGACCAGCTGTGACAGGCGGGGGCAGCGTCAGGAGCGGTGGGACTAGGTATTTTATATTCACCTGTCCGCGTTCCAGCCGCCGGGCGTCGCTCCATCTTCCCGGCGCCTCCATCTTCCCGGCGTCTGCGCTCTGACTGATCAGGTCAGAGGGCGCGATGACGCATATAGTGTGCGCGGCGCCCTCTGCCTGATTAGTCAGAGCAGAGACGCCGGGAAGATGGAGGCGCCGGGAAGATGGAGACGCCGGGACCGGACGCTGGGAGCTGCAATCAAGAGAGGTGAGTATGTGTTTTTTTTTTTTTTTATTGCAGCAGCGGCGGCAGAGATCTATGTGGAGCATCTATGGGGCACAATGAACGGTGCAGAGCACTATATGGGGCACAATGAACGGTGCAGAGCACTATATGGGGCACAATGAACGGTGCAGAGCACTATATGGGGCACAATGAACGGTGCAGAGCATCTATGGGGCACAATGAACGGTGCAGAGCATATATGGGGCACAGATATGGGACAAAATGAACGGTGCAGAGCACTATATGGGGCACAGATATGGGACAATAATGAACGGTGCAGAGCACTATATGGGGCAGAGCTATGGGACAATAATGAACAGTGCAGAGCACTATATGGGGCACAGCTATGGAACAATAATGAACGGTGCAGAGCACTATATGGCACAGCTATGGGACAATAATGAACGGTGCAGAGCACTATATGGGGCAGAGCTATGGGACAATAATGAACAGTGCAGAGCACTATATGGGGCACAGCTATGGGACAATAATGAATGGCGCAGAGCACTATATGGCACAGCTATGGGACAATAATGAACGGTGCAGAGCACTATATGGGGCACAGATATGGGACAATAATGAACGGTGCAGAGCACTATATGGGGCACAACTATGGGGCAATAATGAACAGCACAGAGCACTATATGGGGCACAGATATGGGACAATAATGAACGGTGCACAGCACTATATGGGGCACAGCTATGGGGAAATATGAACGGTGCAGAGCACTATATGGGGCACAGCTATGGGACAAAATGAACGGTGCAGAGCACTATATGGCAGAGCTATGGGGAAATATGAACGGTGCAGAGCACTGTATGGGGCACAGATATGGGACAATAATGAACGGTGCAGAGCACTATATGGGGCACAGATATGGGACAAAATGAACGGTGCAGAGCACTATATGGGGCACAGATATGGGACAATAATGAACGGTGCAGAGCACTATATGGGGCACAGATATGGGACAATAATGAACAGTGCAGAGCACTATATGGGGCACAGATATGGGACAATAATGAACGGCGCAGAGCACTATATGGGGCACAGATATGGGACAATAATGAACGGTGCAGAGCACTATATGGGGCACAGATATGGGACAATAATGAACGGCGCAGAGCACTATATGGGGCACAGATATGGGACAATAATGAACAGTGCAGAGCACTATATGGGGCACAGATATGGGACAATAATGAACGGCGCAGAGCACTATATGGGGCACAGATATGGGACAATAATGAACGGTGCAGAGCACTATATGGGGCACAGATATGGGACAATAATGAACGGCGCAGAGCACTATATGGGGCACAGATATGGGACAATAATGAACGGTGCAGAGCACTATATGGGGCACAGATATGGGACAATAATGAACAGTGCAGAGCACTATATGGGGCACAGATATGGGACAATAATGAACGGTGCAGAGCACTATATGGGGCACAGATATGGGACAATAATGAACGGTGCAGAGCACTATATGGGGCACAGATATGGGACAATAATGAACGGCGCAGAGCACTATATGGGGCACAGATATGGGACAATAATGAACGGTGCAGAGCACTATATGGGGCACAGATATGGGACAATAATGAACGGCGCAGAGCACTATATGGGGCACAGATATGGGACAATAATGAACGGTGCAGAGCACTATATGGGGCACAGATATGGGACAATAATGAACAGTGCAGAGCACTATATGGGGCACAGATATGGGACAATAATGAACGGTGCAGAGCACTATATGGGGCACAGATATGGGACAATAATGAACGGCGCAGAGCACTATATGGGGCACAGATATGGGACAATAATGAACAGTGCAGAGCACTATATGGGGCACAGATATGGGACAATAATGAACGGCGCAGAGCACTATATGGGGCACAGATATGGGACAATAATGAACGGTGCAGAGCACTATATGGGGCACAGATATGGGACAATAATGAACGGTGCAGAGCACTATATGGGGCACAGATATGGGACAATAATGAACAGTGCAGAGCACTATATGGGGCACAGATATGGGACAATAATGAACGGTGCAGAGCACTATATGGGGCACAGATATGGGACAATAATGAACGGTGCAGAGCACTATATGGGGCACAGATATGGGACAATAATGAACGGTGCAGAGCACTATATGGGGCACAGATATGGGACAATAATGAACGGTGCAGAGCACTATATGGGGCACAGATATGGGACAATAATGAACAGTGCAGAGCACTATATGGGGCACAGATATGGGACAATAATGAACGGTGCAGAGCACTATATGGGGCACAGATATGGGACAATAATGAACGGTGCAGAGCACTATATGGGGCACAGATATGGGACAATAATGAACGGTGCAGAGCACTATATGGGGCACAGATATGGGACAATAATGAACGGTGCAGAGCACTATATGGGGCACAGCTATGGGACAAAATGAACGGTGCAGAGCACTGTATGGGGCACAGCTATGGGGAAATATGAACGGTGCAGAGCACTATATGGCACAGCTATGGGGAAATAATGATCTATTTTTATTTTTGAAATTCACCGGTAAATGCTGCATTTCCACCCTAGGCTTATACTCGAGTCAATAAGTTTTCCCAGTTTTTTGTGGCAAAATTAGGGGGGTCGGCTTATACTCGGGTCGGCTTATACTCGAGTATATACGGTACCTAAGATTAAAAAAGCAAGGCTGCTTTCCTCCAGACATAGCGCCACTCCTGCCCATGGGTTATGCCTGGTATTACAGTTCAGCTCCATTGATGTTCAGGAATAAAGTAGTCAGGATTTTTTTTTATCTTAGGCATTGCCTTTAATGTACTGGCATATAGATACTGTATAAATTATACTGTAGAAATGTAAAAAAACTGACTGGCACTGACGATGGTTGATGGGCAGACGTTATTTGGCCAAATTTTATGCTAAGCGTCTCAAAATTGTTTTCCTAATATTCAAAAGCCGTATTGCTATTCATATTTTCATATATTTCACATTGACATCCCTTAGCACGATAGAGTGCAACCCGTCTTTTTTTGTAAATTATACTGTAGTTAATGAATGAATACATGAAGGAGAAAAAAAGTACAGAATGAAAGTAACAGAAATTGGAAATATTAAGTAGTGCAGAGCTGCAATCAAGCTTCACCCATGGTCATCAGCAGTCCCAGAAAGTATCCACACTGAGCTGCTGCCTGGGTCCTCACCCATTGTTGAGCTGCAATCAAGCTTCATCCATGGTCATCAGCAGTCCCAAAAAGTATCCACACTGAGCTGCTGCCTGGGTCCTCACCCATCGCTGAGCTGTAATCACGCTTCACCCATGGTCATCAGCAGTCCCAAAAAGTATCCACACTGAGCTGCTGCCTGGATCCCCACCCATCGCTGAGCTGCAATCAAGCTTCACCCATGGTCATCAGCAGTCCAAGAAAGTATCCACACTGAGCTGCTGTCTGGGTCCTCACCCATCGCTGAGCTGCAATTAAGCTTCACCCATGGTCATCAGCAGTCCCAGAAAGTATCCACACTGAACTGCTGCCTGGGTCCTCATCCATCGCTGAGCTGCAATCAAGCTTCACCCATGGTCATCAGCAGTCCCAGAAAGTATCCACACTGAGCTGCTGCCTGGGTCCTCACCCATCGCTGAGCTGCAATCAAGCTTCACCCATGGTCATCAGCAGTCCCAAAAAGTATCCACACTGAGCTGCTGCCTGGGTCCACATCCATCGCTGAGCTGTAATCACGCTTCACCCATGGTCATCAGCAGTGCCAGATAGTATCCACACTGAGCTGCTGTCTGGGTCCTCACCCATCACTGAGCTGCAATCAAGCTTCACCCATGGTCATCAGCAGTCCCAGAAAGTATCCACACTGAACTGCTGCCTGGGTCCTCATCCATCGCTGAGCTGCAATCAAGCTTCACCCATGGTCATCAGCAGTCCCAGAAAGTATCCACACTGAACTGCTGCCTGGGTCCTCACCCATCGCTGAGCTGCAATCAAGCTTCACCCATGGTCATCAGCAGTCCCAGAAAGTATCCACACTGAGCTGCTGCCTGGGTCCTCACCCATGGTCATCAGCAGTCCCGGAAAGTATCCACATTGAGCTGCTGCCTGGGTCCTCACCCATGGTCATCAGCAGTCCCGGAAAGTATCCACACTGAACTGCTGCCTGGGTCCTCATCCATCGCTGAGCTGCAATCAAGCTTCACCCATGGTCATCAGCAGTCCCAGAAAGTAGCCACACTGAGCTGCTGCCTGGGTCCTCACCCATGGTCATCAGCAGTCCCAGAAAGTATCCACACTGAGCTGCTGCCTGGGTCCTCACCCATGGTCATCAGCAGTCCCGGAAAGTATCCACACTGAACTGCTGCCTGGGTCCTCATCCATCGCTGAGCTGCAATCAAGCTTCACCCATGGTCATCAGCAGTCCCAGAAAGTATCCACACTGAGCTGCTGCCTGGGTCCTCAGCCATGGTCATCAGCAGTCCCAGAAAGTATCCACACTGAGCTGCTGCCTGGGTCCTCACCCATGGTCATCAGCAGTCCCGGAAAGTATCCACACTGAACTGCTGCCTGGGTCCTCATCCATCGCTGAGCTGCAATCAAGCTTCACCCATGGTCATCAGCAGTCCCAGAAAGTATCCACACTGAACTGCTGCCTGGGTCCTCACCGGTCTCCTCTTTTTCTTTTCTGGTGTGGTTGACACATGAGCGCTGCAGCTAGTGATTGGCTGCATAACTCATGGACCAACAATGAGAGGATCGGCAAGGAATTGGTAGGTGCGTATGTGATTTCAATTCTCCGAAGATCTGGGTGGCAGCTCAGTGTAGATCCTTTCTGGGACTGCTGCTGACAGTATCGATCATGGACGGTGGTAAATAACAGCACAGAGGCAACCGATCTGTTCTCCTTCGTATTTTTATTGTAGAATTTTGCCTGTTGATAATAAGTTAAAAACAAAACGGAACCATGAGCTTCAATGAATGGAATTACAAGGGTTTGCACATCTTAGTAATTACAATATTTTTTGTAAAATTGTTGCCCTCAGATTACTTGAATTCCCAAAACTCTGCGTTCTTCCCTGACTACAGAGATTTGAGGTTGGGCAGAGTCTGTTGTGCCTCGGATGGTGTCCGCCTCATAATTTCTGGAAGGTCTTGTACTAAAGGATCGCGTAAGCAACAACAATGAGGGGTAATGGTGCTTCAGGCACATGAAAGCGTCGGCATTGGGCCGTCTACTTCTGTCTTTTGATATTTGCTTTCAGATTCTTAATGACTACCGGGTTATTTTTCTGCAAAATTGAGAGAAACGCGTCGTTATCTCCAGGACCCCAGGATCTCAAAAAAGTGTAGAGTTCTCTCATTTTCTCTTGGCTGGTGTCTTTTTTTCGGATGATATCGTAATGTTCCTCTGTCAGTAACCCTTCATCCAAAAGATCGTCCAGAACGGAATCCACGTCAGTGATGTTGTTAATTAACTTCTTTCGATTTTCAATCACAAAATGTTTCTTATCTGCAGTGAAGATACAAGGATTGTGTCACTACAAGAAGACCTGATATTATCAAGGATTTCGATAGATATTTTTCAAAACCTGTGGACCTTAGGATATTGCATGTAGAGAGGAGGGAACCAATCGCCATGTTGGGGCTCTGCATCGTTCAGTGAGTTTTTGATCAATAAGTTATGTAATGTACTTTCTCAGGAGCACATCGCTCCTCTGACTCTCCACAGCCAACTGGGGGGACTGGTGCGCTCCTGAAGATTGACAGCTCAGGTCTACAGCGCAGTCGCACTGATGATCTGAGTTGTTTGTTCTCCCATGTAGCTGGCAGAAGTAGTTTTGCCTCTGCAGCATTGGAGAATGTGCAGCCATCGTCAGATGCAAAGAGCTTGTAAGCAC
The DNA here is from genome assembly GCF_032444005.1 of Ranitomeya imitator. Classification (NCBI taxonomy): domain Eukaryota; kingdom Metazoa; phylum Chordata; class Amphibia; order Anura; family Dendrobatidae; genus Ranitomeya; species Ranitomeya imitator. The sequence continues at coordinate 219,322,988 of NC_091288.1, read as the reverse complement.
TGCACTCCTAGACTAAGAAACTGACCTTCTCTGATAGCTACCATTGCAGGCTCGGTAATGAACAGTAAACTCTAAAATTTAAAAAAAACCTCCTTTCTCGAAAACAAAGAGGATTTGTCATAAGAGTAAAGTTGCAAAGTTTGTTGTTTTTACAAGCATAATGCAACTTTAAGCTCTGTTGACATCAGCATTTTCAGAGACATTTCAATGCCTCCTGTGATATATGCTCCAGCCCAATGTGTCCTGTGATATATGCTCCAGCCCGATGTCTCCTGTGATGTATATGCACCAGCCCGATGTCTCCTGTGATGTATGCTCCAGCCCGATGTCTCCTGTGATATATGCTCCAGCCCAATGTCTCCTGTGATGTATATGCTCCAGCCCAATGTCTCCTGTGATGTATGCACCAGCCCGATGTCTCCTGTGATGTATATGCTCCAGCCCAATGTCTCCTGTGATGTATATGCTCCAGCCCAATGTCTCCTGTGATGTATATGCACCAGCCCGATGTCTCCTGTGATGTATGCTCCAGCCTGATGTCTCCTGTGATATATGCTCCAGCCCAATGTCTCCTGTGATGTATATGCTCCAGCCCAATGTCTCCTGTGATGTATGCTCCAGCCCAATGTCTCCTGTGATATATGCACCAGCCCGATGTCTCCTGTGATGTATGCTCCAGCCCAATGTCTCCTGTGATATATGCTCCAGCCCAATGTCTCCTGTGATGTATGCTCCAGCCCAATGTCTCCTGTGATGTATATGCTCCAGCCCAATGTATCCTGTGATGTATATGCTCCAGCCCAATGTCTCATGTGATGTATGCTCCAGCCCAATGTCTCCTGTGATATATGCTCCAGCCCAATGTCTCCTGTGATATATGCTCCAGCCCAATGTCTCCTGTGATGTATGTTCCAGCCTAATGTCTCCTGTGATGTATATGCTCCAGCCCAATGTCTCCTGTGATGTATGCTCCAGCCCAATGTCTCCTGTGATGTATATGCTCCAGCCCAATGTCTCCTGTGATGTATATGCTCCAGCCCGATGTCTCTTGTGATATATGCTCCAGCCCAATGTCTCCTGTGATGTATGCTCCAGCCCAATGTCTCCTGTGATGTATATGCACCAGCCCGATGTCTCCTGTGATGTATGCTCCAGCCCAATGTCTCCTGTGATGTATATGCACCAGCCCAATGTCTCCTGTGATGTATGCTCCAGCCCAATGTCTCCTGTGATGTATATGCACCAGCCCAATGTCTCCTGTGATGTATGCTCCAACCCAATGTCTTATGTGATATATGCTCCAGCCCAATGTCTCCTGTGATGTATATGCTCCAGCCCAATGTATCCTGTGATGTATATGCTCCAGCCCAATGTCTCATGTGATGTATGCTCCAGCCCAATGTCTCCTGTGATATATGCTCCAGCCCAATGTCTCCTGTGATATATGCTCCAGCCCAATGTCTCCTGTGATGTATGCTCCAGCCTAATGTCTCCTGTGATGTATATGCTCCAGCCCAATGTCTCCTGTGATGTATGCTCCAGCCCAATGTCTCCTGTGATGTATATGCTCCAGCCCAATGTCTCCTGTGATGTATATGCTCCAGCCCAATGTCTCCTGTGATATATGCTCCAGCCCAATGTCTCCTGTGATGTATATGCTCCAGCCCAATGTCTCATGTGATGTATGCTCCAGCCCAATGTCTCCTGTGATGTATGCTCCAGCCCAATGTCTCCTGTGATGTATGCTCCAGCCCAATGTCTCCTGTGATGTATGCTCCAGCCCAATGTCTCCTGTGATGTATGCTCCAGCCCAATGTCTCCTGTGATATATGCTCCAGTCCAATGTCTCCTGTGATGTATGCTCCAGCCCAATGTCTCCTGTGATGTATATGCTCCAGCCCAATGTCTCCTGTGATGTATGCACCAGCCCAATGTCTCCTGTGATATATGCTCCAGCCCAATGTCTCCTGTGAGGTATATGCTCCAGCCCAATGTCTCCTGTGATGTATATGCTCCAGCCCAATGTCTCCTGTGATGTATATGCTCCAGCCCAATGTCTCCTGTGATGTATGCACCAGCCCAATGTCTCCTGTGATATATGCTCCAGCCCAATGTCTCCTGTGAGGTATATGCTCCAGCCAAATGTCTCCTGTGATGTATGCTCCAGCCCAATGTCTCCTGTGATGTATATGCTCCAGCCCAATGTCTCCTGTGATGTATATGCTCCAGCCCAATGTCTCCTGTGATATAGGCTCCAGCCCAATGTCTCCTGTGATGTATATGCTCCAGCCCAATGTCTCCTGTGATGTATGCTCCAGCCCAATGTCTCCTGTGATGTATGCTCCAGCCCAATGTCTCCTGTGATGTTTGCTCCAGCCCATTGTCTCCTGTGATGTATGCTCCAGCCCAATGTCTCCTGTGATGTATGCTCCAGCCCAATGTCTCCTGTGATGTATGCACCAGCCCAATGTCTCCTGTGATGTATATGCTCCAGCCCAATGTCTCCTGTGATATATGCTCCAGCCCAATGTCTCCTGTGATGTATGCTCCAGCCCAATGTCTCCTGTGATGTATGCTCCAGCCCAATGTCTCCTGTGATATATGCTCCAGCCCAATGTCTCCTGTGATGTATGCTCCAGCCCAATGTCTCCTGTGATGTATGCTCCAGCCCAATGTCTCCTGTGATGTTTGCTCCAGCCCATTGTCTCCTGTGATGTATGCTCCAGCCCAATGTCTCCTGTGATGTATGCTCCAGCCCAATGTCTCCTGTGATGTATGCACCAGCCCAATGTCTCCTGTGATGTATGCTCCAGCCCAATGTCTCCTGTGATGTATGCTCCAGCCCAATGTCTCCTGTGATATATGCTCCAGCCCAATGTCTCCTGTGATGTATATGCTCCAGCCCAATGTCTCTTGTGATATATGCTCCAGCCCAATGTCTCCTGTGATGTTTGCTCCAGCCCAATGTCTCCTGTGATATATGCTCCAGCCCAATGTCTCCTGTGATGTATGCTCCAGCCCAATGTCTCCTGTGATGTATGCTCCAGCCCAATGTCTCCTGTGATGTATGCTCCAGCCCAATGTCTCCTGTGATGTATATGCTCCAGCCCAATGTCTCCTGTGATGTATGCTCCAGCCCAATGTCTCCTGTGATGTATATGCTCCAGCCCAATGTCTCCTGTGATGTATGCTCCAGCCCAATGTCTTTTGTGATGTATGCTTGTCACGATTCCCCGTGACCGCTGCCACCAATTGGTCAGGATTCACACCGTGATCGTCACCCCTACGTCACGGATTGAGGTGACTTTAGGCCAACAGACGGCTATCACATGTGCAGGGGGGCTTATCTTAGCTATCCCTCCACTCCACGATGTGATGAAAAACCACACACAAGGCTATTGACCTCTTAGCTTACAGCAGGGGCTTATTCTAGGTATCCCACTGCTTTTCTATATACCACGAACTGCAGGGATTTATGTATATCCCGCTTACAGTTCCACTTAACACTTGCAGCTCTCTGGCACCCCCCTTACTCTCAGGTCAGATTAGGTACTGCACCTAGGGTAATTAGTCGCCAGAAAGGCTGCCTGCTATGTACTGGCTATTGGGCACGCTGCAGCGACGCGATAACTACTCCCACTCAGGCAGGAACAATAATTATTAACGCCGCAGCCGCTACAACATAACCCAAAAGTCTGCACACTTCTCGCTGCCACCAGCTTCGATTAAACGGGTCCGAAGCTAACCCAACACAGTAGCGTATTTCCCTTCAGAAGACAGGGTAAGTTTAGAGCAGGATGAACGAACTAATATTAAATATTATATCCCATAAAAATAATTAGGCAGTGCTTTATCAAAAATATTTTATAAAGATGTTACAAATGAGGCAATTGCAAATATGTACAAGGGTAATTATGAAATAAACAGGGATTAAATGAGAAAAGTATCACTCACATGTTCAAAGCATTGCAGGCAACCAGGCTATTGGAGTTTTTCCCATACGTCCCAGCTCATTTGGACGTGTGCAGGGCTCTTCCAGGAGAAGACAAGAAATCAAGCAGAAAAAGACCTCCTCAGAGCCTGCCCGACACTTAAAACATTAAGGCTGTGACATCACAGAAAGGCTGGCTTATCCAGACCCTCCTCTCTCTACATTCTGCTTAAACTTTAAACTATTTTCTCTAATTTCTATAACTTCACTACAAAACATGTCAGAGTCCTAACATATTCCTCATTCATCTTGGATTAACGTGAGCATTCTAAGGAGATCAAATATGTCCTATCTGGGATACATATTTACAGAGAAATCCCTACTTCTTTACCAGATGGAGTTAGAAGCCCGAGTTTCAAGGGATGGGTAGGTACACCGAGTGAGAATAAGAATATATATTTTCGTATGTCTAGCTTAAATCGTTTGCCTAATATCTAACAAAAACTAAACAAAGAATCTTTCATGGATCCTCGCAGTTTCTACTTCACTTATAGCTGAACAAGAGCTTACACAGGAAATGCCGGTCGTAAATTCCTTTCGGCAATAAAACCTCTCTTCCCCCATACATTGGCAGATCAGCTCTTGGCTGGGTGAAAGGGAAGGGGGGCTTGTTAGCCGACGGCCTTGAGCAAGAGAAGCTACAACTGTTGCAGTATCACTCCAAGAAGGGGGGCTTAGCCCACGCAGGCTAGCAAGAAAACTAACTTATGATATACATTTTCCTCACACCTCCCCCTTCAGGTGTGCGCTAGGGAGGCAGGACCTGATGGTTCTCCTCCATGCGCACCTCAGCAGGTTCACCCTGGTGGGCCAACCCATCACCATTGCCATGCTCTGGCTCCATGGTGCCTCCGCCTACCCGGTGCCCCAGGTAGTGAACCTCCCTCATGCCCATCTGACACTTTCCCGGCTTGATAGTCAGTCCTGCTTGGTGAATTCGCCTGAGCACCTCCTCGAGATGCTGCAGGTGTTCCTCCCAGGAGGAACTGAAGATGGCAATGTCATCCAAGTACGCCACGGTGTACTTCTCCAGTCCCTGAAGCAGGAGGTTGACCATCCGCTGGAAAGTGGCAGGGGCATTCTTCATGCCGAAGGGCATGACCGTGGACTCGTACAGTCCAAAGGGTGTGATAAAGGCAGACTTCTCCTGCGCCTCGGGGCTCAGGGGAATCTGCCAGTATCCTCAACTCAGATCCATTATTGTTAGGTAATCTGCGCCAGCTAACTTCTCAAGCAGCTCCTCGATGCGCGGCATTGGGTGCGCATCCGAGGCTGTGATGGCGTTGAGCCCCCTGTAGTCCACGCAGAACCGGGTGGTCCGGTCCTTGTTTGGCACGAGAACTACAGGTGATGCCCACGCGCTCTTTGACCGTCGAATCACCCCCAGCTGTAACATCTCATCGATCTCTTGGCGCATAGTCTGCTGCACCTGGTCAGAGATTCGATAGGGTGTTCGCCGTAGTGGGGCTTGATTCCCGGTGTCCACCTCGTGGACTGCTAACCGAGTCCTCCCAGGTCGGTTGGAGAACACGACCCGGAAGGGTTCCAGTGTGGTTTGCAACTGCAACCGCTGGGATTCAGTTAACGAGGTGCTTACCTCCACGTCCTCGATGGACCCATTGGCCTTGGCTTGGGCCAGCATGTCCAGGAGGGTGTCTTCCTCACGGTCTTCGGGCAAGCTGCAGACTGGTAGGATGAAAGGTTCACGTTCGTGATGAGCCTTCATCATGTTGACGTGAAAGGCCTTTCGCCTACCCCGAGCGTGGTCAAGCGTGACCACGTACGTGACCGGGTTGAGCTGTTGGTGGACGACGTACAGGCCCTCCCAGGCTGCCTGAAGCTTATCCGTTGGTACGGGGACCAGCACCCACACCTTTTGACCCACATGGTAGGTCCGCTCCCGGGCGTTCTGGTCGTACCAGTGCTTCTGATCAGCCTGAGCCTGCGTCATGTTGTCATGCACCAACTGCGTCAAGGTCTGCATCTTGTCACGGAAGCGCATGACATACTCCACTAGGGACACTTCAGAAGGGTTCGGCTCCTCTTCCCAGGATTCTCTTACCAACCCAAGGGGTCCCCGAACTCGCCTGCCGTACAGGAGCTCGAAGGGGGAGAACCCCGTCGAGGCCTAAGGAACCTCTCGGTAAGCGAACAGCAGGTGTGGGAGGTACCGCTCCCAGTCGCGCCCTTGAGTCTCAACCAGCATGCGTAGCATCTGTTTGAGGGTACCATTGAAGCGTTCACACAGGCCATTGGTCTGTGGGTGATACGCACTCGATACCAGGTGCTTCACCTGCATTCTCTTACAGAGAGCCTCCATTAGGCGAGACATAAATTGGGTCCCTTGATCAGTAAGCATTTCCCTGGGAAACCCTACACGTGAAAAGATGGCCAACAGGGCATCCGCCACCTTATCTGCCCTAGTTGACGACAGAGCTACTGCCTCTGGGTACCGGGTAGCATAGTCTACCACAGTAAGGATGTATTGCTTTCCAGAGCTGCTGGGGACGGCCAGCGGGCCCACAATGTCCACCGCGATCCTCTGGAAAGGCTCTTCTATCACTGGCAAAGGGATCAGGGGAGCCTTAAGAGCAGGCCCCGCCTTCCCCACTCTTTGACAAGTGATACAGGAGCGGCAGTAGTTTGACACATCTGTCCCCATCTTAGGCCAATAGAAGTGTTGAGACAGCCGGGCCTTAGTTTTGCTGATCCCCAAGTGTCCAGCTAGCGGGATCTCATGGGCAATCCGCAACAACTCACCCCGGAATTGCTGTGGGACGACCAGCTGTCTTTCCCTCAACCACTCCTTTTGTGATTCTCCGGGTACTGTCTCCCGGTACAACCTTCCTCGTTCCCAGAACACCCTCTCCTTATCAGTCTCGGAGAAGAGCGTCCCGGCAAGTTGTCTCAAACTCTCTAGGCTCGCGTCTGTGTGCAGAGCGGCCTGAAATTCCTGGCTAGGGGAAGCCAAAAGCGATGTCAGGGTCCCTTCCCCACGGGAACCCTCTTGGACCTGCTCGGGGTCCACCTCTGGTTCAGTCATAGTAATGACTGAAGAGGGTCCGGAAGGCTGACAGTTATCTGCGTTCCGGGCACTCTGACTGCGGGTGACAGCAGCTCCGTAGGCTGTCTCCCCGGGGGTTTCTACAGTCCCATCAGCCGGCGCTGCTATGGGCTCTACCTCCCCATCCACCCCCAACACTCCAGGGGCAGGGCTACTTATGGGCCAGTTACCTTCCCCGGTGGCACTGGTCACTTTCATGGCATCACCTTCCTCACGGTTCCCATGCATCTCCCCATTTCCTGTAGCACCGACACTTGCCCCTGTTAGGGGTTCCTCAGCCGTCTCACTCCGCAGAGCGACGTGGCTGGGCACGCCTGTACCTATGGACACATTAACCTTCACAGAAAAATCATTATCAGGTTCAGCTGGCATAGGTACAACATTTTCACCATCAATCCTAGGAAAAAAATGGTTAATAGATGCATCATTACAAGATAAAGCATGGCCAGGTAACACATGCGATCTCCCATCATCATCATCATCATCATCAGGGTTAACGTTACCCTTATTAGTATATTGGGGAGGGGTATCAGTGACGTAGTGGGCAACCAACCTCCCCAAATCAGTCCCCAACAAAACATCAGTGGGCAAATTATCAGACAGCCCCACTTCCTTCACCCCGCTCCCGGCACCCCAATCAATAAAAACCCGGGCCATTGGTAAGGGACAGCTGATGCCCCCAATCCCAGTGACAGTTAGGGTTTTCCCCGGAATGATTTCTTCAGGGGCCGCCAGTTCGGGTCGGATGAGGGTTCGTTCAGCCCCGGTGTCCTTGAGGCCTGTTGCAACATGGCCCCCCACAGTGACTGGCTGTACGTTGTCACACACCCTCCCAACCACACCACCCACCAAAAGAACTGCTGCATTAGGCCCTGGGGCCTTGGCTTGGGTGTTCTTCTGCTTGGTTGGGCAGGAGGGACTGAGATGACCAGTCTGATTGCAGGTGTAACACTTGCGAGGTTCGGTGGTAGGTCTGGTGCTGTTGGCCACGGGGACAGGACCTCTGGTGTGTTGGCTGGCAGGGGTACTGGCGTTGGATGCAGGCTTACCCCCTCTCCAGCTGGTGGTGACTGGCTTCCGCACTTCCGATCTACGGTTGGCCTCATAGGCATCGGCAATCTGTGCTGCTTTCGTCACGTCTTTGGGTTCTCTGTCCATCACGAACTGTCGCACCTCAGCTGGGCAAAGATGAAAGAACTGGTCTTTGATCATCAGGTCTCGCAGCTGTGCAAAGGTGGTCACTGACAGTCCTTGGGTCCACTGGTCAAAGTGGGTCCCCAGTCCATGCACCACATCACTGTAACTGTCGTGTGGGCCACGTTGGAGGGTCCGGAACTTTCTACGGTACACCTCGGGTGTAAGCTGGTACTTGGCTATCAGAGCCTGCTTGATGGCCTCATAGTCACCATCTTGTTCTTGAGGGAGGGCAGCAAACGCCTCCAGAGCTTTACCTCTCAGCCCTGGTGTCAGGTATCGGGCCCATTCATCTGTAGGCAGCCGGTACTGTCTGCAGGCTTTCTCAAAGGCCCGCAGAAAAGTGTCCAAGTCCCCGTCCCTCTCCATAACAGGGAAGTGATCGGGCCGGGGCTTAGGTATCTGAGCGCTGCTGGGCTCACGGCTGGACTGGGACGACCCCTGCATTTGCAGCCGGGCCATCTGCAGCTGGTACTCCCGCTCCGCTTGCCGCTCGGCTCGGGCCTCTCTCTCGGCTTGCTAGGCCTGGGTCTCCTGCCGGTATTGCTGAATCAGCTGCCGACGTCCCTCATGGTCGTCAGTGGGGAATTCTTTCAAGGCCGCCTGCAGGTGGGGGTCCAATTCGCCCGGATTGCTAACAGGGCCAGCATTCAGTGGTTGGACCTCTGCTGCAGCACCATGTTCGCTGGTGCTGGCTTCTCCGGCCTCTGGGCTCTGTGACCTGGCTTGGTCGGCATCCCATTGCACCAGAACTGCGACCAGTTGGGCTTTGTTTTTGCTTGCAAAGTCAATGTGCTGTGACTTGCATAAGGCAACAAGGGTGTCTCTCGTCTGCTGCTCATAGAAGGTTTCTCTCCGCACAACCATGGTTGCCAAATAAAAGATAGGATAGAAAAACGAAGAGAAAGGGAGGGGATAATTACCCGTACAAAATTGTCTCAAGACTAATAAAACACTGAGTTCGTTCTCCAAACTTATTTGCGCAGAGTCCTCGCAAGAACTTTCTGCAAGTTTTTAGTGAGAGGAATGATTACTCAAACCAAATCACTAATGCTCTAAGATATCCCACCGCTTTGCCACCAATTGTCACGATTCCCCGTGACCGCTGCCACCAATTGGTCAGGATTCATACCGTGACCGTCACCCCTACGTCACGGATTGAGGTGACTTTACGCCAACAGACGGCTATCACATGTGCAGGGGGGCTTATCTTAGCTATCCCTCCACTCCACGATGTGATGAAAAACCACACACAAGGCTATTGACCTCTTAGCTTACAGCAGGGGCTTATTCTAGGTATCCCACTGCTTTCAATATACCACAAACTGCAGGGATTTATGTATATCCCGCTTACAGTTCCACTTAACACTTGCAGCTCTCTGGCACCCCCCTTACTCTCAGGTCAGATTAGGTACTGCACCTAGGGTAATTAGTCGCCAGAAAGGCTGCCTGCTATGTACTGGCTATTGGGCACGCTGCAGCGACGCGATAACTACTCCCACTCAGGCAGGAACAATAATTATTAACGACGCAGCCGCTACAACATAACCCAAAAGTCTGCACACTTCTCGCTGCCACCAGCTTCGATTAAACGGGTCCGAAGCTAACCCAACACAGTAGCGTATTTCCCTTCAGAAGACAGGGTAAGTTTAGAGCAGGATGAACGAACTAATATTAAATATTATATCCCATAAAAATAATTAGGCAGTGCTTTATCAAAAATATTTTATAAAGATGTTACAAATGAGGCAATTGCAAATATGTACAAGGGTAATCATGAAATAAACAGGGATTAAATGAGAAAAGTATCACTCACATGTTCAAAGCATTGCAGGCAACCAGGCTATTGGAGTTTTTCCCATACGTCCCAGCTCATTTGGACGTGTGCAGGGCTCTTCCAGGAGAAGACAAGAAATCAAGCAGAAAAAGACCTCCTCAGAGCCTGCCCGACACTTAAAACATTAAGGCTGTGACATCACAGAAAGGCTGGCTTATCCAGACCCTCCTCTCTCTACATTCTGCTTAAACTTTAAACTATTTTCTCTAATTTCTATAACTTCACTACAAAACATGTCAGAGTCCTAACATATTCCTCATTCATCTTGGATTAACGTGAGCATTCTAAGGAGATCAAATATGTCCTATCTGGGATACATATTTACAGAGAAATCCCTACTTCTTTACCAGATGGAGTTAGAAGCCCGAGTTTCAAGGGATGGGTAGGTACACCGAGTGAGAATAAGAATATATATTTTCGTATGTCTAGCTTAAATCGTTTGCCTAATATCTAACAAAAACTAAACAAAGAATCTTTCATGGATCCTCGCAGTTTCTACTTCACTTATAGCTGAACAAGAGCTTACACAGGAAATGTCGGTCGTAAATTCCTTTCGGCAATAAAACCTCTCTTCCCCCATACATTGGCAGATCAGCTCTTGGCTGGGTGAAAGGGAAGAGGGGTTTGTTAGCCCACAGCCTTGAGCAAGAGAAGCTACAACTGTTGCAGTATCACTCCAAGAAGGGGGGCTTAGCCCACGCAGGCTAGCAAGAAAACTAACTTATGATATACATTTTCCTCACAATGCTCCAGCCCAATGTCTCCTGTGATATATGCTCCAACCCAATGTCTCCTGTGATATATGTTACAGCCCAATGTCTCCTGTGATGTATATGCTCCAGCCCAATGTCTCCTGTGATATATGTTACAGCTCAATGTCTCCTGTGATGTATGCTCCAGCCCAATGTCTCCTGTGATGTATATGCTCCAGCCCAATGTCTCCTGTGATATATGCTCCAGCCCAATGTCTCCTGTGATATATGCTCAGCCCAATGTCTCCTGTGATATATGCTCCAACCCAATGTCTCCTGTGATATATGCTCCAGCCCAATGTCTCCTGTGATATATGGTCAGCCCAATGTCTCCTGTGATATATGCTCCAGCCCAATGTCTCCTGTGATATATGCTCCAGCCTAATGTCTCCTGTGATGTATATGCTCCAGCCCAATGTCTCCTGTGATATATGCTCCAGCCCAATGTCTCCTGTGATATATGCTCCAACCCAATGTCTCCTGTGATACTGTATATGCTCCAGCCCAATGTCTCCTGTGATATATGCTCAGCCCAATGTCTCCTGTGATGTATGCTCCAGCCCAATGTCTCCTGTGATGTATGCTCCAGCCCAATGTCTCCTGTGATATATGCTCAGCCCAATGTCTCCTGTGATATATGCTCAGCCCAATGTCTCCTGTGATGTATGCTCCAGCCCAATGTCTCCTGTGATATATGCTCAGCCCAATGTCTCCTGTGATGTATGCTCCAGCCCAATGTCTACTGTGATGTATGTTCCAGCCCAATGTCTCCTGTGATGTATGCTCCAGCCCAATGTCTCCTGTGATGTATGCTCCAGCCCAATGTCTCCTGTGATGTATATGCTCCAGCCCGATGTCTTCTGTGATGTATGCTTCAGCCCAATGTCTGCTGTGATGTATTCTCCAGCCCAATGTCTCCTGTGATGTATATGCTCCAGCCCAATGTCTCCTGTGATGTATATGTTCCAGCCCAATGTCTCCTGTGATGTATATGTTCCAGCCCAATGTCTCCTGTGATGTATGCTCCAGCCCAATGTCTCCTGTGATGTATATGCTCCAGCCCAATGTCTCCTGTGATATATGCTCCAGCCCAATGTCTCCTGTGATGTATATGCTCCAGCCCAATGTCTCCTGTGATGTATATGCTCCAGCCCAATGTCTCCTGTGATGTATATGCTCCAGCCCAATGTCTCCTGTGTTATATGCTCCAGCCCAATGTCTCCTGTGATGTATGCTCCAGCCCAATGTCTCCTGTGATGTATGCTCCAGCCCAATGTCTCCTGTGATATATGCTCCAGCCCAATGTCTCCTGTGTTATATGCTCCAGCCCAATGTCTCCTGTGATGTATATGCTCCAGCCCAATGTCTCCTGTGATATATGCTCCAGCCCAATGTCTCCTGTGATGTATATGTTCCAGCCCAATGTCTCCTGTGATATATGCTCCAGCCCAATGTCTCCTGTGTTATATGCTCCAGCCCAATGTCTCCTGTGATGTATATGCTCCAGCCCAATATCTCCTGTGATATATGCTCCAGCCCAATGTCTCCTGTGATGTATATGCTCCAGCCCAATGTCTCCTGTGATGTATATGCTCCAGCCCAATGTCTCCTGTGATGTATGCTCCAGCCCAATGTCTCCTGTGATGTATGCTCCAGCCCAATGTCTCCTGTGATGTATATGCTCCAGCCCAATGTCTCCTGTGATGTATGCTCCAGCCCAATGTCTCCTGTGATGTATATGCTCCAGCCCAATGTCTCCTGTGATGTATATGCTCCAGCCCAATGTCTCCTGTGATATATGCTCCAGCCCAATGTCTCCTGTGTTATATGCTCCAGCTAAATGTCTCCTGTGATGTATATGCTCCAGCCCAATGTCTCCTGTGATATATGCTCCAGCCCAATGTCTCCGGTGATATATGCTCCAGCCCAATGTCTCCTGTGATGTATATGCTCCAGCCCAATGTCTCCTGTGATGTATATGCTCCAGCCCAATGTCTCCGGTGATGTATGCACCAGCCCAATGTCTCCGGTGATATATGCTCCAGCCCAATGTCTCCTGTGATGTATATGCTCCAGCCCAATGTCTCCTGTGATGTATATGCTCCAGCCCAATGTCTCCGGTGATGTATGCACCAGCCCAATGTCTCCTGTGATGTATGCTCCAGCCCAATGTCTCCTGTGATGTAATATGCAAATTGCCACTTCTGAGAAAAAGAGGACTTAAAATCTATAGCGCCACCTGTTGGAAGTAGCGATCCTACAAGTCACAATCAACTCTTTAACGAGTCGTGCAATATGACTTAGGATAAAAGCCAAATTAGTATCTCAATTCGCAGACACGGTGTTTCGGGCTGTTGGCCCTCGTCAGTGCGAAGCATGAGAACTAATTTGGCTAGGTGAGAGGCTCTGGACTGGTGTCTAAGGGGTATTGTTTCTCCTTATGGAGAGTGACTGTTTGCTCCAGCCCAATGTCGCCTGTGATGTATATGCTTTAGCCCAATGTCTCCTGTGATGTGTATGCTCCAGCCCAATGTCTCCTGTGATGTATGCACCAGCTCAATGTCTCCAGTGATATATGCTTCAACCCAATGTCTTCTGTGATATATGCTCCAGCCCAATGTCTCCTGTGATGTATATGCTCCAGCCCAATGTCTCCTGTGATATATGCCCCAGCCCAATGTCTCCTGTGATATATGCTCCAGCCCAATGTCTCCTGTGATATATGCTCCAGCTCCAATGTCTTCTGTGATATATGCTACAGCCCAATGTCGCCTGTGATGTATGCATTATCCCAATGTCTCCTGTGATATATGCTTTATCCTTTAATACATACCACGATTCAAGATGCAGAGATACAGCAGAGAAATATAGCACAGCCACGTAGCATATAACACAGCTTACGTAGTATATAACACAACCCACGTAGCGTATAGCATAGCCACGTAGCATATAACACAGTCATGTAGTATATAACACAGCCCAGGTAGTATATAGCACAGCCATGTAGCATATTCCACAGCCCACGTAGTATAGAGCACAGCCCACGTAGCATATAACACAGCCCACATAATACATAGGACAGCCATGTAGCATATAACAGCCCTCGTAGCACATAGCACAGCCACGTAGCATATAGCAAAGCCACGTAGTATATAACACAGCCCATGTAGTATATAACACAGCCCACGTAGTATATAGCACAGTCCACGAAGTATATAGCACAGCCACTTAATATATAGCACAGCCATGTAGTATATAACACAGCCATGTAGCATATAGCACAGCCACGTAGTATATAACACAGCCACATAGTATATAGCAGAACCATGTAGTATATAACTGTCATGATATGGTATGAAATATCATAAGTTTAGTTGCTCTTCAGCTCATGAGGTGGGCTAAACCCCCACCCCTTCACTAGCTGACTCTCCTTGTTTCTCTCTGGGCTACGGACTGTATGCTAGAACGGGGTTTTATTGCCCTGGGGTCATAAATTCCAGGCTCGAGGAAAGTCCCTCACCCCTCCCACCTGCACTAGCAGAAACTGGAAAAGTGGCTCCAAAATTCATGAAATATTCTTTGTTTGGTTTTTGGACGATATTATGCACCATGTTTACGTTAGGAACATGAAAATATATATTCGTATTCCCACTCGGTGTATCTACCCACCCCTTGAAACTCGGGCTTCTAACTCCGTCTGGTAAAGAAGTAGGGTTTTCTCTGTAAATATGTATCCCAGATAGAACATATTTGATCTCATTAGAATGCTCACGTTAATCCGAGATGAATGATGGGTTGGTTAGGACTATGAGACGTTTTGTAGCAGAATTATAGAAAATAAAAATATAGGTTAGGGTAAAATCAGTAAACTTAAGAGGTAGGAGGGACGAGGTGATCCAACCCCTTTCTGGGATGTTACAGGCTTAAGCTATAACTGTCTGCACACATCCCCAGCGTTTTCTTGTCCTATTTTCCTGGAAGAGCTGAGTACATCCCATGAGTTGGGACGTATGGAAAACTGCCCTAGCCTGGTTGCCTGTCATGCTTTGAACATGTGAGTGTTGCTTTTTTCTCATTTATTCCCTTTATGTTATAATTACCCTTGTACATATTTGCAATTGTCTCATTTGTAACATCTTTATAAAATATTTTTGATAAAGCACTGCCTAATTTTTATGGAATATAATATTTAATATTAGTTCGTTCTCCTGTTCTAAACCGTATCCTAAGTCTCTTGAAGGGAAATACGCTACTGTTGTGTTGGGTTAGCTTCGGACCCGTTTAATCGAAGCTGGTGGCAGGGATACCGATAGTGTGCAGACTGTTGAGTGATGCTGTAGTGACTGCGGCGTTGATAATTATCGTTCCTGCCTGAGTGGGAGTAGTTTATCGCGTCGCTGCAGCGTGCCCAATAGCCAGTACATAGCAGGCAGCCTTTCTGGCAACTAATTACCCTAGGTGAAGTACCTAATCTGACCTGAGAGTAAGGGGGCGCCAGAGAGCTGCAAGTGTTAAGTGGAACTGTAAGCGGGATATACATAAATCCCTGCAGTTTGTGGTATATTGAAAGCAGTGGGATACCTAGAATAAGCCCCTGCTGTAAACTAAGA
Organism: Ranitomeya imitator; assembly: GCF_032444005.1. NCBI lineage: Eukaryota > Metazoa > Chordata > Amphibia > Anura > Dendrobatidae > Ranitomeya > Ranitomeya imitator. Next base: position 219,307,540 of record NC_091288.1, on the reverse strand, counting down.
GGTCAATAGCCTTGTGTGTGTTTTCTCATCACATCGTGGAGTGGAGGGATAACTAAGATAAGCCCCCCTGCACATGTGATAGCCGACTGTTGGCCTAAAGTCACCTCAATCCGTGACGTAGGGGTGACGGTCACGGTGTGAATCCTGACCCATTGGTGACAGCGGTCAGGGGAATCGTGACAATAACACAGCCACGTAGTATATAACACAGCCACGTAGCATATAGCGCAGCCACATAGTATATAACACAGCCACGTAGTATATAGCACAGTTATGTAGTATATAGCACAGCCTGCATAGTATATAGCACACCTCACATAGTATATAGCACAGCCACGTAGTATATAGCACAGCCCACGTAGTATATAGCAGTCCATGTAGTATATAGCACAGCCACATAGTGTATAGCACAGCCCACGTAGTATATAGCACAGTCCACATAGTATATAGCACGGCCACGTAGTATATAGCACAGCCACATAGTATATAACACCGCCCACGTAGTATATAGCACAGCCCACGTAGTATATAGCACAGCCACGTAGTATATAGCAGTGTGGACACCATATCCCTGTTAAAAAAAAGAATTGAAATAAAAAATAGTTATATACTCACCTTCCGGCGGCCCCCGAATCCAGCCCAGGCCTTAGCGATACTCACGCCAGGTCCATTTTCCAGTGATGCTTTGCAGCAATAACCCAAGATGACGTAGCGGTCTCACGTGATGCTATGTCATCTGGGGTCATTTTGCAAGGCATTACTGTGAACGGAGCTGCCGAGAGCATCGCGAGGATGGGGAAGGCTGCGGGGGCCGCTGGGAGGTGAAAATAGCACGATTTTTTATTTTTTTTAATTATTTTTTAACATTATATCTTTTTATGATTGATGTTTCATAGGCAGCATCAATAGAAAAAAGTTGGTCACACTTGTCCAAATGGGCCCTTCCGTCTCGCTAGGGCCTCGTCACTTGCCCAGATGCGCCGGGTGCTGACGCCGGCCCTGCTCCAGCCCAATGTCTCCTGTGATGTATGCTCCAGCCCAATGTCTCCTGTCATATATGCTCCAGCCCAATGTCTCCTGTGATGTATGCTCCAGCCCAATGTCTCCTGTGATGTATATGCTCCAGCCCAATGTCTCCTGTGATGTATGCTCCAGCCCAATGTCTCCTGTGATGTATATGCTCCAGCCCAATGTCTCATGTGATGTATGCTCCAGCCCAATGTCTCCTGTCATATATGCTCCAGCCCAATGTCTCCTGTGATGTATGCTCCAGCCCAATGTCTCCTGTGATGTATGCTCAGCCCAATGTCTCCTGTGATGTATGCTCCAGCCCAATGTCTCCTGTGATGTATATGCTCCAGCCTAATGTCTCCTGTGATGTATATGCTCCAGCCCAATGTCTCCTGTGATATATGCTCCAGCCCAATGTCTCCTGTGATATATGCTCCAGCCCAATGTCTCCTGTGATATATGCTCCAGCTCCAAAGTCTTCTGTGATATATGCTACAGCCCAATGTCTCCTGTAATATATGCTTTATCCTTTAATACATACCACGATTCAAGATGCAGAGATACAGCAGAGAAATATAGCACAGCCACGTAGCATATAACACAGCTTACGTAGTATATAACACAACCCACGTAGCATATAGCATAGCCACGTAGCATATAACACAGGCATGTAGTATATAACACAGCCCAGGTAGTATATAGCACAGCCATGTAGCATATCCCACAGCCCACGTAGTATAGAGCACAGCCCACGTAGCATATAACACAGCCCACATAATACATAGGACAGCCACGTAGCATATAACAGCCCACGTAGCACATAGCACAGCCACGTAGCATATAGCAAAGCCACGTAGTATATAACACAGCCCATGTAGTATATAACACAGCCCACGTAGTATATAGCACAGTCCACGAAGTATATAGCACAGCCACTTAGTAAATAGCACAGCCATGTAGTATATAACACAGCCATGTAGCATATAGCACAGCCACGTAGTATATAACACAGCCACATAGTATATAGCAGAATCATGTAGTATATAACACAGCCACGTAGTATATAACACAGCCATGTAGCATATAGCGCAGCCACATAGTATATAACACAGCCACGTAGTATATAGCACAGTTATGTAGTATATAGCACAGCCTGCATAGTATATAGCACACCTCACATAGTATATAGCACAACTAGGAAGTATATAGCACAGCCCACGTAGTATATAGCACAGTCCACATAGTACATAGCACGGCCACGTAGTATATAGCACAGCCACATAGTATATAACACCGCCCACGTAGTATATAGCACAGCCCACGTAGTATATAGCACAGCCACGTAGTATATAGCAGTGTGGACACCATATCCCTGTCAAAAAAAAGAATTGAAATAAAAAATTGTTATATGCTTACCTTTCGGCGGCCCCCGAATCCAGCCCAGGCCTTAGCGATACTCCCGCCAGGTCCATTTTCCAGTGATGCTTTGCAGCAATAACCCGTGATGACGTAGCGGTCTCACGTGATGCTATGTCATCTGGGGTCATTTTGCAAGGCATTACTGTGAACGGAGCTGCCGAGAGCATCGCGAGGATGGGGAAGGCTGCGGGGGCCGCCGGAAGGTGAGAATAGCACGATTTTTTATTTTTTTTAATTATTTTTTAACATTATATCTTTTTATGATTGATGTTTCATAGGCAGCATCAATAGTAAAAAGTTGGTCACACTTGTCCAAATGGGCCCCTCCGTCTCACTAGGGCCTCGTCACTTGCCCAGATGCGCCGGGTGCTGACGCCGGCCCTGCTCCAGCCCAATGTCTCCTGTGATGTATGCTCCAGCCCAATGTCTCCTGTCATATATGCTCCAGCCCAATGTCTCCTGTGATGTATGCTCCAGCCCAATGTCTCCTGTGATGTATATGCTCCAGCCCAATGTCTCCTGTGATGTATGCTCCAGCCCAATGTCTCCTGTCATATATGCTCCAGCCCAATGTCTCCTGTGATGTATGCTCCAGCCCAATGTCTCCTGTGATGTATGCTCAGCCCAATGTCTCCTGTGATGTATGCTCCAGCCTAATGTCTCCTGTGATGTATATGCTCTAGCCCAATGTCTCCTGTGATATATGCTCCAGCCCAATTTCTCCTGTGATGTTTGCTCCAGCCCAATGTCTCCTGTGATATATGCTTTAGACCAATGTCTCCTGTGATATATGCTTCAGACCAATGTCTCCTGTGATGTATGCTCGAGCCCAATGTCTCCTGTGATGTATGCTCCAGCCTAATGTCTCCTGTGATGTATATGCTCTAGCCCAATGTCTCCTGTGATGTATGCTCCAGCCCAATGTCTCCTGTGATGTATGCTCAGCCCACTGTCTCCTGTGATGTATGCTCCAGCCCAATGTCTCCTGTGATGTATATGCTCCAGCCCAATGTCTCCTGTGATATATGCCCTAGCCCAATGTCTCCTGTGATATATGCACCAGCCCAATGTATTCTGTGACATATGCTCCAGCCCAATGTCTCCTGTGATATATGCCCCAGCCCAATGTCTCCTGTGATGTATGCTCCAGCCCAATGTCTCCTGTGATGTATGCTCCAGCCCAATGTCTCCTGTGATATATGCTCCAGCCCAATGTCTCCTGTGATATATGCTCCAGCCCAATGTCTCCTGTGATATATGCTCCAGCCCAATGTCTCCTGTGATATATGCTCCAGCCCAATGTCTCCTGTGATATATGCTCCAGCCCAATGTCTCCTGTGATATATGCTCCAGCCCAATGTCTCCTGTGATATATGCTCCAGCCCAATGTCTCCTGTGATGTATATGCTCCAGCCCAATATCTCCTGTGATCTATATGCTCCAACCCAATGTCTCCTGTGATATATGCTCCAGCCCAATGTCTCCTGTGATATATGCTCCAGCCCAATGTCTCCTGTGATGTATGCTCCAGCCCAATGTCTCCTGTGATGTATGCTCCAGCCCAATGTCTCCTGTGATATATGCACCAGCCCAATGTCTCCTGTGATGTATGCTCCAGCCCAATGTCTCCTGTGATGTATGCTCCAGCCCAATGTCTCCTGTGATGTATATGCTCCAGCCCAATGTCTCCTGTGATGTATATGCTCCAGCCCAATGTCTCCTGTGATGTATGCTCCAGCCCAATGTCTCCTGTGATATATGCTCCAGCCCAATGTCTCCTGTGATATATGCTCCAGCCCAATGTCTCCTGTGATATATGCTCCAGCCCAATGTCTCCTGTGATATATGCTCCAGCCCAATGTCTCCTGTGATGTATATGCTCCAGCCCAATGTCTCCTGTGATCTATATGCTCCAACCCAATGTCTCCTGTGATGTATGCTCCAGCCCAATGTCTCCTGTGATGTATGCTCCAGCCCAATGTCTCCTGTGATATATGCTCCAGCCCAATGTCTCCTGTGATATATGCTCCAGCCCAATGTCTCCTGTGATATATGCTCCAGCCCAATGTCTCCTGTGATATATGCTCCAGCCCAATGTCTCCTGTGATATATGCTCCAGCCCAATGTCTCCTGTGATGTATGCTCCAGCCCAATGTCTCCTGTGATGTATGCTCCAGCCCAATGTCTCCTGTGATGTATGCACCAGCCCAATGTCTCCTGTGATGTATGCTCCAGCCCAATGTCTCCTGTGATGTATATGCTCCAGCCCAATGTCTCCTGTGATGTATATGCTCCAGCCCAATGTCTCCTGTGATGTATATGCTCCAGCCCAATGTCTCCTGTGATGTATGCTCCAGCCCAATGTCTCCTGTGATATATGCTCCAGCCCAATGTCTCCTGTGATATATGCTCCAGCCCAATGTCTCCTGTGATATATGCTCCAGCCCAATGTCTCCTGTGATATATGCTCCAGCCCAATGTCTCCTGTGATGTATGCTCCAGCCCAATGTCTCCTGTGATGTATGCTCCAGCCTAATGTCTCCTGTGATGTATGCACCAGCCCAATGTCTCCTGTGATGTATGCTCCAGCCCAATGTCTCCTGTGATGTATATGCTCCAGCCCAATGTCTCCTGTGATGTATATGCTCCAGCCCAATGTCTCCTGTGATGTATGCTCCAGCCCAATGTCTCCTGTGATGTATATGCTCCAGCCCAATGTCTCCTGTGATGTATATGCTCCAGCCCAATGTCTCCTGTGATGTATGCTCCAGCACAATGTCTCCTGTGACATATGCTCCAGCCCAATGTCTCCTGTGATGTATGCTCCAGCCCAATGTCTCCTGTGATGTATGCTCCAGCCTAATGTCTCCTGTGATGTATGCACCAGCCCAATGTCTCCTGTGATGTATGCTCCAGCCCAATGTCTCCTGTGATATATGCTCCAGCTCAATGTCCCCTGTGATATATGCTCCAGCCCAATGTCTCCTGTGATGTATGCTCCAGCCCAATGTCTCCTGTGATATATGCTCCAGCCCAATGTCTCCTGTGATGTATGCTCCAGCCCAATGTCTCCTGTGATATATGCACCAGCCCGATGTCTCCTGTGATGTATGCACCAGCCCGATGTCTCCTGTGATGTATGCACCAGCCCAATGTCTCCCTTGATATATGCTCCAGCCCAATGTCTCCTGTGATATATGCTCCAGCCCAATGTCTCCTGTGATATATGCTCCACCCCAATGTCTCCTGTGATGTATATGCTCCAGCCCAATGTCTCCTGTGATATATGCTCCAGCCCAATGTCTCCTGTGATGTATATGCACCAGCCCCATGTCTCCTGTGATGTATATGCTCCAGCCCAATGTCTCCTGTGATATATGCTCCAGCCCAATGTCTCCTGTGATATATGCTCCAGCCCAATGTCTCCTGTGATGTATGCTCCAGCCCAATGTCTCCTGTGATGTATGCACCAGCCCAATGTCTCCAGTGATGTATGCTCCAGCCCAATGTCTCCTGTGATGTATGCTCCAGCCCAATGTCTCTTGTGATGTATATGCTCCAGCCCAATGTCTCCTGTGATATATGCTCCAGCCCAATGTCTCCTGTGATATATGCTCCAGCCCAATGTCTCCTGTGATGTATATGCTCCAGCTCAATGTCTCCTGTGATGTTTGCTCCAGCCCAATGTCTCCTGTGATGTTTGCTTCAGCCCAATGTCTCCTGTGATATATGCTCCAGCCCAATGTCTCCTGTGATAAATGCTCCAGCCCAATGTCTCCTGTGATGTATGCTCCAGCCCAATGTCTCCTGTGATGTATATGCTCCAGCCCAATGTCTCATGTGATGTATGCTCCAGCCCAATGTCTCCTGTGATATATGCTCCAGCCCAATGTCTCCTGTGATATATGCTCCAGCCCAATGTCTCCTGTGATGTATGCTCCAGCCCAATGTCTCCTGTGATGTATGCTCCAGCCCAATGTCTCCTGTGATGTATATGCTCCAGCCCAATGTCTCCTGTGATGTTTATGCTCCAGCCCAATGTCTCCTGTGATATATGCTCCAGCCCAATGTCTCCTGTGATATATGCTCCAGCCCAATGTCTCCTGTGATGTATATGCTTCAGCCCAATGTCTCCTGTGATATATGCTCCAGCCCAATGTCTCCTGTGATGTATGCTCCAGCCCAATGTCTCCTGTGATATATGCACCAGCCCGATGTCTCCTGTGATATATGCTCCAGCCCAATGTCTCCTGTGATATATGCTCCAGCCCAATGTCTCCTGTGATATATGCTCCAGCCCAATGTCTCCTGTGATGTATATGCTTCAGCCCAATGTCTTCTGTGATATATGCTCCAGCCCAATGTCTCCTGTGATGTAAGCTCCAGCCCAATGTCTCCTGTGATGTATGCTCCAGCCCAATGTCTCCTGTGATGTATGCTCCAGCCCAATGTCTCCTGTGATGTATATGCTCCAGCCCAATGTCTCCTGTGATGTATATGCTCCAGCCCAATGTCTCCTGTGATGTATGCTCCAGCCCAATGTCTCCTGTGATATATGCTCCAGCCCAATGTCTCCTGTGATATATGCTCCAGCCCAATGTCTCCTGTGATATATGCTCCAGCCCAATGTCTCCTGTGATATATGCTCCAGCCCAATGTCTCCTGTGATGTATATGCTCCAGCCCAATGTCTCCTGTGATCTATATGCTCCAACCCAATGTCTCCTGTGATGTATGCTCCAGCCCAATGTCTCCTGTGATGTATGCTCCAGCCCAATGTCTCCTGTGATATATGCTCCAGCCCAATGTCTCCTGTGATATATGCTCCAGCCCAATGTCTCCTGTGATATATGCTCCAGCCCAATGTCTCCTGTGATATATGCTCCAGCCCAATGTCTCCTGTGATATATGCTCCAGCCCAATGTCTCCTGTGATGTATGCTCCAGCCCAATGTCTCCTGTGATGTATGCTCCAGCCCAATGTCTCCTGTGATGTATGCACCAGCCCAATGTCTCCTGTGATGTATGCTCCAGCCCAATGTCTCCTGTGATGTATATGCTCCAGCCCAATGTCTCCTGTGATGTATATGCTCCAGCCCAATGTCTCCTGTGATGTATATGCTCCAGCCCAATGTCTCCTGTGATGTATGCTCCAGCCCAATGTCTCCTGTGATATATGCTCCAGCCCAATGTCTCCTGTGATATATGCTCCAGCCCAATGTCTCCTGTGATATATGCTCCAGCCCAATGTCTCCTGTGATATATGCTCCAGCCCAATGTCTCCTGTGATGTATGCTCCAGCCCAATGTCTCCTGTGATGTATGCTCCAGCCTAATGTCTCCTGTGATGTATGCACCAGCCCAATGTCTCCTGTGATGTATGCTCCAGCCCAATGTCTCCTGTGATGTATATGCTCCAGCCCAATGTCTCCTGTGATGTATATGCTCCAGCCCAATGTCTCCTGTGATGTATGCTCCAGCCCAATGTCTCCTGTGATGTATATGCTACAGCCCAATGTCTCCTGTGATGTATATGCTCCAGCCCAATGTCTCCTGTGATGTATGCTCCAGCACAATGTCTCCTGTGACATATGCTCCAGCCCAATGTCTCCTGTGATGTATGCTCCAGCCCAATGTCTCCTGTGATGTATGCTCCAGCCTAATGTCTCCTGTGATGTATGCACCAGCCCAATGTCTCCTGTGATGTATGCTCCAGCCCAATGTCTCCTGTGATATATGCTCCAGCTCAATGTCCCCTGTGATATATGCTCCAGCCCAATGTCTCCTGTGATGTATGCTCCAGCCCAATGTCTCCTGTGATATATGCTCCAGCCCAATGTCTCCTGTGATGTATGCTCCAGCCCAATGTCTCCTGTGATATATGCACCAGCCCGATGTCTCCTGTGATGTATGCACCAGCCCGATGTCTCCTGTGATGTATGCACCAGCCCAATGTCTCCCTTGATATATGCTCCAGCCCAATGTCTCCTGTGATATATGCTCCAGCCTAATAATGTCTCCTGTGATATATGCTCCACCCCAATGTCTCCTGTGATGTATATGCTCCAGCCCAATGTCTCCTGTGATATATGCTCCAGCCCAATGTCCCCTGTGATGTATATGCACCAGCCCCATGTCTCCTGTGATGTATATGCTCCAGCCCAATGTCTCCTGTGATATATGCTCCAGCCCAATGTCTCCTGTGATATATGCTCCAGCCCAATGTCTCCTGTGATGTATGCTCCAGCCCAATGTCTCCTGTGATGTATGCACCAGCCCAATGTCTCCAGTGATGTATGCTCCAGCCCAATGTCTCCTGTGATGTATGCTCCAGCCCAATGTCTCTTGTGATGTATATGCTCCAGCCCAATGTCTCCTGTGATATATGCTCCAGCCCAATGTCTCCTGTGATATATGCTCCAGCCCAATGTCTCCTGTGATGTATATGCTCCAGCTCAATGTCTCCTGTGATGTTTGCTCCAGCCCAATGTCTCCTGTGATGTTTGCTTCAGCCCAATGTCTCCTGTGATATATGCTCCAGCCCAATGTCTCCTGTGATAAATGCTCCAGCCCAATGTCTCCTGTGATGTATGCTCCAGCCCAATGTCTCCTGTGATGTATATGCTCCAGCCCAATGTCTCATGTGATGTATGCTCCAGCCCAATGTCTCCTGTGATATATGCTCCAGCCCAATGTCTCCTGTGATATATGCTCCAGCCCAATGTCTCCTGTGATGTATGCTCCAGCCCAATGTCTCCTGTGATGTATGCTCCAGCCCAATGTCTCCTGTGATGTATATGCTCCAGCCCAATGTCTCCTGTGATGTTTATGCTCCAGCCCAATGTCTCCTGTGATATATGCTCCAGCCCAATGTCTCCTGTGATATATGCTCCAGCCCAATGTCTCCTGTGATGTATATGCTTCAGCCCAATGTCTCCTGTGATATATGCTCCAGCCCAATGTCTCCTGTGATGTATGCTCCAGCCCAATGTCTCCTGTGATATATGCACCAGCCCGATGTCTCCTGTGATATATGCTCCAGCCCAATGTCTCCTGTGATATATGCTCCAGCCCAATGTCTCCTGTGATATATGCTCCAGCCCAATGTCTCCTGTGATGTATATGCTTCAGCCCAATGTCTTCTGTGATATATGCTCCAGCCCAATGTCTCCTGTGATGTAAGCTCCAGCCCAATGTCTCCTGTGATGTATGCTCCAGCCCAATGTCTCCTGTGATGTATGCTCCAGCCCAATGTCTCCTGTGATATATGCTCCAGCCCAATGTCTCCTGTGATATATGCTCCAGCCCAATGTCTCCTGTGATGTATGCCCCAGCCCAATGTCTCCTGTGATCTATATGCTCCAGCCCAATGTCTCCTGTGATCTATATGCTCCAGCCCAATGTCTCCTGTGATATATGCTCCAGCCCAATGTCTCCTGTGATATATGCTCCAGCCCAATGTCTCCTGTGATATCTGCTCCAGCCCAATGTCTCCTGTGATGTATATGCTCCAGCCCAATGTCTCCTGTGATATATGCTCCAGCCCAATGTCTCCTGTGATCTATATGCTCCAGCCCAATGTCTCCTGTGATCTATATGCTCCAGCCCAATGTCTCCTGTGATCCATATGCTCCAGCCCAATGTCTCCTGTGATCTATATGCTCCAGCCCAATGTCTCCTGTGATGTATGCTCCAGCCCAATGTCTCCTGTGATGTATGCTCCAGCCCAATCTCTCCTGTGATATATGCTCCAGCCCAATGTCTCCTGAGATATATGCTCCAGCCCAATGTCTCCTGTGATGTATATGCTCCAGCCCAATGTCTCCTGTGATGTTTGCTCCAGCCCAATGTCTCCTGTGATCTATGCTCCAGCCCAATGTCTCCTGTGATATATGCTCCAGCCCAATGTCTCCTGTGATATATGCTCCAGCCTAATGTCTCCTGTGATGTATGCACCAGCCCAATGTCTCCTGTGATATATGCTCCAGCCCACTGTCTCCTGTGACGTATGCTCCAGCCCAATGTCTCCTGTGATGTATGCTCCAGCCCAATGTCTCCTGTGATGTATGCTCCAGCCCAATGTCTCCTGTGATGTATGCTCCAGCCCAATGTCTCCTGTGATATATGCTCCAGCCCAATGTCTCCTGTGATATATGCTCCAGCCCAATGTCTCCTGTGATGTATATGCTCCAGCCCAATGTCTCCTGTGATCTATATGCTCCAACCCAATGTCTCCTGTGATGTATGCTCCAGCCCAATGTCTCCTGTGATATATGCTCCAGCCCAATGTCTCCTGTGATGTATGCTCCAGCCCAATGTCTCCTGTGATGTATGCACCAGCCCAATGTCTCCAGTGATGTATGCTCCAGCCCAATGTCTCCTGTGATGTATGCTCCAGCCCAATGTCTCTTGTGATGTATATGCTCCAGCCCAATGTCTCCTGTGATATATGCTCCAGCCCAATGTCTCCTGTGATATATGCTCCAGCCCAATGTCTCCTGTGATGTATATGCTCCAGCTCAATGTCTCCTGTGATGTTTGCTCCAGCCCAATGTCTCCTGTGATGTTTGCTTCAGCCCAATGTCTCCTGTGATATATGCTCCAGCCCAATGTCTCCTGTGATAAATGCTCCAGCCCAATGTCTCCTGTGATGTATGCTCCAGCCCAATGTCTCCTGTGATGTATATGCTCCAGCCCAATGTCTCATGTGATGTATGCTCCAGCCCAATGTCTCCTGTGATATATGCTCCAGCCCAATGTCTCCTGTGATATATGCTCCAGCCCAATGTCTCCTGTGATGTATGCTCCAGCCCAATGTCTCCTGTGATGTATGCTCCAGCCCAATGTCTCCTGTGATGTATATGCTCCAGCCCAATGTCTCCTGTGATGTTTATGCTCCAGCCCAATGTCTCCTGTGATATATGCTCCAGCCCAATGTCTCCTGTGATATATGCTCCAGCCCAATGTCTCCTGTGATGTATATGCTTCAGCCCAATGTCTCCTGTGATATATGCTCCAGCCCAATGTCTCCTGTGATGTATGCTCCAGCCCAATGTCTCCTGTGATATATGCACCAGCCCGATGTCTCCTGTGATATATGCTCCAGCCCAATGTCTCCTGTGATATATGCTCCAGCCCAATGTCTCCTGTGATATATGCTCCAGCCCAATGTCTCCTGTGATGTATATGCTTCAGCCCAATGTCTCCTGTGATATATGCTCCAGCCCAATGTCTCCTGTGATGTAAGCTCCAGCCCAATGTCTCCTGTGATGTATGCTCCAGCCCAATGTCTCCTGTGATGTATGCTCCAGCCCAATGTCTCCTGTGATATATGCTCCAGCCCAATGTCTCCTGTGATATATGCTCCAGCCCAATGTCTCCTGTGATGTATGCCCCAGTCCAATGTCTCCTGTGATCTATATGCTCCAGCCCAATGTCTCCTGTGATCTATATGCTCCAGCCCAATGTCTCCTGTGATATATGCTCCAGCCCAATGTCTCCTGTGATATATGCTCCAGCCCAATGTCTCCTGTGATATATGCTCCAGCCCAATGTCTCCTGTGATGTATGCCCCAGTCCAATGTCTCCTGTGATCTATATGCTCCAGCCCAATGTCTCCTGTGATCTATATGCTCCAGCCCAATGTCTCCTGTGATATATGCTCCAGCCCAATGTCTCCTGTGATATATGCTCCAGCCCAATGTCTCCTGTGATATATGCTCCAGCCCAATGTCTCCTGTGATGTATATGCTCCAGCTCAATGTCTCCTGTGATGTTTGCTCCAGCCCAATGTCTCCTGTGATGTTTGCTTCAGCCCAATGTCTCCTGTGATATATGCTCCAGCCCAATGTCTCCTGTGATAAATGCTCCAGCCCAATGTCTCCTGTGATGTATGCTCCAGCCCAATGTCTCCTGTGATGTATATGCTCCAGCCCAATGTCTCATGTGATGTATGCTCCAGCCCAATGTCTCCTGTGATATATGCTCCAGCCCAATGTCTCCTGTGATATATGCTCCAGCCCAATGTCTCCTGTGATGTATGCTCCAGCCCAATGTCTCCTGTGATGTATGCTCCAGCCCAATGTCTCCTGTGATGTATATGCTCCAGCCCAATGTCTCCTGTGATGTTTATGCTCCAGCCCAATGTCTCCTGTGATATATGCTCCAGCCCAATGTCTCCTGTGATATATGCTCCAGCCCAATGTCTCCTGTGATGTATATGCTTCAGCCCAATGTCTCCTGTGATATATGCTCCAGCCCAATGTCTCCTGTGATGTATGCTCCAGCCCAATGTCTCCTGTGATATATGCACCAGCCCGATGTCTCCTGTGATATATGCTCCAGCCCAATGTCTCCTGTGATATATGCTCCAGCCCAATGTCTCCTGTGATATATGCTCCAGCCCAATGTCTCCTGTGATGTATATGCTTCAGCCCAATGTCTTCTGTGATATATGCTCCAGCCCAATGTCTCCTGTGATGTAAGCTCCAGCCCAATGTCTCCTGTGATGTATGCTCCAGCCCAATGTCTCCTGTGATGTATGCTCCAGCCCAATGTCTCCTGTGATATATGCTCCAGCCCAATGTCTCCTGTGATATATGCTCCAGCCCAATGTCTCCTGTGATGTATGCCCCAGCCCAATGTCTCCTGTGATCTATATGCTCCAGCCCAATGTCTCCTGTGATCTATATGCTCCAGCCCAATGTCTCCTGTGATATATGCTCCAGCCCAATGTCTCCTGTGATATATGCTCCAGCCCAATGTCTCCTGTGATATCTGCTCCAGCCCAATGTCTCCTGTGATGTATATGCTCCAGCCCAATGTCTCCTGTGATATATGCTCCAGCCCAATGTCTCCTGTGATCTATATGCTCCAGCCCAATGTCTCCTGTGATCTATATGCTCCAGCCCAATGTCTCCTGTGATCCATATGCTCCAGCCCAATGTCTCCTGTGATCTATATGCTCCAGCCCAATGTCTCCTGTGATGTATGCTCCAGCCCAATGTCTCCTGTGATGTATGCTCCAGCCCAATCTCTCCTGTGATATATGCTCCAGCCCAATGTCTCCTGAGATATATGCTCCAGCCCAATGTCTCCTGTGATGTATATGCTCCAGCCCAATGTCTCCTGTGATGTTTGCTCCAGCCCAATGTCTCCTGTGATCTATGCTCCAGCCCAATGTCTCCTGTGATATATGCTCCAGCCCAATGTCTCCTGTGATATATGCTCCAGCCTAATGTCTCCTGTGATGTATGCACCAGCCCAATGTCTCCTGTGATATATGCTCCAGCCCACTGTCTCCTGTGACGTATGCTCCAGCCCAATGTCTCCTGTGATGTATGCTCCAGCCCAATGTCTCCTGTGATGTATGCTCCAGCCCAATGTCTCCTGTGATGTATGCTCCAGCCCAATGTCTCCTGTGATATATGCTCCAGCCCAATGTCTCCTGTGATATATGCTCCAGCCCAATGTCTCCTGTGATGTATATGCTCCAGCCCAATGTCTCCTGTGATCTATATGCTCCAACCCAATGTCTCCTGTGATGTATGCTCCAGCCCAATGTCTCCTGTGATATATGCTCCAGCCCAATGTCTCCTGTGATGTATGCTCCAGCCCAATGTCTCCTGTGATGTATGCACCAGCCCAATGTCTCCAGTGATGTATGCTCCAGCCCAATGTCTCCTGTGATGTATGCTCCAGCCCAATGTCTCTTGTGATGTATATGCTCCAGCCCAATGTCTCCTGTGATATATGCTCCAGCCCAATGTCTCCTGTGATATATGCTCCAGCCCAATGTCTCCTGTGATGTATATGCTCCAGCTCAATGTCTCCTGTGATGTTTGCTCCAGCCCAATGTCTCCTGTGATGTTTGCTTCAGCCCAATGTCTCCTGTGATATATGCTCCAGCCCAATGTCTCCTGTGATAAATGCTCCAGCCCAATGTCTCCTGTGATGTATGCTCCAGCCCAATGTCTCCTGTGATGTATATGCTCCAGCCCAATGTCTCATGTGATGTATGCTCCAGCCCAATGTCTCCTGTGATATATGCTCCAGCCCAATGTCTCCTGTGATATATGCTCCAGCCCAATGTCTCCTGTGATGTATGCTCCAGCCCAATGTCTCCTGTGATGTATGCTCCAGCCCAATGTCTCCTGTGATGTATATGCTCCAGCCCAATGTCTCCTGTGATGTTTATGCTCCAGCCCAATGTCTCCTGTGATATATGCTCCAGCCCAATGTCTCCTGTGATATATGCTCCAGCCCAATGTCTCCTGTGATGTATATGCTTCAGCCCAATGTCTCCTGTGATATATGCTCCAGCCCAATGTCTCCTGTGATGTATGCTCCAGCCCAATGTCTCCTGTGATATATGCACCAGCCCGATGTCTCCTGTGATATATGCTCCAGCCCAATGTCTCCTGTGATATATGCTCCAGCCCAATGTCTCCTGTGATATATGCTCCAGCCCAATGTCTCCTGTGATGTATATGCTTCAGCCCAATGTCTCCTGTGATATATGCTCCAGCCCAATGTCTCCTGTGATGTAAGCTCCAGCCCAATGTCTCCTGTGATGTATGCTCCAGCCCAATGTCTCCTGTGATGTATGCTCCAGCCCAATGTCTCCTGTGATATATGCTCCAGCCCAATGTCTCCTGTGATATATGCTCCAGCCCAATGTCTCCTGTGATGTATGCCCCAGTCCAATGTCTCCTGTGATCTATATGCTCCAGCCCAATGTCTCCTGTGATCTATATGCTCCAGCCCAATGTCTCCTGTGATATATGCTCCAGCCCAATGTCTCCTGTGATATATGCTCCAGCCCAATGTCTCCTGTGATATATGCTCCAGCCCAATGTCTCCTGTGATGTATATGCTCCAGCCCAATGTCTCCTGTGATATATGCTCCAGCCCAATGTCTCCTGTGATCTATATGCTCCAGCCCAATGTCTCCTGTGATTTATATGCTCCAGCCCAATGTCTCCTGTGATCTATATGCTCCAGCCCAATGTCTCCTGTGATCTATATGCTCCAGCCCAATGTCTCCTGTGATGTATGCTCCAGCCCAATGTCTCCTGTGATGTATGTTCCAGCCCAATGTCTCCTGTGATATATGCTCCAGCCCAATGTCTCCTGAGATATATGCTCCAGCCCAATGTCTCCTGTGATGTATATGCTCCAGCCCAATGTCTCCTGTGATGTTTGCTCCAGCCCAATGTCTCCTGTGATCTATGCTCCAGCCCAATGTCTCCTGTGATATATGCTCCAGCCCAATGTCTCCTGTGATATATGCTCCAGCCCAATGTCTCCTGTGATGTATGCACCAGCCCAATGTCTCCTGTGATATATGCTCCAGCCCACTGTCTCCTGTGACGTATGCTCCAGCCCAATGTCTCCTGTGATGTATGCTCCAGCCCAATGTCTCCTGTGATGTATGCTCCAGCCCAATGTCTCCTGTGATATATGCTCCAGCCCAATGTCTCCTGTGATATATGCTCCAGCCCAATGTCTCCTGTGATCTATATGCTCCAGCCCAATGTCTCCTGTGATCTATATGCTCCAGCCCAATGTCTCCTGTGATGTATGCTCCAGCCCAATGTCTCCTGTGATGTATGCCCCAGCCCAATGTCTCCTGTGATGTATGCCCCAGCCCAATGTCTCCTGTGATGTATGCTCCAGCCCAATGTCTCCTGTGATATATGCTCCAGCCCAATGTCTCCTGAGATATATGCTCCAGCCCAATGTCTCCTGTGATCTATATGCTCCAGCCCAATGTCTCCTGTGATGTATGCTCCAGCCCAATGTCTCCTGTGATGTATGCTACAGCCCAATGTCTCCTGTGATGTATGCCCCAGCCCAATGTCTCCTGTGATGTATGCTCCAGCCCAATGTCTCCTGTGATATATGCTCCAGCCCAATGTCTCCTGAGATATATGCTCCAGCCCAATGTCTCCTGTGATGTATATGCTCCAGCCCAATGTCTCCTGTGATCTATATGCTCCAGCCCAATGTCTCCTGTGATGTATGCTCCAGCCCAATGTCTCCTGTGATGTATGCTCCAGCCCAATCTCTCCTGTGATATATGCTCCAGCCCAATGTCTCCTGAGATATATGCTCCAGCCCAATGTCTCCTGTGATGTATATGCTCCAGCCCAATGTCTCCTGTGATGTTTGCTCCAGCCCAATGTCTCCTGTGATCTATGCTCCAGCCCAATGTCTCCTGTGATATATGCTCCAGCCCAATGTCTCCTGTGATATATGCTCCAGCCTAATGTCTCCTGTGATGTATGCACCAGCCCAATGTCTCCTGTGATATATGCTCCAGCCCACTGTCTCCTGTGACGTATGCTCCAGCCCAATGTCTCCTGTGATGTATGCTCCAGCCCAATGTCTCCTGTGATGTATGCTCCAGCCCAATGTCTCCTGTGATGTATGCTCCAGCCCAATGTCTCCTGTGATATATGCTCCAGCCCAATGTCTCCTGTGATATATGCTCCAGCCCAATGTCTCCTGTGATGTATATGCTCCAGCCCAATGTCTCCTGTGATCTATATGCTCCAACCCAATGTCTCCTGTGATGTATGCTCCAGCCCAATGTCTCCTGTGATATATGCTCCAGCCCAATGTCTCCTGTGATGTATGCTCCAGCCCAATGTCTCCTGTGATGTATGCACCAGCCCAATGTCTCCAGTGATGTATGCTCCAGCCCAATGTCTCCTGTGATGTATGCTCCAGCCCAATGTCTCTTGTGATGTATATGCTCCAGCCCAATGTCTCCTGTGATATATGCTCCAGCCCAATGTCTCCTGTGATATATGCTCCAGCCCAATGTCTCCTGTGATGTATATGCTCCAGCTCAATGTCTCCTGTGATGTTTGCTCCAGCCCAATGTCTCCTGTGATGTTTGCTTCAGCCCAATGTCTCCTGTGATATATGCTCCAGCCCAATGTCTCCTGTGATAAATGCTCCAGCCCAATGTCTCCTGTGATGTATGCTCCAGCCCAATGTCTCCTGTGATGTATATGCTCCAGCCCAATGTCTCATGTGATGTATGCTCCAGCCCAATGTCTCCTGTGATATATGCTCCAGCCCAATGTCTCCTGTGATATATGCTCCAGCCCAATGTCTCCTGTGATGTATGCTCCAGCCCAATGTCTCCTGTGATGTATGCTCCAGCCCAATGTCTCCTGTGATGTATATGCTCCAGCCCAATGTCTCCTGTGATGTTTATGCTCCAGCCCAATGTCTCCTGTGATATATGCTCCAGCCCAATGTCTCCTGTGATATATGCTCCAGCCCAATGTCTCCTGTGATGTATATGCTTCAGCCCAATGTCTCCTGTGATATATGCTCCAGCCCAATGTCTCCTGTGATGTATGCTCCAGCCCAATGTCTCCTGTGATATATGCACCAGCCCGATGTCTCCTGTGATATATGCTCCAGCCCAATGTCTCCTGTGATATATGCTCCAGCCCAATGTCTCCTGTGATATATGCTCCAGCCCAATGTCTCCTGTGATGTATATGCTTCAGCCCAATGTCTCCTGTGATATATGCTCCAGCCCAATGTCTCCTGTGATGTAAGCTCCAGCCCAATGTCTCCTGTGATGTATGCTCCAGCCCAATGTCTCCTGTGATGTATGCTCCAGCCCAATGTCTCCTGTGATATATGCTCCAGCCCAATGTCTCCTGTGATATATGCTCCAGCCCAATGTCTCCTGTGATGTATGCCCCAGTCCAATGTCTCCTGTGATCTATATGCTCCAGCCCAATGTCTCCTGTGATCTATATGCTCCAGCCCAATGTCTCCTGTGATATATGCTCCAGCCCAATGTCTCCTGTGATATATGCTCCAGCCCAATGTCTCCTGTGATATATGCTCCAGCCCAATGTCTCCTGTGATGTATATGCTCCAGCCCAATGTCTCCTGTGATATATGCTCCAGCCCAATGTCTCCTGTGATCTATATGCTCCAGCCCAATGTCTCCTGTGATTTATATGCTCCAGCCCAATGTCTCCTGTGATCTATATGCTCCAGCCCAATGTCTCCTGTGATCTATATGCTCCAGCCCAATGTCTCCTGTGATGTATGCTCCAGCCCAATGTCTCCTGTGATGTATGTTCCAGCCCAATGTCTCCTGTGATATATGCTCCAGCCCAATGTCTCCTGAGATATATGCTCCAGCCCAATGTCTCCTGTGATGTATATGCTCCAGCCCAATGTCTCCTGTGATGTTTGCTCCAGCCCAATGTCTCCTGTGATCTATGCTCCAGCCCAATGTCTCCTGTGATATATGCTCCAGCCCAATGTCTCCTGTGATATATGCTCCAGCCCAATGTCTCCTGTGATGTATGCACCAGCCCAATGTCTCCTGTGATATATGCTCCAGCCCACTGTCTCCTGTGACGTATGCTCCAGCCCAATGTCTCCTGTGATGTATGCTCCAGCCCAATGTCTCCTGTGATGTATGCTCCAGCCCAATGTCTCCTGTGATATATGCTCCAGCCCAATGTCTCCTGTGATATATGCTCCAGCCCAATGTCTCCTGTGATCTATATGCTCCAGCCCAATGTCTCCTGTGATCTATATGCTCCAGCCCAATGTCTCCTGTGATGTATGCTCCAGCCCAATGTCTCCTGTGATGTATGCCCCAGCCCAATGTCTCCTGTGATGTATGCCCCAGCCCAATGTCTCCTGTGATGTATGCTCCAGCCCAATGTCTCCTGTGATATATGCTCCAGCCCAATGTCTCCTGAGATATATGCTCCAGCCCAATGTCTCCTGTGATCTATATGCTCCAGCCCAATGTCTCCTGTGATGTATGCTCCAGCCCAATGTCTCCTGTGATGTATGCTACAGCCCAATGTCTCCTGTGATGTATGCCCCAGCCCAATGTCTCCTGTGATGTATGCTCCAGCCCAATGTCTCCTGTGATATATGCTCCAGCCCAATGTCTCCTGAGATATATGCTCCAGCCCAATGTCTCCTGTGATGTATATGCTCCAGCCCAATGTCTCCTGTGATGTTTGCTCCAGCCCAATGTCTCCTGTGATCTATGCTCCAGCCCAATGTCTCCTGTGATGTGTGCTCCAGCCCAATGTCTCCTGTGATGTATGCTCCAGCCCAATGTCTCCTGTGATGTATGCTCCAGCCCAATGTCTCCAGTGATGTATGCTCCAGCCCAATGTCTCCTGTGTTATATGCTCCAGCCCAATGTCTCCTGTGATGTATGCTCCAGCCCAATGTCTCCTGTGATGTATATGCTCCAGCCCAATGTCTCCTGTGATGTATGTGCTCCAGCCCAATGTCTCCTGTGATATATGCTCCAGCCCAATGTCTCCTGTGATGTATATGCTCCAGCCCAATGTCTCCTGTGATGTATATGCTCCAGCCCAATGTCTCCTGTGATATATGCTCCAGCCCAATGTCTCCTGTGATGTATATGCTCCAGCCCAATTT
Organism: Ranitomeya imitator; assembly: GCF_032444005.1. Lineage (NCBI taxonomy): Eukaryota > Metazoa > Chordata > Amphibia > Anura > Dendrobatidae > Ranitomeya > Ranitomeya imitator. The sequence continues at coordinate 219,287,656 of NC_091288.1, read as the reverse complement.
CTCCTGTGATATATGCTCCAGCCCAATGTCTCCTGTGATGTATATGCTCCAGCCCAATGTCTCCGGTGATGTATGCACCAGCCCAATGTCTCCTGTGATGTATGCTCCAGCCCAATGTCTCCAGTGATGTATGCTCCAGCCCAATGTCTCCTGTGATGTATGCTCCAGCCCAATGTCTCTTGTGATGTATATGCTCCAGCCCAATGTCTCCTGTGATATATGCTCCAGCCCAATGTCTCCTGTGATATATGCTCCAGCCCAATGTCTCCTGTGATGTATATGCTCCAGCTCAATGTCTCCTGTGATGTTTGCTCCAGCCCAATGTCTCCTGTGATGTTTGCTTCAGCCCAATGTCTCCTGTGATATATGCTCCAGCCCAATGTCTCCTGTGATAAATGCTCCAGCCCAATGTCTCCTGTGATGTATGCTCCAGCCCAATGTCTCCTGTGATGTATATGCTCCAGCCCAATGTCTCATGTGATGTATGCTCCAGCCCAATGTCTCCTGTGATATATGCTCCAGCCCAATGTCTCCTGTGATATATGCTCCAGCCCAATGTCTCCTGTGATGTATGCTCCAGCCCAATGTCTCCTGTGATGTATGCTCCAGCCCAATGTCTCCTGTGATGTATATGCTCCAGCCCAATGTCTCCTGTGATGTTTATGCTCCAGCCCAATGTCTCCTGTGATATATGCTCCAGCCCAATGTCTCCTGTGATATATGCTCCAGCCCAATGTCTCCTGTGATGTATATGCTTCAGCCCAATGTCTCCTGTGATATATGCTCCAGCCCAATGTCTCCTGTGATGTATGCTCCAGCCCAATGTCTCCTGTGATATATGCACCAGCCCGATGTCTCCTGTGATATATGCTCCAGCCCAATGTCTCCTGTGATATATGCTCCAGCCCAATGTCTCCTGTGATATATGCTCCAGCCCAATGTCTCCTGTGATGTATATGCTTCAGCCCAATGTCTCCTGTGATATATGCTCCAGCCCAATGTCTCCTGTGATGTAAGCTCCAGCCCAATGTCTCCTGTGATGTATGCTCCAGCCCAATGTCTCCTGTGATGTATGCTCCAGCCCAATGTCTCCTGTGATATATGCTCCAGCCCAATGTCTCCTGTGATATATGCTCCAGCCCAATGTCTCCTGTGATGTATGCCCCAGCCCAATGTCTCCTGTGATCTATATGCTCCAGCCCAATGTCTCCTGTGATCTATATGCTCCAGCCCAATGTCTCCTGTGATATATGCTCCAGCCCAATGTCTCCTGTGATATATGCTCCAGCCCAATGTCTCCTGTGATATATGCTCCAGCCCAATGTCTCCTGTGATGTATATGCTCCAGCCCAATGTCTCCTGTGATATATGCTCCAGCCCAATGTCTCCTGTGATCTATATGCTCCAGCCCAATGTCTCCTGTGATTTATATGCTCCAGCCCAATGTCTCCTGTGATCTATATGCTCCAGCCCAATGTCTCCTGTGATCTATATGCTCCAGCCCAATGTCTCCTGTGATGTATGCTCCAGCCCAATGTCTCCTGTGATGTATGCTCCAGCCCAATGTCTCCTGTGATATATGCTCCAGCCCAATGTCTCCTGAGATATATGCTCCAGCCCAATGTCTCCTGTGATGTATATGCTCCAGCCCAATGTCTCCTGTGATGTTTGCTCCAGCCCAATGTCTCCTGTGATCTATGCTCCAGCCCAATGTCTCCTGTGATATATGCTCCAGCCCAATGTCTCCTGTGATATATGCTCCAGCCCAATGTCTCCTGTGATGTATGCACCAGCCCAATGTCTCCTGTGATATATGCTCCAGCCCACTGTCTCCTGTGACGTATGCTCCAGCCCAATGTCTCCTGTGATGTATGCTCCAGCCCAATGTCTCCTGTGATGTATGCTCCAGCCCAATGTCTCCTGTGATATATGCTCCAGCCCAATGTCTCCTGTGATATATGCTCCAGCCCAATGTCTCCTGTGATCTATATGCTCCAGCCCAATGTCTCCTGTGATCTATATGCTCCAGCCCAATGTCTCCTGTGATGTATGCTCCAGCCCAATGTCTCCTGTGATGTATGCCCCAGCCCAATGTCTCCTGTGATGTATGCCCCAGCCCAATGTCTCCTGTGATGTATGCTCCAGCCCAATGTCTCCTGTGATATATGCTCCAGCCCAATGTCTCCTGAGATATATGCTCCAGCCCAATGTCTCCTGTGATCTATATGCTCCAGCCCAATGTCTCCTGTGATGTATGCTCCAGCCCAATGTCTCCTGTGATGTATGCTACAGCCCAATGTCTCCTGTGATGTATGCCCCAGCCCAATGTCTCCTGTGATGTATGCTCCAGCCCAATGTCTCCTGTGATATATGCTCCAGCCCAATGTCTCCTGAGATATATGCTCCAGCCCAATGTCTCCTGTGATGTATATGCTCCAGCCCAATGTCTCCTGTGATGTTTGCTCCAGCCCAATGTCTCCTGTGATCTATGCTCCAGCCCAATGTCTCCTGTGATGTGTGCTCCAGCCCAATGTCTCCTGTGATGTATGCTCCAGCCCAATGTCTCCTGTGATGTATGCTCCAGCCCAATGTCTCCAGTGATGTATGCTCCAGCCCAATGTCTCCTGTGTTATATGCTCCAGCCCAATGTCTCCTGTGATGTATGCTCCAGCCCAATGTCTCCTGTGATGTATATGCTCCAGCCCAATGTCTCCTGTGATGTATGTGCTCCAGCCCAATGTCTCCTGTGATATATGCTCCAGCCCAATGTCTCCTGTGATGTATATGCTCCAGCCCAATGTCTCCTGTGATGTATATGCTCCAGCCCAATGTCTCCTGTGATATATGCTCCAGCCCAATGTCTCCTGTGATGTATATGCTCCAGCCCAATTTCTCCTGTGATATATGCTCCAGCCCAATGTCTCCTGTGATGTATATGCTCCAGCCCAATGTCTCCTGTGATGTATGTGCTCCAGCCCAATGTCTCATGTGATGTATGCTCCAGCCCAATGTCTCCGGTGATATATGCTCCAGCCCGATGTCTCATGTGATATATGCTCCAACCCAATGTCTCCTGTGATACTGTATATGCTCCAGCTCAATGTCTCCTGTGATATATGCTCAGGCCAATGTCTCCTGTGATGTATGCTCAGCCCAATGTCTCCTGTGATGTATGCTCCAGCCCAATGTCTCCTGTGATGTATGCTCCAGCCCAATGTCTACTGTGATATATGCTCCAGCCCAATATGTCCTGTGATGTATGCTCCAGCCCAATGTCTCCTGTGATGTATATGCACCAGCCCAATGTCTCCTGTGATATATGCTCCAGCCGAATGTCTCCTGTGATATATGCTCCAGCCCAATGTCTCCTGTGATGTATATGCTCCAGCCCAATGTCTGCTGTGATCTATGCTCCAGCCCTATGTCTCCTGTGATGTATATGCTCCAGCCTAATGTCTCCTGTGATGTATATGCTCCATCCCAATGTCTCCTGTGATGTATGCTCCAGCCCAATGTCTCGTGTGATGTATGCTCCAGCCCAATGTCTCCTGTGATGTATATGCTCCAGCCCAATGTCTCCTGTGATGTATATGCTCCAGCCCAATGTCTCTTGTGATATATGCTCCAGCCCAATGTCTCCTGTGATGTTTGCTCCAGCCCAATGTCTCCTGTGATATATGCTCCAGCCCAATGTCTCCTGTGATGTATATGCTCCAGCCCAATGTCTCTTGTGATATATGCTCCAGCCCAATGTCTCCTGTGATGTATGCTCCAGCCCTATGTCTCCTGTGATGTATATGCTCCAGCCCAATGTCTCCTGTGATGTATATGCTCCAGCCCAATGTCTCTTGTGATATATGCTCCAGCCCAATGTCTCCTGTGATGTATGCTCCAGCCCAATGTCTCCTGTGATGTATATGCTCCAGCCCAATGTCTCCGGTGATGTATGCACCAGCCCAATGTCTCCTGTGATGTATGCTCCAGCCCAATGTCTCCAGTGATGTATGCTCCAGCCCAATGTCTCCTGTGATGTATGCTCCAGCCCAATGTCTCTTGTGATGTATATGCTCCAGCCCAATGTCTCCTGTGATATATGCTCCAGCCCAATGTCTCCTGTGATATATGCTCCAGCCCAATGTCTCCTGTGATGTATATGCTCCAGCTCAATGTCTCCTGTGATGTTTGCTCCAGCCCAATGTCTCCTGTGATGTTTGCTTCAGCCCAATGTCTCCTGTGATATATGCTCCAGCCCAATGTCTCCTGTGATAAATGCTCCAGCCCAATGTCTCCTGTGATGTATGCTCCAGCCCAATGTCTCCTGTGATGTATATGCTCCAGCCCAATGTCTCATGTGATGTATGCTCCAGCCCAATGTCTCCTGTGATATATGCTCCAGCCCAATGTCTCCTGTGATATATGCTCCAGCCCAATGTCTCCTGTGATGTATGCTCCAGCCCAATGTCTCCTGTGATGTATGCTCCAGCCCAATGTCTCCTGTGATGTATATGCTCCAGCCCAATGTCTCCTGTGATGTTTATGCTCCAGCCCAATGTCTCCTGTGATATATGCTCCAGCCCAATGTCTCCTGTGATATATGCTCCAGCCCAATGTCTCCTGTGATGTATATGCTTCAGCCCAATGTCTCCTGTGATATATGCTCCAGCCCAATGTCTCCTGTGATGTATGCTCCAGCCCAATGTCTCCTGTGATATATGCACCAGCCCGATGTCTCCTGTGATATATGCTCCAGCCCAATGTCTCCTGTGATATATGCTCCAGCCCAATGTCTCCTGTGATATATGCTCCAGCCCAATGTCTCCTGTGATGTATATGCTTCAGCCCAATGTCTCCTGTGATATATGCTCCAGCCCAATGTCTCCTGTGATGTAAGCTCCAGCCCAATGTCTCCTGTGATGTATGCTCCAGCCCAATGTCTCCTGTGATGTATGCTCCAGCCCAATGTCTCCTGTGATATATGCTCCAGCCCAATGTCTCCTGTGATATATGCTCCAGCCCAATGTCTCCTGTGATGTATGCCCCAGCCCAATGTCTCCTGTGATCTATATGCTCCAGCCCAATGTCTCCTGTGATCTATATGCTCCAGCCCAATGTCTCCTGTGATATATGCTCCAGCCCAATGTCTCCTGTGATATATGCTCCAGCCCAATGTCTCCTGTGATATATGCTCCAGCCCAATGTCTCCTGTGATGTATATGCTCCAGCCCAATGTCTCCTGTGATATATGCTCCAGCCCAATGTCTCCTGTGATCTATATGCTCCAGCCCAATGTCTCCTGTGATTTATATGCTCCAGCCCAATGTCTCCTGTGATCTATATGCTCCAGCCCAATGTCTCCTGTGATCTATATGCTCCAGCCCAATGTCTCCTGTGATGTATGCTCCAGCCCAATGTCTCCTGTGATGTATGCTCCAGCCCAATGTCTCCTGTGATATATGCTCCAGCCCAATGTCTCCTGAGAGATATGCTCCAGCCCAATGTCTCCTGTGATGTATATGCTCCAGCCCAATGTCTCCTGTGATGTTTGCTCCAGCCCAATGTCTCCTGTGATCTATGCTCCAGCCCAATGTCTCCTGTGATATATGCTCCAGCCCAATGTCTCCTGTGATATATGCTCCAGCCCAATGTCTCCTGTGATGTATGCACCAGCCCAATGTCTCCTGTGATATATGCTCCAGCCCACTGTCTCCTGTGACGTATGCTCCAGCCCAATGTCTCCTGTGATGTATGCTCCAGCCCAATGTCTCCTGTGATGTATGCTCCAGCCCAATGTCTCCTGTGATATATGCTCCAGCCCAATGTCTCCTGTGATATATGCTCCAGCCCAATGTCTCCTGTGATCTATATGCTCCAGCCCAATGTCTCCTGTGATCTATATGCTCCAGCCCAATGTCTCCTGTGATGTATGCTCCAGCCCAATGTCTCCTGTGATGTATGCCCCAGCCCAATGTCTCCTGTGATGTATGCCCCAGCCCAATGTCTCCTGTGATGTATGCTCCAGCCCAATGTCTCCTGTGATATATGCTCCAGCCCAATGTCTCCTGAGATATATGCTCCAGCCCAATGTCTCCTGTGATCTATATGCTCCAGCCCAATGTCTCCTGTGATGTATGCTCCAGCCCAATGTCTCCTGTGATGTATGCTACAGCCCAATGTCTCCTGTGATGTATGCCCCAGCCCAATGTCTCCTGTGATGTATGCTCCAGCCCAATGTCTCCTGTGATATATGCTCCAGCCCAATGTCTCCTGAGATATATGCTCCAGCCCAATGTCTCCTGTGATGTATATGCTCCAGCCCAATGTCTCCTGTGATGTTTGCTCCAGCCCAATGTCTCCTGTGATCTATGCTCCAGCCCAATGTCTCCTGTGATGTGTGCTCCAGCCCAATGTCTCCTGTGATGTATGCTCCAGCCCAATGTCTCCTGTGATGTGTGCTCCAGCCCAATGTCTCCAGTGATGTATGCTCCAGCCCAATGTCTCCTGTGTTATATGCTCCAGCCCAATGTCTCCTGTGATGTATGCTCCAGCCCAATGTCTCCTGTGATGTATATGCTCCAGCCCAATGTCTCCTGTGATGTATGTGCTCCAGCCCAATGTCTCCTGTGATATATGCTCCAGCCCAATGTCTCCTGTGATGTATATGCTCCAGCCCAATGTCTCCTGTGATGTATATGCTCCAGCCCAATGTCTCCTGTGATATATGCTCCAGCCCAATGTCTCCTGTGATGTATATGCTCCAGCCCAATTTCTCCTGTGATATATGCTCCAGCCCAATGTCTCCTGTGATGTATATGCTCCAGCCCAATGTCTCCTGTGATGTATGTGCTCCAGCCCAATGTCTCATGTGATGTATGCTCCAGCCCAATGTCTCCGGTGATATATGCTCCAGCCCGATGTCTCATGTGATATATGCTCCAACCCAATGTCTCCTGTGATACTGTATATGCTCCAGCTCAATGTCTCCTGTGATATATGCTCAGGCCAATGTCTCCTGTGATGTATGCTCAGCCCAATGTCTCCTGTGATGTATGCTCCAGCCCAATGTCTCCTGTGATGTATGCTCCAGCCCAATGTCTACTGTGATATATGCTCCAGCCCAATATGTCCTGTGATGTATGCTCCAGCCCAATGTCTCCTGTGATGTATATGCACCAGCCCAATGTCTCCTGTGATATATGCTCCAGCCGAATGTCTCCTGTGATATATGCTCCAGCCCAATGTCTCCTGTGATGTATATGCTCCAGCCCAATGTCTGCTGTGATCTATGCTCCAGCCCTATGTCTCCTGTGATGTATATGCTCCAACCTAATGTCTCCTGTGATGTATATGCTCCATCCCAATGTCTCCTGTGATGTATGCTCCAGCCCAATGTCTCGTGTGATGTATGCTCCAGCCCAATGTCTCCTGTGATGTATATGCTCCAGCCCAATGTCTCCTGTGATGTATATGCTCCAGCCCAATGTCTCTTGTGATATATGCTCCAGCCCAATGTCTCCTGTGATGTTTGCTCCAGCCCAATGTCTCCTGTGATATATGCTCCAGCCCAATGTCTCCTGTGATGTATATGCTCCAGCCCAATGTCTCTTGTGATATATGCTCCAGCCCAATGTCTCCTGTGATGTATGCTCCAGCCCTATGTCTCCTGTGATGTATATGCTCCAGCCCAATGTCTCCTGTGATGTATATGCTCCAGCCCAATGTCTCTTGTGATATATGCTCCAGCCCAATGTCTCCTGTGATGTATGCTCCAGCCCTATGTCTCCTGTGATGTATATGCTCCAGCCTAATGTCTCCTGTGATGTATATGCTCCATCCCAATGTCTCTTGTGATGTATGCTCCAGCCCAATGTCTCCTGTGATATATGCTCCAGCCCAATGTCTCCTGTGATGTATGCTCCAGCCCAATGTCTCTTGTGATGTATGCTCCAGCCCAATGTCTCCTGTGATATATGCTCCAGCCCAATGTCTCCTGTGATATATGCTCCAGCCCAATGTCTCCTGTGATGTATATGCTCCAGCCCAATGTCTCTTGTGATGTATGCTCCAGCCCAATGTCTCCTGTGATATATGCTCCAGCCCAATGTCTCCTGTGATATATGCTCCAGCCCAATGTCTCCTGTGATGTATATGCTCCAGCCCAATGTCTCCTGTGATGTTTGCTCCAGCCCAATGTCTCCTGTGATGTATGCTCCAGCCCAATGTCTCCTGTGATGTTTGCTCCAGCCCAATGTCTCCTGTGTTATATGCTCCAGCCCAATGTCTCATGTGATGTATATGCACCAGCCCAATGTCTCCTGTGATATATGCTCCAGCCCAATGACTCCTGTGATGTATGCTCCAGCCCAATGTCTCCTGTGATGTATGCTCCAGCCCAATGTCTCCTGTGATATATGCTCCAGCCCAATGTCTCCTGTGATGTATGCTCCAGCCCAATGTCTCCTGTGATATATGCTCCAGCCCAATGTCTCCTGTGATGTATGCACCAGCCCAATGTCTCCTGTGATGTATATGCTCCAGCCCAATGTCTCCTGTGATATATGCTCCAGCCCAATGTCTCCTGTGATGTATGCTCCAGCCCAATGTCTCCTGTGATGTATGCTCCAGCCCAATGTCTCCTGTGATGTATGCACCAGCCCAATGTCTCCTGTGATATATGCTCCAGCCCAATGTCTCCTGTGTTATATGCTCCAGCCCAATGTCTCCTGTGATGTATATGCTCCAGCCCAATGTCTCCTGTGATGTATGCTCCAGCCCAATATCTCCTGTGATGTATATGGTCCAGCCCTATGTCTCATGTGATGTATGCTCCAGCCCAATGTCTCCTGTGATATATGCTCCAGCCCAATGTCTCCTGTGATGTATGCTCCAGCCCAATGTCTCCTGTGATATATGCTCCAGCCCAATGTCTCCTGTGTTATATGCTCCAGCCCAATGTCTCCTGTGATGTATATGCTCCAGCCCAATGTCTCCTGTGATATATGCCCCAGCGCAATGTCTCCGGTGATGTATGCTCCAGCCCAATGTCTCCTGTGATGTATGCTCCAACCCAATGTCTCCTGTGATGTATGCTCCAGCCCAATGTCTCCTGTGATGTATGCTGTCACGATATGGTATGAAATATCATAAGTAGGTCTCTTGCTAGCCTGAGTGGGCTAAGCCCCCTTCTTGGAGAACAGTTTGTAGCTGCAAATTCCTGGCTTTCCTTCTCTGAGAGTATGGGGGAAGAGAGGTTTTATTGCCGAACGGAATTTACGACTGGCATTTCCTGTGTAAGCTCTTGTCCAGCTAGAACAGGAAAAATGGCTCCAAAAATTCATGAAAGATTCTTTGTTTAGTTTTTGTTAGATATTAGGCAAACGATTTAAGCTAGAAATACGAAAATATATATTCGTAGTCTCACTCGGTGTAGCTACACATCTCATGACACTCGGGCTTCTAACTCCATCTGGTAAAGAAGTAGGGTTTTCTCTGTAAATATGTATCCCAGATAGGACATATTTGATCTCATTAGAATGCTCACGTTAATCCGAGATGAATTATGGGTTTGGTATGACTCTGTCATGTTTTGTAGTGAAGTTATAGAAATTAGAGAGAATAGTTTAAAGGTTAGGCAGAATGTAGAGAGAGGAGGGTCTGGATAAGCCAGCCTTTCTGTGATGTCACAGCCTTAATGTTTTAAGTGTCTGGCAGGCTCTGAGGAGTCACTTTTTGCTGATTTCTCCCTCTGGACTGCTTTGTCCTATTGTCCTGGAAGAGCTGGTACATCCCATGGACTGGGATGTATGGAAACTGCACTAGCCTGGATGCCTGCAATGCTTTTAATATGTGAGTGTTATCTTTTCTCATTTATTCCCTTTATGTTATAATTACCCTTGTACATATTTGCAATTGTCTCATGTATAACATCTTTATAAACTATTTTTAATAACGCACTGCCTAGTTATTTTGAATGGGATATACTATTATATATTAGTTCGTTCTCCCGCTCTAAACCGTACCCTAAGTCTCTTGAAGGGAAAATACGCTACTGTTACTGTTGTGTTGGGTTAGCTTCGGACCCGTTTAATCGAAGCTGGTGGCAGCGAAAGTGTGCTGACGGTTGGATTATGCTGAAGCAACTGCGGGTTTGGTAATTATTGTTCCTGCCTGTGTGGGAGTAGTTATCGCGTCGCTGCAGCGTGCCCAATAGCCAGTACATAGCAGGCAGCCTTTCTGGCGACTAATTACCCAGGGTGCAGTACCTAATCTGACCTGAGAGTAAGGGGGGCGCCAGAGAGCTGCAAGTGTTAAGTGGAACTGTAAGCGGGATATACATAAATCCCTGCAGTTCGTGGTATATAGAAAAGCAGTGGGATACCTAGAATAAGCCCCTGCTGTAAACTAAGAGGTCAATAGCCTTGTGTGTGGTTTTTCATCACATTGTTAGCAGTGGAGGGATAACTAAGATAAGCCCCCCTGCACATGTGATAGCCGTCTGTTGGCCTAAAGTCACCCTGATCCGTGACGTAGGGGTGACGGTCACGGTGTGAATCCTGACCCAGTGGTGACAGCGGTCAGGGGAATCGTGACAATTGGTGGCAAGGCGGTGGGATATCTTAGAGCATTAGTGATTTGGTTTGAGTAATCATTCCTCTCACTAAAAACTTGCAGAAAGTTCTTGCGAGGACTCTGCGCAAATAAGTTTGGAGAACGAACTCAGTGCTTTTTAGTTGTGAGACAATTGCGTACTGGTAATTATCCCCTCCCTTTCTCTTCGTTTTTCTATCCTATCTTTTATTTGGCAACCATGGTTGTGCTGGGAGAAACCTTCTATGAGCAGCAGACCAGAGACACCCTTGTCGCCTTATGCAAGTCACAGCACATTGACTCTGCAAGCAAAAACAAAGCCCAACTGGTCGCAGATCTGGTGCAATGGGAAGCCGCTCGAGACCAATCTCAGAGCTCAGAGGCCGCAGAAGCCAGCACAAGCGAACATGGTGCTGCAGCAGAGGTCCAACCACTGAATATGGGCCCTACTGGCAACCAGGGGGGCGCAGACCTCCTCCTGCAGCTGGCTCTGCATCAAGGCTCCGCAGATGACCTAGAGAGACGTCTGCACCTAATCCAGCAATACCAGGAGCGAGCTGAGCGAGAGGCCCAGGCCCAGCGAGCGGAGCGGGAGGCTGAGAGAGCCGAGCGCCAAGCCCAGCGAGAACATGAACTGGAGATGCTCCGGCAGGGGGGGATGCCCTCCACCGCCCAGAGATGTGAGCCCCGCATCGCTCAGATACCTAAGCCCCGACCCGATCACTTTCCTGTTATGGAGAAGGACGGGGACTTGGACACTTTTCTGCGGGCCTTTGAGAAAGCCTGCAGACAGTACCGGCTGCCTACAGATGAATGGGCCCGATACCTGACACCAGGGCTGAAAGGTAAAGCTCTGGAGGCGTTTGCTGCCCTCCCTCAAGAACAAGATGGTGACTATGAGGCCATCAAAAAGGCTTTGATAGCCAAGTACCAGCTTACACCCGAGGTGTACCGTAGAAAGTTCCGGACCCTCCAACGTGGCCCACACGACAGTTACAGTGATGTGGTGCATGGACTGGGGATCCACTTTGACCAGTGGACCCAAGGACTGTCAGTGACCACCTTTGCGCAGCTGCGAGACCTGATGATCAAAGACCAGTTCTTTCATCTTTGCCCAGCTGAGGTGCGACAGTTCGTGATGGACAGAGAACCCAAAGACGTGACGAAAGCAGCGCAGATTGCCGATGCCTATGAGGCCAACCGTAGATCGGAAGTGCGGAAGCCAGTCACCACCAGCTGGAGAGGGGGTAAGCCTGCAACCAACGCCAGTACCCCTGCCAGCCAGCACACCCGAGGTCCTGGCCCTGTGGCCAACAGCACCAGACCTACCACCGAACCTCGCGCGTGTTACACCTGCAAGCGGCCTGGGCATATCAGTACCTTCTGTCCAGACAGGCCGAAGAACCCCCCAGCCAAGGCCCCAGGGCCTAATGCAGCAGTTCTTTTGGTGGGTGGTGTGGTTGGGAGGGTGTGTGACAACGTACAGCCCGTCACTGTGGGAGGCCATGTTGCTACAGGCCTCAAGGACACCGGGGCTGAACGAACCCTCATCCGACCCGAACTGGCGGCCCCTGAAGAAATCATTCCGGGGAAAACCCTAACTGTCACTGGGATTGGGGGCATCAGCTGTCCCTTACCGATGGCCCGGGTTTTTATTGATTGGGGTGCTGGGAGCGGGGTGAAGGAAGTGGGGCTGTCGGATAATTTGCCCACTGATGTTTTGTTGGGAACTGATTTGGGGAGGATGTTTGCATACTACGTCCCTGACACCCCTCCCCAATCTACTAATAAGGGTAACGCTAACCCTGATGATGATGATGATGATGGGAAATTGCATGTGTTACCTGACCATGCTTTATCTTGTAATGATGCATCTAATAACCATTTTTTCCCTAGGATTGATGGTGAAAATGTTGTACCTGTGCCAGCGGAACCTGATAATGATTTTTCTGTGAAGGTTAATGTGTCCATAGGTACAGGCGTGCCCAGCCACGTCGCTCTGCGGAGTGAGACGGCTGAGGAACCCCTAACAGGGGCAAGTGTCGGTGCTACAGGAAATGGGGAGATGCATGGGAACCGTGAGGAAGGTGACGCCATGAAAGTGACCAGTGCCACCGAGGAAGGTAACTGGCCCATAAGTAGCACTGCCCCTGGAGTGTTGGGGGTGGATGGGGAGGTAGAGCCCATAGCAGCGCCGGCTGATGGGCCTGTAGAAACCCCCGGGGAGACAGCCTATGTAGCTGCTGTCACCCGCAGTCAGAGTGCCCGGAACGCAGATAACTGTCTGCCTTCCGGACCCTCCTCAGTCATCACTGTGACTGAACCAGAGGTGGACCCAGAGCAGGTCCAAGAGGGTTCCCGTGGGGAAGGGACCCTGACGTCGCTTCTGGCTTCCCCTAGCCAGGAGTTTCAGGCCGCTCTGCACACAGATGCGAGCCTAGAGAGTTTGAGACAACTCGCCGGGACGCGCTTCTCCGAGACTGATAAGGAGAAGGTGTTCTGGGAACAAGGAAGGTTGTACCGGGAGACAGTACCCGGAGAATCACAAAAGGAGTGGTTGAGGGAAAGACAGCTGGTCGTCCCGCAGCAATTCCGGGGTGAGTTGTTGCGGATTGCCCATGAGATCCCGCTAGCTGGACACTTGGGGATCAGCAAAACTAAGGCCCGGCTGTCTCAACACTTCTATTGGCCTAAGATGGGGACAGATGTGTCAAACTACTGCCGCTCCTGTGTCACCTGTCAAAGAGTGGGGAAGGCGGGGCCTGCTCTTAAGGCTCCCCTGATCCCTTTGCCAGTGATAGAGGAGCCTTTCCAGAGGATCGCGGTGGACATTGTGGGCCCGCTGGCCGTCCCCAGCAGCTCTGGAAAGCAATACATCCTTAATGTGGTAGACTATGCTACCCGGTACCCAGAGGCAGTAGCTCTGTCGTCAACTAGGGCAGATAAGGTGGCGGATGCCCTGTTGGCCATCTTTTCACGTGTAGGATTTCCCAGGGAAATGCTTACTGATCAAGGGACCCAATTTATGTCTCGCCTAATGGAGGCTCTCTGTAAGAAAATGCAGGTGAAGCACCTGGTATCGAGTGCGTACCACCCACAGACCAATGGCTTGTGTGAACGCTTCAATGGTACCCTCAAACAGATGCTACGCATGCTGGTTGAGACTCAAGGGCGCGACTGGGAGCGGTACCTCCCACACCTGCTGTTCGCTTACCGAGAAGTTCCGCAGGCCTCGACGGGGTTCTCCCCCTTCGAGCTCCTGTACGGCAGGCGAGTTCGGGGACCCCTTGGGTTGGTAAGAGAATCCTGGGAAGAGGAGCCGAACCCTTCTGAAGTGTCCATAGTGGAGTATGTCATGCACTTCCGTGACAAGATGCAGACCTTGACGCAGTTGGTGCATGACAACATGACGCAGGCTCAGGCTGATCAGAAGCACTGGTACGACCAGAACGCCCGGGAGCGGACCTACCACGTGGGTCAAAAGGTGTGGGTGCTGGTCCCCGTACCAACGGATAAGCTTCAGGCAGCCTGGGAGGGCCCGTACGTCGTCCACCAACAGCTCAACCCGGTCACGTACGTGGTCACGCTTGACCACGCTCGGGGTAGGCGAAAGGCCTTTCACGTCAACATGATGAAGGCTCATCACGAACGTGAACCTTTCGTCCTACCGGTCTGCAGCTTGCCCGAAGACGGTGAGGAAGACACCCTCCTGGACTTGCTGGCCCAAGCCAAGGCCAATGGGTCCATCGAGGATGTGGAGGTAAGCGCCTCGTTAACTGAACCCCAGCGGGTGCAGTTGCAAACCACCCTGGAACCTTTCCGGGTCGTGTTCTCCAACCGACCTGGGAGGACTGAGTTAGCAGTCCACGAGGTGGACACCGGGAATCACGCCCCACTACGGCGAACACCCTATCGAATCTCTGACCAGGTGCAGCAGACTATGCGCCAAGAGATCGATGAGATGTTACAGCTGGGGGTGATTCGACGGTCAAAGAGCGCGTGGGCATCGCCTGTAGTTCTCGTGCCAAAGAAGGACCGGACCACACGGTTCTGCGTGGACTACAGGGGGCTCAACGCCATCACAGCCTCGGATGCGCACCCGATGCCGCGCATCGAGGAGCTGCTTGAGAAGTTAGCTGGCGCAAAATACCTGACAATAATGGATTTGAGTAGAGGATACTGGCAGATTCCCCTGAGCCCCGAGGCGCAGGAGAAGTCCGCCTTTATCACACCCTTTGGACTGTACGAGTCCACGGTCATGCCCTTCGGCATGAAGAATGCCCCTGCCACTTTCCAGCGGATGGTCAACCGCCTGCTTCAGGGACTGGAGACGTACGCCGTGGCGTACTTGGATGACATTGCCATCTTCAGTTCCTCCTGGGAGGAACACCTGCAGCATCTCGAGGAGGTGCTCAGGCGAATTCACCAAGCAGGACTGACTATCAAGCCGGGAAAGTGTCAGATGGGCATGAGGGAGGTTCACTACCTGGGAAACCGGGTAGGCGAAGGCACCATGGAACCAGATCATGGCAATGGTGATGGGTTGGCCCACCAGGGTGAACCTGCTGAGGTGCGCATGGAGGAGAACCATCAGGTCCTGCCTCCCTAGCGCACACCAAAAGGGGGAGGTGTCACGATATGGTATGAAATATCATAAGTAGGTCTCTTGCTAGCCTGAGTGGGCTAAGCCCCCTTCTTGGAGAACAGTTTGTAGCTGCAAATTCCTGGCTTTCCTTCTCTGAGAGTATGGGGGAAGAGAGGTTTTATTGACGAACGGAATTTACGACTGGCATTTCCTGTGTAAGCTCTTGTCCAGCTAGAACAGGAAAAATGGCTCCAAAAATTCATGAAAGATTCTTTGTTTAGTTTTTGTTAGATAATAGGCAAACGATTTAAGCTAGAAATACGAAAATATATATTCGTAGTCTCACTCGGTGTAGCTACACATCTCATGACACTCGGGCTTCTAACTCCATCTGGTAAAGAAGTAGGGTTTTCTCTGTAAATATGTATCCCAGATAGGACATATTTGATCTCATTAGAATGCTCACGTTAATCCGAGATGAATTATGGGTTTGGTATGACTCTGTCATGTTTTGTAGTGAAGTTATAGAAATTAGAGAGAATAGTTTAAAGTTTAGGCAGAATGTAGAGAGAGGAGGGTCTGGATAAGCCAGCCTTTCTGTGATGTCACAGCCTTAATGTTTTAAGTGTCTGGCAGGCTCTGAGGAGTCACTTTTTGCTGATTTCTCCCTCTGGACTGCTTTGTCCTATTGTCCTGGAAGAGCTGGTACATCCCATGGACTGGGATGTATGGAAACTGCACTAGCCTGGATGCCTGCAATGCTTTTAATATGTGAGTGTTATCTTTTCTCATTTATTCCCTTTATGTTATAATTACCCTTGTACATATTTGCAATTGTCTCATGTATAACATCTTTATAAACTATTTTTAATAACGCACTGCCTAGTTATTTTGAATGGGATATACTATTATATATTAGTTCGTTCTCCCGCTCTAAACCGTACCCTAAGTCTCTTGAAGGGAAAATACGCTACTGTTACTGTTGTGTTGGGTTAGCTTCGGACCCGTTTAATCGAAGCTGGTGGCAGCGAAAGTGTGCTGACGGTTGGATTATGCTGAAGCAACTGCGGGTTTGGTAATTATTGTTCCTGCCTGTGTGGGAGTAGTTATCGCGTCGCTGCAGCGTGCCCAATAGCCAGTACATAGCAGGCAGCCTTTCTGGCGACTAATTACCCAGGGTGCAGTACCTAATCTGACCTGAGAGTAAGGGGGGCGCCAGAGAGCTGCAAGTGTTAAGTGGAACTGTAAGCGGGATATACATAAATCCCTGCAGTTCGTGGTATATAGAAAAGCAGTGGGATACCTAGAATAAGCCCCTGCTGTAAACTAAGAGGTCAATAGCCTTGTGTGTGGTTTTTCATCACATTGTTAGCAGTGGAGGGATAACTAAGATAAGCCCCCCTGCACATGTGATAGCCGTCTGTTGGCCTAAAGTCACCCTGATCCGTGACGTAGGGGTGACGGTCACGGTGTGAATCCTGACCCAGTGGTGACAGCGGTCAGGGGAATCGTGACAATTGGTGGCAAGGCGGTGGGATATCTTAGAGCATTAGTGATTTGGTTTGAGTAATCATTCCTCTCACTAAAAACTTGCAGAAAGTTCTTGCGAGGACTCTGCGCAAATAAGTTTGGAGAACGAACTCAGTGCTTTTTAGTTGTGAGACAATTGCGTACTGGTAATTATCCCCTCCCTTTCTCTTCGTTTTTCTATCCTATCTTTTATTTGGCAACCATGGTTGTGCTGGGAGAAACCTTCTATGAGCAGCAGACCAGAGACACCCTTGTCGCCTTATGCAAGTCACAGCACATTGACTCTGCAAGCAAAAACAAAGCCCAACTGGTCGCAGATCTGGTGCAATGGGAAGCCGCTCGAGACCAATCTCAGAGCTCAGAGGCCGCAGAAGCCAGCACAAGCGAACATGGTGCTGCAGCAGAGGTCCAACCACTGAATATGGGCCCTACTGGCAACCAGGGGGGCGCAGACCTCCTCCTGCAGCTGGCTCTGCATCAAGGCTCCGCAGATGACCTAGAGAGACGTCTGCACCTAATCCAGCAATACCAGGAGCGAGCTGAGCGAGAGGCCCAGGCCCAGCGAGCGGAGCGGGAGGCTGAGAGAGCCGAGCGCCAAGCCCAGCGAGAACATGAACTGGAGATGCTCCGGCAGGGGGGGATGCCCTCCACCGCCCAGAGATGTGAGCCCCGCATCGCTCAGATACCTAAGCCCCGACCCGATCACTTTCCTGTTATGGAGAAGGACGGGGACTTGGACACTTTTCTGCGGGCCTTTGAGAAAGCCTGCAGACAGTACCGGCTGCCTACAGATGAATGGGCCCGATACCTGACACCAGGGCTGAAAGGTAAAGCTCTGGAGGCGTTTGCTGCCCTCCCTCAAGAACAAGATGGTGACTATGAGGCCATCAAAAAGGCTTTGATAGCCAAGTACCAGCTTACACCCGAGGTGTACCGTAGAAAGTTCCGGACCCTCCAACGTGGCCCACACGACAGTTACAGTGATGTGGTGCATGGACTGGGGATCCACTTTGACCAGTGGACCCAAGGACTGTCAGTGACCACCTTTGCGCAGCTGCAAGACCTGATGATCAAAGACCAGTTCTTTCATCTTTGCCCAGCTGAGGTGCGACAGTTCGTGATGGACAGAGAACCCAAAGACGTGACGAAAGCAGCGCAGATTGCCGATGCCTATGAGGCCAACCGTAGATCGGAAGTGCGGAAGCCAGTCACCACCAGCTGGAGAGGGGGTAAGCCTGCAACCAACGCCAGTACCCCTGCCAGCCAGCACACCCGAGGTCCTGGCCCTGTGGCCAACAGCACCAGACCTACCACCGAACCTCGCGCGTGTTACACCTGCAAGCGGCCTGGGCATATCAGTACCTTCTGTCCAGACAGGCCGAAGAACCCCCCAGCCAAGGCCCCAGGGCCTAATGCAGCAGTTCTTTTGGTGGGTGGTGTGGTTGGGAGGGTGTGTGACAACGTACAGCCCGTCACTGTGGGAGGCCATGTTGCTACAGGCCTCAAGGACACCGGGGCTGAACGAACCCTCATCCGACCCGAACTGGCGGCCCCTGAAGAAATCATTCCGGGGAAAACCCTAACTGTCACTGGGATTGGGGGCATCAGCTGTCCCTTACCGATGGCCCGGGTTTTTATTGATTGGGGTGCTGGGAGCGGGGTGAAGGAAGTGGGGCTGTCGGATAATTTGCCCACTGATGTTTTGTTGGGAACTGATTTGGGGAGGATGTTTGCATACTACGTCCCTGACACCCCTCCCCAATCTACTAATAAGGGTAACGCTAACCCTGATGATGATGATGATGATGGGAAATTGCATGTGTTACCTGACCATGCTTTATCTTGTAATGATGCATCTAATAACCATTTTTTCCCTAGGATTGATGGTGAAAATGTTGTACCTGTGCCAGCGGAACCTGATAATGATTTTTCTGTGAAGGTTAATGTGTCCATAGGTACAGGCGTGCCCAGCCACGTCGCTCTGCGGAGTGAGACGGCTGAGGAACCCCTAACAGGGGCAAGTGTCGGTGCTACAGGAAATGGGGAGATGCATGGGAACCGTGAGGAAGGTGACGCCATGAAAGTGACCAGTGCCACCGAGGAAGGTAACTGGCCCATAAGTAGCACTGCCCCTGGAGTGTTGGGGGTGGATGGGGAGGTAGAGCCCATAGCAGCGCCGGCTGATGGGCCTGTAGAAACCCCCGGGGAGACAGCCTATGTAGCTGCTGTCACCCGCAGTCAGAGTGCCCGGAACGCAGATAACTGTCTGCCTTCCGGACCCTCCTCAGTCATCACTGTGACTGAACCAGAGGTGGACCCAGAGCAGGTCCAAGAGGGTTCCCGTGGGGAAGGGACCCTGACGTCGCTTCTGGCTTCCCCTAGCCAGGAGTTTCAGGCCGCTCTGCACACAGATGCGAGCCTAGAGAGTTTGAGACAACTCGCCGGGACGCGCTTCTCCGAGACTGATAAGGAGAAGGTGTTCTGGGAACAAGGAAGGTTGTACCGGGAGACAGTACCCGGAGAATCACAAAAGGAGTGGTTGAGGGAAAGACAGCTGGTCGTCCCGCAGCAATTCCGGGGTGAGTTGTTGCGGATTGCCCATGAGATCCCGCTAGCTGGACACTTGGGGATCAGCAAAACTAAGGCCCGGCTGTCTCAACACTTCTATTGGCCTAAGATGGGGACAGATGTGTCAAACTACTGCCGCTCCTGTGTCACCTGTCAAAGAGTGGGGAAGGCGGGGCCTGCTCTTAAGGCTCCCCTGATCCCTTTGCCAGTGATAGAGGAGCCTTTCCAGAGGATCGCGGTGGACATTGTGGGCCCGCTGGCCGTCCCCAGCAGCTCTGGAAAGCAATACATCCTTACTGTGGTAGACTATGCTACCCGGTACCCAGAGGCAGTAGCTCTGTCGTCAACTAGGGCAGATAAGGTGGCGGATGCCCTGTTGGCCATCTTTTCACGTGTAGGATTTCCCAGGGAAATGCTTACTGATCAAGGGACCCAATTTATGTCTCGCCTAATGGAGGCTCTCTGTAAGAAAATGCAGGTGAAGCACCTGGTATCGAGTGCGTACCACCCACAGACCAATGGCTTGTGTGAACGCTTCAATGGTACCCTCAAACAGATGCTACGCATGCTGGTTGAGACTCAAGGGCGCGACTGGGAGCGGTACCTCCCACACCTGCTGTTCGCTTACCGAGAGGTTCCGCAGGCCTCGACGGGGTTCTCCCCCTTCGAGCTCCTGTACGGCAGGCGAGTTCGGGGACCCCTTGGGTTGGTAAGAGAATCCTGGGAAGAGGAGCCGAACCCTTCTGAAGTGTCCATAGTGGAGTATGTCATGCACTTCCGTGACAAGATGCAGACCTTGACGCAGTTGGTGCATGACAACATGACGCAGGCTCAGGCTGATCAGAAGCACTGGTACGACCAGAACGCCCGGGAGCGGACCTACCACGTGGGTCAAAAGGTGTGGGTGCTGGTCCCCGTACCAACGGATAAGCTTCAGGCAGCCTGGGAGGGCCCGTACGTCGTCCACCAACAGCTCAACCCGGTCACGTACGTGGTCACGCTTGACCACGCTCGGGGTAGGCGAAAGGCCTTTCACGTCAACATGATGAAGGCTCATCACGAACGTGAACCTTTCGTCCTACCGGTCTGCAGCTTGCCCGAAGACGGTGAGGAAGACACCCTCCTGGACTTGCTGGCCCAAGCCAAGGCCAATGGGTCCATCGAGGATGTGGAGGTAAGCGCCTCGTTAACTGAACCCCAGCGGGTGCAGTTGCAAACCACCCTGGAACCTTTCCGGGTCGTGTTCTCCAACCGACCTGGGAGGACTGAGTTAGCAGTCCACGAGGTGGACACCGGGAATCACGCCCCACTACGGCGAACACCCTATCGAATCTCTGACCAGGTGCAGCAGACTATGCGCCAAGAGATCGATGAGATGTTACAGCTGGGGGTGATTCGACGGTCAAAGAGCGCGTGGGCATCGCCTGTAGTTCTCGTGCCAAAGAAGGACCGGACCACACGGTTCTGCGTGGACTACAGGGGGCTCAACGCCATCACAGCCTCGGATGCGCACCCGATGCCGCGCATCGAGGAGCTGCTTGAGAAGTTAGCTGGCGCAAAATACCTGACAATAATGGATTTGAGTAGAGGATACTGGCAGATTCCCCTGAGCCCCGAGGCGCAGGAGAAGTCCGCCTTTATCACACCCTTTGGACTGTACGAGTCCACGGTCATGCCCTTCGGCATGAAGAATGCCCCTGCCACTTTCCAGCGGATGGTCAACCGCCTGCTTCAGGGACTGGAGACGTACGCCGTGGCGTACTTGGATGACATTGCCATCTTCAGTTCCTCCTGGGAGGAACACCTGCAGCATCTCGAGGAGGTGCTCAGGCGAATTCACCAAGCAGGACTGACTATCAAGCCGGGAAAGTGTCAGATGGGCATGAGGGAGGTTCACTACCTGGGAAACCGGGTAGGCGAAGGCACCATGGAACCAGATCATGGCAATGGTGATGGGTTGGCCCACCAGGGTGAACCTGCTGAGGTGCGCATGGAGGAGAACCATCAGGTCCTGCCTCCCTAGCGCACACCAAAAGGGGGAGGTGTCACGATATGGTATGAAATATCATAAGTAGGTCTCTTGCTAGCCTGAGTGGGCTAAGCCCCCTTCTTGGAGAACAGTTTGTAGCTGCAAATTCCTGGCTTTCCTTCTCTGAGAGTATGGGGGAAGAGAGGTTTTATTGACGAACGGAATTTACGACTGGCATTTCCTGTGTAAGCTCTTGTCCAGCTAGAACAGGAAAAATGGCTCCAAAAATTCATGAAAGATTCTTTGTTTAGTTTTTGTTAGATATTAGGCAAACGATTTAAGCTAGAAATACGAAAATATATATTCGTAGTCTCACTCGGTGTAGCTACACATCTCATGACACTCGGGCTTCTAACTCCATCTGGTAAAGAAGTAGGGTTTTCTCTGTAAATATGTATCCCAGATAGGACATATTTGATCTCATTAGAATGCTCACGTTAATCCGAGATGAATTATGGGTTTGGTATGACTCTGTCATGTTTTGTAGTGAAGTTATAGAAATTAGAGAGAATAGTTTAAAGTTTAGGCAGAATGTAGAGAGAGGAGGGTCTGGATAAGCCAGCCTTTCTGTGATGTCACAGCCTTAATGTTTTAAGTGTCTGGCAGGCTCTGAGGAGTCACTTTTTGCTGATTTCTCCCTCTGGACTGCTTTGTCCTATTGTCCTGGAAGAGCTGGTACATCCCATGGACTGGGATGTATGGAAACTGCACTAGCCTGGATGCCTGCAATGCTTTTAATATGTGAGTGTTATCTTTTCTCATTTATTCCCTTTATGTTATAATTACCCTTGTACATATTTGCAATTGTCTCATGTATAACATCTTTATAAACTATTTTTAATAACGCACTGCCTAGTTATTTTGAATGGGATATACTATTATATATTAGTTCGTTCTCCCGCTCTAAACCGTACCCTAAGTCTCTTGAAGGGAAAATACGCTACTGTTACTGTTGTGTTGGGTTAGCTTCGGACCCGTTTAATCGAAGCTGGTGGCAGCGAAAGTGTGCTGACGGTTGGATTATGCTGAAGCAACTGCGGGTTTGGTAATTATTGTTCCTGCCTGTGTGGGAGTAGTTATCGCGTCGCTGCAGCGTGCCCAATAGCCAGTACATAGCAGGCAGCCTTTCTGGCGACTAATTACCCAGGGTGCAGTACCTAATCTGACCTGAGAGTAAGGGGGGCGCCAGAGAGCTGCAAGTGTTAAGTGGAACTGTAAGCGGGATATACATAAATCCCTGCAGTTCGTGGTATATAGAAAAGCAGTGGGATACCTAGAATAAGCCCCTGCTGTAAACTAAGAGGTCAATAGCCTTGTGTGTGGTTTTTCATCACATTGTTAGCAGTGGAGGGATAACTAAGATAAGCCCCCCTGCACATGTGATAGCCGTCTGTTGGCCTAAAGTCACCCTGATCCGTGACGTAGGGGTGACGGTCACGGTGTGAATCCTGACCCAGTGGTGACAGCGGTCAGGGGAATCGTGACAATTGGTGGCAAGGCGGTGGGATATCTTAGAGCATTAGTGATTTGGTTTGAGTAATCATTCCTCTCACTAAAAACTTGCAGAAAGTTCTTGCGAGGACTCTGCGCAAATAAGTTTGGAGAACGAACTCAGTGCTTTTTAGTTGTGAGACAATTGCGTACTGGTAATTATCCCCTCCCTTTCTCTTCGTTTTTCTATCCTATCTTTTATTTGGCAACCATGGTTGTGCTGGGAGAAACCTTCTATGAGCAGCAGACCAGAGACACCCTTGTCGCCTTATGCAAGTCACAGCACATTGACTCTGCAAGCAAAAACAAAGCCCAACTGGTCGCAGATCTGGTGCAATGGGAAGCCGCTCGAGACCAATCTCAGAGCTCAGAGGCCGCAGAAGCCAGCACAAGCGAACATGGTGCTGCAGCAGAGGTCCAACCACTGAATATGGGCCCTACTGGCAACCAGGGGGGCGCAGACCTCCTCCTGCAGCTGGCTCTGCATCAAGGCTCCGCAGATGACCTAGAGAGACGTCTGCACCTAATCCAGCAATACCAGGAGCGAGCTGAGCGAGAGGCCCAGGCCCAGCGAGCGGAGCGGGAGGCTGAGAGAGCCGAGCGCCAAGCCCAGCGAGAACATGAACTGGAGATGCTCCGGCAGGGGGGGATGCCCTCCACCGCCCAGAGATGTGAGCCCCGCATCGCTCAGATACCTAAGCCCCGACCCGATCACTTTCCTGTTATGGAGAAGGACGGGGACTTGGACACTTTTCTGCGGGCCTTTGAGAAAGCCTGCAGACAGTACCGGCTGCCTACAGATGAATGGGCCCGATACCTGACACCAGGGCTGAAAGGTAAAGCTCTGGAGGCGTTTGCTGCCCTCCCTCAAGAACAAGATGGTGACTATGAGGCCATCAAAAAGGCTTTGATAGCCAAGTACCAGCTTACACCCGAGGTGTACCGTAGAAAGTTCCGGACCCTCCAACGTGGCCCACACGACAGTTACAGTGATGTGGTGCATGGACTGGGGATCCACTTTGACCAGTGGACCCAAGGACTGTCAGTGACCACCTTTGCGCAGCTGCGAGACCTGATGATCAAAGACCAGTTCTTTCATCTTTGCCCAGCTGAGGTGCGACAGTTCGTGATGGACAGAGAACCCAAAGACGTGACGAAAGCAGCGCAGATTGCCGATGCCTATGAGGCCAACCGTAGATCGGAAGTGCGGAAGCCAGTCACCACCAGCTGGAGAGGGGGTAAGCCTGCAACCAACGCCAGTACCCCTGCCAGCCAGCACACCCGAGGTCCTGGCCCTGTGGCCAACAGCACCAGACCTACCACCGAACCTCGCGCGTGTTACACCTGCAAGCGGCCTGGGCATATCAGTACCTTCTGTCCAGACAGGCCGAAGAACCCCCCAGCCAAGGCCCCAGGGCCTAATGCAGCAGTTCTTTTGGTGGGTGGTGTGGTTGGGAGGGTGTGTGACAACGTACAGCCCGTCACTGTGGGAGGCCATGTTGCTACAGGCCTCAAGGACACCGGGGCTGAACGAACCCTCATCCGACCCGAACTGGCGGCCCCTGAAGAAATCATTCCGGGGAAAACCCTAACTGTCACTGGGATTGGGGGCATCAGCTGTCCCTTACCGATGGCCCGGGTTTTTATTGATTGGGGTGCTGGGAGCGGGGTGAAGGAAGTGGGGCTGTCGGATAATTTGCCCACTGATGTTTTGTTGGGAACTGATTTGGGGAGGATGTTTGCATACTACGTCCCTGACACCCCTCCCCAATCTACTAATAAGGGTAACGCTAACCCTGATGATGATGATGATGGGAAATTGCATGTGTTACCTGACCATGCTTTATCTTGTAATGATGCATCTAATAACCATTTTTTCCCTAGGATTGATGGTGAAAATGTTGTACCTGTGCCAGCGGAACCTGATAATGATTTTTCTGTGAAGGTTAATGTGTCCATAGGTACAGGCGTGCCCAGCCACGTCGCTCTGCGGAGTGAGACGGCTGAGGAACCCCTAACAGGGGCAAGTGTCGGTGCTACAGGAAATGGGGAGATGCATGGGAACCGTGAGGAAGGTGACGCCATGAAAGTGACCAGTGCCACCGAGGAAGGTAACTGGCCCATAAGTAGCACTGCCCCTGGAGTGTTGGGGGTGGATGGGGAGGTAGAGCCCATAGCAGCGCCGGCTGATGGGCCTGTAGAAACCCCCGGGGAGACAGCCTATGTAGCTGCTGTCACCCGCAGTCAGAGTGCCCGGAACGCAGATAACTGTCTGCCTTCCGGACCCTCCTCAGTCATCACTGTGACTGAACCAGAGGTGGACCCAGAGCAGGTCCAAGAGGGTTCCCGTGGGGAAGGGACCCTGACGTCGCTTCTGGCTTCCCCTAGCCAGGAGTTTCAGGCCGCTCTGCACACAGATGCGAGCCTAGAGAGTTTGAGACAACTCGCCGGGACGCGCTTCTCCGAGACTGATAAGGAGAAGGTGTTCTGGGAACAAGGAAGGTTGTACCGGGAGACAGTACCCGGAGAATCACAAAAGGAGTGGTTGAGGGAAAGACAGCTGGTCGTCCCGCAGCAATTCCGGGGTGAGTTGTTGCGGATTGCCCATGAGATCCCGCTAGCTGGACACTTGGGGATCAGCAAAACTAAGGCCCGGCTGTCTCAACACTTCTATTGGCCTAAGATGGGGACAGATGTGTCAAACTATTGCCGCTCCTGTGTCACCTGTCAAAGAGTGGGGAAGGCGGGGCCTGCTCTTAAGGCTCCCCTGATCCCTTTGCCAGTGATAGAGGAGCCTTTCCAGAGGATCGCGGTGGACATTGTGGGCCCGCTGGCCGTCCCCAGCAGCTCTGGAAAGCAATACATCCTTACTGTGGTAGACTATGCTACCCGGTACCCAGAGGCAGTAGCTCTGTCGTCAACTAGGGCAGATAAGGTGGCGGATGCCCTGTTGGCCATCTTTTCACGTGTAGGATTTCCCAGGGAAATGCTTACTGATCAAGGGACCCAATTTATGTCTCGCCTAATGGAGGCTCTCTGTAAGAAAATGCAGGTGAAGCACCTGGTATCGAGTGCGTACCACCCACAGACCAATGGCTTGTGTGAACGCTTCAATGGTACCCTCAAACAGATGCTACGCATGCTGGTTGAGACTCAAGGGCGCGACTGGGAGCGGTACCTCCCACACCTGCTGTTCGCTTACCGAGAGGTTCCGCAGGCCTCGACGGGGTTCTCCCCCTTCGAGCTCCTGTACGGCAGGCGAGTTCGGGGACCCCTTGGGTTGGTAAGAGAATCCTGGGAAGAGGAGCCGAACCCTTCTGAAGTGTCCATAGTGGAGTATGTCATGCACTTCCGTGACAAGATGCAGACCTTGACGCAGTTGGTGCATGACAACATGACGCAGGCTCAGGCTGATCAGAAGCACTGGTACGACCAGAACGCCCGGGAGCGGACCTACCACGTGGGTCAAAAGGTGTGGGTGCTGGTCCCCGTACCAACGGATAAGCTTCAGGCAGCCTGGGAGGGCCCGTACGTCGTCCACCAACAGCTCAACCCGGTCACGTACGTGGTCACGCTTGACCACGCTCGGGGTAGGCGAAAGGCCTTTCACGTCAACATGATGAAGGCTCATCACGAACGTGAACCTTTCGTCCTACCGGTCTGCAGCTTGCCCGAAGACGGTGAGGAAGACACCCTCCTGGACTTGCTGGCCCAAGCCAAGGCCAATGGGTCCATCGAGGATGTGGAGGTAAGCGCCTCGTTAACTGAACCCCAGCGGGTGCAGTTGCAAACCACCCTGGAACCTTTCCGGGTCGTGTTCTCCAACCGACCTGGGAGGACTGAGTTAGCAGTCCACGAGGTGGACACCGGGAATCACGCCCCACTACGGCGAACACCCTATCGAATCTCTGACCAGGTGCAGCAGACTATGCGCCAAGAGATCGATGAGATGTTACAGCTGGGGGTGATTCGACGGTCAAAGAGCGCGTGGGCATCGCCTGTAGTTCTCGTGCCAAAGAAGGACCGGACCACACGGTTCTGCGTGGACTACAGGGGGCTCAACGCCATCACAGCCTCGGATGCGCACCCGATGCCGCGCATCGAGGAGCTGCTTGAGAAGTTAGCTGGCGCAAAATACCTGACAATAATGGATTTGAGTAGAGGATACTGGCAGATTCCCCTGAGCCCCGAGGCGCAGGAGAAGTCCGCCTTTATCACACCCTTTGGACTGTACGAGTCCACGGTCATGCCCTTCGGCATGAAGAATGCCCCTGCCACTTTCCAGCGGATGGTCAACCGCCTGCTTCAGGGACTGGAGACGTACGCCGTGGCGTACTTGGATGACATTGCCATCTTCAGTTCCTCCTGGGAGGAACACCTGCAGCATCTCGAGGAGGTGCTCAGGCGAATTCACCAAGCAGGACTGACTATCAAGCCGGGAAAGTGTCAGATGGGCATGAGGGAGGTTCACTACCTGGGAAACCGGGTAGGCGAAGGCACCATGGAACCAGATCATGGCAATGGTGATGGGTTGGCCCACCAGGGTGAACCTGCTGAGGTGCGCATGGAGGAGAACCATCAGGTCCTGCCTCCCTAGCGCACACCAAAAGGGGGAGGTGTCACGATATGGTATGAAATTTCATAAGTAGGTCTCTTGCTAGCCTGAGTGGGCTAAGCCCCCTTCTTGGAGAACAGTTTGTAGCTGCAAATTCCTGGCTTTCCTTCTCTGAGAGTATGGGGGAAGAGAGGTTTTATTGCCGAACGGAATTTACGACTGGCATTTCCTGTGTAAGCTCTTGTCCAGCTAGAACAGGAAAAATGGCTCCAAAAATTCATGAAAGATTCTTTGTTTAGTTTTTGTTAGATATTAGGCAAACGATTTAAGCTAGAAATACGAAAATATATATTCGTAGTCTCACTCGGTGTAGCTACACATCTCATGACACTCGGGCTTCTAACTCCATCTGGTAAAGAAGTAGGGTTTTCTCTGTAAATATGTATCCCAGATAGGACATATTTGATCTCATTAGAATGCTCACGTTAATCCGAGATGAATTATGGGTTTGGTATGACTCTGTCATGTTTTGTAGTGAAGTTATAGAAATTAGAGAGAATAGTTTAAAGTTTAGGCAGAATGTAGAGAGAGGAGGGTCTGGATAAGCCAGCCTTTCTGTGATGTCACAGCCTTAATGTTTTAAGTGTCTGGCAGGCTCTGAGGAGTCACTTTTTGCTGATTTCTCCCTCTGGACTGCTTTGTCCTATTGTCCTGGAAGAGCTGGTACATCCCATGGACTGGGATGTATGGAAACTGCACTAGCCTGGATGCCTGCAATGCTTTTAATATGTGAGTGTTATCTTTTCTCATTTATTCCCTTTATGTTATAATTACCCTTGTACATATTTGCAATTGTCTCATGTATAACATCTTTATAAACTATTTTTAATAACGCACTGCCTAGTTATTTTGAATGGGATATACTATTATATATTAGTTCGTTCTCCCGCTCTAAACCGTACCCTAAGTCTCTTGAAGGGAAAATACGCTACTGTTACTGTTGTGTTGGGTTAGCTTCGGACCCGTTTAATCGAAGCTGGTGGCAGCGAAAGTGTGCTGACGGTTGGATTATGCTGAAGCAACTGCGGGTTTGGTAATTATTGTTCCTGCCTGTGTGGGAGTAGTTATCGCGTCGCTGCAGCGTGCCCAATAGCCAGTACATAGCAGGCAGCCTTTCTGGCGACTAATTACCCAGGGTGCAGTACCTAATCTGACCTGAGAGTAAGGGGGGCGCCAGAGAGCTGCAAGTGTTAAGTGGAACTGTAAGCGGGATATACATAAATCCCTGCAGTTCGTGGTATATAGAAAAGCAGTGGGATACCTAGAATAAGCCCCTGCTGTAAACTAAGAGGTCAATAGCCTTGTGTGTGGTTTTTCATCACATTGTTAGCAGTGGAGGGATAACTAAGATAAGCCCCCCTGCACATGTGATAGCCGTCTGTTGGCCTAAAGTCACCCTGATCCGTGACGTAGGGGTGACGGTCACGGTGTGAATCCTGACCCAGTGGTGACAGCGGTCAGGGGAATCGTGACATATGCTCCAGCCCAATGTCTCCTGTGATGTATGCTCCAGCCCAATGTCTCCTGTGATGTATGCTCCAGCCCAATGTCTCCTGTGATATATGCTCCAGCCCAATGTCTCCTGTGTTATATGCTCCAGCCCAATGTCTCTTGTGATGTATATGCTCCAGCCCAATGTCTCCTGTGATATATGCCTCAGCGCAATGTCTCCGGTGATGTATGCTCCAGCCCAATGTCTCCTGTGATGTATGCTCCAGCCCAATGTCTCCTGTGATGTATGCTCCAGCCCAATGTCTCCTGTGATGTATGCTCCAGCCCAATGTCTCCTGTGATGTATGCTCCAGCCCAATGTCTCCTGTGATATATGCACCAGCCCAATGTCTCCTGTGATGTATATACTCCAGCCCAATGTCTCCTGTGATGTATATGCTCCAGCCCAATGTCTCCTGTGATGTATATGCTCCAGCCCAATGTCTCCTGTGATGTATATGCTCCAGCCCAATGTCTCCTGTGATATATGCTCCAGCCCAATGTCTCCTGTGATGTATGCTCCAGCCCAATGTCTCCTGTGATGTATATGCTCCAGCCCAATGTCTCCTGTGATGTATGCTCCAGCCCAATGTCTCCTGTGATGTATGTTCCAGCCCAATGTCTCCTGTGATATATGCTCCAGCCCAATGTCTCCTGTGTTATATGCTCCAGCCCAATGTCTCCTGTGATATATGCTCCAGCCCAATGTCTCCTGTGTTATATGCTCCAGCCCGATGTCTCCCCAATGTCTCCTGTGATGTACATGTTCCAGCCCAATGTCTTCTGTGATGTATGCTGCAGCCCAATGTCTCCTGTGATATATGCTCCAGCCCAATGTCTCCTGTGTTATATGCTCCAGCCCAATGTCTCCTGTGATGTATATGCTCCAGCCCAATGTCTGCTGTGATATATGCTCCAGCCCAATGTCTCCTGTGATATATGCTCCAGCCCAATGTCTCCTGTGTTATATGCTCCAGCCCAATGTCTCCTGTGATGTATATGCTCCAGCCCAATGTCTCCTGTGATGTATGCTCCAGCCCAATGTCTCCTGTGATGTATATGTTCCAGCCCAATGTCTCCTGTGATGTATGCTCCAGCCCAATGTCTCCTGTGATGTATATGCTCCAGCCCAATGTCTCCTGTGATGTATGCTCCAGCCCAATGTCTCCTGTGATGTATATGCTCCAGCCCAATGTCTCCTGTGATGTATGCTCCAGCCCAATGTCTCCTGTGATGTATGCTCCAGCCCAATGTCTCCTGTGATATATGCTCCAGCCCAATGTCTCCTGTGTTATATGCTCCAGCCCAATGTCTCCTGTGATGTATATGCTCCAGCCCAATGTCTCCTGTGATGTATGCTCCAGCCCAATGTCTCCTGTGATGTACATGTTCCAGCCCAATGTCTCCTGTGATGTATGTGCTCCAGCCCAATGTCTCCTGTGATGTATGCTCCAGCCCAATGTCTCCTGTGATGTACATATTCTCGAGCCCAATGTCTCCTGTGATGTATGCTCCAGCCCAATGTCTCCTGTGATGTATATGCTCCAGCCCAATGTCTCCTGTGATGTATATGCTCCAGCCCAATGTCTCCTGTGATATATGCTCCAGCCCACTGTCTCCTGTGATATATGCTCCAGCCCAATGTCTCCTGTGTTATATGCTCCAGCCCAATGTCTCCTGTGATGTATGCTCCAGCCCAATATCTCCTGTGATGTATATGTTCCAGCCCAATGTCTCCTGTGATGTATGCTCCAGCCCAATGTCTCCTGTGATGTATATGCTCCAGCCCAATGTCTCCTGTGATGTATGCTCCAGCCCAATGTCTCCTGTGATGTATGCTCCAGCCCAATGTCTCCTGTGATATATGCTCCAGCCCAATGTCTCCTGTGATGTATGCTCCAGCCCAATGTCTCCTGTGATGTACATGTTCCAGCCCAATGTCTCCTGTGATGTATGCTCCAGCCCAATGTCTCCTGTGATGTATGCTCCAGCCCAATGTCTCCTGTGATATATGCTCCAGCCCAATGTCTCCTGTGTTATATGCTCCAGCCCAATGTCTCCTGTGATGTATGCTCCAGCCCAATGTCTCCTGTGATGTATATGTTCCAGCCCAATGTCTCCTGTGATGTATGCTCCAGCCCAATGTCTCCTGTGATGTATATGCTCCAGCCCAATGTCTCCTGTGATGTATGCTCCAGCCCAATGTCTCCTGTGATGTATATGTTCCAGCCCAATGTCTCCTGTGATGTATGCTCTAGCCCAATGTCTCCTGTGATGTATATGCTCCAGCCCAATGTCTCCTGTGATATATGCTCCAGCCCAATGTCTCCTGTGATGTATATGCTCCAGCCCAATGTCTCCGGTGATGTATATACTCCAGCCCAATGTCTCTTGTGATGTATATGCTCCAGCCCAATGTCTCCTGTGATGTATATGCTCCAGCCCAATGTCTCCTGTGATGTATATGCTCCAGCCCAATGTCTCCTGTGATATATGCTCCAGCCCAATGTCTCCTGTGATGTATATGCTCCAGCCCAATGTCTCCTGTGATGTATATGCTCCAGCCCAATGTGTCCTGTGATGTATATGCTCCAGCCCAATGTCTCCTGTGATGTATATGCTCCAGCCCAATGTCTCCTGTGATTTATATGCTCCAGCCCAATGTCTCCTGTGATGTATGCTCCAGCCCAATGTCTCCTGTGATGTATGTTCCAGCCCAATGTCTCCTGTGATATATGCTCCAGCCCGATATCTCCCCAGATGTACATGTTCCAGCCCAATGTCTTCTGTGATGTATGCTCCAGCCCAATGTCTCCTGTGATATATGCTCCAGCCCAATGTCTCCTGTGATATATGCTCCAGCCCAATGTCTCCTGTGTTATATGCTCCAGCCCATTGTCTCCTGTGATGTATGCTCCAGCCCAATATCTCCTGTGATGTATATGTTCCAGCCCAATGTCTCCTGTGATGTATGCTCCAGCCCAATGTCTCCTGTGATGTATATGCTCCAGCCCAATGTCTCCTGTGATGTATGCTCCAGCCCAATGTCTCCTGTGATGTATGCTCCAGCCCAATGTCTCCTGTGATATATGCTCCAGCCCAATGTCTCCTGTGATGTATGCTCCAGCCCAATGTCTCCTGTGATGTATATGCTCCAGCCCAATGTCTCCTGTGATGTATGCTCCAGCCCAATGTCTCCTGTGATGTACGTGTTCCAGCCCAATGTCTCCTGTGATGTATGTGCTCCAGCCCAATGTCTCCTGTGATGTATGCTCCAGCCCAATGTCTCCTGTGATATATGCTCCAGCCCAATGTCTCCTGTGTTATATGCTCCAGCCCAATGTCTCCTGTGATGTATATGTTCCAGCCCAATGTCTCCTGTGATGTATGCTCCAGCCCAATGTCTCCTGTGATGTATATGCTCCAGCCCAATGTCTCCTGTGATGTATGCTCCAGCCCAATGTCTCCTGTGATGTATGCTCCAGCCCAATGTCTCCTGTGATATATGCTCCAGCCCAATGTCTCCTGTGATATATGCTCCAGCCCAATGTCTCCTGTGATGTATATGCTCCAGCCCAATGTCTCCTGTGATGTGTGCTCCAGCCCAATGTCTCCTGTGATGTATATGTTCCAGCCCAATGTCTCCTGTTATGTATGCTCCAGCCCAATATCTCCTGTGATATATGCTCCAGCCCAATGTCTCCTGTGATGTATGCTCCAGCCCAATGTCTCCTGTGATGTATATGCTCCAGCCCAATGTCTCCTGTGTTATATGCTCCATCCCAATGTCTCCTGTGATGTATATGCTCCAGCCCAATGTCTCCTGTGATATATGCCCCAGCCCAATGTCTCCGGTGATGTATGCTTCAGCCCAATGTCTCCTGTGATATATGCTCCAGCCCAATGTCTCCTGTGTTATATGCTCCAGCCCAATGTCTCCTGTGATGTATATGCTCCAGCCCAATGTCTCCTGTGATGTATATGCTCCAGCCCAATGTCTCCTGTGATATATGCTCCAGCCCAATGTCTCCTGTGATGTATGCTCCAGCCCAATGTCTCCTGTGATGTATATGTTCCAGCCCAATGTCTCCTGTGATATATGCTCCAGCCCGATATCTCCCCAATGTCTCCTGTGATGTATATGCTCCAGCCCAATGTCTCCTGTGATGTACATGTTCCAGCCCAATGTCTCCTGTGATGTATGCTCCAGCCCAATGTCTCCTGTGATGTATATGCTCCAGCCCAATGTCTCCTGTGATGTACATGTTCCAGCCCAATGTCTCCTGTGATGTATGCTCCAGCCCAATGTCTCCTGTGATGTATGCTCCAGCCCAATGTCTCCTGTGATATATGCTCCAGCCCAATGTCTCCTGTGATGTATGCTCCAGCCCAATGTCTCCTGTGATGTATGCTCCAGCCCAATGTCTCCTGTGTTATATGCTCCAGCCCAATGTCTCCTGTGATGTATATGCTCCAGCCCAATGTCTCCTCTGATGTATGCTCCAGCCCAATGTCTCCTGTGATGTATATGTTCCAGCCCAATGTCTCCTGTGATGTATGCTCTAGCCCAATGTCTCCTGTGATGTATATGCTCCAGCCCAATGTCTCCTGTGATATATGCTCCAGCCCAATGTCTCCTGTTATATATGCTCCAGCCCAATGTCTCCTGTGATATATGCTCCAGCCCAATGTCTCCTGTGATGTATGCTCCAGCCCAATGTCTCCTGTGATATATGCTCCAGCCCAATGTCTCCTGTTATATATGCTCCAGCCCAATGTCTCCTGTGATATATGCTCCAGCCCAATGTCTCCTGTGATGTATGCTCCAGCCCAATGTCTCCTGTGATGTATGCTCCAGCCCAATGTCTCCTGTGATGTATATGCTCCAGCTCCAATGTCTTCTGTGATATATGCTACAGCCCAATGTCTCCTGTGATGTATGCATTAGCCCAATGTCTCCTGTGATATATGCTTTATACTTTAATACATACCACGATTCAAGATTCAGAGATACAGCAGAGAAATATAGCACAGCCACGTAGCATATAACACAGCTTAGGCTACGTTCACACTAGCGTTGTGCGCCGCTGCGTCGGCGACGCGACGCACAACGCACCAAAAAACACGTGCAAACGCACGCAAAAACGCTGCGTTTTTTGACGCGTGCGTCGTTTTTTTGACGAAAATCGGACGCAAGAAAAATGCAACTTGTTGCGTTTTCTTGGTCCGACGCTAGCGTCAAAAAAGACGCACGTGTAGGAAAACGCAACAAGCAAAAACGCATGCGTCCCCCATGTTAAACATAGGGGCGCATGACGCGTGCGTCGCCGCTGCGTCGCCCGACGCTAGCGCGACGCACACTAGCCGAACGCTAGTGTGAACGTAGCCTTACGTAGTATATAACACAACCCACGTAGCATATAGCATAGCCACGTAGCATATAACACAGTCATGTAGTATATAACACAGCCCAGGTAGTATATAGCACAGCCATGTAGCATATCCCACAGCCCACGTAGTATAGAGCACAGCCCACGTAGCATATAACACAGCCCGCATAATACATAGGACAGCCACGTAGCATATAACAGCCCACGTAGCACATAGCACAGCCACGTAGCATATAGCAAAGCCACGTAGTATATAACACAGCCCACGTAGTATATAGCACAGTCCACGAAGTATATAGCACAGCCACTTAATATATAGCACAGCCATGTAGTATATAACAGCCATGTAGCATATAGCACAGCCACGTAGTACATAACACAGCCACATAGTATATAGCAGAACCATGTAGTATATAACACAGCCCACGTAGCATATAACACAGCCCGCATAATACATAGGACAGCCACGTAGCATATAACAGCCCACGTAGCACATAGCACAGCCACGTAGCATATAGCAAAGCCACGTAGTATATAACACAGCCCACGTAGTATATAGCACAGTCCACGAAGTATATAGCACAGCCACTTAATATAGAGGACAGCCATGTAGTATATAACAGCCATGTAGCATATAGCGCAGCCACATAGTATATAACACAGCCACGTAGTATATAGCACAGTTATGTAGTATAAAGCACAGCCTGCATAGTATATAGCACACCTCACATAGTATATAGCACAGCCACGTAGTATATAGCACAGCCCACTTAGTATATAGCAGTCCATGTAGTATATAGCACAGCCACATAGTGTATAGCACAGCCCACGTAGTATATAGCACAGTCCACATAGTATATAGCACAGCCACATAATATATAACACCGCCCACGTAGTATATAGCACAGCCCACGTAGTATATAGCACAGCCACGTAGTATATAGCAGTGTGGACACCATATCCCTGTTAAAAAAAAGAATTGAAATAAAAAATAGTTATATACTCACCTTCCGGCGGCCCCCGAATCCAGCCCAGGCCTTAGCGATACTCCCGCCAGGTCCATTTTCCAGTGATGCTTTGCAGCAATAACCCGTGATGACGTAGCGGTCTCACATGATGCTATGTCATCTGGGGTCATTTTGCAAGGCATTACTGTGATCGGAGCTGCCGAGAGCATCGCGAGGATGGGGAAGGCTGCGGGGGCCGCCGGAAGGTGAGAATAGCACGATTTTTTATTTTTTTAAATTATTTTTTAACATTATATCTTTTTATGATTGATGTTTCATAGGCAGCATCAATAGTAAAAAGTTGGCCACACTTGTCCAAATGAGCCCCTCCGTCTCGCTAGGGCCTCGTCACTTGCCCAGATGCGCCGGGTGCTGACGCCGGCCCTGCTCCAGCCCAATGTTTCCTGTGATGTATACTCCAGCCCAATGTCTCCTGTCATATATGCTCCAGCCCAATGTCTCCTGTGATGTATGCTCGAGCCCAATGTCTCCTGTGATGTATATGCTCCAGCCCAATGTCTCCTGTGATGTATGCTCCAGCCCAATGTCTCCTGTCATATATGCTCCAGCCCAATGTCTCCTGTGATGTATGATCAGCCCAATGTCTCCTGTGATGTATGCTCCAGCCCAATGTCTCCTGTGATGTATATGCTCCAGCCCAATGTCTCCTGTGATATATGCTCCAGCCCGATGTCTCCTGTGATATATGCTCCAGCCCAATGTCTCCTGTCATATATGCTCCAGCCCAATGTCTCCTGTGATGTATGCTCGAGCCCAATGTCTCCTGTGATGTATATGCTCCAGCCCAATGTCTCCTGTGATGTATGCTCCAGCCCAATGTCTCCTGTCATATATGCTCCAGCCCAATGTCTCCTGTGATGTATGATCAGCCCAATGTCTCCTGTGATGTATGCTCCAGCCCAATGTCTCCTGTGATGTATATGCTCCAGCCCAATGTCTCCTGTGATATATGCTCCAGCCCGATGTCTCCTGTGATATATGCTCCAGCCCAATGTCTCCTGTGATGTATGATCAGCCCAATGTCTCCTGTGATGTATGCTCCAGCCCAATGTCTCCTGTGATATATGCTCCAGCCCAATGTCTCCTGTGATATATGCTTCAGACCAATGTCTCCTGTGATGTATGCTCGAGCCCAATGTCTCCTGTGATGTATATGCTCCAGCCCAATGTCTCCTGTGATATATGCTCCAGCCTAATGTCTCCTGTGATATATGCTTCAGACCAATGTCTCCTGTGATATATGCTTCAGACCAATGTCTCCTGTGATGTATGCTCGAGCCCAATGTCTCCTGTGATGTATATGCTCCAGCCCAATGTCTCCTGTGATATATGCTCCAGCCCGATGTCTCCTGTGATATATGCTCCAGCCCAATGTCTCCTGTGATATATGCTCCAGCTCCAATGTCTCCTGTGATATATGCTCCAGCCCAATGTCTCCTGTGATGTATGCTCCAGCCCAATGTCTCCTGTCATATATGCTCCAGCCCAATGTCTCCTGTGATGTATGCTCGAGCCCAATGTCTCCTGTGATGTATATGCTCCAGCCCAATGTCTCCTGTGATGTATGCTCCAGCCCAATGTCTCCTGTCATATATGCTCCAGCCCAATGTCTCCTGTGATGTATGATCAGCCCAATGTCTCCTGTGATGTATGCTCCAGCCCAATGTCTCCTGTGATGTATATGCTCCAGCCCAATGTCTCCTGTGATATATGCTCCAGCTCCAATGTCTCCTGTGATATATGCTCCAGACCAATGTCTCCTGTGATATATGCCCCAGCCCAATGTCTCCTGTGATATATGCCCCAGCCCAATGTCTCCTGTGATATATGCACCAGCCCAATGTCTCCTGTGATATATGCTCCAGCCCAATGTCTCCTGTGATGTATATGCTCCAGCCCAATGTCTCCTGTGATAAATGCTCCAGACCAATGTCTCCTGTGATGTATATGCTCCAGCCCAATGTCTCCTGTGATATATGCTCCAGCCCAATGTCTCCTGTGATATATGCTTCAGTCCAACGTCTCCTGTGATGTATGCTCGAGCCCAATGTCTCCTGTGATGTATATGCTCCAGCCCAATGTCTCCTGTGATATATGCTCCAGCCTAATGTCTCCTGTGATATATGCTTCAGACCATTGTCTCCTGTGATATATGCTTCAGACCAATGTCTCCTGTGATATATATGCTCCAGCCCAATGTCTCCTGTGATATATGCTCCAGCCCAATGTCTCCTGTGACATATGCTCCAGCCCAATGTCTCCTGTGATATATGCTCCAGCCCAATGTCTCCTGTGATGTATATGCTCCAGCCCAATGTCTCCTGTGATAAATGCTCCAGACCAATGTCTCCTGTGATGTATGCTCCAGCCCAATGTCTCCTGTGATATATGCTCCAGCCCAATGTTTCCTGTGATGTATGCTCCAGCCCAATGTCTCCTGTGATATATGCTCCAGCCCAATGTCTCCTGTGATATATGCTTCAGACCAATGTCTCCTGTGATGTATGCTCGAGCCCAATGTCTCCTGTGATGTATATGCTCCAGCCCAATGTCTCCTGTGATATATGCTCCAGCCTAATGTCTCCTGTGATATATGCTTCAGACCAATGTCTCCTGTGATATATGCTTCAGACCAATGTCTCCTGTGATGTATTCTCGAGCCCAATGTCTCCTGTGATGTATGCTCCAGCCCAATGTCTCCTGTGATGTATATGCTCCAGCCCAATGTCTCCTGTGATGTATGCTCCAGCCCAATGTCTCCTGTGATATATGCTCCAGCCCAATGTCTCCTGTGATATATGCTCCAGCCCAATGTCTCCTGTGATATATGCTCCAGCCCAATGTCTCCTGTGATATATGCACCAGCCCAATGTCTCCTGTGACATATGCTCCAGCCCAATGTCTCCTGTGATATATGCTCCAGCCTAATGTCTCCTGTGATATATGCTCCAGCCCAATGTCACCTGTGATGTATGCTCCAGCCCAATGTCACCGGTGATGTATGCTCCAGCCCAATGTCTCCTGTGATATATGCTTCAGACCAATGTCTCCTGTGATGTATTCTCGAGCCCAATGTCTCCTGTGATGTATGCTCCAGCCCAATGTCTCCTGTGATGTATATGCTCCAGCCCAATGTCTCCTGTGATGTATATGCTCCAGCCCAATGTCTCCTGTGATATATGCTCCAGCCCACTGTCTCCTGTGATATATGCTCCAGCCCAATGTCTCCTGTGATGTATGCTCCAGCCCAATGTCTCCTGTGATGTATGCTCCAGCCCAATGTCTCCTGTGATGTATGCTCCAGCCCAATGTCTCCTGTGATGTATGCTCCAGCCCAATGTCTCCTGTGATGTATGCTCCAGCCCAATGTCTCCTGTGATATATGCTCCAGCCCAATGTCTCCTGTGATATATGCTCCAGCCCAATGTCTCCTGTGATATATGCTCCAGCCCAATGTCTCCTGTGATATATGCACCAGCCCAATGTCTCCTGTGACATATGCTCCAGCCCAATGTCTCCTGTGACATATGCTCCAGCCTAATGTCTCCTGTGATATATGCTCCAGCCCAATGTCACCTGTGATATATGCTCCAGCCCAATGTCACCGGTGATGTATGCTCCAGCCCAATGTCTCCTGTGATATATGCTCCAGCCCAATGTCTCCTGTGACATATGCTCCAGCCCAATGTCTCCTGTGATATATGCACCAGCCCAATGTCTCCTGTGACATATGCTCCAGCCCAA
The DNA here is from genome assembly GCF_032444005.1 of Ranitomeya imitator. NCBI lineage: Eukaryota > Metazoa > Chordata > Amphibia > Anura > Dendrobatidae > Ranitomeya > Ranitomeya imitator. Next base: position 219,248,601 of record NC_091288.1, on the reverse strand, counting down.
TGTCTCCTGTGATATATGCTCCAGCCTAATGTCTCCTGTGATATATGCTCCAGCCCAATGTCACCGGTGATGTATGCACCAGCCCAATGTCTCCTGTGATATATGCTCCAGCCCAATGTCTCCTGTGATATATGCTCCAGCCCAATGTCTCCTGTGATATATGCTCCAGCCCAATGTCTCCTGTGATGTATGCTCCAGCCCAATGTCTCCTGTGATGTATATGTTCCAGCCCAATGTCTCCTGTGATGTATGCTCTAGCCCAATGTCTCCGGTGATATATGCTCCAGCCCAATGTCTCCTGTGATATATGCTCCAGCCCAATGTCTCCTGTGATATATGCTCCAGCCCAATGTCTCCTGTGATGTATATGCTCCAGCCCAATGTCTCCTGTGATGTATGCTCCAGCCCAATGTCTCCTGTGATGTATGCTCCAGCCCAATGTCTCCGGTGATATATGCTCCAGCCCAATGTCTCCTGTGATATATGCTCCAGCCCAATGTCTCCTGTGATATATGCTCCAGCCCAATGTCTCCTGTGATGTATATGCTCCAGCCCAATGTCTCCTGTGATGTATGCTCCAGCCCAATGTCTCCTGTGATGTATATGTTCCAGCCCAATGTCTCCTGTGATGTATGCTCCAGCCCAATGTCTCCTGTGATGTATATGCTCCAGCCCAATGTCTCCTGTGATGTATGCTCCAGCCCAATGTCTCCTGTGATGTATATGTTCCAGCCCAATGTCTCCTGTGATGTATGCTCTAGCCCAATGTCTCCTGTGATGTATATGCTCCAGCCCAATGTCTCCTGTGATATATGCTCCAGCCCAATGTCTCCTGTTATATATGCTCCAGCCCAATGTCTCCTGTGATGTATATGCTCCAGCCCAATGTCTCCTGTGATGTATATGCTCCAGCCCAATGTGTCCTGTGATGTATATGCTCCAGCCCAATGTCTCCTGTGATGTATATGCTCCAGCCCAATGTCTCCTGTGATTTATATGCTCCAGCCCAATGTCTCCTGTGATGTATGCTCCAGCTCAATGTCTCCTGTGATGTATGTTCCAGCCCAATGTCTCCTGTGATATATGCTCCAGCCCGATGTCTCCCCAGATGTACATGTTCCAGCCCAATGTCTTCTGTGATGTATGTTCCAGCCCAATGTCTCCTGTGATATATGCTCCAGCCCAATGTCTCCTGTGATATATGCTCCAGCCCAATGTCTCCTGTGTTATATGCTCCAGCCCAATGTCTCCTGTGATGTATGCTCCAGCCCAATATCTCCTGTGATGTATATGTTCCAGCCCAATGTCTCCTGTGATGTATGCTCCAGCCCAATGTCTCCTGTGATGTATATGCTCCAGCCCAATGTCTCCTGTGATGTATGCTCCAGCCCAATGTCTCCTGTGATGTATGCTCCAGCCCAATGTCTCCTGTGATATATGCTCCAGCCCAATGTCTCCTGTGATGTATGCTCCAGCCCAATGTCTCCTGTGATGTATATGCTCCAGCCCAATGTCTCCTGTGATGTATGCTCCAGCCCAATGTCTCCTGTGATGTACGTGTTCCAGCCCAATGTCTCCTGTGATGTATGTGCTCCAGCCCAATGTCTCCTGTGATGTATGCTCCAGCCAAATGTCTCCTGTGATATATGCTCCAGCCCAATGTCTCCTGTGTTATATGCTCCAGCCCAATGTCTCCTGTGATGTATATGTTCCAGCCCAATGTCTCCTGTGATGTATGCTCCAGCCCAATGTCTCCTGTGATGTATATGCTCCAGCCCAATGTCTCCTGTGATGTATGCTCCAGCCCAATGTCTCCTGTGATATATGCTCCAGCCCAATGTCTCCTGTGATATATGCTCCAGCCCAATGTCTCCTGTGATATATGCTCCAGCCCAATGTCTCCTGTGATGTATATGCTCCAGCCCAATGTCTCCTGTGATGTATGTTCCAGCCCAATGTCTCCTGTGATGTATATGTTCCAGCCCAATGTCTCCTGTTATGTATGCTCCAGCCCAATATCTCCTGTGATATATGCTCCAGCCCAATGTCTCCTGTGATGTATGCTCCAGCCCAATGTCTCCTGTGATGTATATGCTCCAGCCCAATGTCTCCTGTGTTATATGCTCCAGCCCAATGTCTCCTGTGATGTATATGCTCCAGCCCAATGTCTCCTGTGATATATGCCCCAGCCCAATGTCTCCGGTGATGTATGCTTCAGCCCAATGTCTCCTGTGATATATGTTCCAGCCCAATGTCTCCTGTGATGTATGCTCCAGCCCAATGTCTCCTGTGATGTATATGCTCCAGCCCAATGTCTCCTGTGATGTATGCTCCAGCCCAATGTCTCCTGTGATGTATGCTCCAGCCCAATGTCTCCTGTGATATATGCTCCAGCCCAATGTCTCCTGTGATGTATGCTCCAGCCCAATGTCTCCTGTGATGTATATGCTCCAGCCCAATGTCTCCTGTGATGTATGCTCCAGCCCAATGTCTCCTGTGATGTACGTGTTCCAGCCCAATGTCTCCTGTGATGTATGTGCTCCAGCCCAATGTCTCCTGTGATGTATGCTCCAGCCAAATGTCTCCTGTGATATATGCTCCAGCCCAATGTCTCCTGTGTTATATGCTCCAGCCCAATGTCTCCTGTGATGTATATGTTCCAGCCCAATGTCTCCTGTGATGTATGCTCCAGCCCAATGTCTCCTGTGATGTATATGCTCCAGCCCAATGTCTCCTGTGATGTATGCTCCAGCCCAATGTCTCCTGTGATATATGCTCCAGCCCAATGTCTCCTGTGATATATGCTCCAGCCCAATGTCTCCTGTGATATATGCTCCAGCCCAATGTCTCCTGTGATGTATATGCTCCAGCCCAATGTCTCCTGTGATGTATGTTCCAGCCCAATGTCTCCTGTGATGTATATGTTCCAGCCCAATGTCTCCTGTTATGTATGCTCCAGCCCAATATCTCCTGTGATATATGCTCCAGCCCAATGTCTCCTGTGATGTATGCTCCAGCCCAATGTCTCCTGTGATGTATATGCTCCAGCCCAATGTCTCCTGTGTTATATGCTCCAGCCCAATGTCTCCTGTGATGTATATGCTCCAGCCCAATGTCTCCTGTGATATATGCCCCAGCCCAATGTCTCCGGTGATGTATGCTTCAGCCCAATGTCTCCTGTGATATATGCTCCAGCCCAATGTCTCCTGTGTTATATGCTCCAGCCCAATGTCTCCTGTGATGTATGTGCTCCAGCCCAATGTCTCCTGTGATGTATATGCTCCAGCCCAATGTCTCCTGTGATATATGCTCCAGCCCAATGTCTCCTGTGATGTATGCTCCAGCCCAATGTCTCCTGTGATGTATATGTTCCAGCCCAATGTCTCCTGTGATATATGCTCCAGCCCGATATCTCCCCAATGTCTCCTGTGATGTATATGCTCCAGCCCAATGTCTCCTGTGATGTACATGTTCCAGCCCAATGTCTCCTGTGATGTATGCTCCAGCCCAATGTCTCCTGTGATGTATATGCTCCAGCCCAATGTCTCCTGTGATGTACATGTTCCAGCCCAATGTCTCCTGTGATGTATGCTCCAGCCCAATGTCTCCTGTGATGTATGCTCCAGCCCAATGTCTCCTGTGATATATGCTCCAGCCCAATGTCTCCTGTGATGTATGCTCCAGCCCAATGTCTCCTGTGATGTATGCTCCAGCCCAATGTCTCCTGTGTTATATGCTCCAGCCCAATGTCTCCTGTGATGTATATGCTCCAGCCCAATGTCTCCTCTGATGTATGCTCCAGCCCAATGTCTCCTGTGATGTATATGTTCCAGCCCAATGTCTCCTGTGATGTATGCTCTAGCCCAATGTCTCCTGTGATGTATATGCTCCAGCCCAATGTCTCCTGTGATATATGCTCCAGCCCAATGTCTCCTGTTATATATGCTCCAGCCCAATGTCTCCTGTGATATATGCTCCAGCCCAATGTCTCCTGTGATGTATGCTCCAGCCCAATGTCTCCTGTGATATATGCTCCAGCCCAATGTCTCCTGTTATATATGCTCCAGCCCAATGTCTCCTGTGATATATGCTCCAGCCCAATGTCTCCTGTGATGTATGCTCCAGCCCAATGTCTCCTGTGATGTATGCTCCAGCCCAATGTCTCCTGTGATGTATATGCTCCAGCTCCAATGTCTTCTGTGATATATGCTACAGCCCAATGTCTCCTGTGATGTATGCATTAGCCCAATGTCTCCTGTGATATATGCTTTATACTTTAATACATACCACGATTCAAGATTCAGAGATACAGCAGAGAAATATAGCACAGCCACGTAGCATATAACACAGCTTAGGCTACGTTCACACTAGCGTTGTGCGCCGCTGCATCGGCGACGCGACGCACAACGCACCAAAAAACACGTGCAAACGCACGCAAAAACGCTGCGTTTTTTGACGCGTGCGTCTTTTTTTGACGAAAATCGGACGCAAGAAAAATGCAACTTGTTGCGTTTTCTTGGTCCGACGCTAGCGTCAAAAAAGACGCACGTGTCGGAAAACGCAACAAGCAAAAACGCATGCGTCCCCCATGTTAAACATAGGGGCGCATGACGCGTGCGTCGCCGCTGCGTCGCCCGACGCTAGCGCGACGCACACTAGCCGAACGCTAGTGTGAACGTAGCCTTACGTAGTATATAACACAACCCACGTAGCATATAGCATAGCCACGTAGCATATAACACAGTCATGTAGTGTATAACACAGCCCAGGTAGTATATAGCACAGCCATGTAGCATATCCCACAGCCCACGTAGTATAGAGCACAGCCCACGTAGCATATAACACAGCCCACATAATACATAGGACAGCCACGTAGCATATAACAGCCCACGTAGCACATAGCACAGCCACGTAGCATATAGCAAAGCCACGTAGTATATAACACAGCCCACGTAGTATATAGCACAGTCCACGAAGTATATAGCACAGCCACTTAATATATAGCACAGCCATGTAGTATATAACAGCCATGTAGCATATAGCACAGCCACGTAGTACATAACACAGCCACATAGTATATAGCAGAACCATGTAGTATATAACACAGCCACGTAGTATATAACACAGCCACGTAGCATATAGCGCAGCCACATAGTATATAACACAGCCACGTAGTATATAGCACAGTTATGTAGTATATAGCACAGCCTGCATAGTATATAGCACACCTCACATAGTATATAGCACAGCCACGTAGTATATAGCACAGCCCACTTAGTATATAGCAGTCCATGTAGTATATAGCACAGCCACATAGTGTATAGCACAGCCCACGTAGTATATAGCACAGTCCACATAGTATATAGCACAGCCACATAATATATAACACCGCCCACGTAGTAAATAGCACAGCCCACGTAGTATATAGCACAGCCACGTAGTATATAGCAGTGTGGACACCATATCCCTGTTAAAAAAAAGAATTGAAATAAAAAATAGTTATATACTCACCTTCCGGCGGCCCCCGAATCCAGCCCAGGCCTTAGCGATACTCCCGCCAGGTCCATTTTCCAGTGATGCTTTGCAGCAATAACCCGTGATGACGTAGCGGTCTCACATGATGCTATGTCATCTGGGGTCATTTTGCAAGGCATTACTGTGAACGGAGCTGCCGAGAGCATCGCGAGGATGGGGAAGGCTGCGGGGGCCGCCGGAAGGTGAGAATAGCACGATTTTTTATTTTTTTAAATTATTTTTTAACATTATATCTTTTTATGATTGATGTTTCATAGGCAGCATCAATAGTAAAAAGTTGGCCACACTTGTCCAAATGAGCCCCTCCGTCTCGCTAGGGCCTCGTCACTTGCCCAGATGCGCCGGGTGCTGACGCCGGCCCTGCTCCAGCCCAATGTTTCCTGTGATGTATACTCCAGCCCAATGTCTCCTGTCATATATGCTCCAGCCCAATGTCTCCTGTGATGTATGCTCGAGCCCAATGTCTCCTGTGATGTATATGCTCCAGCTCCAATGTCTTCTGTGATATATGCTACAGCCCAATGTCTCCTGTGATGTATGCATTAGCCCAATGTCTCCTGTGATATATGCTTTATACTTTAATACATACCACGATTCAAGATTCAGAGATACAGCAGAGAAATATAGCACAGCCACGTAGCATATAACACAGCTTAGGCTACGTTCACACTAGCGTTGTGCGCCGCTGCATCGGCGACGCGACGCACAACGCACCAAAAAACACGTGCAAACGCACGCAAAAACGCTGCGTTTTTTGACGCGTGCGTCTTTTTTTGACGAAAATCGGACGCAAGAAAAATGCAACTTGTTGCGTTTTCTTGGTCCGACGCTAGCGTCAAAAAAGACGCACGTGTCGGAAAACGCAACAAGCAAAAACGCATGCGTCCCCCATGTTAAACATAGGGGCGCATGACGCGTGCGTCGCCGCTGCGTCGCCCGACGCTAGCGCGACGCACACTAGCCGAACGCTAGTGTGAACGTAGCCTTACGTAGTATATAACACAACCCACGTAGCATATAGCATAGCCACGTAGCATATAACACAGTCATGTAGTGTATAACACAGCCCAGGTAGTATATAGCACAGCCATGTAGCATATCCCACAGCCCACGTAGTATAGAGCACAGCCCACGTAGCATATAACACAGCCCACATAATACATAGGACAGCCACGTAGCATATAACAGCCCACGTAGCACATAGCACAGCCACGTAGCATATAGCAAAGCCACGTAGTATATAACACAGCCCACGTAGTATATAGCACAGTCCACGAAGTATATAGCACAGCCACTTAATATATAGCACAGCCATGTAGTATATAACAGCCATGTAGCATATAGCACAGCCACGTAGTACATAACACAGCCACATAGTATATAGCAGAACCATGTAGTATATAACACAGCCACGTAGTATATAACACAGCCACGTAGCATATAGCGCAGCCACATAGTATATAACACAGCCACGTAGTATATAGCACAGTTATGTAGTATATAGCACAGCCTGCATAGTATATAGCACACCTCACATAGTATATAGCACAGCCACGTAGTATATAGCACAGCCCACTTAGTATATAGCAGTCCATGTAGTATATAGCACAGCCACATAGTGTATAGCACAGCCCACGTAGTATATAGCACAGTCCACATAGTATATAGCACAGCCACATAATATATAACACCGCCCACGTAGTAAATAGCACAGCCCACGTAGTATATAGCACAGCCACGTAGTATATAGCAGTGTGGACACCATATCCCTGTTAAAAAAAAGAATTGAAATAAAAAATAGTTATATACTCACCTTCCGGCGGCCCCCGAATCCAGCCCAGGCCTTAGCGATACTCCCGCCAGGTCCATTTTCCAGTGATGCTTTGCAGCAATAACCCGTGATGACGTAGCGGTCTCACATGATGCTATGTCATCTGGGGTCATTTTGCAAGGCATTACTGTGAACGGAGCTGCCGAGAGCATCGCGAGGATGGGGAAGGCTGCGGGGGCCGCCGGAAGGTGAGAATAGCACGATTTTTTATTTTTTTAAATTATTTTTTAACATTATATCTTTTTATGATTGATGTTTCATAGGCAGCATCAATAGTAAAAAGTTGGCCACACTTGTCCAAATGAGCCCCTCCGTCTCGCTAGGGCCTCGTCACTTGCCCAGATGCGCCGGGTGCTGACGCCGGCCCTGCTCCAGCCCAATGTTTCCTGTGATGTATACTCCAGCCCAATGTCTCCTGTCATATATGCTCCAGCCCAATGTCTCCTGTGATGTATGCTCGAGCCCAATGTCTCCTGTGATGTATATGCTCCAGCCCAATGTCTCCTGTGATGTATGCTCCAGCCCAATGTCTCCTGTCATATATGCTCCAGCCCAATGTCTCCTGTGATGTATGATCAGCCCAATGTCTCCTGTGATGTATGCTCCAGCCCAATGTCTCCTGTGATGTATATGCTCCAGCCCAATGTCTCCTGTGATATATGCTCCAGCCCGATGTCTCCTGTGATATATGCTCCAGCCCAATGTCTCCTGTGATGTATATGCTCCAGCCCAATGTCTCCTGTGATATATGCTCCAGCTCCAATGTCTCCTGTGATATATGCTCCAGCCCAATGTCTCCTGTGATGTATGCTCCAGCCCAATGTCTCCTGTGATGTATATGCTCCAGCCCAATGTCTCCTGTGATATATGCTCCAGCCCAATGTCTCCTGTGATATATGCTCCAGCCCAATGTCTCCTGTGATATATGCTCCAGCCCAATGTCTCCTGTGATATATGCTCCAGCTCCAATGTCTTCTGTGATATATGCTACAGCCCAATGTGTCCTGTGATGTATGCATTAGCCCAATGTCTCCTGTGATATATGCTTTATCCTTTAATACATACCACGATTCAAGATGCAGAGATACAGCAGAGAAATATAGCACAGCCACGTAGCATATAACACAGCTTACGTAGTATATAACACAACCCACGTAGCATATAGCATAGCCACGTAGCATATAACACAGTCATGTAGTATATAACACAGCCCAGGTAGTATATAGCACAGCCATGTAGCATATTCCACAGCCCACGTAGTATAGAGCACAACCCACGTAGCATATAACACAGCCCACATAATACATAGGACAGCCACGTAGCATATAACAGCCCACGTAGCACATAGCACAGCCCACGTAGTATATAGCACAGCCACGTAGTATATAGCAGTGTGGACACCATATCCCTGTTAAAAAAAAGAATTGAAATAAAAAATAGTTATATACTTACCTTTCGGCGGCCCCCGAATCCAGCCCAGGCCTTAGCGATACTCCCGCCAGCTCCATTTTCCAGTGATGCTTTGCAGCAATAACCCGTGATGACGTAGCGGTCTCACGTGATGCTATGTCATCTGGGGTCATTTTGCAAGGCATTACTGTGAACGGAGCTGCCGAGAGCATCGCGAGGATGGGGAAGGCTGTGGGGGCCGCCGGAAGGTGAGAATAGCACGATTTTTTATTTTTTTTTAATTATTTTTTAACATTATATCTTTTTATGATTGATGTTTCATAGGCAGCATCAATAGTAAAAAGTTGGTCACACTTGTCCAAATGGGCGCCTCCGTCTCACTAGGGCCTCGTCACTTGCCCAGATGCGCCGGGTGCTGACGCCGGCCCTGCTCCAGCCCAATGTCTCCTGTGATGTATGCTCCAGCCCAATGTCTCCTGTCATATATGCTCCAGCCCAATGTCTCTTGTGATGTATGCTCCAGCCCAATGTCTCCTGTGATGTATGCTCCAGCCCAATGTCTCTTGTGATGTATGCTCCAGCCCAATGTCTCCTGTGATGTATATGCTCCAGCCCAATGTCTCATGTGATGTATGCTCCAGCCCAATGTCTCATGTCATATATGCTCCAGCCCAATGTCTCCTGTCATATATGCTCCAGCCCAATGTCTCCTGTGATGTATGCTCTAGCCCAATGTCTCCTGTGATATATGCTCCAGCCCAATGTCTCCTGTGATGTATGCTCCAGCCCAATGTCTCCTGTGATGTATATGCTCTAGCCCAATGTCTCCTGTGATGTATATGCTCTAGCCCAATGTCTCTTGTGATGTATGCTCCAGCCCAATGTCTCCTGTGATGTATGCTCTAGCCCAATGTCTCCTGTGATATATGCTCCAGCCCAATTTCTCCTGTGATGTTTGCTCCAGCCCAATGTCTCCTCTGATATATGCTCCAGCCTAATGTCTCCTGTGATGTATGCTCCAGCCCAATATCTCCTGTTATATATGCTTCAGACCAATGTCTCCTGTGATATATGCTCCAGCCTAATGTCTCCTGTGATATATGCTTCAGACCAATGTCTCCTGTGATATATGCTTCAGACCAATGTCTCCTGTGATGTATTCTCGAGCCCAATGTCTCCTGTGATGTATGCTCCAGCCCAATATCTCCTGTTATATATGCTTCAGACCAATGTCTCCTGTGATATATGCTCCAGCTCCTGTGATATATGCTCCAGCTCCTGTGATACTGTATATGCTCCAGCCCAATGTCTCCTGTGATGTATGCTCCAGCCCAATGTCTCCTGTGATGTATGCTCCAGCCCAATGTCTCCTGTGATGTATGCTCCAGCCCAATGTCTCCTGTGATGTATGCTCCAGCCCAATGTCTCCTGTGATGTATGCTCCAGCCCAATGTCTCCTGTGATATATGCTCCAGCCCAATGTCTCCTGTGATATATGCTCCAGCCCAATGTCTCCTGTGATGTATGCTCCAGCCCAATGTCTCCTGTGATATATGCTCCAGCCCAATGTCTCCTGTGATATATGCTCCAGCCCAATGTCTCCTGTGATATATGCTCCAGCCCAATGTCTCCTGTGATATATGCACCAGCCCAATGTCTCCTGTGACATATGCTCCAGCCCAATGTCTCCTGTGACATATGCTCCAGCCTAATGTCTCCTGTGATATATGCTCCAGCCCAATGTCTCCTGTGATATATGCTCCAGCCCAATGTCTCCTGTGATAAATGCTCCAGACCAATGTTTCCTGTGATGTTTGCTCCAGCCCAGTGTCTCCTGTGATATATGCCCCAGCCCAATGTCTCCTGTGATATATGCCCCAGCCCAATGTCTCCTGTGATATATATGCCCCAGCCCAATGTCTCCTGTGATATATGCACCAGCCCAATGTCTCCTGTGATATATGCTCCAGCCCAATGTCTCCTGTGATGTATGCTTCAGCCCAATGTCTCCTGTGATATATGCTCCAGCCCAATGTTGCCTTTGATGTATGCTCCAGCCCAATGTCTCCTGTGATGTATGCTCCAGCCCAATGTCTCCGGTGATATATGCTCCAGCCCAATGTCTCCTGTGATATATGCTCCAGCCCAATGTCTCCTGTGATATATGCTCCAGCTCCAATGTCTTCTGTGATATATGCTCCAGCCCAATGTCACCGGTGATGTATGCTCCAGCCCAATGTCTCCTGTGATATATGCTTCAGACCAATGTCTCCTTTGATGTATTCTCGAGCCCAATGTCTCCTGTGATGTATGCTCCAGCCCAATGTCTCCTGTGATGTATATGCTCCAGCCCAATGTCTCCTGTGATGTATATGCTCCAGCCCAATGTCTCCTGTGATATATGCTCCAGCCCACTGTCTCCTGTGATATATGCTCCAGCCCAATGTCTCCTGTGATGTATGCTCCAGCCCAATGTCTCCTGTGATGTATGCTCCAGCCCAATGTCTCCTGTGATATATGCTCCAGCCCAATGTCTCCTGTGATATATGCTCCAGCCCAATGTCTCCTGTGATATATGCTCCAGCCCAATGTCTCCTGTGATATATGCACCAGCCCAATGTCTCCTGTGACATATGCTCCAGCCCAATGTCTCCTGTGACATATGCTCCAGCCTAATGTCTCCTGTGATATATGCTCCAGCCCAATGTCACCTGTGATATATGCTCCAGCCCAATGTCACCGGTGATGTATGCTCCAGCCCAATGTCTCCTGTGATATATGCTCCAGCCCAATGTCTCCTGTGACATATGCTCCAGCCCAATGTCTCCTGTGATATATGCACCAGCCCAATGTCTCCTGTGACATATGCTCCAGCCCAATGTCTCCTGTGATATATGCTCCAGCCTAATGTCTCCTGTGATATATGCTCCAGCCCAATGTCACCGGTGATGTATGCACCAGCCCAATGTCTCCTGTGATATATGCTCCAGCCCAATGTCTCCTGTGATATATGCTCCAGCCCAATGTCTCCTGTGATATATGCTCCAGCCCAATGTCTCCTGTGATATATGCTTCAGCCCAATGTATCCTGTGATATTTGCTTCAGCCCAATGTCTCCTGTGATAATTGCTCCAGACCAATGTTTCCTGTGATGTTTGCTCCAGCCCAGTGTCTCCTGTGATGTATATGCCCCAGCCCAATGTCTCCTGTGATATATGCCCCAGCCCAATGTCTCCTGTGATATATGCCCCAGCCCAATGTCTCCTGTGATATATGCACCAGCCCAATGTCTCCTGTGATGTATGCTTCAGCCCAATGTCTCCTGTGATATATGCTCCAGCCCAATGTCTCCTGTGATAAATGCTCCAGACCAATGTTTCCTGTGATGTTTGCTCCAGCCCACTGTCTCCTGTAATGTATGCTCCAGCCCAATGTCTCCTGTGATATATGCTCCAGCCCAATGTCTCCTGTGATAAATGCTCCAGACCAATGTTTCCTGTGATGTTTGCTCCAGCCCAGTGTCTCCTGTGATATATGCCCCAGCCCAATGTCTCCTGTGATATATGCCCCAGCCCAATGTCTCCTGTGATATATGCCCCAGCCCAATGTCTCCTGTGATATATGCTCCAGCCCAATGTCTCCTGTGATGTATGCTTCAGCCCAATGTCTCCTGTGATATATGCTCCAGCCCAATGTTGCCTTTGATGTATGCTCCAGCCCAATGTCTCCTGTGATGTATGCTCCAGCCCAATGTCTCCGGTGATATATGCTCCAGCCCAATGTCTCCTGTGATATATGCTCCAGCCCAATGTCTCCTGTGATATATGCTCCAGCTCCAATGTCTTCTGTGATATATGCACCATCCCAATGTCTCCTGTAATATATGCTTTATCCTTTAATACATACCACGATTCAAGATGCACAGATACAGCAGAGAAATATAGCACAGCCACGTAGCATATAACACAGCTTACGTAGTATATAACACAACCCACATAGCATATAGCATAGCCACGTAGCATATAACACAGTCATGTAGTACATAACACAGCCCAGGTAGTATATAGCACAGCCATGTAGTATATACCACAGCCCACATAGTATATAGCACAGCCCACATAGCATATAACACAGCCCACATAATACATAGGACAGCCACGTAGCATATAACAGCCCACGTAGCACATAGCACAGCCACGTAGCATATAGCAAAGTATATGCTCCAGCCGTATGTCTCCTGTGATATATGCTCCAGCTCAATGTCTCCAGTGATATATGCTTCAACCCAATGTCTCCTGTGATATATGCTCCAGCTCACTGTCTCCTGTGATGTTTGCTCCAGCCCAATGTCTCCTGTGATGTATATGCTCCAGCCCAATGTCTCCTGTGATGTATGCTCCAGCCCAATGTCTCCTGTGATATATGCTCCAGCCCAATGTCTCCTGTGATGTATGCACCAGCTCAATGTCTCCAGTGATATATGCTTCAACCCAATGTCTCCTGTGATGTATGCACCAGCTCAATGTCTCCAGTGATATATGCTTCAACCCAATGTCTCCTGTGATATATGCTCCAGCCCAATGTCTCCTGTGATGTTTGCTCCAGCCCAATGTCTCCTGTGATATATGCTCCAGCCCAATGTCTCCTGTGATGTATGCTCCAGCCCAATGTCTCCTGTGATGTATACGCTCCAGCCCAATGTCTCCAGTGATATATGCTTCAACCCAATGTCTCCTGTGATATATGCTCCAGCCCAATGTCTCCTGTGATGTTTGCTCCAGCCCAATGTCTCCTGTGATATATGCTCCAGCCCAATGTCTCCTGTGATGTATGCTCCAGCCCAATGTCTCCTGTGATGTATACGCTCCAGCCCAATGTCTCCTGTGATATATGCTCCAGCCCAATGTCTCCTGTGATATATGCTCCAGCCCAATGTCTCCTGTGATATATGCTCCAGCTCCAATGTCTTCTGTGATATATGCTACAGCCCAATGTCTCCTGTGATGTATGCATTAGCCCAATGTCTCCTGTGATATATGCTTTATCCTTTAATACATACCACGATTCAAGATGCAGAGATGTAGCAGAGAAATATAGCACAGCCACGTAGCATATAACACAGCTTACGTAGTATATAACACAACCCACGTAGCATATAGCATAGCCATGTAGCATATAACACAGTCATGTAGTATATAACACAGCCCAGGTAGTATATAGCACAGCCATGTAACATATCCCACAGCCCACATAGTATAGAGCACAGCCCACGTAGCATATAACACAGCCCACATAATACATAGGACAGCCACGTAGCATATAACAGCCCACGTAGCACATAGCACAGCCACGTAGCATATAGCAAAGCCACATAGTATATAACACAGCCCATGTAGTATATAACACAGCCCACGTAGTATATAGCACAGTCCACGAAGTATATAGCACAGCCACTTAGTATATGGCACAGCCATGTAGTATATAACACAGCCATGTAGCATATAGCACAGCCACGTAGTATATAACACAGCCACATAGTATATAGCAGAACCATGTAGTATATAACACAGCCACGTAGTATATAACAGCCACGTAGCATATAGCGCAGCCACATAGTATATAACACAGCTAGGTAGTACATAGCACAGTTATGTAGTATATAGCACAGCCTGCATAGTATATAGCACACCTCACATAGCATATAGCACAGCCATGTAGTATATAGCACAGCCCACGTAGTATATAGCAGTCCATGTAGTATATAGCACAGCCACATAGTGTATAGCACAGCCCACGTAGTATATAGCACAGTCCACATAGTATATAGCACGGCCACGTAGTATATAGCACAGCCACATAATATATAACACCGCCCACGTAGTATATAGCACAGCCCACGTAGTATATAGCACAGCCACGTAGTATATAGCAGTGTGGACACCATATCCCTGTTAAAAAAAGAATTGAAATAAAAAATAGTTATATACTCACCTTCCGGCGGCCCCCGAATCCAGCCCAGGCCTTAGCGATACTCCCGCCAGGTCCATTTTCCAGTGATGCTTTGCAGCAATAACCCGTGATGACGTAGCGGTCTCACGTGATGCTATGTCATCTGGGGTCACTTTGCAAGGCATTACTGTGAACGGAGCTGCCGAGAGCATCGCGAGGATGGGGAAGGCTGCGGGGGCCGCCGGAAGGTGAGAATAGCACGATTTTTTATTTTTTTTTATTATTTTTTAACATTATATCTTTTTATGATTGATGTTTCATACGCAGCATCAATAGTAAAAAGTTGGTCACACTTGTCCAAATGGGCCCCTCCATCTCGCTAGGGCCTTGTCACTTGCCCAGATGCACCGGGTGCTGACGCCGGCCCTGCTCCAGCCCAATGTCTCCTGTGATGTATGCTCCAGCCCAATGTCTCCTGTCATATATGCTCCAGCCCAATGTCTCCTGTGATGTATGCTCCAGCCCAATGTCTCCTGTGATGTATGCTCCAGCCCAATGTCTCCTGTGATGTATATGCTCCAGCCCAATGTCTCCTGTGATGTATGCTCCAGCCCAATGTCGCCTGTGATGTATGCTCCAGCCCAATGTCTCCTGTGATGTATGCTCCAGCCCAATGTCTCCTGTGATGTATGCTCCAGCCCAATGTCTCCTGTGATATATGCACCAGCCCAATGTCTCCTGTGATGTATGCTCCAGCCCAATGTCTCCTGTGATATATGCTCCAGCCCAATGTCTCCTGTGATGTATGCTCCAGCCCAATGTCTCCTGTGATGTATGCTCCAGCCCAATGTCTCCTGTGATGTATGCTCCAGCCCAATGTCTCCTGTGATGTATGCTCCAGCCCAATGTCTCCTGTGATGTATGCTCCAGTCCAATGTCTCCTGTGATGTATGCTCCAGCCCAATGTCGCCTGTGATGTATGCTCCAGCCCAATGTCTCCTGTGATGTATGCTCCAGCCCAATGTCTCCTGTGATGTATGCACCAGCCCAATGTTTCCTGTGATATATGCTCCAGCCCAATGTCTCCTGTGATGTATATGCTCCAGCCCAATGTCTCCTGTGATATATGCTCCAGCCCAATGTCTCCTGTGATATATGCTCCAGACCAATGTCTCCTGTGATATATGCTCCAGCCCAATGTCTCCTGTGATATATGCTCCAGCCCAATGTCTCCTGTGATATATGCTCCAGCCCAATGTCTCCTGTGATATATGCTCCAGCCCACTGTTTCCTGTGATGTAAATGCTCCAGCCCAATGTCTACTGCGATATATGCTCCTTTGTATAGTATATCAGTCTCGGTGTCTCCTATGTGATGTATAGAGCATTTTCAGTGTCTCCAGTGTGATGTATACAGTAGATCTTCCACTGCTTGAGATCTATAAATGTAACATGAGCAGTGATGACTTTCCTCCTGTGAGGAGACCTGCAATGTAATATACATCTGTGTTCAGTACATCTTACTGCTCTGAGTCCTTTACAAAACTTGTAATCGCAATGAGTCCCTGTGCCCCAGACCAATGCAAAAGCGGCTGCAAGTAGCGACATCATCCATACCACCTACCATCACAGCCACACCAAGAGAAGCAGCTCCAGCCTTCACATTGGGGGGGGGGGGGAATTAATATTTTTACCACATAAAGCAGAATCATATTCAAGTTAATAATTTTCTGTGCCCCCTAATGATGGTACAAATATCCGAATGGCCCTTGGTAGAAAAAAGGTTCCTCACCCCTGTTTTAGAGCAACACCGTGCACATTTTAGTGACCTTATCAAATATATTTGTAAAAGGGTAAAAGTCATAATCCCATCTCGGTCTTTCATGCCTGACACGGGAACAAGTTCGTCCAGTTGCCGACCACTGATGGTTCTGCGGAAGCTGCTGAGCGCGGCTGAGCTGCGCTGTCCGTACCTCCCATTTGTTGTATTTCTAAACAGAGTAGCTCAGCCGCCCTCAGATGTTCCCGTAGCTCGTCTTAGGTGCTTGGATAAAGTAATTCTCCTCTCGGCCATCACAGGCTGAGATGTTAATAAGAGCTTCACACCGGCCAGTCACTTTAGGAAGAGTCTGGGCTCTAACAATAACGTGTCCTCCTATTTATCTGACTACTCTGTTGTCCCATCATGAGGCTAAGGGTATGTGCACACGACGCGGAAAACACTGCGGATCCGCAGCAGTTTCCCATGACTTTACAGTACAATGTAAACCTATGGGAAACAAAAAACGCTGTGCACATGCTGCGGGAAAAAAACGCGTGGAAACGCAGCGGTTTACATTCTGCAGCATGTCACTTCTTTCTGCGGATTCCGCTGCGGTTTTACAGCTGCTGCTATAGAAAACCGCAGTTGTAAAACCGCAGTGAAATCCGCAGAAAAACCGCGGTAAATCCGCAATAAATCTGCAGCAAAAACACAGCGTTTTTGCCCTGCAGATTTATCAAATCCGCTGCGGAAAAATCCGCAGTGGACCATTATATGTGTGCACATAGCATGAGACTCCCGGCTCTGATGGACAAATCTGTCCGGGAAGCCTTTCCATGTTTATCCCTCTCCCGGGTCTAGATGCAAACACAACATAAAAACACTAATACAATGTCACAAAACATGTAAAGTGACACAACGGTGATGTTCGTCCTTGAAACAGTCCCGTTTAGCGCTCAGGTCATTTACCGCTTGTCTTTGATTTTCTTGCTCTTTTTGGTTTCTCATCTTTCTCTCTCAGCTGCTTTGATGCTCGTTTGCCGCCCGCGGCTCCACCGGAGGTTTTTGCTTTTATTGCTGACTGCTCAGTGGCTTTTGTCTCTGTAAAAACATAAATGTAACCTGCTCATAACTCCATGAATAACATCGTCATCTGCAGTTATGTGTCCAGCAGAAGAGGTCACATCTGGGGAACGCCTGTAGATTAAGGGCCGTTAAAGGATCGGCGATCGGCTACGTGCAGACCGATCTGCTGACACTTCATTGCCGGTGCAGACAGTCTGACTTCACTTCTACGTGCACAGAATGGTCATAAAGAAAGTCGATCTGTGTGCGTGGAACATTATGTTGGCGGCAGTACACCCCCCCCCTGTTTACACAGAACGTGCTGCCAAGAACCATGATGTGTAAACCAGCTTATAAATCATTTTGGCCTGATCAATGAACATTTTGCTCTTTTATTGGGTCACTGCCGACTTGTTTAGAAAGACCAATAATCGAGAAGGAGATTCCTTGAAATTCTCGTTTCTCAAATGGACCCTAAGAATGAAATTACATTTCCGTAATGTGAACACTGTGTGATCGTGACCATTATACAGCCGCTAATCCGCTGTTTAGGCCAGCCTAAGAACGCTGTTTCCCAACTCTCAGCCTGTCGAAATGGAGTCAGTCCTGACCTACATCACTTTGTTATTCCGCACCACCCAATGCTGCACGGCTGGTTACCGCTTTTTGGTTTCCTTCTTCTCTTAGGTTTGGGTTGTTCACCAGGTTGTTGGCTCGTCCCCGGCTCACATCCCGTATGAGCCTCCATAGGTTTCACGGTCACAGTCGGCTTAGAGATTTTTCCTACTTTCACGTTCTGCTTCTGATCCGCTCCGCTGACCAATCCACCACTCGTCCCAGAAGCTTCATGCATGAAATAGAGGTAACACAACAAACGTCATAACAAAGAAATCAACACTTTACATAAACCATGATTTGTCCTTGTTGTCGCTGGGTCCCGAACATCCACGTAACCCAGTTCCTGTCTTGGGCGCCGTTCACATTGCGTGCGAGTCCTTCATCTACTAAACACATCGGGAGAGTAATCTGAAACATATGATTTGCACTAAACTCTCCTTTCTATTTACTCCTCTTTTAAAGTCTACTTCATGTGTTCTCATTTATTTTATGTTCATCGATAAAGGGGTGTTTTTTTTGTTTACCAGTTGATTATGGCCAATTTTTTTTTTGCACAAATTTACTCAATTTTCCCTTCTCCTGGAGTGATTTTATGTACGCCTGAAATTTTTGTGCAAAAATTATTCAATATTTTCATAGAACATGCAACTATTTGCTTGAAGAAGGCACAAAAAATTTAATCCACAACATTTTTTTGATTTTGTGCAAAATTTATCAACACTGTGCAAAATTTTGAAGAATTTGGAGGAAAAAAAAATGACAACAAGGAACACAAATAAAAAAGAGAAAAGTGCCAAAAAAAAAATGATAGTCTCAAACCCCGAAACACCATGGATCGTGCTCCCCACCTTCTGGACCTTTCTTGTGTCTGACCCCAATTTCAGTGGTCTAATATTACACTTACCGGCCTCTGATTTCTTTGGACGCTTCTTTACATTTTTATCTGGTGAGATAAAAGCAACACATTACCTTACTGCCATGTTGTGGTCCGGCAGATGGACCCCCAGTCGTCCCACGGTAGGGGGGCTGTATATGGGCTCACTAGACTCTTACCAACATTACGGACCGTTTCTAAGTGAACTCCATTGCCATATGCAACATGGTCCAGGACTGGGTTAACGGTGACTGGCTGCCATTTATTACCCGTAACACCGTTGCAGTGGAGAAACCACCTAAACTGCAGGTTCACTGAGCTGAGGCCTTGTTAAAATATGGTAATCTGTACTGCAATGTTATACTTTGCCCTGTGTTTATATATATATACAGTACAGACCAAAAGTTTGGACACACCTTCTCATTTAGAGATTTTTCTGTATTTTCATGACTATGAAAATTGTACATTCACACTGAAGGCATCAAAACTATGAATTAACACATGTGGAATTTTGTACTTAACAAAAAAGTGTGAAACAACTGAAAATATGTCTTATATTCTAGGTTCTTCAAAGTAGCCACCTTTTGCTTTGATGACTTCTTTGCACACTCTTGGCATTCTCTTGATGAGCTTCAAGAGGTAATCACCGGGAATGGTTTTCACTTCACAGGTGTGCCCTGTCAGGTTTAATAAGTGGGATTTCTTGCCTTATAAATGGGGTTGGGACCATCAGTTGTGTTGAGCAGAAGTCTGATGGATACACAGCTGATAGTCCTACTGAATAGACTGTTAGAATTTGTATTATGGCAAGAATAAAGCAGCTAAGTAAAGAAAAATGATTGGCCATCATTACTTTAAGAAATGAAGGTCAGTCAGTCCGAAAAATTGGGAAAACCTTGAATGTGTCCCCAAGTGCAGTGGCAAAAACCATCAAGTGCTACAAAGAAACTTACATGAGGACCGCCCCAGGAAAGGAAGACCAAGAGTCACCTCTGCTTCTGAGGATAAGTTTATCCGAGTCACCAGCCTCAGAAATCGCAGGTTAACAGCAGCTCAGATTAGAGACCAGGTCAATGCCACACAGAGTTCTAGCAGCAGACACATCTCCACAACAACTGTTAAGAGGAGACTTTGTGCAGCAGGCCTTCATGGTAAAATATCTGCCAGGAAACCACTGCTAAGGACAGGCAACAAGCAGAAGAGACTTGTTTGGGCTAAAGAACACAAGGAATGGACATTAGACCAGTGGAAATCTGTGCTTTGGTCTGATGAGTCCAAATTTGAGATCTTTGGTTCCAACCACCGTGTCTTTGTGCGATGCAGAAAAGGTGAACGGATGGACTCTACATGCCTGGTTCCCACCGTGAAGCATGGAGGAGGAGGTGTGATGGTGTGGGGGTGCTCTGCTGGTGACACTGTTGGAGATTTAATCAAAATTGAAGGCATAGTGAACCAGCATGGCTACCACAGCTGTTGTGAATTCCGTTCTTGGGCTCCCTCCCGTGGTTTTGAGTGGTATGGCTGCTTCTTGGATTTAGCTTCAGCAGCTGTTTTCACTGATCGTCTTTCTGGCTCGGCTTTATTAGTCTGGCCTTTTCCCTCATTCAATGCCAGTTGTCATTGTTCCTGCCTGGAATCTTTGCTCCTAGGATTTTCCTGACTCTCTGACCAATTCAGCAAAAGCTAAGTCCTTGCTTGTTCTTTTGCAGTTTCTTGTTGTTTACTTGTTGTTTTCTACTTTCTATGTTTTGTTCATTAGTCCAGCTTATCAGTATTGATCGTTTCAGCTAGGCTGGAAGCTCTGGGCAGCAGAGTTTGCCCTCCACACCTTTAGTCAGGTGTGGAGATTTTTGCATTTCTCTGCGGTGGACTTTTTCTAGTTTTTATTACTGACCGCACAGCGCTCTGTCCTGTACTTTTTCTATCTAGCTAGACTGGCCTCCTGTGCTAAATCTTGTTTCATACTACGTATGTCATTTCCTTCTCCTCTCACAGTCATTATTTGTGGGGGGCTAATCTATCCTTTGGGAATTTTCTCTGAGGCAAGATAGTTTTCCTGCTTCCATCTTTAGGGTTAGTTAGTTCTCTGGCTGTGACGAGATGCATAGGCAGCGTTAGGAGCATTCCACGGCTGCTTCTAGTTGTGTGTTGAGCTTAGGGACTGCGGTCAGTATAGTTGCCACCTGCTCAGAGCTAGACGTGTTATGGCTGGCAATCAGGCAACACAGCGTGCAGTAATCAGCGCACATACAGAGATCTGGCAATAACCAAAAACAATAGGACGAGCTCTGAGACGTGGAATCTCTGTAGACTGCAGTACCTGATCTATCCTCACACAACTGGAAGCAGCAGTGGATTGCGCCTATCAACTACCTATGCAACTCGGCACTGCCTGAGGAGCTGACTAGCCTGAAGATAGAAATACAAGCCTGACTTACCTCAGAGAAATACCCCAAAGGAATAGGCAGCCCCCACATATAATGACTGTTAGCAAGATGAAAAGACAAACGTAGGAATGAAATAGATTCAGCAAAGTGAGGCCCGATATTCTAGACAGAGCGAGGATAGCAAAGAGAACTATGCAGTCTACAAAAAACCCTAAAACGAAAACCACGCAAAGGGGCAAAAAGACCCACCGTGCCGAACTAACAGCACGGCGGTGCACCCCTTTGCTTCTCAGAGCTTCCAGCAAAAGATAATAACAAGCTGGACAGAAAAAACAGAAAACAAACTAGAAGCACTTATCTAGCAGAGCAGCAGGCCCAAGGAAAGATGCAGTAGCTCAGATCCAACACTGGAACATTGACAAGGAGCAAGGAAGACAGACTCAGGTGGAGCTAAATAGCAAGGCAGCCAACGAGCTCACCAAAACACCTGAGGGAGGAAGCCCAGAGACTGCAATACCACTTGTGACCACAGAAGTGAACTCAGCCACAGAATTCACAACAGTACCCCCCCCTTGAGGAGGGGTCACCGAACCCTCACCAGAACCCCCAGGCCGACCAGGATGAGCCACATGAAAGGCACGAACAAGATCTGGGGCATGGACATCAGAGGCAAAAACCCAGGAATTATCTTCCTGAGCATAACCCTTCCATTTGACCAGATACTGGAGTTTCCGTCTAGAGACACGAGAATCCAAAATCTTCTCCACAATATACTCCAATTCCCCCTCCACCAAAACAGGGGCAGGAGGCTCCACAGATGGAACCATAGGTGCCACGTATCTCCTCAACAACGACCTATGGAATACATTATGTATGGAAAAGGAGTCTGGGAGGGTCAGACGAAAAGACACCGGATTGAGAATCTCAGAAATCCTATACGGACCAATAAAACGAGGTTTAAATTTAGGAGAGGAAACCTTCATAGGTATATGACGAGAAGATAACCAAACCAGATCCCCAACACGAAGTCGGGGTCCCACACGGCGTCTGCGATTAGCGAAAAGCTGAGCCTTCTCCTGGGACAAGGTCAAATTGTCCACTACCTGAGTCCAGATCTGCTGCAACCTGTCCACCACATAATCCACACCAGGACAGTCCGAAGACTCAACCTGTCCTGAAGAGAAACGAGGATGGAACCCAGAATTGCAGAAAAATGGAGAGACCAAGGTAGCCGAGCTGGCCCGATTATTAAGGGCGAACTCAGCCAACGGCAAAAATGACACCCAATCATCCTGGTCAGCGGAAACAAAACATCTCAGATATGTTTCCAAGGTCTGATTGGTTCGTTCGGTCTGGCCATTAGTCTGAGGATGGAAGGCCGAGGAAAAAGATAGGTCAATGCCCATCCTACCACAAAAGGCTCGCCAGAACCTCGAGACAAACTGGGAACCTCTGTCAGAAACAATATTCTCAGGAATGCCATGTAAACGAACCACATGCTGGAAGAACAAAGGCACCAAATCAGAGGAGGAAGGCAATTTAACCAAGGGCACCAGATGGACCATTTTAGAAAAGCGATCACAGACCACCCAAATGACAGACATCTTTTGAGAAACGGGAAGGTCAGAAATGAAATCCATCGAAATATGTGTCCAAGGCCTCTTCGGGACCGGCAAGGGCAAAAGCAACCCACTGGCACGTGAACAGCAGGGCTTAGCCCTAGCACAAATTCCACAGGACTGCACAAAAGCACGCACATCCCGTGACAGAGATGGCCACCAGAAGGATCTAGCAACCAACTCCCTGGTACCAAAGATTCCTGGATGACCGGCCAGCACCGAACAATGAAGTTCAGAGATAACTTTACTAGTCCACCTATCAGGGACGAACAGTTTCTCGGCCGGACAACGATCAGGTTTATTAGCCTGAAATTTCTGCAACACTCTCCGCAAATCAGGGGAGATGGCAGACACAATGACTCCTTCCTTGAGGATACTCGCCGGCTCAGATAACCCCGGAGAGTCGGGCACAAAACTCCTAGACAGAGCATCCGCCTTCACATTTTTAGAGCCCGGAAGGTATGAAATCACAAAATCAAAACGAGCAAAAAATAACGACCAACGGGCCTGTCTAGGATTCAAGCGCTTGGCAGACTCAAGATAAGTAAGGTTCTTATGATCAGTCAAAACCACCACGCGATGCTTAGCACCCTCAAGCCAATGACGCCACTCCTCGAATGCCCACTTCATGGCCAGCAACTCTCGGTTGCCCACATCATAATTACGCTCAGCAGCAGAAAATTTCCTGGAAAAGAAAGCACATGGTTTGAACACTGAGCAACCAGAACCTCTCTGTGACAAAACCGCCCCTGCACCAATCTCAGAAGCATCAACCTCGACCTGGAACGGAAGAGAAACATCAGGTTGACACAACACAGGGGCACAGCAAAAACGACGCTTCAACTCCTGAAAAGCTTCCACGGCAGCAGAAGACCAATTAACCAAATCAGCACCCTTCTTGGTCAAATCGGTCAATGGTCTGGCAATGCTAAAAAAATTACAGATGAAGCGACGATAAAAATTAGCAAAGCCCAGGAATTTCTGCAAACTTTTTAGAGATGTCGGCTGAGTCCAATCCTGGATGGCCTGAACCTTAACCGGATCCATCTCGATAGTAGAAGGGGAAAAGATGAACCCCAAAAATGAAACTTTCTGCACACCGAAGAGACACTTTGATCCCTTCACGAACAAGGAATTAGCACGCAGTACCTGGAAAACCATTCTGACTTGCTTCACATGAGACTCCCAATCATCTGAGAAGATCAAAATGTCATCCAAGTAAACAATCAAGAATTTATCCAGATACTCACGGAAAATGTCATGCATAAAAGACTGAAAAACAGATGGAGCATTGGCAAGTCCGAACGGCATCACCAGATACTCAAAATGACCCTCGGGCGTATTAAATGCCGTTTTCCATTCATCTCCCTGCCTGATTCTCACCAGATTATACGCACCACGAAGATCAATCTTAGTAAACCAACTAGCCCCCTTAATCCGAGCAAACAAGTCAGAAATCAATGGCAAGGGATACTGAAACTTAACAGTGATCTTATTAAGAAGGCGGTAATCAATACACGGTCTTAGCGAACCATCCTTCTTGGCTACAAAAAAGAACCCTGCTCCCAATGGTGACGACGATGGGCGAATATGTCCCTTCTCCAGGGACTCCTTCACATAACTGCGCATAGCGGTGTGTTCAGGTACGGACAAATTAAATAAACGACCCTTAGGGAATTTACTACCAGGAATCAAATCGATAGCACAATCACAATTCCTATGCGGAGGAAGGGCATCAGACTTGGACTCTTCAAATACATCCTGAAAGTCCGACAAGAACTCTGGGATGTCAGAAGGAATGGATGACGAAATAGACAAAAATGGAACATCACCATGTACTCCCTGACAACCCCAGCTGGTTACCGACATAGAGTTCCAATCCAATACTGGATTATGGGTTTGTAGCCATGGCAACCCCAACACGACCACATCATGCAAATTATGCAGTACCAAAAAGCGAATAACTTCCTGATGTGCAGGAGCCATGCACATGGTCAGCTGGGCCCAGTACTGAGGCTTATTCTTGGCCAGAGGTGTAGCATCAATTCCTCTCAACGGAATAGGACACCGCAAAGGCTCCAAGAAAAATCCACAACGTTTAGCATAATCCAAATCCATCAGATTCAGGGCAGCGCCTGAATCCACAAACGCCATGACAGAATATGATGACAAAGAGCACATTAAGGTAATGGACAAAAGGAATTTGGACTGTACAGTACCAATAACGGCAGAGCTATCGAACCGCCTAGTGCGTTTAGGACAATTAGAAATAGCATGAGTAGAATCACCACAATAGAAACACAGTCTGTTCAGACGTCTGTGTTCGTGCCGTTCTACTTTAGTCATAGTCCTGTCGCACTGCATAGGCTCAGGCTTACTCTCAGACAATACCGCCAGATGGTGCACAGATTTACGCTCGCGCAAGCGACGACCGATCTGAATGGCCAAGGACATAGACTCATTCAAACCAGCAGGCATAGGAAATCCCACCATTACATCCTTAAGAGCTTCAGAGAGACCCTTTCTGAACCAAGCCGCTAGTGCAGATTCATTCCACAGAGTGAGTACTGACCACTTCCTAAATTTCTGACAATATACTTCTACATCATCCTGACCCTGGCACAAAGCCAGCAAATTTTTCTCAGCCTGATCCACTGAATTAGGCTCATCGTAAAGCAATCCCAGCGCCTGGAAAAATGCATCAACATTACTCAATGCAGAATCTCCTGGTGCAAGAGAAAACGCCCAGTCCTGTGGGTCGCCGCGCAAAAAAGAAATAATAATCAAAACCTGTTGAATCGGATTACCAGAAGAATGAGGTTTCAAGGCCAAAAATAGCTTACAATTATTTCTGAAGCTCAGGAACTTGGTTCTGTCACCAAAAAACAAATCAGGAATAGGAATTCTTGGTTCTAGCATCGATTTCTGATCAATAGTATCTTGAATCTTTTGTACATTTACAACGAGATTATCCATTGAGGAGCACAGAGCCTGAATATCCATGTCCACAGCTGTGTCCTGAAGCACTCTAATGTCTAGGGGAAAAAAAAGACTGAAGACAGAGCTAAGAAAAAAAAATGATGTCAGGATTTCTTTTTTCCCTCTATTGGGAATCATTGGTGTGGCTCCTTGTACTGTTCTGGCTGGCAATCAGGCAACACAGCGTGCAGTAATCAGCGCACATACAGAGATCTGGCAATAACCAAAAACAATAGGACGAGCTCTGAGACGTGGAATCTCTGTAGACTGCAGTACCTGATCTATCCTCACACAACTATAAGCAGCAGTGGATTGCGCCTATCACTACCTATGCAACTCGGCACTGCCTGAGGAGCTGACTAGCCTGAAGATAGAAATACAAGCCTGACTTACCTCAGAGAAATACCCCAAAGGAATAGGCAGCCCCCCACATATAATGACTGTTAGCAAGATGAAAAGACAAACGTAGGAATGAAATAGATTCAGCAAAGTGAGGCCCGATATTCTAGACAGAGCGAGGATAGCAAAGAGAACTATGCAGTCTACAAAAAACCCTAAAACGAAAACCACGCAAAGGGGCAAAAAGACCCACCGTGCCGAACTAACAGCACGGCGGTGCACCCCTTTGCTTCTCAGAGCTTCCAGCAAAAGATAATAACAAGCTGGACAGAAAAAACAGAAAACAAACTAGAAGCACTTATCTAGCAGAGCAGCAGGCCCAAGGAAAGATGCAGTAGCTCAGATCCAACACTGGAACATTGACAAGGAGCAAGGAAGACAGACTCAGGTGGAGCTAAATAGCAAGGCAGCCAACGAGCTCACCAAAACACCTGAGGGAGGAAGCCCAGAGACTGCAATACCACTTGTGACCACAGAAGTGAACTCAGCCACAGAATTCACAACATAGACGCATGTCGCTCCTTAATCACCAGATCATAACAGTACAACTGGCCAAAAATGAGCTGATTGCCTCTCAAAAGAAGGAAGAGAAAAAGAGTTCTGAGCCATTTTTTTTTCTCTTTAGTTTGTTTTGTCTTTTTCCTTCCTCTTGATCTCTGGGTGATTCGGGATTTGGATGCAGGCATGGATGTTCAGAGTTTATGTTCTCGTGTGGAGCACCTTGCTGCACAAGTACAGAGTATTCAAGATTATGTGGTTCAGACTCCGGCCTTAGAGCCTAGAATTCCTACTCCAGATTTGTTTTACGGGGATAGATCTAAGTTTTTGAACTTTAAAAATAACTGCAAATTGTTTTTTGCTCTTAAACCTCGTTCCTCTGGTGACCCCATTCAGCAAGTAAAGATAGCTCAATATAGATGCATTCTTTCAATCGCTCGGATTATTGTATGACGAACCTAACTCTGTAGAGCATGCTGAGAAAACACTGTTGGCCTTGTGTCAGGGTGAGGAAGCGGCAGAATTATACTGCCAGAAATTTAGAAAATGGTCTGTGCTCACTAAATGGAATGAGGATGCTCTGGCAGCAATTTTCAGAAAGGGTCTTTCTGAAGCCCTTAAAGATGTTATGGTGGGGTTTCCCACGCCTGTTGGTTTGAGCGAATCTATGTCTCTGGCCATTCAGATTGATCGGCGTCTGCGCGAACGCAAAGTGGTGCACCATATGGCAGTGTCCTCTGAGCAAAGTCCTGACTCTATGCAATGTGATAGGATTTTGACTAGAGCGGAACAGAGGGGATACAGACGTCAGAATGGGCTGTGTTTTTACTGTGGTGATTCTACTCATGCTATTTCTGATTGCCCTAAGCGTATTAAGACAGTCGCTAGATCTGTTACCATTAGTACTGTGCAGCCTAAGTTTCTCCTGTCTGTGACCCTGATTTGCTCATTGTCATCTTTTTCTGTCATGGCATTTGTGGATTCGGGCGCTGCTCTGAACTTAATGGACTTAGAATTCACCAGGCGCTGTGGTTTTTCTTTGCAGCCTTTGCAGAGTCCCATACCCTTGAGGGGCATTGATGCTACACCACTGGCCAAGAATAAACCTCAGTATTGGACTCAGCTGACTATGTACATGACTCCTGCACATCAGGATGATTGCCGTTTTCTGGTGTTGCATAACCTGCATGATGTTGTTGTACTGGGTTTCCCATGGTTACAGGAACATAATCCAGTGCTGGATTGGAAATCGATGTCTGTGACTAGTTGGGGTTGTCAAGGGGTACATAGTGACGTTCCTTTAATGTCAATTTCCTCTTCCCCCTTTTCTGATGTTCCTGAGTTTTTGTCAGATTTCCAGGATGTATTCGATGAGCCCAAGTCCAGTTCCCTTCCTCCACATAGGGACTGTGATTGTGCTATTGACTTGATTCCTGGCTGTAAGTTCCCTAAGGGCCGACTTTTCAATCTGTCTGTGCCAGAGCATGCCGCCATGCGGAGCTATGTTAAAGGGAACCTGTCACCCCGTTTTTTCATATTGAGATATAAATACTGTTAAATAGGGCCTGCGCTGTGCGTTACTATAGTGTATGTAGTGTACCCTGATTCCCCACCTATGCTGAGAAATACATTACCAAAGTCGCCGTTTTCGCCTGTCAATCAGGCTGGTCTGGTCAGGTGGGCGTGGTGACATCGCTCTTTTCTTCCCCAGCTTTCCGTTGGTGGCGTAGTAGTGTGCGCATGTCCGAGTTCCGAATTCCCTGCGCGCACGTGAAGAAACAGCGCGCGATCTGCGCTGTTATCCCTTTCATCGGTGGGGGCGGCCATCTTCCTGGGGCCACGCATGCGCAAATGGAGTGCTCTGCTGCACGGGGCTTCAGGAAAATGGCCGCGGGATGCCGCGCGTGCGCAGAAGAGATCGCGGCGGCCATTTTCCCAAAGCCGAGATGCAAACATGTGATGGACAATTTGACGTTGTCCCAGGAAAAGGCTCAGCGTTTTGCTAACCGCCGTCGGTGTGTTGGTCCTCGGCTTCGTGTGGGGGATTTGGTCTCGTTGTCCTCTCATCATGTTCCTATGAAGGTTTCTTCCCCTAAGTTCAAGCCTCGATTTATTGGTCCTTATAAGATTTCTGAGATTATCAATCCTGTGTCTTTTCGTTTGGCCCTTCCAGCCTCTTTTTCCATCCACAATGTTTTCCATAGATCTTTGTTGCGGAGATATGTGGTGCCCGTTGTTCCATCTGTTGATCCTCCTGCTCCGGTGTTGGTTGAGGGGTAGTTGGAATATGTGGTTGAGAAAATTTTGGATTCTCGTTTTTCGAGGCGGAAGCTTCAGTATCTTGTCAAGTGGAAGGGTTATGGCCAGGAAGATAATTCTTGGGTTGTTGCCTCCGATGTTCATGCCGCCGATTTGGTTCGTGCTTTTCATTTGGCTCGTCCTGATCGGCCTGGGGGCTCTGGTGAGGGTTCGGTGACCCCTCCTCAAGGGGGGGGTACTGTTGTGAATTCCGTTCTTGGGCTCCCTCCTGTGGTTTTGAGTGGTATGGCTGCTTCTTGGATTTAGCTTCAGCAGCTGTTTTCACTGATCGTCTTTCTGGCTCGGCTTTATTAGTCTGGCCTTTTCCCTCATTCAATGCCAGTTGTCATTGTTCCTGCCTGGAGTCTTTGCTCCTAGGATTTTCCTGACTCTCTGACCAATTCAGCAAAAGCTAAGTCCTTGCTTGTTCTTTTGCAGTTTCTTGTTGTTTACTTGTAACATAGTAACATAGTAACATAGTTAGTAAGGCCGAAAAAAGACATTTGTCCATCCAGTTCAGCCTATATTCCATCATAATAAATCCCCAGATCTACATCCTTTTACAGAACCTAATAATTGTATGATACAATATTGTTCTGCTCCAGGAAGACATCCAGGCCTCTCTTGAACCCCTCGACTGAGTTCGCCATCACCACCTCCTCAGGCAAGCAATTCCAGATTCTGACTGCCCTAACAGTAAAGAATCCTCTTCTATGTTGGTGGAAAAACCTTCTCTCCTCCAGACGCAAAGAATGCCCCCTTGTGCCCGTCACCTTCCTTGGTATAAACAGATCCTCAGCGAGATATTTGTATTGTCCCCTTATATACTTATACATGGTTATTAGATCGCCCCTCAGTCGTCTTTTTTCTGACTAAATAATCCTAATTTCGCTAATCTATCTGGGTATTGTAGTTCTCCCATCCCCTTTATTAATTTTGTTGCCCTCCTTTGTACTCTCTCTAGTTCCATTATATCCTTCCTGAGCACCGGTGCCCAAAACTGGACACAGTACTCCATGTGCGGTCTAACTAGGGATTTGTACAGAGGCAGTATAATGCTCTCATCATGTGTATCCAGACCTCTTTTAATGCACCCCATGATCCTGTTTGCCTTGGCAGCTGCTGCCTGGCACTGGCTGCTCCAGGTAAGTTTATCATTAACTAGGATCCCCAAGTCCTTCTCCCTGTCAGATTTACCCAGTGGTTTCCCGTTCAGTGTGTAATGGTGATATTGATTCCCTCTTCCCATGTGTATAACCTTACATTTATCATTGTTAAACCTCATCTGCCACCTTTCAGCCCAAGTTTCCAACTTATCCAGATCCATCTGTAGCAGAATACTATCTTCTCTTGTATTAACTGCTTTACATAGTTTTGTATCATCTGCAAATATCGATATTTTACTGTGTAAACCTTCTACCAGATCATTAATGAATATGTTGAAGAGAACAGGTCCCAATACTGACCCCTGCGGTACCCCACTGGTCACAGCGACCCAGTTAGAGACTATACCATTTATAACCACCCTCTGCTTTCTATCACTAAGCCAGTTACTAACCCATTTACACACATTTTCCCCCAGACCAAGCATTCTCATTTTGTGTACCAACCTCTTGTGCGGCACGGTATCAAACGCTTTGGAAAAATCGAGATATACCACGTCCAATGACTCACCGTGGTCCAGCCTATAGCTTACCTCTTCATAAAAACTGATTAGATTGGTTTGACAGGAGCGATTTCTCATAAACCCAAGCTGATATGGAGTTAAACAGTTATTCTCATTGAGATAATCCAGAATAACATCCCTCAGAAACCCTTCAAATATTTTACCAACAATAGAGGTTAGACTTACTGGCCTATAATTTCCAGGTTCACTTTTAGAGCCCTTTTTGAATATTGGCACCACATTTGCTATGCGCCAGTCCTGCGGAACAGACCCTGTCGCTATAGAGTCCCTAAAAATAAGAAATAATGGTTTATCTATTACATTACTTAGTTCTCTTAGTACTCGTGGGTGTATGCCATCCGGACCCGGAGATTTATCTATTTTAATCTTATTTAGCCGGTTTCGCACCTCTTCTTGGGTTAGATTGGTGACCCTTAATATAGGGTTTTCATTGTTTCTTGGGATTTCACCTAGCATTTCATTTTCCACCGTGAATACCGTGGAGAAGAAGGTGTTTAATATGTTAGCTTTTTCCTCGTCATCTACAACCATTCTTTCCTCACTATTTTTTAAGGGGCCTAAATTTTCAGTTTTTATTCTTTTACTATTGATATAGTTGAAGAACAGTTTGGGATTAGTTTTACTCTCCTTAGCAATGTGCTTCTCTGTTTCCTTTTTGGCAGCTTTAATTAGTTTTTTAGATAAAGTATTTTTCTCCCTATAGTTTTTTAGAGCTTCAATGGTGCCATCCTGTTTAGTAGTGCAAATGCTTTCTTTTTACTGTTAATTGCCTGTCTTACTTCTTTGTTTAGCCACATTGGGTTTTTCCTATTTCTAGTCCTTTTATTCCCACAAGGTATAAACCGCTTACACTGCCTATTTAGGATGTTCTTAAACATTTCCCATTTATTATCTGTATTCTCATTTCTGAGGATATTGTCCCAGTCTACCAGATTAAGGGCATCTCTAAGCTGGTCAAACTTTGCCTTCCTAAAGTTCAATGTTTTTGTGACTCCCTGAAAAGTCCCCCTAGTGAAAGACAGGTGAAACTGCACAATATTGTGGTCGCTATTTCCTAAATGCCCGACCACCTGCAGATTTGTTATTCTGTCAGGTCTATTAGATAGTATTAGGTCTAAAAGTGCTGCTCCTCTGGTTGGATTCTGCACCAATTGTGAAAGCCAACATGTATCAGAAGAAATGGGTGGACGTCCTTGGAGCTGAAGAGCTTTGGTATCCTATCGGTCACATCCTTGATCATCGCACCTGGAAGGCAGCATACTTCTCTTGCAGTTATGTCCGGTCTGCAGATGGCTGCTTCTGTGCCTCTCAGTAGTGAGTCTCCCACCACCACCACTCTTCGTTGCTTCTTGGCTGTACTTTTTGCTGTCACTTGTTGCTGTGTGCCCTTTTCTTTTTTGCTTGCTGGTATTGCTTCATTCTTAGGTGTGCCATCTTCATCCTCTACAAAGATTTGATATCGGTTCTTCAGTTGTTTACTTGTTGTTTTCTACTTTCTATGTTTTGTTCATTAGTCCAGCTTATCAGTATTGATCGTTTCAGCTAGGCTGGAAGCTCTGGGCAGCAGAGTTTGCCCTCCACACCTTTAGTCAGGTGTGGAGATTTTTGCATTTCTCTGCGGTGGACTTTTTCTAGTTTTTATTACTGACCGCACAGCGCTCTGTCCTGTACTTTTTTCTATCTAGCTAGAAGTGGCCTCCTGTGCTCAATCTTGTTTCATACTACGTATGTCATTTCCTTCTCCTCTCACAGTCATTATTTGTGGGAGGCTAATCTATCCTTTGGGAATTTTCTCTGAGGCAAGATAGTTTTCCTGCTTCTATCTTTAGGGTTAGTTAGTTCTCCGGCTGTGACAAGATGCATAGGCAGCGTTAGGAGCATTCCACGGCTGCTTCTAGTGTTGTGTTGAGCTTAGGGACTGCGGTCAGTATAGTTGCCACCTGCTCAGAGCTAGACGCATGTCGCTCCTTAATCACCAGACCATAACACACAGCATCTTGCAGCGGCATGCTATTCCATCCGGTTTGCGTTTAGTTGGACCATCATTTATTTTTCAACAGGACAATGACCCCAAACACACCTCCAGGCTGTGTAAGGGCTATTTGACCAAGAAGGAGAGGGATGAGGTGCTACACCAGATGACCTGGCCTCCACAGTCACCAGACCTGAACCCAATTGAGATGGTTTGGGGTGAGCTGGACCGCAGAGAGAAGACAAAAGGGCCAACAAGTGCTAAGCATCTCTGGGAACTCCTTCAAGATTGTTGGAAGACCATTCCCGGTGACTACCTCTTGAAGCTCATCAAGAGAATGCCAAGAGTGTGCAAAGCAGGCATCAAAGCAAAAGGTGGCTACTTTGAAGAACCTAGAATATAAGACATAATTTCAGTTGTTTCACACTTTTTTGTTAAGTATATAATTCCACATGTGTTAATTCATAGTTTTGATGCCTTCAGTGTGAATGTACAATTTTCATAGTCATGAAAATACAGAAATATTTTTAAATGAGAAGGTGTGTCCAAACTTTTGGTCTGTACTGTATAAAGACCTGCAGGGAGAAGTGCCCGGGTCTATCGTGCCCAGACAGGATGCCACTGGGCAGCTGATGTGGAATATGACATGATGAGAAAGAAGAGCCTAAACAGTTAGCACACTGAGCTGCGGAGTCGTGGAGATAGCCTTATAGCATGTATGGCCTTGCACAGAGAACTGGATTCTCCTGTGTTGCTTCGTAGACAGAAGAGACACTTGGAGATGATCTGTCAAGCAGGAGAGGATGTCTGCACCACAGAAAGATGGGGCAAGTAT
The DNA here is from genome assembly GCF_032444005.1 of Ranitomeya imitator. Classification (NCBI taxonomy): domain Eukaryota; kingdom Metazoa; phylum Chordata; class Amphibia; order Anura; family Dendrobatidae; genus Ranitomeya; species Ranitomeya imitator. The sequence goes on along the minus strand of NC_091288.1, from coordinate 219,214,884 downwards.
GGGGCAACACTTGACGACTGTTGCGGCATTCTAAGGAACTAGTGAGGGTCAAAGAGGAACATGTAAGAAGCTCTATCATCTCGCACTGCAATTGATGTTGTCTGCCCGGGTGGAAGAGATAATTCCTCCTGGATGAAAGCGCTGCCATTACAGAGGAAGGGTGAAGATTGCCACCACAGAGAGGAGCACAGAGGCTTATTCTTGACTGTGAGAATTGTTACACAAGAAGTATTTGAGTGCTTATTCCTCATTTCAGGACTACAAGATACCAGGTACTTTCAGCTGCATCACATCTAATGTGGTGTACTTAATTACGGTATATGTGCCAAATGTCCAGCTGGGGGTCTGTATGTGGGGGAGACAGGGCAAAAACTGAGAACAAGGATGAACTCTCATTGCCATACAATAAGCGAAAAAATAATGGATCTACCTGTGGCAAAACATTTTTGTCTCCCAGATCACAGCACCATGGACATGAGATTACTAGTATTAAAAGGTAACTTCAAATCTCAGTGGGACCGAAGAGTCTGGGAGAATGAACTGATGATGACCTTTGACTTTCTCAGTGCAGGAATGAATGTATTGCATGGATTTATATCTTTTTACATCAGTTAAGGAATTTGCTCCTCAGACCTTGTGGGGGAATCACCACACAGAACCAGACCCATTCAGAGGACAATAAAACTTTCACGCTCCTTATTTATGAACTGTTCCAATATTTATGTACACAACTGTTTATCCCCCTCTCCCATGATTTTTCTGCTTCATGTCACTTGTCTTATTCATTGCATTATCTTTCTGCTGTGTTGTATATAAATATGTGTTTCTGCAAATTTTGTATTAGTCTTTGCCTGATGAAGAGACCTGTGTAGTCTCGAAAGCTGCAATTTGTTACCATCTTCTCAGTTAGCCATTAAAAGGCATCAACCACTGAGGACTCTCAATTCTAAATATTTTTCTATTCCTGAGTGTAACAAGTATTACAGGCAGAGATAAGGGCCTGTGTGTGTGAATACAGTATCTGAAAGTGTGAGGGACAAGAGCGTGCACATTACCAGACAAGAGGTGGCACTGCTACCAAGAGAGGTGGCCATGAGAAGGGACCAAGACCAGCATTACTGACATTGTGTCGGTGTGAGGAGAGTGTTCTGAATGTTATCTGGTTGGAGCTCGTTGCCTCTAGCAGACATTGTGTAGAGAAATTTGTTTCACTGAGTGCAATCCACTCCACCTATTGCAGACATCATCTACTTCATCGAATCAGAGTGAGGAGACCACTTCTCACCTCCTTGGAGATCTTTCTGAAGTTCGATCCTCATCTGATTTTTGTTCATGTTCTTCAGAACTTCTACGACCTTTTTTGGCCCGTGCCTCACAGTGTAGGCCTCTATGATGATGTCGGCCACCTCCATTGCAGTTTTCCCTTTGAGATCTTTCATCTGGATTTTGTTACATCCTCGAGGAGCTTTGAGACCACAGAGGGCCCCAATGAAGGGGCGTAGACTGGCATTAGTCAACCGTTTCAGATGTTTTGCCAGGATTTTTACAGTATCTTTACCCATAGTTGAAAAATTACAACTCCTGAAATCAGTAAAAAAAAAAAAAAAAAATCAGCATTCAGTAACTGAGGAGCACAGAAGAGAGAGGAACAAGAGGGAAAAGCTCCGATGTTTTAACAATTGGAATTACTACATGTCTGGTGTAAGGGGTAAGGTTTCTCCTTATGGAGAGTGACATACCAGCTCTGGCTTGTCAAGGTAAGGAGGCTTATTCCCCACATGCAATGCTCCTCTGGGAAATATAATTTGCAAATTGCCTCTTCAGAGAGAAAGAGGACTTAGGCCTCTTTCACACTTCAGTTTTTTGTTGTCAGTTTCAAACCGCCATTTTCGTCAAATAGCGGATCCGTTTTTTTTTTTTGGCGGATCCGCTATTTCCCCATTGACTTGCATTAGCGACGGATTGTGGTGGATGGTCGTCCGTCCCATCCGCCATGCGACGGATGCGTTGAGATTTGGCGTACGTTGTCTAGACATTGACGGACTTGGTAACGTTTTTTGTCGCCGCCGAAATGGCAGACCGCGGCGGATCCGTCGCGTCCGCCACTTTCTAGTATGGGCGCCTATGGGCAATGGATCCGTCGCGATCCGTAATTTGGCGGATCCGTCGCCCCAATCCGCTTTTTTTAATTGAGCATGCTCCAAAAAGTGGATACTTTGCCCAGACAACCCCAAAACTATATAAAGAGGACAGGTCATTCCCAAATGTGCCAGCCAGCAAGAGAGACCCTGCCAGCAAGAGAGACCCTGCCAGCAAGAGAGACCCTGCCAGCAAGAGAAACCCTGCCAGCAAGAGAAACCCTGCCAGCAAGAGAGACCCTGCCAGCAAGAGAGACCCTGCCAGCAAGAGAAACCCTGCCAGCAAGAGAGACCCTGCCAGCAAGAGAGACCCTGCCAGCAAGAGAGACCCTGCCAGCAAGAGAAACCCTGCCAGCAAGAGAGACCCTGCCAGTAAGAGAGACCCTGCCAGCAAGAGAGACCCTGCCAGCAAGAGAGACCCTGCCAGCAAGAGAAACCCTGCCAGCAAGAGAGACCCTGCCAGTAAGAGAGACCCTGCCAGCAAGAGAGACCCTGCCAGCAAGAGAGACCCTGCCAGCAAGAGAAACCCTGCCAGCAAGAGAGACCCTGCCAGCAAGAGAGACCCTGCCAGCAAGAGAAACCCTGCCAGCAAGAGAGGCCCTGCCAGCAAGAGAGACCCTGCCAGCAAGAGAGACCCTGCCAGCAAGAGAGACCCTGCCAGCAAGAGAAACCCTGCCAGCAAGAGAGACCCTGCCAGCAAGAGAGACCCTGCCAGCAAGAGAAACCCTGCCAGCAAGAGAAACCCTGCCAGCAAGAGAGACCCTGCCAGCAAGAGAAACCCTGCCAGCAAGAGAGACCCTGCCAGCAAGAGAAACCCTGCCAGTAAGAGAGACCCTGCCAGCAAGAGAGGCTCTGCCAGCAAGAGAGACCCTGCCAGCAAGAGAGGCCCTGCCAGCAAGAGAGGCCCTGCCAGTCAGCCAGGCCCTGCCAGCAAGAGAGACCCTGCCAGCAAGAGAGACCCTGCCAGCAAGAGAGACCCTGCCAGCAAGAGAGGCCCTGCCAGTCAGCCAGGCCCTGCCAGCAAGAGAGACCCTGCCAGCAAGAGAGACCCTGCCAGCAAGAGAGGCCCTGCCAGCAAGAGAGGCCCTGCCAGCAAGAGAGGCCCTGCCAGTCAGCCAGGCCCTGCCAGCAAGAGAGACCCTGCCAGCAAGAGAGGCCCTGCCAGCAAGAGAGACCCTGCCAGCAAGAGAGACCCTGCCAGCAAGAGAGGCCCTGCCAGCCAGAGAGGCCCTGCCAGCAAGAGAGGCCCTGCCAGTCAGCCAGGCCCTGCCAGCAAGAGAGACCCTGCCAGCAAGAGAGGCCCTGCCAGCAAGAGAGGCCCTGCCAGTCAGCCAGGCCCTGCCAGCAAGAGAGACCCTGCCAGCAAGAGAGGCCCTGCCAGCAAGAGAGACCCTGCCAGCAAGAGAAACCCTGCCAGCAAGAGAGACCCTGCCAGCAAGAGAGACCCTGCCAGCAAGAGAAACCCTGCCAGCAAGAGAGACCCTGCCAGCAAGAGAGACCCTGCCAGCAAGAGAGGCCCTGCCAGCAAAAGAGGCCCTGCCAGCAAGAGAGACCCTGCCAGCAAGAGAGGCCCTGCCAGCAAGAGAGGCCCTGCCAGCAAGAGAGGCTCTGCCAGCAAGAGAGACCCTGCCAGCAAGAGAGGCCCTGCCAGCAAGAGAGGCTCTGCCAGCCAGCCAGGCCCTGCCAGCAAGAGAGGCTCTGCCAGCCAGAGAGGCCCTGCCAGCAAGAGAGGCCCTGCCAGCAAGAGAGGCCCTGCCAGCAAGAGAGGCTCTGCCAGCCAGCCAGGCCCTGCCAGCAAGAGAGGCTCTGCCAGCCAGCCAGGCCCTGCCAGCCAGAGAGGCCCTGCCAGCAAGAGAGGCCCTGCCAGCAAGAGAAACCCTGCCAGCAAGAGAGGCCCTGCCAGCAAGAGAGGCCCTGCCAGCAAGAGAGACCCTGCCAGCAAGAGAGACCCTGCCAGCAAGAGAGACCCTGCCAGCAAGAGAGACCCTGCCAGCAAGAGAAACCCTGCCAGCAAGAGAAACCCTGCCAGCAAGAGAGGCCCTGCCAGCAAGAGAGACCCTGCCAGCAAGAGAGGCCCTGCCAGCAAGAGAGACCCTGCCAGCAAGAGAGGCCCTGCCAGCAAGAGAGGCCCTGCCAGCAAGAGAGACCCTGCCAGCAAGAGAGGCCCTGCCAGCAAAAGAGGCCCTGCCAGCAAGAGAGACCCTGCCAGCAAGAGAGGCCCTGCCAGCAAGAGAGACCCTGCCAGCAAGAGAGGCCCTGCCAGCAAGAGAGGCCCTGCCAGCCAGCCAGGCCCTGCCAGCAAGAGAGGCCCTGCCAGTCAGCCAGGCCCTGCCAGCAAGCGAGGCCCTGCCAGCAAGAGAGGCCCTGCCAGCAAGAGAGACCCTGCCAGCAAGAGAAACCCTGCCAGCAAGAGAGGCCCTGCCAGCAAGAGAGGCCCTGCCAGCAAGAGAGACCCTGCCAGCAAGAGAGGCCCTGCCAGCAAGAGAGACCCTGCCAGCAAGAGAGGCCCTGCCAGCAAGAGAGGCCCTGCCAGCCAGCCAGGCCCTGCCAGCAAGAGAGGCCCTGCCAGTCAGCCAGGCCCTGCCAGCAAGCGAGGCCCTGCCAGCAAGAGAGGCCCTGCCAGCAAGAGAGACCCTGCCAGCAAGAGAAACCCTGCCAGCAAGAGAGGCCCTGCCAGCAAGAGAGGCCCTGCCAGCAAGAGAGACCCTGCCAGCAAGAGAGACCCTGCCAGCAAGAGAAACCCTGCCAGCAAGAGAGACCCTGCCAGCAAGAGAGACCCTGCCAGCAAGAGAGACCCTGCCAGCAAGAGAAACCCTGCCAGCAAGAGAGACCCTGCCAGCAAGAGAGGCCCTGCCAGCAAAAGAGGCCCTGCCAGCAAGAGAGACCCTGCCAGCAAGAGAGGCCCTGCCAGCAAGAGAGACCCTGCCAGCAAGAGAGGCCCTGCCAGCAAGAGAGGCCCTGCCAGCCAGCCAGGCCCTGCCAGCAAGAGAGGCCCTGCCAGTCAGCCAGGCCCTGCCAGCAAGCGAGGCCCTGCCAGCAAGAGAGGCCCTGCCAGCAAGAGAGACCCTGCCAGCAAGAGAAACCCTGCCAGCAAGAGAGGTCCTGCCAGCAAGAGAGGCCCTGCCAGCAAGAGAGACCCTGCCAGCAAGAGAGGCCCTGCCAGCAAGAGAGACCCTGCCAGCAAGAGAGGCCCTGCCAGCAAGAGAGGCCCTGCCAGCCAGCCAGGCCCTGCCAGCAAGAGAGGCCCTGCCAGTCAGCCAGGCCCTGCCAGCAAGCGAGGCCCTGCCAGCAAGAGAGGCCCTGCCAGCAAGAGAGACCCTGCCAGCAAGAGAAACCCTGCCAGCAAGAGAGGCCCTGCCAGCAAGAGAGGCCCTGCCAGCAAGAGAGACCCTGCCAGCAAGAGAGACCCTGCCAGCAAGAGAAACCCTGCCAGCAAGAGAGACCCTGCCAGCAAGAGAGACCCTGCCAGCAAGAGAGGCCCTGCCAGCAAGAGAGGCCCTGCCAGCAAGAGAAACCCTGCCAGCAAGAGAGACCCTGCCAGCAAGAGAAACCCTGCCAGCAAGAGAAACCCTGCCAGCAAGAGAGACCCTGCCAGCAAGAGAGACCCTGCCAGCAAGAGAGACCCTGCCAGCAAGAGAGACCCTGCCAGCAAGAGAAACCCTGCCAGCAAGAGAAACCCTGCCAGCAAGAGAGGCCCTGCCAGCAAGAGAGACCCTGCCAGCAAGAGAGGCCCTGCCAGCAAGAGAGACCCTGCCAGCAAGAGAGGCCCTGCCAGCAAAAGAGGCCCTGCCAGCAAGAGAGACCCTGCCAGCAAGAGAGGCCCTGCCAGCAAGAGAGACCCTGCCAGCAAGAGAGGCCCTGCCAGCAAAAGAGGCCCTGCCAGCAAGAGAGACCCTGCCAGCAAGAGAGGCCCTGCCAGCAAGAGAGACCCTGCCAGCAAGAGAGACCCTGCCAGCAAGAGAGGCCCTGCCAGCAAGAGAGACCCTGCCAGCAAGAGAGGCCCTGCCAGCAAGAGAGACCCTGCCAGCAAGAGAGGCCCTGCCAGCAAGAGAGACCCTGCCAGCAAGAGAGGCCCTGCCAGCAAGAGAGACCCTGCCAGCCAGACCCTGCCTGAGACAGCCATGTGAGTACTGCCATCCAGTATGGTGCGTGCGTGTGCGTGTGCGTGTGTGTGTGTGCGTGTGTGTGCGTGCGTGCGTGCGTGTGTGTGCGTGCGCCTGCCTGCCCTGTTTATATATGTTTTTCATACTATGCTGGTATTTTGAATAGCTGTGTGCTGTAACATGTGTTTTGTGTGTGTATAAATGTTGTGTGATGTGTTCTGCATTTTTGTTGTTTTTAATAATGTATTTGTAACATAGTAACATAGTAACATAGTTAGTAAGGCCGAAAAAAGACATTTGTCCATCCAGTTCAGCCTATATTCCATCATAATAAATCCCCAGATCTACGTCCTTTTACAGAACCTAATAATTGTATGATACAATATTGTTCTGCTCCAGGAAGACATCCAGGCCTCTCTTGAACCCCTCGACTGAGTTCGCCATCACCACCTCCTCAGGCAAGCAATTCCAGATTCTCACTGCCCTAACAGTAAAGAATCCTCTTCTATGTTGGTGGAAAAACCTTCTCTCCTCCAGACGCAAAGAATGCCCCCTTGTGCCCGTCACCTTCCTTGGTATAAACAGATCCTCAGCGAGATATTTGTATTGTCCCCTTATATACTTATACATGGTTATTAGATCGCCCCTCAGTCGTCTTTTTTCTAGACTAAATAATCCTAATTTCGCTAATCTATCTGGGTATTGTAGTTCTCCCATCCCCTTTATTAATTTTGTTGCCCTCCTTTGTACTCTCTCTAGTTCCATTATATCCTTCCTGAGCACCGGTGCCCAAAACTGGACACAGTACTCCATGTGCGGTCTAACTAGGGATTTGTACAGAGGCAGTATAATGCTCTCATCATGTGTATCCAGACCTCTTTTAATGCACCCCATGATCCTGTTTGCCTTGGCAGCTGCTGCCTGGCACTGGCTGCTCCAGGTAAGTTTATCATTAACTAGGATCCCCAAGTCCTTCTCCCTGTCAGATTTACCCAGTGGTTTCCCGTTCAGTGTGTAATGGTGATATTGATTCCCTCTTCCCATGTGTATAACCTTACATTTATCATTGTTAAACCTCATCTGCCACCTTTCAGCCCAAGTTTCCAACTTTGTATTTCAAATAAAGAGCAGTGTAGCTCCTACTGTACCCTAAAAAAAAGTAAATTTTAAAAAATATAGTAATAAAAATTTCACAAAACTGTCAGTAGTCTCATTTACAGATAAATGTAATATTGGGTATACATGCAGTAAAGGTTATATATACAAATGCGTAATGCAAATCTTTGCTACAGAAAATGTTATCTGGTTTTAGAAAATACAAACTGTAGGTTAATCATAAATAACAATTTTTGGAATTGGTATTTTAATTTTGAATGAGAAACATTTTTTATAAGGTTAAACTTTGTTTAGGTGGGTTTTACCAGCATGCGCATTGCGCATATCAAGTTAAGTAGTTTTGGTGTTGCTTTAAAGGGATTTTTTGGGGGTTTTTTTGTGGGGAAACAGGAGGTAGAGGGTTTGGCAGCTTGTGCATCAAGCATATCTAGCATATCAAGTTTGACGGTTAAGAAATTTTTTTTCTTTTGTGGTGGGGGAAATCTAAAAGTAAGTTGGCGCTGTAGGTACTGTAGTAGGTACTGACCCAAGACGTACACAGGCAGGCTCCCCAAGTTTTGGAAAAAGATGTAAAGTCCCAGCTGCATCTATCAATCTATCCTTCCCTAAAGCTGCATCCATCCTTTTGTATAGTAGCTTGCGACCAAGAGGGACGCAAGGGACCGACCAACCCAAGATTATTGAAAGACCATGTCTTCTTCTGAGAGCCCCCCAGCACATCATCAGCAAACTGAGGTGTCTATTTTTTTTTTCTTAATAAATTTTTTTGGGGGGGTACAACTATGGTAATTGTATTTTAACCCTTTATGTGTTTAGTCTGTATTCACAGGAAGATGAAGCAGAGGGGCTTACAGAAGGAGACGGACAGGGTGGAGAAATACAAGGAGCGGGAGCGCATAGTGTAAGTTTTGAACAGACCGATCCTCACATACAATGCACTACACCCAACACAAACATTCAGCACAGCACACAATACATATGCCTCCATCCAAGCACATTATTAATTAATTTATTTATTTATTTTATTAGTCTTCACAATCCGGGGCTCGACGTAGAGTTCCTCAAAGCACCTCCCATAGTCGTTGGAATGATAATTGCGGCGGTCGCCGAAGAGTAAGTTCCTTTTTGTTTTGGTTTTTAGTAAACTGTAAAATTCATGTGTTGTAATCTTTCCCTTTTTATTCTCATCTTTTTGTTAGGCTTCACAGCGTGCTCCCGAACAGGATGACGAAGAGGAGGGCATCGATGTGAACACCCTCATCCAAGCGGTACAAATTCGGGAGCCGCTGTGGAACATGTCGGACCGCCGCCATGCTGACCAGTTAATCACCCGACGGCTATGGGAGGGAGTGTGCAGTGCTGTTCTGGATAACTGGGAGGAACTCGATGCTGGGGCCCAGGATCTAGCGCGTAAGTATTCACACTTCATAACCTTATGTTAGGCATGATTTAATGTGGTGTATAGTAACCAATTTTTGCTTTCTCTTTCCAGGTAACAGGATTATCGTGCGGTGGCGGTCACTCAGGGATCGCTTCAAGAGGGAGTTTAATAAGGAGACGCGGGCCCCGAGTGGATCTAGAGCAGGGGTCCCCAACTCCAGTCCTCAAGGCCCACCAACAGGTCATGTTTTCAGGATTTCCTTTGCATTGCACAGGTGATGCAATTATTACCTGGGCAAGACTAAGGAAATCCTGAAAACATGACATGTTGGTGGGCCTTGAGGACTGGAGTTGGGGACCCCTGCTCTAGAGGACGCAGGAGCAGATACAAACATGCCAGAGCCCTGTCGTTCCTCCGGTCGACGCTGCTGAGCAGAAGGTAAATATTCAACACCACATATTATCAGTCAAACTGTAAAAATGTGTAACCTTCAATTTTTTTTGCAGCAAGGGCAATTGTAATATCCAGAAATTATTATTTTTCTTCTTTAACCCCTTCATGACCCAGCCTATTTTGACCTTAATGACCTGGCCGTTTTTTGCAATTCTGACCAGTGTCCCTTTATGAGGTAATAACTCAGGAACGCTTCAACGGATCCTAGCGGTTCTGAGATTGTTTTTTCGTGACATATTGGGCTTCAGGTTAGTGGTAAATTTAGGTCAATAAATTCTGCGTTTATTTGTGATAAAAACGGAAATTTGGCGAAAATTTTGAAAATTTTGCAATTTTCACATTTTGAATTTTTATTCTGTTAAACCAGAGACATATGTGACACAAAATAGTTAATAAATAACATTTCCCACATGTTTACTTTACATCAGCACAATTTTGGAAACAAAATTTTTTTTTGTTAGGAAGTTATAAGGGTTAAAATTTGACCAGCGATTTGTCATTTTTACAACGAAATTTACAAAACCATTTTTTTTAGGGACCACCTCACATTTGAAGTCAGTTTGAGGGGTCTATATGGCTGAAAATACCCAAAAGTGACACCATTCCAAAAACTGCACCCCTCAAGGTACTCAAAACCACATTCAAGAAGTTTATTAACCCTTCAGGTGCTTCACAGCAGCAGAAGCAACATGGAAGGAAAAAATGAACATTTAACTTTTTAGTCACAAAAATTATCTTTTAGCAACAATTTTTTTATTTTCCCAATGGTAAAAGGAGAAACTAAACCACGAAAGTTGTTGTGCAATTTGTCCTGAGTACGCTGATACCTCATATGTGGGGGTAAACCACTGTTTGGGCGCACGGCAGGGCTTGGAAGGGAAGGAGCGCCATTTGACTTTTTGAATCAAAAATTGGCTCCACTCTTTAGCGGACACCATGTCACGTTTGGAGAGCCCCCGTGTGCCTAAAAATTGGAGCTCCCCCACAAGTGACCCCATTTTGGAAACTAGACGCCCCAAGGAACTTATCTAGATGCATAGTGAGCACTTTGAACTCCCAGGTGCTTCACAAATTGATCCGTAAAAATGAAAAAGTACTTTTTTTTCACAAAAAAATTCTTTTAGCCTCAATTTTTTCATTTTCACATGGGCAACAGGATAAAATGGATCCTAAAATGTGTTGGGCAATTTCTCCTGAGTACGCCGATACCTCATATGTGGGGGTAAACCACTGTTTGGGCACATGGTAAGGCTCGGAAGGGAAGGAGCGCCATTTGACTTTTTGAATGAAAAATTATTTCCATCGTTAGCGGACACCATGTCGCGTTTGGAGAGCTCCTGTGTGCCTAAACATTGGCGCTCCCCCACAAGTGACCCCATTTTGGAAACTAGACCCCCCAAGGAACTTATTAAGATGCCTAGTGAGCACTTTAAACCCTCAGGTGCTTCACAAATTGATCTGTAAAAATGAAAAAGTACTTTTTTTTCACAAAAAAATTCTTTTCGCCTCAATTTTTTCATTTTCACATGGGCAGTAGGATAAAATGGATCATAAAATTTGTTGGGCAATTTCTCCCGAGTACGCCGATACCTCATATGTGGGGGTAAACCACTGTTTGGGCACACGGCAGGGCTCGGAAGGGAAGGCGCGCCATTTGACTTTTTGAATGGAAAATTAGCTCCAATTGTTAGCGGACACCATGTCGCGTTTGGAGAGCCCCTGTGTGCCTATGCATTGGAGCTCCCCCACAAGTGACCCCATTTTGGAAACTAGACCCCCCAAGAAACTTATCTAGATGCATATTGAGCACTTTAAACCCCCAGGTGCTTTACAGAAGTTTATAACGCAGAGCCATGAAAATAAAAAATAATTTTTCTTTCCTCAAAAATGATTTTTTAGCCTGGAATTTCCTATTTTGCCAAGGATAATAGGAGAAATTGGACCACAAATATTGTTGTCCAGTTTGTCCTGAGTACGCTGATACCCCATATGTGGGGGTAAACCACTGTTTGGGCGCACGGCAGGGCTCGGAAGGGATGGCACGCCATTTGGCTTTTTAAATGGAAAATTAGCTCCAATCATTAGCGGACACCATGTCACGTTTGGAGAGCCCCTGTGTGCCTAAACATTGGAGATACCCCAGAAATGACCCCATTTTGGAAACTAGACCCCCAAAGGAACTAATCTAGATGTGTGGTGAGGACTTTGAACCCCCAAGTGCTTCACAGAAGTTTATAACGCAGAGCCATGAAAATAAAAAAAAAAAATTATTTTCTCAAAAATGATCTTTTAGCCTGCAATTTTTTATTTTACAAAGGGTAACAGGAGAAATTTGACCCCAAAAGTTGTTGTCCAGTTTCTCCTGAGTACAATAATACCCCATATGTGGGGTTAAACCACTGTTTGGGCACATGCCGGGGCTCGGAAGTGAAGTAGTGACATTTTGAAATGCAGACTTTGATGGAATGCTCTGTGGGCGTCACGTTGCGTTTGCAGAGCCGCTGATGTGGCTTAACAGTAGAAACCCCCCACAAGTGACCCCATTTTGGAAACTAGACCCCGAAAGGAACTTATCTAGATGTGTGGTGAGCACTTTGAACCCCCAAGTGCTTCATAGAAGTTTATAATGCAGAGCCGTGAAAATAATAAATACGTTTTCTTTCCTCAAAAATAATTATTTAGCCCAGAATTTTTTATTTTCCCAAGGGTAACAGGAGAAATTGGATCCCAAAAGTTGTTGTCCAGTTTCTCCTGAGTATGCTGATACCCCATATGTGGGGGTAAACCACTGTTTGGGCACATGCCGAGGCTCGGAAGTGAAGTAGTGACGCTTTGAAATGCAGACTTTGATGGAATGCTCTGTGGGCGTCACGTTGCGTTTGCAGAGCCCCTGATGTGGCTTAACAGTAGAAACCCCCCACAAGTGACCCCATTTTGGAAACTAGACCCCGAAAGGAACTTATCTAGATGTGTGGTGAGCACTTTGAACCCCCATGTGCTTCATAGAAGTTTATAATGCAGAGCCGTGAAAATAATAAATACGTTTTCTTTCCTCAAAAATAATTATTTAGCCCAGAATTTTTTAATTTTCCCAAGGGTAACAGGAGAAATTTGACCCCAATATTTGTTGTCCAGTTTCTCCTGAGTACGGTGATACCCCATATGTGGGGGTAAACTACTGTTTGGGCACATGCCGGGGCTCGGAATTGAAGTAGTGACGTTTTGAAATGCAGACTTTGATGGAATGCTCTGCGGGCGTCACGTTGCGTTTGCAGAGCCCCTGATGTGCCTAAACAGTAGAAACCCCCCACAAGTGACCCCATTTTGGAAACTAGACCCCGAAAGGAACTTATCTAGATGTGTGGTGAGCACTTTGAACCCCCAAGTGCTTCATAGAAGTTTATAATGCAGAGCCGTGAAAATAATAAATACGTTTTCTTTCCTCAAAAATAATTATTTAGCCCAGAATTTTTTATTTTCCCAAGGGTTACAGGAGAAATTGGACCCTAAAAGATGTTGTCCAGTTTCTCCTGAGTACGCTGATACCCCATGTGTGGGGGTAAACCACTGTTTGGGCACACGTGGGGGCTCAGAAGGGAAGTAGTGACTTTTGAAATGCAGACTTTGATGGAATGGTCTGCGGGCGTCACATTGCGTTTGCAGAGCCCCTGGTGTGCCTAAACAGTAGAAACCCCCCACAAGTGACCCCATTTTAGAAACTAGACCCCCCAAGGAACTTATCTAGATATGTGGTGAGCACTTTGAACCCCCAAGTGCTTCACAGACGTTTACAACGCAGAGCCGTGAAAATAAAAAATCATTTTTCTTTCCTCAAAAATGATGTTTTAGCAAGCATTTTTTTAGATTCACAAGGGTAACAGGAGAAATTGGACCCCAGTAATTGTTGCGCAGTTTATCCTGAGTACACTGATACCCCATATGTGGGGGTAAACCACTGTTTGGGCACACTTCAGGGCTCGGAAGTGAGGGAGCACCATTTGACTTTTTGAATACGAGATAGGCTGGAATCAATGGTGGCGCCATGTTGCGTTTGGAGACCCCTGATGTGCCTAAACAGTGGTAACCCCTCAATTCTAACTCCAACACTAACCCCTCCACACCCCTAACCCTAATCCCAACTGTAGCCATAACCCTAATCACAACCCTAACCACAACCCTAATTCCAACCCTAACCCTAAGGCTATGTGCCCACGTTGCGGATTCGTGTGAGATATTTCCGCACCATTTTTGAAAAATCCGCGGGTAAAAGGCACTGCGTTTTACCTGCGGATTTTCCGCGGATTTCCAGTGTTTTTTGTGCGGATTTCACCTGCGGATTCCTATTGAGGAACAGGTGTAAAAAGCCGCGGAATCCGCACAAAGAATTGACATGCTGCGGAAAATACAACGCAGCGTTTCCGCGCGGTATTTTCTGCACCATGGGCACAGCGGATTTGGTTTTTCATATGTTTACATGGTACTGTAAACCTGATGGAATACTGCTGCGAATCCGCAGCGGCCAATCCGCAGCCAAATCCGCACCGTGTGAACATAGCCTAATTCTAAAGGTATGTGCACACGCTGCGGAAAACGCTGCAGATCCGCAGCAGTTTCCCATGAGTTTACAGTTCAATGTAAACCTACGGGAAACATGGTACTGTAAACCTGATGGAACACTGCTGCGAATCCGCAGCGGCCAATCCGCTGCGGATCCGCAGCCAAATCCGCACCGTGTGCACATAGTCTAATTCTAAAGGTATGTGCACACACTGCGGATCCGCAGCAGTTTCCCATGAGTTTACAGTTCAATGTAAACCTATGGGAAACAAAAATCGCTGTACACATGCTGCGGAAAAACTGCACGGAAACGCAGCGGTTTGCATTCCGCAGCATGTCGCTTCTTTGTGCGGATTCCGCAGCGGTTTTACAACTGCTCCAATAGAAAATCGCAGTTGTAAAACCGCAGTGAAATGCGCAGAAAAAACGCGGTAAATCCGCCATAAATCCGCAGCGGTTTAGCACTGCGGATTTATCAAATCCGCAGCGGAAAAATCCGCAGAGGACCAGAATACGTGTGCACATACCGAAACCCTAACCCTAGCCCTACCCCTAACCCTAGCCCTACCCCTAACCCTAGCCCTAACCCTAGCCCTAACCCTAGCCCTAACCCTAACCCTAGCCCTAACCCTAGCCCTACCCCTAACCCTACCCCTAACCCTACCCCTAGCCCTAACCCTAGCCCTAACCCTACCCCTAACCCTAACCCTAGCCCTAACCCTAACCCTAACCCTAACCCTATTCTAACATTAGTGGAAAAAAAAAATTTCTTTATTTTTTTATTGTCCCTACCTATGGGGGTGACAAAGGGGGGGGGGTCATGTATTATTTTTTTTATTTTGATCACTGAGATATAATCTATCTCAGTGATCAAAATGCACTTTGGAACGAATCTGCCGGCCGGCAGATTCGGCGGGCGCACTGCGCATGCGCCCGCCATTTTGGAAGATGGCGGCGCCCAGGGAGAAGACGGACGGGACCCCGGCTGGATCGGTAAGTATGATGGGGTGGGGGGGGACCACGGGGTGGGGGGGGACCACGGGGGGGGGATCGGAGCACGGGGGGGAATCGGAGCGCGGCAGGCGTGGAACGGAGCACGGGGGGGCTGGAACGGAGCATGGGGGGGGTGGAACGGAGCACGGGGGGGTGGATCTGAATGCAGGGGGGGGTGATTGGAGCACGGGGGGGTGATTGGAGCACGGGGGGAGCGGAAAAGAGCACGGGGGGGAGCGGAGCACTGGATGGAGGGGAGCCGGAGCAGTGTACCGGCCAGATCGGGGGGCTGGGGGGGCGATCGGTGGGGTGGGGTGGGGGCACACTAGTATTTCCAGCCATGGCCGATGATATTGCAGCATCGGGCATGGCTGGATTGTAATATTTCACCCGTTATAATGGGTGAAATATTACAAATCGCTCTGATTGGCAGTTTCACTTTCAACAGCCAATCAGAGCGATCGTAGCCACGAGGGGGTGAAGCCACCCCCCCTGGGCTAAACTACCACTCCCCCTGTCCCTGCAGATCGGGTGAAATGGGAGTTAACCCTTTCACCCGATCTGCAGGGACGCGATCTTTCTGTGACACAGCATATGCGTCACAGGTCGGATTGGCACCGACTTTCATGACGCATACGCTGTGTCACAGGTCGGGAAGGGGTTAACAGCACTTTCTGCAGCACTCGGGAGCCTGCATCAGAGTTGCACCCCTCTGGAGCGATCCCTCAAGAGTCCGCCACCGGGGACCACGTCGACCCCTCTGTTTCTGCACCTTCCCTTTCGTTTGATCCCTCAGCCTCATCCACCAGCGCTGGAGCAGCAGGGCGGACTTCGTCAGTTGAAGCTGCAGGTGATGAGTTAGAGATCCCTTTACCCCACCCCTCTGCCAGTGCCGCAACATCTAGACCACCTTTGTGGTCAGGACGGCAGCGCCAGAGAGGTCAGGAAAGGAGCTATGCGCCTGAGTTTTTGCAGCTGAATGCATCCTTTCACAGTGCCATCAAGCTTTTGAGTGAGCAAACGTCTGCTGGGTACAATATGCTTAACAAAAGCATACTTGAACTCAGCCGTCGTCTGGATAGGATGCAATCAGATGCAAACCAGTCACCAAGACACTGGATTTTTCAGTCGGTCCTCAGGCACATGGAAAATCTAACTCCTGACCTGCAGATGCATGTGATGCAAGGCTGCCACACTGCTCTAGCGCAGGCGATGTCCCATGCCCCTCCACCTACCCTTCATGTGTCAACACCTTTCCCCTCTCAATCCACCGTCTATCCTCCCGTCCGTCCTCCTCCTGTCCGTCCTCCTCCCGTCCATTCTACTCCTTCGTCATTCGTTCCTTCCCCCCTTAGTCTTTCCCAGTTTTTACCGTCCCCCTTCCATTCTTCCCCTTTAACTTCTCCGTTCCCAATCCCACCAACACCTTCATACCTCCCACACACCACATCAGCACCTCAACTCTCTACACAACCTCATGTTTTCACCACCCATTCTACTTCTGTTCCTCCCCGTGATGTCCTGTCCCCCACTCTCGACGTGGTCCAACCTGTCAGCCCCTCCGCTACTATCTCCACCCAAAATTATGAGAACCTGTAAAATTCAATAAATAAACTTTTTTTGGTTTAAAAACAATTTTATTGTGTTTCTCTTTTTTTTAAAAAAAAACAAACAAACCTGTTTTAAAGCCACCAAGGTTATGGTAATAGTAACAATAAACAGTGTTTAAAGGGTACCAGTTCAAAACATACGATGCTGCATTAAAGTACAAAGGTTTTGTAAGCAAACAAAAAATGGTATTTTTACAAGTGTAAAAAACAAAAATTTTTTACACCATTTCATACTGCCAGTCAACTGATCCTGCAGGAGACATGAAGTAGTCTGCAAAACTGTCCCGCATTCTGGAGACTGCTACTGGACTGCGAAAAGTTGTGTTGTGGTAATCCCGCAAGGTGCTTAGTGACACATTATCCTCCAGGGAAACTTGTGCAGGACCACGCATGCTTTCACCACATCATCGACAGTTTCAGTCTGCAGTTTAATTGCAGTTAGCAGGACTCTCCATTTGCCAGTTTTGCTCTTCGTGCTCTGGTTAAGCGGTAATTGTAAATTTTCTTCCTCTGGGTCAGTCCACTACTTCCAAAGGGTTTCAGCAAATGTGGGGAAAGCTGGAAGGCATCATCTCCAACACAAACAAATGGTAATGGTGGACCGGTGGTTCCAGGGAGAGGTCTAGGGGGCGGAAAGTCAAATGTCTCTCCATATAAACGACGCCCCATTGGTGAACTTTTAGGGTATGTGCACACGTCAGGTTTTTTTCCTGACAGAATCCTGACATTTCGCGTTTTTTTGCGCGGAATTTTTGCGGATTTTTTTTTTTTTTCAGGAATGTCCTTTCTGATAGGAAATCCGCAAAAAATCCGCAAAAAGAATGAGCATGTCCGGATTTTTTGTGGTATGCGTTTTTTTTTGCGGAAAAAAACGCTAACATCTGCACAAAAAATGCGGAATGCATTCTAAAAGATAGGATGCATAATGTTAGCATTTTTTTTACCGGATTTATAGTGTTTTTATGGCGAAATTCCGCAAAAAAAAACGCTAAAAATCCTGACGTGTGCACATACCCTTAAAGATCTGTGAGTCATTTGCGCGTCCATACGCACCGATATCCACAGCGATGAACTTGCATTGTGCGTCGGCTATGGCCATCAACACAATAGAGAAGTACTTCTTATAGTTATAAAACTGTGATCCAGAGCCGGAAGGTTTGACGATCCTGATGTGCTTCCCATCAACTGCTCCAACACAATTTGGGAACTGGCAAATTTGATGCGTTGTGCTGTGCTGTGATGGATCCACAGCCTTCTCTTCCGCCGCTGCCGTAGGATGCGCAGTCTTTGTTCCTCCCTCTCTCGAACGCTGACTGCCAAACGATTTGCCTCAAAAGTAAAATCCGCATAGATCTTTGCAATGTTCGCCAGGACTCCTTCCATCTCTGCCACTTTCTCTACAACCTTTCAAAGATGTGGTGTAAATACACGCTATATATAGTTTTCCAGTAGTTTCCAGTAGTCAATCACATAGAAATCCTCCCCTTTTAAAAAACGGATCCGTCAAAAAACGGTTACAACGGATGTGAAAACGGACGCAACGGTTCTAACGGATCCGTATTTTTAACAGATCAGGGCAGCTGATCCGTCAAAAAAACGGATCTGTTAGAACCGTTTTCTCAACAAATTTGACGGATCCATCGATCCGCCACGATGTCGGACCTAACTGACGCCACACAACTGAAGTGTGAAAGAAGCCTTAAACTCTGTAGCGCCACCTGTTGGAAGTAGCGATCCTACAAGTCACAATCAACCCTTTAACGAGTTGTGCAATATGACTTAGGATAAGAACCAAATCAGTATCTCAATTCGCAGACACGGTGTTTCGGGCTGTTGGCCCTCGTCAGTGCAAAGCATGAGAACTAATTTGGCTAGGTGAGAGGCTCTGGACTGGGGTCTAAGGGGTAAGGTTTCTGACACCAGTCAGGGTTGATTGTGACTTGTAGGATCGCTACTTCCAACAGGTGGCGCTACAGAGTTCAAGTCCTCTTTTTCTCTAAAGAGGCAATTTGCATACACGTCTGGTGGAAATTATTCACGTTCTAGAAGATATTTTAGAGTACAGATAATGTAGGAGATGTCACCTGCAGTCCTATGTAACACCACAGATAACACAGTGATAACTCTCTGAGTACAGATAATGTAGTAGATGTCACCTGCAGTCCTATGTAACACCACAGATAACACAGTGATCACTCTCTGAGTACAGATAATGTAGGAGATGTCACCTGCAGTCCTATGTAACACCACAGATAACACAGTGATAACTCTCTGAGTACAGATAATGTAGTAGATGTCACCTGCAGTCCTATGTAACACCACAGATAACACAGTGATAACTCTCCGAGTACAGATAATGTAGTAGATGTCACCTGCAGTCCTATGTAACACCACAGATATCGCAGTGATCACTCTTTGAGTACAGATAATGTAGTAGATGTCACCTGCAGTCCTATGTAACACCACAGATAACACAGTAATAACTCTCCGAGTACAGATAATGTAGTAGATGTCACCTGCAGTCCTATGTAACACCACAGATATCGCAGTGATCACTCTTTGAGTACAGATAATGTAGTAGATGTGACCTGCAGTCCTATGTAACACCACAGATAACACAGTGATAACTCTCTGAGTACAGATAATGTAGTAGATGTCACCTGCAGTCCTATGTAACACCACAGATAACACAGTGATAACTCTCTGAGTACAGATAATGTAGTAGATGTCACCTGCAGTCCTATGTAACACCACAGATAACACAGTGATAACTCTCTGAGTACAGATAATGTAGTAGATGTCACCTGCAGTCCTATGTAACACCACAGATAACACAGTGATAACTCTCTGAGTACAGATAATGTAGTAGATGTCACCTGCAGTCCTATGTAACACCACAGATAACACAGTGATAACTCTCTGAGTGCAGATAATGTAGTAGATGTCACCTGCAGTCCTATGTAACACCACAGATAACACAGTGATAACTCTCTGAGTACAGATAATGTAGTAGATGTCACCTGCAGTCCCATGTAACACCACAGATAACACAGTGATAACTCTCTGAGCACAGATAATGTAGGAGATGTCACCTGCAGTCCTATGTAACACCACAGATAACACAGTGATAACTCTCTGAGCACAGATAATGTAGGAGATGTCACCTGCAGTCCTATGTAACACCACAGATAACACAGTGATAATTTTCTGAGCACAGATAATGTAGTAGATGTCACCTGCAGTCCTATGTAACACCACAGATAACACAGTGATAACTCTCTGAGTGCAGATAATGTAGTAGATGTCACCTGCAGTCCTATGTAACACCACAGATAACACAGTGATAACTCTCTGAGTACAGATAATGTAGTAGATGTCACCTGCAGTCCTATGTAACACCACAGATAACACAGTGATAATTTTCTGAGTACAGATAATGTAGTAGATGTCACCTGCAGTCCTATGTAACACCACAGATAACAATGATAACTCTCTGAGTACAGATAATGTAGTAGATGTCACATGCAGTCCTATGCAACACCACAGATACCACAGTGATAACTCTCTGAGTGCAGATAATGTAGTAGATGTCACCTGCAGTCCTGTGTAACACCACAGATAACACAGTGATAACTCTCTGAGTACAGATAATGTAGTAGATGTCACCTGCAGTCCTATGTAACACCACAGATAACACAGTGATAACTCTCTGAGTACAGATAATGTAGTAGATGTCACCTGCAGTCCTGTGTAACACCACAGATAACACAGTGATAACTCTCTGAGTACAGATAATGTAGTAGATGTCACCTGCAGTCCTATGTAACACCACAGATAACACAGTGATAACTCTCTGAGTACAGATAATGTAGTAGATGTCACCTGCAGTCCTATGTAACACCACAGATAACACAGTGATAACTCTCTGAGTACAGATAATGTAGTAGATGTCACCTGCAGTCCTATGTAACACCACAGATAACACAGTGATAACTCTCTGAGTGCAGATAATGTAGTAGATGTCACCTGCAGTCCTATGTAACACCACAGATAACACAGTGATAACTCTCTGAGTACAGATAATGTAGTAGATGTCACCTGCAGTCCCATGTAACACCACAGATAACACAGTGATAACTCTCTGAGCACAGATAATGTAGGAGATGTCACCTGCAGTCCTATGTAACACCACAGATAACACAGTGATAACTCTCTGAGCACAGATAATGTAGGAGATGTCACCTGCAGTCCTATGTAACACCACAGATAACACAGTGATAATTTTCTGAGTACAGATAATGTAGTAGATGTCACCTGCAGTCCTATGTAACACCACAGATAACACAGTGATAATTTTCTGAGTACAGATAATGTAGTAGATGTCACCTGCAGTCCTATGTAACACCACAGATAACAATGATAACTCTCTGAGTACAGATAATGTAGTAGATGTCACATGCAGTCCTATGCAACACCACAGACAACACAGTGATAACTCTCTGAGTGCAGATAATGTAGTAGATGTCACCTGCAGTCCTATGTAACACCACAGATACCACAGTGATAACTCTCTGAGTGCAGATAATGTAGTAGATGTCACCTGCAGTCCTATGTAACACCACAGATAACACAGTGATAACTCTCTGAGTACAGATAATGTAGTAGATGTCACCTGCAGTCCTATGTAACACCACAGATAACACAGTGATAACTCTCTGAGTGCAGATAATGTAGTAGATGTCACCTGCAGTCCTATGTAACACCACAGATAACACAGTGATCACTCTCTGAGTACAGATAATGTAGTAGATGCCACCTGCAGTCCTATGTAACACCACATATAACACAGTGATAACTCTCTGAGTACAGATAATGTAGTAGATGTCACCTGCAGTCCTATGTAACACCACAGATAACACAGTGATAACTCTCTGAGTACAGATAATGTAGTAGATGTCACCTGCAGTCCTATGTAACACCACAGATAACACAGTGATAACTCTCTGAGTACAGATAATGTAGTAGATGTCACCTGCAGTCCTATGTAACACCACAGATAACACAGTGATAACTCTGAGTACAGATAATGTAGTAGATGTCACCTGCAGTCCTATGTAACACCACAGATAACACAGTGATCACTCTCTGAGTACAGATAATGTAGTAGATGTCACCTGCAGTCCTATGTAACACCACAGATAACACAGTGATAACTCTGAGTACAGATAATGTAGTAGATGTCACCTGCAGTCCTATGTAACACCACAGATAACACAGTGATCACTCTCTGAGTACAGATAATGTAGTAGATGTCACCTGCAGTCCTATGTAACACCACAGATAACACAGTGATAACTCTCTGAGTACAGATAATGTAGTAGATGTCACCTGCAGTCCTATGTAACACCACAGATAACACAGTGATAACTCTCTGAGTACAGATAATGTAGTAGATGTCACCTGCAGTCCTATGTAACACCACAGATAACACAGTGATAACTCTCTGAGTACAGATAATGTAGTAGATGTCACCTGCAGTCCTGTGTAACACCACAGATAACACAGTGATAACTCTCTGAGTACAGATAATGTAGTAGATGTCACCTGCAGTCCTATGTAACACCACAGATAACACAGTGATAACTCTCTGAGTACAGATAATGTAGTAGATGTCACCTGCAGTCCCATGTAACACCACAGATAACACAGTGATAACTCTCTGAGCACAGATAATGTAGGAGATGTCACCTGCAGTCCTATGTAACACCACAGATAACACAGTGATAACTCTCTGAGCACAGATAATGTAGGAGATGTCACCTGCAGTCCTATGTAACACCACAGATAACACAGTGATAATTTTCTGAGTACAGATAATGTAGTAGATGTCACCTGCAGTCCTATGTAACACCACAGATAACACAGTGATAATTTTCTGAGTACAGATAATGTAGTAGATGTCACCTGCAGTCCTATGTAACACCACAGATAACAATGATAACTCTCTGAGTACAGATAATGTAGTAGATGTCACATGCAGTCCTATGCAACACCACAGATACCACAGTGATAACTCTCTGAGTGCAGATAATGTAGTAGATGTCACCTGCAGTCCTATGTAACACCACAGATAACACAGTGATCACTCCCTGAGTACAGATAATGTAGTAGATGTCACCTGCAGTCCTGTGTAACACCACAGATAACACAGTGATAACTCTCTGAGTACAGATAATGTAGTAGATGTCACCTGCAGTCCTATGTAACACCACAGATAACACAGTGATAACTCTCTGAGTACAGATAATGTAGTAGATGTCACCTGCAGTCCTATGTAACACCACAGATAACACAGTGATAATTTTCTGAGTACAGATAATGTAGTAGATGTCACCTGCAGTCCTATGTAACACCACAGATAACACAGTGATAACTCTCTGAGTACAGATAATGTAGTAGATGTCACCTGCAGTCCTATGTAACACCACAGATAACACAGTGATCACTCTCTGAGTACAGATAATGTAGTAGATGTCACCTGCAGTCCTATGTAACACCACAGATAACACAGTGATAACTCTCTGAGTACAGATAATGTAGCAGATGTCACCTGCAGTCCTATGTAACACCACAAATAACACAATGATAACTCTCTGAGTACAGATAATGTAGCAGATGTCACCTGCAGTCCTATGTAACACCACAGATAACACAGTGATAACTCTCTGAGTACAGATAATGTAGCAGATGTCACCTGCAGTCCTATGTAACACCACAGATAACACAGTGATAACTCTCTGAGTACAGATAATGTAGCAGATGTCACCTGCAGTCCTATGTAACACCACAGATAACACAGTGATCTCTCTCTGAGTACAGATAATGTAGTAGATGTCACCTGCAGTCCTATGTAACACCACAGATAACACAGTGATCTCTCTCTGAGTACAGATAATGTAGTAGATGTCACCTGCAGTCCTATGTAACACCACAGATAACACAGTGATAACTCTCTGAGTGCAGATAATGGAGTAGATGTCACCTGCAGTCCTATGTAACACCACAGATAACACAGTGATAACTCCCTGAGTACAGATAATGTAGTAGATGTCACCTGCAGTCCTATGTAACACCACAGATAACACATTGATCACTCTCTGAGTACAGATAATGTAGTAGATGTCACCTGCAGTCCTATGTAACACCACAGATAACACATTGATAACTCTCTGAGTACAGATAATGTAGTAGATGTCACCTGCAGTCCTATGTAACACCACAGATAACACATTGATAACTCTCTGAGTACAGATAATGTAGTAGATGTCACCTGCAGTCCTATGTAACACCACAGATAACACAGTGATCTCTCTCTGAGTACAGATAATGTAGTAGATGTCACCTGCAGTCCTATGTAACACCACAGATAACACAGTGATCACTCCCTGAGTACAGATAATGTAGTAGATGTCACCTGCAGTCCTATGTAACACCACAGATAACACAGTGATCACTCCCTGAGTACAGATAATGTAGTAGATGTCACCTGCAGTCCTATGTAACACCACAGATAACACAGTGATAACTCTCTGAGTACAGATAATGGAGTAGATGTCACCTGCAGTCCTATGTAACACCACAGATAACACAGTGATAACTCTCTGAGTACAGATAATGTAGTAGATGTCACCTGCAGTCCTATGTAACACCACAGATAATACAGTGATCACTCTCTGAGTACAGATAATGGAGTAGATGTCACCTGCAGTCCTATGTAACACCACAGATAACACAGTGATAACTCTCTGAGTACAGATAATGTAGTATATGTCACCTGCAGTCCTATGTAACACCACAGATAACACAGTGATAACTCTCTGAGTACAGATAATGGAGTAGATGTCACCTGCAGTCCTATGTAACACCACAGATAACACAGTGATAACTCTCTGAGTACAGATAATGTAGTAGATGTCACCTGCAGTCCTATGTAACACCACAGATAACACAGTGATAACTCTCTGAGTACAGATAATGTAGTAGATGTCACCTGCAGTCCTATGTAACACCACAGATAATACAGTGATCACTCTCTGAGTACAGATAATGGAGTAGATGTCACCTGCAGTCCTATGTAACACCACAGATAACACAGTGATAACTCTCTGAGTACAGATAATGTAGTATATGTCACCTGCAGTCCTATGTAACACCACAGATAACACAGTGATAACTCTCTGAGTACAGATAATGGAGTAGATGTCACCTGCAGTCCTATGTAACACCACAGATAACACAGTGATAACTCTCTGAGTACAGATAATGTAGTAGATGTCACCTGCAGTCCTATGTAACACCACAGATAACACAGTGATCACTCCCTGAGTACAGATAATGTAGTAGATGTCACCTGCAGTCCTATGTAACAGCGCGGCTCGCTCTGGCCCCAGGTCCCGGTCTTCTCGCTCACTTTCCCGCGTCTCACACTTCCTCATTCTTTCTGAGGCTGCGCAGTTTCTACAACATGAAACATAAAAAGCGAGAAGTGTCTTGTCCCTGTATGAGCAGCAGCCGGTCGGACCCCCGCAGGCTGTGATCGGGGTCTTTACACTGCGGACACACAGAGGAGACATTCTGTACTGTGTAGATTGAAGAACATTAACCCCTTCACCCTCGAGCCTGTTTTTGCCAATTCCGACCACTGTCCCTTTATGAGGTTGCAGCTCTGGAGCTTCCATGGATCGCGCTGATTCTGACATTGTTTTTTTTTTCGTGACACTTTGTACTTTATGATAGCGGTAACATTTCTTCGATGTGACTTGTGTTTATTTGTCAAAAAAAAAACTGAAATTTGGCAAAAATGTTGAAAATGTAGCAATTTTCAAACTTTTAAATTTTTTGCCCCTAAATCACAGAGATCTGTCCCGCAGGATAAGTCACATTTCCCACATGTCTACGTTACATCAGCACAATTTTGGAAACATCTTTTTTTGTTAGGGACTTATAAGGGTTAAAACTTGACCAGCGATTTTTCATTTTTCCAACAAAATTATGAAAACTTTTTTTTAGGGACCATCTCACATTTGAAGTGACTTTGAGGGGTCTGTATGATAGAAAATAGCCAAAAGTGACACCATTCTAAAAACTGCCCCCCTCAAGGTGCTCAAAACCACATTCAAAAAGTTTATTAACCCTTCAGGTGCTTCACAGGAAGTGAAGTAATGTGGAAGGAAAAAATGAACATTTAACTTTTTGTCGCAAATAATTTACTTTAGACCGCACATTTTTTTATTTTTGCAAGGATAACAGGAAAAAATAGACCCCCAACAATTGCTGTACAATTTCTCCTGAGCATGCCGATACCCCATATGTGGGAGTAAATTACTGTTTGGGCGCATGGCAGGGCTCGGAAGGGAAGGAGCGCCGTTTGACTTTTTGAAAGTAAAATTTGGTAGATTAATTGGCAAACGTCATGTCACATGTGCAGAGCCCCTGATTTGCCTAAACAGTGGAAACCGCCCACACAAGTGACCCCATTTTGGAACTAGACCCTTCAGGGAACTTATCGAGATGTGTGGTGAGCACCTTGAACCTCCAGGTGCTTCACAGAAGTTTACAACGTAGAGACGTGAAAATAAGAAAATCACATTTATTTTGATTGGTTTTTAGGTATAGGAGCGCCCGCCAGAGCCGTGGGGTACTCGGGCCGGGTCCGACGGTTCTTAAGGGGGCGGTGACCCGGTCCGTGGCCCTGGGCATCCCATAAAAAGTCAATGAAATTAAAGAGGAACAGAGCTTATGGGGAGATTGTTCATGACGCCACCTGTGAGGAAATGGCCGACGCTGTGGTTCCGGTCCGCTGGGGCAGTTGGTGATGTAGCAAAGATGCAAAACACTAGAAATAGAGGGCACCATCAACAACAATACTCCATGTGTTCAACCTGCAGCATGTCAAGATATAAGCAGTACAAAAAGGCAAAAGAGACATGCACATACGCAAGCATCAACATGAAAAAATTAACACATTTTATTTTTTAATGTCTTTTGACCACACAACTCTCAAAGTTTAAAAACATGTAAAACCACAAATAAGAAAATATACCCAAGAAAAAATAGGGGGAAGAAGAACAGAACACATGGCTCCGGTCCATTGTGCAATAAACAATATCACATTGGTTTAATCCAATTTGTACTGAAGAGAATGTAACAATCCGAATACTACAGATTGGTACCAGTATAGATCCGGAAAGTGCACAGTGCAATTTCTGTGGAAGCCTAAGGCTGGAGTCACACTCAGCGTAAGACAATACGGTCCGTATATTACGGCCGTAATACGTTGAAAAGTCCCCAAAATAGTGGTCCGTATCTCCTCCGTAGGCAGGGTGTGTCAGCGTATTTTGCGCATGGCATCCTCTGTATGTAATCCGTATGGCAGCCGTACTGTGAGATTTTCTCGCAGGCTTGCAAAACCGACATACGGATATACAAGGGATCCATGTGTAAAAAAAAACAACAAACATATATACTGTCTATATATACAGTGGGGCAAAAAAGTATTTAGTCAGTCAGCAATAGTGCAAGTTCCACCACTTAAAAAGATGAGAGGCGTCTGTAATTTACATCATAGGTAGACCTCAACTATGGGAGACAAACTGAGAAAAAAAAATCCAGAAAATCACATTGTCTGTTTTTTTATCATTTTTTTTGCATATTATGGTGGAAAATAAGTATTTGGTCAGAAACAAACAATCAAGATTTCTGGCTCTCACAGACCTGTAACTTCTTCTTTAAGAGGCTCCTCTGTCCTCCACTCATTACCTGTAGTAATGGCACCTGTTTAAACTTGTTATCAGTATAAAAAGACACCTGTGCACACCCTCAAACAGTCTGACTCCAAACTCCACTATGGTGAAGACCAAAGAGCTGTCAAAGGACACCAGAAACAAAATTGTAGCCCTGCACCAGGCTGGGAAGACTGAATCTGCAATAGCCAACCAGCTTGGAGTGAAGAAATTAACAGTGGGAGCAATAATTAGAAAATGGAAGACATACAAGACCACTGATAATCTCCCTCGATCTGGGGCTCCACGCAAAATCCCACCCCGTGGGGTCAGAATGATCACAAGAACGGTGAGCAAAAATCCCAGAACCACGCGGGGGGACCTAGTGAATGAACTGCAGAGAGCTGGGACCAATGTAACAAGGCCTACCATAAGTAACACACTACGCCACCATGGACTCAGATCCTGCAGAGCCAGACGTGTCCCACTGCTTAAGCCAGTACATGTCCGGGCCCGTCTGAAGTTTGCTAGAGAGCATTTGGATGATCCAGAGGAGTTTTGGGAGAATGTCCTATGGTCTGATGAAACCAAACTGGAACTGTTTGGTAGAAACACAACTTGTTGTGTTTGGAGGAAAAAGAATACTGAGTTGCATCCATCAAACACCATACCTACTGTAAAGCATGGTGGTGGAAACATCATGCTTTGGGGCTGTTTCTCTGCAAAGGGGCCAGGACGACTGATCCGGGTACATGAAAGAATGAATGGGGCCATGTATCGTGAGATTTTGAGTGCAAGCCTCCTTCCATCAGCAAGGGCATTGAAGATGAAACATGGCTGGGTCTTTTAACATGACAATGATCCAAAGCACACCACCAGGGCAACGAAGGAGTGGCTTCGTAAGAAGCATTTCAAGGTCCTGGAGTGGCCTAGCCAGTCTCCAGATCTCAACCCTATAGAAAACCTTTGGAGGGAGTTGAAAGTCCGTGTTGCCAAGCGAAAAGCCAAAAACATCACTGCTCTAGAGGAGATCTGCATGGAGGAATGGGCCAACATACCAACAACAGTGTGTGGCAACCTTGTGAAGACTTACAGAAAACGTTTGACCTCTGTCATTGCCAACAAAGGATATATTACAAAGTATTGAGATGAAATTTTGTTTCTGACCAAATACTTATTTTCCACCATAATAGGCAAATAAAATGTTAAAAAAACAGATAATGTGATTTTCTGGATTTTTTTTTCTCAGTTTGTCTCCTATAGTTGAGGTCTACCTATGATGTAAATTACAGGCGCCTCTCATCTTTTTAAGTGGTGGAACTTGCACTATTGCTGACTGACTAAATACTATTTTGCCCCACTGTATATATATATATATATATATATATATATATATATATATATATATATATATATACCGTATATACTCGAGTATAAGCTGACCCCCCTAAATTTGCCACAAAAAACTGGAAAAATGTTCCATAAAGGTTAATGATGGCCCCATAAGATGCTCCATAGATTTTATGCCCCATATAATGCTGCACAAAGGTTGATGGCCTCATAAGATGCTCCATAGAATATTATGCCCCATATGCTGCTGCTGCGATTAAAAAAACTGACATACTCACCTCTCGTCGATGGCGGAGAGGAGCCGGGGTCCTGAGCAGACAGGGACACCAGCGCGCTATGGGGGCCAAATGCCGGTGTCACCGCTGGCTTAGGCCCCCGGCACTTGCGATATTCACCTGTCACCGTTCTACCGCCGCGCGCCGCTGTGTCTTAGGTGTCTCTGCAGTGACTGTTCAGGCAGAGGGCGCACTAACCACGTCATCGCGCCGTCTGACCTGAACGTCACAGCTAGAGGACGTGGAAGACACAGTGCGGCGGTGGAACGGGGACAGGTAAATATCGCATGGCAGGCTCACCCTCCCCCGTAATACTCACCCTCCCGGAGCGGTCCCTGCTTCTCCGATGCGATAGTCTCTGGCGCCGGCAGCTAGTTCCTGTGTTCTGTGGTCACATGGTACCACTCATTAAACTAATGAATATGCGCTCCACGACTATGGGAGTGGAGTCGCATCCATATTCATTACTTTAATGAGTGGTACCACGTGACCACTGAACACAGGAACAAGCTGCCGATGTCAGAGACCATCACATCGGAGAAGCAGGGAAGTGCAGAGACCGTGACGGGAGCAGGTGAGTATGATGTGACAGCCGCCACTCCCCCCTCCGACCCCTGGGACAATGACTCGAGTATAAGCCGAGAGGGGCACTTTTAGCTTAAAAAAATGGGCTGAAAATCTCGGCTTATACTTGAGTATATATGGTATATATATATATATATATATATATATATATATGTCAGTAGACACATATATGTATATATATTAATATTTCATACAGTGTGAGATAGCTTTAAAGCCGGTAATTCAATTGCCGGCTTTTGCTATCTCCTTCCTAAACCCGACATGATATGAGACATGGTTACATACAGTAAACCATCTCATATCACCATTTTTTTTGCATATTCCACACTACTAATGTTAGTAGTGTGTCTATGCAAAATTTGGCCGTTCTAGCTCTTAAAATAAAGGGTTAAATGGCGGAAAAAATTGGCGTGGGCTCCCGCGCAATTTTCTCCGCCAGAGTAGTAAAGCCAGTGACTGAGGGCAGATATTAATAGCCTGGAGAGGGTCCATGGTTATTGGCCCCCCCCCCCTGGCTAAAAACATCTGCCCCCAGCCACCCCAGAAAAGGCACATCTGGAAGATGCGCCTACTCTGGCACTTGGCCACTCTCTTCCCATTCCCGTGTAGCGGTGGGATATTGGGGAATGAAGGGTTAATGCCACCTTGCTATTGTAAGGTGACATTAAGCCAAATTAATAATGGAGAGGCGTCAATTATGACACCTATCCATTATTAATCTAATACTAGTAAAGGGTTTAAAAAAAACACACACATTATTAAAAATTATTTGAATGAAATAAAAACAAAGGTTGTTGTAATAATTTATTCTACGCTCAATCCATCTGAAGACCCTCGCTCTGTAACAAAGAAAAAATAATAAACCAACAATATACATGCCTTCCGAAGATCTGTAAGGTCCCACGATGTAAATCCATCTGAAGGGGTTAAAATATTTTGCAGCCAGGAGCTCTGCTAATGCAGCGGTGCTCCTGGCTGCAAAACCCCAGGGAATGAAGGTAAAGTAGGTCAATGACCTATAGTTACCTTCATTTGCGGTGAGGCGCCCTCTGCTGGTTGTTCATGGAGCGTGGGAACTTTCCTAGAAAGCTCCCAGGCTCGAGTTCATATGAGGACAACCAGCAGAGGGTGCCTCACTGCGAATGAAGGTAAATATAGGTCATTGACCTACTTTACCTTCATTCCCCGGGGTTTTGCAGCCACGAGCACCGCTGCATTAGCAGAGCTCCTGGCTGCAAAATATTTTAACCCCTTCAGATGGATTTACATCGTGGGACCTTACAGATCTTCGGAAGGTATGTATATTGTTGGTTTATTATTTTTTTTTTTGTTACAGATCGAGGGTCTTCAGTGATTGGATTGAGCGTAGAATAAATTATTACAACAACCTTTGTTTTTAATTCATTAAAATAATTTTTACTAATGTGTGTGTGTTTTTTTAACCCTTTACTAGTATTAGATTAATAATTGATAGGTGTCATAATTGACGCCTCTCCATTATTAATTTGGCTTAATGTCACCTTACAATAGCAAGGTGGCATTAACCCTTCATTACCCCATATCCCACCGCTACACGGGAATGGGAAGGGAGAGGCCAAGTGCCAGAATAGGCGCATCTTCCAGATGTGCCTTTTCTGGGATGGCTGGGGGCAGATGTTTTTAGCCACGGGGGGGGGCAATAACCATGGACCCTCTCCAGGCTATTAATATCTGCCCTCAGTCACTGGCTTTACCACTCTGGCGGAGAAAATTGCGCGGGAGCCCACGCCAATTTTTTCCGCCATTTAACCCTTTAATTTAATAGCTAGAACGGCCAAATTTTGCACATACACACTACTAACATTAGTAGTGTGGAATATGCAAAAAAAAATGGTGATAAGAGATGGTTTACTGTATGTAAACCAGGTCTCATATCATGTCGGGTTTAGGAAGGAGAGAGCAAAAGCCGGTAATTGAATTACCAGCTTTAAAGCTATCTAGCGCTGTATGAAGTAATAATATATATACATATATGTGTCTCACTGACATATCTATAATATAACGCTGGGAGCGTCACTCTGTCGGAAGCCTTTATAGACTGCGCAAGCGCAGGCGCAGTCTGGGCCTCACAGAGTGACGCTCCCAGGAGATCGCGGTATGCGTAAACACTGAACACACACCGCGATCTCCACCGGAGAGTCAGGGACCGCCAGGAGGGTAAGTATATTCACCTGTCCCCCGTTCCAGCGCTGCGTGCGGCTCCGTCTCCTGGGTCCTCTGCTGTGACGTTCCCAGTTCAGAGGGCGCGATGACGCGCTTAATGCGCGCCGGCGCCGCCCTCTGACTGAACAGTCACAGCCAGAGGAGCCGGAAGATGGCGGCGCGCAGCGATGGAACGGGACAGACAGGTGAGTATAGCAAGTGCTGGGGGCCTGAGCTAGCGGTGACTCCGGCACCTGACCCCCACAGCACGCCGGTGTCCCCGTCTGCTCAGGCCCCCAGCACTCGGCGCCCAGCGACGATAGGTGGGTATGGTATTTTTTTTTTTTATATATGGCAGCAGCATACGGGGCATATATAATGGAGCATCTTATGGGGGGCATATAATACAATGGTGGCGCAGGATGGGAGCAGCACATGACAGAACGGGGGCGCAGGATGGCAGCAGCACATGACAGAACGGGTGCAGGATGGCAGCAGCACATGACAGAACAGGCGCAAGATGGCAGCAGCACATGACAGAACGGGCGCAGGATGGGAGCAGCACATGACAGAACAGGGGCGCAGGATGGGAGCAGCACATGACAGAACAGGGGCGCAGGATGGCAGCAGCACATGACAGAACAGGGGCGAAGGATGGGAGCAGCACATGACAGAACGGGGGCGCAGGATGGCAGCAGCACATGACAGAACGGGCGCAGGATGGGAGCAGCACATGACAGAACAGGGGCGCAGGATGGGAGCAGCACATGACAGAACAGGGGCGCAGGATGGGAGCAGCACATGACAGAATTGGGGCGCAAGATGGGAGCATCACATGACAGAACGGGGGCACAGGATGGCAGCAGCACATGACAGAACGGGGGCAGGATGGGAGCAGCACATGACAGAACGGGGGCGCAGGATGGCAGCAGCACATGACAGAACGGGCGCAGGATGGGGGCAGCACATGACAACAGGGGCGCAGGATGGGAGCAGCACATGACAGAACGGGCGCAGGATGGGAGCAGCACGTGAAAGAACGGGGGCACAGGATGGGAGCAGCACATGACAGAACGGGGGCGCAGGATGGCAGCAGCACATGACAGAACGGGCGCAGGATGGGAGCAGCACATGACAGAATGGGGGCGCAGGATGGGAGCAGTACATGACAGAACGGGGGCGCAGGATGGCAGCAGCACATGACAGAACGGGCGCAGGATGGGAGCAGCACATGACAGAACAGGGGCACAGGATGGGAGCAGCACATGACAGGATGGGAGCAGCAAATGACAGAATGGAGGAGCAGGATGGGAGCAGAACATGTCAGAATGGAGGCACAGGATGGGAGCAGCACATGTCACAATGGGGGCGCAGGATGGGAGCAGCACATGACAGAATGGGGGCGCAGGATGGGTGCAACACATGACAGAATGGGGGCGCAAGATGGGTGCAGAACATGTCAGAATGGAGGCGCAGGATGGCAGCAGAACATGTCAGAATGGGGGCGCAGGATGGGAGCAGCACATGTCACAATGGGGGCGCAGGATGGAAGCAGCACATGACAGAATGGGGGCGCAGGATGGATGCAACACATGACAGAATGGGGGCGCAAGATGGGTGAAACACATGGCAGGATGGGGGCGCAGGATGGGTGCAGCACATGACAGGATGGGGACGCAGGATGGAGCAGCACATGTCAGAATGGGGGTGCAGGATGGGAGCAGCACATGTCAGAATGGGGGCGCAGGATGGAGCAGCTCATGACAGGATGGGGACGCAGGATGGAGCAGCTCATGACAGGATGGGGACGCAGGATGGAGCAGCACATACCAGAATGGAGACCATATACCAATATAGATGCTAGCCACCCGGGCGTAGAACGGGTTCAATAGCTAGTATATATATATATATATATATATATACCTATTCTATGTGTACACATTCTACCTATTCTACTGTAAGCTGTCAGTGTGATTTTACTGTACACCGCAATGAATTACCGGCTTTTCTCTCTAACACCGCTGCGTATTTCTCGCAAGTCACACTGCTGGTCCGTGTGTAATCCGTATTTTTGGGGCTTCCATAGACTTTCATTGGCGTTTTTTTTGCGCAATACGGTGACAAACGCAGCATGCTGCGATTTTCTACGGCCGTAGAAAGCCGTATAATACAGATCAGTAAAATATGGCAGATAGGAGCAGGGCCATAGAGAATCATTGTACCGTGTGTAATGCGTGTTTTACGGACGTATTTTATGCGCTCTTACGTCCGTAAAACTCGCTAGTGTGACGCCGGCCTAAGAGGAGGGAATAAATATACTAAATACACAGCGAATAGTTAATGCCATAGCAATAAATACATCTTAGCAAAGATAACCACAGTTTACAAGGAAGCAAAACATTTTCCCAAAACATATATATATATATATATATAATTGTCTAAGGGGAACTTCCATCTGTTTGTCTGTCTGTCTGTCACAGAAATCCCACGTCGCTGATTGGTTGCAGCCGCCAGTGTTATATACTGTGTGGGCTGTGCTATATATTACGTGGGCTGTGTTATATACTTCGTGGGCTGTGTTATATACTGTGTGGGCTGTGCTATATATTACGTGGGCTGTGTTATATACTGCGTGGGCTGTGCTATATATTACGTGGGCAGTGTTATATACTTTGTGGGCTGTGTTATATACTGTATGGGCTGTGCTATATATTACGTGGGCTGTGTTATATACTGCATGGGCTGTGTTATATACTGTGTGGGCTGTGCTATATATTACGTGGGCTGTGTTATATACTTCGTGGGCTGTGTTATATACTGTGTGGGCTGTGCTATATGTTACGTGGGCTGTGTTATATACTGCGTGGCTGCTATATACTACATGGGCAGTGTTATATACTACGTGGCAGGGTTATATACTACGTGGGCTGTGTTATATACTGCGTGGGCTGTGTAATATACTGCGTGCCCTGTGTTATATACTGCGTGGGCTGTGTTATATACTGTGTGGGCTGTGTTATATACCACATGGGCTGTGTTATATACTGCGTGGGCTGTGTTATATATTACGTAGGCTGTGTTATATACTGCGTGGGCTGTGTTATATACTGTGTGGGCTGTGTTATATACTGCGTGGGCTGTGTTATATACTGCGTGCCCTGTGTTATATACTGCGTGGGCTGTGTTATATACTGTGTGGGCTGTGTTATATACCACATGGGCTGTGTTATATACTGCGTGGGCTGTGTTATATATTACGTGGGCTGTGTTATATACTGTGTGCCCTGTGTTATATACTGCGTGGGCTGTGTTATATACTGCGTGGGCTGTGTTATATACTGCGTACCCTGTGTTATATACTGCGTGGGCTGTGTTATATACTGCGTGGGCTGTGTTATATATTACGTGGGCTGTGTTATATACTACATGGGCTGTGTTATATACTGCGTGGGCTGTGTTATATATTACGTGGGCTGTGTTATATACTACGTGGGCTGTGTTATATACTGTGTGGCCTGTGTTATATACTGCGTTGCCTGTGCTATACACTATGTGGCCTGTGCTATATACTATGTCGCTGCTTTATACATACATACATATTCTAGAATACCCAATGCATTAGAATCGGGCCACCATCTAGTTCAATATAAACACCTAATGGACATGCTCACACCGTGCATTCAGCTGGAAGGGACAGGATAAAAGTCAGGAAGCGGCTGCCATGTAACCCACCCAACGCGTGTCGTCACATCATTGACTTCATCAGGGGTAAAGTAGTGTGGTATATGGTATTTATACACTCACAGATTATAGAACATACACGTACAAACCCAAGTCCGCGCACCTGCCAAAGGAATAGAATCTGGCGACTGTGCAATGCCTTCCCCAAAACAAAGGCCCCTCAAGGCGCAGAACGCATGCTAGATTTAGGCACATAGCCCATTAACAGTCCCAACCACATTTAGCAATACTAAAGTATATGTCGAGGGGGCACAGGTTGGACCAAAGGGCCACCAATAATAGTTTAAACCCGACCAGTTTTTACCCCTCCAGAAAGAGGGAAATATCATCGCCATCAGAAATAATGTTTATATCCGCTACACCAATGTTTTTACATAGATGTTATTATTTTAAGGACCAAACAACCCAAATTAATTTTCACAATCAATTTGAGCTTGTAGTATGGGCCCCTCTGCACGCCCTACATTGGGGACCAATCAGTTTAAGGCTATCCACGCACCAACCGTCTGAATTAAGGAGCGCTTCTGCCTGTAATGTTTGTCTATCAATATGACACAAAGAACATAACTAGGGTACATCAGAAAGGGCCTTTTGTTTAGTTTTACCCCAGACATGTGCAGTAACGGCGCAAAGAAAATTGATGAAAATACAGTCACCAAGGTAATTTCGAAAGCTAGTTTCACATTTGCGTTTAAATCCGCAGCATTTAAAACGCATCCGCGAGTGGTGAAAAAAAACGCATGTAAACGCGTACAAACGCTGCGTTTTTTAGACGCACGCGTTGTCGCATGCGGTTAAAAAATCGCCACGTTTGTACGCGTTTACATGCGTTTTTTCCTGCATTTGCGCTTTTGGTACGCATGATGAGAAATTTCACAAGAAAAAAATCAAGATCCAGACACCGCCAATGGGACTACAGAAGGCGTGTATTATGACGAAACGCAGAACGGTATAAATTGCCCACCAAAAGAAATTCATGAATAGCTGTTTTTTGTTCATTCTGCTTCACAAAAATCGGAATAAAAAGCGATCAAAAATGTCACGTGCCCGAAAATGTTACCAATAAAAATGTCAACTCGTCCCACAAAAAACAAGACCTCACATGACTCTGTGGACCAAAATATGGAAAAATTATAGCTCTCAAAATGTGGTAACGCAAAAAATATTTTTTGGAATAAAAAGCGTCTTTCAGTGTGTGACGGCTGGCAATCTTAAAAATCCGCTAAAAAACCCGCTATAAATAGAAATCAAACCCCCCTTCATCACCCCCTTAGTTAGGGAAAAATTAAAAAAATGTATTTATTTCCATTTTCCCATTAGGGTTAGGGCTAGGGCTAGGGTTAGGGATAGAGCTAGGGTTAGGGCTAGGGTTAGAATCTCTTTATCACCTTGATGGTGGCTTAGGGGTAGGGTTAGGGTTTGGATCCCTTTATCACCTTGATGGTGGGGGGTGGCTTATCAGTGTCTAGACTTGTTTTTCTCTATTGAAATGCATGCGTTCAAAAACGCAACCAAACGCATGTGCTTAAAAACGCATGCGTTTACATAGACAGCAATGCGTTTTTTTTACGCACAACCGTGCGCAATCGAACGCATGCGTTTCCTGGCGGCAAATAGACGCCTCTAGAAATTACTACATGTTGCATTTCCGCAAAACGCGAACAAAAAAAAATATATGCGGTACAAACGCTGCGGCAAAAAACGCAAATGTGAAACCAGCCTAAGATGGCAGAAAGGAGACTACTTCCCTATATGATGTTAAAGTTGCTTGTAGTAACCAGTGAACAGAAGTTCTTCATTCTGTCGAACAGGTGTGAGGCTCCGTAGCTTGTATATCCATTTGGATTCACACCTCAGTAGTTGCTTCGTTACAGTTCCACCCCTAATAGTCATATTGATACCCTCTAGTCCCATAATTCTTAGGCCTCTGATGCTACTTTTATGAGGGTCCAAAAAAATGTGCCGCCACCGAGGTTATTGTCTTTCCCTTTTTCCCGATCCTGTTTTGCTGTTGTAATATTGGAGATATGTTGCTGGCTTCTCC
Organism: Ranitomeya imitator; assembly: GCF_032444005.1. Taxonomy (NCBI): domain Eukaryota; kingdom Metazoa; phylum Chordata; class Amphibia; order Anura; family Dendrobatidae; genus Ranitomeya; species Ranitomeya imitator. The sequence continues at coordinate 219,177,576 of NC_091288.1, read as the reverse complement.
TCCTCAACTCCCGAGTTGTTTGGCCCACGTATAGTTTTGGGCAGTCGCAGAGGATCACATACACAACGTAGCAGAGATGGTGCAGCTCTCCACGGGTAGAGCTAGGCCCCGGGGCAGTTAAGGAGTTAAATGTAATGATGGTGGTCGTAATGCAGGGCAGGTGGCGCAGCAATAATTCAGAGGACACCGCAGGGTGCAGTTTCCACACTTTACTCACATTTCTTGTAAGCAGTCACCAGCCGGGTGCTGTGTCTTCCGGGTTTGTGGTCCAGTCAGCTCTCAGGTAGTTTGGGGTACACCGTGTCAGAACCCCCTTATGTTCCTTCCCTGGCTGTCTCACTGCGCTGGCTCCCTCCTCTCCTGCCCTGAGCCTTCACACACAGTGTCCCAAGCCAGCAGCCCCGGATCTTGTTGGGCGATGTCCTCTTGGTCCCCTTGACCCTATGTGGCTGCCTTTTCAGCGAGTGTGTGTGGTTGTGGTAGTGGCACGTACAGATACCACAGCCTCCGGTTGGCTAGCTGAGCCTTTTAGTTCTTCACTAGTTTGGGGGCTGGTTCCCCCACTACGACCTGGTCCCTCCACCCAACTATGGTTGGCGTGGATTCTGGTCCCACGGGTGGATTCCTCACTACCCGTGCCCCTAGGACCCCTTCTCTCTTCTTTCTGTCAGGAGCTTCTCTTTCTCACGTCTGCTCTGCTCCACTCCTCCCCATTCACAGACTGACTAACTTTCTAGACCTTTCCTGACTCCTCCTACTGTTTCCATGACAACTCAAATCTCTCCACCACACCCTCTACCTAGTTCCTCCCTGGCCTTGAGAGGTCTGGTGTTGGATGTAAGTGTGTGGGTTCTGGGTAGTGCCCCCTCCTTACCTGAGAGCGGAGCACCACACCTCGTCCGAGGTGCAGTATCTCTGTGGTGACTGGACCTCAAGGGCGCCACAGTATCTTGTATGATTGTAATATTTGGTCTCCCGGGAGCCGCCGGCTTTCAGTCAATGGTGCATGGAGCAGTTACAGTCACTGCTCACTATACTGTGAGTGGCAGCTATCAGTACGCACCGGCACTTTGATTGACAGCTCACTCCGCAGTGTGTATGTGTAAAATGTGCTGTCAATCAATGTACTGTCAATCATTGAGCTGTCAATGGAGTGATTACTGCAGCCGCTCACTGTACACTGAGCTGCTACTGTGGTCGCTGCGTGCACACCCCATGACTGAAAGCTGGCGGCTCCTGGGAGGATAGTACGATGGTCGGAACAGCATTTTAATGTTATTTACCTGCTGAATAACCCTACATTTGTAGGTAAATAGCGTTTTTGCACGTGACAGGTTCCCGTTAAATCCTCCAATGGCCCAGTGCCCATTGGATCACCCCAGTGACATCTGATCATTTCTCCTTATATTGTCAATTTTTTTAAGTATATCTTAACAACCATCTGTTATATGAAAGGAATTACCTAAGATTAAAAAAGCAAGGCTGCTTTCCTCCAGACACAGCGCCACTCCTGCCAATGGGTTGTGCCTGGTATTACAGTTCAGCTCCATTGATGTTCAGGAATAAAGTAGTCAGGATTTTTTTTTATCTTAGGCATCGCCTTTAATGTACTGGCATATAGATACTGTATAAATTATACTGTAGAAATGTAAAAAAACTGACTGGCACTGACGATGGTTGATGGGCAGACATTATTTGGCCAAATTTTATGCTAAGCGTCTCAAAATTGTACAGAATTAAAGTAACAGAAATTGGAAATATTAAGTAGTGCAGAGCTGCAATCAAGCTTCACCCATGGTCATCAGCAGTCCCAGAAAGTATCCACACTAAGGTGCTGCCTGGGTCCTCACCCATCGCTGAGCTGCAATCAAGCTTCACCCATGGTCATCAGCAGTCCCAGAAAGTATCCACACTGAGCTGCTGCCTGGGTCCTCACCCATCGCTGATCTGCAATCAAGCTTCACCCATGGTCATCAGCAGTCCCAGAAAGTATCCACACTGAGCTGCTGCCTGGATCCTCACCCATCGCTGAGCTGCAATCAAGCTTCACCCATGGTCATCAGCAGTCCCAGAAAATATCCACACTGAACTGCTGCCTGGGTCCTCACCCATCGCTGAGCTGCAATCAAGCTTCACCCATGGTCATCAGCAGTCCCAGAAAGTATCCACACTGAGCTGCTGCCTGGGTCCTCACTGGTCTCCTCTTCTGGTGTGGTTGACACATGAGCGCTGCAGCTAGTGATTGGCTGCATAAGTCATGGACCAACAATGAGAGGATCGGCAAGGAATTGGTAGGTGCGTATGTGATTTCAATTCTCCGAAGATCTGGGTGGCAGCTCAGTGTAGATCCTTTCTGGGACTGCTGCTGACAGTATCGAGCATGGTGGTAAATAACAGCACAAAGGCAAACGATCTGTTCTCCTTCATATTTTTATTGTAGAATTTTGCCTGTTGATAATAAGTTAAAAATAAAACGGAACCATGAGCTTCAATTAATGGAATTACAAGGGTTTGCACATCTTAGTAATTACAAGATTTTTTGTAAAATTGTTGCCCTCAGATTATTAGAATTCCCAAGACTCTGCGTTCCTCCCTGACTACAGAGATTTGAGGTTGGGCAGAGTCTGTTGTGCCTCGGATGGTGTCCGCCTCATAACTTCTGGAAGGTCTTGTACTAAAGGATCGCGTAAGCAACAGCAATGCGGGGTAATGGTGCTTCAGGCACATGAAAGCGTCGGCATTGGGCCGTCTACTTCTGTCCTTTGATATTTGCTTTCAGATTCTTAATGACTACCGGGTTATTTTTCTGCAAAATTGAGAGAAACGCGTCATTATCTCCAGGACCCCAGGATCTCACATAACCGTAGAGTTCTCTCATTTTCTCTTGGCTGGTGTCTTTTTTTCGGATGATATCGTATTGTTCCTCTGTCAGTAACCCTTCATCCAAAAGATCGTCCAGAACGGAATCCACGTCAGTGATGTTGCTAATTAACTTGTTTCGATTTTCAATCACAAAATGTTTCTTATCTGCAGTGAAGATACAAGGATTGTGTCACTACAAGAAGACCTGATATTATCAAGGATTTCGATAGATATTTTTCAAAATTTGTGAACCCTAGGACATTGCATGTAGAGAGGAGGGAACCAATCGCCATGTTGGGGCTCTGCGCCGTTCAGTGAGTTTTTGATCAATAAGTTATGTAATGTACTTTCTCAGGAGCACATCACTCCTCTGCCTCTCCACAGCCAACTGGGGGGACTGGTGCGCTCCTGAAGATTGACAGCTCAGGTCTGCAGCGCAGTCGCACTGATGATCTGAGTTGTATGTTCTCCCATGTAGCTGGCAGAAGTAGTTTTGCCTCTGCAGCATTGGAGAATGTGCAACCATCGTCAGATGCAAAGAGCTTGTAAGCACTGCGCTCCTAGACTAGGAAACTGACCGTCTCTGATAGCTACCATTGCAGGCTAGGTAATGAACAGTAAACTCTAAAATTAAAAATCCCACTTTCTCGAGAACAAAGAGGATTTTTAATAAGAGGAAAGTTGCAAAGTTTGTTGTTTTTACAAGCACTTTGCAACTTTAAGCTCTGTTCACATCAGCATTTTCAGAGACATTTCTCATGTAACTTCCACTACAATAGCACCCACCAGAAAACCTCAGACCCTGAAAGACAATGCAGCTGCTCGACGTCTCTGCTTAAAACTGGTCCCCATGAGCCAACAGTGGCGGAGTCAGGAGGAACTTTGAGTGGAGTCAGTGCACAATGCACAGAAGACAGAAACAGCAGCCCCCGTGTCACAGAATATATATGCTCCAGCCCAAGGTCTCCTGTGATGTATATGCTCCAGCCCAATGTCTCCTGTGATGTATATGCTCCAGCCCAATGTCTCCTGTGATATATGCTCCAGCCCAATGTCTCCTGTGATGTATGCTCCAGCCCAATGTCTCCTGTGATATATGCTCCAGCCCAATGTCTCCTGTGATGTATATGCTCCAGCCCAATGTCTCCTGTGATATATGCTCCAGCCCAATGTCTCCTGTGATGTAAATGCTCCAGCCCAATGTCTCCTGTGATGTATATGCTCCAGCCCAATGTCTCCTGTGATGTATGCTCCAGCTCAATGTCTCCTGTGATGTATGCTCCAGCCCAATGTCTCCTGTGATATATGCTCCAGCCCAATGTCTCCTGTGATATATGCTCCAGCCCAATGTCTCCTGTGATGTATGCTCCAGCCCAATGTCTCCTGTGATATATGCTCCAGCCCAATGTCTCCTGTGATATATGCTCCAGCCCAATGTCTCCTGTGATGTATGCTCCAGCCCAATGTCTCATGTGATGTATATGCTCCAGCCCAATGTCTCCTGTGATGTATATGCTCCAGCCCAATGTCTCCTGTGATGTATATGCTCCAGCCCAATGTCTCCTGTGATGTATATGCTCTGTTATGATAAGGTAATTCAGTACCACAATGGACATAGAGGTCAGAGCACATACAGTGACCTGACAATAACCCAAAAACATAGAACGAGCTCTGAGACGTGGGAACTCTGCTGACCGCAATCCCTAATCCTCTCCAACCACACTAGAGGCAGCCGTGGATTGCGCCTAACGCTCCCTATGCAACTCGGCACAGCCTGAGAAACTAGCTAGCCTGAAGATAGAAAATAAGCCTACCTTGCCTCAGAGAAATACCCCAAAGGAAAAGGCAGCCCCCACATGTAATGACTGTGAGTTAAGATTAAAAGACAAACGTAGAGATGAAATAGATTTAGCAAAGTGAGGCCCGACTTTCTGAACAGAGCGAGGATAGGAAAGGTAACTTTGCGGTCAACACAAAACCCTACAAAAACCACGCAAAGGGGGCAAAAAGACCCTCCGTACCGAACTAACGGCACGGAGGTACACCCTCTGCGTCCCAGAGCTTCCAGCAAGCAGTAAAAAACAAATAGACAAGCTGGACAGAAAAAAACAGCAAACAAAATAGCAAAGCAAAACTTAGCTATGCAGAGCAGCAGGCCACAGGAACGATCCAGGAGGAAACAGGTCCAATACTAGAACATTGACTGGAGGCCAGGATCAAGGCACTAGGTGGAGTTAAATAGAGCAGCACCTAACGACTTCACCACATCACCTGAGTCAGGAAACTCAGAAGCCGCAGTACCACTTTCCTCCACCAACGGAAGCTCACAGAGAGAATCAGCCGAAGTACCACTTGTGAACACAGGAGGGAGCTCTGCCACAGAATTCACAACAGTACCTCCCCCTTGAGGAGGGGTCACCGAACCCTCACCAGAGCCCCCAGGACGACCAGGATGAGCCACATGAAAGGCACGAACAAGATCAGGGGCATGGACATCAGAGGCAAAGACCCAGGAATTATCTTCCTGAGCAGAACCCTCCCACTTAACCAGATACTGGAGTTTCCGTCTTGAAACACGAGAATCCAAAATCTTCTCCACAATATACTCCAACTCCCCCTCCACCAAAACCGGGGCAGGAGGATCAACAGATGGAACCATAGGTGCCACGTATCTCCGCAACAATGACCTATGGATACGTTATGTATGGAAAAAGAATCTGGAAGGGTCAGACGAAAAGACACAGGATTAAGAACCTCAGAAATCCTATACGGACCAATGAAACGAGGTTTAAACTTAGGAGAGGAAACCTTCATAGGAATATGACGAGAAGATAACCAAACCAAATCCCCAACACGAAGTCGGGGACCCACACAGCGTCTGCGATTAGCGAAACGTTGAGCCTTCTCCTGGAACAAGGTCAAATTGTCCACTACATGAGTCCAAATCTGCTGCAACCTGTCCACCACAGTATCCACACCAGGACAGTCCGAAGACTCAACCTGCCCTGAAGAGAAACGAGGATGGAACCCAAAGTTGCAGAAAAACGACGAAACCAAGGTAGCCGAGCTGGCCCGATTATTAAGGGCGAACTCAGCCAAAGGCAAAAAGGACACCCAGTCATCCTGATCAGCAGAAACAAAGCATCTCAGATATGTTTCCAAGGTCTGATTGGTTCGGTCGGTCTGGCCATTAGTCTGAGGATGGAAAGCCGAGGAAAAAGACAAGTCAATGCCCATCCTACCACAAAAGGCTCGCCAAAACCTCGAAACAAACTGGGAACCTCTGTCAGAAACGATATTCTCTGGAATGCCATGTAAACGAACCACATGCTGGAAGAACAATGGCACCAAATCAGAGGAGGAAGGTAATTTAGACAAAGGTACCAAATGGACCATCTTAGAGAAGCGATCACAGACCACCCAAATGACTGACATCTTTTGAGAGATGGGAAGATCTGAAATAAAATCCATAGAGATATGTGTCCAAGGCCTCTTCGGGACCGGCAAGGGCAAAAGCAACCCACTGGCATGAGAACAGCAGGGCTTAGCCCGAGCACAAATCCCACAGGACTGCACAAAAGAACGCACATCCCGCAACAGAGATGGCCACCAAAAGGATCTAGCCACTAACTCTCTGGTACCAAAGATTCCAGGATGAACAGCCAACACCGAACAATGAACCTCAGAGATAACTTTATTCGTCCACCTATCAGGGACAAACAGCTTCTCCGCTGGGCAACGATCAGGTTTATTAGCCTGAAATTTTTGCAGCACCCACCGCAAATCAGGGGAGATGGCAGTCACAATTACTCCTTCTTTGAGGATACCCGCCGGCTCAGATAAACCCGGAGAGTCGGGCACAAAACTCCTAGACAGAGCATCCGCCTACACATTTTTAGAGCCCGGAAGGTACGAAATCACAAAGTCAAAACGGGCAAAAAACAACGACCAACGAGCCTGTCTAGGATTTAACCGCTTGGCAGACTCGAGATAAGTCAAGTTCTTATGATCAGTCAAGACCACCACGCGATGCTTAGCTCCTTCAAGCCAATGACGCCACTCCTCGAATGCCCACTTCATGGCCAGCAATTCTCGATTGCCCACATCATAATTTCGCTCAGCAGGCGAAAACTTCCTGGAAAAGAAGGCGCATGGTTTCATCACCGAGCAATCAGAACTTCTCTGCGACAAAACAGTCCCTGCTCCAATCTCAGAAGCATCAACCTCGACCTGGAATGGAAGCGAAAAATCTGGTTGACACAACACAGGGGCAGAAGAAAAACGACGCTTCAACTCTTGAAAAGCTTCCACAGCAGCAGAAGACCAATTGACCACATCAGCACCCTTCTTGGTCAAATCGGTCAATGGTTTAGCAATACTAGAAAAATTGCAGATGAAGCGACGATAAAAATTAGCAAAGCCCAGGAACTTTTGCAGACTTTTCAGAGATGTCAGCTGAGTCCAATCATGGATGGCTTGGACCTTAACAGGGTCCATCTCGATAGTAGAAGGGGAAAAGATGAACCCCAAAAATGAAACCTTCTGAACACCAAAAAGACACTTTGATCCCTTCACAAACAAAGAATTAGCACGCAGGACCTGAAACACCGTTCTGACCTGCTTCACATGAGACTCCCAATCATCCGAGAAGATCAAAATGTCATCCAAGTACACAATCAGGAATTTATCCAGGTACTCTCGGAAGATGTCATGCATAAAGGACTGAAACACTGATGGAGCATTGGCAAGTCCGAATGGCATTACTAGATACTCAAAATGGCCCTCGGGCGTATTAAATGCAGTTTTCCATTCATCGCCTCGCTTAATACGCACAAGATTATACGCACCACGAAGATCTATCTTGGTGAACCAACTAGCCCCCTTAATCCGAGCAAACAAATCAGATAACAACGGCAAGGGGTACTGAAATTTAACAGTGATCTTATTTAGAAGGCGGTAATCTATACAAGGTCTCAGCGAACCATCCTTCTTGGCTACAAAAAAGAACCCTGCTCCCAATGGCGACGATGACGGGCGAATATGCCCCTTCTCCAAGGACTCCTTCACATAACTGCGCATAGCGGCGTGTTCAGGTACAGACAAATTAAACAGTCGACCTTTTGGGAATTTACTACCAGGAATCAAATCGATAGCACAATCACAATCCCTATGCGGAGGTAGGGTATCGGACTTGGGCTCATCAAATACATCCCGGTAATCAGACAAGAACTCTGGAACCTCAGAAGGGGTGGATGACGAAATAGTCAGAAATGGGACATCACCATGTACCCCCTGACAACCCCAGCTGGACACCGACATGGATTTCCAATCCAATACTGGATTATGGGCTTGTAGCCATGGCAACCCCAACACGACCACATCATGCAGATTATGCAACACCAGAAAGCGAATACCTCCTGATGTGCAGGAGTCATGCACATGGTCAGTTGGGTCCAGTACTGAGGCTTATTCTTGGCCAAGGGCGTAGCATCAATTCCTCTCAATGGAATAGGACACTGCAAGGGCTCCAAGAAAAACCCACAACGCTTAGCATATTCCAAGTCCATCAAATTCAGGGCAGCGCCTGAATCCACAAATGCCATGACAGAATACAATGACAAAGAGCAGATCAAGGTAACGGACAGAAGAAATTTTGACTGTACCGTACCAATGGTGGCAGACCTAGCGAACCGCTTAGTGCGCTTAGGACAATCAGAGATAGCATGAGTGGAATCACCACAGTAGAAACACAGCCCATTCAGACGTCTGTGTTCTTGCCGTTCAACTCTGGTCAAAGTCCTATTGCACTGCATAGGCTCAGGTTTAAGCTCAGGTAATACCGCCAAATGGTGCACAGATTTACGCTCACGCAAGCGTCGACCGATCTGAATGGCCAAAGACATAGACTCATTCAGACCAGCAGGCATAGGAAATCCCACCATGACATCCTTAAGGGCTTCAGAGAGACCCTTTCTGAAAATAGCTGCGAGCGCACCTTCATTCCATTGAGTGAGTACGGACCACTTTCTAAATTTCTGACAATATACCTCTATCTCATCCTGACCCTGACACAGAGCCAGCAAATTTTTCTCTGCCTGATGCACTGAATTAGGTTCATCGTACAGCAATCCGAGCGCCAGGAAAAACGCATCGATATTACTTAATGCAGGATCTCCTGACGCAAGAGAAAAAGCCCAGTCCTGAGGGTCGCCACGTAAAAAAGAAATAATGATCCTAACTTGTTGAACTGGGTCACCAGAGGAGCGAGGTTTCAAAGCTAGAAATAGTTTACAATTTTTGAAACTCAGAAATTTAGTTCTATCTCCAAAAAACAAATCAGGAATAGGAATTTTTGGTTCTAACATAGAATTCTGAACCACAAAGTCTTGAATATTTTGTACTCTTGCCGTGAGCTGATCCACACATGAAGACAGACCTTTAATGTCCATCGCTACACCTGTGTCCTGAACCACCCAAATGTCTAGGGGGAAAAAAAGGCAAAACACAGTGCAGAGAAAAAAAAATGGTCTCAGAACTTCTTTTTTCCCTCTATTGAGAATCATTAGTACTTTGGGCCTCCAGTACTGTTATGATAAGGTAATTCAGTACCACAATGGACATAGAGGTCAGAGCACATACAGTGACCTGACAATAACCCAAAAACATAGAACGAGCTCTGAGACCGCAATCCCTAATCCTCTCCAACCACACTAGAGGCAGCCGTGGATTGCGCCTAACGCTCCCTATGCAACTCGGCACAGCCTGAGAAACTAGCTAGCCTGAAGATAGAAAATAAGCCTACCTTGCCTCAGAGAAATACCCCAAAGGAAAAGGCAGCCCCCACATGTAATGACTGTGAGTTAAGATTAAAAGACAAACGTAGAGATGAAATAGATTTAGCAAAGTGAGGCCCGACTTTCTGAACAGAGCGAGGATAGGAAAGGTAACGTTGCGGTCAACACAAAACCCTACAAAAACCACGCAAAGGGGGCAAAAAGACCCTCCGTACCGAACTAACGGCACGGAGGTACACCCTCTGCGTCCCAGAGCTTCCAGCAAGCAGTAAAAAGCAAATAGACAAGCTGGACAGAAAAAAACAGCAAACAAAATAGCAAAGCAAAACTTAGCTATGCAGAGCAGCAGGCCACAGGAACGATCCAGGAGGAAACAGGTCCAATACTAGAACATTGACTGGAGGCCAGGATCAAGGCACTAGGTGGAGTTAAATAGAGCAGCACCTAACGACTTCACCACATCACCTGAGGAAGGAAACTCAGAAGCCGCAGTACCACTTTCCTCCACCAACGGAAGCTCACAGAGAGAATCAGCCGAAGTACCACTTGTGACCACAGGAGGGAGCTCTGCCACAGAATTCACAACAATGCTCCAGCCCAATGTCTCCTGTGATGTATATGCTCCAGCCCAATGTCTCCTGTTATGTATGCTCCAGCCCAATGTCTCCTGTGATGTATATGCTCCAGCCCAATGTCTCCTGTGATGTATGCTCCAGCCCACTGTCTCCTGTGATGTATGCTCCAGCCCAATGTCTCCTGTGATGTATGCTCCAGCCCAATGTCTCCTGTGATGTATGCTCCAGCCCAATGTCTCCTGTGATATATGCTCCAACCCAATGTCTCCTGTGATGTATATGCTCCAGCCCAATGTCTCCTGTGATGTATGCTCCAGCCCAATGTCTTCTGTGATGTATGCTCCAGCTCAATGTCTCCTGTGATGTATGCTCCAGCCCAATGTCTCCTGTGATGTATATGCTCCAGCCCAATGTCTCCTGTGATGTATATGCTCCAGCCCAATGTCTCCTGTGATGTATGCTCCAGCCCAATGTCTCCTGTGATGTATGCTCCAGCCCAATGTCTCCTGTGATGTATATGCTCCAGCCCAATGTCTCCTGTGATGTATGCTCCAGCCCAATGTCTCCTGTGATGTATGCTCCAGCCCACTGTCTCCTGTGATGTATGCTCCAGCCCAATGTCTCCTGTGATGTATGCTCCAGCCCAATGTCTCCTGTGATGTATATGTTCCAGCCCAATGTCTCCTGTGATGTATGCTCCAGCCCAATGTCTACTGTGATGTATGCTCCAGCCCAATGTCTCCTGTGATGTATGCTCCAGCCCAATGTCTCCTGTGATGTATATGCTCCAGCCCAATGTCTCCTGTGATGTATATGCTCCAGCCCAATGTCTCCTGTGATGTATGCTCCAGCCCAATGTCTCCTGTGATGTATGCTCCAGCCCACTGTCTCCTGTGATGTATGCTCCAGCCCAATGTCTCCTGTGATGTATGCTCCAGCCCACTGTCTCCTGTGATGTATGCTTCAGCCCAATGTCTCCTGTGATTTATGCTCCAGCCCAATGTCTCCTGTGATGTATATGTTCCAGCCCAATGTCTCCTGTGATGTATGCTTCAGCCCAATGTCTCCTGTGATGTATGCTTCAGCCCAATGTCTCCTGTGATGTATGCTCCAGCCCACTGTCTCCTGTGATGTATGCTCCAGCCCACTGTCTCCTGTGATGTATGCTCCAGCCCACTGTCTCCTGTGATGTATGCTCCAGCCCAATGTCTCCTGTGATGTATGCTCCAGCTCAATGTCTCCTGTGATATATGCTCCAGCCCAATGTCTCCTGTGATGTATATGCTCCAGCCCAATGTCTCCTGTGATGTATGCTCAGCCCAATGTCTCCTGTGATGTATGCTCCAGCCCAATGTCTCCTGTGATGTATGCTCCAACCCAATGTCTCCTGTGATGTATATTCTCCAGCCCAATGTCTTCTATGATATATGCTGCAGCCCAATGTCTCCTGTGATGTATGTGCTGCAGCCCCAGTATGTCCTATATTATGTACATACAGAAGTCCCGGCATCTCCTATGTGACATAAATGCTCCAGTCCCAGCGTCTCCTATGTGATGTATATACTGCAGTCCCAGCATCTCCTGTGATGTATATGTTCCTGCTCCAACGTCCCCAATGTGATGAATACACAGCAGCCCCACTGTCTCATATGTGATGTATATACAGCAATCCCAGCATCTCCTATGTGACAAATATACTCCAGTCCCAGAGTCTCTTACATGATGTATATGCTCCTGCCCCAGTGTCTGCTATGTTTTGTATATCAGTCGTGGTGTCTCCTATGTGATGTATACAGCATTTTCAGTGTCTCCTATGTGATGTATACAGTAGATCTTCCACTGCTTGAGATCCACAAATGTAACATGAGCAGTGATGACTTTCCTCCTGTGAGGAGACCTGCCATGTAATATACATCTGTGTTCAGTACATCTTACTGCTCCGAGTCCTTTACAAAACTTGTAATTGCAAAGAGTCCATACCACCTACCATCACAGCCGCACCAAAAAGAGGCAACTCCAGTCTTCACATGGGGGGGGGGGGTAATTAATTGTTTGACCAAATAAAGCAGGATCATATTCAAGCTAATAATTTTCTGTGCCCCCGAATGATGGTACAAATATCCGAATGGCCCTTGGTAGAAAAAAGGTTCCTCACCCCTGTTTTAGAGCAACACCCTGTAGGACCCATTATTTGGTGACCTTCTCAAAGATATTTGCCGACCACTGATGGTTCTGCGGAAGCTGCTGAGCGCGGCTGAGCTGCGCTGTCCGTACCTCCCATTTGTCAAATTTCTAAACAGAGTAGCTCAGCCGCGCTCAGATGTTCCCGTAGGTCGTCTTAGGTGCCTGGATAAAGTAATTCTCCTCTCGGCCATCACAGGCTGAGATGGTAATAAGAGCTTCACACCGGCCAGTCACTTTAAGAAGAGACTGGGCTCTGACCATAACGTGTCCTCCTATTTGTCTGATGGATATATCTGTCCCATGTTTATCCTCTCCCGGGTCTAGATGCAAAACACAACATAAAAACACTAATACAATGTCACAAAACATGTAAAGTGACACAACGGTGACGTTCTTCCTTGAAACAGTCCCGTTTAGCGCTCAGGTCATTTACCGCTTGTCTTTGATTTTCTTGCTCTTTTTGGTTTCTCATCTTCCTCTCTCAGCTCCTCTGTTGCTCGTTTGCCGCCTGCGGCTCCACCGGAGGTTTCCGCTTTTACTGCTGACTGCTCAGTGGCTTTTGCCTCTGTAAAAACATAAATGTAACCTGCTCATAACTCCATGAATAACATCGTCATCTGCAGTTATGTGTCCAGCAGAAGAGGTCACATCTGGGGAACGCCTGTATATTAAGGGCCGTTAAAAGATAGGCGATCGGCTACGTGCAGACCGATCTGCTGACACTTCATTGCCGGTGCAGACAGTATGACTTCACTTCTACGTGCACAGAATAGTCATAAAGAAAGTCGATCTGTGTGCGTGGAACATTATGTTGGCGGCAGTACATCCCCTCCCCCCCCCCGTTTATGTTGGCGGCAGTACATCCCCCCCCTGTTTACACAGAACGTGCTGCCAAGAACCATGATGTGTAAACCACCTTATAAATCGTTTTGGCCTGGTGAATGAACATTTTGCTCTCTTATTGGGTCACTGCCGACTTGTTTAGAAAGACCAATAATCGGGAAGGAGATTCCTTGAAATTCTCGTTTCTCAAATGGACCCTAGGAATGAAATTACATTTCCGTAATGTGAACACTGCGTGATCGTGACCATTATACAGCCGCCCATCAGCTGTTTAGGCCAGCCTAAGAACGCTGTTTCCCGACTCTCAGCCTGTCGAAATGGAGTCAGTCCTGACCTACATCACTTTGTTATTCCGCACCACCCAATGCTGCACGGCTGGTTACCGCTTTTTGGTTTCCTTCTTCTCTTAGGTTTGGGTTGTTCGCCAGGTTGTTGGCTCGTCCCCGGCTCACATCCCGTATGAGCCTCCATAGGTTTCACGGTCACCGTCGGCTTAGAGATTTTTCCTACTTTCACGTTCTGCTTCTGATCCGCTCCGCTGACCAATCCGCCACTCGTCCCAGAAGCTTCATGCATGAAATAGAGGTAACACAACAAACGTCATAACAAAGAAATCAACAATTCACACAAATCATGATTTGTCCTTGTTGTCGCTGGGTCCCGCACATCCACGTAACCCAGTTCCAGTCTTGGGCGCCGTTCACATTGCGTGTGAGTCCTTCGTCTACTAAACACATCGGGAGAGTAATCTGAAACATATGATTTGCACTAAACTCTCCTTTTTATTTACAGTTTTTTTTATTTGTTGTCATTTTTTTTTATGTTCATCGATAAGGGGGTGTTTTTTTTTGTTTACCAGTTGATTATGGCCAATTTTTTTTTTTTTGCACAAATTTACTCCATTTTCCCTTCTCCTGGTGTAATTTTATGTACGCCTGAAATTTTTGTGCAAACATTATTCAATATTTTTCATAGAACATGCAACTATTTGCTCGAAGAAGGCACAAAAATGTAATCCACAACATTTTTTTTTATTTTGTGCAAAATTTATCAACACCGTGCAACATTTTGAAGAATTTGGAGCAAAAAAATGACAACAAGGAACACAAATAAAAAAGAGAAAAGTAACTAAAAAAAAAAAAAGATAGTCTTAAACCCTGAAACACCATGGATCGTGCTCCCCACCTTCTGGACCTTTGGTGTCTGCCCCCAATTTCAGTGGTCTACTATGACACTTACCGGCCTCTGATTTCTTTGGACGCTTCATTACATTTTTATCTGGTGAGATAAAAGCAACACATTACCTTACTGCCATGTTGTGGTCCGGCAGATGGACCCCCAGTCGTCCCACGGTAGGGGGGCTGTATATGGGCTCACTAGACTCTTACCAACATTACGGACCGTTTCTAAGTGAACTCCATTGCCATATGCAACATGGTCCAGGACTGGGTTAACGGTGACTGGCTGCCATTTATTACCCGTAACACCGTTGCAGTGGAGAAACCACCTAAACTGCAGGTTCACTGAGCTGAGGCCTTGTTAAAATATGGTAATCTGTACTACAATGTTATACTTTGCCCTGTATTTATATATATGCCGAGACCACTGTACAACAGATCATGGAAAGACCTGCAGGGAGAAGTGCCCGGGTCAATCGTGCCCAGACAGGATGCCACTGGGCAGCTGATGTGGAATATGACATGATGAGAAAGAAGAGCCTAAACAGTTAGCACACTGAGCTGCTGAGTCGTGGAGATAGCCTTATAGCATGTATGGCCTTGCACAGAGAACTGGATTCTCTTGTGTTACTTCGTAGACAGAAGAGACACTTGGAGATGATCTGTCAAGCAGGAGAGGATGTCTACACCACAGAAAGATGGGGCAAGTATGGGGCAACACTTGACGACGGTTGTGGCATTCTAGGGAACTAGTGAGGGTCAAAGAGGAACATGTAAGAAGCTCTATCATCTCGCACTGCAGTTGATGTTGTCTGCCCGGGTGGAAGCGATAATTACTCCTGGATGAACGCGCTGCCATTACAGAGGAAGGGTGAAGATTGCCACCACAGAAAGGAGCACAGAGGCTTATTCTTGACTGTGAGAATTGTCACACAATAAGTATTTGAGTGCTTATTCCTGAGAGATAAGGGCCTGTGTGTGAGTGCAATAACTGAAAGCGTGAGGGACAAGAGCGTGCACATTGCCAGACAAGAGGTGGTACTGCTGCCAAGAGAGGTGGTGCTGCTGCCAAGAGAGGTGGTACTGCTGCCGAGAGAGGTGGCACTGCTGCCAAGAGAGGTGGTGCTGCTGCCAAGAGAGGTGGTGCTGCAGCCAAGAGAGGTGGTGCTGCTGCCAAGAGAGGTGGTGCTGCTGCCAAGAGAGGTGGGGCTGCTGCCAAGAGAGGTGGCCCTACTACCAAGAGAGGTGGCACAGCTGCCAAGAGAGGTGGTGCTGCTGCTGCCAAGAGAGGTGGTACTGCTGCCAAGAGAGGTGGTGCTGTGTTATGGCTGGCAATCAGGCAACACAGCGTGCAGTAATCAGCGCACATACAGAGATCTGGCAATAACCCAAAACAATAGGACGAACTCTGAGACGTGGAATCTCTGTAGACTGCAGTACCTGATCTATCCTCACACAACTGGAAGCAGCAGTGGATTGCGCCTATCAACTACCTATGCAACTCGGCACTGCCTGAGGAGCTGACTAGCCTGAAGATAGAAATACAAGCCTGACTTACCTCAGAGAAATACCCCAAAGGAATAGGCAGCCCCCACATATAATGACTGTTAGCAAGATGAAAAGACAAACGTAGGAATGAAATAGATTCAGCAAAGTGAGGCCCGATATTCTAGACAGAGCGAGGATAGCAAAGAGAACTATGCAGTCTACAAAAAACCCTAAAACGAAAACCACGCAAAGGGGCAAAAAGACCCACCGTGCCGAACTAACAGCACGGCGGTGCACCCCTTTGCTTCTCAGAGCTTCCAGCAAAAGATAATAACAAGCTGGACAGAAAAAAACAGAAAACAAACTAGAAGCACTTATCTAGCAGAGCAGCAGGCCCAAGGAAAGATGCAGTAGCTCAGATCCAACACTGGAACATTGACAAGGAGCAAGGAAGACAGACTCAGGTGGAGCTAAATAGCAAGGCAGCCAACGAGCTCACCAAAACACCTGAGGGAGGAAGCCCAGAGACTGCAATACCACTTGTGACCACAGAAGTGAACTCAGCCACAGAATTCACAACAGTACCCCCCCCTTGAGGAGGGGTCACCGAACCCTCACCAGAACCCCCAGGCCGACCAGGATGAGCCACATGAAAGGCACGAACAAGATCTGGGGCATGGACATCAGAGGCAAAAACCCAGGAATTATCTTCCTGAGCATAACCCTTCCATTTGACCAGATACTGGAGTTTCCGTCTAGAGACACGAGAATCCAAAATCTTCTCCACAATATACTCCAATTCCCCCTCCACCAAAACAGGGGCAGGAGGCTCCACAGATGGAACCATAGGTGCCACGTATCTCCTCAACAACGACCTATGGAATACATTATGTATGGAAAAGGAGTCTGGGAGGGTCAGACGAAAAGACACCGGATTGAGAATCTCAGAAATCCTATACGGACCAATAAAACGAGGTTTAAATTTAGGAGAGGAAACCTTCATAGGTATATGACGAGAAGATAACCAAACCAGATCCCCAACACGAAGTCGGGGTCCCACACGGCGTCTGCGATTAGCGAAAAGCTGAGCCTTCTCCTGGGACAAGGTCAAATTGTCCACTACCTGAGTCCAGATCTGCTGCAACCTGTCCACCACATAATCCACACCAGGACAGTCCGAAGACTCAACCTGTCCTGAAGAGAAACGAGGATGGAACCCAGAATTGCAGAAAAATGGAGAGACCAAGGTAGCCGAGCTGGCCCGATTATTAAGGGCGAACTCAGCCAACGGCAAAAATGACACCCAATCATCCTGGTCAGCGGAAACAAAACATCTCAGATATGTTTCCAAGGTCTGATTGGTTCGTTCGGTCTGGCCATTAGTCTGAGGATGGAAGGCCGAGGAAAAAGATAGGTCAATGCCCATCCTACCACAAAAGGCTCGCCAGAACCTCGAGACAAACTGGGAACCTCTGTCAGAAACAATATTCTCAGGAATGCCATGTAAACGAACCACATGCTGGAAGAACAAAGGCACCAAATCAGAGGAGGAAGGCAATTTAACCAAGGGCACCAGATGGACCATTTTAGAAAAGCGATCACAGACCACCCAAATGACAGACATCTTTTGAGAAACGGGAAGGTCAGAAATGAAATCCATCGAAATATGTGTCCAAGGCCTCTTCGGGACCGGCAAGGGCAAAAGCAACCCACTGGCACGTGAACAGCAGGGCTTAGCCCTAGCACAAATTCCACAGGACTGCACAAAAGCACGCACATCCCGTGACAGAGATGGCCACCAGAAGGATCTAGCAACCAACTCCCTGGTACCAAAGATTCCTGGATGACCGGCCAGCACCGAACAATGAAGTTCAGAGATAACTTTACTAGTCCACCTATCAGGGACGAACAGTTTCTCGGCCGGACAACGATCAGGTTTATTAGCCTGAAATTTCTGCAACACTCTCCGCAAATCAGGGGAGATGGCAGACACAATGACTCCTTCCTTGAGGATACTCGCCGGCTCAGATAACCCCGGAGAGTCGGGCACAAAACTCCTAGACAGAGCATCCGCCTTCACATTTTTAGAGCCCGGAAGGTATGAAATCACAAAATCAAAACGAGCAAAAAATAACGACCAACGGGCCTGTCTAGGATTCAAGCGCTTGGCAGACTCAAGATAAGTAAGGTTCTTATGATCAGTCAAAACCACCACGCGATGCTTAGCACCCTCAAGCCAATGACTCCACTCCTCGAATGCCCACTTCATGGCCAGCAACCCTCGGTTGCCCACATCATAATTACGCTCAGCAGCAGAAAATTTCCTGGAAAAGAAAGCACATGGTTTGAACACTGAGCAACCAGAACCTCTCTGTGACAAAACCGCCCCTGCACCAATCTCAGAAGCATCAACCTCGACCTGGAACGGAAGAGAAACATCAGGTTGACACAACACAGGGGCACAGCAAAAACGACGCTTCAACTCCTGAAAAGCTTCCACGGCAGCAGAAGACCAATTAACCAAATCAGCACCCTTCTTGGTCAAATCGGTCAATGGTCTGGCAATGCTAGAAAAATTACAGATGAAGCGACGATAAAAATTAGCAAAGCCCAGGAATTTCTGCAGACTTTTTAGAGATGTCGGCTGAGTCCAATCCTGGATGGCCTGAACCTTAACCGGATCCATCTCGATAGTAGAAGGGGAAAAGATGAACCCCAAAAATGAAACTTTCTGCACACCGAAGAGACACTTTGATCCCTTCACGAACAAGGAATTAGCACGCAGTACCTGGAAAACCATTCTGACTTGCTTCACATGAGACTCCCAATCATCTGAGAAGATCAAAATGTCATCCAAGTAAACAATCAAGAATTTATCCAGATACTCACGGAAAATGTCATGCATAAAAGACTGAAAAACAGATGGAGCATTGGCAAGTCCGAACGGCATCACCAGATACTCAAAATGACCCTCGGGCGTATTAAATGCCGTTTTCCATTCATCTCCCTGCCTGATTCTCACCAGATTATACGCACCACGAAGATCAATCTTAGTAAACCAACTAGCCCCCTTAATCCGAGCAAACAAGTCAGAAATCAATGGCAAGGGATACTGAAACTTAACAGTGATCTTATTAAGAAGGCGGTAATCAATACACGGTCTTAGCGAACCATCCTTCTTGGCTACAAAAAAGAACCCTGCTCCCAATGGTGACGACGATGGGCGAATATGTCCCTTCTCCAGGAACTCCTTCACATAACTGCGCATAGCGGTGTGTTCAGGTACGGACAAATTAAATAAACGACCCTTAGGGAATTTACTACCAGGAATCAAATCGATAGCACAATCACAATTCCTATGCGGAGGAAGGGCATCAGACTTGGACTCTTCAAATACATCCTGAAAGTCCGACAAGAACTCTGGGATGTCAGAAGGAATGGATGACGAAATAGACAAAAATGGAACATCACCATGTACTCCCTGACAACCCCAGCTGGTTACCGACATAGAGTTCCAATCCAATACTGGATTATGGGTTTGTAGCCATGGCAACCCCAACACGACCACATCATGCAAATTATGCAGTACCAAAAAGCGAATAACTTCCTGATGTGCAGGAGCCATGCACATGGTCAGCTGGGCCCAGTACTGAGGCTTATTCTTGGCCAGAGGTGTAGCATCAATTCCTCTCAACGGAATAGGACACCGCAAAGGCTCCAAGAAAAATCCACAACGTTTAGCATAATCCAAATCCATCAGATTCAGGGCAGCGCCTGAATCCACAAACGCCATGACAGAATATGATGACAAAGAGCACATTAAGGTAATGGACAAAAGGAATTTGGACTGTACAGTACCAATAACGGCAGAGCTATCGAACCGCCTAGTGCGTTTAGGACAATTAGAAATAGCATGAGTAGAATCACCACAATAGAAACACAGTCTGTTCAGACGTCTGTGTTCGTGCCGTTCTACTTTAGTCATAGTCCTGTCGCACTGCATAGGCTCAGGCTTACTCTCAGACAATACCGCCAGATGGTGCACAGATTTACGCTCGCGCAAGCGACGACCGATCTGAATGGCCAAGGACATAGACTCATTCAAACCAGCAGGCATAGGAAATCCCACCATTACATCCTTAAGAGCTTCAGAGAGACCCTTTCTGAACAAAGCCGCTAGTGCAGATTCATTCCACAGAGTGAGTACTGACCATTTTCTAAATTTCTGACAATATACTTCTACATCATCCTGACCCTGGCATAAAGCCAGCAGATTTTTCTCAGCTTGATCCACTGAATTAGGCTCATCGTAAAGCAATCCCAGCGCCTGGAAAAATGCATCAACATTACTCAATGCAGAATCTCCTGGTGCAAGAGAAAACGCCCAGTCCTGTGGGTCGCCGCGCAAAAAAGAAATAATAATCAAAACCTGTTGAATAGGATTACCAGAAGAATGAGGTTTCAAGGCCAAAAATAGCTTACAATTATTTCTGAAGCTCAGGAACTTAGTTCTGTCACCAAAAAACAAATCAGGAATCGGAATTCTTGGTTCTAGCATCGATTTCTGATCAATAGTATCTTGAATCTTTTGTACATTTACAACGAGATTATCCATTGAGGAGCACAGAGCCTGAATATCCATGTCCACAGCTGTGTCCTGAAGCACTCTAATGTCTAGGGGAAAAAAAAGACTGAAGACAGAGCTAAGAAAAAAAAATGATGTCAGGATTTCTTTTTTCCCTCTATTGGAAATCATTGAATGGCTCCTTGTACTGTTATGGCTGGCAATCAGGCAACACAGCGTGCAGTAATCAGCGCACATACAGAGATCTGGCAATAACCCAAAACAATAGGACGAGCTCTGAGACGTGGAATCTCTGTAGACTGCAGTACCTGATCTATCCTCACACAACTGGAAGCAGCAGTGGATTGCGCCTATCAACTACCTATGCAACTCGGCACTGCCTGAGGAGCTGACTAGCCTGAAGATAGAAATACAAGCCTGACTTACCTCAGAGAAATACCCCAAAGGAATAGGCAGCCCCCCACATATAATGACTGTTAGCAAGATGAAAAGACAAACGTAGGAATGAAATAGATTCAGCAAAGTGAGGCCCGATATTCTAGACAGAGCGAGGATAGCAAAGAGAACTATGCAGTCTACAAAAAACCCTAAAACGAAAACCACGCAAAGGGGCAAAAAGACCCACCGTGCCGAACTAACAGCACGGCGGTGCACCCCTTTGCTTCTCAGAGCTTCCAGCAAAAGATAATAACAAGCTGGACAGAAAAAACAGAAAACAAACTAGAAGCACTTATCTAGCAGAGCAGCAGGCCCAAGGAAAGATGCAGTAGCTCAGATCCAACACTGGAACATTGACAAGGAGCAAGGAAGACAGACTCAGGTGGAGCTAAATAGCAAGGCAGCCAACGAGCTCACCAAAACACCTGAGGGAGGAAGCCCAGAGACTGCAATACCACTTGTGACCACAGAAGTGAACTCAGCCACAGAATTCACAACAGTGCTGCTGCCAAGAGAGGTGGCGCTGCTACCAAGAGAGGTGGCACTGCTGCCAAGAGAGGTGGTGCTGCTGCCAAGAGAGGTGGCACTGCTGCCAAGAGAGGTGGTGATGCTGCCAAGAGAGGTGGTGCTGCTACCAAGAGAGGTGGCACAGCTGCCAAGAGAGGTGGCGCTGCTACCAAGAGAGGTGGAGCTGCTACCAAGAGAGGTGGTGCTGCTGCCAAGAGAGGTGGTGCTGCTGCTGCCAAGAGAGGTGGTGCTGCTGCCAAGAGAGGTGGTGCTGCTGCCAAGAGAGGTGGTACTGCTGCCAAGAGAGGTGGTGCTGCTGCCAAGAGAGGTGGTGCTGCTGCCAAGAGAGGTAAGAGAGGTGGTACTGCTGCCGAGAGAGGTGGCACTGCTGCCAAGAGAGGTGGTGCTGCTGCCAAGAGAGGTGGTGCTGCTGCCAAGAGAGGTGGTGCTGCAGCCAAGAGAGGTGGTGCTGCTGCCAAGAGAGGTGGTGCTGCAGCCAAGAGAGGTGGTGCTGCTGCCAAGAGAGGTGGTACTGCTGCCGGGAGAGGTGGCACTGCTGCCAAGAGAGGTGGTGCTGCTGCCGAGAGGTGGCCATGAGAAGGGACCAAGACCAGCATTAACGAGATTGTGTCTGTGTGAGGAGAGTGTTCTGAATGTTATCTGGTTGGAGCTTGTTGCCTCTAGCAGACATTGTGTAGAGAAATTTGTTTCCTTTCACTGAGTGAAATCCACTTGAACTATTGCAGACATCTATCTACTTCATCGAATCAGAGTGAGGAGACCACTTCTCACCTCCTTGGAGATCTTTCTGAAGTTCGATCCTCATCTGATTTTTGTTCATGTTCTTCAGACCTTCTATGACCTTTTTTGGCCCGTGCCTCACAGTGTAGGCCTCGATGATGATGTCGGCCACCTCCATTGCAGTTTTCCCTTTGAGATCTTCCATCTGGATTTTGTTACATCCTTGAGGAGCTTGAAGACCACAGAGGGCCCCAATGAAGGCGTCTAGGCCGGCATTAGTCAACTGTTTCAGATGTTTTGCCAGAATTTTTGCAGTATCTTTACTCATAGTTGAAAAATTACAAGTCCTGAAATCAGTGGAAAAAAAAGAAAAAATCAGAGTTCAGTGACTGAGGAGCACAGAAGAGAGAGGAACATTGCTCCCCAAGACATCTGTGCGGGAAGCAACAGCTCCGATGTTCTAACAATTGGAAATAGTACACGTCTGGTGGAAATTCTCATTCACATCCTAGAAAAATGTTATTTTGTAACACAGTGATCACTCTCTGAGTACAGATAATGTAGTAGATGTCACCTGCAGTCCTATGTAACACCACAGATAACAGTGATCACTCTCTGAGTACAGATAATGTAGTAGATGTCACCTGCAGTCCTATGTAACGCCACAGATAACAGTAATCACTGCCTGAGTACAGATAATGTAGTAGATGTCACCTGCAGTCCTATGTAACACCACAGATAACACAGTGATCACTCTCTGAGTACAGATAATGTAGTAGATGTCACCTGCAGTCCTATGTAACACCACAGATAACAGTGATCACTGCCTGAGTACAGATAATGTAGTAGATGTCACCTGCAGTCCTATGTAACACCACAGATAACACAGTGATAACTCTCTGAGTACAGATAATGTAGTAGATGTCACCTGCAGTCCTATGTAACACCACAGATAACACAATGATATCTCTCCGAGTACAGATAACGTAGTAGATGTCACCTGCAGTCCTATGTAACACCACAGATAACACAATGATATCTCTCTGAGTACAGATAATGTAGTAGATGTCACCTGCAGTCCTATGTAACACCACAGATAACACAGTGATAACTCTCTGAGTACAGATAATGTAGTAGATGTCACCTGCAGTCCTATGTAACACCACAGATAACACAGTGATCACTCTCTGAGGACAGATAATGTAGTAGATGTCACCTGCAGTCCTATGTAACACCACAGATAACACAGTGATAACTCTCTGAGTACAGATAATGTAGTAGATGTCACCTGCAGTCCTATGTAACACCACAGATAACACAGTGATAACTCTCTGAGTACAGATAACGTAGTAGATGTCACCTGCAGTCCTATGTAACACCACAGATAACACAGTGATAACTCTCTGAGTACAGATAAATCAGTTGGCTTACCTGCAGTCCTATGTAACACCACTGATAACTCTCCTGTCTGTACCTCTGTGTTGCGTCAGTCTCGGTGTGGATTATTTCTTTCTTTGCTCGGTGACAGGTTCTTTCCTTCTCCTCCGGTCCCGCGGGCGCCATCTGCACCATAATCACCTGCTGTTCTGTCTCTTTGTTTTTGCGTTTGTGTTGTTTGTTCCTGACATTTTGTACGACGCTTCCTCTTAGGTTTTGTGCTTTTGTTATTGTGTATTTTGTGTGGATCTTTTTCGCAGATATAGAGAATAAAGGTACCGTCACACATAACGATTTAGTTAACAATAGCGTTGCTTTTTGTGACGTAGCAACGATATTGTTAACGAAATCGTTATGCATGATAGCGACCAACGATCAGGCCCCTGCTGGGAGATCGTTGGTCGTTGGGGAATGATCAGAACTTTATTTTGGCCGCTGATCACCCACTGTCATCGCCGATTCAGCGATGTCTTCACTGGTAACCAGGGTAAATATCGGGTTACTAAACGCAGGGCCGCGCTTAGTAACCCGATATTTACCCCGGTTACCATTGTAAAAGTAAAAAAAAAAAACACTACATACTCACATTCCGGTGTCTGTCACGTCCCCCGGCGTCAGCTTCCCGCACTGACTGTGAGCGCCGGCCGGCCGTAAAGCAGAGCACAGCGGTGACGTCACCGCTCTGCTTTACGGCCGGCCGGCGCTGACACAGTGCAGGAAGCTGACGCCGGGGGACGTGACAGACACCGGAATGTAAGTGTGTAGTGTTTTTTTTTTTTACTTTTACAATGGTAACCGGGGTAAATATCGGGTTACTAAGCGCGGCCCTGCGCTTAGTAACCCGATGTTTACCCTGGTTACCCGGGGACTTCGGCATCGTTGGTTGCTGGAGAGCTGAGTGACAACTCTCCAGCGACCACACAACGACTTACCAACGATCACAGCCAGGTCGTATCGCTGCTCGTGATCGCTGGTAAATCGTATAGTGTAACGGTACTTTAAGGCTGTGTGCACACGATGTGGATTTAGTACTGATCCACAGCAGATTTTTCCGCGCAGAAACGCTGCAGATCCGCACTGTGATGTACAGTATAATGGTAGTCTATGGAAAAAAAAAAGCTGTGCAGAAAAATCAGTGCGGAATTGCTGCGGATTTCAGACGTGCATGTCACTTCTTTTGTGCAGATCTGCAGCTTTTCTGCACCCCTCCATGATAGAAATCCGCTTTGGGAAAAACTGCAGAAAATCCGCACAAAATCCGCATCAATTCCGCACAAAAACCGCACTAAATCCGCATAAAAACCGCGGCACATGCGCAGCTGCGGATTCTGCCAGGAGATGCGGATTTTGTGCAGAAAATTCTGCACCTCTTTTCTTACGTGTGCACGTAGCCTAAAGCGTCTTTTTGTTTTTTTCTACTTTTCCGGGTTTTTTACACTCGTGGGAATAAATAATCTGTGAACTTTGTGTTTGTTATAAATTTGTAATCACAATCTGCCCATGTTTTGTTTTGCTTTCCTGTTACTTTGGTCATTTCTTCTTGTACGTTCTGATCCGTTTTGTTTGGACCTCTAGGAGCAGTGACCGCTCGGTGCAGTGACGCTGCGGCTCATTGTTCTTTCCACCATTATTTTGGGGCGATATTACTGGGACTATGAGGCGCCACCTCCGGTCTGAAGAGCAGAAAATAGAAAAAAGTGTTTAAGGCAAATTAAAGTTTCCCAGGCGGTTTTAGGACGCGGATCACTATTTTATTTAATCTAATTAATGATTTGTAATTATCTTTATTTTTTTACACTACAACAGAAATTGTTGTAATATGTTGATGATTATTTGTTATTACCCTTTTTATTCGCTAGTGTATAAAGCCTCGTTCATGAGTTTTTGATGTTGTGGATTTCCTGCAGCTTTTCGGTAAGATCGATCACTTTTCTATCTTGCTTTTGACTTGTGGTTTTTGTCTCCTCGGTTTGTCGCTTTTCTTTGTTGTTGATGCCTCCTGGTGCTCACAGATAATCGCAGTGATCGCAGCGCCGGCGGCCATCGTCTGCTCTGATTACAGTGATTACCGTCGGGGCGGGGATGATGTTATTTCTGTCTCTTCCTGCAAAAATCGGGTGACGAGCGCTGAACAGACACAACTAACAGCGGGCGAAGAGCCTAATAACAGGAGGAGGCGCCAGGGGAAATAGTCAATCTCGCCATATATGACCCCAGTCATCCTCCCTTCAATACGGTGCAGTCGTCCTGTCCCCTTTGCAGAAAAGCAGCCTCAAAGTATGATGTTTCTCCCACCATGCCTCACGGTTGGGATGGTGTTCTTGGGGTTGCACTCATCCTTCTTCTTTCTCCAAGCACGGCGAGTTGGGTTGATATTAAGTAGTTGTATTTTGGTCTCATCTGACCACATGACCTTCTCCCGTGTCTCCTCTGGATCATCCAGATGGTCACTGATGATCTTCAAACAGGCCTGGACATTTGCTGGTGTGAGCGGGGGACCTTGTGTGTCCTGCAGGATTGTAATCCATGATGGCGCAGTGTGTTACCAATGGTAATGTTTGACACTGTGGTCCCAGCTCTCTTCAGGTCAGTGTCCAGCTCCTCCCGTGCAGTTCTGGGCTGATTCTGGACCTTTTCTCAGAATCCTCCGTACCCCACGAGGCGAGATCCTGCATGGCGCCCCAGACCGAGGAAGACTGACCGTCATCTATTGTTTCTTCCATTCTCTAATAATTGCTCTAACACTTCTTCTCTTCTCACCAAGCTGCTGCCTGTCGTCCTGGAGCAAATCCCCGACTTGTGATGCTGATATTGTCCAAGTTATTCTTATTCTTATTTTATTTTTTTGTATTTTTGTGATTGAAAATCATTTAACCTTTCAATAAAAATTGAATTTTGAAAAATTACAGATCTCTCCATTCTTTGTAGGTGGGAAAACTGGCAAAATCGGCAGAACATCAAATACTTGTTTTCCTCACCGTCTCCTATGAACGTCATCCAGCAGCTGGAGAATCGCCCGGTAGGAAAGTTTTGTTTTATTCACAAACAAACACGTCAAAAATGCAGCAAAAAAAAACAAACACATTTGTTGTAGGTTTTTTTTCAGTGTTTTCCCACTTTGTCGTTGCTTTCTATGGGTGAAACCACTGCAGAGAACACGGCCTTAGGCTGGAATCACCGGCGGGTTGTGTGCAGGTTCAGAGGCTTCAAGTCAAGAAGAAAAGTCCCCAGTAACGAGGTCTCCGTCCCCCAGAGGCCGCGTCACTCCGGCTCCTTCACAGGCAACATCCTCCTGCTGCTAAAAGAAAAGTGAAAGAAATTTGCCCTGAACGATTTACAATATTTTTTGTGGTCTGATTTACTTTTATGTAGGAAAAATCTCCCCGGACAGCACGTGCACATACATGCTGCGGCGAAGCGCGAGACAGAGCCGCGAGAGCTGCGGAGCGCAAGACAGAGCCGCGAGAGCGCAAGACAGAGCCGTGAGAGCGCAAGACAGAGCCGTGAGAGCGCAAGACAGAGCCGTGAGAGCTGCGGAGCGCAAGACAGAGCCGCGAGAGCACAAGACAGAGCCGCAAGAGTGCAAGACAGAGCCGCGAGAGCTGCGGAGCGCAAGACAGAGCCGCGAGAGCTGCGGAGCACAAGACAGAGCCGCGAGAGAGCAAGACAGAGCCACGAGAGCGCAAGACAGAGCCGCGAGAGCGCAAGACAGAGCTGCAGAGCGCAAGACAGAGCCGCGAGAGCTGCGGAGCGCAAGACAGAGCCGCGAGAGCGCAAGACAGAGCCGTGAGAGTGCAAGACAGAGCCGTGAGAGCGCAAGACAGAGCCGTGAGAGCTGCGGAGCGCAAGACAGAGCCGCGAGAGCACAAGACAGAGCCGCAAGAGTGCAAGACAGAGCCGCGAGAGCTGCGGAGCGCAAGACAGAGCCGCGAGAGCGCAAGACAGAGCCACGAGAGCGCAAGACAGAGCCGCGAGAGCTGCGGAGCGCAAGACAGAGCCGCGAGAGAGCAAGACAGAGCCGCAAGAGCTGCGGAGCAAAAGACAGAGCCGCGAGAGCTGCGGAGCGCAAGAGTGCAAGACAGAGCCGCGAGAGCTGCGGAGCGCAAGATAGAGCCGCGAGAGAGCAAGACAGAGCCACGAGAGCTGCAGAGCGCAAGACAGAGCCGGGAGAGCGCAAGACAGAGCCGCGAGAGCTGCAGAGCGCAAGACAGAGCCGGGAGAGCGCAAGACAGAGCCGCGAGAGCGCAAGACAGAGCCGCGAGAGCGCAAGACAGAGCCACGAGAGCTGCGGAGCGCAAGATAGAGCCGGGAGAGCGCAAGACAGAGCCGCGAGAGCTGCAGAGCGCAAGATAGAGCCGCGAGAGAGCAAGACAGAGCCACGAGAGCTGCGGAGCGCGAGAGCGCAAGACAGAGCCGCAAGAGCGCAAGACAGAGCCGCAAGAGCGCAAGACAGAGCCGAGAGAGCGCAAGACAGAGCCGCAAGAGCGCAAGACAGAGCCGCAAGAGCGCAAGACAGAGCCGCAAGAGCGCAAGACAGAGCCGCAAGAGCTGCGGAGCGCAAGACAGAGGCGCGAGAGCGCAAGACAGAGCCGCAAGAGCGCAAGACAGAGCTGCGAGAGCTGCGGAGCACAAGACAGAAGCGCGAGAGCGCAAGACAGAGCCGCAAGAGCGCAAGACAGAGCCACGAGAGCTGCGGAGCGCAAGACAGAGCCGCGAGAGCACAAGACAGAGCCGCAAGAGCTGCGGAGCGCAAGACAGAGCCGCGAGAGCGCAAGACAGAGCCGCGAGAGCGCAAGACAGAGCCGCAAGAGCTGCGGAGCACAAGACAGAGCCGCAAGAGCTGCGGAGCGCAAGACAGAGCCGCAAGAGCTGCGGAGCACAAGACAGAGCCACGAGAGCTGCGGAGCACAAGACAGAAGCGCGAGAGCGCAAGACAGAGCCACGAGAGCTGCGGAGCGCAAGACAGAGCCGCGAGAGCACAAGACAGAGCCGCAAGAGCTGCGGAGCGCAAGACAGAGCCGCGAGAGCGCAAGACAGAGCCGCGAGAGCGCAAGACAGAGCCGCAAGAGCTGCGGAGCGCAAGACAGAGCCGCGAGAGCGCAAGACAGAGCCGCGAGAGCGCAAGACAGAGCCGGGAGAGCCGCGAGAGCGCAAGACAGAGCTGCAGAGCGCAAGACAGAGCTGCAGAGCGCAATACAGAGCCGCGAGAGCGCAACACAGAGCCGCGAGAGCGCAAGACAGAGCCGCGAGAGCGCAAGACAGAGCCGCAAGAGCGCAAGACAGAGCCGCAAGAGCGCAAGACAGAGCCGCAAGAGCTGCGGAGCACAAGACAGATCCGCGGGAGCGCAAGACAGAGCCGCGAGAGCGCAAGACAGAGCCGCGAGAGCGCAAGACAGAGCTACGAGAGCTGCGGAGCGCAAGACAGAGCCGCAAGAGCGCAAGACAGAGCCGCAAGAGCGCAAGACAGAGCCGCAAGAGCTGCGGAGCGCAAGACAGAGCCGCGAGAGCGCAAGACAGAGCCGCAAGAGCGCAAGACAGAGCCGCGAGAGCTGCGGAGCACAAGACAGAGCCACGAGAGCTGCGGAGCGCAAGACAGAGCCGCGAGAGCGCAAGACAGAGCCGCAAGAGCTGCGAAGCGCAAGACAGAGCCGCGAGAGCGCAAGACAGAGCCGCAAGAGCTGCGGAGCGCAAGACAGAGCCGCGAGAGCGCAAGACAGAGCCCCGAGAGCGCAAGACAGAGCCGCAAGAGCTGCGGAGCACAAGACAGAGCCGCAAGAGCTGCGGAGCGCAAGACAGAGCCGCGAGAGCGCAAGACAGAGCCACGAGAGCGCAAGACAGAGCCGGGAGAGCTGCAGAGTGCAAGACAGAGCCGCGAGAGCGCAAGACAGAGCCGCGAGAGCGCAAGACAGAGCTGCAGAGCGCAAGACAGAGCCGCGAGAGCGCAAGACAGAGCCGCGAGAGCGCAAGACAGAGCCGCGAGAGCTCAAGACAGAGCCGCAAGAGCGCAAGACAGAGCCGCAAGAGCGCAAGACAGAGCTGCGAGAGCTGCGGAGCGCAAGACAGATCCGCGAGAGCGCAAGACAGAGCCGCGAGAGCGCAAGACAGAGCCGCGAGAGCGCAAGGCAGAGCCGCAAGAGCGCAAGACAGAGCCGCAAGAGCGCAAGACAGAGCCGCAAGAGCTGCGGAGTGCAAGACAGAGCTGCAGAGCGCAAGACAGAGTCGCGAGAGCGCAAGACAGAGCCGCAAGAGCTGCGGAGTGCAAGACAGAGCCGCGAGAGCGCAAGACAGAGCCGCGAGAGCGCAAGACAGAGCCGCAAGAGCGCAAGACAGAGCCGCAAGAGCGCAAGACAGAGCCGCAAGAGCGCAAGACAGAGCCGCGAGAGCTGCGGAGCGCAAGACAGATCCGCGAGAGCGCAAGACAGAGCCGCGAGAGCGCAAGGCAGAGCCGCGAGAGCGCAAGGCAGAGCCGCAAGAGCGCAAGGCAGAGCCGCAAGAGCGCAAGACAGAGCCGCAAGAGCGCAAGACAGAGCCGCAAGAGCTGCGGAGCGCAAGACAGAGCCGCGAGAGCGCAAGACAGAGCCGCAAGAGCGCAAGACAGAGCCGCGAGAGCTGCGGAGCACAAGACAGAGCCACGAGAGCTGCGGAGCGCAAGACAGAGTCGCGAGAGCGCAAGACAGAGCCGCAAGAGCTGCGGAGCGCAAGACAGAGCCGCGAGAGCGCAAGACAGAGCCGCAAGAGCTGCGGAGCGCAAGACAGAGCCGCGAGAGCGCAAGACAGAGCCGCGAGAGCGCAAGACAGAGCCGCAAGAGCTGCGGAGCGCAAGACAGAGCCGCAAGAGCTGCGGAGCGCAAGACAGAGCCGCGAGAGCGCAAGACAGAGCCGCGAGAGCGCAAGACAGAGCCGGGAGAGCTGCAGAGTGCAAGACAGAGCCGCGAGAGCGCAAGACAGAGTTGCAGAGCGCAAGACAGAGTCGCGAGAGCGCAAGACAGAGCCGCGAGAGCGCAAGACAGAGCTGCAGAGCGCAATACAGAGCCGCGAGAGCGCAAGACAGAGCCGCGAGAGCGCAAGACAGAGCCAGGAGAGCGCAAGACAGAGCTGCAGAGCACAAGACAGAGTCGCGAGAGCGCAAGACAGAGCCGCGAGAGCGCAAGACAGAGCTGCAGAGCGCAATACAGAGCCGCGAGAGCGCAAGACAGAGCCGCGAGAGCGCAAGACAGAGCCGCGAGAGCGCAAGACAGAGTCGCGAGAGCGCAAGACAGAGCCGCGAGAGCGCAAGACAGAGCTGCAGAGCGCAATACAGAGCCGCGACAGCGCAAGACAGAGCTGCGAGAGCGCAAGACAAAGCCGCAAGAGCGCAAGACAGAGCCAGGAGAGTGCAAGACAGAGCCGCGAGAGCTGCGGAGCGCAAGACAGAGCCGCGAGAGCGCAAGATAGAGCCGCAAAAGCTGCGGAGCGCAAGACAGAGCCGCGAGAGCGCAAGACAGAGCCGCAAGAGCTGCGGAGCGCAAGTCAGAGCCGCAAGAGCTGCGGAGCGCAAGACAGAGCCGCAAGAGCGCAAGACAGAGCTGCGGGAGCGCAAGACAGAGCCGCAAGAGCGCAAGACAGAGCTGCGGGAGCACAAGACAGAGCCGCAAGAGCGCAAGACAGAGCCAGGAGAGTGCAAGACAGAGCCGCAAGAGCTGCGGAGCGCAAGACAGAGCCGCGAGAGCGCAAGACAGAGCCGGGAGAGCTGCAGAGTGCAAGACAGAGCCGCGAGAGCGCAAGACAGAGCTGCAGAGCGCAAGACAGAGCCGCGAGAGCTGCGGAGCGCAAGACAGAGCCGCGAGAGCGCAAGACAGAGCCGCAAGAGCTGCGGAGCGCAAGACAGAGCCGCGAGAGCGCAAGACAGAGCCGCGAGAGTGCAAGACAGAGCCGGGAGAGCTGCAGAGTGCAAGACAGAGCCGCGAGAGCGCAAGACAGAGCCGCGAGAGCGCAAGACAGAGCTGCAGAGCGCAAGACAGAGTCGCGAGAGCGCAAGACAGAGCTGCAGAGCGCAATACAGAGCCGCGAGAGCGCAAGACAGAGCCACAGGAGCGCAAGACAGAGCCGCGAGAGTGCAAGACAGAGCCGGGAGAGCTGCAGAGTGCAAGACAGAGCCGCGAGAGCGCAAGACAGAGCCGCGAGAGCGCAAGACAGAGCTGCAGAGCGCAATACAGAGCCGCGAGAGCGCAAGACAGAGCCACGAGAGCGCAAGACAGAGCCGCGAGAGCGCAAGACAGAGCCGCAAGAGCGCAAGACAGAGCCGCAAGAGCGCAAGACAGAGTCGGGAGAGCGCAAGACAGAGTCGCGAGAGCGCAAGACAGAGCCGCGAGAGCGCAAGACAGAGCTGCAGAGCGCAATACAGAGCCGCGAGAGCGCAAGACAGAGCAGCAAGAGCGCAAGACAGAGCCAGGAGAGTGCAAGACAGAGCCGCGAGAGCTGCGGAGCGCAAGACAGAGCCGCGAGAGCGCAAGACAGAGCCGCAAGAGCTGCGGAGCGCAAGACAGAGCCGCGAGAGCGCAAGACAGAGCCGCAAGAGCTGCGGAGCGCAAGACAGAGCCGCGAGAGCGCAAGACAGAGCCGCAAGAGTGCAAGACAGAGCCGCGAGAGCGCAAGACAGAGCTGCAGAGCGCAAGACAGAGCCGCGAGAGCGCAAGACAGAGCTGCAGAGCCCAAGACAGAGTCGCGAGAGCGCAAGACAGAGCCGCGAGAGCGCAAGACAGAGCTGCAGAGCGCAAGACAGAGCCACGAGAGCGCAAGACAGAGCCGCGAGAGCGCAAGACAGAGCCGCGAGAGCGCAAGACAGAGCCGCGAGAGCGCAAGACAGAGCCGCGAGAGCGCAAGACAGAGCCGCGAGAGAACAAGACAGAGCCGCGAGAGCGCAAGACAGAGCTGCAGAGCGCAATACAGAGCCGCGAGAGCGCAAGACAGAGCTGCGAGAGCGCAAGACAGAGCTGCAGAGCGCAAGACAGAGCCACGAGAGCGCAAGACAGAGCCACAGGAGCGCAAGACAGAGCCGCGAGAGTGCAAGACAGAGCCGGGAGAGCTGCAGAGTGCAAGACAGAGCCGCGAGAGCGCAAGACAGAGCCGCGAGAGCGCAAGACAGAGCTGCAGAGCGCAATACAGAGCCGCGAGAGCGCAAGACAGAGCCACGAGAGCGCAAGACAGAGCCGCGAGAGCGCAAGACAGAGCCGCAAGAGCGCAAGACAGAGCCGCGAGAGCGCAAGACAGAGCTGCGAGAGCGCAAGACAGAGCTGCAGAGCGCAAGACAGAGCCACGAGAGCGCAAGACAGAGCCACAGGAGCGCAAGACAGAGCCGCGAGAGTGCAAGACAGAGCCGGGAGAGCTGCAGAGTGCAAGACAGAGCCGCGAGAGCGCAAGACAGAGCCGCGAGAGCGCAAGACAGAGCCGCAAGAGCTGCGGAGCGCAAGACAGAGCCGCGAGAGCGCAAGACAGAGCCGCAAGAGCTGCGGAGCGCAAGACAGAGCCGCGAGAGCGCAAGACAGAGCCGCAAGAGCTGCGGAGCGCAAGACAGAGCCGCGAGAGTGCAAGACAGACCCGCGAGAGCGCAAGACAGAGCTGCAGAGCGCAAGACAGAGCCGCGAGAGCGCAAGACAGAGCTGCAGAGCGCAAGACAGAGTCGCGAGAGCGCAAGACAGAGCCGCGAGAGCGCAAGACAGAGCTGCAGAGCGCAAGACAGAGCTGCAGAGCGCAAGACAGAGCTGCAGAGCGCAAGACAGAGCTGCAGAGCGCAAGACAGAGCCGCGAGAGCGCAAGACAGAGCCGCGAGAGCGCAAGACAGAGCCGCGAGAGCGCAAGACAGAGTCGCGAGAGAACAAGACAGAGCCGCGAGAGCGCAAGACAGAGCTGCAGAGCGCAATACAGAGCCGCGAGAGCGCAAGACAGAGCTGCGAGAGCGCAAGACAGAGCCGCAAGAGCGCAAGACAGAGCCAGGAGAGTGCAAGACAGAGCCGCGAGAGCTGCAGAGCGCAAGACAGAGCTGCAGAGCGCAAGACAGAGCCGCGAGAGCGCAAGACAGAGCCGCGAGAGCGCAAGACAGAGCCACGAGAGCGCAAGACAGAGCCGCGAGAGCGCAAGACAGAGTCGCGAGAGAACAAGACAGAGCCTCGAGAGCGCAAGACAAAGCTGCAGAGCGCAATACAGAGCCGCGAGAGCGCAAGACAGAGCTACGAGAGCGCAAGACAGAGCCGCAAGAGCGCAAGACAGAGCCAGGAGAGTACAAGACAGAGCCGCAAGAGCTGCGGAGCGCAAGACAGAGCCGCGAGAGCGCAAGACTGAGCCGCAAGAGCTGCGGAGCGCAAGTCAGAGCCGCAAGAGCTGCGGAGCGCAAGACAGAGCCGCAAGAGCGCAAGACAGAGCTGCGAGAGCGCAAGACAGAGCCGCGAGAGCGCAAGACAGAGCCGCAAGAGCGCAAGACAGAGCCAGGAGAGTGCAAGACAGAGCCGGGAGAGCTGCGGAGCGCAAGACAGAGCCACGAGAGCGCAAGACAGAGCCGGGAGAGCTGCAGAGTGCAAGACAGAGCCGCGAGAGCGCAAGACAGAGCTGCAGAGCGCAAGACAGAGCCGCGAGAGCGCAAGACAGAGCCGGGAGAGCTGCAGAGTGCAAGACAGAGCCGCGAGAGCGCAAGACAGAGTTGCAGAGCGCAAGACAGAGTCGCGAGAGCGCAAGACAGAGCCGCGAGAGCGCAAGACAGAGCTGCAGAGCGCAATACAGAGCCGCGAGAGCGCAAGACAGAGCCGCGAGAGCGCAAGACAGAGCCAGGAGAGCGCAAGACAGAGCTGCAGAGCACAAGACAGAGTCGCGAGAGCGCAAGACAGAGCCACGAGAGCGCAAGACAGAGCTGCAGAGCGCAATACAGAGCCGCGAGAGCGCAAGACAGAGCCGCGAGAGCGCAAGACAGAGCCGCAAGAGCGCA
Organism: Ranitomeya imitator; assembly: GCF_032444005.1. Classification (NCBI taxonomy): domain Eukaryota; kingdom Metazoa; phylum Chordata; class Amphibia; order Anura; family Dendrobatidae; genus Ranitomeya; species Ranitomeya imitator. The sequence goes on along the minus strand of NC_091288.1, from coordinate 219,142,990 downwards.
AGACAGAGCCAGGAGAGTGCAAGACAGAGCCGCGAGAGCTGCGGAGCGCAAGACAGAGCCGCGAGAGCGCAAGACAGAGCTGCGAGAGCGCAAGACAGAGCAGCAAGAGCGCAAGACAGAGCCAGGAGAGTGCAAGACAGAGCCGCGAGAGCTGCGGAGCGCAAGACAGAGCCGCGAGAGCGCAAGACAGAGCCGCGAGAGTGCAAGACAGAGCCGGGAGAGCTGCAGAGTGCAAGACAGAGCTGCGAGAGCGCAAGACAGAGCCGCGAGAGCGCAAGACAGAGCTGCAGAGCGCAAGACAGAGTCGCAAGAGCGCAAGACAGAGCTGCAGAGCGCAATACAGAGCCGCGAGAGCGCAAGACAGAGCCACGAGAGCGCAAGACAGAGCCGCGAGAGTGCAAGACAGAGCCGGGAGAGCTGCAGAGTGCAAGATAGAGCCGCGAGAGCGCAAGACAGAGCCACGAGAGCGCAAGACAGAGCAGCAAGAGCGCAAGACAGAGCCAGGAGAGTGCAAGACAGAGCCGCGAGAGCTGCGGAGCGCAAGACAGAGCCGCGAGAGCGCAAGACAGAGCCGCGAGAGCGCAAGACAGAGCCGCGAGAGCGCAAGACAGAGCCGCGAGAGCGCAAGACAGAGCCGCGAGAGCGCAAGACAGAGTCGCGAGAGCGCAAGACAGAGTCGCGAGAGAACAAGACAGAGCCGCGAGAGCGCAAGACAGAGCCGCAAGAGCGCAAGACAGAGCCAGGAGAGTGCAAGACAGAGCCGCAAGAGCTGCGGAGCGCAAGACAGAGCCGCGAGAGCGCAAGACAGAGCCGGGAGAGCTGCAGAGTGCAAGACAGAGCCGCGAGAGCGCAAGACAGAGCTGCAGAGCGCAAGACAGAGCCGCGAGAGCGCAAGACAGAGCCGCGAGAGCTGCGGAGCGCAAGACAGAGCCGCGAGAGCTGCGGAGCGCAAGACAGAGCCGCGAGAGCGCAAGACAGAGCCGCAAGAGCTGCGGAGCGCAAGACAGAGCCGCGAGAGCGCAAGACAGAGCCGCAAGAGCTGCGGAGCGCAAGTCAGAGCAGCAAGAGCTGCGGAGCGCAAGACAGAGCCGCAAGAGCGCAAGACAGAGCTGCGAGAGCGCAAGACAGAGCCGCGAGAGCGCAAGACAGAGCCGCAAGAGCGCAAGACAGAGCCAGGAGAGTGCAAGACAGAGCCGCAAGAGCTGCGGAGCGCAAGACAGAGCCGCGAGAGCGCAAGACAGAGCCGGGAGAGCTGCAGAGTGCAAGACAGAGCCGTGAGAGCGCAAGACAGAGCTGCAGAGCGCAAGACAGAGCCGCGAGAGCGCAAGACAGAGCCGCGAGAGCTGCGGGGCGCAAGACAGAGCCGCGAGAGCGCAAGACAGAGCCGCAAGAGCTGCGGAGCGCAAGACAGAGCCACGAGAGCGCAAGACAGAGCCGCAAGAGCGCAAGACAGAGCCAGGAGAGCGCAAGACAGAGCCGCGAGAGCGCAAGACAGAGCCGCAAGAGCGCAAGACAGAGCCAGGAGAGTGCAAGACAGAGCCGCAAGAGCTGCGGAGCGCAAGACAGAGCCGCGAGAGCGCAAGACAGAGCCGGGAGAGCTGTAGAGTGCAAGATAGAGCCGCGAGAGCGCAAGACAGAGCTGCAGAGCGCAAGACAGAGCCGCGAGAGCGCAAGACAGAGCCGCGAGAGCTGCGGAGCGCAAGACAGAGCCGCGAGAGCGCAAGACAGAGCCGCAAGAGCTGCAGAGCGCAAGACAGAGCCGTGAGAGCGCAAGACAGAGCCGCGAGAGCGCAAGACAGAGCCGCAAGAGCTGCGGAGCGCAAGACAGAGCCGTGAGAGTGCAAGACAGAGCCGCAAGAGTGCAAGACAGAGCCGCGAGAGCTGCAGAGCGCAAGACAGAGCCGCGAGAGCGCAAGACAGAGCCGCAAGAGCGCAAGACAGAGCCAGGAGAGTGCAAGACAGAGCCGCGAGAGCTGCAGAGCGCAAGACAGAGCCGCAAGAGTGCAAGACAGAGCCGCGAGAGCGCAAGACAGAGCTGCAGAACGCAAGACAGAGCCGCGAGAGCGCAAGACAGAGCCGCGAGAGCGCAAGACAGAGCCGCAAGAGCGCAAGACAGAGCCGTGAGAGCGCAAGACAGAGCCGCAAGAGCGCAAGACAGAGCCGCGAGAGCGCAAGACAGAGCCGCAAGAGCGCAAGACAGAGCCGTGAGAGCGCAAGACAGAGCCGCAAGAGCGCAAGACAGAGCCGTGAGAGCGCAAGACAGAGCCGTGAGAGCGCAAGACAGAGCCGCAAGAGCGCAAGACAGAGCCGCGAGAGCGCAAGACAGAGCCGCAAGAGCGCAAGACAGAGCCGTGAGAGCGCAAGACAGAGCCGCAAGAGCGCAAGACAGAGCCGCAAGAGCGCAAGACAGAGCCGTGAGAGCGCAAGACAGAGCCGCAAGAGCGCAAGACAGAGCCGCAAGAGCGCAAGACAGAGCCGTGAGAGCGCAAGACAGAGCCGCAAGAGTGCAAGACAGAGCCGCGAGAGCTGCAGAGCGCAAGACAGAGCCGCGAGAGCGCAAGACAGAGCCGGGAGAGCTGCAGAGTGCAAGACAGAGCCGCGAGAGCGCAAGACAGAGCTGCAGAGCGCAAGACAGAGCCGCGAGAGCGCAAGACAGAGCCGCGAGAGCTGCGGAGCGCAAGACAGAGCCGCGAGAGCTGCGAGAGCGCAAGACAGAGCCGCAAGAGCGCAAGACAGAGCCAGGAGAGTGCAAGACAGAGCCGCGAGAGCTGCGGAGCGCAAGACAGAGCTGCAGAGCGCAAGACAGAGCCGCGAGAGCGCAAGACAGAGCCGCGAGAGCGCAAGACAGAGCCGCGAGAGCGCAAGACAGAGCCGCGAGAGCGCAAGACAGAGCCGCGAGAGAACAAGACAGAGCCGCGAGAGCGCAAGACAGAGCTGCAAAGCGCAATACAGAGCCGCGAGAGCGCAAGACAGAGCTGCGAGAGCGCAAGACAGAGCCGCAAGAGCGCAAGACAGAGCCAGGAGAGTGCAAGACAGAGCCGCAAGAGCTGCGGAGCGCAAGACAGAGCCGCGAGAGCGCAAGACAGAGCCGCAAGAGCTGCGGAGCGCAAGTCAGAGCCGCAAGAGCTGCGGAGCGCAAGACAGAGCCGCAAGAGCGCAAGACAGAGCTGCGAGAGCGCAAGACAGAGCCGCGAGAGCGCAAGACAGAGCCGCAAGAGCGCAAGACAGAGCCAGGAGAGTGCAAGACAGAGCCGCAAGAGCTGCGGAGCGCAAGACAGAGCCGCGAGAGCGCAAGACAGAGCCGGGAGAGCTGCAGAGTGCAAGACAGAGCCGCGAGAGCGCAAGACAGAGCTGCAGAGCGCAAGACAGAGCCGCGAGAGCGCAAGACAGAGCCGCGAGAGCTGCGGAGCGCAAGACAGAGCCGCGAGAGCTGCGGAGCGCAAGACAGAGCCGCGAGAGCGCAAGACAGAGCCGCAAGAGCTGCGGAGCGCAAGACAGAGCCGCGAGAGCGCAAGACAGAGCCGCAAGAGCTGCGGAGCACAAGTCAGAGCCGCAAGAGCTGCGGAGCGCAAGACAGAGCCGCAAGAGCGCAAGACAGAGCTGCGAGAGCGCAAGACAGAGCCGCGAGAGCGCAAGACAGAGCCGCAAGAGCGCAAGACAGAGCCAGGAGAGTGCAAGACAGAGCCGCAAGAGCTGCGGAGCGCAAGACAGAGCCGCGAGAGCGCAAGACAGAGCCGGGAGAGCTGCAGAGTGCAAGACAGAGCCGCGAGAGCGCAAGACAGAGCTGCAGAGCGCAAGACAGAGCCGCGAGAGCGCAAGACAGAGCCGCGAGAGCTGCGGAGCGCAAGACAGAGCCGCGAGAGCGCAAGACAGAGCCGCAAGAGCTGCGGAGCGCAAGACAGAGCCACGAGAGCGCAAGACAGAGCCGCAAGAGCGCAAGACAGAGCCAGGAGAGCGCAAGACAGAGCCGCGAGAGCGCAAGACAGAGCCGCAAGAGCGCAAGACAGAGCCAGGAGAGTGCAAGACAGAGCCGGGAGAGCTGCAGAGTGCAAGACAGAGCCGCGAGAGTGCAAGACAGAGCCGGGAGAGCTGCAGAGTGCAAGACAGAGCCGCAAGAGCGCAAGACAGAGCCGGGAGAGCTGCAGAGTGCAAGACAGAGCCGCGAGAGCGCAAGACAGAGCCGGGAGAGCCGCGAGAGCGCAAGACAGAGCCGCAAGAGCGCAAGACAGAGCCAGGAGAGTGCAAGACAGAGCCGGGAGAGCTGCAGAGCGCAAGACAGAGCCGCAAGAGTGCAAGACAGAGCCGCGAGAGCGCAAGACAGAGCTGCAGAACGCAAGACAGAGCCGCGAGAGCGCAAGACAGAGCCGCGAGAGCGCAAGACAGAGCCGCGAGAGCGCAAGACAGAGTCGCGAGAGCGCAAGACAGAGCCGCGAGAGCGCAAGACAGAGCCGCGAGAGCGCAAGACAGAGCCGCAAGAGCTGCGGAGCGCAAGACAGAGCCGTGAGAGTGCAAGACAGAGCCGCAAGAGTGCAAGACAGAGCCGCGAGAGCTGCAGAGCGCAAGACAGAGCCGCGAGAGCGCAAGACAGAGCCGCAAGAGCGCAAGACAGAGCCAGGAGAGTGCAAGACAGAGCCGCGAGAGCTGCAGAGCGCAAGACAGAGCCGCAAGAGTGCAAGACAGAGCCGCGAGAGCGCAAGACAGAGCTGCAGAACGCAAGACAGAGCCGCGAGAGCGCAAGACAGAGCCGCAAGAGCGCAAGACAGAGCCGTGAGAGCGCAAGACAGAGCCGCGAGAGCGCAAGACAGAGCCGCGAGAGCGCAAGACAGAGCCGCAAGAGCGCAAGACAGAGCCGTGAGAGCGCAAGACAGAGCCGCAACAGCGCAAGACAGAGCCGTGAGAGCGCAAGACAGAGCCGTGAGAGCGCAAGACAGAGCCGCAAGAGCGCAAGACAGAGCCGCGAGAGCGCAAGACAGAGCCGCAAGAGCGCAAGACAGAGCCGTGAGAGCGCAAGACAGAGCCGCAAGAGCGCAAGACAGAGCCGTGAGAGCGCAAGACAGAGCCGCAAGAGCGCAAGACAGAGCCGCAAGAGCGCAAGACAGAGCCGTGAGAGCGCAAGACAGAGCCGCAAGAGCGCAAGACAGAGCCGCAAGAGCGCAAGACAGAGCCGTGAGAGCGCAAGACAGAGCCGCAAGAGTGCAAGACAGAGCCGCGAGAGCTGCAGAGCGCAAGACAGAGCCGCGAGAGCGCAAGACAGAGCCGCAAGAGTGCAAGACAGAGCCGCAAGAGCCGCAAGAGTGCAAGACAGAGCCGCGAGAGCTGCAGAGCGCAAGACAGAGCCGCAAGAGCGCAAGACAGAGCCGCAAGAGCTGCAGAGCGCAAGACAGAGCCGCGAGAGCGCAAGACAGAGCCGGGAGAGCTGCAGAGCGCAAGACAGAGCCGCAAGAGCGCAAGACAGAGCCGCAAGAGCTGCAGAGCGCAAGACAGAGCCGCGAGAGCGCAAGACAGAGCCGGGAGAGCTGCAGAGCGCAAGACAGAGCCATGAGAGCGGTGGAGCACATGTTCTGTCTCCTCGGGTCCAGCTCTCCACCCATTGGGCCCAGGTGCCTATAAATTAGCAGGAGACTGCGATCTTCTGCTTGTTCTGTCCTCAGTCTGTGCCGGACTCCACATAGAAGGTGAGTGTTGGGTTTATGGATCCGGCTGTTGGTTCCGCTGCGGCCCAGAGATGTGGGGGCTTCGCCTGCAGTATGATTGTGGGCTCTTGGGGGGCTCCCCCTGCTGGTGCCCTTGGATTATGTTTACATGTTGTATTTTTTATTTTTTGTTTAGATTATGTAATTGTTTCCAGCGCATGTTTTTTTCACCCCAAAATGTAGCAAACAGCGCCTGAGGCTAGGTTTGGTTTTTTTTTTGTTTTTTTTTCTTAACTTTCTCATTGCTTTCTAAGGGTGAAAAATAAATAAAATGAAAAACTTAACTTTAAATAACTATTTTCCTGCTGCAGACTTCAGTTCTCAATCAGTCAGGACTTCTGAAATCCGAGCTTTTAGTGGAGATGTTAAGAGCAGCCTTTAAGTTTTATTTTAAAAAAAGCTGAAAAAAAAAAAGCATCATGTGAACATCGTCCTGGGGGTTTAACCACTGAACAACGAAGTCTTCAATGAGTTTCTCATTCGTACAAAATTGAGACGACCCAGAGCTGATCTGTCGTTAAGAAATCCCAGATCTGAGAAGATCACTCTAATTAGGTTTTATCATTTAAAAAAAAAATTAATGTATTTATTTTATTTTTTTTTTTTAGCATCAATGTGTCTGCTGAGACCAATTTTTCACACAAGGCTCTAAGGTTGGGTGCACACGCCGCAGATTACTCTGGATTTTTCCGGACTGATTTTGGTAAATCCGCTGGTAAACTGCACTGCAAAGTTCCTGCAATTTTTTTTTTTTTTGTGTGTGTGTGCACTTTTACACCTGCGGATTCCTATTATGGAACAGGTGTAAACCGCTGCAAAATCCACACAAAGAATTGACATGCTGCAGAATAAACAACGCTACGGTTCGGCGTGTTTTTTTCTGTAGCATGTGCACTGCGGACTTAGTTTTCCATAGCTTTACATGATACCGTAAACTCAGGGAGAACTGCTGTTAAACCGCAGCAAAATCCGCAGCGTTTCTGCACGGAAAAAAACGCTGCGGATCCCCAGGAAATCCGCAACGTGTGCATACAGCCTAAGGGTATGTGCACACGTCAGGATTTTTTCCTGGCTATTCTGTAAGAAATCCGCGTGCTTTTTTCGCGCGGAATTTGCGCGTTTTTTGCAAATTTTTTTTTTTTTTTCCGGAATGACCTTTTTGATAGGAAATCCACAAAAAATCCGGAAAAAGATAGAGCATGTCCGGATTTTTTTGCGGTAAGCGTTTTTTTTTTGCGGAAAACAACGCTAACATCTGCACAAAAAATGCGGAATGCATTCTAAAAGATAGGATGCATAATGTTAGCGTTTTTTTTACCGGATTTATAGTGTTTTTATGGCGAAATTCCGCAAAAAAACTCTAAAAATCCTGACGTGTGCACATACCCTAAGGGTATGTGCACACGTCAGGATTTCTTGCAGAAATTTTCCTGACAAAAGCCGGACATTTCTGCCAGAAATCCGCATGCGATTTTACCGCGATTTTGGTGCGTTTTTTTCCCAAATGGATAGAATTGCGGGAAAAACGCAGAAACTCCTCAAAAATAATGAACATGCTAATTTTTTTACCGCGATGCGTTTTTTCGTGGAAAAAAACGCATCCATGTGCACAAAACATGCAGAATGCATTCTAAATGATAGAATACATAATGTATGCGTTTTAAATGAGTTTTTATAGTGTTTTTAGCGCGAAAAAACGCGAAAACCTGATCGTGTGCACACAGCCTTATTCTCCAGGTCAGTACGAGCATGCAGATGCCAAACACTTCTGAGACTCGTAACCGCGGTCAGTGAGGCTGTAATGGCTTATTTTTTGCGCCCTGATCTGATATGGCTACTACATGTTTAGATTGTCTTATTGTAATGGGGGTTTTTTTTTTTCACAACTTGCCAATTAAATTCACTTGTATTATATCTTGAGAAGTTGGCTATTTTGGAACGCAGAAATACCAAAGGTGTGCTTTTTTTTTTTTTTTTTTTATGGAAAAAATTTTGTTTTTTTTGTGAAACTAAAAAAACAAAACTTTTTTTCACTGTATTTTCGTCCCCTTACGGGACTTTAGGCTGCAATCGTCCCGTCACTTGTGCTCTACTGGCAGAGCTTCAGCCCTACTATGTAGAGAGGATCTCCTGTGATCACCCGCTGACTCTGGCTTTCACAGGAGGATCGTAATGGCTGGCATGGGGGTCATCTGCAGACCCCTGACTTTCACGACAACCCATCTGACGTGCTCCTGTGCCGCCGTCAGAGACTGACAGCGTTATGTAACATCCTCGAGCGACGCACCACTCCACCTGTGGCTTTTAGAGGCATTTGATTAAATCCGCCATCATGTGCACAAACGTGAGCCCAGATCAGAGGCAGGGACACAACGCGTGGCGTACATGCACATCATATGTCGTGATGGGTTCAGCCTTAAAGGATCAGGGAATTTATCAACTTTGCTCTTTATTTATTTTATTTTTTATTCCTCTTGTTCCAAGAGCCGTCATTTTAATTTCTAAATCCCCAACAGCTCGTTCCTTGTATCTTACAGGACCGGTTGCACTTTTTACTGGCACCATTAAAAGCACAGGGACATTTTATTTTATAATAATCCTATCCAATTGTGGCACTTTATTTTATTCCAAGAGTTATTGATTGAACTGAACTTTGTTGCTGGGAAAACCCGTTTCGTGTGAACTCCTTCTTCTATTACCCTCCTGATGTCTTCAGCTGCTTTCAAACATCAGATTTTTTGCCGTCAGGCACAATCCGGCGAATTTTTGAAGAAAAAAACAGATTCGTCGGAAATTGTGAAAAACTGATGCAATGGATCCGTTTTTTCACAAGAGATGGAAAATGCAAAAAATCTGTGCATGATCAGTGTAAAAAAAGGAATCCGTCACTGGATTCGATCATATGACAGATCCAGCGCCATAGGCTTCCATTATAGCAAAACCCGGATCTGTCACGGTCCCTTTTTTTTTTTAACGGACACAAAACGTTACTATGTCAGTTTTCTCCGGCTGCTGGAAATCAAGTTTTCAACGGATCCGAGGTAAAACGTCTGAGCATCTTCCTCTTTTCCAACCTCTCCTTCGTTCTGCAGTCTCCTGGCTGCCCCCAATTTTTTTTTTTTTTTTTTCCTCTTCATTCTTTTAAATGTCCTGTGTCCTCTTCTGCAGCCTCCCCTTATGTCTACGTGATGGCCTCTTTTCTCCAGTCTTTCCCCATTCCCCTAGGGGGCTCCTGCTTTGTTGTTGCCACCCCCATGTCTTTCACTGTCATCCACTCTAACCATCTTGTTTGCCCCCTCACCACAATCTTTGTCCTGTATTTTTATTTATTTTCCTCACTTATATAGCGCCATTAATTCCGCAGCTTTATATACATTATCATCGCTGTCCCCATTAGGGCTCCCAATCTAGATGACTTATCAGTATGTCTTTGGAGTGTGGGTGAAAATCTAAGAACCCAGAGGAAACCCAGAGAACACGGGAGAACATACACACTCCTTACAGATGTTGTCCTTGGTGGCATTTGAACCCGGGACTGCAGTAGTAACCACTGAGCCACCATGTTGCTTTTCCATTGGTATTTATCTCCACAGCCACCCCGTTGTCCTCCTCTCTAACTCTTTTTCTTCCCACCCCCTTGTCCATCCATGGGTGTCCTCTTTTGCAGGCTTCCCCTTGGTCATCCAGGAAAACTCTTCTCTTCATTTTCCCTGTTCTTCCCTAGCTGTCCGCTTGTTTCTTCTCGAAGGTCCTCATCGCTCGCTCTGTGGCATGGATGCCTTATAATATTATTGCACAGTGCTCAGTTTTTATACTTTTTCCATAGGGCTGTGTCTTTCTGTTCATGCAGAAGAAGTAACTGATCTCTTACATTTTTTTGCAGGCTGACCTTCAGTTATCATGGCGGCATCCAAGGCCATCAACCGTCTGAGATGGAAATTCTCCGAGGTGTTTGAGAAGGACGTGGATGGTTTCATGGATGAAGTGAACTCTCTCCAGCTTATAACATCTGAACAACATAGAAATCTGTGTGAAGTTGAGAGTCCGGTGGAGAAAACGCTTAACCTGATGGATCTGATTCTTCACAAGGGAGAAGAGGCCTGCCAGAAGTTCCTAAATCACCGAGAGAACATGATTCCCAGATTTCCAGGATTGTCATCGGTATATGAACACCTCCAGGACAGTGAGTACCGTACATCCATTGTGTCTGGTGGGGGAGCGGCACTTACACAATCCATTATTAATGGCAAAAAAATGGGTGGGGAACTTTTTTTTTTTTTTTTTTTTTTTTTTAAGGGGGGCAGGGGAGTAAGTTTTTAGAAAGGTAGGAAAAACAAGTGAAAAAAAATTTTAAAATTGGTTGTGGGGAAGGAAATCCTGGAAGGGGGATCTGAAAACAACTTGCTTCCTGAGAGATGGAAGAATTTTTTTTAACTAGTTTATGGAAGTAAATCAGTCTAGTAGGCTGAATGGACAATGTGGATTTAATTGTCCATGACGTTGGAAAGGTGCCATCCGACCATAGTCTTGTTACTGATGACGTGCCATCAGAACTCTGGCTTATCTCTACTGGTGCCTCTAGGGTTTGTCCAACTTTATTGCCTTGGTACCTGGGCTCTTAATGTTTGGTAGCTCTTCTTTCTCTGCATTTATGATCTTGAAGCATCTGTAGATGATGGTTAGTTTCTTGATGCTTCCATGCAGCCACCATTCTTATTAGGGCACATCCACTCTTAGGCTCTAGACCCCCTAAAAAAGATGCTGGAGCTCCCTCTGATTATCATCCTGGTCCCTTGACCCAAACAATTCAAGGGCTTTTCAATCTTAATGGGAAAGTGTCTTCCCAACGTCTCCTCCTCCCCTCCATCCAAGGTGGTCCCCTTTGTCTCATCCATTATTTTGAATTCTTCCACCTGAATAATGGACTCTGTTTGCATGGCATGAAGGGGAAAAAATACTTTTAGGATAATAAAATTGGTTCCTGAATTTTTTTTTTTTTTTTTGCCAAATGTCTAATCTTGACCATTGTCCTGAATCGGAGCCATCAGATGTAAGTTTTCCAGCATCTGGGGTCAGTTTTCAGTTTGGAGCCCCCTCCCATACATGTTTGATTAGACAAGTGACCACTCATATGTGATCTGCACACTTGGTCATTTGCTGATGAGCTGCTCTTCATAATTCTCTCAAAAACCTACAGCCCGTCCTTCACTGGGAAGCGGGAAGGAAAGCGAGTCTGTATGTGGCCGGCAATATGAGAGTCACATGATAAACTGGTGAGCCGAGCGACATCCTACAGGGAGGTACATGCTGGTAGGATCTGGTGTGCTGCAATGCTTTCTGAAAATGAAGCTCAGCGTTTTGGGGCTCACTCATGGGTATTAGCACTGAGCCCAGTAATTGGCTGCAGCGGTCATATGGACACTAGTAATTTCAGCTGCAGCCTGTGGGTAAAGAACAGACCAGTAGTGGAGGACGAGCAGAAGGGGAAAAAATTAATCCTCCTTTGAGGGGCTGTAAAATGCAGCAAAAGAGACTCCTTAATCTATTTACACACTTATTGCGCTTATGTTGTAACTTGATCAGAATAGTAAACGCATGCACAGTATTAGAAAGCTCCCGACCGCTGAAGAAAAGAACATGACCCCCCCCCTGTCCGCAGGGCCCCCAGCACACCGGGCCCCCAGTATGCTGGGCCTGGGATGCATCCTCTTCTGCGGTTACGGGGTTTGGTGCCTGGTGCACAGTGAATAAATGGGCACACGGCTATGGGTGTGTGGGGGTTAACACTGGTTCTTGTGCGGGTTCCTCTTTGGGTGGTGATAATGGTGGCATTCTCCACGGTGTTTGTGAGGAAGGAGATGACCTTTATAACAGACAAAACTTTTACTTGTAACACAGCCATAGATGGTGGAACATAACATGTACAGATGACAAAGTTCCTCAGACGGGCGACATTTAGGGACAAATGCAGGAAACGGCACATGAGGCGTGATAAACAGCAAGTGTGAACAGGGCCTATCCTGATATCCAAGCTGACACAATTGTCTTCTTCTATCCCACCGGGGTGATGTTCCCCCAGCAGACCCCCATATCTCGGCCTCCTCTGACCTTCATTATGTTGTAGTATTCGTGTGTTCCCATCTCATTTATGGGGGATGACCCTCCCGGCTCGTCCGTCTCCTGCGTCCACAGCGTAGTATTCTGGTAGGCTAAGGGTGCTGTGCAGACCAGGGAATGCCATCTGCCTGAAGGGTCCTAGTCCTCAGGCGATCCTACAGGTTTCCTCAGGTCAGTCTATCTCTACTCCACCAACTGGAAGGGGAAAAAATAATCCCCCTCACATGCTTGCTGGCTGGTGCCTGCTGGTGCCTGTGGTCTGGGGCGCTCCCCGGCCGGCTGGTGCCTGTGGTCTGGGGCGCTCCCCGGCCGGCTGGTGCCTGTGGTCTGGGGCGCTCCCGGGCCTGCTGGTGCCTGTGGTCTGGGGCGCTCCCCGGCCGGCTGGTGCCTGTGGTCTGGGGCGCTCCCCGGCCGGCTGGTGCCTGTGGTCTGGGGCGCTCCCGGGCCTGCTGGTGCCTGTGGTCTGGGGCGCTCCCGGGCCTGCTGGTGCCTGTGGTCTGGGGCGCTCCCCGGCCGGCTGGTGCCTGTGGTCTGGGGCGCTCCCCGGCCGGCTGGTGCCTGTGGTCTGGGGCGCTCCCCGGCCGGCTGGTGCCTGTGGTCTGGGGCGCTCCCCGGCCGGCTGGTGCCTGTGGTCTGGGGCGCTCCCGGGCCGGCTGGTGCCTGTGGTCTGGGGCGCTCCCGGGCCGGCTGGTGCCTGTGGTCTGGGGCGCTCCCGGGCCGGCTGGTGCCTGTGGTCTGGGGCGCTCCCGGGCCGGCTGGTGCCTGTGGTCTGGGGCGCTCCCGGGCCGGCTGGTGCCTGTGGTCTGGGGCGCTCCCGGGCCGGCTGGTGCCTGTGGTCTGGGGCGCTCCCGGGCCGGCTGGTGCCTGTGGTCTGGGGCGCTCCCGGGCCTGCTGGTGCCTGTGGTCTGGGGCGCTCCCGGGCCTGCTGGTGCCTGTGGTCTGGGGCGCTCCCCGGCTGGCTGGTGCCTGTGGTCTGGGGCGCTCGCTGGAACTCTGACTGGAATAACTGTTCCAGCTATTTATAGTTCACCCAGAGGCTCCACCCACCAAGCAATCTGCCTAGCAACTGACTCAGTGATGCCGTGTGCTATGTCCGCCATGGCAAAAATGGAAGTCTCAGCTACATCCACTTACAATATCATTCTCTCTTGAAAAAGTTAAAAAGTGATTAGGAAATTGAGGGAACATGGATGCCTGCCTCTGGGCCGCTCCCAAGGCTCGGGGCCTCCAGGCTGAAACAAGGCCTCGGCCTTCTGTGCTGATGGCCGTCATTTAAAAGACGACTCGTGAGCCTTCCTGCTGGAGGAAGGTCGGTCACAGCATCTACTGAACCCAACAATGGCCGTTATTGATGCATATAAACCAGTATTCAGCCGGGAAGCTAGTAAGTGATGTGACCACTCGATTCCGGACTGGCACGTCCACCTGAAGGCTCAATCACCACAGATCATGATCTCACCACCAGCAGTGACTCACAGCGAATATCCAGATTAGAACTTTATTTTATTTCCTGTATTAACTCATGTAAATTGCAGGAGTCTGCCGTGTACAGACACAGATGGTCGGGTGACTTTGCTGACCATATAATCAGAGGGAGGTCTGAAAGATCGGCCATAATGTGCTGGAGCTGACAGGAGGCCGCTCTTCACTTTGGTACACATGATTATAGAGATATAGATGGATCTATGTTTCTCTCATCTTGATCTGTGGAAACATTAGAAATGGGTTCTGTTCACTGAGCGGTTTTGACTCTTAATCTCAAAAGATGGAAACTTTACACTTTCTTTCGTTGTGGAATTATCCTGCACAGATTCTCAAGACAAAACTGCACTGATGCAATGGAGATGGGTAATAATAATAAAAATAAGAAAACTACAAACAGCCTAACTCTGCACACCGTGGAGGAGGGTTCTGAATGTATTTATTGCAATGAACGGATGGGCCGGTATTAGTAGAACTGCTGGACGGAGCAGATGGATGGGACAAGGAGCCTTTTTGCTGCACCTGTAATTGCTGTTGGTTTAGAGAAGGGACAAATGGTTGTGAGCTACAGAAATGCAGCTACAGAATCTATAGGGGTCTGGATAACTGTTTTTATACTTGGTGCGTCAAATATTACATTTAGATTCTTTAACAAATTTTTTTTTTTTTTCTTTTATAGGCAAACTAAAAACATTTAATGAGCTTTTGGTTAATATGGGATTGGAGAAATCTACAAATTCAAAGTTGACTCTGAGGAACATTTTGACCATTGGTCCAGAGAATCTACATCATGAAAAACCAAAAACCACAGCAGACCTTCCTGAACATTTCCTAATGAATCTTGTAGCCTTACACAGAAATGCAAGAAAAACAGAACTTGATGATCTGTTAAACCTGGGATCAAGTGCAGAAGATGAGTCATTTGACTTGTTCACCAGTAAATCAATGCAAAATCAGAAATCGAAATCTATTCACCCTCTGGATGTTCTGTGCGCAGTCCTGAGCTGCTCAGATGAATGTCTTAAGCAAGAACTCATATCCAAAATGTCCATGTGCCAGTTTCCAGTTCCTCTTTTGCTTCCCTCTGATGATGGTTTAGGATCTATCTTCATGCGTTGGACAATGAGAGATATTGTGAAGAAATGGAGACCTCAGTCTCTAGCAGATAGTAAAGGGTTCAGAGAAGACAACGTGGTGAACATTAATATGGCGATCTTCTCTTTCGTCAGGCTAGGGCCAAATAAGTTATCGAAATCTAAGATCTTAAACCAAGTTCTTAACCCAGCTCAACAACATCATGAGTTCTTCATACACGACAACATGGATGGAGGGAACATTGAGAGGAAGATATCTGACGGGCTGGTGGAAATGTCCTGGTACTTTCCTTGTGGGAAATCTGATGTCTTCCCGGAGCCGATTGCTGTGGGTAATCTACGTGGAGACCTGGAGTCCAACTGGGAACAGTTCACCTTTCTCACTCGGATCTCATCGGCCACCTTCATATTTATTGAGAGTATGTGTGAGAGACAATTCAGGTTACTATCTTCCTTCAGTCCCCCTGAGACAAAGTTTCATTTCATTATCACTCCAGGTAAAGACAAAGCTGTTGACCCAGAGAGCAAGAAACACATGCAAAATCTAATGTCTGTCCTAAAGATTGAGAAAAACAATGTTGTTCTAAAATCATCCACCATGAATGATGCAGAATTCATGAACATGGTTCAAAAAATCATAAATGGTCAACTGAAGAGAAATCCTAAACTTGTAAGAGTAAAAGATATTACTGTAGAACTCTTTGATCTTAGCATCCATATCGATGACTCTTCTCCCGAATTTCTGAGAACAAGCGACTATGCCCTTAACATTACCTCAATGATAGAAAATGTAGAAAGGTTTAAGAATGAAAGCTTAACCCTGCAAGGAGATCTGTGGAAAAAGCTATCTAAATTAGAAAAGGAACTCTGCAGAATGAAAAAACAAGGTGGAGAAGATCAGGAAATATATCGGTCAAAGCTAAAAGTGAAACGTACTTTACTTCACATTGAACAAAATAAGCATGCTCTCCCTGGAGCCATGACTCTATTTATCAATGTTCTTGCGCATTTATCTAGAGATGAGAAACAATATTTTCTCAAATGGATGAAGTTTGAGCTTGATTCTATTGCAAGAAAAAATGTATCCAAGCTACAGGCAGAATATAAAGAGATATGCAGCCAATCTGCTGCAGCAGACCATGCCCAAGAACTGAAGCAGCTTGACAAGAGAATTTCAGAGTGTTCATTAGGTATTGAGCATTTCCTTCGTGAGTTAGGACAATTTTATGAAGCTGAATTTTCTACAGTGAAAAATGTATCTGCTAAAAGGTTCCATCACCTTCCAGGCATTGTCGCTGATCTCCTGTTAGATGGTTTCCCGTTGGAGCTGATTGATGGAGATGCCTCCAACATTCCCTTACAGTGGATAACTGATGTCCTGACTAAGCTGAACAAGAAGACTGGAGGACAATGCAGGTTGAGGGTGATAACTGTGCTGGGAGTGCAGAGTACGGGGAAGTCCACCCTCCTGAACACCATGTTTGGTCTACAGTTCCCTGTGGCCAGTGGTCGATGCACACGAGGAGCCTTCATGACTCTCATTAAAGTGACGGAGAACTTCCAGAAGATGATGGGTTGTGAATTTATTCTGGTGATCGACACTGAAGGGTTGAAAGCTCCTGAATTGTTTTCTCTTGAGGACAGTTATGAACATGACAATGAGTTGGCCACACTAGTGGTTGGGCTGAGTGACATCACGATAGTCAATATGGCCATGGAAAATACCACAGAGATGAAGGATATTTTACAGATAATTGTCCATGCATTTCTAAGGATGAGAGAAGTTGGCAAGAAACCCAACTGCCAGTTTGTCCATCAGAACGTGAGTGATGTGTCCGCACATGATAAGAATATTAGAGACCGGAAGAAACTTCTAGAACAATTAAATGAAATGACAAAAGTGGCTGCAAAAATGGAAAAGAAAAGTGGCTTTGACAAATTCAGTGACGTCATGGACTATGACTTGGACAAACACAACTGGTACATCCCCGGACTGTGGCAGGGGGTCCCACCAATGGCTCCTGTAAATTCTGGATACAGTGAACACGTTTCTGAACTTAAACAATATCTGTTAGAATTCCTACAATCCAAGACACTAGACAAGGCCTTAACAATACCAGACTTTTGTAAGTGGGTGAAAAACTTGTGGAATGCAGTCAAAAATGAGAAATTCATCTTTAGCTTCAGGAACAGTCTGGTGGCCGAAGCTTATAATAAGCTGTCGATGCAGTTCTCTCAGTGGGAATGGGATTTTACTAAAGAGGTCCATAATTGGGTAATGAGGAAAGAAACGAACATTAAGAATCAACCGACTCACAACTTTGATGAAAACGCCAACGAGACTATCAAAGATCTGGATCAACTGCTGCATAAAGAAGAGAAGAAAATGATGGACCTGTTGGAGAAATATTATGAAATGGATTTAGAAAACATTAATTTGATAGAAAGATATCGGGAGGATTTTAAAAAGAGCATTACAGGTCTAAGAAGAGAGCTCCGGAGAAATGCGATAGACAAGTATCAAAGACTACTCTCTATACAAAAGGGGAACCTAAAGATTCGGGACATCAAGAAGAAGTACCAGGCGTTGATTGAAGAGAAAATTGATGGACTGTTGAAAACCTGCAGAGAGAAGGACCATGAGCTGAGTGATGAAGAGGTAAAACGTGAATTTAATGCCATGTGGGAGAAGACCCTGTCAGATTTACAAATTGAGAAACTGGAGAGATGTAAAGTGAGCGATGCAATTCGCCGACAACTTAGAAATGATATGAGCAACAAAGGACCAGATGTAAATGAAGCGTTATTGGCCGAGAATACGTTGGCTGATCAACACACCAACTTTATTATTTCTGAAAGCCATATAGATCTGCACTGGTTTTCAAAAATATGGGAACAAAATGTTGGGAAAAGAAAAGAATGTTATGATGAGCTTGATAATCTTGCTACCTCACTTATAGAAATGTGCGACAGAAATGTCAGCGAGATGGAGAACACTAATGAGGACTATGATGACACTTATTGCCAGGAAATTCTGCAGATGATTAATAGAAAACTTGAAGATGAACAGAATAAAAATCTCCACTTCACATTGCAGTTTGAGTTGGACATCAAGCTCTTTATTTTTAGAAAAGCATCAACCAGATTTCAGCAGATGCACGATCACTTTATAGAAAGGAACGACCCAGGAACTTGCTTGGACACCCTGAAGCCGGATTATCTGACTGTATTTCTTGATGTTTTTAAAGCAAAAGATGAATCGCAAAGCAGAGTCAAACAGTTCTGCGAGAAGTGTCTGAGCCCCGCAATAATCGATTACGTTTACAATCATCTGGGGAAGAAGATGGTCAATTACACTTTAGAAGATCCAAGCAACCAAATATTCCAAAGTCGGAGCTTTTTCCAGTATAATCTATTGAAGGACTTACTGGATGAAATGTCTTCCAAAAAATATGTTCAATATACAAAATTTTATGAAACCTTTTGTAAAGAATGGATCCAAAATAAAATTAAAGAAATGTATGAGGAGCGAGCAGCTCTCCAACCATTACAGGCAGATCTCATCAGCTCGGTCCTCAAAGATGTGAAGGACGTCCTTAGAGACGAGACCATTCTGGAGAGTGAAGACATTCGTCAGTTTTTAGATAATGTCCAGAAGAAGTTGGATGATAAGCTTGTGATTTCACAGGAAGCAGTGGCAATCATGGCCTTCAATAACACCATTAATGTTCGTCAGTTCTCTACGACTAGTCAGGATTTTCTTGCATCTACACAACAACAGATCTTGTCACAGCTGAAGTCAATGACTTTCTCAGATTTACTTTCCAAACTAAAACTGAAGCCTCAGGATGAGCTGTTCAGTAAAGTGATTGGATGTAGACATCAGTGTCCATTCTGTAGAGTCCCCTGTGAGGCTGAAGGTGCCGACCATACTGAACACTTTGCATCGGTTCATAGACCTCAAGGTTTGGGTCATTACAAATGGGCAGGAGGAAAAAAATTAGTGACCGACATTTGTACATCATGTGTTGTGTCTGAAAACTCATTCAGTAATTTATACACTGGTTGTAAAAGTCACCCGTACAAAGATTATCGCACGTACTATCCAGACTGGAGCATCCAACCGGACCCCAGCATCAAGTCCTCGGATTACTGGAAATTCATTTTTGCCAAATTTAACAGAGAATTTGCTAAAGAATTTTATGCGGAACCAGCAAGACTGCCTGATGACTGGAAGGTAATGACCCAAGAAGATGCCCTCAACAGCTTAAAGGAAACCTTTAATATCTCCTAGGATCAGCAACACAAGAACTGTAAGTAGTTTCCGCAGCCAAAAAACTACTTTAATCAGGTGAATCCACTTGTATGTACAGTATAAATTGCAGTCAGGACCACTAGTGAGCCTGTGAGTCCTGCTGACCCGTCACATGTATGGCTGCTCTCGGATGAGTGATCGGCAGTGTGTGGGTGGGGACAGTAGGACTCACAGGCTCATGGCTCCGCCCAGCAATTAAATCAAAGCAATAGATAATTAAGCCTAGTCTTGCCCTCTATACGAAGTCATCTCTCCTGTTTTCCTTTTTTATATCAAGCTCATCCAACTGCTAATAATGAGAGCTCCTATGTAGTAATCCAAGAACTGACTTCATCCCTTTTTTTTTTTTTTTTCCCTAGGCTCCATCGGTCTCACTGAAAGAATGTTGTGATGAGGACACGGGACCATCCTACAAACCCGCTGGTATTATTGCCTCGCAGCCCAGGATGAAGCCATCCTCTGGACTCGGAATTCATTAACTCTTCTCCTGGATTATTCTTTGCTAAACAGTCATCTCAGTTCTGTTATTGACCAATGATGTGACCATCGATCAAGGGGTTCTGAGGCTCCTTATTACTTCTGTGTTAAGTTCAAGCTTTCTCCAATGGTCTGGTCCCAGCTGGGAGAAGACCCTGTCAGAAGATCAGTGTTGGTGCCTCCAGCTCTTCTCATGGTGCTCTGAATGTGATACCGGGGCAGGACATGATCTGAGCTTCCACCAAACCTTTAACTTTCCCCTAATCACATCTTCTCCTTCGTGGAGCCAGAGCTCTTCTGTATTTTTGCTAAAATAGTAAATGCAGTTCTAAGCTTTATGATGGTTGTCTAAGGTTTCTGGTGTTACCCTGTAATATGTTGCTATGATGTAAGGTTTCCCACCAATGTATTAAATGCATAATTAAGAACTCTCATTTCATGCATCCTTTTCATTCTTAAGAACTTGGTGGTCGGTGACCACTGTTTGTGTTATTTGAAGCTTGGCACAGTATCCTAAACCCCAAATAATTTCTTTTTTTAAAATGTATTTTCTTCCAAGTGTTGGAGGATACTCTCCGTATCCTTAGCCATAATTTGGTGAGGAAGGGATTCCGCCTTTGGAGCTGTTCACACTAATGTTCTGGCTTCAATTTCTATTTTGGGTCCATGCAACAATTTTTCGCAGTCTTCAAAATTGGATTTAGGACTAAAGCTCTTATGAGCGAATACTGGATGGTTAAAGGTCTGGCCATCCAGAATAGAAGAAGATGTTGGCATTGAGAAATCACCAAGCATTTTACGTCAATGCCCAAGCAGAAAACCGCACTTGACATTAGTTTTATCTGAAGTTGCGCCATTAGTCATCGTTTTGATTCCTACATCGGCGGCAGCTTAGCCACACACATCTGAATATACCACACCCTTATAATAAAGATATTGCCTAAAGGGATCCTCTACTCTGGGCCTGACTAGTAGCTTTCTCCCGTCCTTGGTGCCCTCTGGTTGTTTCCTCGGCCCCAATGCAATGTGGAGAGCAGCGGTAAGCTGAAGCCATGCCTTCTCTCCATTTTCTGTGTGGTGGGATAGGACAAGCATGGAAGGTGTGGTTTAGACTTACTGCTGCTCTCCACGTGACACTGTGGCTACTATCATGGGGGGGGGGAAAAGAGAGAACGGGAACTCTGAACTGAGCCCAGGCTGCGATCAGAGGGCCGTAACTAAACATGGTGGGTTGCTTTTTAGTGCCGACCCATGAGCAGGCCTCCCTGGCTGACAGATGTAGCAAAGCTGAGGTTTCCTTAATCATGAACAGCTAAATACGAGGTGAGAACGACCCCATATGAACTAGATCCGCTCCCTGTGGAGGAGGACACATGGCGCTAAACTTCCACCTTTGCCCTGAGGATTGTCACCACCCAGTCCGGGCAGCAGGCGCGCGGCTTCACAACTGCACCTCGGCACTTCCTCCGTTCAGAGAAGACACTTCTGAAAAATGTCACTACAAAGACCTAACATCCAGGGATGGAGCGGAGTGATTATTTCTCTACTTTTTCAGTAATATAAACTAAAAAAGGAAACAGGAAGTGATGACCGAGAATATAACCCCACGCGGATCTTCTCCGCCCTGCGAGCTGATAGGACAGTGAGAATGGCGCTCTACGGAAGGTGACCCAAACTCCTCCCCTCTGTATTTTTTTTTTTTAAAGCTTTTCTTAGATTATTACAGGGATGGAGCCGTATCCTGCACACTGAGAAAACAAATTTAATACTAAATCGCTACTGGAACAAGAAAATTCCTAGGGCTTCTCAGATCTCAGAGTACGAGGAGGTTGAGGCTTTTGGGCACCTGATAAAGTGCTCAGGGCTAAACTATAACTTCCCCCTGTCCTATCCACACCCAGGGTGCAGAATATTCTCATCTGTTGTGCTGCTTCTAATAATCAAATAGAAATATTGAATTAAAACATTTTTGGAGAGCTTTCCATGCATTTTTTTTTTTTTTTTTAAACTGGAGGATTTTGAAAACTATCTGCTCTAAAATAATAATAATAATAAATCTTGACCCTCATGGAAGTAACACCAGCCTCACACGGGATGGGCTTTTCAATCATTCAATATGTAATACCACACTTCTCCTGCAGTGGCCGCCACAACTCCCAGCTTCAGTACCTGCAACGATCCGCTGATGGAACAACGGCTTCAATGTAATAAAATGAGTGCAAAACAATAAACACCAACTCTACACAAATGATCTCCTACCCACCCATACTAATGGAAAAAGGAGTCACAGGTCTCAAAAAAAAAAATCTGTTTCCTGCCACTTTCTATGTTTCAGTTTTTTGTTTGTTTTTTTCCCCCTCGCCTCTGAAATAAAAACTATGGAAGTTTAATATATTCGTGCTCGTACTGACCTGGAGAATCGTCCAGTCATTTTTACCACACAATGAAGGCTGAAATGGTCAACAGTGAAATTTTTTTTTTTTTTTGCCATTTCAATGCCTTGAATTTTTTTTTTCTGTTTTTTGGTACATTGCAGCAAAGTGAATGATATTCTGCAGGACGAGCTGTAGGTTTGAAGGACATCAGTCCTCATACTGCGATGGGGATGGAAAAGTAATAACGTTACAGCATTAGGGTGGGGGTGTACAAAAAAAAAAAAAAATCATGGGGTCTGCATAGCAGAAGTCCTAACTGGGCCCATACCCCCAAAATAGAAATACTAATCAAAGGGGTCACAGAAGAGCAAAGCTAACAACGTTGCAACCATTCTAAAGTAATTTTCTTCCTGTATAAGCCCCTTAGTATTCTCACACACTAAGATTCCCCTCTCATGGCCTCCATAAAGTATAATCCCAACAAAAGTGCCCCCAACCCCCGCCGAGTATGATACCTCCACAGTAATTCCTACACAAAATTATGACCCCCTACACAACCCTCTACACTGTATAATGGCCCCCACGTAGCCACACAAACAGTATAATGGTCCCAACATAGCTCTGTAAACAGTATAATGACCCCCACATAGCCCCCCACACTGTATAATGGCCCCCACATAGCCGCGCAAACAGTATAATGGCCCCAACATAGCTCTGCAAACAGTATAATGACCCCCACATAGCCCTCCACACTGTATAATGGCCCCCACATAGCCCTCCACACTGTATAATGGCCCCCCACATAGCCACGCAAACAGTATAATGGCCCCAACATAGCTCTGCAAACAGTATAATGACCCCCACATAGCCCTACACACTGTATAATGGCCCCCACATGGCCATCCACACTGTATAATGACCCCCACATAGCCGCGCAAACAGTGTAATGGCCCCAACATAGCTCTGCAAACTGTATATTTACTCCCACATAGCCCTCCACACAGTATAATGGAACCCACACCAACCTCCACACTGTATAATTGCCTGCATACTGTATAATGGCCCCCACATAGTCGCACAAACAATATATTTGCTCCTATATAGCCCTCCACACTGTATAATTGCCTTCATAATGTATAGTGGCCCCACTAGTCCTCCAAATAGTATAATGGTCCCCCACATAACCCTGAAAACTGTATAATGGCTCCCCACTGTGCCCCCTGTGATGTAAAGACGCCGCTGAACTGTGCGGTTTTGATGATTTTTTTTCTCTCTTGTCTATGTGGAGCCTAAAAAAACACAGGTTAAAAAAAAATGCAGATACTTTATTAAGAATCAAAGTTTTTCTATCCTATAAAAAAAACACAATAAAAACGCGGCTTCACATCTGCACCAGAAACGCATTAAATAAGGGGAAGAAGATTGTTATTGTGAAGTTTGGTGCGAATCCTGCAGAAAACAAAAGCACAGGATTTCTGCACCGTGTGAACACGGCCGTACAGACACAAAGCCGGATGTCGTATAGTGACGCTACATAAAGGTGAGAAAGTTCTGGCGGCTCCGACTGTGAATGAAGAACAAATAATCCACAACTAGAGAGGAGCCGGACGCACAGATGACGTCGCTCCGATCATGGGGGGCAAAAACCGCGATGGGGCCGCCGGAAGGTGAGAGATTCACGGCCTCCAGTCCAGCGACCAGATAGCACTGACCTGGACCAGAGACCCGGGAATCCATCCGCTCATCTCTAGTCCCAACTGTCCTGGATACAGTGGACGCCCCCCCGGGTACAACGGACAGCCCCCGGATACAGCGGACAGCCCCCCGGATACAGCGGATGGCCCTCGATACAGCAAACTGTCCCAGGTTACAGTGGACGGCCCCTGGATACAGCGGATGGCCCTCGATACAGCAAACTGTCCCAGGTTACAGTGGATGCCCCCCCGGATACAGCGGACAGCCCCCGGATACAGCGGACAGTCCCCAGATACAGTGGACAGCCCCCCGGATACAGCAGACGGCCCCCGGATACAGCGGACAGCCCCCGGATACAGCGGACAGTCCCCAGATACAGTGGACAGCCCCCCGGATACAGCGGACGGCCCCCGGATACAGCGGACAGCCCCCGGATACAGCGGACAGTCCCCGGATACAGCGGACAGCCCCCCGGATACAGCGGACGGCCCCTGGATACAGCGGACAGCCCCCAGATACAGTGGACAGCCCCCCGCATACAGCAAACAGACCCCGGATACAGCGGACAATCCCAGGATACAGCGGACAGACCCCTGGTTACAGCAGACGCCCCCCGCATACAGCAAACAGACCCCGGATACAGCAGACAATCTCAGGATACAGCGGACAGACCCCTGGATACAGCAGATGCCCCCCCGGATACAGCGGACGGCCCCTGGATACAACAGACGCCTCCCAGATACAGTGGACAGACCCCGGATACAGTGGACAGCCCCCCAGATACAACGGACAGTGCCAGGATGCAGCGGACAGCGCCAGGATACAGCGGACAGCCCCCGGATATAACGGACAGCGCCAGGATACAGCGGACAGCCCCCCCCCGGATACAGCGGACAGAACCCCTCCCCCCCACCCCCCCCGGATACAGCGGACAGTGCCATGATACAGCGGACAGAGCCAGAATACAGTGGACGGCCCCAGGATACAGCAGACAGCGCCAGGATACAGCGGACGGCCTCAGGATACAGCGGACAGCCCCAGGATACAGCAGGCAGCCCCTGGATACAGTGGACAGCCCCAAGATACAGCGGACACCCCCCCCAGATACAGCAGACACCCCCTGGATACAGCAGACAACCCCCAGATACAGCAGTCAGTCCAAGGACACAGTGGACAGACCCCCGGATACAGCGGACAGTGCCAGGATACAGCAGACAGCGCCAGGATACAGCGGACGCCCCCCCCAGATACAGCAGACACCCCCTGGATACAGCGGACAACCCCCAGATACAGCAGTCAGTCCAAGGACACAGTGGATAGACCCCCGGATACAGCGGACAGTGCCAGGATACAGCCCACGGATACAGTGGACAGCCCCGAATACAGCACACAGTCCCGGATACAGTGGATAGCCCCCGAATACAGCACACAGTCCCGGATACAGCGGACAGTCCCAAGATACAGCGGACAGTCCCAGGATACGGCAGACAGCCCCCAGATATAGCGGACAGCCCCAGGATACGGCAGACAGCCCCCAGATACAGCGGACAGTCCCAGGATACGGCAGACAGCCCCCCAGATACAGGGGACAGTCCCAGGATACGGCAGACAGCCCCCCAGATACAGTGGACAGCCCCCAGATACAGCGGACAGCCCCAGGATATGGCAGACAGCCCCCCAGATACAGTGGACAGCCCCCAGATACAGCGGACAGCCCCAGGATATGACAGACAGCCCCCCAGATACAGCGGACAGCCCCAGGATACGGCAGACAGCCCCCAGATACAGCGGACAGCCCCAGGATACAGCAAACGGCCTCCAGATACAGGGGACAGTCCCAGGATACGGCAGACAGCCTCCAGATACAGCGGACAGCCCCAGGATATGGCAGACAGCCCCCAGATACAGTGGACAGCCCCAGGATATGGCAGACAGCCCCCCAGATACAGTGGACAGCCCCCAGATACAGCGGACAGCCCCAGGATATGACAGACAGCCCCCCAGATACAGCGGACAGCCCCAGGATACGGCAGACAGCCCCCAGATACAGCGGACAGCCCCAGGATATGGCAGACAGCCCCCCAGATACAGTGGACAGCCCCCAGATACAGCGGACAGCCCCAGGATATGACAGACAGCCCCCCAGATACAGCGGACAGCCCCAGGATACGGCAGACAGCCCCCAGATACAGCGGACAGCCCCAGGATATGACAGACAGCCCCCCAGATACAGCGGACAGCCCCAGGATACGGCAGACAGCCTCCAGATACAGCGGACAGCCCCAGGATATGGCAGACAGCCCCCCAGATACAGTGGACAGCCCCCAGATACAGCGGACAGCCCCAGGATATGACAGACAGCCCCCCAGATACAGCGGACAGCCCCAGGATACGGCAGACAGCTCCCAGATACAGCGGACAGCCCCAGGATACGGCAGACAGCTCCCAGATACAGCGGACAGCCCCAGGATACGGCAGACAGCCCCCAGATACAGCGGACAGCCCCAGGATACGGCAGACAGTCCTGGTTTTGGGCATCTGCTGAATGTCCCTCACTACCACCGCCCCTCTGACTACTCCTCCTGCCAGCAGAGAAAGAAATGGTAAATGGGTGTGGATTGGGAGTGTGGATTGGGGCGTAACCAAAATTGCCGCTACACGCGCCTCATAATTTGTCCCTTTTTCTGTTCTGTAAAGTTGGGATGAACGGTTTTGGTTGCTAGATTTGTAGGAATTTTTATAAATATATTTAAATTAAAAAAAAAACTGAAAAAATCAAACTCATATATTAGTAAAGACAATTATGTTTTCTCTGAGAAAATTTTTTTTATTTAGGAGATAAATAACATTTCTATGAATTTATAATGTATAAAAGGCCCAGAATGTCGCAGAAAGGTGCGATATAAAACGTTTCTTGTGCCGCTCATCGCTGTGTGTGAACACGGCCTGAGGCTGGAATCAGCGGTGGCTTCGAAGCTGTTAGGAAAGTATTTGTGGCCGTGTTCACACAATGAGTTTGTTACTCAGCGTCTTACAAGTAAGTAGATGGATTTATAGGAATCTCCTGCCCTGAACTTCTGTGTCCTCCATGTAAACCGTGAGCTTCACATCCACATTGTGACAACTTCTATTACTCTGCTGGAGATGTAAAAAACCTCCCCAAAAGCTCATTGTGTGAACGAGGCCTAAAGCAGGTAAAGAGACATTGTCAACGTCAAGAAGAAAAGTCCACGGTAATGAGGTCTCGGTCCCGTCCCCCAGAAGCGCCTGTGACTCGGCTAACGGCTCCTTCACAGACAACATTTTTCGCTGATTTTAAATGTTTGTTGAGAAAAAGGCCAAAAATTTCAAGAAATTTTCGCAGAACAATTTACAATTTATTTGTGGCCTGATTTACATTTATATAGGGAAAACTCCCTGGATGGCACATCCACATGTACATCGCTCTGCGCGGTGGAGCACAAGTAAGAGCCGCGAGGGCGGCGGAGCGCAAGACGGAGTTGCGAGAGCGGTGGAGCGTAAGGCTACTTTCACACTAGCGTCGGCCCGTCGCAGTGCGTCGGGCCGACGTACAGACGCATCCTGTGCCAGCGCAGCACAACGAGGGCAGCGGATGCATTATTACAACGCATCCGCTGCCCCATTGTGAGTTGCGGGGAGGAGGTGGCGGAGTTCCGGCCACGCATGCGCGGTCGGAAATGGCGGACACAACGCACCAAAAAACGTTACAAGCAACGTTTTTTGGTGCCGACGGTCCGCCACAACACGACGGTTGCGACGTGTGGCAATGCGTCGCTAATACAAGCCTATGGAGAAAAAACGCATCCTGCAAATAACTTTGCAGGATGCGTTTTTTCTGCAAAACGACGCATTGCGACGTGCGTCGTACGACGCTAGTGTGAAAGTAGCCTATGACAGAGCCATGAGAGCGGTGGAGCACATGTTCTGTCTCCTCGGGTCCAGCGCTCCACCCATTGGGCCCAGGTGCCTATAAATTAGCAGGAGACTGCTAGATCTTCTGCTTGTTCTGTCCTCAGCTCTGTGCTGGACTCCACATAGAAGGTGAGTGAGGGGTGTCTGGATCCGGCTCTCTCGGTGTTGGTTCTGCTGTGACCCAGAGATGTGGGGACTTTGCCTGCAGAATGATGTGGACACCTGGGGGCTCCCCTGCTGGGCCTGGGGTCATGGTTGGTGCACAGAGCTGGGGACCCACTGAGGTTTTCTGCTCTGGGTCGGTGCCGTCTAAGATTTGATCAAAATGTCACCTGAGAACTTTGTGATGATTTTTGCTTCACTGCCAAAAGTCAATGTGTGATCTGGAGGCGAGTGATCTGTGCGTAGATTATCGCAGACCGCGTGTGTCGCTGCTCTACAGGAAATGTAGCATTTTTCACTTTCCCATTGCTTTCTTTGGGTGCAAAAAATGATGAAGATTCATCAGGTTTCAGAAACCCTCCAGTTCTCAAATTCAGTCAGGAAGAATAAGTGCAGGAGACTCCTGAGATCGGAGCTTCTGCTGGGATTGTAAAGGCCGCTCTTCATTTCAGAAAACCACCTCCTCGTAGGCCGCATGAAAACCACCGGCCAATGGAGGCTTCTTCCAGAGTTCCTCCGTTATACCTCTTCTAATGAGATAAATTTGCCGCGAGAATCTAATCGCTCTAATTACTTATGTCAGATTGTTAGAGCTTCCAGAAAATAAAGAAATCTGCACGTATCAACCATCTACAACAATCTGCTTCTGCCAAATTCTTAACACGAGGCTGTAGGTGCAGATTGTAATCAAGCTGTGAAAGTCTCTTCTCAGTGATTTCCCCTCTCGGGGTCCTGGTGTCTGTGACATGTACACAGCCGAAATGGCGAACACCGCTCATGGTTTATTAACCCTTAAAGGAACAGGGATTTTTTTTTTTTTGTTTTTGAGCTTTTTTTTTTTTTTTTTTTTCTTCAGTCGCCATAGATGTATCAAGCTTGTGTCTTTGCAGGACGGGTTGTAGCTTTGAATGACGCCATTAATTTTCCCATCTAATGAACTGGAAAAAAAAAATCCAAGTGGGATGAAATGTTGAAAAGAAAAATGCAATGCTGCCATTACTTTTAGGGTTTATATTTAAGACGTTCACTGCTCAGTACAACTACACTGGAGCTATTGCTCTCCACCTCCATCCAATCAGCCATATCAGACATGCTTGGTTTGTTTGTTTTTGTTTTTTTTGTTTTTTGCCTTTTTCCTAAGCCATTGACTTTTTTTAAAATTTTTCTGTGGTGGGGCGGAGTCAGGACTTGTCATGTGTTTGTGTGTTGTTTTTTTTTTTTGTTTTTTTTTTTTTTAAAGCTAACATTTCACAATGTTTTAATTGCTTAAAATGAGATTGTTAGTAACCTTGGGGCAGCTTCGGTGGATTCGTAAGGACAGAAGCTGGATTGAAAGCTCAATGTGGACGTGCTGCTCCAGAAAGTTTAGAGGCAGACTGGAGTAGCAATACATGGAGCGCTAGTTGGATGGAAGGGTCGGGTCAATCTTGTTTTTGAAGTATGTCGGCCACAGGCTTCTGCAGAAATGGAGAAGGTTGTAGGGAGGGTAATAGTGGACGGGAGGGAATTATTGTCCTTCTCGGAGAGTCTTCCTCTGCAGCATTCTCTTCCTCTCTTCTGAGTATCCACCTCTTCTCCAACCTTTACCTCGTTCTTCCTGGATGACCTTGTCCTTTTGAAACCTTTTCTTCTCTCTGGTTATCTTCTTACCCTGCAATCTTCTGGCTGCCCCTTTTTTATGTCTTCAGTCTTTGAAGCCTTTACTTTGTCCTGTTCTGCAGCCTTCCCTTATCTCCACTTGATGGCCTCCTCTTCTCCAATCATCCCCTTGTGTCCTAGGTGCCCTCCTGCTTTGTTGCAACCCTCTTGTCTCACAATGTGTCATCAACTCTAACCTTCCTGCCCGCGACCCTGATCTTTGCCCTTCCATTGGTGTCTTTCTCTGCAGACACCCCCTTGTTCTCGTCTCTAACCTTGTTCCTCCCATCCCCTTTATCCTTCATTGGGTGTTCTCTTTTGCAGGCTTCCTCTTGGTCCTCCACAATAATTCTTACTCTTCTCAAGCTTTCCCCTTGTTCTTCCCTAGTTGTCCTGCATTTTTTTCCCCTTGTCTTTTCCTGAAAGTCCTCATCTCTCTGGTGTGACGAGTGTGCCATTGCTGAGCGCAGGGCACCCAAAGCACCAGGCAAAAAAATGGGCACATGGCTATGGGTATGCAGGGGGTTAACGCTGGTTCTTATACTGTTCCCTCTTTGTGTGGTTGTAATGGTGACGTTCTCCATGTTGGTGAGGAAGGAGACAGAAGATTCAGGAGGCAGATTAACTTGATAACAGATGAAATGATTACTTGTAACCCCCCCCCCAGCAGACCCCCATATTTCGGCCTCCTCTGACGATCATTATGTTGTAGTACTCATGTTTTCCCATCTCCAGTACGGGGGCCCACCCTCCCGGCTTGTCCTCCTCCTGCGTCCACAGTGTAGTATTCCGGTAGGCTAAGGGTACTGTGCAGACCAGGGAATGCCATCTGCCTGGAGGGTCCTAGTCCTCAGGCGATCCTACGGGTTTCTTCTGGTCAGTCCATATCTATTTGGCCCACTGAAAGGGAGAAAAATAATCCCCTCACATGCTCGGTGGCGCGTGCCTGGCCTGTGGGGCCCTCGGTGACGTGTGCCTGGCCTGTGGGGCGCTCGGTGGCGTGTGCCTGGCCTGTGGGGCCCTCGGTGGCGTGTGCCTGGCCTGTGGTGCCCTCGGTGGCGCGTGCCTGGCCTGTGGTGCCCTCGGTGGCGTGTGCCTGGCCTGTGGTGCCCTCGGTGGCGCGTGCCTGGCCTGTGGTGCCCTCGGTGGCGTGTGCCTGGCCTGTGGGGCCCTCGGTGGCGTGTGCCTGGCCTGTGGGGCGCTTGGTGGCGCTATGACTGGAATAAGTTACAGCTATTTATAGTTCACCCAGAGGCTCCGCCCACCAAGCAATCTGCCTGGTAACTGCCTCGGTGAGGAGCTGAACTCCTCACTAGTTGAGCTGCTGCCATACAGTGACCATAAGACAAATCCCTTCATGAAATGGTGAACTTCAATAATAAATAACAGCACACAGTTACAGTAATGCCCATCTCTGGGGTACTACACGAGTACCCTGTTATATTATCGCACAGTAGTTTTTATACTTCCTTTAAGACCACCTGTGTAGTATATGCAGGGGCTTCTCATAAAATTTAGAATATCATAAATTAACTTTTTGGTTTCAGTTCTTCAATACAAAAAATGAAATTCATATATTCTATAGTCATTACACACAGAGTGATCGATTTCACGTGTTTATTTCTGTTAATGTTGATGATTATGGCTTACAGCCAATGAAAACCCAAAAGTCATTATCTCAGTAAATTGAAATAATTAACAAAAACCACCTGTAAAGGCTCCTAAGTGTTTACAAAGATCCCTTAGGGTACCGTTACACTATACGATTTACCAACGATCACGACCAGCGATACGACCTGGCCGTGATCGTTGATAAGTCGTAGTGTGGTCGCTGGAGAGCTGTCACACAGACAGCTCTCCAGCGACCAACGATGCCGAGGTCCCCGGTAACCAGGGTAAACATCGGGTTACTAAGCGCAGGGTCGCGCTTAGTAACCCGATGTTTACCCTGGTTACCAGCGTAAAAAAAAAAAACACTACATACTTACATTCCGGTGTCTGTCCCTTGCCGTCTGCTTCCCGCACTGACTGACTGCCGGCCGTAAAGTGAAAGCACAGCGGTGAAGTCACCGCTGTGCTCTGCTTTCACTTTACGGCCGGCAGTCAGTGAGTGCGGGAAGCAGACTGCAAGGGACAGACACCGGAATGTAAGTATGTAGTGGCTTTTTTTTTTTTTTTTTTTTTTTTTTTTTACATTTACGATGGTAACCAGGATAAACAAGGGGTTACTAAGCGTGGCCTTGCGCTTAGTAACCCGATGTTTACCCTGGTTACAAGCGAACGCATCGCTGGATCGGTGTCACACACACCGATCCAGCGATGACAGCGGGAGATCCAGCGACGAAAGAAAGTTCCAAACGATCTGCTACGACGTACGATTCTCAGCAGGGTCCCTGATCGCTGCTGCGTGTCAGACACAGCGATATCATATGGATATCGCTGGAACGTCACGAATCGTACCGTCGTAGCGATCAAAATGGCACTGTGTGACGGTACCCTAAGTCTGTTTCAGTAGCTCCACAATCATGGGGAAGACTGCTGACCTGACGATGTGCAGAAGGCGTCACTGACACACTCTACAAGGAAAGTAAATGTTGCATTTCATTTAGAAATCCAGGTCCCGGAGTCTGGAGGAAGAGTGGAGACCACAATCCGAGCTGCTGGAGGTCTGGTGTGAAGTCTTTACAATCGGTGATGGTTTGAGGAGCCATGTCATCTGCTGGTGTAGGTCCACTGTGTTTTATCAAGACCAAAGTCAGCGCAGCCGTCTACCAGGACATTGTAGAGCACTTCATGCTTCCCTCTGCCGACAAGCTTTTTGGAGATGGAAATGTTATTCTCCAGCAGGACTTGGCCCCTGTCCACACGGCCAAAAGTACCAATACCTGGTGTAAAAACAACAGTATCACTGGGCTTGATTGGCAGCAAACTCGCCTGACCTTAACCCCATAGAGAATCTATGGAGTATTGTCAAGAGGAAGATGAGACACCAGACCCAACAATGCAGACGAGCTGAAGGGTACTATCAAAGCAACCTGGGCTTCCATAACCCCTCAGCAGCACCACAGGCTGATCGCCTCCATGCCACACCGCATTGATGCAGTAATTATTATTCATTTTAATAGCGCCATTTATTCCACGGCGCTTTACGAGAGAGAGAAAAAAGGGGCATACATAGACATGATGCAAAAGGAGCCCCGACCAAGTATTGAGTGCAATTACTGAACATACATTTCAGTAGGGAACATTTCAGATTATAACACCAGCTTGAAAAATGATTGTAAAAAGTATTCTAGTTTACTGAGATAATGACTTTTGGGTTTTCATTGGCTGTAAGCCAAAATCATCAACATTAGCAGAAATAAACACGTGAAATGGATCACTCTGTGTGTAATGACTCTATAGAATATACGAGATTCACTTTTCTAATTGAAGAACTGAAATAAATTCACTTTTTGATATTCTCATTTTGTGAGACGCCCCTGTAGATGGATCTGTCAGAGCAGAAGTAACGGAGCTTACATTTTTTTGCAGGCTGACCTTCAGTTATCATGGCGGCATCCAAGACCATCAACCGTCTGAGATGGAAATTCTCCGAGGTGTTTGAGAAGGACGTGGATGGTTTCATGGATGAAGTGAACTCTCTCCAGCTTATAACATCTGAAGAACATAGAAATCTGTGTGAAGTTCAGAGTCCGGTGGAGAAAACGCTTAACCTGATGGATCTGATTCTTCACAAGGGAGAAGAGGCCTGCCAGAAGTTCCTAAATCATCGAGAGAACATGATTCCCAGATTTCCAGGATTGTCATCGGTGTATGAACACCTCCAGGACAGTGAGTACCGTACATCCATTATACGTCAGGTGGGGGAGGGGTGCTCACACAATGCAGTATTAAAGGGGTCGTCTACTGCTAGGACGACCCATTCTCAGCCTGAATGTTTGCCCTGTTTAAATCATAAACACTTGGGGTATGTGCCCACGTTGCGGATTGGTGTGCGGATTTTTCCGCACTGCTTTTTCAAAATCCGCAGGTAAACCGCACTGCAGATTCCAGCGTTTTTTTTGTGCGGATTCCACCTGCGGTTTTACACTCGTGGATTCCTATTGAGGAGCAGGTGTAAACCGCTGGGGAATCCGCACAAACAATTCACATGCTGCAGAAAATATGCTGCGTTTCCACGTTTTTTTTTTTTTTTTTTTTTCTGCAGCATGTGCACTGCGGATTTGGTTTTCTATAGGTTTACATGGTACTGTAAACTCTTAAAAAACTGCTGCGAATCCGCAGCAGCCAATCCGCAACGTGCGCGCACAGCCTTATACTCTCCTCCGGTGTCGCACTCAGTTCGGAGGCTCTCGTGTGGTTGCTGCATCACATGAGCTCTGCGCCCAAACACTGCGGGCATCACTGTCCCGGCTTTTGGACATAGAACTAATACAGAAGTGAGAGCTGCGACTGGCCGGTCACCTCTAAATTACTTGTATGTCCGTGACGCCAGCGCTGTTTGAGTTCAGGGCTCATGTGAAGCAGCAATCACACGAGAGCCTCTGAACCGCGAGTGCTGACACCGGAGGAGAGTATGTGATTTTATTTTAAACGGGGCAAACGTTCAGGATGAGAATAGGTTGTCCTAGCAGTAGACGACTACTTTAATACTGCATTGTGTCCAATAAATGCCGCACATGGGCTTTGGGCCGTGTGTGCAGAAACTAGACCATGTGCCCGGACTAGGTCTCCTTTCATGGTGGGTCATGTACAGCCTCACTGTTTGGCTTCATGGCTTTTAACTTGTGTTTGTGCCCTCATGGTTTCGATCCCATTGCGGTAGAGTAACTTGGATATTTTTATATAGATAAAAATACTCACTATGGTTCAGCCTTGCTTGATAGTTGACTAAATATGTATGTATTTTTTAGCAACTAATTTGCTTAAAAAAAAAAAAAATATATATATATATATATATATATATATAT
Source organism: Ranitomeya imitator (assembly GCF_032444005.1). Taxonomy (NCBI): domain Eukaryota; kingdom Metazoa; phylum Chordata; class Amphibia; order Anura; family Dendrobatidae; genus Ranitomeya; species Ranitomeya imitator. The sequence continues at coordinate 219,109,036 of NC_091288.1, read as the reverse complement.
ATATATATATATATATATATATATATATATATATATATATATATATATATATATATATATATATATAATTTTTTTTTTTTTTTTTTTTTCTGGCGTATAAGACTACTTTTTAACCCCTGAAAATCTTCTCAAAAGTCGGGTGTCGTCTTATACGCCAGGTGTTGTCTTATAGGGCAGGTGCGGAGTAATCTGCGGTCGCCGCATATTGTGCGGGGAGCGACCCTAATGACGAGGTGAGGGGGCGCCTCACCAGGAAGGTGTAAATGAAGCAGAGGCAGAGAAAGAGATAATAGGATACAAGGGCGAGCCGGATGATTGAAAGAGGAGTGTTTTTCTAGGCTCAGCACCGCTCTCTTTTTTTTGCATAACCGTGGCATCCCAGACGCTGACAGTTTGCTTCACTTACACCTTCCTGGTGAGGCGCTCCCTCACCTCGTCATCGGGACCACTCCCCTCCCACTATATACGTCGACCGCAGATTGCTCCGCACCCACCCTATAAGACGACACCCGGCATATAAGACAACCCTCGACTTTTGAGAAGATTTTATATTTTAACTGGAAAAGTTGGGGGTCGTCTTATACGCCAGAAATTTTTTTTTTAAATGTATATTGAGCCATCAGTATTTCTCAGTCCCCATGACGGCACCACGGAGAGAGGGGATCCGCCCTTCAGGGACAGGAAACCTACAGATAAAAGGGCGGTACCTTTCCCTTGCATCAGTTGGTTTCCTGTCCCTGATGGGGGACCTTCTGTGCAGTGCCTGCATGAAGACATGGAACCGGGGCTGTCCAGTCAAAATCTGGCAGCGAGGAGGCTCCTGTTGCGGCTGCTCTGGTGTCCAAGGCCGCCACCGCTGGAACCGATGGGTTCTTCAGGGTGAGCAAGGGGGAGCACTGCCACCGCTCCGAAATGGAGATGGCGGCTCTCAGGACTCTGGGGAGTGTGCGTCTATCAGCGCTCATTCCGGAGGGTACACAAAGATGGCCCCACTCCAGAAGTAGAACGGAGCTTCCGGGTCCCTGAGGCGTGCACATGCGCAGTAAGAACGCTCTTCCACTGACACGGCGCAAGAGGAGGTGGCCGGAAACGCTGGAGGTGCCGGGAGATTTAAAAAGGGGGAGAAGTGCACACAGTCCCCTATAAGCCATGGAGGACAGCGATATTCAGCAAGACCTGGAACAGCAGCCTAGGCAGCACCAGCACCAGCGCCACCACAAACAGCAATTGGAGATCCCTAAAGACAAAGACAGGAGAAGTGGGTCCAGCAGCCGCTCTGCACAGCGCAGCAGATCTGCCGCAGCGAGCAAGCCACCATCCCTGGATCTTCCTCCGCAACAACCCATCCCCCCCTCCAGAACCGGTACCTGCGTCCGCATCTGAGTGATCGAGAAAGTTCACTGTTATAATGGGGTTAATTCTCTTCCCTTACTAGGGAAAGAAGAAATCAGGGAAAACACAAAAATAGGTGCTGTCCTACCTGTAACAAAGCTTTACCGGTATCCTGGAACAAAAAGCTTTGTAATTCCTGTATTCAACAATTATGTGAGGAAACCCCGGATTTTGCCTCTGAACTAAAGTTTGTAATCAGATCAGAAGTTCAAAATGCCTTCGCATCCCTTAGTAAGGAGGAAAAAAAAGAAAAAGGAGGCAGGATATATACTCTCAATCTGACTCTTCTACCTAGGAAGATGCTGACACTGATAGATCCGATTTTCTCCTCATCTTCCTCAGGTGAAGAATCAGGTTGCCACGGTTTCCCCTTAGATGAAGTAGATACCCTAGTGAAAGCCGTGAGATCTACTATGGGAGTAGAAGACCCTCGTCCTGATAGAACAGCGCAGGATATAATGTTTGGGACAGAAACAACGGAGAGCTTTCCCCTTAAACCTGAATGTCCAAACCCTAACAAAGAACGAATGGGAAAAGCCAGACAGAAGAAACTCCTCAGGAAATATCCCTGTGAAGAGGAAGCGTCCACATCCTGGGACAAAGCTCCTAAACTGGATGTTGCTGTAGCCAAAGCCCCCCAAAAATTCACCCTCCCCTTTGAGGATATGGGTACACTTAAAGACCCCTTAGATAAAAAGTCTGACACCTCTCTTAAAGGGGCTTGGGAATCAGCAGGGGGTAATTTGAGACCAGCTGTACCTCCAGATCCCTAATGGTGTGGGTAGACCAGTTGGAGAGACAGATTAAAGATGGCACGCCCAGAAACGATACTAGAACCTATTCCTGTAATAAGGGCCGCGGCGGCTTTTGTAGCACTCGTCAGCGGATTCTGTCCGCTTAACATCAAAGTCTGCAGCCCTCGCTAATGCAGCCAGGAGAACCCTATGGCTTAAAGGCTGGTCAGGGGATCTTCAAACAAAACTTAAATTATGTTCCACTCCCTGGGAGGGAATTCCCGAGATAAAAAACCCTCTAAATGACATTCTCCCCAGGGTGGGGGGGAAGACTAACTTCGTTCCTTCTGGCCTGGGAGAAAATATCAAACAACTCCATGGATTCTAAATCCTAATAAAGTCCGGGCTGAGAATAGATTTTTTTTTTTTTCCTCTCTACCCCCCGAAAACCAAGATCCTCAGCGACAGAACCGAAAGCTCTAGAAAAAGAAATCCCAACCCTGCTACAGAAATCAGTAATACAGGAAATCTCACCCCCCCCCCCCCCCAAGAAGCAGGGAGGGGATCATTCTACTCCCCATTATTTCTAGTGTCAAAACCAGATGGCACCTATCGAACAATAATACATTTACGGAATTTTAACAAATGTCAGAAACCAAAAATTCAAGATGGAAACAATAAGATCCACCATAAAAAATCCTATTTCCAAACTGCTTCATGATCGTGTTAGACCTCAGCGATGCTTATTACCACGTTCCCATCCACAAACAATCCTGGGAATTTCTCAGGTTAGCAGTCTTCATAAATGGACAAATACGAGAATTCCAGTACAAAGCCCTCCCCTTTGCCATATTGATAGGTCCCCGGGTGTTCACAAAGATTGTCCAAATCCAAAAAATTAGAAAGGGCAAAAATTCCACACCTTAAACGTTAAAAGATGTCTGGTTGAATGCCTAGAATCTACCCAGGGGTATAGGATGGAAGGCTTTGTCTGCTTCCAGGGACCCAAGAAGGGATTCAAAGCATCCAAGGGTACCTTGGTGAGGTGGATAAGGGATGCGATAGCCTTGGCATATTCATCCATGGGGAATACCATCCCGGATGGCTTACAAGCTCATTCCACAAGTGCCATAGAAACCTCATGGGCTGATGGGTAAAAGGAATCCATAGAACAAATCTGTAAAGCGGCCACCTGGTCATCACTATCAACCTTCTTCAAACACTATAGATTACATCTAGCCTCTGTGTTTGACTTGACCTTCGGGAGAAGGGTTCTTCAGGCTGTGGTCCCTCTCTAAGCTTAGTCTCTGCAATTCTCTCCGTAGTGCTCTCATGGGGGGACTGAGAAAGTCATAGTTACTCACAGAACGGTTTCTCAGAGCCCATGGCGGTAAGCGCTTATTCCCTCTAGTCACACGTGTGGTGAGCACCTTTTATTTTTTCAGTTGTGTTTTGCATAAACACGGTGTATATTCCGTTAAACAAATATGATGTGCATACAATTTTCTTGTTGTCATTAACCTGGAGGACCCCCGATGCTCTGTAAACCAACTGATACGAGGGAGAGGTACCGACCTCTTATCTGTAGGTTTCCTGTCCCTGAAGGGCGGATCCCCTCTCTGTGGTGCGGTCATGGGCTCTGAGAAAAACCGTTATCGGTGAGTAACTATGACTTTTTGCTGCTTGTGCGATCTCATGAAGGACAGACTGGAAAATGGGAATCTGATCTAGCGGTAATCTGGTTCCCAGGAAGTCCCTGAGGATGGTGCCCTTATTTCCCCTCCCTTATGTTTTATTACATACGATTTCTCATTGGTTGTAGAACATCGGCGCATCCATCGTGCTGCAATAACTTCAAAACCATTGTAAGGCGCTGGTGAGAAAAACAGTTTATCATCTATGGTCCTGTCCCAGCAAGGGACAACGAAGGACCCCGTCCTTGTGTGTTGTCCTGAGGGACATCCTGGAAACTGAATTAACGATACAAACTACCTAATTCTGCACACTGGAGAGTTCTGAGTGTATTTATTGTAATGAACAGATGGGGGCAGTATTGGTATAACTGCTGGACCGAGCATATGGGACTACAGACGCAGCAGAAAGGCTCATCATCCATAGTTTAGTGAATGGACAAATGGTAGTGAGCCACAGTAATGGAGTAAAAAAAAAAAAACATAACTATCTTTATACTTGTGCATCAAATATTCAATTTTATATACTTATAAATGTGTTTTGTTTGTTTTTTTTGTTTAATTTTCAGGCAAACTAAGAACATTTCAGAAACTTTTGGTTGATCTGGGGTTGGAGAAGTCTAGAAACTCTAAGATAACTCTAAGGAACGTTTTGCGCATCGGTCCAGAGAATCTACGACATAAGAAGCCTAAAACCACAGCAGATCTTCCTGAACATTTCCTAATGAATCTTGTAGCCTTACACCGAAATGCAAGAAAAACAGAACTTGATGTTGATCTGTCAAACCCAGAATCAAGTGCAGATGACTCGTTAGATTTATTTTCCAGTAAAACAAGGCAAACGCAGAAATCAAAATCTATTCACCCTCTGGATGTTCTATGCGCAGTCCTGAGCTGTTCAGATGAATGTCTTCAGCAAGAACTCGTATCCAAAATGTCCATGTGCCAGTTTCCATTTCCTCTTTTGCTTCCCTCTGATGATGGTTCAGGATCTATCTTCATGCGTTGGGCAATGAGAGATATTGTGAAAAAATGGAGACCTCAGTCTCTAGCAGAGAGTAAAGGGTTCAGGGAAGACAACGTGGTGAACATTAATATGCCGATCTTCTCTTTCGTCAGGCTGGGGCCAAATAAGTTATCGAAATCTAAGATCTTAAACCAAGTTCTTAACCCAGCTCAACAACATCATGAGTTCTTCATACACGACAACATGGATGGAGGGAACATTGAGAGGAAGATATCTGACGGGCTGGTGGAAATGTCCTGGTACTTTCCTTGTGGGAAATCTGATGTCTTCCCGGAGCCGATTGCTGTGGCCAATCTACGTGGAGACCTGGAGTCCAACTGGGAACAGTTCACCTTTCTCACTCGGATCTCATCGGCCACCTTCATATTTATTGAGAGTATTTGCGAGAGACAATTCAGGTTACTATCTTCCTTCAGTCCCCCTGAGACAAAGTTTCATTTCATTATCACTCCAGGTAAAGACAAAGCTGTTGACCCAGAGAGCAAGAAACGCATGCAAAATCTAATGTCTGTCCTAAAGATTGAGAAAAACCATGTTGTTCTAAAATCATCCACCATGAATGATGCAGAATTCATGAACATGGTTCAAAAAATCATAAATGGTCAACTGAAGAGAAATCCTAAACTTGTAAAAGTAAAAGATATTACTAAAGAAGTCTTTGATCTTAACATCCATATCGATGACTCTTCTCCCGAATTTCTGAGAACAAGCGACTATGCCCTTAACATCACCTCAATGATAGAAAATGTAGAAAGGTTTAAGAATGAAAGCTTAACCCTGCAAGGAGATCTGTGGAAAAAGCTATCTAAATTAGAAAAGGAACTCTGCAGAATGAAAAAACAAGGTGGAGAAGATCAGGAAATATATCGGTCAAAGCTAAAAGTGAAACGTACTTTACTTCATAGTGAACAAAATAAGCATGCTCTCCCTGGAGCCATGACTCTATTTATCAATGTTCTTGCGCATTTATCTAGAGATGAGAAACAATATTTTCTCAAATGGATGAAGTTTGAGCTTGATTCTATTGCAAGAAAAAATGTATCCAAGCTACAGGCAGAATATAAAGAGATATGCAGCCAATCTGCTGCAGCAGACCATGCCCAAGAACTGAAGCAGCTTGACAAGAGAATTTCAGAGTGTTCATTAGGTATTGAGCATTTCCTTCGTGAGTTAGGACAATTTTATGAAGCTGAATTTTCTACAGTGAAAAATGTATCTGCTAAAAGGTTCCATCACCTTCCAGGCATTGTCGCTGATCTCCTGTTAGATGGTTTCCCGTTGGAGCTGATTGATGGAGATGCCTCCAACATTCCCTTACAGTGGATAACTGATGTCCTGACTAAGCTGAACAAGAAGACTGGAGGACAATGCAGGATGAGGGTGATAACTGTGCTGGGAGTGCAGAGTACGGGGAAGTCCACCCTCCTGAACACCATGTTTGGTCTACAGTTCCCTGTGGCCAGTGGTCGATGCACACGAGGAGCCTTCATGACTCTCATTAAAGTGAAGGAGAACTTCCAGAAGATGATGGGTTGTGAATTTATTCTGGTGATCGACACTGAAGGGTTGAAAGCTCCTGAATTGTTTTCTCTTGAGGACAGTTATGAACATGACAATGAGTTGGCCACACTCGTGGTTGGGCTGAGTGACATCACGATAGTCAATATGGCCATGGAAAATACCACAGAGATGAAGGATATTTTACAGATAATTGTCCATGCATTTCTAAGGATGAGAGAAGTTGGCAAGAAACCCAACTGCCAGTTTGTCCATCAGAACGTGAGTGATGTGTCCGCACATGATAAGAATATTAGAGACCGTAAAAAACTTCTAGAACAATTAAATGAAATGACAAAAGTGGCTGCAAAAATGGAAAAGAAAAGTGGCTTTGACAAATTCAGTGACGTCATGGACTATGACTTGGACAAACACAACTGGTACATCCCCGGACTGTGGCAGGGGGTCCCACCAATGGCTCCTGTAAATTCTGGATACAGTGAACACGTTTCTGAACTTAAACAATATCTGTTAGAATTCCTACAATCCAAGACACTAGACAAGGCCTTAACAATACCAGACTTTTGTGAGTGGGTGAAAAACTTGTGGAACGCTGTCAAACATGAGAAATTCATCTTTAGCTTCAGGAACAGTCTGGTGGCCGAAGCTTATAATAAGCTGTCGATGCAGTTCTCTCAGTGGGAATGGGATTTTACTAAAGAGGTCCATAATTGGGTAATGAGGAAAGAAACGAACATTAAGAATCAATCGACTCACAATTTTGATGAAAACACCAACGAGACTATCAAAGATCTGGATCAACTGCTGTATAAAGAAGAGAAGAAAATGATGGACCTGTTGGAGAAATATTATGAAATGGATTTAGAAAACATTAATTTGATAGAAAGATATCGGGAGGATTTTAAAAAGAGCATTACAGGTCTAAGAAGAGAGCTCCGGAGAAATGCGATAGACAAGTATCAAAGACTACTCTCTATACAAAAGGGGAACCTAAAGATTCGGGACATCAAGAAGAAGTACCAGGCGTTGATTGAAGAGAAAATTGATGGACTGTTGAAAACCTGCAGAGAGAAGGACCATGAGCTGAGTGATGAAGAGGTAAAACGTGAATTTAATGCCATGTGGGAGAAGACCCTGTCAGATTTACAAATTGAGAAACTGGAGAGATGTAAAGTGAGCGATGCAATTCTCCGACAACTTAGAAATGATATGAGCAACAAAGGACCAGATGTAAATGAAGCGTTATTGGCCGAGAATACGTTGGCTGATCAACACACCAACTTTATTATTTATGAAAGCCATATAGATCTGCACTGGTTTTCAAAAATATGGGAACAAATGGTTGAAAGTAAAAAAAAATCCTATGAAAAGCTTGATGATTTTGCTACTTCACTTATAGAAATGTGCAACAGAAACATCAGCGAGTTGGAGAACACTAATGAGGACTATGATGACACTTATTGCCAGGAAATTCTGCAGATGATTAATAGAAAACTTGAAGATGAACAGAATAAAAATCTCCACTTCACATTGCAGTTTGAGTTGGACATCAAGCTCTTTATTTTTAGAAAAGCATCAACCAGATTCCAGCAGATGCACGATCACTTTATAGAAAGGAACGACCCAGAAACCTGCTTGGACACCCTGAAGCCGGATTATCTGACTGTATTTCTTGATGTTTTTAAAGCAAAAGATGAATCCCAGAGCCGAGGCAAACAGTTCTGCGAGAAGTGTCTGAGCCCCGCAATAATCGATTACGTTTACAATCATCTGGGGAAGAAGATGATCGATGACATTTTAGAAGATTCAAGCAACCACATATTCCAAAGTCGTAGATTTTTCCAGTATAATCTACTGAAGGACTTACTGGATGAAATGTCTTTCAAAAAATATGCTCAATATACAAAATTTTATGAAACCTTTTGTAAAGAATGGATCCAAAATAAAATTAAAGAAATGTATGAGGAGCGAGCAGCTCTCCAACCATTACAGGCAGATCTCATCAGCTCGGTCCTCAAAGATGTGAAGGACGTCCTTAGAGACGAGACCATTCTGGAGAGTGAAGACATTCGTCAGTTTTTAGAGAATGTCCAGAAGAAGTTGGATGATAAGCTTGTGATTTCACAGGAAGCAACAACAATCATAGCCTTCAATAACAAGGTTAATGTTCGTCAGTTCTCCACTAGTACTCAGGATTTTCTTGCATCTACAGAACAACAGATTCTGTCGGAGCTGCAGACCATTAATTTTATGTATTTAAGCTACAAAATTAAGCTGAAGCCTCAGGATGAGCTGTTCAGGAAGGTGGTTGGATGTGGACATCAGTGTCCATTCTGTAACGTCCCCTGTGAGGCTGAAGGTGCCGACCATACTGAACACTTTGCTTCTGTTCATAGACCTCAAGGTTTGGGTCATTACAAATGGGAAGAAGGAAAAAAATTAGTGACCGACATTTGTACATCATGTGTTGTGTCTGAAAATGGATTCAGAAATTTATACACAGATGGTAAATATCACCCGTACAAAGATTATCGCACGTACTATCCAGACTGGACCATCCAACCGGACCCCAGCATTGAGTCTTCGGATTATTGGAAATTCATTTTTGCCAAATTTAATGGAGAATTTGCTGAAGCATATTACTCCGAACCAGCAGAACTGCCTGATGACTGGAAAGCAATTACAGAAGAAGACGCCCTCAACAGCTTAAAGGAAACCTTTAATATCTCCTAGGATCAGCAGCAACACATGAACTGTAAGTAATTTCCACCACTACAAAACAGCTTTAACAGGGTGAATCCACTTGTATGTATAAATTGCTGTCGGGACCACTAGTGAGCCTGTGAGTCCTGCTGCCCACTGTCACATGTATACTCATCGGAGAGTGGCCAATCAGCAGTGTGGGTGGGGTCAGGAGGACTCACAGGCTCATGGCTCCTCCCAGCAATTAAATAAAAGCGGTGTATAATTCTCTCCAAATCACACCTCACCACTTGTGCACTTGACCCCATCCCATCCCACCTCCTCCCCAACCTTACCACCACACTAATCCCATCCCTAACCCATCTCTTCAACCTTTCACTAACTTCTGGTACCTTCCCTTCTGCGTTCAAACATGCCACAATCACACCTATCCTCAAAAAGCCATCCCTTGACCCAAGCGCTATGTCCAGCTATCGCCCCATATCTTTGCTCCCATTTGCTTCCAAAATCCTAGAGCAGCATGTCCATGCTGAACTTTCCTCTCACTTTGCATCTAACTCTCTCTTCGACAACCTACAATCTGGCTTCCGTCCCCACCATTTTACTGAGACAGCCCTGACCAAAATTACTAACAACTTACAGTCAAAGCTAACAGACAATTCTCTATACTCCTCCTCCTAGACCAGTCCTCTGCCTTTGACCCAGTTGACCACTGCCTCCTTCTACAGATCCTCTCTTCCTTTGGGGTCAAAGACATTGCCCTATCCTGGATTTCCTCATACCTTGCCAACCGCACATTTAGCGTTTCCTACTCCCATACTACCTCCTCATCTCGCCCCCTCTCTGTTGGAGTGCCCCAAGGCTCTGTCCTAGGACCCTTACTCTTCTCAATCTATGCACTCGGCCTGTGACCACTCATAAGGTCCTATGGCTTCCAGTACCATCTCTATGCCGATGACACTCAGATCTACCTCTCTGGCCCTCATGTCACCTCTCTGCTCTCCAGAATCCGAGTGTCTATCAGCCATATCCTCCTTCTTCTCCTCTCTCTTCCTCAAGCTCAATGTGGACAAATCTGAACTCCTCATCTTTCCTCCATCATGAATATCTTCCCTACCTGATCTATCTATCAAAATAAATGAAATCACACTTTCCCCTGTCCCCAAAATCCGCTGCCTCGGAGTAACCCTTGACTCTGCCCTGTCCTTCAAACCGCACATCCAAGCTCTCGCCACCTCCTGTCGCCTCCAGCTCAAAAATATTTCCAGAATCCGTCCTTTCCTCAACCCACACTCTACCAAAATGCTCGTGCATGCCCCAATCATCTACCGCCTTGACTACTGCAACATTCTTCTCTGTGGCCTACCTTCTAACACTCTCGCACCCCTCCAGTCCATCCTTAACTCTGCTGCACAACTAATTAATCTCTCTCCTCGTTACACTCCTGCTTCACCTTTCTGCAAATCCCTTCACTGGCTCCCAATTTCCCAGCGTATCCAGTTTAAAATACGAACACTGACCTACAAAGCCATCCATAACCTTTCTCCTCTCTATTTCCATACTAATCTCTCTATCTTCCCTCACGTAATCTCCGGTCCTCCCAAGACCTCCTTCTCTCCTCGACGCTTATTCGCTCCTCACTCAATCGCCTCCAAGACTTCTCCCAAATATCCCCCATCCTCTGGAATTCAGTGCCCCAACACATCCGGTTATCCACTACTTTTGGATCCTTCAAAAGAAACCTGAAAACCCACCTCTTCAAGGAAGCTTACAACCTGTAAAGACCACACGGCCACCTCAATACCATTGGAGCTACTGCAACCCTCGACCTACTGTCTCCTTCCCCGTAATCCTGTAGAATGTAAGCCCACAAGGGCAGGGTCCTCTTCCCTCTGTACCAGTCTGTCATTGTTACTTTTGTTTACTGTAAGTGGCATTTGTATTTTGATATAACCCCTTCTCATGTGCAGCACCATGGAATTAATGGTGCTATATTAATAATAATAATTGCGGCTCGTGTCTTTATCTCTAATAGCAGTTTGATCAGAGAGATTACCTAGTATAATGAGAGCGCGTATGTAGTAATCCAGAAACTAACCTCAATTCATTGACTTAATTATTTTAGGCTCCATTGGTCTCGCTGAAAACCTGTTGTGATGAGGACATCTAATCCATACACAACCATCCTATGGACCTGCTGCTCCTCAGTCCAGGGTAAAGCTGTCCTCACACTCTGGACTCCAGAATTCATGAATTCTCCTTCAGGATTATTTTAGGTCACTAAATGAACTTGGATGATATGTTTGGCAGTGAGGTGACCATCGATCAGAAGTTCTGAGGATTCTTATTACATCTGATAAGTTCAGGTTTTCTCCAATGGTCTGGTCCCATCTATAGATGTTATCGGCGAAAGAGCTGAGATCTGAGCGATTGTTCCTCGGGTTCTTCTCGCGGTGCTCTATGAATGGTGATATTGGGTCCGGATACTATCTGTGCTTCCACCAAACACTCATTAACCTCCCATTAATCACATCTTCTCATGTGTGGTGCCGGAGCTCTTCCTCCATCATTTTCTATATAGTAAATGCACTTCTAAGCTTTATGATTTTTTTGAGGTCTTTGACTTTTTTGTAATCTCCATGTGATGTAAGATTTAGTATCAATGAATTAAACACATAATTAATTACTTGGTTTGTGTTGTGAATACTTTCTTTTAATTCCTAAGACCCTGGAGGTAGGTGAACACTGATCGCTTTGGTGTTTTCTTATTTGAAGCTTGGTGCAGCCTCCTGAACCCAAAATAATTTCCTTTTTTAAAATTATTTTCTTCCATGTATTGGAGGATCCTCCCCCAACAAATCTCTATATCCTTACACACACTGTTAAGGCAGTTTGGTGAGGAGAGATAATAATTATTATTTCTATAGCGCTGACCATTGCTTTCATTGTATGGTTCGGCCATAATGTAAGAAATTGGGTGTTCATGTAACGCTGCATGAACCAGTCACCAACCAGGATATGTAGCAGTACAGACACAGGGCTATTAACTGCATAAAGCTTGTGAGCGCATGATGGAGGAACCTGATTATGGTGACAATTTTGAATGGGCCATTCGGGGATAGTTAGATAAACGTGAGGCGGTAGGCCAGTCTGAAGAAATGCGTTTTTAGGGCCACGCTTAAAACTGTGGATATTGGAGATTAATCAAACTATCCTCTGTAGTGCATTCCAAAGAATTGTCACAGCATGTGAGAAGTGTTGGAGACGGGAGTGGGAGGTTCTGATTATTGAGGATGCTAACCTGAGGTCATTAGCAGAATGGAGGGCACGGGTAGGGTGGTAGACTGAGAACAGGGAGGAGATGTAGGGTGGTGCTAAACCGTGGAGTGCTTTGTGGGGGGAGAGTGATGCATTTATATTGAATTCTGGAGTGGATGGGTAACCAGTGTAATGACTGGCACAAGGTAGAGGCATCGGTGCAACGGTTGGTGAGGAATATGATCCTGGCTGCAGCATTCAGGACAGATTGGAGCAGGGAGAGTTTGGTAAGAGGGAGGCCGATTAGTAGAGAGTTACAATAGTCCAGACGAGAATAAATAAGAGCAACAGTAAGTTTTTTTGCAGAGTCGAAAGAAAAGGTTGAATTCTAGACCTGTTTTTGCGGTGTAGATGATGAGCAAGCCAGCGATCGGATGAGTAAATGACTAGAATCAAGTATGACCCCCCAAGGCAGCGGGCATGTTGCTGGGGAGTAATGGTGGAACCACATACAGAGATGGCAATGTCAGGCATAGGTAAGTTAGTAGAGGGAGGAAACACAAGGAGTTCAGTTTTATATAAAGGGAGGACATGAAATTAGATACAATGGTAAGACAATCACTGGTGTTTTGTAATGATGCAGGCATGATATCAGGAGTAGAGGTATATAATGTGTCATCTGCATAGAATTGGTAGATGCTATTGACTGTATGTTTGTCCAGTAGGGGCAGTATACAAGGAGAAGAGGAGGTAACCTAGGACTGATCCTTGAGGAACCCCAACAGTAAAGGGGAAGATAAAAGGAGCCAGCAAAAGATAGTGATGGAGCCGTCAGTGAGGTAAAAGGAGAACCAGGAGAGAACGGTGTCCTTGAGGCCGATGGAGCGGAGCATAGTGAGGAGGAGCTGATGATCCACAGTGTCGAATGCTGCAGAGAGATCCAAGAGAATTAGCATGGAGTAGTGACCATTAGATTTAGCTGTCAGTAGGTCATTAGAGACTTTAGTGTGGGCAGTTTCAGTAGAGTGTAAAGAGCGGAAGCCAGATTGTAGAAGGTCGAGAAGAAAGTTATCTGAGAGATAGCGGGTAAGACGGGAGTGGACCAGGCGTTCGAGGAGTTTAGAGATGAAGGGAAGATTAGAGACAGGTCTATAATTAGCGACAGTTTTGATCGAGGGATGGTTTTTTAACTAATGGATGTATGTTGGCATGCTTAAATGAGGAGGGAAAGATACCGGAAGAGAGCGGTTGAATATTTTTGTTAGATGAGAGGTGACAGCAGGGGAAAGGGACTGGAGGAGATGTGAGGGAATGGGGTCACTGGTGCAAGCAGCAGGGCGAGAAGATGCAAGGAGCCTGATTACTACTTCTGTGACTGGTTAACAGAGTGAGCGAGATGCCGTGTGGGAGGGAGGACAGTGCGTGCTATGAAGGGATTGGGAGAAAATTTCCTGTCGACTATGGTCCGTATCATGGGAGCTGTTCACATTGAGGTCTTGCCAAAGGGTCCTTGTGTGAGGTGACCAGGGTGGTAGTCATGGCAAGGGGCTGCTGTTTTAGCACACCCTGGCACCCCGCAAAGAAAAAAACAATGTCTCATCTGTTGTGTGATGTGTGCAATGCAAGTCACTCACTTTTAGATTGAAGTTCTTCTCAGGTTGCAGGGTCCCGGTTCCAGATGTCATCACACACTGACAGAGTCCAAGTATATTTTTAACAAAACAACTTTACTCAGCAAGTTGTGTTAAGTCCCCGACGTTGCACAGTAATTATCATAGATTCTTTCCTCTGTGCTGTGCCTTACTATCCTGGCAATCTTTGATCCGGTACCGCGGCTTCACGGCTAGCCAGACTAGTTCTTGCCTGGGGGTTCCCGCCTGTTTTCCCTCCGAGGGCGAAATAAAGGATGGCTTTTCCAGACCGTATATCTTGGATGTTCGGGGATTTCCCACTGAACCTAGTCGCTGCCGCTCTCATGCTGCTCCCGTTCCCTCATACACATGCGCCTTGCAGCCCTGAACTGCTGGACTGAGCCGCATCCTCAGGACACAGATGCATCTGCATACGACGGTGCAGGAGCGTGTGGTCAGTCATGGGATTGAGCCAGAAGCTGAAAACTTTTCAACATTACGTCTGTCTGAAGCTGCATTCATATATTCTGTGATAATTTAATAAATTATATGCAAATAACAACCCAACCACCTATAGAGCTGACATTAAAGAAGCCCCCGTACTCCTCCCATCAGTTTTTGTCATTTTCATACATTGCAGTCGTCGTATTATACAGCACTGTGTACTTACTTGCTCCATTTGTCCTTCTACCCAGATAATTCTTTTCTATGGGATCTATGGCCTCAAGTGATAATCTTCGAAGTGCTATGTAGAAGCTTAGTCTCTTCCCTCCATGAGTCATGATTAGAAATACAATCCTACATCACTGACAAAAAACACAAAAGAGAATAGTAAAACCAAAAACACTCAGTTTGAAAAAATGTTGCAGTAATCCGCAAGTGCTAGTAAAAGATGTAAAAAACAGGGTATTTGGTTGATACGTTTTTTGCAAAAAATGTATACTAAGCTGCTCTACCAATCTTCACGGTATACCCTTATCAGAGCAGTCCTAACTAATGTATGCAATCCCTATCTGATGTATTTAAAAACCTGATCATCTGTATATCACCTGTGTGATATACAGCCCTCTTGGGCTATCTGCACAAAAGCTGTTCTACCCTGTATGCACACATGGATTTTTCCTCTCTGAACCCTGTTCACACAGGTGATATACAGATGATCAGGTTTTTAAATACATCAGATAGGGATTGCATACATTAGTTAGGACTGCTCTGATAAGGGTATACCGTGAAGATTGGTAGAGCAGCTTAGTATACATTTTTTGCAAAAAACGTATCAACCAAATACCCTGTTTTTTACATCTTTTACTAGCACTTGCGGATTACTGCAACATTTTTTCAAACTGAGTGTTTTTGGTTTTACTATTCTCTTTTGTGTCTTCAGGTTTCTTGGTGGTGTGTGAACATGATCATACAGACTTGTTCACTGTGCAAGTAGCCCATGTGTTCCTGTTTCCATAATTGTTCTCTTGTGTCTACAAGACTGGGGAGTTCCACCACTCCTCTTGGGCTATCTGCACAAAAGCTGTTCTACCCTGTATGCACACATGGATTTTTCCTCTCTGAACCCTGTTCACACAGGTGATATACAGATGATCAGGTTTTTAAATACATCAGATAGGGATTGCATACATTAGTTAGGACTGCTCTGATAAGGGTATACCGTGAAGATTGGTAGAGCAGCTTAGTATACATTTTTTGCAAAAAACGTATCAACCAAATACCCTGTTTTTTACATCTTTTACTAGCACTTGCGGATTACTGCAACATTTTTTCAAACTGAGTGTTTTTGGTTTTACTATTCTCTTTTGTGTCTTCAGGTTTCTTGGTGGTGTGTGAACATGATCATACAGACTTGTTCACTGTGCAAGTAGCCCATGTGTTCCTGTTTCCATAATTGTTCTCTTGTGTCTACAAGACTGGGGAGTTCCACCACTCCTCTTGGGCTATCTGCACAAAAGCTGTTCTACCCTGTATGCACACATGGATTTTTCCTCTCTGAACCCTGTTCACACAGGTGATATACAGATGATCAGGTTTTTAAATACATCAGATAGGGATTGCATACATTAGTTAGGACTGCTCTGATAAGGGTATACCGTGAAGATTGGTAGAGCAGCTTAGTATACATTTTTTGCAAAAAAACGTATCAACCAAATACCCTGTTTTTTACATCTTTTACTAGCACTTGCGGATTACTGCAACATTTTTTCAAACTGAGTGTTTTTGGTTTTACTATTCTCTTTTGTGTCTTCAGGTTTCTTGGTGGTGTGTGAACATGATCATACAGACTTGTTCACTGTGCAAGTAGCCCATGTGTTCCTGTTTCCATCACTGACAAAAGCAGCTCGGCCGGAGTGACGTGTAAGCGGCATGCAGCAATTCTACCTGGTAGTGGAGACCACCGCCGGAGTGACAAGTCGGGGAGACCACTCGGCACGAGGATGTTTCTCGTCTCTCAGGGGTTCACTGCACTCTCACGTCTCATGCACCAAAGTACAGTCCAGATTTCGGGACGGTCGACCGTCTTTTAGAAGTTACAGCAATTGTTCCAGGTAAAGTAGCGATTGAATTACCCGCTTTATTGCCGTGCTTCTCCGGAAGAAAATCTAAATCATGGGATAGATAAAAGTTATACAAATTTATAAGAAAAAAGGCCCAGAATTGTTCCCAGCATAAAGAGGTGAAATAGCGTAAATGTGCGATAGCGCCAAAGACGGAAGAGCACATTTCTGCCGCATTGCTCCAGTCGTCACTTTTTCCACCATATGCCATTGTGGTAGGACTCAGATCATGTAGTCGGATACTAGACAGATACTGATACTACCCTGCTCATTATACTGAAGCCTCGGCCCACACAGTGATGGACAGAACGCACTGCAAGGAGTGTGCAGAGTGTGTGCGCAGAGCATGTGTGCAGAGTGTGCGCAGCAGGAGTGTGTACAGCAGGTTGGCAATTGAAGTGCTCCTGCACTGCCCCGATGACTGGAAGCCACAGCTGCAGGGAGGATATAACTTTATTTTCTCATTGCAGCAGTAATCTGGGCAGACATCTACATGAATTTTATATGCGGATTACCCCCTGTAGCAGTAAACTGGGCAGACATCTATATGAATTTTATATGCGGATTACCCCCTGTAGCAGTAAGCTGGGCAGACATCTATATGAGTTTTACATGCGGATTACGCCTGTAGCACTAAGCTGGGCAGACATCATCTATATGAATTTTACATGCGGAATACCCCCTGTAGCAGCAAGCTGGGCAGACATGATCTATATGAATTTTACATGCGGATTACCCCCTGTAGCAGTAAGCTGGGCAGACATCATCTATATGAATTTTACATGCGGATTACCCCCTGTAGCAGTAAGCTGGGCAGACATCATCTATATGAATATTACATGCGGATTACCCCCTGTAGCAGTAAGCTGGGCAGACATCATCTATATGAGTTTTACATGCGGATTACCCCCTGTAGCAGTAAGCTGGGCAGACATCATCTATATGAGTTTTACATGCGGATTACCCCCTGTAGCAGTAAGCTGGGCAGACATCATCTATATGAATTTTACATGCGGATTACCCCCTGTAGCAGCAAGCTGGGCAGACATGATCTATATGAATTTTACATGCGGATTACCCCCTGTAGCAGTAAGCTGGGCAGACATCATCTATATGAATTTTACATGCGGATTATCCCCTGTAGCAGTAAGCTGGGCAGACATCATCTATATGAGTTTTACATGCGGATTACCCCCTGTAGCAGTAAGCTGGGCAGACATCATCTATATGAGTTTTACATGTGGATTACCCCCTGTAGCAGTAAGCTGGGCAGACATCATCTATATGAATTTTACATGCGGATTACGCCTGTAGCAGTAAGCTGGGCAGACATCATCTATATGAGTTTTACATGCGGATTACCCCCTGTAGCAGTAAGCCGGGCAGACATCATCTATATGAATTTTACATGCGGATTACGCCTGTAGCAGTAAGCTGGGCAGACATCATCTATATGAGTTTTACATGCGGATTACCCCCTGTAGCAGTAAGCTGGGCAGACATCATCTATATGAATTTTACATGCGGATTACGCCTGTAGCAGTAAGCTGGGCAGACATCATCTATATGAGTTTTACATGTGGATTACCCCCTGTAGCAGTAAGCTGGGCAGACATCTACATGAATTTTATATGCGGATTACCCCCTGTAGCAGTAAGCTGGGCAGACATCATCTATATGAGTTTTACATGCGGATTACCCCCTGTAGCAGTAAGCTGGGCAGACATCTACATGAATTTTATATGCGGATTACCCCCTGTAGCAGTAAGCTGGGCAGACATCATCTATATGAGTTTTACATGTGGATTACCCCTTGTAGCAGTAAACTGGGCAGACATAATCTATATGAGTTTTACATGTGGATTACCCCCTGTAGCAGTAAGCTGGGCAGACATCTACATGAATTTTATATGCGGATTACCCCCTGTAGCAGTAAGCTGGGCAGACATCATCTATATGAGTTTTACATGTGGATTACCCCTTGTAGCAGTAAACTGGGCAGACATAATCTATATGAGTTTTACATGCGGATTACCCCCTGTAGCAGTAAGCTGGGCAGACATCTACATGAATTTTATATGCGGATTACCCCCTGTAGCAGTAAGCTGGGCAGACATAATCTATATGAGTTTTACATGCGGATTACCCCCTGTAGCAGTAAGCTGGGCAGACATCATCTATATGAGTTTTACATGTGGATTACCCCTTGTAGCAGTAAACTGGGCAGACATCTATATGAATTTTACATGCGGATTACCCCCTGTAGCAGTAAGCTGGGCAGACATCATCTATATGAGTTTTACATGTGGATTACCCCCTGTAGCAGTAAACTGGGCAGACATCATCTATATGAATTTTACATGCGGATTACCCCATGTAGCAGTAAGCCGGGCAGACATCATCTATATGAATTTTACATGCGGATTACCCCCTGTAGCAGTAAGCTGGGCAGACATCTATATTAGTTTTACATGCGGATTACCCCCTGTAGCAGTAAACTGGGCAGACATCATCTATATGAATTTTACATGCGGATTACCCCCTGTAGCAGTAAGCTGGGCAGACATCTATATGAGTTTTACATGCGGATTACCCCCTGTAGCAGTAAGCTGGGCAGACATCTATATTAGTTTTACATGCGGATTACCCCCTGTAGCAGCAAGCTGGGCAGACATAATCTATATGAGTTTTACATGCGGATTACGCCTGTAGCAGTAAGCTGGGCAGACATCATCTATATGAGTTTTACATGCGGATTATCCCCTGTAGCAGTAAGCTGGGCAGACATCATCTATATTAGTTTTACATGCGGATTACCCCCTGTAGCAGCAAGCTGGGCAGACATCATCTATATGAATTTTACATGCGGATTACCCCCTGTAGCAGTAAGCTGGGCAGACATCATCTATATGAATTTTACATGCGGATTACCCCCTGTAGCAGTAAGCTGGGCAGACATCTATATTAGTTTTACATGCGGATTACCCCCTGTAGCAGCAAGCTGGGCAGACATCTATATGAGTTTTACAAGCGGATTACGCCTGTAGCAGTAAGCTGGGCAGACATCATCTATATGAGTTTTACATGCAGATTACCCCCTGTAGCAGTAAGCTGGGCAGACATCATCTATATGAATTTTACATGCGGATTACGCCTGTAGCAGTAAGCTGGGCAGACATCTATATGAATTTTACATGCGGATTACCCCCTGTAGTAGTAAGCTGGGCAGACATCTACATGAATTTTATATGCGGATTACCCCCTTTAGCAGTAAGCTGGGCAGACATCTATATTAGTTTTACATGCGGATTACGCCTGTAGCAGTAAGCTGGGCAGACATCATCTATATGAATTTTACATGCGGATTACCCCCTGTAGCAGTAAGCTGGGCAGACATCATCTATATGAATTTTACATGCGGATTACCCCCTGTAGTAGTAAGCTGGGCAGACATCTATATTAGTTTTACATGCGGATTACGCCTGTAGCAGTAAGCTGGGCAGACATCATCTATATGAGTTTTACTTGCGGATTACCCCCTGTAACAGTAAACTGGGCAGACATCTATATTAGTTTTACATGCGGATTACCCCCTGTAACAGTAAGCTGGGCAGACATCATCTATATGAGTTTTACATGCAGATTACCCCCTGTATCTGCAGGTAAACAGTGTTTCTTGCCATTTCAGAAATAAACAGACTGGTGGGTAATGAGTGGACAGCATCCTTCCGTATCAGTCTCCCACCACACGTTATATCTCGGTTTTTCTTTCCCTTAGGTTGCAGCAGAGCTGTGTTTTCCGTGTGCTGTGGAGTTCCACAGCCGCGGGTGGAGTGCTGCTGTACCGTCCTTCGCACCGCCCTCCTCGCAGGTATTTCCGGCACCTTGCAGCCGGGCTTGTTAGGACAAAGCCTGGGCTGGGGCGGCTCATCCGTACGGTAAGCTCCGGACACCAGACTTTGGACTGTTTGTTATTGATTTTCTGTATTTCACTCCCATTTGTTTCTGTGAAGCTTTTTTAATATTACAGAAAATCTTTGATTCTGCACTTAAAAATGCAACAGCGTTTTTTTTTTTCTTCATGCTTTTTTTTCTTTTTTTTTCAGAAGAAGCCTATAGAGAAAAATGCACCAAAACCACAGAATTCAGCATCGTCTTCAGACCACAGGGGGTGGAGATTTCACGGAATCACGTCCACTTTGCTTGGACATTTAGACCGTGTTCACATGCAGGGATTTGTTGCTGCTTTTTTTTTTTGCACAGAAATTCTGCTGTACAAGCAAAGTGGATGTATTTCATGAGAACGGCGCCCCCTGTGGTCTGAAGATGTCTATCCCTAATGTACGTTTGCCAACTTTACAGCTAATTTCTGCCCCACAGTAATAATGTAAATGTTTGTATGATGACCCTCCCGCCCGGCAGCGCGGACTCCGATAGTCGTGCTCCAACCTGCCGTGAACGAAGGTGACGACAGAGATAAGACTCTGTCACTAGTAAAGCCCTGCTGTATTCGTGATCTGCAGCAGAAGGCGCTGTCACCATGTGACTGATCGCAGAGGGGACACTGAGAACAGAGCGGATCTCCGGGGAGGTTTCTAGAGAGAACACAAGAGTCCCACCACTCCTGTTTGCTGCACCCGATCTCAGCGTCCTGTGAGGAGGAACCATTGGTGGCAGAGGAGAAGCAGAGTCTTCCCCAGGTGAAGAGCAGAGCCGGTGGAGGAGAGGAGACAGCCACACACTGGATGGTTTGAACAGCGCCCTGGCCAGGAGCACCATTTACAAGAGTGACGCAGAGATGATCACCGGCCCTAAAGCCATCTGACACTACAGGATCCCATCTAGCTGCGGAACGTGTAAGACAAAAGACGCGGAAAGTGTAAGACAAAAGATGCCATTATTCTAACTACTCTGATTGTTCTCACTATTCTCACTATTATGATTACTCTGATTATTCTCACTATTCTTTTTACTCTGATTATTCTCACTATTCTTTTTACTCTGATTATTCTCACTATTCTGATTATTCTGATTGTTCTCATTATTCTCATCACTCTGATTATTTTCACTATTCTCATTATTCTGATTATTCTCACTATTTTGATTATTCTCACAATTCTCATTATTCTTTTTACTCTGATTATTCTGATTATTCTCTCCTATCCTATGATCGCACTGTGGCTCCAGGATTCCTGTTGTGTTCGCTGCACCAGTCACATCCAGTTGATGACGACCAGTCCAATGACATCTGCACATTTCTCTGCTGTTCTAGTTAAGCAGAGGATAATCTTCATATGTAGCAATCGTACTACAATTATTGCACAGAACCGTTGTAAAACCGTTCATTATAACTTCCATTCTGTGAACAGTAAACACAGTTACAGCGCCCTGAAAAAGTATTCACACCCCATGAACTTTTTCAAATTTTTTCGCGTTACATCCAGAAACCTAGATGTAATTTATTTTGATTTTCTGTGACACAATTACTAAGTAACAGCATTTGTGACGTGTAAAGGAAATGATAGAAGTTTTACATTATTTTAGAAATATAAATCTGATAATTATATTCATCCCCTTAGTCAGTACTTTGTAGGACCACCTTTCTCTGCAATTACTACTGCAGTCTTTTGGGGTCCGTCTCTACCAGTTTTGCACAGACAGAGGTGACATTTTTACCCCGTCTTCTTTTCTGCACAGTCACTCTCGCACTAGGTCAGATTTGTGGATTATATGACTAATAGTTCTCCTGTGGACAGATTCTCCCCCGAGCTGTGGATCTGCAGCTCCTCCAGTGACCATGGTCCTCTCTGCTGCTACTTCTATACTTAGTGCTCTCCTTGCTTGGGATGTCAGGTCAGGTGGACGGCCATGTCTTGGGAGTTTTACAGTTGGGCCATATTCCTTCTATTTTTGGATGATACATGGCACAGCACTCGGTAAGATGTTCAGAGCTTGGGATATTTATTTTATAACCTAACCCTGCTTTCTTCCTCTGCACACCTTTATCCCTGACCTGTCTGGTGGGCTCCTTGGTTTTCATGATGCTGTTTGATCTCTAATGTTCTCACGCAAACCTCTGAGGCCTTCACAGAACAACTGTAGTTATTCTGAGCAGAAATTACACCCAGGTGGACTCAATGTACTTATTATGTGACTTTTGGAGTCGATTGGTCACTCATCATTTTATTTAGGGGCATCAGACTACAGGGGGGCTGAATATTAATGCGCAGAACCATTATCTGATTTATATTTGTTAAATAATTAGAAAACCCGGTATAATTTCCTTTACATGTCACAAATACTTGCTCTTTTAGTGTTGCATCATAAAAAATACATTTCAGTTTGTGGGTGTAACGTGAAAAATGTGGAAAAGTTCACGGGGTATGAATACTTTTTCAAGGCACTGTATACACATCAAGTGCTAATATGGTGTCAGTAAGGAAGTATATACCAGTATAAGCAAAATTTGCCAACCCTCCTGCAAAAGCGGAGACTTTCTGGACACAAGGAGTCATCAAACCTCGGGGTGCCACCTAAGTTCCTAGAACAATGATTTTCAGATTGTTTCCTGTTCCAATTGTGCTTCCGAGGAGCCTGGACATAAAGAAGCGGAGTGGGGGGGACCAGCGCTGACCATTTCCAGCAATGAAACATGAATGGGTCACTGAGGGCATGGAGACTGTGCTCACACGTTGGGTCCACACGTGACTTTGGTGGAGGTCTCGCCGCAGGTTTCCCACATTTTGCAGTTTTGCCTAATTACTGTCTCTTTTATCTCTCTCACGGTCCGCATCGGAAGTTTGTGATAGATTATTGTAAAAGATAAAATATTTCTTACTTTACAGGATTTAAAGTTTTATCGCTTCCGGGAGCTGAAGTTTAAAGTCTCATGACTTGTGGAGAGGCCAAGCAGTAGGAGATCTTTTTCCTCCGAGTCCATTAATTTGTGCTCCAGGTCCAGTAGAAGTTTCCGTATATTAGTCTCTGCAACTCTTCCTCCCTCCAGCGACACAAGTGTCCAAGAAACCGACCAGTCTTAGGAACAAGGTGGAGATCAAGAAGAGCGAAATACCGTCCATACTGTCCATTGATCTGCTGCGGAGGAACCGGATCATTCGTAGAGTCACTATTTAGGAGGCGATGAGGAGAACAATAAGGGATGTCCTGATCGACACACTTCAGAATTTGGGTAAAACGGCATTTAAGAAGTTTAAGAACAAGTTAAATGACCTGGAAGGACACAAAAGTATCCCGAGAAGTCAGTTGGAGTTTGTGGACCCTGACGACGTGGCTGATCTCATTATTCGCTACTACACAGATACCAATTGGATTCATGTGACCTTGAAGGTACTAGAAGCCATAAATGAGAATGGGGAGGCAATGAAACTAAGGAACGCCTTTAAGACAGGTAAGAACCAGAAAATCTGGTTATAATACGACCAGCAGTACCGGCATTATTATCAGAAGACATAGAGAAAATACTAGAACTGGGGGGCGGTAGACCTGAATCTGTCACTTTTCAGGAGCCGAATAACACAAAGTACAAGAAATGTAGTAGATGTTACCTGCAGTCCCTAGGATACCTCTGCTTGGGTGGCCTATGACCCTTAACTCCGCACCCCATCAAGGATGGAGCAGTGACTTACATGGACTAAGTAGGGTTCAAATGGAGCAGATAATTACTCAACACAATGCAACTAGCAAAGGGGTCACAGCTCTTCAAGAATTGTGTTTTATTGTCAGTTACACAGTTTTGAGGCCCAGAACTGGTGGGTTATACAGCAGAGGAAAGATTCGGAGCTTAGTGGTTACATGCCAGAGCTGAGGCACAGAGCTTGGTG
Source organism: Ranitomeya imitator (assembly GCF_032444005.1). Classification (NCBI taxonomy): domain Eukaryota; kingdom Metazoa; phylum Chordata; class Amphibia; order Anura; family Dendrobatidae; genus Ranitomeya; species Ranitomeya imitator. The sequence continues at coordinate 219,084,677 of NC_091288.1, read as the reverse complement.
GTTACATGCCAGAGCTGAGGCACAGAGCTTGGTGGTTACATGCCAGAGCTGAGGCACAGAGCTTGGTGGTTACATGTCAGAGCTGAGGCACAGAGCTTGGTGGTTACATGTCAGAGCCGAGGCACAGAGCTTGGTGGTTACATGTCAGAGCCGAGGCACAGAGCTTGGTGGTTACATGCCAGAGCCGAGGCACAGAGCTTGGTGGTTACATGTCAGAGCCGAGGCACAGAGCTTGGTGGTTACATGTCAGAGCCGAGGCACAGAGCTTGGTGGTTACATGTCAGAGCCGAGGCACAGAGCTTGGTGGTTACATGTCATAGCTGAGGCACAGAGCTTGGTGGTTACATGTCAGAGCTGAGGCACAGAGCTTGGTGATTACATGTCAGAGCTGAGGCACAGAGCTTGGTGGTTACATGTCAGAGCTGAGGCACAGAGCTTGCTGGTTACATGTCAGAGCTGAGGACATAGCTTGGTGGTTACATGCCAGAGCTGAGGCACAGAGCTTGGTGGTTACATGTCAGAGCTGAGGCACAGAGCTTAGTGGTTACATGTCAGAGCCGAGGCACAGAGCTTGGTGGTTACATGTCAGAACCGAGGCACAGAGCTTGGTGGTTACATGTCAGAGCTGAGGCACAGAGCTTGGTGGTTACATGTCAGAGCTGAGGCACAGAGCTTGGTGGTTACATGCCAGAGCTGAGGACATAGCTTGGTGGTTACATGCCAGAGCTGAGGACATAGCTTGGTGGTTACATGCCAGAGCTGAGGCACAGAGCTTGGTGGTTACATGTCAGAGCTGAGGCACAGAGCTTGGTGGTTACATGTCAGAGCTGAGGCACAGAGCTTGGTGGTTACATGTCAGAGCTGAGGCACAGAGCTTGGTGGTTACATGCCAGAGCTGAGGCACAGAGCTTGGTGGTTACATGTCAGAGCCGAGGCACAGAGCTTGGTGGTTACATGTCAGAGCTGAGGCACAGAGCTTGGTGGTTATATTGGACTGCAGGTGACATCTACTACATTATCTGTACTCAGAGAGTTATCACTGTGTTATCTGTGGTGTTACATAGGACTGCAGGTGACATCTATTTCATTATCTGTACTCAGAGAGTTATCACTGTTATCTGTGGTGTTACATAGGACTGCAGGTGACATCTACTACATTATCTGTACTTAGAGAGTGATCACTGTGTTATCTGTGGTGTTGCATAGGACTGCAGGTGACATCTACTACAGTATCTGTATTCAGAGAGTGATCACTGTGTTATCTGTGGTGCTACATAGGACTGCAGGTGACATCTACTACATTATCTGTACTCAGAGAATTATCAGTGTTATCTGTGGTGTTACATAGGACTGCAGGTGACATCTACTACATTATCTGTACTCAGGGAGTTATCACTGTGCTATCTGTGGTGTTACATAGGACTGCAGGTGACATCTACTACAGTATCTGTACTCAGAGAGTTATCACTGTTATCTGTGGTGTTACATAGGACTGCAGGTGACATCTACTACATTATCTGTACTCGGAGATTTATCACTGTGTTATCTGTGGTGTTACATAGGACTGCAGGTGACATCTAATACATTATCTGTACTCGGAGAGTGATCACTGTGTTATCTGTGGTGTTACATAGGACTGCAGGACACATCTACTACATTATCTGTACTCAGGGAGTTATCACTGTTATCTGTGGTGTTACATAGGACTGCAGGACACATCTACTACATTATCTGTACTCAGAGATAGATCACTGTCTTATCTGTGGTGTTACATAGGACTGCAGGACACATCTACTACATTATCTGTACTCAGAGAGAGATCACTGTGTTATCTGTGGTGTTACATAGGACTGCATGACACATCTACTACATTATCTGTACTCAGAGAGTTATCACTGTTATCTGTGGTGTTACATAGGACTGCAGGTGACATCTACTACATTATCTGCACTCACAGAGTTATCACTGTTATCTGTGGTGCTACATAGGACTGCAGGTGACATCTACTACATTATCTGTACTCAGAGAGAGTGATCACTGTGTTATCTGTGGTGTTACATAGGACTGCAGGTGACATCTACTACATTATCTGTACTCAGCGAGTGATCACTGTGTTATCTGTGGTGTTACATAGGACTGCAGGTGACATATACTACATTATCTGTACTCAGCGAGTGATCACTGTGTTATCTGTGGTGTTACATAGGACTGCAGGACACATCTACTACATTATCTGTACTCAGAGAGTTATCACAGTGTTATCTGTGGTGTTACATAGGACTTCAGGACACATCTAGTACATTATCTGTACTCAGAGAGATATCACTGTGTTATCTGTGGTGTTACATAGGACTGCAGGTGACATCTACTACATTATCTGTACTCAGAGAGATATCACTGTGTTATCTGTGTCGTTACATAGGACTGCAGGTGATATCTACTACATTATCTGTACTCAGAGAGTTATTACTGTGTTATCGGTGGTGTTACATAGGACTGCAGGTGACATCTACTACATTATCTGTACTCAGAGAGTTATCACTGTGTTATCTGTGGTGTTACATAGGACTGCAGGTGACATCTACTACATTATCTGTACTCAGAGAGTTATCACTGTGTTATCTGTGGTGTTACATAGGACTGCAGGTGACATCTACTACATTATCTGTACTCAGAGAGTTATCACTGTGTTATCTGTGGTGTTACATAGGACTGCAGGTGACATCTACTACATTATCTGTACTCAGCGAGTGATCACTGTGTTATCTGTGGTGTTACATAGGACTGCAGGTGACATCTACTACATTATCTGTACTCAGGGAGGTCTCAGTGCGTTGAGTGCAGACAGTGCTGTACACGGATCGCGGTGCTGGTGAATGTTGCGCTCTGTGGTTGTGCGGGATGTTTGGGTCTGGACTCATTACTTCTGCTCGGTGTCTTTCAGTGAACGGTTGCGCTCTTCTGGAGTCGGCCATGGGGGTGAATCCAGGATCAGTAACAAGAGGTGAGCAGTAAACTGAAGTTTTGTCTTTTCTGGTTTTCCGCATCATTGATGATAAATCGGTAACTTAATTTTACAGGTTGATATAATGATGTGCTCTATGTATAATATAATCTTCACGGATTATCACAGAATATTATTAGAGAGACGGTAACAGTCAATATTGACTACTAGATGGTAGCCCGATTCTAACGCATCGGGTATTCTAGACTGCGGTCAACGCTGTGTGAGCGGTGACTGGAGGGGAGTACGGAGCGGGCACTGACTGCGGGGAGGAAGGAGCGGCCATGTTGCCGCCGGACTGTGTCTGTCGCTGATTGGTCATGGCTGTTTTGCCACAACCAATCAGCGACTTGGATTTCCATGACAGACAGAGGTCACGACCAATGAATATCCGTGACAGACAGACAGAAAGACAGAAGGACAGACAGAAAGACGGAAGTGACCCTTAAGGTACCGTCACACATAACGATATCGTTAACCATATTGTTGCTTTTTGTGACGTAGCAACGATATCGTTAACGAAATCGTTATGCGTGACAGCGACCAACGATCAGGATCCTGCTGTGATGTCATTGGTCGCTGGGGAAAGTCCAGAACTTTATTTCGTCGCTGGATCTCCCGCTGACATCGCTGAATCTGCGTGTGTGACGCCGATTCAGCGATGTCTTCACTGGTAACCAGGGTAAACATCGGGTTACTAAGCGCAGAGCCGCGCTTAGTAACCCGATGTTTACCCTAGTTACCATCGTAAAAGTAAAAAAACAAACACTACATACTTACATTCCGGTGTCTGGTCACGTCCCCCGGCGTCCGCTTCCCGCACTGACTGTGAGCGCCGGCCGGCCGTAAAGCAGAGCACAGAGGTGACGTCACCGCTGTACTTTACGGCCGGCGCTCAGTCAGTGCGGGAAGCTGACGGCGAGGGACGTGATCAGACACCGGGAATGTAAGTATGTAGTGTTTTTTTTTTTTTACTTTTACAATGGTAACCAGGGTAAACATCGGGTTACTAAGCGCGGCCCTGCGCTTAGTAACCCGATGTTTACCCTGGTTACCCGGGGACTTCAGCATCGTTGGTCGCTGGAGAGCTGTCTGTGTGACAGCTCTCCAGCGACCACACAGCGACGCTGCAGCGATCGGCATCGTTGTCTAGATCGCTGCAGCGTCGCTTAGTGTGACGGTACCTTTAGACAATTATATAGTAGATACCGGGCTGTACATTGTATCATTCTTACATTCATTGTGGTCATGTATTTTGGAACATTTTGATACTTTGTAAATGACAATGTGACACTAAAGCTCTCATTATCTGGGCTGATCCCTTTTCTTCTGTGATCTTTTTTTTTCAGGATCAATTGAGGAAACAGCGACATCAAGTTGTAAGACTCCTTCTAAATTCTTTATCAGTATTATCTCAGCATGTGCGCACACCGCGTCGTAGAAAACAATGACCAGAGGCTCCACAGTGTCACAACCACATTTATTACGTCTATGTTCACACTGAGGTTTTTGAGGACAGCATGCGTTTTTCAAGCAGAAGCTGCTTCTTCGCAGCCTTTAGGTCAGACAGCACACAGGATACTCATTATAAGGCTGCGTTCACATGATGAGCTTTTGATGTTGCAGATTTTCGGCACAATTTCTGATCCTCCATTAAGTAGAATACGTTACTTTCATTTTTGTTTTAAATATGCTGTGTAAAAAACTGACCAAATGCTCATCGTGGGAACGTAGTGACACACATTTTTCCAAACATCGCCAGGAAAAAAAAGCTCCAAAAACTCCTTATAGCAACAGCAAAATCGATTTTCCATAGAAATTAATTAGAAAAGTTTAATTCAATCAAAGAAGACAAAAAACGGCACTATTCTGACCGCACACCTTGAGTAGTATTCAGCGGACACTTGATAGCAGCTTGCTAGTATCGTGGTATACAGGTGCTCCACCCGAGGAAAACAAGTCCGTGGTGCAAACTTCAGAAAGAGGAAAGGCTGGCTCTCTGACTCACGTTAGTATCTTGTATAAACTTTTTATTCTTACAGCACTTTATACAACAGAGAACCAGGGATGATATTCCTTCAGGATGACAGCCGTTTCACTCTGCACTAGCGCTTCAACGGGTACGTGCAGTGCGAAACCGCCGTCGTCCTGAAGGAATACCGTCCCGGGCTCCACGTTGTATAAAGTGATGGACCCATTGAAGCGCTAGTGCAGAGCAAAACGGCAGTCTTCCTGAAGGAATACCCTCCCCAGCTCCAAGGTGCATAAAGTGCTAGACCTATTGAAGTGCTAGTGCAGTGTGAAACGGCAGTCTTCCTGAAGGAATACCTCCCCCGGCTCCATGTTGCCTAAAGTGCTGGACCCATTGAAGTGCTAGTGCAGTTTGAAACGGCAGTCTTCCTGAATAAATACCATCCCCGGCTTCATGTCGCATAAAGTGCTGGAGCCGTCGAAACGCTAGTGTTGTGCGAAACGGCCATCTTCCTGAAGGAATACTGTCCTCGGCTCCATGTTGCATAAAGTGCTGGATCTGTCGAAACACTAGTGCTATGCGAAACAGCAGTCTTCCTGAAGGAATACCATCCCCAGCTCCATGTTGTATAAAGTACTGGACCCATTGAAGCGCTAGTGCAGTGTGAAACTGCCATCTTCCTGAAGGAATAACGTCCCCAGCTCCATGTTGCATAAAGTGCTGGACCCATTAAAGTGCTAGTGCAGTATGAAACTGCTGTGTTCCTGAAGGAATACCATCCCCAGCTCCATGTTGTATAAAGTACTGGACCCATTGAAGCGCTAGTGCTATGCAAAACAGCCATCTTCCTGAAGGAATACCGTCCCCAGCTCCATGTTGTATAAGGTACTGGACCCATTGAAGCGCTAGTGCTATGCAAAACAGCCATCTTCCTGAAGGAATACCGTCCTCGGCTCCATGTTGTATAAAGTGCTGGATCTGTCGAAACACTAGTGGTATGCGAAACAGCCGTCTTCCTGAAGGAATACCGTCCCCAGCTCCATGTTGTATAAAGTACTGGACCCATTGAAGCGCTAGTGCAGTGTAAGGCTACGTTCACACTAGCGTTATGCTAGTTTGCGTCGGGTTTGCGTCGGGCGACGCAGCGGCGATGCATGCGTCATACGCCCCTATATTTAACATGGGGGACGCATGCGTTTTTGTTTGTTGCGTTGTGCGACGCATGCGTCTTTTTTGCCGCAAGCGTCGGACCAAGAAAACGCAACAAGTTGCATTTTTCTTGCGTCCAAATTTCGGCAAAAAACGACGCATACGTCGCAAAACGCAGCGTTTTTGCGTGCGTTTTGGTGCGTTTTTGTGTGCGTTGTGCGTTGCGTCGCCGACGCAGCGGCGCACAACGCTAATGTGAACGTAGCATAAAACTGCCGTCTTCCTGAAGGAATACCGTCCCCGGGTCCATGTTGTATAAAGTGCAATAAGAATAAAAGTTTATACAAGCTACTTACATGAGTCAAAGTGCCACCCTTTCCTCTTTCTGATGTTTGCACCACACACTGGATCTAGTCATTTTCCGGCTCTTCTTAACGCTCCTTTATTGCTCTCTGACATCCTTCTTTCCTTCTCAGGACTCATGTACGCTCACATCTTCACACTATGACCACCCAGCATTTATAAACGAAAAGTTGGCTGACAGCACTCATAGGCCGGAGCGCCCGTCCAGGTCCAGGGAACCCACTAGAACCATACGGTATACCAAAAGTAGAAATAGACAGCGCTCCATCCAGGTGTATAGACCAAAACCAGTGAATTTATTCAGCCATGATAGCAACGTTTCGACCCTAGTGGGTCTTTGTCAAGCATACAATACTGTGCCTGGGTTCGGCTTTAAATAGGGTGTATGCCACGCAGGGCACCAATCCCCATCAAGCCGCCCACTAACAAATAATCAGTGTGAATTTATATGAAAACAAACATCAAACCATGTAACATTAAAAGCCCCCAACCGCCCATATTAACATAATACAGGGCCCTGTATTATGTTAATATGGGCGGTTGGGGGCTTTTAATGTTACATGGTTTGATGTTTGTTTTGATATAAACAATATATATCAAAAATGTAAATATAATATAAACAATATATATCAAAAATATAAATATATATTGATATAAACAATATATATCAAAAATATAAATATAATATAAACAATATATATCATAAATATAAATATACAGGGCCCTGTATTATGTTAATATGGGCGGTTGGGGGCTTTTAATGTTACATGGTTTGATGTTTGTTTTCATATAAATTCACACTGATTATTTGTTAGTGGGCGGCTTGATGGGGATTGGTGCCCTGCGTGGCATACACCCTATTTAAAGCCGAACCCAGGCACAGTATTGTATGCTTGACAAAGACCCACTAGGGTCGAAACGTTGCTATCATGGCTGAATAAATTCACTGGTTTTGGTCTATACACCTGGATGGAGCGCTGTCTATTTCTACTTTTGGCACCCAGCATTTATAGTCATCATTGACCCCGATCTCTTCCCCCTCCTGTCCCAACGCAGCTTAAGAACTTTACACTAAGACACTCATATTCTGCCTTGGAGGAAGTTCTACGTCAACCCTGGCACATGTGTTTTCTTCAGTGGCACAAAACATCCAAGGAGAAAATGACATCTGTTAGAAAATTTCCATTACCATAAGATTAAGCTTAAGACCAGAGCTGACCAACAAGATTTTCAGGCGCTTGGTCCAGCGGCCACATCGTTAGTCACCGACTGCCGGACCAGAGCCCCGTGAACCTCCATAATCCAAACCTTCCACTTCTGTCTCCAAGACTTCTCTCATGTTGCACCAGTTCTCTAGAATGCATTACCCCAGATAATCCAGATGGTTCCCATTAGGCCAGGCTTAAAACTGTTGATAAAATCACATCTTATTTAGGCCAGCTTATCACCCCCTAATCTATCTCTTCTCAGTTCTTTCTCTACTGTATTTTTCCTGCTCCCTTCTTTCATCTGTTAGAAAAATGGGATGAAGTGAGAATATTAATGACAGAAAATCTCATGTTTTATTACAGATGAGGAGCATTTGGTGGACCAACATCGAGAGGCTCTGATAGGACGGGTGACTCTGGTGGATCCGGTCCTGAAGGATCTCTACAATAATGGTCTCCTGTCACGTGAAGAACATGACCGCCTGAGACGGATGAGGCCGTGTTATAAACAGATGCAGGAACTCTTCTGCTACGCTGCATCCTGGAAAAGTGACCAGAAGGATCAGTTCTGGGAATCTCTGAGAGATCATAACCGGCCACTATTAAGAAGTCTAGAAAGAACATGAAGGAGAGGTCTGGTGTTCAGAAGAGGTGAACTGAAGGCACCAGGGATTCTACTGCAAAGATTTCAAGGAGTTTTGATCTATTTTCAATTCTCTAAAAGTGGAAACCCTCTTTAACTACAGTACATTGAGGATTTTATTGTCCGTGCTGTAATATTTCTTTAAAGTCTAATGGATTTTTTGTTAGAGCGCTAGCTCCTGGGATCAGGGTCACGTAGACTGTCTAATATCTCAGGGTCTTCATACTTTTCTATTATCTGGGAAGTTCACGACTTTCTTGAAGTCTCTTACATCTTAAATGTGTCTTAAAATAAAATAAAACTTCCAGCACAATTCTTACGTGTCTGAATGGTCTCTAACAACGGATATGGTGAATGGCATTCTGGGAATAGTCGTCTTTATACCGGACCCTCATCTGATGTAGGAAGAACCATCAGAAGCAATTAATGAAAACAATCACCTAATAAAAACTTAAAATCCAAAACCTGACAACTTTTCACAGACCCAGTACTCTTCACACCCAGTTTGCCACCACTGAATTAACCATTTCATAACCGGGCCATTTACTCCCCTTCATGACTAAGAACATCGATCGGATATTCAAATCATTTTGGCCTTTATCTTTCACAACACGGGGCTTCATTTTTTATGTTCCCTTTTTTTTTTTTGCAAACCAGGGATTCAAGCTTGAGGAGGCTAATTTGCATATTCCAGGTGCCTTCTGGGAAAAGCAAAGAGTCTCCCTAAGCTAGAAGATCGTTGGGTACAGCCGGGACCAGCTGCTTGGAAAGCATCACCAAACCAGGGATTCAAGCTTGAGGAGGCTAATTTGCATATTCCAGGTGCCTTCTGGGAAAAGCGAAGAGTCTCCTTAAGCTAGAAGATCGTTGGGTACAGCCGGGACCAGCTGCTTGGAAAGCATCACCAAACCAGGGATTCAAGCTTGAGGAGGCTAATTTGCATATTCCAGGTGCCTTCTGGGAAAAGCGAAGGCCTTACGGCGCGCGAATTTTTGCCTGTAGGACATTATTGCAAGAGAGCTTGGCTGAGTAGATTACACAAGAAGGAAAGCACACAGCAAGTCAGCAGGATCTAGGAGCAACATGGCAGATGTGACAACCTACATGGTGAGCTGCAGCATGTGCTACATGTTCACAGATCGACCAGAAGAAGAATCCAATTTCACCTGTCAGAAGTGTAGACTATTGGCCCTTTTAGAAGAAAAGGTGCGGGGTCTGGAAGAAAGAATAGCAACTTTGAAACTCATCAAAGAGAATGAAGACTTTCTAGACAGAACAGAAGCATCTCTACTGGTCACAGAAGGTGCAAAAAGTGTCAGAGAACCTCCAAAAGCAGATGAGTGGAAGCATGTGACCAAAAGAAGCAAGAAGACCATGGAGAAATCACCAACCACACAACTGAAGAACCGATATCAAATCTTTGTAGAGGATGAAGATGGCACACCTAAGAATGAAGCAATTCCAGCAAGCAAAAAAGAAAAGGGCGCACAGAAACATGTGACAGCAAAAAGTACAGCCAAGAAGCAACGAAGAGTGGTGGTGGTGGGAGACTCACTACTGAGAGGCACCGAAGCAGCCATCTGCAGACCGGACATAACTGCAAGAGAAGTATGCTGCCTTCCAGGTGCGATGATCAAGGATGTGACCGATAGGATACCAAAGCTCTTCAGCTCCAAGGACGTCCACCCATTTCTTCTGATACATGTTGGCACCAATGACACGGCAAGGAAGGACCTACCGACAATCTGCAAGGACTTTGAAGAGTTGGGGAAGAAAGTAAAGGAACTGGATGCACAGGTAGTTTTTTCTTCTATCCTTCCAGTAGATGGGCATGGCACCAGGAGATGGAACAGGATCCTTGATGCAAACAACTGGTTAAGACGATGGTGCAGACAACAAGGATTTGGATTCCTGGACCACGGTGTGAATTACTTGTACGATGGACTCCTTGCCAGAGACGGACTACACCTCAACAAACCTGGGAAACACACATTCGCCAGAAGACTCGCTACACTCATCAGGAGGGCGTTAAACTAGAAGAAGAGGGGACGGGAAGAAAAACATTAGACTTGAACAAAGAAGATCCAGGAAAACATACTCAGAAGGGAGGTAAGAACATTTCTAAAACAATCCACAGTGAGGAGATTGGAACAAAACAAAATCCTCTAAACTGCATGCTCGCAAACGCCAGAAGCCTGACAAACAAGATGGAAGAACTAGAAGCAGAAATATCTACAGGTAACTTTGACATAGTGGGAATAACCGAGACATGGTTAGATGAAAGCTATGACTGGGCAGTTAACTTACAGGGTTACAGTCTGTTTAGAAAGGATCGTAAAAATCGGAGAGGAGGAGGGGTTTGTCTCTATGTAAAGTCTTGTCTAAAGTCCACTTTAAGGGAGGATATTAGCGAAGGGAATGAGGATGTCGAGTCCATATGGGTCGAAATTCATGGAGGGAAAAATGGTAACAAAATTCTCATTGGGGTCTGTTACAAACCCCCAAATATAACAGAAAGCATGGAAAGTCTACTTCTAAAGCAGATAGATGAAGCTGCAACCCATAATGAGGTCCTGGTTATGGGGGACTTTAACTACCCGGATATTAACTGGGAAACAGAAACCTGTGAAACCCATAAAGACAACAGGTTTCTGCTAATAACCAAGAAAAATTATCTTTCACAATTGGTGCAGAATCCAACCAGAGGAGCAGCACTTTTAGACTTAATACTATCTTATAGACCTGACAGAATAACAAATCTGCAGGTGGTTGGGCATTTAGGAAATAGCGACCACAATATTGTGCAGTTTCACCTGTCTTTCACTAGGGGGACTTGTCAGGGAGTCACAAAAACACTGAACTTTAGGAAGGCAAAGTTTGACCAGCTTAGAGATGCCCTTAATCTGGTTGACTGGGACAATGTCCTCAGAAATAAGAATACAGATAATAAATGGGAAATGTTTAAGAACATCCTAAATAGGCAGTGTAAGCGGTTTATACCTTGTGGGAATAAAAGGACTAGAAATAGGAAAAACCCAATGTGGCTAAACAAAGAAGTAAGACAGGCAATTAACAGTAAAAAGAAAGCATTTGCTCTACTAAAGCAGGATGGCACCATTGAAGCTCTAAAAAACTATAGGGAGAAAAATACTTTATCTAAAAAACTAATTAAAGCTGCCAAAAAGGAAACAGAGAAGCACATTGCTAAGGAGAGTAAAACTAATCCCAAACTGTTCTTCAACTATATCAATAGTAAAAGAATAAAAACTGAAAATGTAGGCCCCTTAAAAAATAGTGAGGAAAGAATGGTTGTAGATGACGAGGAAAAAGCTAACATATTAAACACCTTCTTCTCCATGGTATTCACGGTGGAAAATGAAATGCTAGGTGAAATCCCAAGAAACAATGAAAACCCTATATTAAGGGTCACCAATCTAACCCAAGAAGAGGTGCGAAACCGGCTAAATAAGATTAAAATAGATAAATCTCCGGGTCCGGATGGCATACACCCACGAGTACTAAGAGAACTAAGTAATGTAATAGATAAACCATTATTTCTTATTTTTAGTGACTCTATAGCGACAGGGTCTGTTCCGCAGGACTGGCGCATAGCAAATGTGGTGCCAATATTCAAAAAGGGCTCTAAAAGTGAACCTGGAAATTATAGGCCAGTAAGTCTAACCTCTATTGTTGGTAAAATATTTGAAGGGTTTCTGAGGGATGTTATTCTGGATTATCTCAATGAGAATAACTGTTTAACTCCATATCAGCATGGGTTTATGAGAAATCGCTCCTGTCACCAATCTAATCAGTTTTTATGAAGAGGTAAGCTATAGACTGGACCACGGTGAGTCATTGGACGTGGTATATCTCGATTTTTCCAAAGCGTTTGATACCGTGCCGCACAAGAGGTTGGTACACAAAATGAGAATGCTTGGTCTGGGGGAAAATGTGTGTAAATGGGTTAGTAACTGGCTTAGTGATAGAAAGCAGAGGGTGGTTATAAATGGTATAGTCTCTAACTGGGTCGCTGTGACCAGTGGGGACCGCAGGGGTCAGTATTGGGACCTGTTCTCTTCAACATATTCATTAATGATCTGGTAGAAGGTTCACACAGTAAAATATCGATATTTGCAGATGATACAAAACTATGTAAAGCAGTTAATACAAGAGAAGATAGTATTCTGCTACAGATGGATCTGGATAAGTTGGAAACTTGGGCTGAAAGGTGGCAGATGAGGTTTAACAATGATAAATGTAAGGTTATACACATGGGAAGAAGGAATCAATATCACCATTACACACTGAACGGGAAACCACTGGGTAAATCTGACAGGGAGAAGGACTTGGGGATCCTAGTTAATGATAAACTTACCTGGAGCAGCCAGTGCCAGGCAGCAGCTGCCAAGGCAAACAGGATCATGGGGTGCATTAAAAGAGGTCTGGATACACATGATGAGAGCATTATACTGCCTCTGTACAAATCCCTAGTTAGACCGCACATGGAGTACTGTGTCCAGTTTTGGGCACCGGTGCTCAGGAAGGATATAATAGAACTAGAGAGAGTACAAAGGAGGGCAACAAAATTAATAAAGGGGATGGGAGAACTACAATACCCAGATAGATTAGCGAAATTAGGATTATTTAGTCTAGAAAAAAGACGACTGAGGGGCGATCTAATAACCATGTATAAGTATATAAGGGGACAATACAAATATCTCGCTGAGGATCTGTTTATACCAAGGAAGGAGACGGGCACAAGGGGGCATTCTTTGCGTCTGGAGGAGAGAAGGTTTTTCCACCAACATAGAAGAGGATTCTTTACTGTTAGGGCAGTGAGAATCTGGAATTGCTTGCCTGAGGAGGTGGTGATGGCGAACTCAGTCGAGGGGTTCAAGAGAGGCCTGGATGTCTTCCTGGAGCAGAACAATATTGTATCATACAATTATTAGGTTCTGTAGAAGGACGTAGATCTGGGGATTTATTATGATGGAATATAGGCTGAACTGGATGGACAAATGGCTTTTTTCGGCCTTACTAACTATGTTACTATGTATTTTTTTGCACTCAATAAGGGAAAATATATATAGAAAAATAGGAAATACGTGTCTGTTTTTTTAAATTTTTTATTGACTACCAGAAAGGATCACTAAGAGCTTTATAAATTGTAAATTGTGTTCCCTACTTTCCATGGTAATTATTTTTATACATTGGACAAATTTTTTTCGATGGGGGTTAGGCTAGAAAAAGAAATTAAGATTGACGGTGTTTTTTTTTGTTTGTTTTTTTTAATTAAATTTTCTGCTATTTTTGTTCTATATACTTGATGCTGCCCAAGAATAAGATCTTAAAATTACACCTCCCTTCTCTCCCAAAATAATGTTAACACATCAATATATTTTTTCTTTTGCTGTTAATCCTTGTAACTAGGGCTGGGTATATTATCCCCAGGTACAGTAGAATGTGGCCTCCTGGCTACATAGTAGAGTTGTCTGAGTTTCCTAGGACCCAGCAGCTACTGCTCCCTCCCTGGACCTAGTGATCACATGTTCACTGGGTCCAGAGAAGGAAGCAGGGTAAGTGATACTGTTTCCTAATCTGTAGACATAAGTGCTGATTCAACGCTGTGTATACAGAGATGGAGAAGATAAATAAATCGTGCTTATCTTCTGTCTGGGACATCTGGCTAAGTGACAGCAGCTCCCCTCCCCCACAGCTAAACAATCACATTCGGGTAGTGAGCAGATTGGTATGACGTCTTGAGAAAAATCTAAAATTCTGCCCAAATTATCTATATGATATGTCTGGCAGCTAGACTTGTCTTTATTGACAATGATTTTGTTGCCATCAGTCCTATATTATTTTCAATAATCTTCAATTCAGATTTTTAAAACAATATTACAATGAAAGATATTGTGAGGAAAAGGAAAAAAAAAACAATTGTTAAGTTTTTCTCTGCTAAGAACTCACAATATTTATTAGAACTATTATCTTTCTCATTTCTTGGTGTGATGCTATTTTTTATAAAGGATACTGGTTACAAAAAATGTGGAAAAAATTCAGAGATATGAAAATTTTAGGGGCTATTTTGCTTTTTATGCCTACATGGGGTAATAAGTGATTCATAATAAAATGACAAGAAAACTGAACATGGCGGCTGTGAGATATTCTTCATAGCGCTCATCTTTTTGAGGTGACGGGTTTAATCCCTTCACATAAATAGGTGATATTTATCTTATTACATGACGTGGTGCCGGTAGAGCGTAAAAAGAACGAGATCACAAGGGAATTTCTAAGAAAATAATCCTTTTGACATTAGCATTAGACAAATCTCCTAAAACTATTTATACGACGCATAAAGATCCCTGTGATCCCTGATATTCAGCTTTACACTTGTGAAGAACGGAAAACGCAAACAGAACAGAAAAATAAAGAAATCCAGAAAAGCACAATTACACAATGATACATTTATCAAAACAAATATGATACAACAAACTTTACATTATGACATAAAATGATGAACAATTATAGCAATAACATGTAGTATCCTGCACATCACATTCTCAGCATTTCACAGGGGACAGATCAGAAGAGACGACAGCGGAAAGCACAAGAAAAGCCGACCGATTCTCAGATCCTGTATTATACCCCAGAGCTGCACTCACTATTCTGCTGGTGCAGTCACTGTGTACATACATTACATTACTGATCCTGAGTTACCTCCTGTATTATACTCCAGAGCTGCACTCACTATTCTGCTGGTGCAGTCACTGTGTACATACATTACATTACTGATCCTGAGTTACCTCCTGTATTATACCCCAGAGCTGCACTCACTATTCTGCTGGTGCAGTCACTGTGTATATACATTACTGATCCTGAGTTACATCCTGTATTATACTCCAGAGCTGCACTCACTATTCTGCTGGTGCAGTCACTGTGCACATACATTACATTACTGATCCTGAGTTACCTCCTGTATTATACTCCAGAGCTGCGCTCACTATTCTGCTGGTGCAGTCACTGTGTACATACATTACATTACTAATCCTGAGTTACATCCTGTATTATACCCCAGAGCTGCACTCACTATTCTGCTGGTGCAGTCACTGTTTACATACATTACATTACTAATCCTGAGTTACATCCTGTATTATACCCCAGAGCTGCACTCACTATTCTGCTGGTGCAGTCACTGTGTACATACATTACATTACTGATCCTGAGCTACATCCTGTATTATACCCCAGAGCTGCACTCACTATTCTGCTGGTGCAGTCACTGTGTACATAAATTACATTGCTGATCCTGAGTTACCTGCTGTATTATACTCCAGAGCTGCACTCACTATTCTGCTGGTGCAGTCACTGTGTACATACATTACATTGCTGATCCTGAGTTACATCCTGTATTATACTCCAGAGCTGCACTCACTATTCTGCTGGTGCAGTCACTGTGTACATACATTACATTACTGATCCGGAGTTACCTGCTGTATTATACTCCAGAGCTGCACTCACTATTCTGCTGGTGCAGTCACTGTTTACATACATTACTGATCCTGAGTTACATCCTGTATTATACCCCAGAGCTGCACTCACTATTCTGCTGGTGCAGTCACTGTGTACATAGATTACATTACTGATCCTGAGTTACATCCTGTATTATACCCCAGAGCTGCACTCACTATTCTGCTGGTGCAGTCACTGTGTACATACATTACATTACTGATCCTGAGTTACATCCTGTATTATACTCCAGAGCTGCACTCACTATTCTGCTGGTGCAGTCACTGTGTACATACATTACATTACTGATCCTGAGTTACCTCCTGTATTATACCCTAGAGCTGCGCTCACTGTTCTGCTGGTGCAGTCACTGTGTACATACATTACATTACTGATCCTGAGTTACATCCTGTATTATACCCCAGAGCTGCGCTCACTATTCTGCTGGTGCAGTCACTGTGTCCATACATTACATTACTGATCCTGAGTTACATCCTGTATTATACCCCAGAGCTGCACTCACTATTCTGCTGGTGCAGTCGCTGTGTACATACATTACATTACTGATCCTGAGTTACATCCTGTATTATACTCCAGAACTGCACTCACTATTCTGCTGGTGCAGTCACTGTGTACATACATTACATTACTGATACTGAGTTACATCCTGTATTATACTCCAGAGCTGCACTCACTATTCTGCTGGTGCAGTCACTGTGTACATACATTACTGATCCCGAGTTACATCCTGTATTATACTCCAGAGCTGCACTCACTATTCTGCTGGTGCAGTCACTGTGTACATACATTACATTACTGATCCTGAGTTACATCCTGTATTATACCCCAGAGCTGCACTCACTATTCTGCTGGTGCAGTCACTGTGTACATACATTACATTCCTGATCCTGAGTTACCTCCTGTATTATACCCCAGAGCTGCACTCACTATTCTGCTGGTGCAGTCACTGTGTACATACATTACATTACTGATCCTGAGTTACATCCTGTATTATACTCCAGAGCTGCACTCACTATTCTGCTGGTGCAGTCACTGTGTACATTACATTACATTACTGATCCTGAGTTACATCCTGTATTTTACTCCAGAGCTGCGCTCACTATTCTGCTATATTAGCTTTATAGTTGGATTTTCCTGTATTCTGTCGCCTGCAGGGTCGTTATCTTACTAACACAGTGTACAGTCATCAGTTCCCTTTGATGCTCACACACCGGACGTCATTGACTAGGGGCCTCATACACAGTTGAAAGTTGTCCAAAGTGGCCAAGTTTGACCATTAAGAACGATTGTTGGCTGCATGAGTGACATTAACCATTATAATGCCTGATGAACGTTCGTTATCGGACAAAAGAACGATCGGACATGTTGGATACATTTATATATATATATATTATAATCACTGTCTGTAATATCCAATTAATAAAATCTATCATGGCTGATTATTGTGATTACGGCTGACATACAAGCGACGGGTGACTTCCCCACCATCGACCCGTGTGTCCGTAGTCCGGTGGTCTCCGCGGTCTCACTTGTCCGTAGTCCGGTGGTCTCCGTGGTCTCACTTGTCCGTAGTCCGGTGGTCTCCGCGGTCTCACTTGTCCGTAGTCCGGTGGTCTCCGCGGTCTCACTTGTCCGTAGTCCGGTGGTCTCCGCGGTCTCACTTGTCCGTAGTCCGGTGGTCTCCGCGGTCTCACTTGTCCGTAGTCCGGTGGTCTCCGCGGTCTCTCTTGTCCGTAGTCCGGTGGTCTCCGCGGTCTCATTTGTCCGTAGTCCGGTGGTCTCCGCGGTCTCACTTGTCCGTAGTCCGGTGGTCTCCGCGGTCTCACTTGTCCGTAGTCCGGTGGTCTCCGCGGTCTCACTTCTCCCTCCCGATCTCCTTGATGGTGGTCTTATGGTGCAGCCTCACGGCCTGGTAGAACTTGTCCTTGTCTCTCCGGCTCCAGCCGTCCACAGACCTGAAGATCTCCCTCATCTTCTCCTGAGACGTGGGCTTACTCCTCACCACACTGCAGGCTTCTTCTGACAGCAGATTCTGCCTCCGGAGCTCGTCCAGGACCGGCTCGACGTGTCTCACCTTCTGGATCAGGTCTGTGCGATGTTTATCGATGAAGTGTTCTGCAGCATCTGCGGCAAATATCAGAATATAACGACAACCATCCCACAGATGTCACCTACACCTGCCTGCCTCTTTACTGGAGGTCCGCGGATTCCCGCACCTGCTTCTCAGGCCTCCTGCTGGGCAGTGTGAGGCTCCTAAACAAGTCTGTGCACCCTGGAGGGGCAGTCTGCTGTACTGCAGCCACTTCTGTACATTGAGCTACATCTACTCAAATGTCGGTGGATAAAACAACGTCTTCTCCGTACATTTTTTACAGCTGATGCCTTAGGCCGTTTCGGGGAGGTGGTGACTTATTTTGGGTGAGTTGTGATAATAATGTAGGACGCTAGATAAAGAGACAACAGGAGGATATAGCGGCGTTACCTCTCTGGGCGGCTTCTCCTGACAGCTCTTCAATATCTGCTGCGAAGAAACAGAAAAGTGGTGTGAACAGGAGCTGAAATCTGTGCAGACGGCTCCCGCCACTGTGGACCCAGACCAGAGAATCCGGGGCCTAAACGTCTCGTTATCCCATATAGGAAGACCAGGACTATTAAAGGCCGTAATAGCCGGGGCCCAGCTACAAATTACATCCCCAGATCCTAACTGTGTAAACGCCAAAGGGAGCGTGTGCTCAGAAGATCACGGATTCATAGATCAGGCGTTTGTGTTACATAGGTCATACTACGATCTTTATTAAAAAAAAACTAAATTAGCAATCTCACAAATGTTCACATTGGCCCCTGGGGTTAATTTGGACTCATACTTCCTGTCCTGTACAATGAGTGATAACACCTCTATATACAGCTCACCTCCATCTCCTGTACAATGACTGATAAAACCTCTATATACAGTAGATAACACAGGATCCACCATTCACAATAGATGATGTCACAGCTCACCTCCTCCTCCTGTACAATGACTGATAACACCTCTATATACAGCTGATAACACAGGATCCACCATTCACAATAGGTGATGTCACAGCTCACCTCCTCCTGTACAATGACTGATAACACCTCTATATACAGTAGATAACACAGGCCCCACCATTCACAATAGGTGATGTCACAGCTCACCTCCTCCTCCTGTACAATGACTGATAACACCTCTATATACAGCTGATAACACAGGATCCACCATTCACAATAGGTGATGTCACAGCTCACCTCCTCCTCCTCCTGTACAATGACTGATAACACCTCTATATACAGTAGATAACACAGGATCCACCATTCACAATAGGTGATATCACAGCTCACCTCCTCCTCCTGCACAATGACTGATAACATTTAACATAAAAACCTGATTTAATCAATAGGGTATTTACTGATGACACCTTCCCTTTAAGTGAGCCACCTCAGAAGCTGCAGTATCTCCCACACCAGGACTAGTGTCAGTGCGCACAGGAGATCCTGCAGGTCACTACTTGTGGTGGAGGCATCTCCTGATCACCCCGGGACATGGCAGGACGAGAAGGCACCAGATGTGATGGGGCACACTCTGCGCACACACGGCCCGCACCATAATTCATGCTGGAGATAAAGCCGCCATACCTCTGGTCAGAAGTCCCTTCCACAAAAGTTCTGATTCCGGACTCTTTTCAGTCTTCACGTTCAAAGAGATCTCCTCCGCGCTGTGGGAGATATTGATTTCACTGAAGGGGTAATCTTCTATTTCTTTATGAGTCGTGAACTGCAAGATCTACAAGAAACAGGACGAGACTCCAGTAATTCTGAGCCACCGGAGCGTCGGCAGAAAAAAACCCAAAAAACATTGGAAAACTTCTGTTCTAGTTCATCTGCACATAACGTCTGCTGCGTCCCACGACCCTGATACTGTTACCTTAGGCCAGATGTTAGCGGTTGGCTTCCCGCTGATGATGTAGTTGGTTTTGGTGAACACATTGTTGATTGCTCCGGGTTTATTAATGTTCTTAAACCCCTGAAGTTCCTTCCAGTCATCAAGTGTCTGGGAATAAAAAAAAAATGTTCAGAGCAGCAACATGACAGAAATGTAGAGTGAAATGGAAGTTATAGCCTGTGAATGGAACCTCTACTGTGGGTAAAAGACCCAGCGTCAGCACGGGCTTATGATGGATCGGTCCCGTCAGACTCATCTGATCGGCTTCTAAGAGGAGGTACGTTCCACACTGGACCAGGGGAGCGCAGTGGATGTTGTCTATATGGACTTTTCAACAGCGTTTGGTACGGGGTCATATAAAAGATTGCTACATAAAATGAGACTAGTAAGACTAGTGGAAAATATGTGTAATTAGTTTAACATCTGCCTCAGTGATCGGAAACAAAGGGTGGTTATTAGTGGAGCACACTTGGATTAGGTCACCGGTAACAGTGGGTTATCACAGGGGTCAGTACTGGGTAGCACAGGGGTCAGTATTGGGTCACAGGGGTCAGCATTGGGCCCTCTTCTTTTTAATATATTTATTAATAACCTTGTAGGGGTCATACAGACTAGAATTACAATATTTGCAGAGGATACTAAACTCTGCAGGGAAATCGTCACAGAGGAGGATAATTTAATGTTACGGATGGATTTATATAAACTGAAACATGGCAACTGACGTTTAATGTAGATACTTATTAGGCCATGCACTTGGGTTTAGAAACTAAAATGTATAATTATGTACGAGATTGTAAAACACTGGGTAAAAACGTCACTGAAAAAGACTTGGGTGTACGGGTGGACGTCAAACTGAGCTTTAGTGACCAATGCCAGGCAGCTGCTGCCAAGGCTAATAAAATAATGGGATGAATTCAAAGAGGCATCAATGCTCATGACAAGAACATGGCTTTGTCCCTATACCAGTCACTAGTGTGGACACACTTAGAATACTGGGTACAATTTTGGTCTCTTGAGTATGGGAAGGACAGCGGTGAACTAGAGCGGGCGCAGAGAAAAGTGGTGAAAGTTAATAAGGGAACGGGTGGTCTGCAGAAGTCGGGTTATCAACAAACTTGGGGTTATGCAGTTTGCCCAGTTGTGAAGATAGATAACCCTCATCCTATAGAGCCATGACGTTACCTCCAATTTGTGTCTGTCGGCAGGAATCAGGTAGAGGTGAATCCTGAACTCCTTAAGTTTATCGTTGTCGGCACAGAGCACCCGGGCGTATAACACAATCTTCCCATTAAACGGGTACGTTTAAATAGATGTAACATATTCCCCAATAGGAGCAACGCAGGAGAAAGTGGGGTGCTCCAGGACCACATAGGAAGGGCCAACGCTACTTGGGATTCTCAAGGAAACTTTACCGTCTTTTAAGTGACCGATTTTAATCATCGATTTGTCTCTAAAACCTGTAAATAATAAAGGAGAATTAACAATTGTATCAAGGCAAGAGAAGATCAGCGCAGGTGGAGCCACTGACCGCAACTAAAGAAGGAGACTGCAAGACCCGACATGGAGACACCAGTGATTGGCTGCAGCGGTCACATGCTGTAGACGTGATGTTACCACTGCAGCAATGGCAACCAAGGCCGACGGGCAGCAGCGGAGGCAGCCTTACCATCCAGGCATGCATAATGTGGCAGGTAGACGGCCGACACTTCGCCAGAAATGACTTGGACGTTGAATATGGGACCCAGCAGTTCATATCCGTGTCCCTGGATCAGGCGGAAGAACTCGTCCCCAGACTCCAGTGAATACTCCAAGATCGCTTCATTCTCCACCTCAAACTTTACACCAGTTTCTTGGCAATAGAATATGGACTTCACACCGGTATCCACGTTCAATTCAATCCTGAAAAAAAAGGAATTTCCATAGGTCATCGGGGCGTCATTTTCTGTTGGGGTTTTAACTATTCTATTTTGTCATCTTTTAGATATGAATGCGGCGGCAGTGGCGTATTGTTCAGCGAGTGTTGTGCAGGGGTCCGAGGCTCTCATATGGTAAATGTGCTGAACACTATCATGATACCAAACTGCAAGTAAATCGGTCACCAGGTTTTTGCCATTAAATCTAAGAGCAAGGGGCAGAGATTCTGATTCCAGAGATATGTCACTTATTGGGCTGCCTGGTGTATTTTCAATAAGATAAGTGTTTTATCAGCAGGAGATTCTCACTACAGGACTAGGTGCCTCGTGCCTCCTGGTCCAATCACACCCGCACCACTGATTAGCAGTTTTCTATCCCTCCAGAGTGTACACAGAAAGCTGCTAATCAGCGGTGTGGGCGGAGTTATTTAGAGAAACCGGCCAATCAGTGGTGTGGGTGGAGTTATTCAGAGAAAGCGACCAATCAGTGGTGTGGGAGGGGTCACAAACAGCTCAGCATTCCGAGCTCTGCGCCAACCTGCATCAAAGAACACGGATTCTATCACAACTGTAGCACCCAGTAAGCCGAGTGATACATCGCCAGTATCAGGGTCTCTGTACAAATCCATTGAGGAAAAAAACTGAAATCTTTTCGGGTTATGGCATTTTTTACCTGTATCTGTTGTGGCCGATGACTTGTGCTTCTAAACCAGTAAGTTCAGTGACCTAAATCAGGAAAGAAAACACCAAAAATCTATGAAGTTGCATCAATAATACAATATGTCCTATGGTTGGAGGTCAGCGATGTCCCTGTCACCCGTCGCACAATGATGGTGGAACCACACAGGGGTCTTTAGTAGTTTTCCTCCGCGGGCACAGTGTAAGATGAGATATAATGGCGATGTAGCCGCACCATGCACCCGGCTGACCTGCGGATACTCTGATATATCATTATTAGTGGCTGGTCTTATACTACAACCCAAGTGTTACATTGAAGAAGGAATCATCTTAATGAAACATATTTATAGGGTCATCTTTGGCCATGGAGTTTGGCAGCGAGAACGATCCCATCACCCGGTGAAATCTTTGCCTCCATCAATGGCTGCGGTTCTGATGCTGTTTGTAAGAGGATTGGATCTTGGGCTATAAACGGCGTCTTACATGGCCTTCAAATGTCCCTTCTGAATGGTTTTCCAATGTACATGTGGCAGACTAGTGGTCATTGCACTTAGGGGAAGTTGTCGGGTTGAGGTGTCCTGAATATCTATTATGTTGACCCATCTCTATGTGCCGTGCGTTTGATGGGATTGTCCTGGTGTTTGGCACCGAGGAGATAGTTTGTTCTCACCCAAGAGGTTCCAGGATCTTAGGCGTTAAGTGTGTGGAGACTGAGCAGAGCCGTATGGGTGGGCAGTCGGTGTAAGCAAGCACTCCAAGCATCGCTCCATTCGGGGTCAGTGACAGAGGTCATGCAGGCAGGTTGGATCTTCATGCCATCTAAGAGCCTGCCATGCGGGAAAGGACAAGTGTACTCGCTAAGGTTTACATAGGCGTTTGTCTCTGGTGAAGGAACCATTGCCCACCGGCAATGATTTAAGGAAGAGCCTCCCATGTGGCCGGACTATGCGAGAGAAGGTAAGAGGCCTACCAGTATCATCCAGAGGGGACAGAGTGAGTATATCCCCCCTGAGCAAAGATAAAGAAGGTAAAGAGCTGCCACAGACAACCACACACAAGATGGCATGAGCCTTGGGGCCAGTGTGCCGTCAGGGAAGTGCCACTACCGAGTGCCAGTGACTGGCAGAGGATTATCCTGGAGGGACTGTGTCCTGAAGGTCTGCAAGGCCAAATTACTGGACAGGAAAGAGACTTTCTCCATCCTCTGTGAAAAGTTCCATGCAGCGATTTCTTTGTGGGTCCTACCAAGTAGATGAGCACCGATGCCTCAATGTTCTCTTCCAGACCGGAGTGGGAAATCTCCATGAATAGGACATCCAGAGTTCTCCATCAGTGACGCACCCTGACACCCTGCAGGCCTGATAATGTGGCCCTTCAGTGTGCGTCGTTATGGACCGTGTAGAAATCACTGTGGTAAGTGACATTCATATAGTATTTCTTTACCTTTACGGGGGGTCCGGCTGCCATCTTCTGTCCAGCAATGAGCTTTGTTGACGATGTGCCGACTGTTGTTTCTCGGCACGGCTCTTTCATTACGTGTCAACAAAATCTGCAAACCAGAAAATATTACAATTCGCTAACATCGGTTACCTAAATTGTTTAGTTTTGACTTTGCTCTTCAGGTTTATTGACATCACCGAGGAGGATCATCATTGACTACACATCATCATTGACTACGCATCATCATAGCACATACAAAACCTGGGATAAAAAGTCTGCAGTAAGAAAATAAATGGTAACACATGTAAAAAAAAAACATAGGGTACGTAGTTATCAAAGAAGCGTAAAGCCATCCCACTGCGACAAGGTGAATCCAATCAGGATGGTCCCTAACTCTAGGGATTCACCTCACTATGTGCCAACCAGGTCTCAAAATAGAAGGGGGTCAGAACAAGACCAGTGGCTGACTGTAATGGGACCTGCCCATGGAAAAGGTGGATATAAAGGTGCACAATCCGGGGGGGAGGGTCACAGCCCCCCAAATACACTGGGTACAAAAAGCTAAAGCAAAACCAAAGACAAGGCCATCATATAGCGAGTCACTAGCGTCAGTGACCATCCAGATTAGTTATGCCTTGTCGTAGTGGGAAAGTTTTTGCACTTTTTTTTATAACAAATTCCGCTATGTTTTTTTCACTTGTGTTACCATTGCTTTACTTTATTCATTTTTAGAGGAAGAGTTCCTTCCTGACAACAAATATGATAATCAGAAAAAAAATCCCTGAATCAATGGTCCCAACTGCAGAAAAATAATCTCCATAGTGCACCTGCCTTTACAGTAAAGAATCCCCATCCCTGATGAGGACTAATAAAAACCTTGAAAAGACGCTACGTTTTTGCATAACACAATTGAATCAGTTCCGCTGAAATGGGCGGACTGGGGGAGAAGCGAGGGAATGGCTGACAATACTGCGAAACACCATGTCTGCAAATTACAATTCAAGTCATATTGCAAGGCTCGTTAATGGGTCGATATTGACTTTTAGGATCGCTGCTTCCAATAGGTGGCTCTAGAGTTCAAGTCCTCTTCCTCTCTGAAGAGACAATTTGCATATTAAATTTCCCAGAGGAGCGTGCAAGGCGTTTAAGTCTCCTCATACTGGCATGCCACAGCTGTCACTCTCTACAAGGAGAAACCTTACCCCTTAGATCCCAGTATAGACATTGTGACATATGACCACCAT
Organism: Ranitomeya imitator; assembly: GCF_032444005.1. Classification (NCBI taxonomy): domain Eukaryota; kingdom Metazoa; phylum Chordata; class Amphibia; order Anura; family Dendrobatidae; genus Ranitomeya; species Ranitomeya imitator. The sequence continues at coordinate 219,059,573 of NC_091288.1, read as the reverse complement.
AGTGAATCGCTGGCTGTATTGGGGCCCCACTGTGGTCAGGTCTATAGTGGTCACATTTCAAGAAAACAATGTTGAAACGATGACATTAAGCAGATAAATGGAGGATAGCTATACCCTCCAGTACACCACAGTGACATTAATACTTGGATCTCAGCTCCCAAGCAGGAAATGGAAGAGACTGGAAAGATTACACAATATATAGGTGACAACACCTATGTACACGACATGACGGGGTCTAGGAAATAATATGGAAAAGAACCAGATCGTAAATACACTCTATTATATACTGTATGTAAAATAACAAATGTAAGGAGCAGCATGTAGGAGCCCAGCTGGGCTGGGGCAAGGAGGTCCTACCTGTAACTAACAGCCCAGGGCATACTGTAAGGACTAGATGTAATGTCATAGCACAGATAAATCACAGCTTAGAAGAGAAGATCATTATTAGAGGATCTGAGAATACAGAAAAGCCACTTTTCCAAAGTCCTAATACAATATGCAGCCAAGACTCCTCCGTGCAGGGAGGCCACCACGGGACCACCAGGGAACGGTCAATGAGACCACATAAAAGGTAAAATACTGCCCCATGTAGAAAGAAGACACTAAAAAAAGTGACAGATATAAAATAACACCGAAGAGCAGCCAAGTAGTGGTCAGAGATTATAAGACCCTTCCTGGAAACAGAGACCCCAAGATAAATAATATTATACTTACTGGTTCCAGCCAGAAAATGAAGCAGTTGAGTGACTGCTTGGGTATATAGGCACATAAAGGAGAGCCACGTAGCCACAAGGTGACCTCACTCACTGGGAGGTGTTAGTGGTAGGATAGGTGGAGGTGGGACAACCATCGCTCCTCCTCCTCACATAATAGAAGAGGTTTCTCGGAGGACCTTCCTCGCCCCGCGCAGGGAAGGGACTAGGAACGGAGGTAATGTCAGTGGATGATACTCTCCCAGGGGGCTGTAGGTGCCCGTACTTCTTTATGCTCCATTCATTAGCTGTAATTATAATTCTGAAACATAAAGTGTATTATCTTCTCTGCCCTTGTGACTCTACCAAGAAAATATTCAGAGATCTGATTACAGGATATAGCAACCAATAAAGGATGTATGGGATCCTGACGAAAAATCTGTACTAAGACCCCCCCATCTAGGATGGGGGGGGGGGGCCATAATTAAGTACACAGCACAAAAAAATAAAGGGAACGCTAAAATTCCACATCCTAGATATCACTGAATGAAATATTCCAGTTGCAAATCTTTATTACATAGTGGAATGCGATGAGAACAATAAAACATAAAAAGATTGATGTAAATCAAAATAAATATCAAATGGAGGTCTGGATTTGGAATCAAATTGGAAAATCAAATGACAGGCTTATCCAACTTCAGTGGAAATGCCTCAAGACAAGGAAATGATGCTCAGTAGTGTGTGTGGCCTCCACGTGCTTGTATGACCTCCCTACAACACCTGGGCATGCTCCTGATGAGGCGACGGATGGTCTCCTGAGGGATCTCCTCCCAGACTTGGACTAAAGCATCCGCCAACTCCTGAACAGTCTGTCGTGTTGGTGGATGGTGCGAGACATGATGTCCTAGATATGTTCAATCGGATTCAGGTCTGGGGAACAAGCGGGCTAGTCATAGTAACATAGTAACATAGTAACATAGTTAGTAAGGCCGAAAAAAGACATTTGTCCATCCAGTTCAGCCTATATTCCATCATAATAAATACCCAGATCTACGTCCTTCTACAGAACCTAATTGTATGATACAATATTGTTCTGCTCCAGGAAGACATCCAGGCCTCTCTTGAACCCCTCGACTGAGTTCGCCATCACCACCTCCTCAGGCAAGCAATTCCAGATTCTCACTGCCCTAACAGTAAAGAATCCTCTTCTATGTTGGTGGAAAAACCTGCTCTCCTCCAGACGCAAAGAATGCCCCCTTGTGCCCGTCACCTTCCTTGGTATAAACAGATCCTCAGCGAGATATTTGTATTGTCCCCTTATATACTTATACATGGTTATTAGATCGCCCCTCAGTCGTCTTTTTTCTAGACTAAATAATCCTAATTTCGCTAATCTATCTGGGTATTGTAGTTCTCCCATCCCCTTTATTAATTTTGTTGCCCTCCTTTGTACTCTCTCTAGTTCCATTATATCCTTCCTGAGCACCGGTGCCCAAAACTGGACACAGTACTCCATGTGCGGTCTAACTAGGGATTTGTACAGAGGCAGTATAATGCTCTCATCATGTGTATCCAGACCTCTTTTAATGCACCCCATGATCCTGTTTGCCTTGGCAGCTGCTGCCTGGCACTGGCTGCTCCAGGTAAGTTTATCATTAACTAGGATCCCCAAGTCCTTCTCCCTGTCAGATTTACCCAGTGGTTTCCCATTCAGTGTGTAATGGTGATATTGATTCCCTCTTCCCATGTGTATAACCTTACATTTATCATTGTTAAACCTCATCTGCCACCTTTCAGCCCAAGTTTCCAACTTATCCAGATCCATCTGTAGCAGAATACTATCTTCTCTTGTATTAACTGCTTTACATAGTTTTGTATCATCTGCAAATATCGATATTTTACTGTGTAAACCTTCTACCAGATCATTAATGAATATGTTGAAGAGAACAGGTCCCAATACTGACCCCTGCGGTACCCCACTGGTCACAGCGACCCAGTTAGAGACTATACCATTTATAACCACCCTCTGCTTTCTATCACTAAGCCAGTTACTAACCCATTTACACACATTTTCCCCCAGGCCAAGCATTCTCATTTTGTGTACCAACCTCTTGTGCGGCACGGTATCAAACGCTTTGGAAAAATCGAGATATACCACGTCCAATGACTCACCGTGGTCCAGTCTATAGCTTACCTCTTCATAAAAACTGATTAGATTGGTTTGACAGGAGCGATTTCTCATAAACCCATGCTGATATGGAGTTAAACAGTTATTCTCATTGAGATAATCCAGAATAACATCCCTCAGAAACCCTTCAAATATTTTACCAACAATAGAGGTTAGACTTACTGGCCTATAATTTCCAGGTTCACTTTTAGAGCCCTTTTTGAATATTGGCACCACATTTGCTATGCGCCAGTCCTGCGGAACAGACCCTGTCGCTATAGAGTCCCTAAAAATAAGAAATAATGGTTTATCTATTACATTACTTAGTTCTCTTAGTACTCGTGGGTGTATGCCATCCGGACCCGGAGATTTATCTATTTTAATCTTATTTAGCCGGTTTCGCACCTCTTCTTGGGTTAGATTGGTGACCCTTAATATAGGGTTTTAATTGTTTCTTGGGATTTCACCTAGCATTTCATTTTCCACCGTGAATACCGTGGAGAAGAAGGTGTTTAATATGTTAGCTTTTTCCTCGTCATCTACAACCATTCTTTCCTCACTATTTTTTAAGGGGCCTACATTTTCAGTTTTTATTCTTTTACTATTGATATAGTTGAAGAACAGTTTGGGATTAGTTTTACTCTCCTTAGCAATGTGCTTCTCTGTTTCCTTTTTGGCAGCTTTAATTAGTTTTTTAGATAAAGTATTTTTCTCCCTATAGTTTTTTAGAGCTTCAATGGTGCCATCCTGCTTTAGTAGTGCAAATGCTTTCTTTTTACTGTTAATTGCCTGTCTTACTTCTTTGTTTAGCCACATTGGGTTTTTCCTATTTCTAGTCCTTTTATTCCCACAAGGTATAAACCGCTTACACTGCCTATTTAGGATGTTCTTAAACATTTCCCATTTATTATCTGCATTCTCATTTCTGAGGATATTGTCCCAGTCAACCAGATTAAGGGCATCTCTAAGCTGTTCAAACTTTGCCTTCCTAAAGTTCAATGTTTTTGTGACTCCCTGACAAGTCCCCCTAGTGAAAGACAGGTGAAACTGTACAATATTGTGGTCGCTATTTCCTAGATGCCCGACCACCTGCAGATTTGTTATTCTGTCAGGTCTATTAGATAGTATTAGGTCTAAAAGTGCTGCTCCTCTGGTTGGATTCTGCACCAATTGTGAAAGATAATTTTTCTTGGTTATTAGCAGAAACCTGTTGCCTTTATGGGTTTCACAGGTTTCTGTTTCCCAGTTAATATCCGGGTAGTTAAAGTCCCCCATAACCAGGACCTCATTATGGGTTGCAGCTTCATCTATCTGCTTTAGAAGTAGACTTTCCATGCTTTCTGTTATATTTGGGGGTTTGTAACAGACCCCAATGAGAATTTTGTTACCATTTTTCCCTCCATGAATTTCAACCCATATGGACTCGACATCCTCATTCCCTTCGCTAATATCCTCCCTTAAAGTGGACTTTAGACAAGACTTTACATAGAGACAAACCCCTCCTCCTCTCCGATTTTTACGATCCTTTCTAAACAGACTGTAACCCTGTAAGTTAACTGCCCAGTCATAGCTTTCATCTAACCATGTCTCGGTTATTCACACTATGTCAAAGTTACCTGTAGATATTTCTGCTTCTAGTTCTTCCATCTTGTTTGTCAGGCTTCTGGCGTTTGCGAGCATGCAGTTTAGAGGATTTTGTTTTGTTCCAATCTCCTCACTGTGGATTGTTTTAGAAATGTTCTTACCTCCCTTCTGAGTATGTTTTCCTGGGTCGTCTTTGTTCGAGTCCATAGCTTCAATGCCTTAATCATGCAGGAACTAACACGTTTCAGCCACATGAGACCTAGCAGTGTCATGAATCAGAAGTGACCCAGGGCCAACCGCACAATGGGTCTGAGGATATCATCCTGGTACCTAATGGCAGTCGGGGTACCTCTGTGCGGCCCTCCTAAGAAATGCCACCCCACACCATTACTGACCCACTGCCAAACCGGTCATGACGGAGGAGGTTGCAGTCAGGAGAACCTTCTCCACGGCGCCTCCAGACTCTGTCACATGTGCTCAGTGTGAACCTGCTCTAATCCGTGAAGAGCACAGGGCATCAATGACGAATCTGTCAATATTGGTGTTCTCTGGCAAATCCAATCGCCCAGGCTGGTGTTGGGCTGTAAGCATAACACCCACTTGTGGACGTCAGGTGCTCATACCACACTCATGGAGTCTGGGCAGCACAGTGGCTCAGTAGTTAGCACTGCAGCGCTGGGGTCCTGGGTTCAAATTTCACCAAGGACAACATCTGCCAGACGTTTGTATGTTCTTCTCTTGTTTGTGTGGGTTTCCACCCACATTCCAAAATCATACCGATAGGTAATTTAGATAGTGAGCACCATTGGGGACAGCGATGATAATATTTGTAAAGCGCTGTGGAATAGGATAGTGCTATATCAGCAATGCATAATAAATAATAGTCTGTTTCTGACAGTTTGAGCAGACGCATGGATGTTAGTGGCCTGCTGGAGGCCATTTTTCAGGGCTTTGGCACTGCTATTCCTTGCACAAAGGAGGAGGTAGCGGTCCTGCTGTAGGGTTGTTGCCCTCCTACGGCCCCTCCACGTCTCCTGGTATCTGCTCCATGCTTTGGACACTGTGCTGACAAACACAGCTACCCTTCTTGCCACAGTTCGCATTGATGTGCCATCCTTTATGAGCTGCACTACCTGAGCAACTTCTCTGTGTTGTAGACACCGCCTCATGCTACTGTACAGCACCTTTAGGGGTGAGAGCAATGACGAAATGTAAAAGTGACTAAAACAACAGCCAATAAGGATAAGAACAGAGAAATGGTCTGTGGCCGATCATTTCTAGCCGTTGCCTGTTCCACTTGCACATCAGCAGGAGAAATAGATTCACAATCAGTGTTGCTTCATAACTAAACAGAGGATTACATTGTGTTCCCTTTGTTTTTTGAGCAGTGTATTGATTAACACTCAGGCTGGTTTTCTTGTAGTTGTACTTGTATCTCTTCCCTTCAGTCGATATCTTCTCCCATCCCTCAGATGAATTTGATGGACATGTGTCTTTTCTTCCAGCCATACTATGTAAGAATACAAGAAGAATACAGCAATAGTGTGACAAAATGTACTTTTTATTGATGAGACGGACCCCATTAATGGAAATATGGATGATCGATTATCTACTTGTGTTTTCTTTAAAGAAAAAAAACAATTACAGCAATGAAGTAGTTTAAGTCACTTAAACAAGTCAGCAACAGCCTGGTGCTGTTTACAGTTTAGTCTTCTCCAATATCAAATTCACCCAACAGTCATTTGTACAGAGGCCCCGGACAGATGATGTCGGGGAGATAAGGACCCAGTATGTCCAAATTTTTACTGACGATCCTCTCACGTCTGGCACTGGCTTTCATGAGTATCAAATGAGCGCTAGGCAGAGCGAGCACTCCTGCATACATGGGGCGTTAGGCGCAATAACTGCCATTCAAACCTTTTTCAGCTGTATATGGGGGTTTTAGTGAACATAAACAACCTTAGGAAACAAAAATGTATAAAAGTAGAAAAACCATGGCTGCTGTCTTCCGTAAACAGCACGACTCTGGCTTGAAGGAAACATTGCAGTTCAGCCCTGTGCATGAGTCGCAAAGCCAGATAACGGCCATGGACATAAGTGGTGCAGTTTCTAGCAAAAAAAAAATGCTTTGCTTTTCTAGCATCAGTATTTTCCTGCACCCAATTTGGCCTTATCAGCAGAAGTCTCGAATTTCTCTACTCGTATGTCCTGAATATGATTACGATTTCTTCATCAAATTCTGGCACAGTTCGCTTCAGAATTAGAAAATAAGCTGCACTGCATGCTCAGACGATGGAGGCAAAATCTATTCATCACAACCACCCAAGCAAATGAACTGAGGGGAAATCAAACATTGGCACCTAATGGGATATTTCAATCGATGTACAATTTCCTAGAGAGTAGTGAATGCCAGTGCAGACGGTAAGCAGTGATAAAGTCACTATTTAATTCCAAGATGTTAGCCATAGATTCTGTAAGTTGCGAGGTGGGGCACCCTTGGACAGGATTTATTTTTTAGGACATTCCATAGGTGCTCAATCAGACTGAAATCAAAAGAAATTGAATCAAGTCAACCACGCGAAACCTTCGTTATGATCCTCAACAATGCGGCGCATTATCTACTGAACGACGTCACTGCAGGGGTGCACTTGGTCTGCAATGTTCCAAGAGATGGTACGTGTCACAGGAACATCCATATGACTGCCATGTCCAAATGTTTTCCAGAAATTGCCCCACACATCGCGCTGACTCGGCTGGCTCCTCTTCTCATAGTGTTCTATCATCTTAAGTTAAACGAACCCACACATAAATGTAAAAAAAACTTATGGTTCATCATAGGGCAGTGGAGTCGGTAGGCTAAACGTCTGACTCCTCAATTGGGGAAGACTGCTGACGTGCCAGATGTCGAGAAGGTGTCACTGACACACTCCACAAGGAGGGGAAGCCGAAGCCGGCTGTTCATACTGCTGTATCAAAGAATATTAATGGAAAGTGGAGTGGAAGGAAAAAGTGTGGTAGAAAAAGGTGCACAAGCAACCGGGATAACCGCAGCCTGGAAAGGATTGTTAAGAAAAGGCCATTCAGTAATGTGGGGGAGATACATAAGGAGTGGACTGCTGATGGAGTCATTGCTTCACCACACACAGACGTCTCCAGGACATGGGCTACAAGTGTCATATTCCTTGTGTCAGCCACTCATGACCAATAGACACCGCCAGAAGCGTCTATCCTGGGCCAAGGAGAAAAGAACTGGACTGTTGTCAGTGGTCCAAGGTGTTGTGTTCAGGTGAAAGTACATTTTGCATTTCATTTGGAGATCAAGTTCCCAGAGTCTGGAGGAAGAGTGGAGAGGCCACAATCCAAGCTGCTGGAGGTCTGATGTGAACTCTCCACAATCAGTGATGGTTTGGGGAGCCATGTCATCTGCTGGTGTAGGTCCACTGTGTTTTATCAAGACCAAAGTCAGCGCAGCCGTCTACCAGGACACTGTAGAGCACTTCATGCTTCCCTCTGCCGACAAGCTTTTTGGAGATGGAAATATTCTCCAGCAGGACTTGGCACCTGTCTGTTGTGAATTCTGTGGCAGAGCTCCCTCCTGTGGTCACAAGTGGTACTTCGGCTGATTCTGTCTATGAGCTTCCGTTGGTGGATGTGAGTGGTACTGCGGCTTCTGAGTTTCCTTCCTCAGGTGGTGTGGTGAAGTCGTTAGGTGCTGCTCTATTTAACTCCACCTAGTGCTTTGCTCCTGGCCTCCAGTCAATGTTCTAGTATTGTTCTTGCTTCCTCCTGGATCGTTCCTGTGGCCTGTCTGCTCTGCATAAGCTACGTTTTGCTTGTGTTATTTTTGTTTGCTATTTTTTCTGTCCAGCTTGCAATATTGGTTTTTCTTGCTTGCTGGAAGCTCTGGGACGCAGAGGGAGCACCTCCGTGCCGTTGGTCGGTGCGGAGGGTCTTTTTGCCCCCTCTGCGTGGTTGTTTGTGGGGTTTTGTGTTGACCGCAAAGCAATCTTTCCTATCCTCGGTCTGTTCAGTAAGTCGGGCCTCACTTTGCTAAATCTATTTCATCTCTGCGTTTGTATTTTCATCTCAACTCACAGTCATTATATGTGGGGGGCTGCCTTTTCCTTTGGGGTATCTCTCTGAGGCAAGATAGGCTTATTTTTCTATCTTCAGGGCTAGTTAGTTTCTCAGGCTGTGCTCGAGGCGCAAAGGTCTGGTCAGGAGCGCTCCACGGCTACCTCTAGTGTGGTTGGATAGGATTAGGGATTGCGGTCAGCAGAGTTCCCACGTCTCAGAGCTCGTCCTATGTTTTTTGGTAATTGTCAGGTCACTTTGTGTGCTCTGAACTTCAATGTCCATTGTGGTTCTGAATTACCTGTTCATAACAGTACTGGAGGCCCAAAGTACTAATGCTTCTCAATAGAGGGAAAAAAGAAGTTCTGAGACCATTTTTTTTTTCTTTGCACTGTGTTTTGCCTTTTTTTTTCCCTAGACATTTGGGTGGATCAGGACACAGGTGTAGTGATGGACATTAAAGGTCTGTCTTCATGTGTGGATCATCTCACTGCAAGAGTACAAAATATTCAAGACTTTGTGGTTCAGAATTCTATGTTAGAACCAAGAATTCCTATTCCTGATTTGTTTTCTGGAGATAGAGCTAAATTTCTGAGTTTCAAAAATAATTGTAAACTGTTTCTGGCTTTGAAACCTCGCTCCTCTGGTGACCCAGTTCAACAAGTTAGGATTATTATTTCTTTATTACGTGGCGACCCTCAAGACTGGGCATTTTCCCTTGCGCCAGGAGATCCTGCATTATGTAATATTGATGCGTTTTTCCTGGCGCTCGGATTGCTGTACGATGAACCTAATTCGGTGGATGAGGCAGAGAAAAATTTGCTGGCTCTGTGTCAGGGTCAGGATGAGATAGAGATTTATTGTCAGAAGTTTAGAAAGTGGTCCGTGCTCATGGAATGGAATGAAGGTGCGCTGGCAGCTATTTTCAGAAAAGGTCTCTCTGAAGCCCTTAAGGATGTCATGGTGGGATTTCCTATGCCTGCTGGTCTGAATGAGTCTATGTCTTTGGCCATTCAGATCGGTCGACGCTTGCGTGAGCGTAAATCTGTGCACCGTTTGGCGGTATTATCCGAGCATAAACCTGAGCCTATGCAGTGCGATAGGACTTTGACCAGAGTTGAACGGCAAGAACACAGACGTCAGAATGGGCTGTGTTTCTACTGTGGTGATTCCACTCATGCTATCTCCGATTGTCCTAAGCGCACTAAGCGGTTCGCTAGGTCTGCCACCATTGGTACGGTACAGTCAAAATTTCTTTTGTCCGTTACTTTGATCTGCTCTTTGTCATCTTATTCTGTCATGGCATTTGTGGATTCAGGCGCTGCCCTGAATTTGATGGACTTGGAGTATGCTAGGCGTTGTGGGTTTTTCTTGGAGCCCTTGCAGTGTCCTATTCCATTGAGAGGAATTGATGCTACGCCTTTGGCCAAGAATAAGCCTCAGTACTGGACCCAGCTGACCATGTGCATGGCTCCTGCACATCAGGAGGATATTCGCTTTCTGGTGTTGCATAATCTGCATGATGTGGTCGTGTTGGGGTTGCCATGGCTACAAGTCCATAACCCAGTATTAGATTGGAAATCAATGTCTGTGTCCAGCTGGGGTTGTCAGGGGGTACATGGTGATGTCCCATTTCTGTCTATTTCGTCATCCACCCCTTCTGAGGTCCCAGAGTTCTTGTCTGATTACCGGGATGTATTTGATGAGCCCAAGTCCAATGCCCTACCTCCGCATAGGGATTGTGATTGTGCTATCGATTTGATTCCTGGTAGTAAGTTTCCTAAAGGTCGACTGTTTAATTTATCTGTGCCTGAGCACGCCGCTATGCGGAGTTACGTGAAGGAGTCCTTGGAGAAGGGTCATATTTGCCCGTCATCGTCGCCATTGGGAGCGGGGTTCTTTTTTGTGGCCAAGAAGGATGGTTCGCTGAGACCTTGTATAGATTACCGCCTTCTAAATAAAATCACGGTCAAATTTCAGTACCCCTTGCCGCTGCTATCTGATTTGTTTGCTCGGATCAAGGGGGCTAGTTGGTTCACCAAGATAGATCTTCGTGGTGCGTATAATCTTGTGCGTATTAAGCGGGGCGATGAATGGAAAACTGCATTTAATACGCCCGAGGGCCATTTTGAGTACCTAGTTATGCCATTCGGACTTGCTAATGCTCCATCGGTGTTTCAGTCCTTTATGCATGACATCTTCCGAGAGTACCTGGATAAATTCATGATTGTATACTTGGATGATATTTTGGTCTTCTCGGATGATTGGGAGTCTCATGTGAAGCAGGTCAGAATGGTGTTCCAGGTCCTGCGTGCTAATTCTTTGTTTGTGAAGGGATCAAAGTGTCTCTTTGGTGTTCAGGTTTCATTTTTGGGGTTCATTTTTTCCCCTTCTACTATCGAGATGGACCCTGTTAAGGTCCAGGCCATCTATGATTGGACTCAGCCGACATCTCTGAAGAGTCTGCAAAAGTTCCTGGGCTTTGCTAATTTTTATCGTCGCTTCATCTGTAATTTTTCTAGTATTGCTAAACCATTGACCGATTTGACCAAGAAGGGTGCTGATGTGGTCAATTGGTCTTCTGCTGCTGTGGAAGATTTTCAAGAGTTAAAGCGTCGTTTTTCTTCTGCCCCTGTGTTGTGTCAACCAGATGTTTCGCTTCCGTTCCAGGTCGATGCTTCTGAAATTGGAGCGGGGGCTGTTTTGTCGCAAAGAGGTTCTGATTGCTCGGTGATGAAGCCATGCGCCTTCTTTTCCAGGAAGTTTTCGCCTGCTGAGCGAAATTATGATGTTGGCAATCGAGAGTTGCTGGCCATGAAGTGGGCATTCGAGGAGTGGCGTCATTGGCTTGAAGGAGCTAAGCATCGCGTGGTGGTCTTGACTGATCACAAGAACTTGACTTATCTCGAGTCTGCCAAACGGTTGAATCCTAGACAGGCTCGTTGGTCGCTGTTTTTCTCCCGTTTTGACTTTGTGGTTTCGTACCTTCCGGGCTCTAAAAATGTGAAGGCGGATGCCCTGTCTAGGAGTTTTGTGCCCGACTCTCCGGGTTTGTCTGAGCCGGCGGGTATTCTCAAAGAGGGAGTAATTTTGTCTGCCATCTCCCCTGATTTGCGGCGGGTGCTGCAAAAATTTCAGGCTAATAAACCTGATCGTTGCCCAGCAGAGAAACTGTTTGTCCCTGATAGGTGGACGAATAAAGTTATCTCTGAGGTTCATTGTTCGGTGTTGGCTGGTCATCCTGGAATCTTTGGTACCAGAGATTTAGTGGCTAGATCCTTTTGGTGGCCGTCTCTGTCGCAGGATGTGCGTTCTTTTGTGCTGCCCTGTGGGATTTGTGCTCGGGCTAAGCCCTGCTGTTCTCGTGCCAGTGGGTTGCTTTTGCCCTTGCCGGTCCCGAAGAGGCCTTGGACACATATCTCTATGGATTTTATTTCGGATCTCCCCGTCTCTCAAAAAATGTCGCTCATTTGGGTGGTTTGTGATCGCTTCTCTAAGATGATCCATTTGGTACCCTTGTCTAAATTACCTTCCTCCTCTGATTTGGTGCCATTGTTCTTCCAGCATGTGGTTCGTTTACATGGCATTCCAGAGAACATCGTTTCTGACAGAGGTTCCCAGTTTGTTTCGAGGTTTTGGCGAGCCTTTTGTGCTAGGATGGGCATTGATTTGTCTTTTTCCTCGGCTTTCCATCCTCAGACAAATGGCCAGACCGAACGAACCAATCAGACCTTGGAAACATATCTGAGATGCTTTGTTTCTGCTGATCAGGATGATTGGGTGTCCTTCTTGCCTTTGGCTGAGTTCGCCCTTAATAATCGGGCCAGCTCGGCTATTTTGGTTTCGCCGTTTTTCTGCAATTCTGGGTTCCACCCTCGTTTCTCTTCAGGGCAGGTTGAGTCTTCGGACTGTCCTGGTGTGGATACTGTGGTGGACAGGTTACAGCAGATTTGGACTCATGTAGTGGACAATTTGACCTTGTCCCAGGAGAAGGCTCAACGTTTCGCTAATCGCAGACGCTGTGTGGGTCCCTGACTTCGTGTTGGGGATTTGGTTTGGTTGTCATCTCGTCATATTCCTATGAAGGTTTCATGGGTCCGTATAGGATTTCTGAGGTTCTTAATCCTGTGTCTTTTCGTTTGACCCTTCCAGATTATTTTTCCATCCATAACGTATTCCATAGGTCATTGTTGCGGAGATACGTGGCACCTATGGTTCCATCTGTTGATACTCCTGCCCCGGTTTTGGTGGAGGGGGAGTTGGAGTATATTGTGGAGAAGATTTTTGATTCTCGTGTTTCGAGACGTAAACTCCAGTATCTGGATAAGTGGAAGGGTTATGGTCAGGAAGATAATTCCTGGGTCTTTGCCTCTATTGTCCATGCTGCCGATCTTGTTCGTGCCTTTCATATGGCTCATCCTGGTCGGCCTGGGGGCTCTGGTGAGGGTTCGGTGACCTTTCCTCAAGGGGGGGGGGGGTACTGTTGTGAATTCTGTGGCAGAGCTCCCTCCTGTGGTCACAAGTGGTACTTCGGCTGATTCTGTCTATAAGCTTCCGTTGGTGGATGTGAGTGGTACTGCGGCTTCTGAGTTTCCTTCCTCAGGTGGTGTGGTGAAGTCGTTAGGTGCTGCTCTATTTAACTCCACCTAGTGCTTTGCTCCTGGCCTCCAGTCAATGTTCTGGTATTGGTCTTGCTTCCTCCTGGATCGTTCCTGTGGCCTGTCTGCTCTGCATAAGCTAAGTTTTGCTTGTGTTATTTTTGTTTGCTATTTTTTCTGTCCAGCTTGCATTATTGGTTTTTCTTGCTTGCTGGAAGCTCTGGGACGCAGAGGGAGCACCTCCGTGCCGTTGGTCAGTGCTGAGGGTCTTTTTGCCCCCTCTGCGTGGTTGTTTGTGGGGTTTTGTGTTGACCGCAAAGCAATCTTTCCTATCCTCGGTCTGTTCAGTAAGTCGGGCCTCACTTTGCTAAATCTATTTCTTCTCTGCGTTTGTATTTTCATCTCAACTCACAGTCATATGTGGGGGGCTGCCTTTTCCTTTGGGGTATCTCTCTGAGGCAAGATAGGCTTATTTTTCTATCTTCAGGGCTAGTTAGTTTCTCAGGCTGTGCTCGAGGTGCATAGGTCTGGTCAGGAGCGCTCCACGGCTACCTCTAGTGTGGTTGGATAGGATTAGGGATTGCGGTCAGCAGAGTTCCCACGTCTCAGAGCTCGTCCTATGTTTTTTGATAATTGTCAGGTCACTTTGTGTGCTCTGAACTTCAATGTCCATTGTGGTTCTGAATTACCTGCTCATAACACCTGTCCACACTGCCAAAAGTACCAACACCTGGTGTAAAAACAACAGTATCACTGGGCTTGATTGGCAGCAAACTCGCCTGCCCTTAACCTCAGAGAATCTATGGAGTATGTGTAGGAGGGTGGTGCTGTTATGGACAGCAAAGAACACGCTGTTACTTTAACAGACTGCACCGCCTTGTCTTGCAGGATGGAATGTTCTGCTTCTCCCCTGCAATAAACTGTGTGAATGAACTGGACTGTGCAGATGGCAGGGGTGGAGCCTGAACTGTGTGTGTGAGCTGAGGTTGCTGCAGAGAGAACTTTTTGCTGATAGCTGCGAGAGGATCCCCAGCCTGTAACAGAGTGGACTTGTGAGATTTGACACTTTTCCGGGTGCGAGGGTGGCTGTCCTGTGTTAGTTCGAGGAGCCACGAAGATACTGAGAAAGGAATTTACAGTTTCCAGGAGCACCTCCAGGACCCAGACACATGGAGAAGACCACGTTTCACGGAGCTGACAGAAAGCCATGCGCACCCCCGTACTAGACTGTTCAGGGCCCCCCGGGACTGGATCTGAGTCCCCAACATCACCGTGAGTTTGTTCCTGTTTTGTGCACGTCAGGGCCTAGTGTAGGCTTCAATAGTCAGAACACGGCAGTCGTGAGGCCTGCTTAGTAAAGGCAAGGGAGGTTATACGTAGAGTAGGATCATTCTTTGTTTATTGTTTGGATTTACTTGTGTGACATATATGGAGTCTGTAACAGTTGGAGCATCATGCTATTTTACGGACAAGCTAAAGACTATAACTCTTGTAAATTATCTTTTGCCATTGCATACCCGTTTGCATCTTCCTCACCCACTTCATTCCTTGCCTACCAATAAATCTACCATTTGTTGTTTGCACCTTATCTTGTGTACAGTAGTCTTCCTGCACTGTGGTGGTCCCCCGGCCATCACTTCATATTGTCAAGAGGAAGATGAGACACCAGACCCAACAAAGCAGACGAGCTGAAGTGTGCTATTAAAGCAACCTGGGCTTCCATAACCCCTCAGCAGTGCCACAGGCTTATCACCTCCAGGCTGCGACGCATTGATGCAAAAGGAGCCTCGACCAAGTATTGAGTGCATTTACTGAACACACATTTCAGTAGGACATTTCATATTTTAAAATTATTTTTTTTTCATGCTGGTGTTAAGTATTCTAATTTACTGAGATAATGACTTTTGGGTTTTCATTGGCTGTAAGCCATAATCATCAAGATTAAGAGAAATAAACACGTGAAATAGATCACTCTGTGTGTAATGACTCTATAGAATATACAAGATTCCCTTTTTCTTGTATTGAAGGACTGAAATAAATTCACTTTTTGATGATGTTCTAATTTTGTGAGAAGCCCCTGTACTTCCATTACTCCATATTCCAATTCTACTTCTCACAAGCTCATTTTAAGAGCTTTCCGTGATATAGTGGGGTCAACAATATGCACATAGACTTGTATGTAGCCGAGCACTGATGTGGTGTATTCTAAGACATCATAGATCGCAGTAACATTATTATTCACCTGTGTTACAGGAGCTTACATGCCCGACAGGCCTAGGTCACACCCCGTACACATGGATAAGCATCAGGCACTATGACAGTTGCTGGCACACTAGTTTTCCATCTTTTGTTACTCACCTGTCGTGGGTCCAGTCTCGTGCTCTTCTTCCTCCCTCTTTTGAGGCCTGGCTCGCTTTGCTGCAGTGCATGTAGGGTTTTCATAGTAAACTATTCACTTCACTAGGCCTTTTTAGGTCAGCTTAGGCTAGAAGTGCCAATTACATGAGATAATCAATATTTTGGGGTCTTTTGTCTGTGATTTTAATGTTAGTTTTATTTACTGTAAATTATATATGTTTGAAAAATCTTTTTTTTTTAGTCTCCTACACCTGGTTCGTCTTTTAGGTAGGGACTGTATAGAGTAAAATGTGTTAAGTGGGTAAAACGGATTTACTTGACTTTGTCATTGGAAGCTGGTAAACATCTGCGCTGCTAAAACATTCAGACTGATTAGAAGAGAAAACACTCACTTCCTGGCACTTTGTGAACACCTCCTTACAAATTAATAATCTGACAAAACCAAAGAAACAAAATGAACATTTGCCCTGCTGTAAATAATTAAGTTTTGATCAAAAGCAGGGTTTGCTAATTGCCCTATTATTTACATGCACTATTGCCTTTACTGTACTTACTTTCAGTAGGGTATTTGTTCGTTTTGTTTCGGTCTTAGGTTTTGTCTCTAAAGGTACCATCACACTCAGCAACTTTGCAAAGAGAACGACAAGGATCCGTGACGTTGCAGCGCCCTGGATAGCGATCTCGTGTTTGACACGCAGCAGCGATCTGGATCCCGCTGTGCCATCGCAGGTCAGAGCTAGAAGTCCAGAACTTTATTTCGTCGCCAGGTCGGCGTGTATCGTCATGTTTGACATCAAAAGCAACGACGCCAGCAACGAGCATAGGGCCCCTAGATGTGTGTCAGATCGGTACACTCCGGCTGTTTGACATGGAGCTAACAACCAGCGAGAACGGTGTGTCGCCGTTACGTCACTGGATCGCTCCTGCATCGTTCTGGAGTTGTTGTGTTTGATGTCTCTACAGCGACCTAAACAGCGATGCTCCAGCGATCTAGTTTAGGTCGGCTCGTTGTCTATATCGCTGCAGCGTTGCAGAGTGTGACGGTACCTTAAGGCCGGGATCACACATACGCGAGATACGGCCGAGTCTCGCTGGTGAAAACCCTCCTCTCGTGCCGGCACTTGGGAGCGGAGCGTGCAGCTCCATGTGTTGCTGTGCGGCTGCACACCCCGCTTCAGAGGAGGGTTTTCACCTGCGAGACTTGGCCGTATCTCGCTATGTGTGATCCCGGCCTAATGGCCAGTGTGAACAGACACACTGCATGGAAAAGATGAAGAAACTTTCTTTTTTATCCACATCTGATTCAGATAACACTCTAAAGAGAGTGTGGTTGGCATAATAGGACCGATTTTCTCAGATGAGAGCAAATTGGTCCCGTGACCTTAGACTAAAGGTACCGTCACATTAAGCGACGCTGCAGCGATATAGACAATGATGCCGATCGCTGCAGCGTCGCTGGAGAGCTGTCACACAGACATCTCTCCAGCGACCAACGATGCCGTAGTCCCTGGGTAAACATCGGGTTACTAAGCGCAGGGCTGCACTTAGTAACCCGATGTTTACCCTGGTTACCATTGTAAATGTAAAAAAAAAAAAAACACTACATACTTACATTCCGGTGTCTGGTCACGTCCCTCGCCTTCAGCTTCCTACCCCGAGTGGCGCGCCGGCCATAAAGCAGAGCGGTGACGTCACCGCTGTGCTCTGCTTTACGGCCGGCCGGCGCTCACAGTCAGTGCGGTAAGCTGAAAGGGAACCTGTCACCCCGAAAATCACGGGTGAGGTAAGCCCACTGGCATCAGGGGCTTATCTGCAGCATTCTGTAATACTGTAGACAAGCCCCCGATGTAACCTGAAAGGAGAAAAAGACGTTATATTATACTCACCCAGGGGCGGTCCCGCTGCTGGTCAGGTCGGATGGGTGTCTCCGGTCCGCTGCGGCGCCTCCCATCTTCATTACAAGACGTCCTCTTCTGATCTTCAGCCACGGCTCCTGCGCAGGCGTACTTTGCTCTGCCCTGTAGATAAGCCCCTGATGCCGGTGGGCTTACCTCACCCGCGATTTTCGGGGTGACCGGTTCCCTTGAAGGTGAGGGACGTGACCAGACACCGGAATGTAAGTATGTAGTGTTTCTTTTTTTTTTTTACATTTACAATGGTAACCAGGGTAAACATCGGGTTACTAAGCGCAGCCCTGCGCTTAGTAACCCGATATTTACCCTGGTTACCAGTGAAGACATCGCTGAATCGGCGTCACACACGCCAATTCAGCGAGGTCAGCGGGAGATCAGCGACCAAAATAAAGTTCTGATCATTCCCCAGCGACCAACGATCTCCCAGCAGGGGCCTGATCGTTGGTCGCTGTCACGCATAACGATTTCGGTAACTATATCGTTGCTACGTCACAAAAAGCAACGATATTGTTAAGTGTGACGGTACCTTAAGAGGATGTCTGCAGTAAGGAGAGTGCTTCCCGCTGATGGCCTATGTTGAGGACCGGTCTTCAATATAAAAGCAGTGGATAAACCCTTTAATAGCCTGTTTAGACCGCCCGACTGAGTTGCCATGCGAATTCTTAGCCCACATTGCCGACTTTTCTGTACTAAAAACACATTAAGGGTATGTGCACACACTGCGGATTTTGACGCTGCAGATTCACAGCTGTTTTCCATGAGTTTACAGTACCATGTAAACCTATGGAAAACAAAATCCGCAGTGCACATGCTGCAGAAAAAAAAAATGCACGGAAAAGCAGCGTTGTATATTGCGCAGCATGTCAATGCCAAAAATGACGCATGCGTCACAAAACGCAATACCACGCATGTCCATGCGCCCCCATGTTAAATATAGGGGCGCATGACGCATGCATCGCTATGCGTTGCCGAACCTGCGCCCGACGCAACACAAATGTGAACGTAGCCTTACATGTCCTGTTACTATTTACTTAGCATGTCATCTGCTTTTTTTCTTTGCTATTTGCCTGTGAAATGGCCAAAGTGTGAACGTGCTCCTACACATCAACTTGTGCCCTCACTTATTTCTTTGGTTTTGCATTGATATAAAAAGGGGTAGACTTTAATTACCGTAGGTGGTTACAAAGTCTGAGTGCTATACACAACATGAAAACTACTGTTTGCACCAGAAACCCAGGGAGACGTTCCGCAGACTGCATGCGACCGAGGCCGGAGGTACAGGAGAGCCTGTGTCACTTACAGATTAACTAGAAACATATGGGAAAGACCAGGCGGATAAAATCCTGCCCACTGAGGCGACCAACGACAGCATGATTGCTGCCATCGATAGGCGGAGATACAGTCACATCACTGGCAGATCCCGCACCCATCTGCTGTGCAGGGGCCAAAGATCAGTGCTAAACCTTGTGCAAACAGAATGGGAAGAAACGGGGGTTAAACATGACCGTGGATCCCTTTAAGGTTCTTTTACACATTAGTATTTATTATGGAAGTCTTAAAGTGTCTTAATGCTTTAGTGCAACCCCAGATACCGCGGCTGATGGTGTGAACACGGCCCTTGCAGCAATGTCCCCAGATACCGCGGCTGATGGTGTGAACACGGCCCTTGCAGCAATGACCCCAGATATCGCGGCTGATGGTGTGAACACGGCCCGTGCAGCAATGTCCCCAGATACCGCAGCTGATGGTGTGAACACAGCCCTTACAGCAATGTCCCCAGATACCGCGGCTGATGGTGTGAACACGGCCCTTGCAGCAATGTCCCCAGATACCGCGGCTGATAGTGTGAACACGGCCCTTGCAGCAATGTCCCCAGATATCGCGGCTGATGGTGTGGACACGGCCTGTGCAGCAATGTCCCCAGATACCGCGGATGAGTGTGAACACAGCCGTTGCAGCAATGACCCCAGATACAGCGGCTGATGGTGTGAACACGGCACTTGCAGCAATGTCCCCAGATACCGCAGGTCATGGTGTGAACACGGCCCTTGCAGCAATGATACCAGTTACGTGGTGACAGACTCGTATTCACTTCTCACTATTACTGCCACCTGGTGGCCAGAGAGGACTCTGCAGCCGTGCCCTGTGACGTCACCGTAGCCTCAGGTGACAGCAGTCCGCGGTGTGCTGTGACGTCAGTCAGTGACATCACGGAGGTCCGGGCCGGGGCTTCTTGGCGGGCTCGGGCGGCTCCGCGCTGCGCCGTTTGTGCGCCGGTCCCTCCGTCTCCCGGGGCCTGGCGTGCCTCTCCGTCCAGCTCCGGGCAGTGGCGGTGTAGGCGGCCCGGTGGTACTTGTACTCCTGGGCGATGTCCGCCATCAGCGGGTCCTCCGGGTTCGGCTCGCTCATCAGCAGCTGCACGGAGGTGAGGACGGAGCTCAGGTTCAGCGCCGGCCTCCAGGCGCCGGTAGGCGGCGGCTTCAGGATGTCCAGGCAGATCCGGCCGGCGGTGTCGATGTTCGGGTGGTAAATGGGGGTGAGAAACTGCACCCGGGGCGGCTCGAAGGGATAACGCTCCGGTACCGCGATCTCCAGGCTGAACACGCCGCCCTCATAGGGAGAGCCCAGGCCGCCCACCACCTGCGCCCGCAGCTCGGCCGTGCTGTCCTCCACCTGCCAGCAGCTGATCCCGGCCGGCGGCTCGGTGCTGAGGAGATGGAGCTCCCGCTTCAGCCGTGACTGTCTCTGCATGTCACACACAAGATGGCGGCAGCGCCGGATCTGAGGAGAACTGGTCAGAAAGCCCGCCAAGAAGGTCACGTGATAAATGGGCGGGGACACTGCACCTGAGGAGGCCGGAGCCTGTCAGAAAGCCCGCCAAGAAGGTCACGTGATAAATGGGCGGGGACACTGCACCTGAGGAGGCCGGAGCCTGTCAGAAAGCCCGCCAATCTGGTCACGTGATAAATGGGCGGGGACACTGCACCTGAGGAGACCGGAGCCTGTCAGAAAGCCCGCCAATCTGGGCACGTAATAAATGGGCGGGGACACTGCACCGGAGGAGACCGGAGCCTGTCAGAAAGCCCGCCAAATCTGGTCACGTGATAAATGGGCGGGGACACTGCACCGGAGGAGACCGGAGCCTGTCAGAAAGCCCGCCAAATCTGGTCACGTGATAAAAGGTCGGCAAAGACCAATAGATCAGAGTTTCTTCATATCTGAGGTAACTGTGGATGCTGCAGTGACGCCATATTTATCTTTGTATTGCCCCACAGTTACCATTGCTGGCTGCCACTTGGTGGATGAGGTGGTCAGTAGAGTTGGGCAGGTTCAGCACAGTTTGAGGGCATCTTGCTGGGGTCGGGTGCAGGTTCCTCCCTGGGTTGCTGTTACACCACATGGTCTAATACCCAAAACGTTACTTCATGTTCTTCATCAATACACCGTGCCATACCGGTCTGTCAGGCTTCAGCCATCTTTTCTAGAAGATTTACTAAAAAAAAAAAAAGTGAGTTTGGTGGATGTTTCATTTTATCTAATACTGGATGGAGGCGCGGTGCTATCGGGAGGGCGGTGATGTCCCGATGGGGGCAGGCGTTGCAGCACTGAACATCTCCCCCCCCTCCCCATGTGCTCATCCACCTCTGACTTCTCCCGTCTGTGCTCTCTTTGACCGGTCTACCCCATGTGCTCTCCCTCTTGTCTGCTCTCTCTCCACCACTGTGCTGTCTTCTTCCCTCATGTCACGTAACGCATCTGCCGCCAGAATCAGCCGAATGATTCTCTGCGCCTACGCAGAATTCGCGCAGGTGCAGTAAATCAGACCGCCGCCATCTTTGTCAAGGCATAGCGGAGGTCACATTAAAACGGCGCATGCGCACCTCCTTTACAAAGATGGCGGCGGTCAGTGAATCATTCGGCTGATCCTGGGGGCGGCGTGTTCCTCTGGTGGTACCGCGCAAGAGGCTGCGTACGGCGTATACAGTGTGTGTGGTGCAACAGTGTTCCGCTGGTGGTACCGTGCAAGAGGCTGGTGTCACGATATGGTATGAAATATCATATAAGTAGTTTCTCTTGTTAGCAGGCTGCGGGCTAAAAAGCTTCCCTTTCACTCAGCCAAGAGCTGCCCTGTCAATGTACTGGGGGGAGTTTTATGGCCGAAAGGTATTTACGACTCGGCTCAAATCTTCCTATAGCAGAGAACTGTTTAGAAGTGTCTAGAAGTTTCCAGAAATCCATGGAAGTTCTTTGTTCTGTTTTTGTAAGATATTATGCAAACCGTTTACGTTAAGAACACGAAAATATATATTCTTACTCTCCCTCGGTCGATCTTCCCATCCCTCTAAACACGGGCTTCTAACTCCATCTGGTAAAGAAGTAGGGATTTCTCTGTAAATATATAGGACATATTTGATCTCATTAGAATGCCCACGTTAATCCGAGATGAATGCTGGGTTTGTTATGACTATGACATGTTTTGTAGCGAAGTTATAGAAATTAGAGAAAATAGTTTAAAGTTTAGTTGGACTGAAGAGGTAGGAGGGACGAGGTGATCCAACCCCTTTCTGGGATGTCACAGGCTGAAGCTATAACTGTCTGCCAAGATCCCCAGCTCAGTCTTCTTGATTTCTGGTCTTCTGGAGAGCCCTGAGCACGTCCAATGAACTGGGACGTATGGTTGCCTGCAATGCAATGAACTGAGAACATGTGAGTGTTATCTTTTCTCCTTTAATCCCCTTTATGTTATAATTACCTTGTACATATTTGCAATTGTCTCATTTGTAACATCTTTGGAAAATATTTTGATAAAGCACTGCCTGAAACTTTTGATGGGGTATATTATTTAATACTAGTGTGTTCTCCTGTTCTAAACCGTACCCTAAGTCTCCTAAAGGGAAATACGCTACTGTGTTGGGTTAGCTTCGAACCCGTTTAATCGAAGCTGGTGGCAGCGATAGTGTGCAGGCTTTTGGGGTGATGTAGCGACTGCGGCGTTGATAATTATTGTTCCTGCCTGAGTGGGAGTAGTTTATCGCGTCGCTGCAGCGTGCCCAATAGCCAGTACATAGCAGGCAGCCTTTCTGGCGACTAATTACCCCAGGTGCAGTACCTCATCTGACCTGAGAGTAAGGGGGGCGCCAGAGAGCTGCAAGTTTTAAGTGGAACTTTAAGCGGGATATACATAAATCCCTGCAGTTTTTGGTATATTGAAGAGCAGTGGGATACCTAGAATAAGCCCCTGCTGTAAACTAAGAGGTCAATAGCCTTGTGTGTGTTTTTTCATCACATTGTGGAGTGGAGGGATAACTAAGATAAGCCCCCCTGCACATGTGATAGCCGTCTGTTGGCCCAGAGTCACCCCGATCCGTGCCGTAGGGGTGATGGTCACGGTGTGAAACGTGACAAATTGGTGGCAGCGGTCAGGGAATCCTGACAGCTGGTACCACCAGCAGTTTCCATATTGAGACACCCATCACTTGGGTGTCCCAATATGGAGGTCTGTGAACTTCCGACGCTTGGAATTCTGGGATTCGGACACATCTGGACAGACCAGGATGTGAAGACATTACAAGGTAAGTATAAAGATTGTCAGCATCACGCAAAGTGATGAATACTGGTTGATTTTGTAAATCTGCCCGAAAAACAAAGCAAATCGACTGTTCTGTAATAAGGATCTATCAATCCTATATAAGCAATGATATATAATACTGATCCTGCAAGAAATGTCTAATTGGCTGCTGTGAATTTATGCAAATTTGGCGATGGTGATGAGAAGAAGCGACTATGTCGCAGCACAGAGGAGCTGAGCAGTGAGATGAAGGCCGCGGTGCAGATGAGGCGAGGTGTTATGCCGATCTGACCGCTCGCCAGGGACCGAAAAGCTCAATTCGCCTCTCAGGAGTTCCTCACCTCTCAAATCTAAAGCCCTAGCACTATATCTGGAAACAGTGGTAAGGAGAACAGCTGGGGATGGGCACGCATATCCTACCACTGTCACCAGTTTGTCAGGGGATGCAACTTCGCTGCCTCCAATTATCAGGACAATTACAAGAGTGATAGATGAGGCCATGGCAGCTTCCACTACTAGGCCGGTTATTGGGGAACTCACAGTGAGCGTATGGTATATACACCTCCGACTCCAAAACATGGAATATGTATATTCAATAATGGCCAAAAGTGTTGGCACCATTAGGAAAATGAAACACTCTCACAAAGAACTGTCTTCCAGAAATGAGCAATGACAGAAACCCAAACTCTTATTTTTATTAGATCAAGGTTATACTCTCATGCCTCCCCTTAGTGATTTCACATGGGGGCTGGTTGTGGGAGGTGCTAGGTCTTACGTTCAGGATATATTTGCCTTCGGAGACCCAGGGCTGTAGATATTGTTGCCATGTTTCCTATCGCGATTTTACCTTTCTAAGGAGATTAGACATTACCTGGATAACATAATCCATCGGATCAATATTAACCCCTTTCTGACATATGACATACTATCCCGTCGAGGTGGGGTGGGCCCGTATGCCCACTGATGGGATAGTACGTCATACGCGATTGGCCGCGCTCACGGGGGGATCGCGGCCGTGTGTCTGCTGCCTATCGCAGCTGACATCCGGCACTATGTGCCAGGAGCGGTCATGGACCGCCCCCGGCACATTAACCCCCGGAACACCGCGATCAAACATGATTGCAGTGTGCCAGTGGTATAGGGAAGCATCGCACAGGGAGGGGGCTCCCTGCGGGCTTCCCTGAGACCCCCGCAGCAACGCGATGTGATCGCGTTGCTCCGAGGGTCTCCTACCACCTTCCTCGCTGCAGGCCCCAGATCCAAGATGGCCGTGGCATCCGGGTCCTGCAGGGAGGGAGGTAGCTTACCAAGTGCCTGCTCAAAGCCGGCACTTGGTAAGCCTGCACTGTTCTAAATCAGATCGCTGATCTGACAGAGTGCTGTGCAAACAAAAAAAACAAAACAATAAAAGTACACATATTTAGTATCGCCGTGTCCGTAACGACCCAACCTATAAAACTGTCCCACTAGTTAACCCCTTTAGTAAACACCTTAGGAAAAAAAACAAACAAAAACGAGGCAAAAAACAACGCTTTATTATCATACCGCCGAACAAAAAGTGGAATAACACGCGATCAAAAAGACAGATATAAATAACCATGGTACCGCTGAAAACGACATCTTGTCCCGCAAAAAACAAGCTGCCATACAGCATTATCAGCAAAAAAATAAAAAAATTATAGTCCTCAGAATAAAGCGATGCAAAAATAATTATTTTTTATATAAAATAATTTTTATCGTATAAAAGCGCCAAAACATAAAAAAGATATAAATGAGATATCGCTGTAATCGTACTGACCCGAAGAATAAAACTGCTTTATCAATTTACCAAACGTGGAACGGTATAAACGCCTCCCCCAAAAGAAATTCACTTATTGTAAAGTGCTGCGGAATTTGTTGGCGCTATATAAATAAAAATTATTATTATTCAAAAAATTATTATTATGAATAGCTGGCTTTTGGTCATTCTGCCTCACAAAAATCGGAATAAAAAGCGATCAAAAAATGTCACATGCCCGAAAATGTTACCAATAAAAACGTCAACTCGGCCCACAAAAAACAAGACCTCACATGACTCTGTGGACCAAAATATGGAAAAATTATAGCTCTCAAAATGTGGTAACGCAAAAAATATTTTTTGCAATAAAAAGCATCTTTCAGTGTGTGACGGCTGCCAATCATAAAAATCCGCTAAAAAACCAGCTATAAAAGTAAATCAAACCCCCCTTCATCACCCCCTTAGCTAGGGAAAAATTAAAAAAATGTATTTATTTCCATTTTCCCTTTAGGGTTGGGGCTAGGGGTATCAGCGTACTCAGGACAAATAGGACAACAACTTTTGGGGTCCAATTTCTCCTGTTACCCTTGGGAAAATACAAAACTGGGGGTTAAAAAATAATTTTTGTGGGAAAAAAAAGATTTTTTATTTTCACGGCTCTGCGTTATAAACTGTAGTGAAACACTTGGGGGTTCAAAGCTCTCACAACACATCTAGATGAGTTCCTTAGGGGGTCTACTTTCCAAAATGGTGTCACTTGTGTGGGGTTTCTACTGTTTAGGTACATTAGGGGGTCTGCAAACGCAATGTGACGCCTGCAGACCATTCCATCTAAGTCTGCATTCCAAATGGCACTCCTTCCCTTCCGAGCCCTCCCATGCGCCCAAACGGTGGTCCCCCCCCCATATGGGGTATCAGCGCACTCAGGACAAATTGTACAACAACTTTTGGGGTCCAATTTCTCCTGTTACCCTCGGGAAAATACAAAACTGGGGGCTAAAAAATAATTTTTGCGGGAAAAAAATTTTGTTTTATTTTTAAGGCTCTGCTTTATAAATTTCTGTGAAGCCCTTGGTGGGTCAAAGTGCTCACCACACATCTAGATAAGTTCCTTAGGGGGTCTACTTTCCAAAATGGTGTCACTTGTGGTGGGTTTCAATGTTTAGGCACATCAGTGGCTCTCCAAATGCAACATGGCGTCCCATCTCAATTCCTGTCAATTTTGCATTGAAAAGTCAAATGGCGCTCCTTCCCTTCCGAGCTCAGCCATGCGCCCAAACAGTGGTTCACCCCCACATATGGGGTATCTGCGTACTCAGGACAAATTGTACAACAACTTTTGGGGTCCATTTTGTCCTGTTACCCTTGGTAAAATAAAACAAATTGGAGCTGAAGTAAATTTTTGTGAAAAAAAGTTAAATGTTCATTTTTATTTAAACATTCCAAAAATTCCTGTGAAACACCTGAAGGGTTAATAAACTTCTTGAATGTGGTTTTGAGCACCTTGAGGGGTGCAGTTTTTAGAATGGTGTCACACTTGGGTATTTTCTATCATATAGACCCCTCAAAATGACTTCAAATGAGATGTGGTCCCCCCCCCCCCCCCCAAAAAAAAAATGGTGTTGTAAAAATGAGAAATTGCTGGTCAACTTTTAACCCTTATAACTCCCTAACAAAAAAAAATTTTGGTTGCAAAATTGTGCTGATGTAAGGCTACGTTCACATTTGCATTGTGCGATGTTGCGTCAGCGACGCAACGCACAACGCAAACAAAAACGCACACTAAATGCATAGTTTTGCGACGCATGCGTCCTTTTTTGCCGAATTTTGGACACAAAAAAAATGCATCTTGCTGCGTCCTCTGCGCCCTAATGCTTGCCGCAAAAAAACCCGCATGCATCGCAAAACGCATGCAAATGCATGTCCATGCGCCCCCATGTTAAATATAGGGGCGCATGCGTCGCCGCGGCTGCGCCCGACGCAGCCCGGCAGAACGCAAATGTGAACGTAGCCTAAAGTAGACATTTGGGAAATGTTACTTATTAAGTATTTTGTGTGACATATCTCTGTGATTTAATTGCATAAAAATTCAAATTTGGAAAATTGCGAAATTTTCGCCAAATTTCCATTTTTTTCACAAATAAACACAGGTAATATCAAAGAAATTTTACCACTATCATGAAGTACAATATGTCTCGAGAAAACAATGTCAGAATCACTGGGATCTGTTGAAGCGTTCCAGAGTTATAACCTCATAAAGGGACAGTGGTCAGAATTGTAAAAATTGGCCCGGTCCATAACGTGCAAACCACCCTTGGGGGTAAAGGGGTTAAGTTGGACGGGTTAGAATGGTCTTAAAGTAATGTTATTGAATGTGTTCTGATCGTCTGTTCACTAAGACGCCGAAGATATATCTTCCATAAATATCGAATCAATGCAAATGCCAATATTCATCACGGTCCACTGGCCCCAAAATTGGGAAAACTTTGAAAGTGTCCCCAAGTGCAGTGGCAAAAACCATCAAGCGCTACAAAGAAACTGGCTCACATGAGGACACCCCAGGAAAGGAAGAACAAGAGTCACCTCTGCTTCTGAGGATAAGTTTATCCGAGTCACCAGCCTCAGAAATCGCAGGTTAACAGCAGCTCAGATTAGAGACCAGGTCAATGACACACAGAGTTCTAGCAGCAGACACATCTCTACAACAATTGTTAAGAGGAGACTTTGTGCAGCAGGCCTTCATGGTAAAATAGCTGCTAGGAAACCACTGCTAAGGACAGGCAACAAGCAGAAGAGACTTGTTTGGGCTAAAGAACACAAGGAATGGACATTAGACCAGTGGAAATCTGTGCTTTGGTCTGATGAGTCCAAATTTGAGATCTTTGGTTCCAACCACCGTGTCTTTGTGCGACGCAGAAAAGGTGAACGGATGGACTCTACATGCCTGGTTCCCACCGTGAAGCATGAAGGAGGAGGAGGAGTGATGGTGTGGGGTGCTTTGCTGGTGACACTGTTGGGGATTAAGGCTAGGTTCACATTGCGTTAGTGCAGTCCGTCCAAAGCATACGTTAAACGGACTGCGTTAACGCAAGTGCCGAAAAAGATCGCATTTATGCGATCACACTAGCGTAAATGCTCTCTGTGCTAGCGGTGATGGACCCGAAAACGCTGCAGACTGCGTCCGAGGGTCCGTCACAGAATGACAGAACATCGCTAACGCATGCCGATTATGACATGCGTTAGCAATGCGCTACATAATGGCAGTTAATGGGTGCGCTAACGCATCCGTTACATAGTGTTAGTGCCGCTGTGTAACAGATGCCGTCAGCGCATTGCCATTAACGCATTGTGAACCTAGCCTTATTCAAAATTGAAGGCATACTGAACCAGCATGGCTACCACAGCATCTTGCAGCGGCATGCTATTCCATCTGGTTTGCGTTTAGTTGGACCATCATTTATTTTTCAACAGGACAATGACCCCAAACACACGTCCAGACTGTGTAAGGTCTATTTGACCAAAAAGAAGAGGGATGAGGTGCTACGCCAGATGACCTGGCCTCCACAGTCACCAGACCTGAACCCAATCGAGATGGTTTGGGGTGAGCTGGACCGCAGAGTGAAGGCAAAAGGGCCAAAAAGTGCTAAGCATCTCTGGGAACTCCTTCAAGATTGTTGGAAGACCATTCCCAGTGACTACCTCTTGAAGCTCATCAAGAGAATGCCAAGAGTGTGCAAAGCAATCATCAAAGCAAAAGGTGGCTACGTTGAACTTAGAATATAAGACATATTTTCAGTTGTTTCACACTTTTTTGTTAAGTATATAATTCCACGTGTTAATTCATAGTTTTGATGCCTTCAGTGTGAATGTACAATTTTCATAGTCATGAAAATACAGAAAACTCTTTAAATGAGAGGGTGTGTCCAAACTTTTGGTCTGTGCTGTACGTCAATGGAGAATGAATTGTAAGCTCTCTCTCTCACTTCCCCAGTTATAATGAATCCCATATGTTCAATGTGAGGGTGATATGTCCCTTCCCCAAAGATATCTTAGATTTTTCCTCACGTCAGTCGCCCAAAAAAATGACTCGCCACTAGTGATGTGGGGTAGTAGCTGTGGGCAAGGTATTTGTTTTTCACGCCCCGACACGCTACATGAAAATGGAGGTCCTGACTGTGTGTTCTTTTTATCTTGGTGATACGTCTGCTGACTGCATGGTGCCGCTAGATAGGGCATCAAAGGACCAGTTGTTAGGGACTGAAATGAGGGAGACCAAAGTCCAACATTAAACTTATTATAACTGAACGTGAACTTGATAAGGTTTTCTAACTTCTCAGTAATCGCAAATTTCTGGCGAAGAAAGGCTCAGGCAACTGATAAGAAGTTTCTGGAAATATAAGCAAGCATGTCTATGGAGGAATCGAGACAAAGTTGATTTTGGTTGACAGCTTTTTATGAGACCATTCATAGAATTTCACCTTTGTGATGCATAGGTCTAAGGGGTAAGGTTTCTCCTTGTGGGGAGTGACATACCATCTCTGGCTTGTCAAGGTAAGGAGGCTTATTCGCCGTGCAATGCTCCTCTGGGAAATGTAATATGCAAATTGCCTCTTCAGTGAGAAAGAGGACTTAAACTCTATAGCGCCACCTGTTGAAAGTAGCATCCTAAAAAGTTACAATCAACCCTTTAATGAGTCTTGCAATATGACTTAGGATAAACACCAAATCAGTATCGCAATTCGCAGACACGGTGTTTCAGGCTGTTGGCCCTTCTCGGTGCGAAGCATGAGAACTGATTTGGCTAGACCTCAGTCCTCTCACCTAGCCAAATCAGTTCTCATGCTTCACACTGACGAGGGCCAACAGCCCTAAACACCGTGTCTGCGAACTGAGATACTGATTTGGTTCTTATCCTAAGTCATATTCCAAGACTCGTTAAAGGGTTGATTGTGACTTTTAGGATCGCTACTTACAACAGGTGGCGCTACAGAGTTCAAGTCCTCTTTTTCTCTGAAGAGGCAATTGTGATACATAGAGATCGAAGTCCTGAACATCACTGGAATCGTACTGTAATATATGGCAGAGAGCACTGACATATGTTGCACATAGCCCATGCCATATGCGTGCAGCTATAAGGCACTGATCCCAGGTGCGAACGCTTTAGTGAGAATCCCAGTTTCCATTAGGGTATGTGCAGACAATCAGTAAACTCTGTGTCTTGGACGCTGCGTGCTTGTGCAGCGTCCACATGTTAAAGCATAATGGATGGGACATGTCCACTATGTGTCCAGAGACGCCTGCGGCTCATCCGCTGAGATGGATATGTGATGCGTCACTCCAGATCCCAGCATGTCAACTTCTCTTGCAGAGACGCTAGAGGTAGTTTATCCATACAATGTATTGGACGCGGTGAATGTGCTCAGTAGACGTCAGCGCTTTAGACGCAGTGAACATGTGCTGTGTCCAAAGCGCTACCAGTTGCGGATCGTCTGCACATGCCTTTAGGCTTTAGTTCTCTTCTAGACTCTTAATGAGAGGTGCCATATGTCTTATCAGAGATTGCAGAAAACAATCCTTATCTGCATTCCTCCAAAATTGAACATGACGGTAGAGCTCTCTCATCTGATCCTGGGAGGTCCTCATGCTACGCACTCTCGCGTATGCCTCAGTTGTCAGCAGTTTATTTTGATAGAGATCATCTAGGATTGGATCCACCAGAACCACCCGACCTATCAGTGCAGCGCGGTGTCTGTCCACAAAATGATCCTTTTCTGTAATTAGAAAATATTGTCATCAGAAATCCTCCTAAATCTTTTTCCATCATGTGACAATAATTTTATGATTGTCATCTCTGCTGCTGAAAACTCTTCATGAAATTACCCGTATTTTGCACTTTATAAGACGCAGTGGATTATAAGACGCACCCCAAATTTTGAGAAGAAAAATAGGAAAAAAAACCCTTTTAAATAAAATGGTGGTGCTTCTTACAATCCAGGCATCTTATTGCTTACCGGAGGTAGTGGCTGTGGTGAAACGGGGTACCAGGGTCGCTGCTGGTGTTCGGTGGTGCAGGCCGCAGTGGAGCAGGGTCCCTGCTGGAGGAGGCAAGAATGGCACTGCCAGTGTCCGGTGGTGCAGGGGCTCCTCCGACATTTTGTGAAAGCCCAGAGCCCTTCACTGTTTACTATGTGGTGGACTCCGGGAAAATGGCTGCTGGGGCGGGGCATGCGCAGATGGAGATCTTGGTGTCGAGATCTCCATCTGCGCCGCATACGTGGCCATTTTCCTGGAGATATCACGTAAAGGCAGGTGCGGATGGAGATCTGGCTTTCCTCCATCTGCGCAGAGTTAGAAGCCAGGCCCCAGAAGAAGAATGGCGGCCACCATATGCCGCCGCCACAGGGCTACCATTCGCTGCCGTACCATCACCGCTCGCCACCGTACCACCACCACACACCACAGGACCACCGCAACACCCCCAGCACCGGATCCGCAGCATTGACCCCTCGGTAAGAACAGTGTTCAGTTTATAAGATGCAGCCCCCATTTTCCCCTAATTTTGGGGATCATAAAAGTGCATCTTATAATCCAAAAAATACGGTAATAAAGTTTTGCTTTTATAAACCTACATCAGTCACTGAATTTGTGTGATTCTTACCTGCAATTTATTGTGCCTGGCATAAACTGATTTTGTCTCTGCTGCATTAGCACTGAGCTTATGGTCAGTGTCTCCAGATTAAAGAAGTTGTCCACTACTTGGACAACTCCTTGTTATACCCCACGCTTGGCCCCAATAAAATAAAGCTTATTCTCCCTTCCTGTACCAACTCCGTTCCTGTGGTGTTGGCACGCGCTCTCCACGAACGTCCCATGCGAATTGAACATGAAGAAAGTCCGGGATTAGCTGCATCCCGGACATCCTCTTTATGTTCAATTTGACAAAAGGCTGAGACAGTGACGCCAGTGTCGATTGTGCGCGGGGGTCTGTAGTGCTAATATATTAATGACTGTCAAGATAATATGAATATGCCATGTTTTGAGTATATACCTAAATGGTCCATGGCTTTTCAGACATGCTGTGGGCTTTTCCGACCTCCCCACCCTCCTTCACTCTGCCTAGAAAGCTTTTCTGCTCTTTTAGCCTGCAGGCAACTCCCTCCCCCCTGCTATATAATGGTAATGGGAGACCAGTGTGCCAGCAAGAGGAATTTTTATGGCCCTGTGCTGCGAAAGCCCGTTTCTCTCTAAACCCCTCATCCCCCCTCCCGCCCAATACTAGCTAAAACTGGTACAGCCATTCCCAAACTGCATAGGATTCTATTGTTCTTTTAAAATTATGGATACCGGCACCGATCAGGGCTAGAGATATAAGGAAAATATATTCTGGATGTCCACCAAGAGATCTATAGCTCACTGAAATCTCTAGGAGCTAAACCCAATGAGTGGCAAGGAGCGGATTTCTCCGTAAGCGGGTCATGTATCTATGCCGTTTTTATACTTAAAAGAACCCCCCCTGACGTGGAGAACATCCCGATCATTGTGTCATTCTTATACGAGGTTCATACAGCGAGTTATGTATACAAATGGTTTGTCATAACTAAGAAAGGGGAGTATTCAGCCTCTGAGTGAGGTCACCACAGGGGGAGTGCCTTGGTTTTTTAGCTGGGAGATAAGTGAGTGAGACATTGGTCTTCTCTAGTCTTTGTCCTGGGTCTAGCTGCGAGACAGATGTGTGATGCATCTAGATGTGTGCTCCTCCCCCACAGCACACGGTCAGCCATGAGATGAAATGACATGAACGAAATGTAAGTGTTTTTTCAACTTTAATCCCATTTTATTTGTAATTGTACTGTACATACGATACTTGTCTACTTTTATAATACCTTTTTTTACTTCTGTAAATACTGCCTATTTTTTTGAGTAAAATATATAAAATTACTAGCTTTCTCTCCTTGCTCTATAACGTACTCACTTCCTCTGAAGTGAATTACGCTACTAATGTGGGTTGGCTCCGGACCCGTTATTAATTAATAAATCTGAGCTGGTGACAGCGGATGTGTGCTGTGCGTTTGGGAGGCTTTGTAGCGTCAGCGGTGTTGATAATCATTGTTTCTGCCTGAGTGGGAGTAGTTATATGACCCTCACTGCAGTGTGCTCATTAGCCAGTACAA
This sequence comes from Ranitomeya imitator, assembly GCF_032444005.1. Taxonomy (NCBI): domain Eukaryota; kingdom Metazoa; phylum Chordata; class Amphibia; order Anura; family Dendrobatidae; genus Ranitomeya; species Ranitomeya imitator. The sequence goes on along the minus strand of NC_091288.1, from coordinate 219,026,670 downwards.
AGTAAGGCAGCCTTTCTGGTGACTAATTATCCTAGGTGCAGTACCCAGTCTGTACGTTCATTATTGCCCTATAGCTGTGCCCCATATAGTACTCTGCACCGTTCATTATTGCCCTATAGCTGTGCCCCATATAGTGCTCTGCACCTTTCATTATTGCCCTATAGCTGTGCCCCATATAGTGCTCTGCACCGTTCATTATTGCTCTATAGCTGTGCCCCATATAGTGCTCTGCGCCGTTCATTATTGCCCTATAGCTGTGCCCCATATAGTGCTCTGCGCCGTTCATTATTGCCCTATAGCTGTGCCCCATATAGTGCTCTGTACTGTTCATTATTGCTCTATAGCTGTGCCCCATATAGTGCTCTGTACCGTTCATTATTGCCCTATAGCTGTGCCCCATATAGTGCTCTGCACCGTTCATTATTGCCCTATAGCTGTGCCCCATATAGTGCTCTACGCCGTTCATTATTGCCCTATAGCTATGCCCCATATAGTGCTCTGCACCATTCATTATTGCCCTATAGCTATGCCCCATATAGTGCACTGCACCGTTCATTATTGCCCTATAGCTGTGCCCCATATAGTGCTCTGCGCCGTTCATTATTGCCCTATAGCTGTGCCCCATATAGTGCTCTGCACCGTTCATTATTTCCCTATAGCTGTGCCCCATATAGTGCTCTGATCCTTCATTATTGCCCTATAGCTGTGCCCCATATAGTGCTCTGCACCATTCATTATTGCCCTATAGCTCTGCCCCATATAGTGCTCTGAACCTTCATTATTGCCCTATAGCTGTGCCCCATATAGTGCTCTGCACCGTTCATTATTGCTCTATAGCTGTGCCCCATATAGTGCTCTGCGCCGTTCATTATTGCCCTATAGCTGTGCCCCATATAGTGCTCAGCACCATTCATTATTGCCCCATATAGTGCACTGCACCGTTCATTATTGCCCTATAGCTGTGCCCCATATAGTGCTCTGCGCCGTTCATTATTGCCCTATAGCTGTGCCCCATATAGTGCTCTGCGCCGTTCATTATTGCCCTATAGCTGTGCCCCACATAGTGCTCTGCACCGTTCATTATTGCCCTATAGCTCTGCCCCATATAGTGCTCTGCACCATTCATTATTGCCCCATAGCTGTGCCCCATATAGTGCACTGCACCGTTCATTATTGCCCTATAGCTGTGCCCCATATAGTGCTCTGCACCGTTCATTATTGCCCTATAGCTGTGCCCCATATAGTGCTCTGCGCCGTTCATTATTGCCCTATAGCTGTGCCCCATATAGTGCACTGCACCGTTCATTATTGCCCTATAGCTGTGCCCCATATAGTGCTCTGCACCGTTCATTATTGCCCTATAGCTGTGCCCCATATAGTGCTCTGCGCCGTTCATTATTGCCCTATAGCTGTGCCCCATATAGTGCACTGCACCGTTCATTATTGCCCTATAGCTGTGCCCCATATAGTGCTCTACGCCGTTCATTATTGCCCTATAGCTGTGCCCCATATAGTGCACTGCACAGTTCATTATTGCCCTATAGCTGTGCCCCATATAGTGCTCTGCTCCGTTCATTATTGCCCTATAGCTGTGCCCCATATAGTGCACTGCACCGTTCATTATTGCCCTATAGCTGTGCCCCATATAGTGCTCTGCACCGTTCATTATTGCTCTATAGCTGTGCCCCATATAGTGCTCTGCGCCGTTCATTATTTCCCTATAGCTGTGCCCCATATAGTGCTCTGCGCCGTTCATTATTGCCCCATAGCTGTGCCCCATATAGTGCACTGCACAGTTCAGTATTGCCCTATAGCTGTGCCCCATATAGTGCACTGCACCGTTCATTATTGCCCCATAGCTGTGCCCCATATAGTGCACTGCACAGTTCAGTATTGCCCTATAGCTGTGCCCCATATAGTGCTCTGCGCCGTTCATTATTGCCCTATAGCTGTGCCCCATATAGTGCACTGCACAGTTCAGTATTGCCCTATAGCTGCCCCATATAGTAACATAGTAACATAGTAACATAGTTAGTAAGGCCGAAAAAAGACATTTGTCCATCCAGTTCAGCCTATATTCCGTCATAATAAATCCCCAGATCTACGTCCTTTTACAGAACCTAATAATTGTATGATACAATATTGTTCTGCTCCAGGAAGACATCCAGGCCTCTCTTGAACCCCTCGACTGAGTTCGCCATCACCACCTCCTCAGGCAAGCAATTCCAGATTCTCACTGCCCTAACAGTAAAGAATCCTCTTCTATGTTGGTGGAAAAACCTTCTCTCCTCCAGACGCAAAGAATGCCCCCTTGTGCCCGTCACCTTCCTTGGTATAAACAGATCCTCAGCGAGATATTTGTATTGTCCCCTTATATACTTATACATGGTTATTAGATCGCCCCTCAGTCGTCTTTTTTCTAGACTAAATAATCCTAATTTCGCTAATCTATCTGGGTATTGTAGTTCTCCCATCCCCTTTATTAATTTTGTTGCCCTCCTTTGTACTCTCTCTAGTTCCATTATATGCTTCCTGAGCACCGGTGCCCAAAACTGGACACAGTACTCCATGTGCGGTCTAACTAGGGATTTGTACAGAGGCAGTATAATGCTCTCATCATGTGTATCCAGACCTCTTTTAATGCACCCCATGATCCTGTTTGCCTTGGCAGCTGCTGCCTGGCACTGGCTGCTCCAGGTAAGTTTATCATTAACTAGGATCCCCAAGTCCTTCTCCCTGTCAGATTTACCCAGTGGTTTCCCGTTCAGTGTGTAATGGTGATATTGATTCCCTCTTCCCATGTGTATAACCTTACATTTATCATTGTTAAACCTCATCTGCCACCTTTCAGCCCAAGTTTCCAACTTATCCAGATCCATCTGTAGCAGAATACTATCTTCTCTTGTATTAACTGCTTTACATAGTTTTGTATCATCTGCAAATATCGATATTTTACTGTGTAAACCTTCTACCAGATCATTAATGAATATGTTGAAGAGAACAGGTCCCAATACTGACCCCTGCGGTACCCCACTGGTCACAGCGACCCAGTTAGAGACTATACCATTTATAACCACCCTCTGCTTTCTATCACTAAGCCAGTTACTAACCCATTTACACACATTTTCCCCCAGACCAAGCATTCTCATTTTGTGTACCAACCTCTTGTGCGGCACGGTATCAAACGCTTTGGAAAAATCGAGATATACCACGTCCAATGACTCACCGTGGTCCAGCCTATAGCTTACCTCTTCATAAAAACTGATTAGATTGGTTTGACAGGAGCGATTTCTCATAAACCCATGCTGATATGGAGTTAAACAGTTATTCTCATTGAGATAATCCAGAATAACATCCCTCAGAAACCCTTCAAATATTTTACCAACAATAGAGGTTAGACTTACTGGCCTATAATTTCCAGGTTCACTTTTGGAGCCCTTTTTGAATATTGGCACCACATTTGCTATGCGCCAGTCCTGCGGAACAGACCCTGTCGCTATAGAGTCACTAAAAATAAGAAATAATGGTTTATCTATTACATTACTTAGTTCTCTTAGTACTCGTGGGTGTATGCCATCGGGACCCGGAGATTTATCTATTTTAATCTTATTTAGCCGGTTTCGCACCTCTTCTTGGGTTATATTGGTGACCCTTAATATAGGGTTTTCATTGTTTCTTGGGATTTCACCTAGCATTTCATTTTCCACCGTGAATACCGTGGAGAAGAAGGTGTTTAATATGTTAGCTTTTTCCTCGTCATCTACAACCATTCTTTCCTCACTATTTTTTAAGGGGCCTACATTTTCAGTTTTTATTCTTTTACTATTGATATAGTTGAAGAACAGTTTGGGATTAGTTTTACTCTCCTTAGCAATGTGCTTCTCTGTTTCCTTTTTGGCAGCTTTAATTAGTTTTTTAGATAAAGTATTTTTCTCCCTATAGTTTTTTAGAGCTTCAATGGTGCCATCCTGCTTTAGTAGTGCAAATGCTTTCTTTTTACTGTTAATTGCCTGTCTTACTTCTTTGTTTAGCCACATTGGGTTTTTCCTATTTCTAGTCCTTTTATTCCCACAAGGTATAAACCGCTTACACTGCCTATTTAGGATGTTCTTAAACATTTCCCATTTATTATCTGTATTCTCATTTCTGAGGATATTGTCCCAGTCTACCAGATTAAGGGCATCTCTAAGCTGTTCAAACTTTGCCTTCCTAAAGTTCAATGTTTTTGTGACTCCCTGACAAGTCCCCCTAGTGAAAGACAGGTGAAACTGCACAATATTGTGGTCGCTATTTCCTAAATGCCCGACCACCTGCAGATTTGTTATTCTGTCAGGTCTATTAGATAGTATTAGGTCTAAAAGTGCTGCTCCTCTGGTTGGATTCTGCACCAATTGTGAAAGATAATTTTTCTTGGTTATTAGCAGAAACCTGTTGCCTTTATGGGTTTCACAGGTTTCTGTTTCCCAGTTAATATCCGGGTAGTTAAAGTCCCCCATAACCAGGACCTCATTATGGGTTGCAGCTTCATCTATCTGCTTTAGAAGTAGACTTTCCATGCTTTCTGTTATATTTGGGGGTTTGTAACAGACCCCAATGAGAATTTTGTTACCATTTTTCCCTCCATGAATTTCGACCCATATGGACTCGACATCTTCATTCCCTTCGCTAATATCCTCCCTTAAAGTGGACTTTAGACAAGACTTTACATAGAGACAAACCCCTCCTCCTCTCCGATTTTTACGATCCTTTCTAAACAGACTGTAACCCTGTAAGTTAACTGCCCAGTCATAGCTTTCATCTAACCATGTCTCGGTTATTCCCACTATGTCAAAGTTACCTGTAGATATTTCTGCTTCTAGTTCTTCCATCTTGTTTGTCAGGCTTCTGGCTTTTGCGAGCATGCAGTTTAGAGGATTTTGTTTTGTTCCAATCTCCTCACTGTGGATTGTTTTAGAAATGTTCTTACCTCCCTTCTGAGTATGTTTTCCTGGGTCGTCTTTGTACGAGTCTAATGTTTTTCTTCCCGTCCCCTCTTCTTCTAGTTTAACGCCCTCCTGATGAGTGTAGCGAGTCTTCTGGCGAATGTGTGTTTCCCAGGTTTGTTGAGGTGTAGTCCGTCTCTGGCGAGGAGTCCATCATACCAGTAATTCACACCGTGGTCCAGGAATCCAAATCCTTGTTGTCTGCACCATCGTCTTAGCCAGTTGTTTGCATCAAGGATTCTGTTCCATCTCCTGGTGCCATGCCCATCTACTGGAAGGATAGAAGAAAAAACTACCTGTGCATCCAGTTCCTTTACTTTCTTCCCCAACTCTTCAAAGTCCTTGCAGATTGTCGGTAGGTCCTTCCTTGCCGTGTCATTGGTGCCAACATGTATCAGAAGAAATGGGTGGACGTCCTTGGAGCTGAAGAGCTTTGGTATCCTATCGGTCACATCCTTGATCATCGCACCTGGAAGGCAGCATACTTCTCTTGCAGTTATGTCCGGTCTGCAGATGGCTGCTTCGGTGCCTCTCAGTAGTGAGTCTCCCACCACCACCACTCTTCGTTGCTTCTTGGCTGTACTATTTGCTGTCACTTGTTGCTGTGTGCCCTTTTCTTTTTTGCTTGCTGGTATTGCTTCATCCTTAGGTGTGCCATCTTCATCCTCTACAAAGATTTGATATCGGTTCTTCAGTTGTATAGTGCTCTGCACCGTTCATTATTGCCCTATAGCTGTGCCCCATATAGTGCTCTGCACCGTTCATTATTGCCCTATAGCTGTGCCCCATATAGTGCTCTGCACCGTTCATTATTGCCCTATAGCTGTGCCCCATATAGTGCACTGCACAGTTCAGTATTGCCCTATAGCTGCCCCATATAGTGCTCTGCGCCGTTCATTATTGCCCTATAGCTGTGCCCCATATAGTGCACTGCACAGTTCAGTATTGCCCTATAGCTGCCCCATATAGTGCTCTGCACCGTTCATTATTGCCCTATAGCTGTGCCCCATATGGTGCTCTGCACCGTTCATTATTGCCCCATAGCTGTGCCCCATATAGTGCTCTGCACCGTTCATTATTGCCCCATAGCTGTGCCCCATATAGTGCTCTGCGCCGTTCATTATTGCCCTATAGCTGTGCCCCATATAGTGCACTGCACAGTTCAGTATTGCCCTATAGCTGTGCCCCATATAGTGCTCTGCACCGTTCATTATTGCCCTATAGCTCTGCCCCATATAGTGCTCTGCACCGTTCATTATTGCCCTATAGCTGTACCCCATATAGTGCACTGCACAGTTCAGTTATTGCCCTATAGCTGTGCCCCATATAGTGCTCTGCACCGTTCATTATTGCCCTATAGCTGTGCCCCATATAGTGCTCTGCACCGTTCATATTTCCCCATAGAAAGCTGTGCCATTGTCGCTGCTGCTGCTGCTGCAGTAAAAAAAAAAAAAACACATACTCACCTCTCTTGCTTGCAGCTCCCAGCGTCCGGTCCCGGCGTCTCGTCCCGGCGTCTCTGCACTGACTGATCAGGCAAAGGGCGCCGCGCACACTATATGCGTCATCGCGCCCTCTGACCTGAACAGTCAGAGCGCAGAGACGCCGGGAAGATGGAGCGGCGCCCGGCGGCTGGAACATGGACAGGTGACTATGCGATACTTACCTGGTCCTGGCGTCCGGCTCCTTCTCCCGGACAGCTGTCTTCGGTGCCGCAGCTTCTTCCTCTATCAGCGGTCACCGTTACCGCTGATTAGAGAAATGAATAGGCGGCTCCACCCCTATGGGAGGTGGAGCCGCCTATTCATTTCTCTAATGAGCGGTCACACGTGACCGCTGATAGAGGAAGAACTGCAGCACCGAAGACCGTGGGACGGCAGGGGGAACGTCAGGACCGCTGGAAGCCGGTAAGTATGCCTCAGCGCCCTCACCCCCTCACCCGCCGACCCTGCCACCCACCTTGACTCGAGTATAAGCCGAGAGGGGCACTTTCAGCCCAAAAATTTGGGCTGAAAATCTCGGCTTATACTTGAGTATATACGGTAATTATTGTAATAAAATTAATTGCCTTCTTTAAAGCTGTATCCGATCCCTTTATATACTTGGCAAAACAGGGTCACGTGTCACAATAACTGCACGAGAGCCCCGGGACCATGAGTGGTGATACCATTGTAACGGCCCCAGCATAGGATGTGATTATAAGCGCTTTTATTTTTGATCAAGAAAGGGTTGTCCTAGTAGTGAACCACCCCCTTTAACTGCATTGTCTACTGGAGTGTAAAGTAGTGTGAAATCCACAATTTGTCTAATCAGAATCTCAGACTGCATCTTCATACCTTAAGACTGCTTATCCTAAAGGTACCGTCACATTAAGCGACGCTGCAGCGATATAGAAAACGATGCCGATCGCTGCAGCGTCGCTGGAGAGCTGTCACACAGACAGCTCTCCAGCGACCAACGATGCCAAAGTCCCCGGGTAACCAGGGTAAACATCGGATTACTAAGCGCAGGGCCGCGCTTAGTAACCCGATGTTTACCCTGGTTACCATTGTAAATGTAAAAAAAAAAAAAAAATACTACATACTTACATTCCGGTGTCTGTCGCGTCCCCCGGCGTCAGCTTCCCTGCACTGTGTAAGCGCCGGCCGTAAAGCAGAGCGGTGACATCACCGCTGTGCTCTGCTTTACGGCCGGCCGGCGCTGACACAGTGCAGGGAAGCTGACGCCGGGGGACGCGACAGACACCGGAATGTAAGTATGTAGTATTTTTTTTTTTTTTTTACATTTACAATGGTTGTTTCAAAACCTTTTCAGGAACAAAAAAATAGCTCAAGAACTCCTTGTGTGAACAGCAAGTTGGATTTCCTCTATACGGAACTTAAATTGGAAGAGGGTTTTCAAGAGTTCTCTAACCAGTTTTGAGAAGAATTTGAGAGAATCAGCTCCAAAAACTATTACAAAAAAAATTCATTGTGCACATACCCACAGAGCATGTTCACACTATGTTGTTTTTTTTTTTTTATCCATGGTTCTGCTTTTGAAAAATGCCAGATAAAGCAGTCATAAGAGACACAAAAGTATCTTCCTATTCATTTATATATATAAAAAAAAAATACTTGCTGTTTGTTTTCAGGCTTTTGAGCATCCTTTAAACTATTCAGTCTGTCAAAGACACTAGGCATTTAAGAGAAGTAACCTGTCCAATCCTTACAATAGAAGTTAAAGGGAACCTGTCACCAGGAATAACGCTGTTAACCTGCAGATATGACTCTACATTGCGGCCAGCTGTCACTCGGAGGCACGGTTACAGCACTGCTCTGTATACTCACAGCGGAGAATGAAACGGCGCCAACTTCATGACTAAATACCGAATGCTGGCGGAACAATAAGTTCTCCTTTCCACTTGCGAGATAAACGTCCGTGTCTCGCATGTGAAAACCCAGCTCTGGCGTCGGCACTTGGGAGCGAAGCGTGCAGCTCCATGTATTGCTATGAGGCCGCACGCTCCGCTCCCACGTCATGTGGCGCCACAGCTTGGTTTTCACATGCGAGACACGGACGTATTTCTCGCAAATAGAAAAGAGCCCTAAAGATAATTTTCTCCCTGCTGCATTCAGCTATGTGCAGGCGCCAGGCAGCATAATAACGTTGTTAGCCTACAGGTTAACAGCATTATTCCTGGTGACAGGTTCCCTTTAATAGGATGGCTAAAAAAAAAATACCTGGAAGACTCCTGGGCATCTCTTTAAGCGTTCTCAATTAAAAAAAAATCGTAGCATTTTGTTCTTTGCTTAATGTGTATCAAAAAATGTCTGAAAATCACCCAAAATCCCTAAAAAAAATAGTTGAAAAGAGCATAATAAACGTTACCAAAACACTTCAGACGTCAACAAGAAAATGTGCACAGAGGGTTTTTTTTCTTTAGGTAAGTTTTCTAGAACAAACCGCAAACACGTTTTTTTGTTTTGTTTCCTAAAACAGTAGGATAAGTCCTCACAGTGAGTTTTTGACGCTTTGGATAATGTAATATACAACATACTAAAGAGACAAAAAAACAGGATTAAGATGCACGTAAAAAAAAAGCAATGAGAAAAGCAAAAGTTACTCAATGTAGCTCATTGGTGCAGAAAATCTGCAAACTGAAGATCACACCAAATACTCTTTGTGGAAACATAGCCTTATGGAAGTTTTTTTCCTGAAGAGTTGTTTGCAGTCTTTTTATTGGACAATGCCTAGATTGAAGCATAGTCTACCAGGAGCTGCTTCAAAGATGTGACCTGGATTTATTTTGTTCCCACCTGATATTTTTCATAGCCGAAAGTGGGGGAAAAAAGTGCACAAAAGACTGCACATATGAAGACTAATATTGTTTTACAATATGAATTAATAGGAAGGGTCAAGTGTATTTTACAGGGGGGGAGGAAGGGTGTTGTTAGCGCACCGTTTCCAAAAAAAAACCTCTGTGTTCACATAGCCTTAGGCTATGTGCACACGTTCAGTTTTTTTCGCGTTTTTTTCGCGGTAAAAACGCTATAAAATCTCATTAAAAACGCATGCATTATGCATCCTATCATTTAGAATGCATTCTGCATGTTTTGTGCACATGATGCGTTTTGTTTCCGCGAAAAAAAAACGCATCGCGGTAAAAAAAAAAAAGCAGCATGCTAATTAATTTTGCGGATTTTCTGCGTTTTTCCCGCTATTCTATGGATTTGGGAAAAAACGCACCAAAAACGCATGAAAAAAATGCATGCGGATTTCTGGCAGAAATGTCCGTTTTTTGTCAGGAAAATTTCTGCAAGAAATCCTGACGTGTGCACATAGCCTTATAGGGCTGGAGATATTCTGCACGTTCTTCTAATAATTGTGTACGCTCTGTTTGATTGCTAGGTCTGTGAGCACTTACCAGCCATGCCTGCAGGGTCCTTCACATGCAGAACACAGATGTCTTATGCTGGGGTTAAGGTGTTTTTTTCAAAAGCCAATAAAGAATAATAATTTAGAAAGTGAAAGTGACTAAATTCAAAGACGGCGGGAACATGTATTAGCTTTCAATTGCCCGTGTTTCTTTTAAAGGGCACCTGTCACAAAATCACAGAGCTTGATACAGAGGCATCCCTGAAATCTGTGTTTTAACCCCTACAGCATGCCGTCTTCAGATTACATAGCAAAAACCTGCTGACAGATTCCCTTTAAAGGGCACCTGTCAGCTGATTTGCACTGCCCGAGCCACAGGCACTATGAATTAAGAGACCGGCTTTGTTATTGTAGATATTTACGTTTGCCAAACGAATGTTCGGCTGACAACTCTGTCATATGTATCACCAGCTTTAGGCTGCGACAGACGGCCGTAGATTCTGTCATGTAAGAGAATCGGGCCGATAGTGACACTGGACTCGGACTCTGTCGGAGATGAGCCGAGTGTTATCTTGGTGTGATCCGATTCTCTCAGATGAGACGGTTGTATCACATTTGTGGAATAGACGGAGAACTTGATTTCTCCATTTTCTCCCACGTCTGAGCTTGTCGATCAGATGACATCCGAGTGCAGTCTGATGTATCACACGCACCCATAGACTTGAGAACACATGATCCCTTTTTCAGATCCACTCGCACCGTGCTGTGACTTTTTTTTCTCATGGCAGATCGGCAATAGAAAAAGAAAAGTCACAGCGCTGCCCAGCCCTATAGTATAACACTGGGCCGAGTGCTGTCTGATAAAAGATCAGCCGTGTGTATACGCTCTTGTGTATTGTGTTTCAAGGCGGACCGTCCCCTTCATCAATACATGTAGGGTGTATAACCTCATCGGGGGCAATGTTCTTCATACCCTTTTCATCCATTGTACCTACTATTGCTTTATGACACATTCTGTGTTTTTTGTTTTTTTCATACATACACAGAAAATCTCTTTATCTTGATTTATCTATGTTAAAAATAAAAGCTTCTTACTACAAGACTATTTCTTGTCATTGACAGAAAATGAGACAAAACAAAGAATAAATCTGGTTCAGGAATTTTTTTATTTAATCTGCTGGATTCATCAAGGAATCTCCTGTGAACTGGTAATGTACCAAATTGTGCTTCAGCTCCAAGACCCTGACCCAGGAGCTGACTCTGCAATCAAAATCCCAGACACTTTCTATTGGGTTTTATTTGCCTTCTAGATTCCTGATGAGAGGTGCGTTATGGTCTCTCAAAGATTTCAGGAACTGGTCCTTGTCTCTGCTTCCCCAGGAATCAACATAACAGAAGAGCTGTCGCATCTTATTCTGGGGGGTGTTCGTGCTGCGCACGGTGATATAGTCTTCACTTGTCAACAGCTTCCACTGTAAGAGATCATCTAGGATTGGATCCACCAGAGCCACCAGAGCTATGAGCTGAGTGCGGTGTCTGTCCACAAAATGGTCCTCCTCTGTAAGAAGAACATATAACATGAGATGCGAGAATTTCCATCATGCATGTCCTCACCTCCTATTTGTTTATGGTCAAGTTGTGAGTAGGTTACGTGTGAATCGTCTATAACATACCGTATTTTTCGGACTATAAGACGCACCGGACCATAAGACGCACCCCAAATTTGGGGTGAAAATTGCAGAAAAAAAGATTTTTTATAAGATGGGGTCCGTCTTATTGTCCGAATTTACAGTATCTTACCTGAGGGCTGGCGGTGGCAGGGTCACAGGAGGCAAGATGTCGGCAGAGGTGGGGTGATGCTGGGATGAGGAGGTGCTGGGATCAGGAGGTGCTGGGATGAGGAGGTGCTGGGATCAGGAGGTGCATTGAGAGGTATGGCGTGAGATGGGTCCCAGGCTTACCGTGCAGGCAATGCAGGCTTACCATGGCGGCAGAGGTGCAGCGGCAGAGGAGGCGCAGTAAGCGGGGTCCCTTTCCCCGGTATGGTGATTCAGCAGCCCGGTAAGCAGCAGAGCCGGGTGAATCCTGTTGTTATTGGTGGGCGCGGCCATCTTCCTGAGGCCGCGCGTGTGCAGATGAAGCCCTCTGCTTCCCGGGGCTTCAGGAAAATGGCCGCGGGAGGCCGCGCGTGCGCAGATGGATATCGCGGCGGCCATTTTCCTGAAGCCCCGGGAAGCAGAGCACTCCATCTGCGCACGCGCGGCCTCGGGAAAATGGCCGCGCCCACCGATAACAACAGGATTCACCCGGCTCTGCTGCTTACCGGGCTGCTGAATCACCATACCGGGGAAAGGGACCCCGCTTACTGCGCCTCCTCTGCCACCGCACCTCTGCCGCCACGGTAAGCCTGCATTGCGACTATTAGACGCACCCCCCATTTCCCCCCTTTTTTGGGGGGGAAAAAGTGCGTCTTGTAGTCCGAAAAATACGGTACTCATTGGTAATGTAGATTGTAAGCCCAATGGGTCAGGGATGAAGATGTGTGTGGAGTGTGGTGGAATATAAAGAAGCTATATAGGTGAGTGTAATAATTTGTTCGGAACTATGGGGTTTGGAGGTTTTTATCCTTCTAAGAGCTCATACTCACATGCGAGAAACTCGGGTGAGTCTCACACGTCAATATCCGGCACTCGGATCGGATCGTGCAGCCGCGTAGCAATACATGCAGCCGCGTAGCAATACATGCAGCCGCGTAGCAATACATGCAGCCGCGTAGCAATACATGCAGCCGCGTAGCAATACATGCAGCCGCGTAGCAATACATGCAGCCGCGTAGCAATACATGCAGTCGCACGCTCCGCTCCTGAGTGCCGGGTGCAGTGTCGGGTATTGACGTGCGAGACTCATCCGAGTTTCTCGCATGTAAGTATGAGCCTTAACCATGAGGATTCTTGTCTCTTCTGTAGGTACCACCAACTGGGAATGATTTAAGGCTATCCAGAGCTTGGATCCCATTCTCCAGGAGACCCTTATTGCGACATGCAAAAGTTTGGCAACGCATGATTAAATTTATTGTTATAGTGAACAGATAAGCAAGTTGAAGATTAAATTATCTCTAAAAAGCCTAAAGTTAAAGATGACCTATTTCCTTTGTATTTTGGGATATACACACACACACGTGCTCAAAAGTTTAATTTTTGCTTTCTTGGCCTTTTTTCAGAGAATATGACTGATACCACAAAAACTTTTCCTCCACTCATGGTCAGTGGTTGGGTGAAGCCATTTATTGTCAAACTACTGTGTTTTCTCTTTTTTAAATCATAATGACAACCAAAACATCCAAATGACCCTGATCAAAAGTTCCCATACCCTGGTGATTTTGGCCTGATAACCTGCACAGAAGTTGACACAAATGGGTGTGAATGGCTACTAAAGGTAACATCCTCACCTGTGACCTGTTTGCTTGTAATCAGTGTGTGCATAAAAGCTGAGCGAGTTTCTGAGATCCAGACAGACTCTTGCATCTTTCATCCAGCCACTAACGTTTCTGGACTGTGAGTCATGGGGAAAGCAAAAGAATTGTCAACGGATCTACGGGAAAAGGTAGTTGGACTGTATAAAACATTAAAGGGATGCAAAAAGGTATCCAAGGAATTGATAATGCCAGTCAACAGCGTTCACACTGTGATTAACAAATGCAAAATCAGGGGCTCTATAAAAACAAAACCACGATCAGGTAGACCAACGAAAATGTCGTCCACAACTGCCAGGAAAATTCTTCATAATGCAAAGAAAAACATAACATCAGCTGAAATACAGGACTCTCTGAAAACTAGCGGTGTGGCTGTTTCAAGATGCACAATAAGGAGGAACTTAAAGAAAAATGTGCTGCATGGTCGAGTCACCAGAGGAAAGCCATTACTGCGCAAATGCCACACAGTATCTCCCCTACAATATGCAAATCAGCACAGAGATCAGCCTCAAAACTTCTGGAACAAGGTAATTTGGAGTGATGAGTCCAAAATTTAACTTTTTGGCCACAACCATAAATGTTACATTTGGAGAGAGGTCAACAAGGCCTATGATGAAAGGAACACCATTCCTACTGTAAAGCACGGAGGTGGATCGCTGATGTTGTGGGGATATGTGAGCTACAAAGGCACAGGAAACTTGGTCAAAGTTGAAGGAAAGATGAATGCTGCATGTTATCAGCAAATTTGCAGTAGTCAGCCCGGAAGCTGCGCATGGGACGTCCTTGGATGTTCCAACATGACAACGATCCAAAACACAAGGCCAAGTCGACCTGTCATTGGCTACAGCAGAACAAAGTGAAGGTTCTGGGGTGGCCATCTCAGTCTCCTGACCTCAATATCATTGAGCCACTCTGGGGAGATCTCAAGCGCGCAGTTCATGCTATACCGCCCAGGAATTTACAGGAACTGGAGGCTTTTACCAAGAAGAGTGGGCAGTTTTACCATCTGAGAAAATAAAGAACCTCATCCACAACTACCACAAAAGACTCCAAGCTGTCATTGATGTTAGAGGGGGCAATACACGGTGTTAAGGAATGGGGTATGGGAACTTTTGATCAGGGTCACTTGAATGTTTTAGGTTGTCATTATGATTTAAAAAGAGAAAACACAGTAGTTTGGCAATAAATGGCTTCACCCAACCACTAACCATGAGTGGAGGAAACTTTTTGGTGTTACCATTCATATTCTCTGGTAAAAAAAACAAGAAAGCAATAATTCTGCCGGGGTATGTAAACTTTTGAGCACAACTGTACATTAGCTGCACTCTGCACCCCCCTAATGCTAGCTCAACTGCTCTGCAAAAATACATATAGTTTTTGCTCAGTTTTATTTGCTTTCTGCCTTGACATATTATGCGGAGCATCCAGTCTGCCACTCACCTCTTGATGTTGCTCCCTGATCTCCCATAGATGATTCCTGGGGTGCAAAGCCAGTGACTGAAAACACACAAGAGAAGCACTGAGGTCAGATGGGTCCTAAAGCTGTACACACATTCACAAGTGCATATATTCTTGTTATCTGTGGTGTTACATAGGACTGCAGGTGTATATATATACTACATTATCTATACTCGAGTAGATACAGTTGGAACCAGAAGTTTCCATCCACTATATAAAAAGACATCTGCAGGTTTTTCTCAATATCTGACATGAAATCGGATTAAACCTTTTCTGTTTTAGGTCATTTAGGATTAACATAATTATTAATATTTACTAAATGCCAGAATAATGAGAGAGAGAGAAGGTTTTCAGTCATTTTTATTACTTACTGCAAAGCCAAAAGTTTCCATACACTAAGATTACTATGCCTTTAAACAATTCTGTGCTGCCCATATGATGATGCCACGTGTTTGGAAGCATTTGATATTTTTTTGGCAACATCTGAGTTAGAGACACACCTGTGGATGTATTTAATGAACACATGAAACACACTGCTTTTTTTGTGTGTAGCATCATGGGAAAGTGTCAAGAAATCAGCCAAGATATCAGCAAGAGAATTGTGGACTTGCACAAGTCTGGCTCATCCTTGGGTACAATTTCTAGGAGGGACTGGTGCACTTAACAAAATAGATGGCATAATGATAAAAGAAGATTATGTGGCAACACTGAAGCGACATCTCAAGACATCTTCCAGGAAGTTAAAGCTTGGGCAGAAATGGGTCTTCCAAATGGACAATGACCCGAATCATACTACCTAAATAGTAACAAAGGGGCTTCAGGATAACAAAGTCAATGTTTTGGAGCGGCCATCACAAAGCCCTGATCTCAATCCTATGGAAATGTATGAGCAAAGCTGAAAAGGCCGGTGCGAGCAAGGCGACCTACAACCCTGGACCAGTTACACCAGTGTTGTCAGGAGGAAACGGACCAAATTCCGACCAACTATAGTGAGAAGTTTGTGGAAGGAGATCCCAAACGCCTAACCCAAGTCATTCAGTGAAAGGGCAATGGTGCCAAATACTAATGAAATGGAGGGAAACTTCTGACTTTGCAGTAAGTAATAACAATGCCTTAACACATTCTCTCTCTCATTATTCTGGCCTTTGGCAAATATTAATAATTATGGTAATCCTAATTGTCCTAAAGAGGGAAAGGTTTATTCAAATTTCATGTCAGACATTTAGAACAACCTGCAGATGTGTCTTTCTATATAGTGGATGGAAATTTCTCGTTTCTACTGTATACTATGTTATCTGTGGTGTTACATAGGACTGCAGGTGTATATATATATACTACATTATCTATACTCGAGTAGATACAGTTGGAACCAGAAGTTTCCATCCACTATATAAAAAGACATCTGCAGGTTTTTCTCAATATCTGACATGAAATCGGATTAAACCTTTCCTGTTTTAGGTCATTTAGGATTAACATAATTATTAATATTTACTAAATGCCAGAATAATGAGAGAGAGAGAAGGTTTTCAGTCATTTTTATTACTTACTGCAAAGCCAAAAGTTTCCATACACTAAGATTACTATGCCTTTAAACAATTCTTTGCTGCCCATATGATGATGCCACGTGTTTGGAAGCATTTGATATTTTTTGGCAACATCTGAGTTAGAGACACAACTATGAATGTATTTAATGAACACATGAAACACACTGCTTTTTTTGTGTGTAGCATCATGGGAAAGTGTCAAGAAATCAGCCAAGATATCAGCAAGAGAATTGTGGACTTGCACAAGTCTGGCTCATCCTCGGGTACAATTTCTAGGAGGGACTGGTGCACTTAACAAAATAGATGGCATAATGATAAAAGAAGATTATGTGGCAACACTGAAGCGACATCTCAAGACATCTTCCAGGAAGTTAAAGCTTGGGCAGAAATGGGTCTTCCAAATGGACAATGACCCGAATCATACTACCTAAATAGTAACAAAGGGGCTTCAGGATAACAAAGTCAATGTTTTGGAGCAGCCATCACAAAGCCCTGATCTCAATCCTATGGAAATGTATGAGCAAAGCTGAAAAGGCCGGTGCGAGCAAGGCGACCTACAACCCTGGACCAGTTACACCAGTGTTGTCAGGAGGAAACGGACCAAATTCCGACCAACTATAGTGAGAAGTTTGTGGAAGGAGATCCCAAACGCCTAACCCAAGTCATTCAGGTTAAGAGCAATGGCACCAAATACTAATGAAATGGAGGGAAACTTCTGACTTTGCAGTAAGTAATAACAATGCCTTAACACATTCTCTCTCTCATTATTCTGGCCTTTGGCAAATATTAATAATTATGGTAATCCTAATTGTCCTAAAGAGGGAAAGGTTTATTCAAATTTCATGTCAGACATTTAGAACAACCTGCAGATGTGTCTTTCTATATAGTGGATGGAAATTTCTCGTTTCTACTGTATACTATGTTATCTGTGGTGTTACATAGGACTGCAGGTGGCATCTACTACATTATCTGTACTCAGGGAGTTATCACTATGTTATCTGTGGTGTTACATAGGACTGCAGGTGGCATCTACTACATTATCTGTACTCAGAGAGAAATCACTGTGTTACCTGTGGTGTTACATAGGACTGCAGGTGACATCTACTACATTATCTGTAGTCAGAGAGTTATCCCTGTTATCTGTGGTGTTACATAGGACTGCAGGTGGCATATACTACATTATCTGCACTCAGAGAGTTATCCCTGTGTTATCTGTGGTGTTACGTAGGACTGCCGGTGACATCTACTACATTATCTGTACTCAGAGAGTGATCACTGTGTTATCTGTGGTGTTACATAGGACTGCAGGTGACATCTACTACATTATCTGCACTCAGAGAGTTATCCCTGTGTTATCTGTGGTGTTACATAGGACTGCCGGTGGCATCTACTACATTATCTGTACTCAGAGAGTGATCACTGTGTTATCTGTGGTGTTACATAGGACTGCAGGTGACATCTACTACATTATCTGTACTCGGAGAGTTATCCCTGTGTTATCTGTGGTGTTACATAGGACTGCAGGTGACATCTACTACATTATCTGTACTCGGAGAGTTATCACTGTGTTATCTGTGGTGTTACATAGGACTGCAGGTGACATCTACTACATTATCTGTACTCAGAGCGTTATCACTGTGTTATCTGTGGTGTTACATAGGACTGCCGGTGACATCTCCTACATTATCTGTACTCAGAGAGTTATCACTGTGTTATCTGTGGTGTTACATAGGACTGCAGGTGACATCTACTACATTATCTGCACTCAGAGAGTTATCACTGTGTTATCTGTGGTGTTACATAGGACTGCCGGTGACATCTCCTACATTATCTGTACTCAGAGAGTTATCACTGTGTTATCTGTAGTGTTACATAGGACTGCAGGTGACATCTACTACATTATCTGTACTCAGAGAGTTATCACTGTGTTATCTGTGGTGTTACATAGGACTGCAGGTGACATCTACTACATTATCTGTACTCAGAGAGTGATCACTGTGCTATCTGTGGTGTTACATAGGACTGCAGGTGACATCTACTACATTATCTGTACTCAGGGAGTTATCACTGTGTTATCTGTGGTGTTACATAGGACTGCAGGTGACATCTACTACATTATCTGTACTCAGAGAGTGATCACTGTGTTATCTGTGGTGTTACATAGGACTGCAGGTGACATCTACTACATTATCTGTACTCAGAGAGTTATCACTGTGTTATCTGTGGTGTTACATAGGACTGCAGGTGACATCTACTACATTATCTGCACTCAGAGAGTTATCACTGTGTTATCTGTGGTGTTACATAGGACTGCAGGTGACATCACTACATTATCTGTACTCAGAGAGTTATCACTGTGTTATCTGTGGTGTTACATAGGACTGCAGGTGACATCTACTACATTATCTGCACTCAGAGAGTTATCACTGTGTTATCTGTGGTGTTACATAGGACTGCAGGTGACATCTACTACATTATCTGTACTCAGGGAGTGATCACTGTGTTATCTGTGGTGTTACATAGGACTGCAGGTGACATCTACTACATTATCTCTACTCAGGGAGTGATCACTGTGTTATCTGTGGTGTTACATAGGACTGCCGGTGACATCTCCTACATTATCTGTACTCAGAGAGTTATCACTGTGTTATCTGTGGTGTTACATAGGACTGCAGGTGACATCACTACATTATCTGTACTCAGAGAGTTATCACTGTGTTATCTGTGGTGTTACATAGGACTGCAGGTGACATCTACTACATTATCTGTACTCAGAGAGTTATCACTGTGTTATCTGTGGTGTTACATAGGACTGCAGGTGACATCTACTACATTATCTGTACTCAGAGAGTTATCACTGTGTTATCTGTGGTGTTACATAGGACTGCAGGTGACATCTACTACATTATCTGCACTCAGAGAGTTATCACTGTGTTATCTGTGGTGTTACATAGGACTGCCGGTGACATCTCCTACATTATCTCTACTCAGGGAGTGATCACTGTGTTATCTGTGGTGTTACATAGGACTGCAGGTGACATCACTACATTATCTGTACTCAGAGAGTTATCACTGTGTTATCTGTGGTGTTACATAGGACTGCAGGTGACATCTACTACATTATCTGTACTCAGAGAGTTATCCCTGTTATCTGTGGTGTTACATAGGACTGCAGGTGACATCTACTACATTATCTGTACTCAGAGAGTGATCACTGTGTTATCTGTGGTGTTACATAGGACTGCAGGTGACATCTACTACATTATCTGTACTCAGAGAGTTATCACTGTGTTATCTGTGGTGTTACATAGGACTGCAGGTGACATCTACTACATTATCTGTACTCAGAGAGATATCATTGTGTTATCTGTGGTGTTACATAGGACTGCAGGTGACATCTACATTATCTGTACTCAGAGTTATCACTGTGTTATCTGTGGTATTACATAGGACTGCAGGTGACATCTACTACATTATCTGCACTCAGAGAGTTATCACTGTGTTATCTGTGGTGTTACATAGGACTGCCTGTGACATATCCTACATTATCTCTACTCAGGGAGTGATCACTGTGTTATCTGTGGTGTTACATAGGACTGCCGGTGACATCTCCTACATTATCTGTACTCAGAGAGTGATCACTGTGTTATCTGTGGTGTTACATAGGACTGCAGGTGGCATCTACTACATTATCTGTACTCAGAGATATCACTGTGTTATCTGTGGTGTTACATAGGACTGCAGGTGACATCACTACATTATCTGTACTCAGAGAGTTATCACTGTGTTATCTGTGGTGTTACATAGGACTGCAGGTGACATCTACTACATTATCTGTACTCAGAGTTATCCCTGTTATCTGTGGTGTTACATAGGACTGCAGGTGACATCTACTACATTATCTGTACTCAGAGAGTGATCACTGTGTTATCTGTGGTGTTACATAGGACTGCAGGTGACATCTACTACATTATCTGTACTCAGAGAGTTATCACTGTGTTATCTGTGGTGTTACATAGGACTGCAGGTGACATCTACTACATTATCTGTACTCAGAGAGATATCATTATGTTATCTGTGGTGTTACATAGGACTGCAGGTGACATCTACATTATCTGTTCTCAGAGAGTTATCACTGTGTTATCTGTGGTGTTACATAGGACTGCAGGTGACATCTATTACATTATCTGTATGCAGAGAGTTATCACTGTGTTATCTGTGGTGTTACATAGGACTGCAGGTGACATCTACTACATTATCTGTTCTCAGAGAGTTATCACTGTGTTATCTGTGGTGTTACATAGGACTGCAGGTGACATCTACTACATTATCTGTACTCAGAGAGTCATCACTGTGTTATCTGTGGTGTTACATAGGACTGCAGGTGACATCTACTACATTATCTGTACTCAGAGAGTGATCACTGTGTTATCTGTGGTGTTACATAGGACTGCAGGTGACATCTACTATATTATCTGCACTCAGAGAGTTATCACTGTGTTATCTGTGGTGTTACATAGGACTGCAGGTGACATCTACTACATTATCTGTACTCAGAGACTTATCACTGTGTTATCTGTGGTGTTACATAGGACTGCAGGTGACATCTACTACATTATCTGTACTCAGAGAGTTATCACTGTGTTATCTGTGGTGTTACATAGGACTGCAGGTGACATCTACTACATTATCTGTACTCAGAGAGTGATCACTGTTATCTGTGGTGTTACATAGGACTGCAGGTGACATCTACATTATCTGTACTCAGAGTTATCACTGTGTTATCTGTGGTGTTACATAGGACTGCAGGTGACATCTACTACATTATCTGTACTCAGAGAGTTATCACTGTGTGATCTGTGGTGTTACATAGGACTGCAGGTGACATCTACTACACTATCTGTACTCAGAGAGTTATCACTGTGTGATCTGTGGTGTTACATAGGACTGCAGGTGACATCTACTACATTATCTGTACTCAGAGTGATCACTGTGTTATCTGTGGTGTTACATAGGACTGCAGGTGACATCTACTACATTATCTGCACTCAGAGAGTTATCACTGTGTTATCTGTGGTGTTACATAGGACTGCAGGTGACATCTACTCCATTATCTGCACTCAGAGAGTTATCACTGTGTTATCTGTGGTGTTACATAGGACTGCAGGTGACATCTACTCCATTATCTGCACTCAGAGAGCTATCACTGTGTTATCTGTGGTGTTACATAGGACTGCAGGTGACATCTACTACATTATCTGTACTCAGAGTGATCACTGTGTTATCTGTGGTGTTACATAGGACTGCAGGTGACATCTACTACATTATCTGCACTCAGAGAGTTATCACTGTGTTATCTGTGGTGTTACATAGGACTGCAGGTGACATCTACTACATTATCTGTACTCAGAGAGTGATCACTGTGTTATCTGTGGTGTTACATAGGACTGCAGGTGACCTCTACTACATTATCTGTACTCAGAGAGTTATCACTGTGTTATCTGTGGCATTACATAGGACTGCAGGTGACATCCACTACATTATCTGTACTCAGAGAGAGATCACTGTGTTATCTGTGGTGTTACATAGGACTGCAGGTGACATCTACTACATTATCTGTACTCAGAGAGTTATCACTGTGTTATCTGTGGCATTACATAGGACTGCAGGTGACATCCACTACATTATCTGTACTCAGAGAGAGATCACTGTGTTATCTGTGGTGTTACATAGGACTGCCGGAGACATACTGCATAGATCCCTGTGTTATCTGTGGTGTTACATAGGACTGCAGGTGACATCTCCTACATTATATGTACTCATAGAGTTATCACTGTGTTATCTGTGGTGTTACATAGGACTGCAGGTGACATCTACTACATTATCTGTGCTCAGAGTGATCACTGTGTTATCTGTGGTGTTACATAGGACTGCAGGTGACATCTACTACATTATCTGTACTCAGGGAGTTATCACTGTGTCATCTGTGGTGTTACGTAGGACTGCATGTGACATCTACTACATTATCTGTACTCAGAGAGTTATCACTGTGTCATCTGTGGTGTTACATAGGACTGCAGGTGACATCTACTACATTATCTGTACTCAGAGAGTTATCACTGTGTTATCTGTGGTGTTACATAGGACTGCCGGAGACATACTGCATAGATCCCTGTGTTATCTGTGGTGTTACATAGGACTGCCGGAGACATACTGCATAGATCCCTGTGTTATCTGTGGTGTTACATAGGACTGCAGGTGGCATCTACTACATTATCTGTACTCAGAGAGTGATCAATGTGTTATCTGTGGTGTTACATAGGACTGCAGGTGACATCTACTACATTATCTGTTCTCAGAGAGTTATCACTGTGTTATCTGTGGTGTTACATAGGACTGCCGGAGACATACTGCATAGATCCCTGTGTTATCTGTGGTGTTACATAGGACTGCCGGAGACATACTGCATAGATCCCTGTGTTATCTGTGGTGTTACATAGGACTGCCGGAGACATACTGCATAGATCCCTGTGTTATCTGTGGTGTTACATAGGACTGCAGGTGACATCTACTACATTATCTGTTCTCAGAGAGTTATCACTGTGTTATCTGTGGTGTTACATAGGACTGCAGGTGACATCTACTACATTATCTGTACTCAGAGAGTCATCACTGTGTTATCTGTGGTGTTACATAGGACTGCAGGTGACATCTACTACATTATCTGTACTCAGAGAGTGATCACTGTGTTATCTGTGGTGTTACATAGGACTGCAGGTGACATCTACTATATTATCTGCACTCAGAGAGTTATCACTGTGTTATCTGTGGTGTTACATAGGACTGCAGGTGACATCTACTACATTATCTGTACTCAGAGAGGTATCACTGTGTTATCTGTGGTGTTACATAGGACTGCAGGTGACATCTACTACATTATCTGTACTCAGAGAGTTATCACTGTGTTATCTGTGGTGTTACATAGGACTGCAGGTGACATCTACTACATTATCTGTACTCAGAGAGTGATCACTGTTATCTGTGGTGTTACATAGGACTGCAGGTGACATCTACTACATTATCTGTACTCAGAGAGGTATCACTGTGTTATCTGTGGTGTTACATAGGACTGCAGGTGACATCTACTACATTATCTGTACTCAGAGAGTGATCACTGTGTTATCTGTGGTGTTACATAGGACTGCAGGTGACCTCTACTACATTATCTGTACTCAGAGAGTTATCACTGTGTTATCTGTGGCATTACATAGGACTGCAGGTGACATCCACTACATTATCTGTACTCAGAGAGAGATCACTGTGTTATCTGTGGTGTTACATAGGACTGCAGGTGACATCTACTACATTATCTGTACTCAGAGAGTTATCACTGTGTTATCTGTGGCATTACATAGGACTGCAGGTGACATCCACTACATTATCTGTACTCAGAGAGAGATCACTGTGTTATCTGTGGTGTTACATAGGACTGCCGGAGACATACTGCATAGATCCCTGTGTTATCTGTGGTGTTACATAGGACTGCAGGTGACATCTCCTACATTATATGTACTCATAGAGTTATCACTGTGTTATCTGTGGTGTTACATAGGACTGCAGGTGACATCTACTACATTATCTGTGCTCAGAGTGATCACTGTGTTATCTGTGGTGTTACATAGGACTGCAGGTGACATCTACTACATTATCTGTACTCAGGGAGTTATCACTGTGTCATCTGTGGTGTTACGTAGGACTGCATGTGACATCTACTACATTATCTGTACTCAGAGAGTTATCACTGTGTCATCTGTGGTGTTACATAGGACTGCAGGTGACATCTACTACATTATCTGTACTCAGAGAGTTATCACTGTGTTATCTGTGGTGTTACATAGGACTGCCGGAGACATACTGCATAGATCCCTGTGTTATCTGTGGTGTTACATAGGACTGCCGGAGACATACTGCATAGATCCCTGTGTTATCTGTGGTGTTACATAGGACTGCAGGTGGCATCTACTACATTATCTGTACTCAGAGAGTGATCAATGTGTTATCTGTGGTGTTACATAGGACTGCAGGTGACATCTACTACATTATCTGTTCTCAGAGAGTTATCACTGTGTTATCTGTGGTGTTACATAGGACTGCCGGAGACATACTGCATAGATCCCTGTGTTATCTGTGGTGTTACATAGGACTGCCGGAGACATACTGCATAGATCCCTGTGTTATCTGTGGTGTTACATAGGACTGCCGGAGACATACTGCATAGATCCCTGTGTTATCTGTGGTGTTACATAGGACTGCAGGTGACATCTACTACATTATCTGTTCTCAGAGAGTTATCACTGTGTTATCTGTGGTGTTACATAGGACTGCAGGTGACATCTACTACATTATCTGTACTCAGAGAGTTATCACTGTGTTATCTGTGGTGTTACATAGGACTGCAGGTGACATCTATTACATTATCTGTATGCAGAGAGTTATCACTGTGTTATCTGTGGTGTTACATAGGACTGCAGGTGACATCTACTACATTATCTGTTCTCAGAGAGTTATCACTGTGTTATCTGTGGTGTTACATAGGACTGCAGGTGACATCTACTACATTATCTGTACTCAGAGAGTCATCACTGTGTTATCTGTGGTGTTACATAGGACTGCAGGTGACATCTACTACATTATCTGTACTCAGAGAGTGATCACTGTGTTATCTGTGGTGTTACATAGGACTGCAGGTGACATCTACTATATTATCTGCACTCAGAGAGTTATCACTGTGTTATCTGTGGTGTTACATAGGACTGCAGGTGACATCTACTACATTATCTGTACTCAGAGAGGTATCACTGTGTTATCTGTGGTGTTACATAGGACTGCAGGTGACATCTACTACATTATCTGTACTCAGAGAGTTATCACTGTGTTATCTGTGGTGTTACATAGGACTGCAGGTGACATCTACTACATTATCTGTACTCAGAGAGTGATCACTGTTATCTGTGGTGTTACATAGGACTGCAGGTGACATCTACATTATCTGTACTCAGAGTTATCACTGTGTTATCTGTGGTGTTACATAGGACTGCAGGTGACATCTACTACATTATCTGTACTCAGAGAGTTATCACTGTGATCTGTGGTGTTACATAGGACTGCAGGTGACATCTACTACACTATCTGTACTCAGAGAGTTATCACTGTGTGATCTGTGGTGTTACATAGGACTGCAGGTGACATCTACTACATTATCTGTACTCAGAGTGATCACTGTGTTATCTGTGGTGTTACATAGGACTGCAGGTGACATCTACTACATTATCTGTACTCAGAGAGTTATCACTGTGTTATCTGTGGTGTTACATAGGACTGCAGGTGACATCTACTACATTATCTGTACTCAGAGTGATCACTGTGTTATCTGTGGTGTTACATAGGACTGCAGGTGACATCTACTACATTATCTGCACTCAGAGAGTTATCACTGTGTTATCTGTGGTGTTACATAGGACTGCAGGTGACATCTACTACATTATCTGTACTCAGAGAGTTATCACTGTGTTATCTGTGGTGTTACATAGGACTGCAGGTGACATCTACTACATTATCTCTACTCAGAGAGTTATCACTGTGTTATCTGTGGTGTTACATAGGACTGCAGGTGACCTCTACTACATTATCTCTACTCAGAGAGTTATCACTGTGTTATCTGTGGTGTTACATAGGACTGCCGGAGACATACTGCATAGATCCCTGTGTTATCTGTGGTGTTACATAGGACTGCAGGTGACATCTCCTACATTATATGTACTCATAGAGTTATCACTGTGTTATCTGTGGTGTTACATAGGACTGCAGGTGACATCTACTACATTATCTGTGCTCAGAGTGATCACTGTGTTATCTGTGGTGTTACATAGGACTGCAGGTGACATCTACTACATTATCTGTACTCAGAGAGTTATCACTGTGTTATCTGTGGTGTTACATAGGACTGCAGGTGACATCTACTACATTATCTGTACTCAGAGAGTGATCACTGTGTTATCTGTGGTGTTACATAGGACTGCCGGAGACATACTGCATAGATCCCTGTGTTATCTGTGGTGTTACATAGGACTGCAGGTGACATCTCCTACATTATATGTACTCATAGAGTTATCACTGTGTTATCTGTGGTGTTACATAGGACTGCAGGTGACCTCTACTACATTATCTGTACTCAGAGAGTTATCACTGTGTTATCTGTGGTGTTACATAGGACTGCCGGAGACATACTGCATAGATCCCTGTGTTATCTGTGGTGTTACATAGGACTGCAGGTGACATCTCCTACATTATATGTACTCATAGAGTTATCACTGTGTTATCTGTGGTGTTACATAGGACTGCAGGTGACCTCTACTACATTATCTGTACTCAGAGAGTTATCACTGTGTTATCTGTGGTGTTACATAGGACTGCCGGAGACATACTGCATAGATCCCTGTGTTATCTGTGGTGTTACATAGGACTGCAGGTGACATCTACTACATTATCTGTGCTCAGAGTGATCACTGTGTTATCTGTGGTGTTACATAGGACTGCAGGTGACATCTACTACATTATCTGTACTCAGGGAGTTATCACTGTGTCATCTGTGGTGTTACATAGGACTGCAGGTGACATCTACTACATTATCTGTACTCAGAGAGTTATCACTGTGTCATCTGTGGTGTTACATAGGACTGCAGGTGACATCTACTACATTATCTGTACTCAGAGAGTTATCACTGTGTTATCTGTGGTGTTACATAGGACTGCCGGAGACATACTGCATAGATCCCTGTGTCATCTGTGGTGTTACATAGGACTGCCGGAGACATACTGCATAGATCCCTGTGTCATCTGTGGTGTTACATAGGACTGCCGGAGACATACTGCATAGATCCCTGTGTCATCTGTGGTGTTACATAGGACTGCAGGTGACATCTCCTACATTATATGTACTCATAGAGTTATCACTGTGTTATCTGTGGTGTTACATAGGACTGCATGTGACATCTACTACATTATCTGTACTCAGAGAGTTATCACTGTGTCATCTGTGGTGTTACATAGGACTGCAGGTGACATCTACTACATTATCTGTACTCAGAGAGTTATCACTGTGTTATCTGTGGTGTTACATAGGACTGCCGGAGACATAGTGCATAGATCCCTGTGTTATCTGTGGTGTTACATAGGACTGCCGGAGACATACTGCATAGATCCCTGTGTCATCTGTGGTGTTACATAGGACTGCCGGAGACATACTGCATAGATCCCTGTGTTATCTGTGGTGTTACATAGGACTGCCGGAGACATACTGCATAGATCCCTGTGTCATCTGTGGTGTTACATAGGACTGCCGGAGACATACTGCATAGATCCCTGTGTTATCTGTGGTGTTACATAGGACTGCCGGATACATACTGCATAGATCCCTGTGTCATCTGTGGTGTTACATAGGACTGCCGGAGACATACTGCATAGATCCCTGTGTCATCTGTGGTGTTACATAGGACTGCCGGAGACATACTGCATAGATCCCTGTGTTATCTGTGGTGTTACATAGGACTGCAGGTGACATCTACTACATTATCTGTACTCAGGGAGTTATCACTGTTATCTGTGGTGTTACATAGGACTGCAGGTGACATCTACTACATTATCTGTACTCGGAGAGTTATCACTGTGTTATCTGTGGTGTTACATAGGACTGCAGGTGACATCTACTACATTATCTGTACTCAGAGAGTGATCACTGTGTTATCTGTGGTGTTACATAGGACTGCAGGTGACATCTACTACATTATCTGTACTCAGAGAGTTATCACTGTGTTATCTGTGGTGTTACATAGGACTGCAGGTGACATCTACTACATTATCTGTACTCAGAGAGTTATCACTGTTATCTGTGGTGTTACATAGGACTGCATGTGACATCTACTACATTATCTGTACTCAGAGAGTTATCACTGTGTCATCTGTGGTGTTACATAGGACTGCAGGTGACATCTACTACATTATCTGTACTCAGAGAGTTATCACTGTGTTATCTGTGGTGTTACATAGGACTGCCGGAGACATACTGCATAGATCCCTGTGTCATCTGTGGTGTTACATAGGACTGCCGGAGACATACTGCATAGATCCCTGTGTTATCTGTGGTGTTACATAGGACTGCCGGAGACATACTGCATAGATCCCTGTGTCATCTGTGGTGTTACATAGGACTGCCGGAGACATACTGCATAGATCCCTGTGTCATCTGTGGTGTTACATAGGACTGCCGGAGACATACTGCATAGATCCCTGTGTCATCTGTGGTGTTACATAGGACTGCCGGAGACATACTGCATAGATCCCTGTGTTATCTGTGGTGTTACATAGGACTGCCGGAGACATACTGCATAGATCCCTGTGTCATCTGTGGTGTTACATAGGACTGCCGGAGACATACTGCATAGATCCCTGTGTCATCTGTGGTGTTACATAGGACTGCCGGAGACATACTGCATAGATCCCTGTGTTATCTGTGGTGTTACATAGGACTGCCGGAGACATACTGCATAGATCTCTAGGGCTGGTCTTCTACTTGCAGAATCTGATGCTTCTTACCTTCCATGATGGCCTTCTTGAGCTCCGCCGCCTCCTTGTTCTCATTTATGGCTTCTAGGACCCTCAGGGTCACCTGAATTCCATAGTGGTCCTTGTAGAATCTGAGGATGAGCTCCGCAGTGTCCAGGTCGTCGGCTTCCTGCAGCGGACCTTTGGGGATCCTGCTATATCCTTCCTTAATCTCTATGTCGTTTAACTTGTTCTTGAACTTCTTAAATGATTTCCTTTCCAAGTTTTCCAGCGTATCGATCAGGACGTCCTTCACCGTCCTCCCCATCTCCCCCTAAGCGGTGACTACAGCGCAGCAGCCACGATGGAAACGGAAAGAAAGAACTTGGGTTTCTCACAATTTCCTGTTATTTTTCATCTCGTGTTGTCTCCATTAGTTCGTGATTCTGCCTTCTTCTTAAGAAGAGCTGGGTTTTTTCGACACGGTTGCCTCAGCAGGGAGGAGCTGTAGGGGTTAATATATTCAGCAGCTTGTTCTTCACTTACAGCACAATGTACTAGAGCCAAAGGAAAAATCCAGTGTTAACCCTCGCCCCGCCCTGCGATAAGAGGCAAACTTCAGTTCCCGGAAATGGTCGAATTCCAGCAAGAAATGTTTATCTTCTGCAGTAAGCACTGGTGTATGTGGTCACACAAGTACGAGGCATAGACTAGGCATGCTACACAAGTATGGGGCACACGTTACACACAGTAGGCACCTATCACAAGCAGAGCACACACACTATGCACACATTACACACAGTAGGCACCTATCACAAGCAGAGTGCACACACTATGCACACATTACAAGCATGGGGCACACGTTACACACAGTAGGCACCTATCACAAGCAGAGCGCACACACTATGCACACAATACAAGCATAGGGCACACACGTTACACACAGTAGGCACCTATCACAAGCAGAGCGCACACACTATGCACACATTACAAGCATGAGGCACACGTTACACACAGTAGGCACCTATCACAAGCAGAGCGCACACACTATGCACACATTACAAGCATGGGGCACACGTTACACACAGTAGGCACCTATCACAAGCAGAGCACACACTATGCATACAATACAAGCATAGGGCACACACGTTACACACAGTAGGCACCTATCACAAGCAGAGCGCACAAACTATGCACACATTACAAGCATGGGGCACACGTTACACACAGTAGGCACCTATCACAAGCAGAGCGCACACACTACACACATTACAAGCATGGGGCACACGTTACACACAGTAGGCACCTGTCACAAGCAGAGCGCACACACTGTGCATACATTACAAGCATGGGGCACATTTAACAGAGTAAGCACCTATCACAAGTAGAGCGTGCACACTATACACACATTACAAGCATGGGGCACATGTTACACACAGTAGGCACCTGTCACAAGTAGCATGCATGCACTATGCAGACATTACAAGCATGGGGCACACGTTACACACAGTAGGCACCTGTCACGAGTACACTGCACACTATGCACACATTTAGAAGCATGGAGCACATGTTACACACAGTAGGCACCTATCACAAGTAGAGCGCACACTATGCACACATTACAAGCAAGGAGCACATGTTACACTGAGTAGGCACCTGTCACAAGTAGACCGTACACTATGCACATATTACAAGAATGGGGCACATATTACACACAGTAGGCACCTATCACAAGCAGAGCGCACACACTATGCACACATTACAAGCATGGGGCACACGTTACACACAGTAGGCACCTATCACAAGCAGAGCGCACTCACTATGCACACATTACACACAGGTGGCACCTATCACAAGCAGAGCGCACACACTATGCACACATTACACACAGTAGGCACCTACCACAAGTAGAGCGCACACACTATGCACACATTACAAGCATAAGGCACACACGTTACACACAGGCACCTATCACAAGCAGAGCGCACACACTGCACACATTACAAGCATGGGGCACACGTTACACACAGTAGGGACCTATCGCAAGCAGAGCGCACACACTATGCACACGTTACACACAGGCACCTATCACAAGCAGAGAGTACACACTATACACACATTACAAGCATAGGGCACACACGTTACACACAGTAGGCACCTATCACAAGCAGAGAGTACACACTATACACACATTACAAGTATGGGGCACATGTTACACACAGTAGGCACCTATCACAAGCAGAGCGCACACACTATACACATATTACAAGTATGGGGCACACGTTACACACAGTAGGCACCTGTCACAAGCAGAGAGTACACACTATACACAC
Source organism: Ranitomeya imitator (assembly GCF_032444005.1). Taxonomy (NCBI): domain Eukaryota; kingdom Metazoa; phylum Chordata; class Amphibia; order Anura; family Dendrobatidae; genus Ranitomeya; species Ranitomeya imitator. The sequence goes on along the minus strand of NC_091288.1, from coordinate 218,995,424 downwards.
ATTACAAGTATGGGGCACACGTTACACACAGTAGGCACCTGTCACAAGCAGAGAGTACACACTATACACACATTACAAGTATGGGGCACACGTTACACACAGTAGGCACCTGTCACAAGCAGAGAGTACACACATTACAAGCATGGGGCACACGTCACACACACTAGGCACCTGTCACAAGTAGCATGCATGCACTATGCATACATTAGAAGCATGGGGCACATGTTACACACAGTAGGCACCTATCACAAGCAGAGCGCACACACTATGCACACATTACAAGTATGGGGCACACGTTACACACAGTAGGCACCTGTCACAAGCAGAGCGCACACACTATGCACGCATTACAAGCATGGGGCACACGTCACACACAGTAGGCACCTGTCACAAGTAGCATGCATGCACTATGCATACATTACAAGCATGGGGCACATTTCACAGAGTAGGCACATATTACAAGTAGAGCGTGCACACTATACACACATTGCAAGCATGGGGCACACGTTACACACAGTAGGCACCTGTCACAAGTAGACCGCACACCATGCACACATTTAGAAGCATGGAGCACATGTTACACACAGTAGGCACCTGTCACAAGCAGAGCGCACACACTATGCACATATTACAAGAATGGGGCACATATTACACACAGTAGGCACCTATCACAAGCAGAGCGCACACACTATGCACACATTGGCAGCATGGGGCACACGACACAAGCATGCCATAATTACTATGCACGCGTCACACAACCACTATTCACTCATCACAAGAACAGTGTGCTCATTTTAAGAAGAGGACATATAATATTAATGAATACTCATATGTTTATTTCTATAGCGCCAACTTATTCTGCAGCACTTTCAGTTCAACTGAACATTGCATGTTTCAAAGGGGAGAGCGGAGTTGCCACTGATGGACGGCCCTAGTTGCTGCTTATCTGCTGACTTAAAAAGAGTCAGGCACCAAAATTTGAACAGGTCGACCATTATCTCTGCTGATATCATCTGATGTCGGAGGATTTGCTGATTTTAGTCTAATGTGTATGGAAGCCTTTAATTTTACGTTTCTGGAGAAGCCTCTCTCTGTAAATGTGCACATCATGAATTACCAGGAATGCAGGAAATGCCGTAAATGTGTAATATCAATAGATACTGTTGGTGAAATAGCGCAAAATAGGATGTAATCCGAGATTCAGATGGTTACACACAATAGGATTGCACTCACCAGACAAAGCCAGTTTATGGTAGTATTCGCTGCAACCAAAGGGAAAAAACAATGGGTAGACGTGGATTTACTCTGCGCTGCTGAATAAGTGAAAGTTCAGACGTATGGTTTTGTTTATTTTTTAAAATAGACCAATCTAAAAGAGATGTAGATTTTATTAATAATGATATGATAAATTTGTATAATAACCGATTTATACTTTAAAATTGCATCCAAAAGTGTTTTCCTTTTAAAAATGTATTATATGTAGAATAAAACATGTCATTTAAAATGTTTTTTATTAGATATGAATTAAAATTATCAGACAACTTCTCCGTTTAAAAGAAAAAAAAGGAAGGAAGGAGGAAAACATATATAGGGGATAAAGTAGCACCATTGATCTACTATAAAAAATCAAAAACGTGTCACTGGAGAAGTCAGATAATTTTAATTATCTAATAATCATCTATTATCTAATTATCTATTATCTAATAAAACATTTTAAATTACATGTTTTATTCTACACATAACGCATTTTTATGATCTGATTTAAAAAAAAAAAAAAAAAAAAAAATGACAATAGCAGAAAAAATTCTAAAATCATTGTCCCCGGCTCTTCAGTCCCACGTCCCTCCAGCGGAGGCCTCTCCAGCGCCTGCAGGGATCACCTTGATTATCAGTCACGTGACTGCCGAGGACGGTGATTGTGGTAGGCAAACTGTGAAATGAAGTTCGTGTTTCCATCTCTGCTGAGATGAGCTGAACGTGCAGGAACATTGTGAGGCAAAATGTGATCGGTGAAGCCTCGTCACACCAATTTGGGACAGTTTGTTTACTACAGTCGAACATCAGGTGGCAAACAGGATCCGGAATAATATTTGGGTCAGTAAGGCTACTTTCACACTTGCGTTTTTTGCAATCCATCGTTTTGTGCTAAAAAACGGATCCTGCAAATGTGCTCGCAGGATGCGTTTTTTTGCCCATAGACTTGTATTAGCGACGGATGGCCACATGGGTATCTGTCGTGTTTTGGCGGACCGTCGTCACAAAAAAAGTTCAATTTAACGTTTTTTTGTCTGTCGTGTCCGCCATTTTCTACCGCGCATGCGTGTCCGAAACTCCGTCCCCTCCTCCCCGGACTTCAGAATGGGCAGCGAATGCGTTGAAAAACTGCATACGCTGCCCATGCCGTGCACAAATTTCACAACGTACGTCGGTCCGACGCATAGCGACGGACCCGTACCGACGCAAGTGTGAAAGTAGCCTAACAGACATCTTTTAGCATATTCTGAAACTTTAGGAACCTTCTGCTTAGGCAGGGAGCAGTGAGGAGCGTCCATTAAAAACCCCTGAGACCACAGATGATTAGATGGGGAAGATGACCGTTTTTGCCCTTTCGAAGGACAACATTCGGGACGCACACGCTCAGAAAATGAAGCAGGAGCAGCATCCACAGGAATAAACCAAGCGCCAGCAGTGAGAGAGCCCATGGATCAGGGATTGCCTGCAGCGTTCAGCTCTCCTAATCATGATGAGCGAACTTACTCGGATAATGTCATATATCAAAAATTACCGCACACTCAGACTGGATATGCTGAAAAAGGTTTTGAACCAATTTATTATAACAAAAAAAGAAGAAATAGCCACAGAAAAAGTAGGAACAAATGTGTTCATATCAGACCAAACCCAACGTTTCGACCCACCAGGGTCTTTTTCATAGGGTTACTGGGGAGATAAAGAAACAGTGTAAACAAACAACAGTGGTATGGCAATAATACAGTGAAGAGAAGTCAAATAACCTGTATAAACATAAAATCACCGAACTATATATACAAATGGAAAATATAAAGACATAGAACCAGAATATACATATTAGATACAATAAATATAATAGAGGATATTACTATTAAGGTTCAAACTAGTGAATTTAGTGGAGTATCTCTAGGAGGAAGATAGTGGAAATTAAAAAAAGGGGGGGAAAAGGGAGAAAAGGGGGGAGGGAGAAGGAAGAAAGGGAAAGAAAATATGAGAGCGATAGTTGTAAAGCGGGATGATTACCTTGGCTTCCGGAGGTATGCGCATATGTGGCAAAGAGGAGGGAAAGGCAGGAAGGCAAATTTTGTAGTACAAGTCCTGTCACTATGATAAACAAGGTAGTGTTATGAAATTATATATGCCTAGCGGTCCCAAATGTAGAGAGCTAAAGGAAAGAATCGAAGGGAGAGAAGAATGTACCCAAGGAAATTATAATATGTATGTCATAGTTTACCATATATAGATATACCTGAAATGTCCTAGGTGGGCGCTCCAGTGTCGAGATGATCGACTGCTAGATACTGGAATAGGCTGTAGGCCGATTGTGTGCCCCAAATAGTACAGTTTAGTACACAGTAGTCCTAAAATATGAGGAGGCTATATAAGGTTAGCGGAAAGGATGGACATATGGATAATGCAATAGGTAGGAAAGGTACCTAAGGTGTCCTTGTGCAGTGATACCAGGTATGGTCCAATAGGGTATACGGGAGGTGGCAATTCCACATGCCCTGGGAGAAGTAGCCGGATTAAGCGTACTAGAATGATAAGGGGAACTAGTAAGGGTGGTATGTACACAAAGTGTAGGATAGTAACAGACAGTGCGCCACATACGATATACCTGCTTTGTCCTGAAAAGGCTGTGTAAAGTTGCCCACTAGAATGACAGGGGATAATGGACAGGAGGGTCCAAGGGCTCCTGCTGGCCCTGGGGTAGTAGACCTAAAGATAAGGTCATAAATGATGAGGGTACAGTGGGGTGAAAATAAAATGAAAGAGCAATGGTGGCGCAGCGCAAAGAGACAGCTAAAATACCTGTAAGGTCCTAAGTTTCTCGCGGGGTAGAGTGGTGGAGCGGCACTCCCGTGCCTTGCTCTAGGCCGTGTGCTGGAAGGGAGCTAATGGGAGCTATAAATAGTACCGGCGGTCCGATAAACCGGAAGTGCGGCCGCCGGACCGGAAGTGATGTATCGTCACTATGTACAGGCTAGGCGCCTGCGCGGTGGGCGCTAATGGTAGCGCTTCTAGGCGGGCGGGGGGGACGATGTATGGGCGCCTGCACCTCTTGTTAAAACCACAAGGTCATTCCTATTGGATACTGGCCACTTCCTTAGTATTCTCAGACAGCTTGATACCATACCACCTGACAGTCTCCTGGTTACAATGGATGTCAATAGTCTTTACACTTCCATCTCTCACGAAAAAGGCATCACAGCAGCCAAATCTTTGCTAGAGTCATCCAATTTATCTAATGGCTCGATACAATTTTGTCTGGACTTATTAAGGCTCGTCCTTTATGACAACTTTTTTCTGTATGATGACTCTTATTACATTCAACAACAGGGGACCGCCATGGGCTCAAATGTCGCGCCCGCGTATGCTAATGCATACATGAACACATTTGAACTTAATTTCGTGTACACAGACGATAGATTCAAACAACACGCACAGTGCTACCATCGCTATATAGACGATATTTTTTTCATATGGACAGGCCCTGTAGAAACATTGGTTACATTCCATGAGTCTCTGAATGGGATCTACCCGGAACTAGAGTTTACCATGCACTATGATTCTAAACAAATCTCCTTCCTGGACACTCTCGTATGCAAAAACAACCAGGGTCACCTTTCAACTGATCTATACTCCAAGCCCACCGATTGTAACAGCCTGCTACACTACTCTAGCAGCCATCCAAAGGCAACACGCGACAGCCTCCCCCGCTCACAATTCATGAGAGTATCCAAAATTGTCTCTGACCCCGAGGTCCTCCCTACACGTCTTACGAGTATGTCAGATAAATTCAGAGAGAGGAGTTACCCTCAACGCCTACTGGACTAGGAAAGACTACGGGCACTCCATCCCCAACCACCACCCCTTAGGCAAACCAATACAGATAGAGTGCCATTTGTCCATACCTACCACCCTTTTATGCCAAAGGTCGAAGCAGTAATCAAGAGACACTGGCCTTTATTGGCTAGAGCATACCCTAACATTGACAGCTTCTCCCATCCAGCTCTCATGTGTAACAGGCGGGCACCCAACATCAGGGACCGGCTAGTCCGGGCTGACATTGGCAGCACTCATCCTACTACCAGTCAGAGTACTCTCTCGACACGTCGTCACGGTACATTTCCTTGCCACAATTGTGCATCATGCTCTAATATTATCAAGTCCGACAACATTACTCACCCCAGAACAGGTAAATCATATCCCATACACGGGTATTTCACCTGTAACTCTAACTTCGTGATGTACGTAATAAAATGCCCCTGTGGCCTACTTTATGTGGGTGAGACAACACAACATGCCAAGGACAGAATAGCCAGCCACAAATCTACCATACGTTGTGGGAAAACGTGGCTGCCCATCCCGGATCATTTTATTAAGTTTAGACACACGATAGCGCAATTAAAATATCAGATTATTGAACAGGTTCCCATACCCAGGAGAGGTGGAGATCACGTCAGATTACTTAAACTCAGGGAAACTTACTGGATCCACAAACTAGAGACATTAACCCCCAAGGGTCTGAATAGGGAGATTAACTGGTTATTGTAATGCCTCCTTAATCCTCTTGGTTTTCTTTCTAGACACGCTGAATCTACATTCCATTAGGTGAGTCCTTTCCTTATACCTTTTCTATTTACCTTAACCCCATAGTCTTCTGGCCTTACTGCCCCCTTGGCCCCTGCCCCTTCTATATTCTTTTAGCTCCATTCCCCTGCCCCATCCCTAGCTTGTCCCATCCCCATATATTTATGGACCTTCTGTGCCCCCATACAGCGTCACTACTCCATCACCCTGTCCTGCTAATCTTGCCCACATAGAATAGGCTGTTCCGCAGTACACACTCCCCTGTACTTTACATATCTGACTCCTCAGTTATGCCTATTTGTGCCCATTGCGCATGCGGCAGCGTTTGCATATTATGACGCCGCTTTTTACACTAGTGCTTACTGCGCAGGCGCCCACGCTCATTCAATATGGCACCGCACTCATCCACCTGTGCTCACTGCGCAGGCGCCCATACATCGTCTCCCCCCTGCCCGCCTAGGAGCGCTACCATTAGCGCCCACCGCGCAGGCGCCTAGCCTGTACATAGTGACGATACATCACTTCCGGTCCGGCGGCCGCACTTCCGGTTTATCGGACCGCCGGTACTATTTATAGCTCCCATTAGCTCCCTTCCAGCACACGGCCTAGAGCAAGGCACGGGAGTGCCGCTCCACCACTCTACCCCGCGAGAAACTTAGGACCTTACAGGTATTTTAGCTGTCTCTTTGCGCTGCGCCACCATTGCTCTTTCATTTTATTTTCACCCCACTGTACCCTCATCATTTATGACCTTATCTTTAGGTCTACTACCCCAGGGCCAGCAGGAGCCCTTGGACCCTCCTGTCCATTATCCCCTGTCATTCTAGTGGGCAACTTTACACAGCCTTTTCAGGACAAAGCAGGTATCGTATGTGGCGCACTGTCTGTTACTATCCTACACTTTGTGTACATACCACCCTTACTAGTTCCCCTTATCATTCTAGTACGCTTAATCCGGCTACTTCTCCCAGGGCATGTGGAATTGCCACCTCCCGTATACCCTATTGGACCATACCTGGTATCACTGCACAAGGACACCTTAGGTACCTTTCCTACCTATTGCATTATCCATATGTCCATCCTTTCCGCTTACCTTATATAGCCTCCTCATATTTTAGGACTACTGTGTACTAAACTGTACTATTTGGGGCACACAATCGGCCTACAGCCTATTCCAGTATCTAGCAGTCGATCATCTCGACACTGGAGCGCCCACCTAGGACATTTCAGGTATATCTATATATGGTAAACTATGACATACATATTATAATTTCCTTGGGTACATTCTTCTCTCCCTTCGATTCTTTCCTTTAGCTCTCTACATTTGGGACCGCTAGGCATATATAATTTCATAACACTACCTTGTTTATCATAGTGACAGGACTTGTACTACAAAATTTGCCTTCCTGCCTTTCCCTCCTCTTTGCCACATATGCGCATACCTCCGGAAGCCAAGGTAATCATCCCGCTTTACAACTATCGCTCTCATATTTTCTTTCCCTTTCTTCCTTCTCCCTCCCCCCTTTTCTCCCTTTTTCCCCCCTTTTTTTAATTTCCACTATCTTCCTCCTAGAGATACTCCACTAAATTCACTAGTTTGAACCTTAATAGTAATATCCTCTATTATCTTTATTGTATCTAATATGTATATTCTGGTTCTATGTCTTTATATTTTCCATTTGTATATATAGTTCGGTGATTTTATGTTTATACAGGTTATTTGACTTCTCTTCACTGTATTATTGCCATACCACTGTTGTTTGTTTACACTGTTTTTTTTTTATCTCCCCAGTAACCCTATGAAAAAGACCCTGGTGGGTCGAAACGTTGGGTTTGGTCTGATATAAACACATTTGTTCCTACTTTTTCTGTGGCTATTTCTTCTTTTTTTGTTATAATAAATTGGTTCAAAACCTTTTTCAGCATATCCAGTCTGAGTGTGCGGTAATTTTTGATATATGACTGTTTGGGCCTCCTGGTCTGTTTTACCAGCACCTCGAATTATTATTCTTGATCTGAGTGCATACCATTATTCTCCTTACTCGGATAATGTGTTATCTGAACGTGCTAGCCGAGTGTCTTCAGCTGCTCTAAAAATATGTCCGAGTCCCCGACGCTGCTGTTTGACAACCGCAACACAAGCGGGGATTTTCTGTTTCTTAGGCTACCCCGGCTTGTGTTGCGGCTGTCTAACAGCAGCCGCGAGGACTCAAACATATTTTACAAGCACGTTGAAGACACTCGGCTAGGACCCAAGCACGTTCGCTCATCACTACTTTTAGGCTAGGTCACATCCACTCCTTGAGTCCTCACTTTGTGAGACAGCTGATCAGCGCATTATGCAAGAAACGACCACCTCCTACAGCTCCTCACAGGCCCGGCTTACCACATGGCTCTCTTTGCTCAATGGCTGTAAAATTCCCAAATTTATAGGCTTCTTATAGTTACCCTCTACAAGCCTGGTGGCGCAGCATATGGGTGTCCTCATAATCATCACTCCAGCTGGAGTATTTCTGCTCCTAGACGGAACAATACTTTTTTCTTTGACTCTCCCCTAGAAGCCTTTTGATACTTGACTAGTCACAACATAAGGCTTGGTTCCCATTGCGTTAATGGGACCGCGCTAACAAACAGTGTTGCACGGCGAAATTAACGCTGTGCAACGCGTCCGTTAGCGCGCCCTTTAACAGCAATGGGGACACGCATCACTAGTGCGTGCCGAAAATGGCACGCGCTAGCGATGTACCGGTGTTTTGTGGCGCGCCGCGGACGCTGCTTGCAGCGTCCAAGGCGTTCCACCGGTCCGTTCCCCGCTCTCGCAGATCGGAGATCTGCGAGAGCGGGGACGTTTAACGCGACCCCTTTACAACACATTGCGTTAGCGCAATCCGCTAGCGCTAGGCGCTAAACGGATTGCACTAACGCAATCTGAACCTATTGAGGCCAGGGTGATGGGCATAGATCACATTGCTGCCCACATGTAGCCACATTGATTCCAAAAAGAGCCAGCTACAATGCAGTTAAATCTATTAATTTTATTTTTGTTTTGCATGGGGATAAGCTATAGGGATGAGCTAAAGCAGGACGTTCCAATGTAACCAGGACAGTAAGAAGAGATGTGGTTAATGATGTCATCTACTTATAAAGTACAATGTATCATAGACCGTGTCACTACGGTACAATTTATTAAATGCTCAGTGCTACAATGTAGTTCTGCAAGCGTCCGTCACGCCACACAATGGAAGACACCCGCTACTGTTTTGCAGTGAGAGTTTTACTTCCTATCAAGAAGTTACACATTTCATCACCTCCAGGCCATTCCGAGATCCGTGGCTACACGTCTCTGTCATGTTATGGCACATTGTTCTTTATTTTGCTGTCATGACTCCGCTAAAGACCAGAAACCCAAGGAAACATTCCCACAGGGTGAAAACAAATGCAAAACATAAAAATTACAATCTCCTCCTTTTTTTTTTCTTATTTGTTAAGAAAAATCTACAAATGCAGTTTCTTTAAGGAACTGAATGTCCAAAAAAGTCTGAACATTCAATATTTTGCTTCACTTATCCCACATGGTCAACACTGTAAAAATAAAAATGCAAGAATTATTGTTTTTCTGACAATTCACCTTCTCAAAACTAAAAACAAATAGCGTCCAAGTGCTATGTTTTTTGTGGGTTTTTTTTAAGGACCTTTTCAGTTGAATGGGTGACTTTGGTCTACAAGAGCGTAAACATACGAAATAGATTTATTTTCTTTTATTATTTTTACAGACAATCGCTCCACAAAAATGGTCATGTGACTCATCACATTGATTATAAAGGGTTCTAGAGCCCACCGATACCACACCTACCAAAACAACCGGATGAGCCCTTGGAGAGTTTTCACACATTTTTTGTGGCATTTGTTAATAGTACATTTGTTTTTGTTTTTTTTTGTTTTGCCCCAAATATGAAAAACTCTTCAAAACTTTTCTGTGTGATTTTGGTGGCTTTTTTTTTTTCAACGTCAGTAGTCTTATTTTGAAAATGTGAATATCTGATTTTTTTTCTTGCTTCTTTCCGATCGGCTTCTGTATTGAACTTAGAGCACTAGCAAAAACTAATGCCACAAATTAAATTTACTAAAATTAATCTACAAACAAAACCTTCACTGCGTCTTAAACAATAAAAATGCTCAAAAAAAATTAGCTTGAAGCAAATCAAACAGAAACGCATCAAAAACTAGAAATGTTTTTGGTATTTCAAGGAAAAATATGATCTTTGTACCGTGTTTGGTAGTAGGTTAGAGAAAAGAAAAACTTGAGAATCACTATCAAGTGATTGATACTAAATCAGGGGTGTCAAACTGCAATCCTTGAGGGCTGCAAACAGGTCATGTTTTCAGGATTTCCTTGTACTGCACAGGTGATAATTTAATCACCAACTCATTATTTGTGTAGGTGATTAAATTATCACCTGTGCAGTACAAGGAAATCCTGAAAACACAACAAGTTTGCAGCCCTCAAGGATTGCAGTTTGACACCCCTGTACTAAATGAAGGGGCTCAATACTAGAAAGGATATGGTTTACATTTCAAGATTTAAAGAAATCTAAGAATGTTATAGCTCCGAGATGATAGTTACATTCAAAAAAAGCTATGTCTGCACTGTTTTAGTTTCCTTTTATAACAATTACGGTAGTACTAATTTATGTAACTTTAAACTTGTTACTTATTTAATACTTATTTTTACTTGAATCATTTATTATGGCTTAGTTTTTATCTCTCCCTTAACAGTATGCTTAACCCCTTAATGACCTATGACGTGCTACGTCCGTCATAGGTTGCTCCCCCTCTTTGATGCAGGATCTGGTGCTGAGACTGCACCTTTTCCGGCCCATGACAGCTGATCTGATCAGCTGTCATGCGCCCCTAACAGCTGTGGGTGAAAATCGCGATCTACCAACGGCTGTTAACATGTTAAATGCTGCTGTCAATCTACGACAGTGACATTTAACATGGCTGTCATGATCCAGTCCGGAGTTTGTTTTCTGCTATTCTCCCTCTGGACTGGTCATGTGGGGGTTAATGATGGGCGTCTCTGGTCCGCTGCGGCGGCCTCTGACCTTTCCGGCGCCTGCGCATTGCAGTACTATCCTCTGCCCTCAACAGGGCAGAGCAAAGTACGCCTGCGCCGGAGCTGTGGCTGAAGATCAGAAGAGGATGTCTTGTAATGAAGATGGGAGGCGCCGCAGCGGACCGGAGACGCCCATCCGACCTGACCAGCAGCGGGACCGCCCCTGGGTGAGTATAATATAACCTCTTTTTCTCCTCTTTCAGGTAACATCGGGGGCTTATCTATAGCATTACAGAATGCTGCAGATAAGCCCCTGATGCCGGTGGGCTTACCTCATCCGCGATTTTCGGGGTGACAGGTTCCCTTTAAGAACACCACCAGCATAAAGTTTATAACTCCTGCTATCCTGACTATAACTATCACTATAACTATAAGTTTATAACTATCCTGATGTCACCACTGCTTTACTGCCGGCGCTGACACAGTGCAGGGAAAGCTCTTGGCAGCAGCGCGTGCATTAGCAGTGCTCCTGCCGAAAGCAGTTTTAACCCTGTGGACGCCGGGGGACGTGACAGACATCGGAATGTGAGTATGTAGTGTTTTTTTTTTTTTGTTAACTTTTACAATGGTAACCAGGGTAAATATCGGGTTACTAAGCGCGGCCCTGCACTTAGTAACCCGATGTTTACCCTGGTTACCCGGGGACTTCGGCATCGTTGAAGACAGTTTCAACGATGCCGAAGTTGTTCCCCTGATCGTTGGTCGCTGGAGAGAGCTGTCTGTGTGACCACACAACGACTTACCAACGATCACGGCCAGGTCGTATCGCTGCTTGTGATCGTTGGTAAGTCGTTTAGTGTAACGGTACCTTTATTCCTTCATTACTTATGACTGTGGGAAGTTGTCCAATTCATCTTTGTTGTGGCAAATCAGTATTGCTCTTTGTACTTGATCTTTCTCAGCCTCCTTGCGTAAACCTTTTGTTCCTTGCTCCTCTATTTGAATATGCTGATAGTAACTTTCACTTTTAGGCCGGGGTCACACTTGCGAAAGACTTGCATGAATCTCTCGCCTCAATACCCGGCACTGCCGCCGGCACTCGGCACCGGAGTGTGTGGCTGTGTGTATTCCTATGTAGCTGAACGCTCCGGCCCCGAGTGCCAGCAGCAGTGCCGGGTATTGAGGCGAGAGACTCGTGCAAGTGTGACCCCGGCCTTAGGGTTAATATTGCAGAGTTGAGTCCTGCCCCTCTCCAACAATCAAATCCCATTAAATTCTGGTAAATGGTTCAGAAGGACTGAAGCGACGTCAGTCGTCACGCTGGGACCATATTGTGGGGATTGACGACACGTTACTACTGGACTCGCTGTGTGGGATTCTCCTTCAGTAGCTCATTGGATATGGACAGCTTACAAAAAAGGAATGATAGTAGCAGGTACATATGGCGGTGGTCTCTATAGATGTCTGCAGTGGTCCTGGCTATGACCAGAACACCACAGTCTAGGCTCTCCTGATGTCCATCTCTGCAGGACAGAGAGCAGAGGCTTCACCTGGAAATGAGCGCAGGGCAGAGGCTTCACCTGGAAATGAGCGCAGGGCAGAGGCTTCACCTGGAAATGAGCGCAGGGCAGAGGCTTCTCCTGGAAATGAGCGCAGGGCAGAGGCTTCACCTGGAAATGAGCGCAGGGCAGAGGCTTCACCTGGAAATGAGCGCAGGGCAGAGGCTTCACCTGGAAATGAGCGCAGGGCAGAGGCTTCACCTGGAAATGAGCGCAGGGCAGAGGCTTCACCTGGAAATGAGCGCAGGGCAGAGGCTTCACCTGGAAATGAGCACAGGGCAGAGGCTTCTCCTGGAAATGAGCGCAGGGCAGAGGCTTCACCTGGAAATGAGCGCAGGGCAGAGGCTTCTCCTGGAAATGAGCGCAGGGCAGAGGCTTCACCTGGAAATGAGCGCAGGGCAGAGGCTTCACCTGGAAATGAGCGCAGGGCAGAGGCTTCACCTGGAAATGAGCGCAGGGCAGAGGCTTCACCTGGAAATGAGCGCAGGGCAGAGGCTTCACCTGTAAATGAGCGCAGGGCAGAGGCTTCACCTGTAAATGAGCGCAGGGCAGAGGCTTCACCTGGAAATGAGCGCAGGGCAGAGGCTTCACCTGGAAATGAGCGCAGGGCAGAGGCTTCACCTGGAAATGAGCGCAGGGCAGAGGCTTCACCTGGAAATGAGCGCAGGGCAGAGGCTTCACCTGGAAATGAGCGCAAGGCAGAGGCTTCACCTGGAAATGAGCGCAGGGCAGAGGCTTCACCTGGAAATGAGCGCAGGGCAGAGGCTTCACCTGGAATGGAGCGCAGGGCAGAGGCTTCTCCTGGAAATGAGCGCAGGGCAGAGGCTTCACCTGGAAATGAGCGCAGGGCAGAGGCTTCTCCTGGAAATGAGCGCAGGGCAGAGGCTTCACCTGGAATGGAGCGCAGGGCAGAGGCTTCACCTGGAATGGAGCGCAGGGCAGAGGCTTCACCTAGAATGGAGCGCAGGGCAGAAGCTTCACCTGGAAATGAGCGCAGGGCAGAGGCTTCACCTGTAAATGAGCGCAGGGCAGAGGCTTCTCCTGGAAATGAGCGCAGGGCAGAGGCTTCACCTGGAAATGAGCGCAGGGCAGAGGCTTCACCTGGAAATGAGCGCAGGGCAGAGGCTTCACCTGGAAATGAGCGCAGGGCAGAGGCTTCACCTGGAAATGAGCGCAGGGCAGAGGCTTCACCTGGAATGGAGCGCAGGGCAGAGGCTTCTCCTGGAAATGAGCGCAGGACAGAGGCTTCACCTGGAAATGAGCGCAGGGCATAGGCTTCACCTGGAAATGAGCGCAGGGCAGAGGCTTCACCTGGAAATGAGCGCAGGGCAGAGGCTTCACCTGGAAATGAGCGCAGGGCAGAGGCTTCACCTGGAAATGAGCGCAGGGCAGAGGCTTCACCTGGAAATGAGCGCAGGGCAGAGGCTTCACCTGGAAATGAGCGCAGGGCAGAGGCTTCACCTGGAAATGAGCGCAGGGCAGAGGCTTCACCTGGAATGGAGCGCAGGGCAGAGGCTTCACCTGGAAATGAGCGCAGGGCAGAGGCTTCACCTGGAAAAGAGCGCAGAGCAGAGGCTTCACCTAGAATGGAGCGCAGGCAGAGGCTTCACCTGGAAATGAGCGCAGGGCAGAGGCTTCACCTAGAATGGAGCGCAGGGCAGAGGCTTCACCTGGAATGGAGCGCAGGGCAGAGGCTTCACCTAGAATGGAGCGCAGGGCAGAGGTTTCACCTGGAATGGAGCGCAGGGCAGAGGCTTCACCTAGAATGGAGCGCAGGGCAGAGGCTTCACCTGGAAATGAGCGCAGGGCAGAGGTTTCACCTCGGAATGGAGCGCAGGGCAGAGGCTTCACCTGGAAAGGAGCGCAGGGCAGAGGCTTCACCTGGAAAGGAGCGCAGGGCAGAGGCTTCACCTGGAAAGGAGCGCAGGGCAGAGGCTTCACCTGGAAAGGAGCGCAGGGCAGAGGCTTCACCTGGAAAGGAGCGCAGGGCAGAGGCTTCACCTGGAAAGGAGCGCAGGGCAGAGGCTTCACCTGGAAAGGAGCGCAGGGCAGAGGCTTCACCTGGAAAGGAGCGCAGGGCAGAGGCTTCACCTGGAAATGAGCGCAGGGCAGAGGCTTCACCTGGAAATGAGCGCAGGGCAGAGGCTTCACCTGGAAAGGAGCGCAGGGCAGAGGCTTCCCCTGGAAAGCATACGTTCTTTTGTTTTAATTTTTTTGTGTGAGTTTTGGACAGTTTTATAAAATCCTTAGGAAATCCCTGAGCACTATGAAATTGGTGCTTTGAAATAAGAATTCTTTTATGTTTAAGAAAGTTGTCTATAATGATTCATCGCAGGAAACTGTCCTTCCAAATGTCACAGAAGAGAGTGACTGCAGGGAACGTCTGCTCCATCTTCTGTGCTTGCAAAGCGCATGGAATTTCCCAATCACACATGGCTTACTCAACCACTGCGGTTATAGGGAGAACATATTGCCTAATAAAGTGCATATTAATACCTGTGGTGTTACATAGGACTGCAGGTGACATCTCATCCATTATCTGTACTCAGAGAGTGATCACTGTGTCATCTGTGGTGTTACATGGGACTGCAGGTTGCATCTACTACATTATCTGTACTCAGAGAGTGATCACTGTGTAATCTGTGGTGTTACATGGGACTGCAGGTGACATCTACTACATTATCTGTACTCACAGAGTTATCACTGTGTTATCTGTGGTGTTACATAGGACTGCAGGTGACATCTACTACATTATCTGTACTCAGAGAGTTATCACTGTGTTATCTGTGGTGTTACATAGGACTGCAGGTGACATCTACTACATTATCTGTACTCAGAGAGTGATCACTGTGTTATCGGTGGTGTTACATAGGACTGCAGGTGATATTTGCTTAACTACACCTTATATCCTCTGTGGAGGGCCAGTTATACTATTGGCCTCTTATAGTGAGATCTCTACAGCTGGTTTTATTCTTGAAGGATTCTGGTTCTTGCCTATCACGCACGTGGTCCTCTGCTTTTTCAGTCCCATCTATTACTTCTTGAACAGCCCGGGTCAGCTCATAGTTCGGCAGCATCCTCAGTGTCTGCCTGCTCCATATTGGCTTTCCACCATTTTGTCATTGAATCTTCTCAAGAAAATCTTCAAAGAGAATTCTTCGAATAAGATCATCCACATCTTCCAGCATATTGGAGATCATGCAAAATCCCTTATGATCAAGCATCTTAAATGCCATCCTCCCCACAGCTTGGATCAGGACATCAATAAAGATCTTCCCCATGGTCGGTTAAGCAGCGGATCTTCAGATAATCTTTTTGTTCTGCAACATAGGCGGGCTTATAATTTCTGCTCCATTTTGAAAAACATGTTTTTTTTTCCTGCAATATCCTATTTTCTTTTGTTTCATCCATTATTGTAACAATGGTCTTTTTTTATAGAAAGGATGAGCCTGTAGGGGTCAATATACAGATGGGTGTACAGGACCTGCAGCTCGGTGCAAAAGACACCAAGGAGGAATCTAGTTGAAGAACTTTTTCCAAACCCACAAATAATCAAATCTTTATGTGGACCTCTCAGCTCTCCCCAGAGGACAGAAGAGTTTCGCATCTTGAGCTTCAGCCTGAGCTTTTTGTTCAGATGGAAGATAAGACACCAAAAGTGTCAGGCGGTGGCCCATGTCCGCTCTCCAATGTGACGGCGCAGGCGGGCAGTCTATAGGGACCATGGAGGACTAGCTGTCAGCTACACGTGCAGTTGACTGATGACTGTCTCATTTATGGCGTTCACAGCCCTTGACAACACTTCAAACTTTGGTTTCTGTGAAAACCTGAACTAGCAATAAAAAATGATCTTTTGCAGTAAACGCTGATGTATCTCCAGTGTACATGCAGAGGAGATAACAATGACTACTAGGTCTAAATCATCTTTACTTGTGGCCTTGAAGAACTCCAACTCGCATGTATGGAATAAAAAGAAATGTGGAGGGGACAGAAAGGGAGATACAGGTGTGAGATCATTAGACTGATCGCTGCATCATAAAGTGCACGCTGGAAACAAAATGACAGTCCGTAATGTTATACAAGTACAAAAACGCAATAAGGATATAAATCGGAAAATTATGAGACAAAATAAAAACATGAACTTTACCCTTTGCCCTTCGTTATTTACTTTCAGTCAGCTAAACAGCCAGGTACAGAACATCAGCCGTGCTGCGATAACATCTCTGATTAATTCAATGTTTGTTAGCAAATGCGGAATTTATCATTTCAACCTGGCGCCTTGTATTCTTAGAGAAACAGCTGTGCACCGCTGCAGAGGCAGCGACCAAATTATCCAAAAAAAAACCAAGACATTCATCTAACCTTGGCGTCTAGATAACCACAGAGACAAAACAGGTTTGGTGACTTGTCAAGAGTAGTTTGTGCACATTGCAGTTTGTATCTATTATGTTTTTGGCAGTAAGTGTATCATGGATTGATCTTCGTAACATTTCAGTAGTGACAGTCACTGCAACGTTTTTTAATCCGAGGTATGAAAAGTTTGGAATAAATAGTTTAGATTTTGGCCTCCTGATTGGTCTCGAGCCATGAATACACCGGAATTATAACAATCAGATGGAACGCTGCCTTATGAATACACCGGACTCCTAAAAATCAGATGGGACACTGTCTCATGAATACATCGGACTCATAACATTCGGGTGGAATGCTGTCTCATGAATACACCAGACTCCTAGCATTCGGGTGGAACACTGCCTCATAAATACACCGGACTCGGACTCCTAAAAATCAGATGGAATGCTGTCTCATGAATACACCGGATTCCTAGCATTCGGGTGGAACGCTGCCTCATGAATACATCGGGCTCATAACATTCGGGTGGAAAGCTGTCTCATGAATACACCGGACTCATAGCATTCGGGTGGAACACTGCCTCATAAATACACCGGACTCCTAAAAATCAGATGGAACGCTGTCTCATGAATACACCGGATTCCTAGCATTCGGGTGGAACGCTGCCTCATGAATACATCGGACTCATAACATTCGGGTGGAAAGCTGTCTCATGAATACACCGGACTCATAGCATTCGGGTGGAACACTGCCTCATAAATACACCGGACTCCTAAAAATCAGATGGAATGCTGTCTCATGAATACAATGGACTCATAACATTCGGGTGGAAGGCTGTCTCATGAATACACCGGACTCATAACATTCGGGTGGAACACTGCCTCATAAATACACCGGACTCCTAAAAATCAGATGGAACGCTGCCTCATGAATACATCGGACTCCTAAAAATCAGATGGAACGCTGTCTCATGAATACACCAGACTCATAAACATCAGATGGAACACTGTCTCATGAATACACCAGACTCATAAAAATCAGATGGAATGCTGTCTCATGAATACATTGGACTCATAACATTCGGGTGGAACGCTGTCTCATGAATACACCGGACTCATAACATTTGGTTGGAACACTGCCTCATAAATACACCGGACTCCTAAAAATCAGATGGAACGCTGCCTCATGAATACATCGGACTCCTAAAAATCAGATGGAACGCTGTCTCATGAATACACTGGACTCCTAAAAATTAGATGGAGCGCTGTCTCATGAATACACCGGACTCCTAAAAATTAGATGGAACGCTGTCTCATGAATACACTGGACTCCTAAAAATTAGATGGAACGCTGTCTCATGAATACACCGGACTCCTAAAAATCAGATGGAACGCTGTCTCATGAATACACCGGACTCCTAAAAATTAGATGGAACGCTGTCTCATGAATACATCGGACTCCTAAAAATTAGATGGAACGCTGTCTCATGAATACATCGGACTCCTAAAAATCAGATGGAACGCTGCCTCATTAATACATCGGACTCCTAAAAATCAGATGGAACGCTGCCTCATTAATACATCGGACTCCTAAAAATCAGATGGAACGCTGTCTCATGACTACATCAGACTCATAACATTCGGGTGGAACGCTGCCTCATGAATATACCGGAATCCTAAAAATCAGATGGAACTCTGCCTCATGAATACACCGGATTCATAATTTAGGTGGAACTCTGCCTCATGAATCCAGCGGACTCATAACATTCGGGTGGAACGCTGCCTCATGAATACACCGGACTCCTAAAAATCAGATGGAACGCTGTCTCACGAATACTCCGGATTCATAACATTTGGGTGTAACGCTGCCTCATCAATACTCCGAAATCCTAGTATTGAATCATCATCCAAACATTAATATTTTTTGGTCTTTTCTGGCAATAAGGAGCCGAGTTTCCTTCATACTGTGCTGCTTTTCTATAGGTGATGATGACAGAGCTGCTTTACGTGGAAGCATTATGAGGTACCAGGATATATTAAGTGAAATTTCTCACCAAGATCACTGCATTTATTCCACAATAAATTTTAAAAAACTGACCGTCACATCCAAACATAGACTAAGTGTGAACAGGTGCTGAACCTAGAGTCACCAACTCATATACAGTCAAATAAATAAGGCAGCACACTGCGGTGCTAAAACATGAAAATTGTACTGCATTACTGCGCTAGAAATATGAAAAAATGAGAGCGTTTAGCTCATAAATTGGCCAATTCATGTGTACCTGGTAGCCACATTAGGGCATCTCTCGTATACCAGGTCCTACACTTTCCTTTCCTCGCTGAGAAGAGGTTTCACAGGTACCCATTCAGATGAAGACGTTTATTCTCAGCGAGGAAAGGAAAGTCTAGGACCTGGTATACGAGAGATGCCATAATGTGGCTACCAGGTACACATGAATTGGCCAATTTATTAGCTAAACGCTCTCATTTTTTCATATTTCCAGAGCAGTAATGCAGTTCAATTTTCATGTTTCATGTTTTAGCGCCGCAGTTGTGCTGCCTTATTTATTTGACTGCGTTTATTCCACAGACAGGATTGGCGTTTCTGGTCCCCGGTGATCACCTGTGATAAGCAGGAGAATCTGTGTCTGACCACGCAGTGGAAATGGAGCGGGACGTCCTCAGAGATCGGTCCGAAGCACAAAACAAAGATTCTTCCATCCATATATTGACTGGATTTGTACAAAACAACATTTTTCATTGAGCCTTTTTGTTAATTTTATATTAATGTTCATGTTTTTTGCCTCAGTTTTTGGCTTTTATGTGGTCATTTTACACTGGTGTAATGATGAAATCACCTGTGATTTTCCACATCATATGACTGTACGGTGTAAAGACTACTCTCCCCAGACTAGGATTATACATTTACAATCTAGACATTTCAAAAAGGTCGTGAACCTCAATGATGATGAACATGGACAAGCGCTGAACGACACAACACCGTCCACAACCGCAGCTACACGACGCTGATCCCAGGAGCTGACTCTCTAGCCGAGCTCCAGCCAGTGTCCTTCAGGCTTTAGTCCCTTTCTAGATCCCTGACGAGTGGCGGGTTATTTTTCTTCAGAGATTGCAGGAAGCAATCCTTGTCTTTATTTCCCCAGGAATCCACGTGACGGTAGAGCTCTCGCATCTTCTCCTGTGAGGTCGTCTTGCTTCGCACCGTGTCGTAGTGTTCACCTGTCAGCAGCCTCCACTGACGGAGATCATCGAGGATCGGATCCACCAAAACCACCCGTCCTATCAGTGCGACGCGATGTCTGTCCACAAAATGCTCCTTATCTGTAATTCCTGCAATTGGAAAATATTGTCAAATCTGTTTCCCTCGTGTGACAGTAATAACTCTGTCATCTCTGCCGCTAAAGACCTTTCATGGAAATAATAAGATAATTGTGCTTTCCTGATGAATTATGGAATTCTTGCCTGCAATTTGTTGTCTCTGGTATAGGCCAAGGTCTGTGCCTTTAGGACTCCGCTATGATCAATGACTCCGGCCTCACTGCATTGTCTGGAGTGTGAGGTTGTCTGACACCACATCCTGTGCATTCTGAGGCTGACTGCTCCTCTGCCTCCTCACGCTATGAGCCACATGCACACCCAGCGGATTTGATGCAGATTTTATATGCTTGGATGTGTCTCCACGGTAACAGACCACAAACAATGTGTCTCCATGGTAACAGACAACAAACACGTTGGGCTCGTTAAGTCTTACTGATGGGCATGTAGTAATAAGATGAGGCGCGCTACTTAATGAGTTATCAATGGAGCAGAGCCGCAGGATGTAGGACAGGAGCAGAGCAGAACCGCAGGATGTGGGACGGGAGCAGAGCAGAGCTGCAGGATGCGGGACGGGAGCAGAGCAGAGCTGCAGGGTGCAGGACTGGAGGAGAGCAGAGCCGCAGGATGTGAGTAGAGCAGAGCTGCAGGGTGCGGGACTGGAGGAGAGCAGAGCCGCAGGATGCAGGACGTGAGCAGAGCAGAGCTGCAGGATGCAGGACATGAGCAGAGCAGAGCTGCAGGGTGCAGGACTGGAGGAGAGCAGAGCTGCAGGATGCGGGACGGGAGCAGAGCAGAGCCGCAGGATGCGGGACGGGAGCAGAGCAGAGCTGCAGGTTGCGGGACGGGAGCAGAGCAGAGCTGCAGGATGCGGGACGGGAGCAGAGCAGAGCTGCAGGGTGCAGGACTGGAGGAGAGCAGAGCCGCAGGACGTGAGCAGAGCAGAGCTGCAGGGTGCGGGACTGGAGGAGAGCAGAGCCGCAGGATGCGGGAGAGGAGCAGACCCGCAGGATGCGGGACGGGAGCAGAGCAGAGCAGAGCCGCAGGATGTGGGACGAGAGCAGAGCCGCAGTATGCGGGAGGGGAGCAGAGCCGCAGGATGAGGGACTGGAGCAGAGCAGAGCTGTAGGATGTCGTTATGATAAAAAGAGAAAACACAGTAGTTTGACAATAAATTGCTTCACCCAACCACTGACCATGAGTGGAGGAAAGGTTTTGGTGTTATCATTCATATCCTCTGACAAAAAGGCCAAGAAAGCAAAAATTCTTCCGGGGTGTGTAAACTTTTGAGCACAACTGTACATAGGGTTAGTTTACACTTATGTTTTTTTTTCTCTTCACCTTAACAGTATTACACTATGGTGCGCTCCGTTTTATTATCAAAGTGGAGTAACTTTTGAAGAATTTGTTGGGTGGTCTTTGCTCCGTCCCATCCTGCTCATGCGCTCCTCACTTTGGTTGATCTGACCGGGGGCTTGTGTGAAAAATCCAAAAGTCACAGCATTTTTGCTCACCTTTGAGTTGAGCATGGTTCTCCGGTTCTAGAGCCCCGTTCTAGTTTTTCTTAGGCTTTTAGTGTATGTACCGTACACTATATATACAGGGATGTGTATTTTTGTACAAAAAAATATTTGGAATTGAGAGTCCTCAGTGGTTGATACCTTTTTAATGGCTAACTGAAAAGATGGTAACAAATTGCAGCTTTCGAGACTACACAGGTCTCTTCATCAGGCAAAGACTAAAAGAAATTCTGAAGAATCACATATTTATGCACAACATAGTATAGAGAAAAAATTTTCTGTGCTATGTTGTGCATAAATATATGCTGACTGAGCTGTACTATGTGGCATTCCCTAGATACAAGTATTAGTCCATCAACAGACACGGACTGCTGGATGCAGGAACTTTGTGCACTTACCGGCCATGTCTGGAGGGTCCTCCGCACGTAGAATGCGTTCGCCGTCCTATGCTCGGGTTGTAGTATTTCCTGCAGAAACCAGGAAAGGAGAAGACCTAGAAACTGAAAGTGACTATTGGAACTAAAGTGGCGGGAACGTGTATTAACTCTCCCGCTGCCGGAGCTTCTTATTTGCAGGCAGCGCGTACTTGTCCTCTCTTTCTTTCATCTTCATGTGATCTTCGTGCTCACACCGTTAACCCCTTAAAAATCCAGGGTATTTCATTTTTGCGCTTTCAATTTTTCCGCTTTCAATTTTTCTTCTTCTTGTTCCAAGAGCCATAACCTTTTTATATTTCTGTCTCCATAGCTGTATGAATAAAATATAGCACGAGGACCAAGCTCATATCGTATATACAACAACAGAACCAATCTCAAATCAGAAACACAGCCCCAGACCATGCTGCAAACAGAATTACAGCACCAGAACCAAGATCAAAACGTAAATACAGCAATGGAACCAAGATCAAAACAGAAATACAACAGAGCCAAGCTCAAATCAGAAATACAGCACCAGAACCAAGCTTAAAACATAAATACAGTACAAGACCTAAGATCATAACATAGAGCAACAGAACCAACCTCAAATCAGAAATACAGCACCAGAACCAAGCTTAAAACATAAATACAGTACAAGAACTAAGCTCATAACATAAGTATAGCAACAGAACCAACCTCAAATCAGAAACACAGCCCCAGAACCATGCTGCAAACAGAATTACAGCACCAGAACCAAGATCAAAACGTAAATACAGCAACGGAACCAAGATCAAAACAGAAATACAACAGAGCCAAGCTCAAATCAGAAATACAGCACCAGAACCAAGCTTAAAACATAAATACAGTACAAGACCTAAGATCATAACATAGAGCAACAGAACCAACCTCAATTCAGAAATACAGCACCAGAACCAAGCTTAAAACATAAATACAGTACAAGACCTAAGATCATAACATAGAGCAACAGAACCAACCTCAAATCAGAAATACAGCACCAGAACCAAGCTTAAAACATAAATACAGTACAAGAACTAAGCTCATAACTAAAGCACAGCAACAAAACCAACCTCAAATCAGAAGTACAGCATCAGAACCAAGCTTAAAACATAAATACAGTACAAGAACTAAGCTCATAACATAAGTATAGCAACAGAACCAACCTCAAATCAGAAACACAGCCCCAGAACCATGCTGCAAACAGAATTACAGCACCAGAACCAAGATCAAAACAGAAATACAGCAACGGAACCAAGATCAAAACAGAAATACAACAGAGCCAAGCTCAATTCAGAAATACAGCACCAGAACCAAGCTTAAAACATAAATACAGTACAAGACCTAAGATCATAACATAGAGCAACAGAACCAACCTCAAATCAGAAATACAGCACCAGAACCAAGCTTAAAACATAAATACAGTACAAGAACTAAGCTCATAACTAAAGCACAGCAACAAAACCAACCTCAAATCAGAAGTACAGCATCAGAACCAAGCTTAAAACATAAATACAGTACAAGAACTAAGATCATAACATAAGTATAGCAACAGAACCAACCTCAAATCAGAAACAGAGCCCCAGAACCATGCTGCAAACAGAATTACAGCACCAGAACCAAGATCAAAAGAGAAATACAACAGAGCCAAGCTCAAAACAGAAACACAGCACCAGAAACAAGCTTAAAACATAAATACAGTACAATAACTAAGCTCATGACATAAATAGAGCAACAGAACCAGCCTCAAATCAGAAATAAAGCACCAGAACCAAGCTTAAAACATAAATTCAGTACAAGAACTAAGCTCATAATTAAAGCACAGCAACAAAACCAACCTCAAATCAGAAATACAGCACCAGAACCAAGCTTAAAACATAAATACAGTACAAGAACTAAGATCATAGCATAAGTATAGCAACAGAACCAACCTCAAATCAGAAATACAGCACCAGAACCAAGCTTAAAACATAAATACAGTACAAGACCTAAGATCATAACATAGAGCAACAGAACCAACCTCAAATCAGAAATACAGCACCAGAACCAAGCTTAAAACATAAATACAGTACAAGAACTAAGCTCATAACATAAGTATAGCAACAGAACCAACCTCAAATCAGAAACACAGCCCCAGAACCATGCTGCAAACAGAATTACAGCAACGGAACCAAGATCAAAACAGAAATACAACAGAGCCAAGCTCAAAACAGAAACACAGAACCAGAACCAAGCTTAAAACATAAATACAGTACAATAACTAAGCTCATGACATAAATAGAGCAACAGAACCAGCCTCAAATCAGAAATAAAGCACCAGAACCAAGCTTAAAACATAAATACAGTACAAGAACTAAGCTCATAATTAAAGCAC
The DNA here is from genome assembly GCF_032444005.1 of Ranitomeya imitator. Lineage (NCBI taxonomy): Eukaryota > Metazoa > Chordata > Amphibia > Anura > Dendrobatidae > Ranitomeya > Ranitomeya imitator. Next base: position 218,970,955 of record NC_091288.1, on the reverse strand, counting down.
AGCAACAGAACCAACCTCAAATCAGAAACACAGCACCAGAACCAAGCTTAAAACATAAATACAGTACAAGAACTAAGCTCATAACATAGAGCAACAGAACCAACCTCAAAGCATACATACAGCAAGTGCCACTGTCAGAGATTGACAGCCACATATAAAGGGGATTTGTCAGTAGGACTAGCCATCTATATGTGCACGCAGGTCATAGGAAGCTGAAGAAAATGATACCTTCATAACTGCCATCTATTATCTTTTTTCCAGAGAAATCCATGTTTTCTTTATATGCAAAAGAGCTGTATTGTCTGCTTTTCATTTCTAGCCGCATGGAGGCGATCAGCCTGTGGCGCTGCTGAGGGGTTATGGAAGCCCAGGTTGCTTTGATAGCAGCCTTCAGCTCGTCTGCATTGTTGGGTCTGGAGTCTCTCATCTTCCTCTTGACAATACTCCATAGATTCTCTATGGGGTTAAGGTCAGGCGAGTTTGCTGCCAATCAAGCCCAGTGATACTGTTGTTTTTACACCAGGTATTGGTACTTTTGGCAGTGTGGACAGGGGCCAAGTCCTGCTGGAGAATGACATTTCCATCTCCAAAAAGCTTGTCGGCAGAGGGAAGCATGAAGTGCTCTACAATGTCCTGGTAGACGGCTGCGCTGACTTTCGTCTTGATAAAACACAGTGGACCTACACCAGCAGATGACATGGCTCCCCAAACCATCACCGATTGTGGAGACTTCACACTAGACCTCCAGCAGCTTGGATTGTGGCCTCTCCACTCTTCCTCCAGACTCTGGGACCTTGATTTCCAAATGAAAAACAACACCTTGGACCACTGACAACAGTCCAGTTCTTCTTCTCCTTGGCCCAGGAAAGACACTTCTGGCCGTGTCTATTGGTCATGAGTGGACTGACACAAAGAATGCGTGTCAAGCCTGGGACTATTTTCCTGTAGTCTGGGACTATTTTCTTGCAACCTGAAACTATTTTCCTGTAGCCTCTATTTTCCTGTAGCCTGGAACTATTTTCCTGTAGCCTCTATTTTCCTGTAGCCCGGGACTATTTTCCTGTAGCCTGGGACTATTTTCCTGTAGCCTGGGACTATTTTCCTGTAGCCAGGGTCTATTTTCCTGTAGCCCGAGACTATTTTCCTGTAGCCCGAGACTATTTTCCTGTAGCCCGAGACTATTTTCCTGTAGCCTGGGACTATTTTCCTGTAGCCTGGGACTATTTTCCTGTAGCCCGAGACTATTTTCCTGTAGCCCGAGACTATTTTCCTGTAGCCCGAGACTATTTTCCTGTAGCCCGAGACTATTTTCCTGTTGCCCGAGACTATTTTCCTGTAGCCTCGGACTATTTTCCTGTAGCTTCGTACTATTTTTCTGTAGCCTTGACAATTTTCCTGTAGCCCGAGACTATTTTCCTGTAGCCTGAGACTATTTTCCTGTAGCCCGAGACTATTTTCCTGTAGCCCGAGACTATTTTCCTGTAGCCTGAGACTATTTTCCTGTAGCCTGGGACTATTTTCCTGTAGCCTGGGACTATTTTCCTGTAGCCCGAGACTATTTTCCTGTAGCCCGAGACTATTTTCCTGTAGCCTGGGACTATTTTCCTGTAGCCTGGGACTATTTTCCTGTAGCCTGGGACTATTTTCCTGTAGCCAGGGTCTATTTTCCTGTAGCCCGAGACTATTTTCCTGTAGCCCGAGACTATTTTCCTGTAGCCCGAGACTATTTTCCTGTAGCCTGGGACTATTTTCCTGTAGCCCGAGACTATTTTCCTGTAGCCCGAGACTATTTTCCTGTAGCCCGAGACTATTTTCCTGTAGCCCGAGACTATTTTCCTGTAGCCCGAGACTATTTTCCTGTAGCCCGAGACTATTTTCCTGTAGCCCGAGACTATTTTCCTGTTGCCCGAGACTATTTTCCTGTAGCCTCGGACTATTTTCCTGTAGCTTCGTACTATTTTCCTGTAGCCTTGACAATTTTCCTGTAGCCCGAGACTATTTTCCTGTAGCCTGAGACTATTTTCCTGTAGCCTGAGACTATTTTCCTGTAGCCCGAGACTATCTTCCTGTAGCCTGGGACTATTTTCCTGTAGCCTGGGACTATTTTCCTGTAGCCCGAGACTATTTTCCTGTAGCCCGAGACTATTTTCCTGTAGCCCGAGACTATTTTCCTGTAGCCCGAGACTATTTTCCTGTAGCCCGAGACTATTTTCCTGTTGCCCGAGACTATTTTCCTGTAGCCTCGGACTATTTTCCTGTAGCTTCGTACTATTTTTCTGTAGCCTTGACAATTTTCCTGTAGCCCGAGACTATTTTCCTGTAGCCTGAGACTATTTTCCTGTAGCCTGAGACTATTTTCCTGTAGCCCGAGACTATCTTCCTGTAGCCTGGGACTATTTTCCAGTAGCCTGAGACTATTTTTCTGTAGCCTCGGAGTATTTCCCTGTAGCCTGAGACTATTTTCCTGTAGTCTCGACTATTTTCCCGTAGCCTGGGACTATTTTCTTGCAACCTGAGTCTATTATCCAGTAGCTTGAGACTATTTTCCTGTAGCCTGAGACTATTTTCCTGTAGCCCGAGACTATTTTCCTGTAGCCCGAGACTATTTTCCTGTAGCCCGAGACTATTTTCCAGTAGCCTGAGACTATTTTCCTGTAGCCTCAGACTATTTTCCTGTAGCCTGTGACTATTTTCCTGTAGTCTTGACTATTTCCCTGTAGCCTTGGACTATTTCCCTGTACCCTGAGACTATTTTCCTGTAGTCTCGACTATTTTCCTGTAGCCTGGGACTATTTTCTTGCAACCTGAATCTATTTTCAAGTAGCCTGAGACTATTTTCCTGTAGCCTCGACTATTTCCCTGTAGCCTCGGATTATTTTCCTGCAGCTTCTGACTATTTTCCTGTAGCCTCTATTTTTCTGTAGCCTCAGACTATATTTCTGTAGCCTCAGACTATTTTCCTGTAGCCTCAGACTATTTTCCTGTAGCCTCGACTATTTTCCTGTAGCCTTGGACTATTTTCCTGTAGCTTCTGACTACTAGCCTCTATTTTTCTGTAGCCTCAGACTATTTTTCTGTAGCCTCAAACTATTTTCCTGTAGCCTGTGGCTATTTTCCTGTAGCCTCTATTTTTCTGTAGCCTCTGACTATTTTCCTGTAGCCTCGGACTATTTTCCTGTAGCCTCGGACTATTTTCCTGTAGCTTCTTGGACTATTTTCCTGTAGCCTGAGACTATTTTCCTGTAGCCTCTTACTATTTTTCTGTAGCCTGAGACTATTTTCCTGTAACATAGTAACATAGTTAGTAAGGCCGAAAAAAGACATTTGTCCATCCAGTTCAGCCTATATTCCATCATAATAAATACCCAGATCTACGTCCTTCTACAGAACCTAATAATTGTATGATACAATATTGTTCTGCTCCAGGAAGACATCCAGGCCTCTCTTGAACCCCTCGACTGAGTTCGCCATCACCACCTCCTCAGGCAAGCAATTCCAGATTCTCACTGCCCTAACAGTAAAGAATCCTCTTCTATGTTGGTGGAAAAACCTTCTCTCCTCCAGACGCAAAGAATGCCCCCTTGTGCCCGTCACCTTCCTTGGTATAAACAGATCCTCAGCGAGATATTTGTATTGTCCCCTTATATACTTATACATGGTTATTAGATCGCCCCTCAGTCGTCTTTTTTCTAGACTAAATAATCCTAATTTCGCTAATCTATCTGGGTATTGTAGTTCTCCCATCCCCTTTATTAATTTTGTTGCCCTCCTTTGTACTCTCTCTAGTTCCATTATATCCTTCCTGAGCACCGGTGCCCAAAACTGGACACAGTACTCCATGTGCGGTCTAACTAGGGATTTGTACAGAGGCAGTATAATGCTCTCATCATGTGTATCCAGACCTCTTTTAATGCACCCCATGATCCTGTTTGCCTTGGCAGCTGCTGCCTGGCACTGGCTGCTCCAGGTAAGTTTATAATTAACTAGGATCCCCAAGTCCTTCTCCCTGTCAGATTTACCCAGTGGTTTCCCGTTCAGTGTGTAATGGTGATATTGATTCCCTCTTCCCATGTGTATAACCTTACATTTATCATTGTTAAACCTCATCTGCCACCTTTCAGCCCAAGTTTCCAACTTATCCAGATCCATCTGTAGCAGAATACGATCTTCTCTTGTATTAACTGCTTTACATAGTTTTGTATCATCTGCAAATATCGATATTTTACTGTGTAAACCTTCTACCAGATCATTAATGAATATGTTGAAGAGAACAGGTCCCAATACTGACCCCTGCGGTACCCCACTGGTCACAGCGACTGTAGCTTCGGACTATTTTTCTGTAGCCCGGGACTATTTCATGTTAGCGTTTTCATATTCAAAAAATGATAGAAAACCATTTATAAATTCGGTACCAGATTTTTTATTTGTTTTTACGTATAAAAGAATGATGAAGGACACATCCCCTCCTCCATAGCTGCAGCTACAGGACTGACCCCAGGAGCTGACGCTCCACTCATGATGTGAGGCAGTTCAGTCTACTCCAGAGTCTTGATGAGCGGAGCGTAGTGTGTCTTCAGAGATTGCAGGAACTTATCCTTGTCTTTATTCCCCCAGGATGACATGTATCGGTAGAGCTCTCGCATCTGCTGCTGGGAGGGTTTCATGCTGAGCACGGTGTTGTAGCCTTCATATGTCAGCAGCTTGTTCTGAAGGAGGTCGTCCAGGACTTGGCCCAGAAGATGCACCCGCTGTATCAGCTGAGCGCGATGTCTGTCCACAAAATGCTCCTGATCTGTAATGAGAACAGAAGCTATGAGATTAATGATCGTCCTCCGTCCCCGACAGTCACCTATATGAGTGACTTCACTATTCGATGAGACTGATACGATTTACAAGGAGCCTCTCCTCCTCCTCCTCTCACCTCAGCATGTCGCTCCCCGAGATGTTTCCTGAATCGGTGCTGAAATAAAAGATCAAAATGAAGAGAAGCGGTGAGTCCAGACATGGAGGGCTGTAATGTTACATTGTGATGAGTAGAGCATCTCATGTTCGTTTTAGAGAAATTCTATCTATATTTTTCTTTTTTTTAAATAATTGTATTCAATACCTTAGGGTATGAAGGGGCCCAGGATGGGGGACAATATTCCATGAAGGGGCCCAGGTGGAGGACATTATAATATACTAAGAAGGGGCCAGGTTGGGGGACAATATTCCATAAAAGGGCCCAGGTGGAGGACATTATACTAAGAAGGGGCCTAGGATGTCGGACATTATACTAAGAAGGGGACTAGGATTAGGAGCATAATTATATGGGGGTGAACACATATGTCTTTATAGGATCTAGAACGCTTCGAGGGCTTATATATCTGGCCAACATGCAGGTGGGGGCCCAGGTCTAAATTTTTCTAAGTACCTGATAGCATCCTCTCCCATCCCCTATTTCATCATAAGACCCTGTTAAAGTCATATACCACTCCCCCCCAATTCATAATGGCGCTATCAGGGACTTACAATGAACGTGTATGCGTGTAGGGAGGACACAGGACCGGGGTTAAGGCTATATACACACATTCGGGATTTCAAGCAGAACATTCTTTCTATTGGATTATATCAAGGCCTCGGACCTATAGTGAGGAGGCTCCAGGCCACCGCTCACCTCTCGATGTTGCTCCTTCGTCTTCTCTCTTGGACTGCTCACCTCTTGATGTTGCTCCTTAATCTTCTCTCTTGGATTGGTCACCTCTCGATGTTGCTCCTTGGTCTTCTCTCTTGGACTGCTCACCTCTTGATGTTGCTCCTTGCTCTTCTCTCTTGGACTGCTCACCTCTCGATGTTGATCCTTGGTCTTCTCTCTCCGGCTGCTCACCTCTCGATGTTGCTCCTTGGTCTTCTCTCTTGGACTGCTCAACTCTCGATGTTGCTCCTTGGTCTTCTCTCTTGGACTGCTCACCTCTCGATGTTGCTCCTTGATCTTCTCTCTTGGTTGTACAACAATTCACTGAAAAACACAAAAAAACAGAATCCCTGAGATGAGTCCAGGACTGGTCATCGCTCACGACTATGGAGGAAGATGCTGAAGCCGTGCTCATACGCCAGTACTGTGATCTCTACTCTATTGGGAATACTTTGTGCCTTACATAGGACTGCATATATCGGGGTATACTAGGTTTTTCTTGAAGAAATAATAATTTCTGGAAGAAAAGTATGCAAACTAGCTCTCTACCAGAAGGAAGAAACCTTATGTGCAGCGACACTGCCCTGTGAGTCAATGTTCCACCTATAATAAGGGTTTTTCCACTTTTTCCCCCAATTTGCACAAGTGTGATATTTTCTATAAGCGTGCCTTCTTCTTGTTTTGACGGCCTACTTTTTCGGTCCCTTTCGACCTCTGCGGTTCTTTTGTCTTTTTCCTCCAGAACCTGTCACGTGACTCTCGTTCTACATTACCCATGAACTCTCTTGAACACTTGTAAAAAATAAATTTCCTTCCATCTGAATTCAAAAGGATCAAAAACTGTAAAGTTTCCGAAAGCTTTTATAGCACTGAAGTAGGAGAAACATTCTATAACAGTCAAAAGAGAGGAAAACTGAGCGATTTAGAGATCAGGAGAACAGCCAGCAGTTTCTGAACTCGTTTCTGCAGATAGAAGACCATCAATCATCATTGCGTTTGCATCCAAGATTTTGCGGTTTGTTGCCCCTGCTTGCCCATGGAGTACAGGAGATGTGGTCCTGTCCATGGTGGCGATTGTTCCAGCAAACACCCTTTCACCTTTTCTTTCAGTGCCCAATTGCGGATTGATGCCCTCACAATATAAATGCTGCCCCTCTATCATGCTGCTCTCTGATTACATAGCAAAAACCTGCTGACGGATTCTCTTTAGTAAGTAATAACGGAGCAGGTTACGCCATTTTTGATAACTGCTGACCACAGTGTCCACACAACAGTGCAGAAAGACCCCAGCGGCTCCTGATCTGATCATTTCCATGATGATAGGGTAACAGAGGAGGCAATCACAATGAAGTCAGTACGACGCGCGCCTGCCCTCTACTGTCCGGACAGAGAAAGTGCGCATTATCCGTAGTATAAACCGGCATTGCCCATGTTTATGCCCAGAATGAATCCGCATGCTCCGACTGTAAATATAGGACCTCCAGGTGGCCCCAGAGGAAGACCCCCGTGCTTCTATGAAGACCCCCGTGCTTCTATGAAGACCAACCTATGACTGGTGTTCATAAGACTCCACGATTATTCTTACTATAGTATTGCGGTATATGGTACAATCCATCTGACGATCACAGGCTGAGATTTCACAAATAAAGTGAACAAAAAAAAGTTAAAAAAAAAAAAAAAGTATTCTTCCCCCTCATTTAAAATAAACCAAAAAAAATTAAACGTTTGATATCTCCTCATCAAATTAATTAACCTGACCGCTAAGGAAAAAAACGCAACTCCGCAAAAAGTGCAATAAGAAACATTGTATCTAGATGAGAACGGTATCAATAAAAAAGTCAGATCAGTGGCAAAAAAAAACAAGTTCCCACGAAGCCTGACCAACCGAAAAATGAACACTTTTTATTCTTTATGGTTGTCCGTATTATTTTTTAGGCCTTTATCTGCAGCTGTCGCTTGGTTGCGATCAGACCCAGCTCTGCAGCTGTCGCTTGGTTGGGATCAAACCCAGCTCTGCAGCTGTCGCTTGGTTGGGATCAGACCCAGCTCTGCAGCTGTCGCTTGGTTGCGATCAGACCCAGCTCTGCAGCTGTCGCTTGGTTGGGATCAGACCCAGCTCTGCAGCTGTCACTTGGTTGGGATCAGACCCAGCTCTGCAGCTGTCGCTTGGTTGCGATCAGACCCAGCTCTGCAGCTGTCGCTTGGTTGGGATCAGACCCAGCTCTGCAGCTGTCGCTTGGTTGCGATCAGACCCAGCTCTGCAGCTGTCGCTTGGTTGCGATCAGACCCAGCTCTGCAGCTGTCGCTTGGTTGGGATCAGACCCAGCTCTGCAGCTGTCGCTTGGTTGGGATCAGACCCAGCTCTGCAGCTGTCGCTTGGTTGCGATCAGACCCAGCTCTGCAGCTGTCGCTTGGTTGGGATCAGACCCAGCTCTGCAGCTGTCGCTTGGTTGGGATCAGACCCAGCTCTGCAGCTGTCGCTTGGTTGCGATCAGACCCAGCTCTGCAGCTGTCGCTTGGTTGGGATCAGACCCAGCTCTGCAGCTGTCGCTTGGTTGCGATCAGACCCAGCTCTGCAGCTGTCGCTTGGTTGCGATCAGACCCAGCTCTGCAGCTGTCGCTTGGTTGGGATCAGACCCAGCTCTGCAGCTGTTGCTTGGTTGGGATCAGACCCAGCTCTGCAGCTGTCGCTTGGTTGCGATCAGACCCAGCTCTGCAGCTGTCGCTTGGTTGCGATCAGATCCAGCTCTGCAGCTGTCGCTTGGTTGCGATCAGACCCAGCTCTGCAGCTGTCGCTTGGTTGCGATCAGACCCAGCTCTGCAGCTGTCGCTCTCAGGTGCCATCTGTGTAACACAGCCCGCTTCATGTACTGATGACGCACGTCCGCTCTACGGGTAAAAAAAATATGTAAAAAAAAAAGTTTATGTAAAAAATCTGAATGCAGATGACTGGACTCTCCGCAGAAGTCAGGTGAGAATTAACAAGTTGCATTCTTTTGTTTGGCTGCAGCGGTGAAATCACGTCAGTAGCGCTGCAGCCAATTACTGAGCTACGGTGCTGTGCTGAGTGATTGGCTGCAGCCCAGTAGTGTCCTGTGCTGGACCAGGGGAGGGTAAGTAAAGCTCAGATTATGTTTTCTACATGTATCTGAGCCTGCAGGAGTTTTTTCAGCGGGGACATCCCCTTTAACCATCACTGTATATGTGATGTAGTGTATACACTGATAACACCGAGCCCCGGCTCTCCTGATAAGTAGCCAGGTCCCGGATTTGGCACACAGATCGGGTCATAGTCAGAATATTGATTTGTTGTATAGATAAGGCTATGTTCACACTGGGCGTTTTTGCATCCTTTTTTTTTAATGCAAATTTTCAGCTGCTTTTTACAGCACCAGCAAAGCCTGAGATTTCAGAAATCCCATGACCCCACATTGGGTTTAATTTCCTGACTGATTCGGAAAACTGCAGCGGTCACTTCTTTCCGCGTTTTTTTTCACCCATAGGAAACAATGGGTTAGTGCAAAAACGCAGCAAAAACCACAGGGATCAGGCTTTGGCGCAAAAACCTAAGGAAGTTAAACTTTTTTTTTTTTTTTTTTAGGGGGGCACTAAACTTTATCATCATGTACGAGAGACAACAAAAATGCAGCAAAAAAATCTGCAAAATCGGCATTTTGTAAGCAGCTTCTTTACTGCCGGGAGAGCAGGTTTTGCCTGTGAAAAAAATGCAGCAGCAAAAGCGCAGCGTGTGAACAGAGGCTTTATCTGATTTTGTTCCTTGGACACGGAGGTTCAGGGTCGCTGCTGGAGACGTTTTCTTCCTTCTGGTGACATCTCCATCGTCTGTACCACGATGGCTTTACTAAGGTTAGGTTCACATTAGCGTTTCTGTGCGCAGCATGTCATCTGCATGCGCCTCCGCATCATCTTACGCATGACACAAAAAAAAAAAAAAAAACAACGCTGCGTGTGCATGCGTTAAAATGTGTTTGCGTTTTTTACGTGCACGGTGGAGGTGGTGACATCATTTCCTGGACATGCGCAGTCTAAGGTATGCATGTCTTTGCGTACCAATGCGTTCCCATAGACAATAATGCGGTTTTTTGACGCGCTCATCCGCATGCGCAATATTTGACGCCTCAAAAAATGCAACATGTTGCGTTCGCTGGAATCCGCCGCACACCGTGAAATGACGCATGCATACGCGTGTCCCTGCGTACACCATGTTAGGCTATGTGCAAACGTTCAGGAATTCATGCAGAAAATTCCTGTGAAACTCCGGACATTTCTGGCAGATTTCCGCATGAAATCCGCATGCGTTTTTTTTGCGCGTTTTTTGCGCGGTTTTGATGCGTTTTTTTCCAGACATTTCCCAATGCATTAGACAGTGGGAAAACCGCGAAAAAAAAAACGCAAAATTAATGAGCAGGTTCATTATTTTTCCGCAATGCGTTTTTCATGCGGAAAAACGCACATCATGTGCACAGAAATTGCGGATTTCATTAAAAATGATAGGATGCTTAATGTATGCAGATTATTTGCGGTTTTATAGCGTTTTCATAGCGCAAAAACGCTAGAAAACCGCAAATAATCTGCAACGTGTGCACATAGCCTTAAAGATAAGTACGCATGATGTATGCGGATCACACGCTGCGCACAATAACGCTAACGTGAACCCGGCCTAAGGCTGTGTGCACACGTTGCGGTTTTTTCGCGGTTTTTCCCGATAAAAATGCTATAAAACCGCAAAAAAAAAACGCATACAATAAGCATCCCATCATTTAGAATGAATTTCGCATGTTTTGTGCACATGATGCGTTTTTTCTGCGAAAAAAAAAACCGCATCGCGGTAAAAAAACGCAGCATGTTCATTAATTTTGTGTTTTTTTTGCGAATTTCCCACTACAAAATGCACTGGGAAGTGTCTGGAAAAAACCGCGGCAAAAACGCATGAGGTTTTCTTGCAGAAAATGTCCGGTTTTTCTCAGGAATTTTCTGCGAGAAATCCTGAACGTGTGCACATAGCCTAAGAGCTACATCCCGTGTCTGCTCCGCTGCCCCCTCCGGGACCCCCTTGTACTATTGTCCCTCATAGTAACATCTTCTTCCCAGATTCTCCGCTTCTTACCCGTCTTCCAGGCTTTCTCCAGCTCCTCCGCCTCACGGTTCTCGTTTATGGCTTCTAGCACGGCCACGGTTACCTTCACGCTATAGGAATCCATGTAATACCGTCTGATCAGGTCCGCCACGTCCTCGGGGTCCGCCACCTCCAGCGGCCCTCTCGGGATCCGGGCATATTCCTCCTCTATATCCCAATCATTTAACTTGTTCTTAAACTTCTTAAAGGATTTATTTTCCAAGTTCTCCAGGGCCTGGAGCAGGAGGTCCCTCACCGTCTTCATCCTCATCGCCTGCTAACTAAGCCCTGAAACTGAAAGTGGAAGTAACTTTACACCATTTCCTGTCCTTTTCCTCATCCCTTCCTCCTAGTCGTCATCTTCTAGCTCGGCAGGGGACAAGCTGTGGGGGTTAATTGTTCTGGACCCGGTGAGGCTGTTGTACTGCCCAGACCGGTTCTTAGACCTCAGTATTTGGCATGTACACTGCCCTGTGAGGACTCACATCCAGATGTTGGCACAGACACGGTGCCCTATTATTTATGGGGGCGAACCATGGAAGGAAAGAAGGAATAAGTGTGAAAAATCACAGAGAAAAAAGCAGAGATGTTTTACCTGCTGAAGCCTCCAAACAAATGCACCATCAGGGCGCAGCAGACCCGATTAATGATGGCAAAAACACAGGTGCAAAAAATACCGATGAAACAACCACTTTCAATCCAGTGTTGGCTGTGTGGCGTTAGTGCACAAAAAGATGAGCGATAATAGTCTGTATGTGGCATTGTTCACACAGGCAATGCAGAGCATCTGGTTTACAGCCTATTAGTAACGCACGTACAGGCGGGCCGCCCAGTGCTACAAAATGCGTGCTGTGTGAACAGAGGCCTACAGTTTGCGGAGCTAAGGAATAAGTGTGACTGTAATGTGGACAGCAGGATGAGATCTGCTCGTCAGGTGCAAGGTATCGGTCACAGGTCACCGACACCGCATCACCTCAGCGTCAGTAACGCCACACGGTGAGGGCTGACCGCCTCCGTCCTCCTCGACCCCTTCGCCACTACCATGTAAAGCACGCCATTACATGGAAAAGGTTTCCTAGCTGTATGATCGGTCATTTGCAAAAAGTTTAGGCACAGCCCTTGTAAGTCTCAGTCACTATTGGACCAACGCACATAGAGCGGAGTTCACGGCTCTATGGGACGCAGAGTTTTTCCAGCACGGAGCACCGGTTACGTCGATATTGTTGTGGTTTTTTTTTTAGTGATTTGCTTGCTCAGGAATCAATGTTTCCATTCAGTGACAGCAAGCAGAGGACGTGTAGGCTGGATCTTATGTATACAGAACAGAAGGACAGACAGGAGATTGCCAAAGGTAAATGTAAAGCAATCCTTCTATTACTCTCATCAGTATCTCGGGCCATTGTCTTCCGTGTGTGTGTATACACCTCCCTGCCGAAGAATGCGGTCCCTGAGAATCTGCTCCGGGGCCTGATAAAAGGTCATCGAGGGCCGTAAATGGCCCTGGGGCCTGAGGTTCCCCACTCCTGGTGTAGTGGATGGTGCCATCAAAGGCAAAGCGCAAGGTCACCTCTTTACTGAACCTGGCACAGCAGAAGCGGTACAATAACATCGGTACAATAACATCTACAACTTGAGCAATAAGGTCTTTATTATGAAAAGGGGGCATGACAGTAAATTATGGTCTCCAATTCACCAACCTATGCTGTCAGAACTAATGGCCACTGACCGGGAAGTCCCAGTATGAAGGCTGCTTGCTCCCAGCCGTGGCCATACTCCGACACCATACACAGCCATTTGTTCCATACTCGACTGCCTCTCCTGACTTTTTCCATGGCATGTCCCAAGACCTATCAATGCTCGTTGTCTCATGACCTCTACAGATCCATAAATTTTAAGCTGAGCAAAGATGTTGGTATGGTCTTAGTCTAGTGGCTGCGTCAGTAATCTGTGGGCACCAGACCAGATTCTTGCAGACCTCCTCCTTCCTGGAGCATGCCCAGCAATATCCTGATTAGTAGGCCTGGAACAATGTCACAGTTGCAGCGCCGTGCATGCATAAGGACACGGGCCAACTAATCAGAAGAGGCATCATAGATTCCGGCAAGTAGAAGTAGGTTCACGAGACTGTGGTCCGGTGCCTTCAAATTACCAGCATGGCTCCTGGTCCGCAACATTTTCTGCTCAACTCTACACAAGTCCCCAAAAAACAACACTACATGTTGTAAGTTTGAAGCCCCATCTTATGTATATGGAACCCACTGAGATTTTCTCCTGTTTTTGATTGTTGGAACCATCACCTCATAACAAGATCACAACCATCAAAGGGGTGGTCCGATACCTGAAATGTAAATGATACAAATCTATCTTTAACTCATAATCTTTTTTGTAATTTGCTTTATTATAAAATCCCCAACCATTCTCCCGATACTGTTGATCCCTACATCAGTTTTTTTCTACTTTACTTCCAGTGATGTATAATTTGAGGGCATGATCCTTCAGTTTCTTCTCCTAACAGGATGTTATCAGGAGACAGCGCTGCAGTCACTACTCCCTTCTATATTTCTGCCAATAACAGGACGTCATCAGAAGGCAGCGCTCCAGTCACTTCTCCCTTCTATAATTCCGCCAGGAACAGTACGTCATCAGAAGGCAGCGCTGCAGTCATTTCTCCCTTCTATCACCCTGCGAGGAACAGTACATCATCAGAAGGGAGCGCTGCAGTCACTTCTCCCTTCTATAATTCCGCCAGGAACAGGACGTCATCGAAAGGTGGTGCTGCAGTCACTTCTCCCTTCTATAGTTCTGCCAGGAACAGTACGTCATCAGAAGGCAGCGCTGCAGTCACTTCTCCCTTCTATAATTCCACCAGGAACAGTACACCATCAGAAGGCAGCGCTGCAGTCACTTCTCCCTTCTATCACCCTGCCAGGAACAGGACGTCATCAGAAGGGAGTGCTGCAGTCACTTCTCCCTTCTATAATTCCGCCAGGAACAGTACGTCATCAGAAGGCAGCGCTGCAGTCATTTCTCCCTTCTATCACCCTGCGAGGAACAGTACATCATCAGAAGGCAGCGCTGCAGTCACTTCTCCCTTCTATAATTCCACCAGGAACAGGACGTCATCGAAAGGTGGTGCTGCAGTCACTTCTCCCTTCTATAGTTCTGCCAGGAACAGTACGTCATCAGAAGGCAGCGCTGCAGTCACTTCTCCCTTCTATAATTCCACCAGGAACAGTACACCATCAGAAGGCAGCGCTGCAGTCACTTCTCCCTTCTATCACCCTGCCAGGAACAGGATGTCATCAGAAGGGAGCGCTGCAGTCACTTCTCCCTTCTATCACCCTGCCAGGAACAGGACGTCATCAGAAGGGAGTGCTGCAGTCACTTCTCCCTTCTATAATTCCGCCAGGAACAGTACGTCATCAGAAGGCAGCGCTGCAGTCACTTCTCCCTTCTATCACCCTGCGAGGAACAGTACATCATCAGAAGGCAGCGCTGCAGTCACTTCTCCCTTCTATAATTCCACCAGGAACAGTACGTCATCAGAAGGCAGAAACCACGGGGAAACCACATTTTTTTTTAAATTATTTAAATAATTAAAAAAACAGTATGTGGACCCCTCTATTCTTGATACCCAGCCTTGTTAACACTAACAGCTGAGGGTTGCAGCTCGTAGCTGTCAGTTTTGCCTGGCTGGTTATCAAAAATACAGGGAAACCAAACTAACGCCTTTTTTTAAAAACTTATTTACATAGAGCACAGACGGCAGCTGATGGATACTCCCATCAGCCATGCCTGCTCTCGCTGTTATTAGCAGCAGCAGGTGTAGGCTGATGGAAGTAGTAGTCCCATCAACCGACGCCACTGACCGGAGGTAAACTTTTTACCTCCAGTCACAGCTGCGGGCTCACACTATCATTTGACAACATGTGAACCGCGGCTCTCTGACTGGAAGCAATGATTTTACCGCTGATCATGATCACTGCGCTGCAATGTACATGACCTTGTGGCAAACAATGGATGTTCGGGTCCCCTATTCAAGTGAATTGGGTTTGGGTACCAAACTTTTTGTTAACTCTTTGGCTGATCCTGCTGGACCCGAACATCCAGGGGTCTGCCCATCTCTATCTATGAGGAAATAGTGGGGACATAGAGAAGGTAAAGAATGGGCACAGGGAAGTAACCCGATTTTCCGAGATAGCACATTCCAGAGGACTGGTGCAGCACGAGAAGAGTGCGCAGTCAGTCTGCGATATTAATGACGTCACGTGCTATCTGTGCATGTTTCCGACCCCATACCACATAACGTGACATCTGTCTTTGTGCCTCCGGGCTTTCTTTAACTCTCAGCTGTTCCAGATAACTGAGTCAGAAATAACCGGCTGTGGGTGGAGGGGCCGGGACATATCTTCTGGACACTCAGGACTGGCAGCCGCCTCCTCCCTGGACATTGTGCCTTCATTAGTGGCCCCTCATCCCGTCTCTGTCTCCTGGACGACTTCTGCAACTCTCTGGTACGTCTCCTCCGGGTCGGTGTTTTTATTGTATTTGGTCGGCGGCCATTGGCCATCTCTGGTGGTCGGTGGCTATCGCATGTGAGTATCGTTGTCTTCTGCTCTGTGGCCATCTCCTATTCCTCCCGGGGCAGCTCCTGTCTCTGCCAGCACTGGTCAGTGTTTGCTGGTGTCTCTGTGCCACCTCATCTCTGGTCAGTCCTTCTCTTTTGGTCTCTGTCTATCTCTGCTCTGGACAGTCTGTCTCTTGTGGTCTCTACATATCTCTGCTCTGGACAGTCTGTCTCTTCTGGTCTCTTGTCTGTTTCTTCTGGTCTGTCTCTGCTCCGGACAGTCTGTCCCTTCTGGTCTCTATGTGTCTCTGCTCCAGTCTGTCTCTTCTGGTCTCTGTCTATCTCTGCTCTGGAAAGTCTGTCTCTTCTGGTCTCTTGTCTGTTTCTTCTGGTCTCTGTCTATGCTCTGGACAATCTGTCTCTTCTGGTCTCTGTCTATGCTCTGGACAATCTGTTTCTTCTGGTCTCTGTCTATGCTCTGGACAATCTGTCTCTTCTGGTCTCTTGTCTGTTTCTTCTGGTCTCTGTCTCTGCTCTGGACAATCTGTCTCTTCTGGTCTTACAGCTGGAAGAACAATGTGATCGTCAGTCTGAAATCAGACATTCGCAATCGTCCCCTCCCCGACCATCAGTTGTCCCCATACACATCAGACGGTCGGCTGACCCCGTTTATATCAGCAGGTTCGTCCGGCTTTAGTCTGATGTGTGTGGGGCCTCGTGGGTCGGTGCTGTCTTTTTTGGTGACTTTGTCTCCCTGTGGTCTGTCAATGTCTCCTCTTCCGGTTGCTGTCCGTTCTCCCCGGTCAGTGCCTCCATCCCTCAGCGGTCAGTGCCTCCATCCCTCAGCGGTCAGTGCCTCCATCCCTCAGCGGTCAGTGCCTCCATCCCTCAGCGGTCAGTGCCTCCATCCCTCAGCGGTCAGTGCCTCCATCCCTCAGCGGTCAGTGCCTCCATCCCTCAGCGGTCAGTGCCTCCATCCCTCAGCGGTCTGAGCCGCCTTCTAATGGATCTTCTGTCTCCTCACTGGTGCCCGGGGTCTTCTCTCATACTGTGTGACCATCCCCAGTAATGGCTGATAACAGGGAGTAATAGATTGTACCCACCGCTCCTGCAGTCGCCTCTCCCTCTGTTCACACCAGTTGTTACGTTGTATTAACACATGATCAGTAGGATGCAGCCTGCAGTGTAAAGCATGGGGGTCTTATATATCTGCTTATTACTGAGGTTGGGGGTATATCCTTGGGCCGTTCTCCATGTTACTATGATTCCTCCCTGTAACTCGACCTCTCCGGCCTTTCCTAATATTCTATTTAAAGCGGCAGCCGTCCCTCCCTGAATTCCTGCCATTTCCAGCCTCCCAGGTCCTGGCAGCTCCTGATTAACCGACCTCATCTTAAAAGCTGCTCTCCTCCAGACTGCGCCCCCACTGTCCACAGGTTGTGTGCGGTACTGCAGCTCAGTCCCATTCATCATGTCATTCCCCAGTGATCATTGCCATAGCCCTTATGTTCTAGGAAACCGTCGGGCCCTAAACTGAGGACCCCCCAAACTCACCCATCACTAACTGTTACTACTTCCCCCCAGAATGGCGACCCCCCAGCTCGTGCAGGGCATGCAGAATGACCTCACCTGTCAGCTCTGTCTAGAACTCTTCCGATCACCCGTCACACCAGAATGTGGACACACGTTCTGCCAAAGCTGCTTGACCGGGGCCCCCAAGGGCCAGGACTCAAATGGCTCCACTCTCTGCCCCACTTGTCAAGCTCCATCCCGGCCTGAGACCCTTCACATCAATCGTCAGCTGGAACATCTCGTCCAAAGCTTCAAGCAGGTTCCGCAGGGGCATTGCCTGGAGCACCTGGACCCGCTGAGCGTCTTCTGCGAGCAGGACAAGGAGCTGATCTGTGGGGTGTGCGCCTCCCTGGGGAAACACAAGGGCCACAACATCATCACAGCCGCCGAGGCACACGCCAAGATGAAGGTGAGGCTGCCCCAGGGTCCTCCACCAGCAGAATAGTGAGCGCAGCTCTGGAGTATCATACAGGACCAGTAATGTAATGTGTGTACACAGTGACTGCACCAGCAGAATAGTGAGTGCAGCTCTGGAGTATCATACAGGACCAGTAATGTAATGTGTGTACACAGTGACTGCACCAACAGAATAGTGAGTGCAGCTCTGGAGTATCATACAGGACCAGTAATGTAATGTGTGTACACAGTGACTGCACCAGCAGAATAGTGAGTGCAGCTCTGGAGTATAATACAGGATCAGTAATGTAATGTATGTACACAGTGACTGCACCAGCAGAATACTGAGCGCAGCTCTGGGGTATAATACAGGATGTAACTCAGGATCAGTAATGTAATGTATGTACACAGTGACTGCACCAGCAGAATAGTGAGTGCAGCTCTGGGGTATAATACAGGAGGTAACTCGGGATCAGTAATGTAATGTATGTACACAGTGACTGCACCAGCAGAATAGTGAGTGCAGCTCTGGGGTATAATACAGGACCAGTAATGTATGTACACAGTGACTGCACCAGCAGAATAGTGAGTGCAGCTCTGGAGTATAATACAGGATGTAACTCAGGATCAGTAATGTAATGTATGTACACAGTGACTGCCCCAGCAGAATAGTGAGTGCAGCTCTGGGGTATAATACAGGAGGTAACTCAGGATCAGTAATGTAATGTATGTACACAGTGATTGCACCAGCAGAATAGTGAGTGCAGCTCTGGAGTATAATACAGGATGTAACTCAGGATCAGTAATGTAATGTATGTACACAGTGACTGCACCAGCAGAATAGTGAGTGCAGCTCTAGGGTATAATACAGGATGTAACTCAGAATCAGTAATGTAATGTATGTACGCAGTGACTGCACCAGCAGAATAGTGAGTGCAGCTCTGGAGTATAATACAGGATGTAACTCAGGATCAGTAATGTATGTACACAGTGATTGCACCAGCAGAATAGTGAGTGCAGCTCTGGAGTATAATACAGGATGTAACTCAGGATCAGTAATGTATGTACACAGCGACTGCACCAGCAGAATAGTGAGTGCAGCTCTGGGGTATAATACAGGATGTAACTCAGGATCAGTAATGTAATGTATGTACACAGTGACTGAACCAGCAGAATAGTGAGTGCAGCTCTGGAGTATAATACAGGATGTAGCTCAGGATCAGTAATGTAATGCATGTACACAGTGACTGAACCAGCAGAATAGTGAGTGCTGCTCTGGAGTATAATACAGGATGTAGCTCAGGATCAGTAATGTAATGCATGTACACAGTGACTGCACCAGCAGAATAGTGAGCGCAGCTCTGGGGTATAATACAGGATGTAGCTCAGGATCAGTAATGTAATGTATGTACACAGTGACTGAACCAGCAGAATAGTGAGTGCAGCTCTGGAGTATAATACAGGATGTAGCTCAGGATCAGTAATGTAATGCATGTACACAGTGACTGCACCAGCAGAATAGTGAGCGCAGCTCTGGAGTATAATACAGGATGTAGCTCAGGATCAGTAATGTAATGTATGTACACAGTGACTGCACCAGCAGAATAGTGAGTGCAGCTCTGGGGTATAATACAGGATGTAACTCAGGATCAGTAATGTGATGTATGTACACAGTGACTGCACCAGCAGAATAGTGAGTGCAGCTCTGGGGTATAATACAGGAGGTAACTCAGGATCAGTAATGTAATGTATGTACACAGTGACTGCACCAGCAGAATAGTGAGTGCAGCTCTGGGGTATAATACAGGATGTAGCTCAGGATCAGTAATGTAATGTATGTACACAGTGACTGAACCAGCAGAATAGTGAGTGCAGCTCTGGAGTATAATACAGGATGTAGCTCAGGATCAGTAATGTAATGCATGTACACAGTGACTGCACCAGCAGAATAGTGAGCGCAGCTCTGGAGTATAATACAGGATGTAGCTCAGGATCAGTAATGTAATGTATGTACACAGTGACTGCACCAGCAGAATAGTGAGTGCAGCTCTGGGGTATAATACAGGATGTAACTCAGGATCAGTAATGTAATGTATGTACACAGTGACTGCACCAGCAGAATAGTGAGTGCAGCTCTGGGGTATAATACAGGATGTAACTCAGGATCAGTAATGTGATGTATGTACACAGTGACTGCACCAGCAGAATAGTGAGTGCAGCTCTGGGGTATAATACAGGAGGTAACTCAGGATCAGTAATGTAATGTGTGTATACAGTGACTGCACCAGCAGAATAGTGAGTGCAGCTCTGGGGTATAATACAGGATGTAACTCAGGATCAGTAATGTAATGTGTGTATACAGTGGCTGCACCAGCAGAATAGTGAGTGCAGCTCTGGAGTATAATACAGGATGTAACTCAGGATCAGTAATGTAATGTATGTACACAGCGACTGCACCAGCAGAATAGTGAGCGCAGTTCTGGAGTATAATACAGGATGTAACTCAGGATCAGTAATGTAATGTATGTGCACAGTGACTGCACCAGCAGAATAGTGAGTGCAGCTCTGGGGTATAATACAGGATGTAACTCAGGATCAGTAATGTAATGTATGTACACAGTGACTGCACCAGCAGAATAGTGAGTGCAGCTCTGGGGTATAATACAGGATGTAACTCAGGATCAGTAATGTGATGTATGTACACAGTGACTGCACCAGCAGAATAGTGAGTGCAGCTCTGGGGTATAATACAGGAGGTAACTCAGGATCAGTAATGTAATGTATGTACACAGTGACTGCACCACCAGAATAGTGAGTGCAGCTCTGGGGTATAATACAGGATGTAGCTCAGGATCAGTAATGTAATGTATGTACACAGTGACTGAACCAGCAGAATAGTGAGTGCAGCTCTGGAGTATAATACAGGATGTAGCTCAGGATCAGTAATGTAATGCATGTACACAGTGACTGCACCAGCAGAATAGTGAGCGCAGCTCTGGAGTATAATACAGGATGTAGCTCAGGATCAGTAATGTAATGTATGTACACAGTGACTGCACCAGCAGAATAGTGAGTGCAGCTCTGGGGTATAATACAGGATGTAACTCAGGATCAGTAATGTAATGTATGTACACAGTGACTGCACCAGCAGAATAGTGAGTGCAGCTCTGGGGTATAATACAGGATGTAACTCAGGATCAGTAATGTGATGTATGTACACAGTGACTGCACCAGCAGAATAGTGAGTGCAGCTCTGGGGTATAATACAGGAGGTAACTCAGGATCAGTAATGTAATGTGTGTATACAGTGACTGCACCAGCAGAATAGTGAGTGCAGCTCTGGGGTATAATACAGGATGTAACTCAGGATCAGTAATGTAATGTGTGTATACAGTGGCTGCACCAGCAGAATAGTGAGTGCAGCTCTGGAGTATAATACAGGATGTAACTCAGGATCAGTAATGTAATGTATGTACACAGCGACTGCACCAGCAGAATAGTGAGCGCAGTTCTGGAGTATAATACAGGATGTAACTCAGGATCAGTAATGTAATGTATGTGCACAGTGACTGCACCAGCAGAATAGTGAGTGCAGCTCTGGAGTATCATGCAGGAGCAGTAATATAATGTACGCACACAGTGACTGCACCAGCAGAATAGTGAGTGCAGCTCTGGGGTATAATATAGGATGTAACTCAGGATCAGTAATGTAATGTGTGTACACAGTGACTGCACCAGAAGAATAGTGAGTGCAGCTCTGGAGTATAATACAGGATGCAACTCAGGATCAGTAATGTAATGTGTGTACACAGTGACTGCACCAGCAGAATAGTGAGGGCAGCTCTGGAGTATAATACAGGATGTAACTCAGGATCAGTAATGTAATGTATGTGCACAGTGACTGCACCAGCAGAATAGTGAGTGCAGCTCTGGAGTATCATGCAGGAGCAGTAATGTAATGTACGTACACAGTGACTGCACCAGCAGAATAGTGAGTGCAGCTCTGGGGTATAATACAGGATGTAACTCAGGATCAGTAATGTAATGTATGTGCACAGTGACTGCACCAGCAGAATAGTGAGTGCAGCTCTGGAGTATCATGCAGGAGCAGTAATATAATGTACGTACACAGTGACTGCACCAGCAGAATAGTGAGTGCAGCTCTGGGGTATAATACAGGATGTAACTCAGGATCAGTAATGTAATGTATGTGCACAGTGACTGCACCAGCAGAATAGTGAGCGCAGCTCTGGAGTATAATACAGGATGTAACTCAGGATCAGTAGTGTAATGTATGTACACAGTGACTGCACCAGCAGAATAGTGAGTGCAGCTCTGGGGTATAATACAGGAGGTAACTCAGGATCAGTAATATAATGTATGTACACAGTGACTGCACCAGCAGAATAGTGAGTGCAGCTCTGGAGTATAATACAGGATGTAACTCAGGATCAGTAATGTAATGTATGTACACAGTGACTGCCCCAGCAGAATAGTGAGTGCAGCTCTGGAGTATAATACAGAATGTAACTCAGGATCAGTAATGTAATGTATGTACACAGTGAGTGACTGCACCAGCAGAATAGTGAGTGCAGCTCTGGGGCATAATACAGGATGTAACTCAGGATCAGTAATGTAATGTATGTACACAGCGACTGCACCAGCAGAATAGTGAGTGCAGCTCTGGGGTATAATACAGGATGTAACTCAGGATCAGTAATGTAATGTATGTGCACAGTGACTGCACCAGCAGAATAGTGAGTGCAGCTCTGGGGTATAATACAGGATGTAACTCAGGATCAGTAATGTAATGTATGTACACAGTGACTGCACCAGCAGAATAGTGAGCGCAGCTCTGGAGTATAATACAGGATGGTAACTCAGGATCAGTAATGTAATGTATGTACACAGTGACTGCACCAGCAGAATAGTGAGTGCAGCTCTGGAGTATAATACAGGATGGTAACTCAGGATCAGTAATGTAATGTATGTACACAGTGACTGCACCTGCAGAATAGTGAGTGCAGCTCTGGAGTATAATACAGGATGGTATGAGGTTTTGACGTATTATATTTCTTTTTAGAGACAACTTCCCCAGCAGCAGGTTCTCCTGCAGGAAGCACGATTACGGAAGGAGAAGACAGTGGCTCTGCTGGACAGACAGGTGTCTGAAGTGAAGGTCAGTGCTGGTGGTCGCTGCCCCCGTCATTACCTGCACCATACACCTGTCCTCAGATCTTCTATATGTGGTACATATACATCCAGCATCTCCTGATGATTATACCACTGTCCCGTTCATGTTACCCCTCCCCCATCCGCAGCCCCCTTTTCTCTATGGGTTTGATATACACCGCTCAAAAAATAAAGGGAACACTTAACCAACAGAATCTAACTCCAAGTAAATCAAACTTCTGTGAAATCAGACTGTCCACTTAGGAAGCAACACTGATTGACAATCAATGTCACATGCTGTTGTGCAAATGGAATAGACAACTGATGGAAATTATTGGCAATTATCTAGACCCCTCAATAAAGGAGTGGTTCTACAGGTGGGGACCACAGACCACATCTCAGTACCAATGCTTTCTGGCTGGTGTTTTGGTCACTTTTGAATGTTGGTTGTGCTTTCACACTCGTGGTAGCATGAGACGGACTCTACAACCGACGCAAGTGGCTCAGGTAGTGCAGCTCATTCAGGATGGCACATCAATGCGAGCTGTGGCAAGAAGGTTTACTGTGTCTGTCAGCGTAGTGTCCAGAGGCTGGAGGCAGTACCAGGAGACAGGCCAGTACACCAGGAGACGTGGAGGGGGCCGCAGGAGGGCAACATCCCAGCAGCAGGACCGCTACCTCAGCCTTCGTGCAAGGAGGAACAGGAGGAGCACTGCCAGAGCCCTGCAAAATGACCTTCAGCAGGCCACAAATGTGCATGTGTCTGCACAAACGGTTAGAAACTGACTCCATGAGGATGGTCTGAGTGCCCGACGCCCACAGATGGGGGTTGTGCTCACAGCCCAACACCGTGCAGGATATTTGGCATTTGCCACAGAACACCAGGATTGGCAAATTCGCCACTGGCGCCCTGTGCTCTTCACAGATGAAAGCAGGTTCACACTGAGCACATGTGACAGAGTCTGGAGACGCCGTGGAGAGCAATCTGCTGCCTGCCACATCCTTCAGCATGCCCGGTTTGGCAGTGGGTCAGTAATGGTGTGGGGTGGCATTTCTTTGGAGGGCCGCACAGCCCTCCATGTGCTCGCCAGAGGTAGCCTGACTGCCATTAGGTACCGAGATGAGATCCTCAGACCCCTTGTGAGACGATATGCTGGTGCGGTTGGCCCTGGGTTCCTCCTAATGCAGGACAATGCCAGACCTCACGTGGCTGGAGTGTGTCAGCAGTTCCTGCAAGATGAAAGCATTGAAGCTATGGACTGGCCCGCCCGTTCCCCAGACCTAAATCCGACTGAACACATCTGGGACCTCATGTCTCGCACCATCCACCAACGTCACGTTGCACCACAGACTGTCCAGGAGTTGGTGGATGCTTTAGTCCAGGTCTGGGAGGAGATCCCTCAGGAGACCATCAGCTGCCTCATCAGGAGCATGCCCAGGCGTTGTAGGGAGGTCATACAGGCACGTGGAGGCCACACACACCACTGAGCATCATTTCCTCGTCTTGAGGCATTTCCAATGAAGTTAGATCAACCTGTAACTTCATTTTCCACTTTGATTTTGAGCATCATTCCAACTCCAGACCTCCGTGGGATATTAGTTGTGATTTACGTTGATCATTTTTATGTTTTATTTTTCTAAACACATTTCACTATGTAATGAATAAAGATTTACAGCTGGAATATTTCATTCAGTGATATCTAGGATGTGGAATTTTAGTGTTCCCTTTATTTTTTTGAGCAGTGTATATTTCACATTACAGGACACAGTTTCCCGCTTTAAGTCCAGTGTGCGGGATCAGCTGAACTCCATGCGCTCCTATCTGGACATCATGCAGAACTCACTATTTCGAGAAGCTGACAAAGCGGAGATAAACGCCTCCGGAGCCCTGCTGGGTGAACGGAAAAGTTTGGCCCATTATGTGGAGCAGCTCGGTCAGATGGAAGGCGTCCTGAAAGACGTGGAGGGACAGGAGCAGACGGAGTTCCTGAGGGTAATGGTGGCAGCTGGAGCCGATGTTGGGGAGGGTGGGTGGTGGTAGGGCGCGACATCAGCATTAGGGTTAGATATAAGTAGGGGTGAGGGAAAGGGGAAAACTGGGCGTACCGTCAGGAGAGGGACCCATGTGTGTTGTCTGGACCCCTCTATCCTCTGTAGATCCCTAAATCCCCTACCACTATCCTCTTCATACCCCTATATGACCTCCAGACCCCTCTATTCTCCATGCACCACTCTGTCCTCGGCAGACCCCTATATGACCTCCAGACCCCTGTATTCTTCATGCACCACTCTGTCCTCAGCAGACCCCTATATGACGTCCAGACCCCTCTATTCTCAATGCACCACTCTGTCCTCGGCAGACCCCTATATGACGTCCAGACCCCTGTATTCTCCATGCACCACTCTGTCCTCGGCAGACCCCTATATGACGTCCAGACCCCTCTATTCTCCATGCACCACTCTGTCCTCAGCAGACCCCTATATTACGTCCAGACCCCTCTATTCTCCATGCAGCACTCTGTCCTCAGCAGACCCCTATATGACCTCCAGACCCCTGTATTCTTCATGCACCACTCTGTCCTCAGCAGACCCCTATATGACCTCCAGACCCCTCTATTCTCCATGTAGCACTCTGTCCTCGGCAGACCCCTATATGACCTCCAGACCCCTCTATTCTCCATGCACCACTCTGTCCTCAGCAGACCCCTATATGACCTCCAGACCCCTCTATTCTCCATGCACCACTCTGTCCTCAGCAGACCCCTATATGACCTCCAGACTCCTCTATTCTCCATGCAGCACTCTGTCCTCAGCAGACCCCTATATGACCTCCAGACCCCTGTATTCTCCATGCACCACTCTGTCCTCAGCAGACCCCTATATGACCTCCAGACTCCTCTATTCTCCATGCACCACTCTGTCCTCAGCAGACCCCTATATGACCTCCAGACCCCTCTATTCTCCATGCACCACTCTGTCCTCGGCAGACCCCTATATGACCTCCAGACCCCTCTATTCTCCATGCACCACTCTGTCCTCAGCAGACCTCTATATGACCTCCAGACCCCTCTATTCTACATGCACCACTCTGTCCTCAGCAGACCCCTATATGACGTCCAGACCCCTCTATTCTCCATGCACCACTCTGTCCTCAGCAGACCCCTATATGACCTCCTGACCCCTCTATTCTCCATGCACCACTCTGTCCTCAGCAGACCCCTATATGACCTCCAGACCCCTCTATTCTCCATGCACCACTCTGTCCTCAGCAGACCCCTATATGACCTCCAGACCCCTCTATTCTACATGCACCACTCTGTCCTCGGCAGACCCCTATATGACCTCCAGACCCCTCTATTCTCCATGCAGCACTCTGTCCTCAGCAGACCCGTATATGACGTCCAGACCCCTCTATTCTCCATGCAGCACTCTGTCCTCAGCAGACCCCTATATGACCTCCAGACCCCTCTATTCTCCATGCACCACTCTGTCCTCGGCAGACCCCTATATGACCTCCAGACCCCTCTATTCTCCATGCACCACTCTGTCCTCAGCAGACCCCTATATGACCTCCAGAACCCTCTATTCTCCATGCAGCACTCTGTCCTCAGCAGACCCCTATATGACCTCCAGACCCCTCTATTCTCCATGCAGCACTCTGTCCTCAGCAGACCCCTATATGACCTCCAGACCCCTCTATTCTCCATGCACCACTCTGTCCTCAGCAGACCCCTATATGACCTCCAGAACCCTCTATTCTCCATGCAGCACTCTGTCCTCAGCAGACCCCTATATGACCTCCAGACCCCTCTATTCTCCATGCAGCACTCTGTCCTCAGCAGACCCGTATATGACCTCCAGACCCCTCTATTCTCAATGCACCACTCTGTCCTCAGCAGACCCCTATATGACCTCCAGACCCCTCTATTCTCCATGCACCACTCTGTCCTCAGCAGACCCCTATATGACCTCCAGACCCCTCTATTCTCCATGCACCACTCTGTCCTCAGCAGACCCCTATATGACCTCCAGACCCCTCTATTCTCCATGCACCACTCTGTCCTCGGCAGACCCCTATATGACGTCCAGAACCCTCTATTCTCCATGCACCACTCTGTCCTCAGCAGACCCCTATATGAAGTCCAGACCCTTCTATTCTCCATGCAGCACTCTGTCCTCGGCAGACCCCTATATGACGTCCAGAACCCTCTATTCTCCATGCACCACTCTGTCCTCGGCAGACCCCTATATGACCTCCAGACCCCTCTATTCTCCATGCACCACTCTGTCCTCGGCAGACCCCTATATGACCTCCAGACCCCTCTATTCTCCATGCACCACTCTGTCCTCAGCAGACCCCTATATGACCTCCAGACCCCTCTATTCTCCATGCAGCACTCTGTCCTCAGCAGACCCCTATATGACGTCCAGAACCCTCTATTCTCCATGCACCACTCTGTCCTCGGCAGACCCCTATATGACCTCCAGACCCCTCTATTCTCCATGCACCACTCTGTCCTCGGCAGACCCCTATATGACCTCCAGACCCCTCTATTCTCCATGCACCACTCTGTCCTCAGCAGACCCCTATATGACCTCCAGACCCCTCTATTCTCCATGCACCACTCTGTCCTCAGCAGACCCCTATATGACCTCCAGACCCCTCTATTCTCCATGCACCACTCTGTCCTCAGCAGACCCCTATATTACGTCCAGACCCCTCTATTCTCAATGCACCACTCTGTCCTCAGCAGACCCCTATATGACCTCCAGAACCCTCTATTCTCCATGCAGCACTCTGTCCTCAGCAGACCTCTATATGACCTCCTGACCCCTCTTTTCTCCATGCGCCACTCTGTCCTCAGCAGACCCCTATATGACCTCCAGACCCCTCTATTCTCCATGCACCACTCTGTCCTCAGCAGACCCCTATATGACCTCCAGACCCCTCTATTCTCCATGCACCACTCTGTCCTCAGCAGACCTCTATATGACCTCCAGACCCCTCTATTCTCCATGCACCACTCTGTCCTCAGCAGACCCCTATATGACCTCCAGAACCCTCTATTCTCCATGCAGCACTCTGTCCTCAGCAGACCCCTATATGACCTCCAGACCCCTCTATTCTCCATGCACCACTCTGTCCTCAGCAGACCCCTATATGACCTCCAGACCCCTCTATTCTCAATGCACCACTCTGTCCTCAGCAGACCCCTATATGACCTCCAGACCCCTCTATTCTCCATGCAGCACTCTGTCCTCGGCAGACCCCTATATGACGTCCAGAACCCTCTATTCTCCATGCACCACTCTGTCCTCGGCAGACCCCTATATGACCTCCAGACCCCTCTATTCTCCATGCACCACTCTGTCCTCGGCAGACCCCTATATGACCTCCAGACCCCTCTATTCTCCATGCACCACTCTGTCCTCGGCAGACCCCTATATGACCTCCAGACCCCTCTATTCTCCATGCACCACTCTGTCCTCAGCAGACCCCTATATTACGTCCAGACCCCTCTATTCTCAATGCACCACTCTGTCCTCAGCAGACCCCTATATGACCTCCAGAACCCTCTATTCTCCATGCAGCACTCTGTCCTCAGCAGACCCCTATATGACC
The DNA here is from genome assembly GCF_032444005.1 of Ranitomeya imitator. Lineage (NCBI taxonomy): Eukaryota > Metazoa > Chordata > Amphibia > Anura > Dendrobatidae > Ranitomeya > Ranitomeya imitator. The sequence continues at coordinate 218,942,814 of NC_091288.1, read as the reverse complement.
TCCAGACCCCTCTATTCTCCATGCAGCACTCTGTCCTCAGCAGACCCCTATATGACCTCCAGACCCCTCTATTCTCCATGCAGCACTCTGTCCTCAGCAGACCCCTATATTACGTCCAGACCCCTCTATTCTCAATGCACCACTCTGTCCTCAGCAGACCCCTATATGACCTCCAGAACCCTCTATTCTCCATGCACCACTCTGTCCTCAGCAGACCTCTATATGACCTCCAGAACCCTCTATTCTCCATGCAGCACTCTGTCCTCAGCAGACCCCTATATGACCTCCAGACCCCTCTATTCTCAATGCACCACTCTGTCCTCAGCAGACCCCTATATGACCTCCAGACCCCTCTATTCTCCATGCAGCACTCTGTCCTCAGCAGACCTCTATATGACCTCCAGAACCCTCTATTCTCCATGCAGCACTCTGTCCTCAGCAGACCCCTATATGACCTCCAGACCCCTCTATTCTCCATGCAGCACTCTGTCCTCAGCAGACCCCTATATTACGTCCAGACCCCTCTATTCTCAATGCACCACTCTGTCCTCAGCAGACCCCTATATGACCTCCAGAACCCTCTATTCTCCATGCACCACTCTGTCCTCAGCAGACCTCTATATGACCTCCTGACCCCTCTTTTCTCCATGCGCCACTCTGTCCTCAGCAGACCCCTATATGACCTCCAGACCCCTCTATTCTCCATGCACCACTCTGTCCTCAGCAGACCTCTATATGACCTCCAGACCCCTCTATTCTCCATGCACCACTCTGTCCTCAGCAGACCCCTATATGACCTCCAGACTCCTCTATTCTCCATGCACCACTCTGTCCTCGGCAGACCTCTATATGACCTCCAGACCCCTCTATTCTCCATGCACCACTCTGTCCTCGGCAGACCTCTATATGACCTCCAGACCCCTCTATTCTCCATGCACCACTCTGTCCTCAGCAGACCTCTATATGACCTCCTGACCCCTCTTTTCTCCATGCGCCACTCTGTCCTCAGCAGACCCCTATATGACCTCCAGACCCCTCTATTCTCCATGCACCACTCTGTCCTCAGCAGACCCCTATATGACCTCCAGACCCCTCTATTCTCCATGCACCACTCTGTCCTCAGCAGACCCCTATATGACCTCCAGACCCCTCTATTCTCCATGCACCACTCTGTCCTCAGCAGACCCCTATATGACCTCCAGACCCCTCTATTCTCCATGCACCACTCTGTCCTCAGCAGACCTCTATATGACCTCCTGACCCCTCTTTTCTCCATGCGCCACTCTGTCCTCAGCAGACCCCTATATGACCTCCAGACCCCTCTATTCTCCATGCACCACTCTGTCCTCAGCAGACCCCTATATGACCTCCAGACCCCTCTATTCTCCATGCACCACTCTGTCCTCAGCAGACCCCTATATGACCTCCAGACCCCTCTATTCTCCATGCACCACTCTGTCCTCAGCAGACCCCTATATGACCTCCAGACCCCTCTATTCTCCATGCACCACTCTGTCCTCAGCAGACCCCTATATGACCTCCTGACCCCTCTTTTCTCCATGCGCCACTCTGTCCTCAGCAGACCCCTATATGACGTCCAAACCCCTCTTTTCTCCATGCGCCACTCTGTCCTCAGCAGACCCCTATATGACCTCCAGACCCCTCTTTTCTCCATGCAGCACTCTGTCCTCAGCAGACCCCTGTATGACCTCCAGACCCCTCTATTCTCCATGCACCACTCTGTCCTCAGCAGACCCCTATATGACCTCCAGACCCCTATATGACCCACCAGGATGTCGTAGAGGTTGGAGGTCCATTTAGGGTTGGTGACGGGTGCAGGGATTGGGGTATCGGGCGATAACTCGGGGAGGGGCAGTGTTGGGGGGAGTGATGGGATTAGGATCGGGTGTAGCTGCTGGGCTCCTGGATTTCGGTGCCGGTGATGGGAGATCCGGTAGCACAGAGGAGCGGCCGCCGTGTGGTGGACGGTCATAAGGCTGATGCCAGAGTTTATAGCCTCCGCTGATCTTGTTTTTTCCTTTTCAGAAATTCTGTGTGGTGACGGCCAGGTAAGTTCCCTTGTATTTCCTCTCCCGCCGGTCCCTCAGGGGCGATGCACCGGATTTCTTATTGTCGCCTCCTATGTACAGGCTCGGGAAGATCTTATCAGAGTCTCCGCTCCCCGGACGCCTGGACATCCAGCTGCCCATCATCTCCGATGAGTTCAAGTTCCAGGTGTGGAGGAAGATGTTCCGGGCGCTGATGCCAGGTGAGAATGGGGCTGTGACACAATGGAGGGTGCTGAGAAATACGGAAGATACATTACCAGCCGCGACCACCAGGCGGCAGCACCGTCCCGCCCATTACGCTCACCCTCCAATTGTGGTGAAAAAAAGGGTTTGAGGTTTTTACTTTTTTGGTACAAAGTTTCTGTAAACATAATTGTTTTTTTTTTTACATGCATTTCTTTCTTCCAAGCTCTGGAGAACCTGACGTTTGACCCGGACTCAGCCCAGCAGAACCTGGTGGTGTCCGGAGACGGTAAATCCGTGGAGTGTTCCGACCACAAGCAGCCGGTGTCCGACGATCCCGGACGCTTTGACAAAGGCAACTGTTTGGTCACCAAGCAAAGCTTCACGGAAAGAGAGCACTACTGGGAGGTGGTGGTGGAGGACAAGCCCAGGTGGGCGCTGGGTGTCATCTCCGAGACCGCCAACCGCAAGGGCAAGCTCCACGCCAGTCCCTCCAACGGCTTCTGGATCATGGGCTGTAAGGAAGGGAAGGTGTATGAGGCCCACGCCGAGGCCAAAGAGCCGCGTCTCCTCCGCGTGGACGGGCGTCCGGAGAAGATCGGGGTCTACCTGAGCTTCTCCGATGGCGTCGTGTCCTTCTTTGATTCCGGTGATGAGGACAACGTGAAGCTCCTGTACACCTTCCACGAGCGATTCTCCAGCCGCCTCCATCCGTTCTTCGATGTTTGCTGGCACGACAAAGGGAAGAACGGCCAACCCCTGAAGTTCTATGTGCCACCAGGGGCCCAATGATGGCGCCAGAGGGGCCCATACCGATTTCATGGACGTGGATGTGACGGATCCCGCACAGATCTACCCCGCTCATCGGGATCCGCTCTGTCCGCGAGGCTGTAGACCCTGATCCCCTCTATATTGGGGTGTGAAGACTTTTACATCAATAAAATGTTCCTACCACACCCACTGATTTGTACATGATCCATAACGGTGCTGAGCATGCTGGGACTTGTAGTTACTGACCAGTCATTTACTCAATACATCCATGGATAGATGCTGACGGTGCGAGGGTCCCGACAGCGATCAGTACATGTGACATCTCCGGTCTGGGTGCACAAGTGATCACTAAAACAGCGCCCCCTCATGCCCAGGTCGTGTCTGGTATTGTAACTCTGTCCCATTCACTCCAATGGAGTTTTAATACGAGGCACAAGTCCTGAATAGGCCGGCACCTCTTAAAGGGGTTGTCCAGCGCTCTCCCTGGTGTGGCGCCATTAGCTGGGTCAGTAGGACGAGATTTGCCAGCGGTGATTATAGTGACTGTTGGCGGCGCTGATCACCTCCACATGCAGAAGAGACCCCTGCCATAGGGGCACAACGTATACCCCCTGACGGAGCGCTCCCCTATATACAGTACCTGCTGCAGGCCCCGTGCTCAGTATCGGCCCCATTCACATGGTCGCAGACTGTCCTCTGTCTTGTGTATATATACAGTATATTGGGGAGCGGAGGGCTCTGTCAGAGCGTGGGGGGGCTCGGTCAGAGCACGGGGGGGCTCGGTCAGGGCGTGGGGGGACTCGGTCGGTGCGGGGGGGCTCGGTCAGGGCGCGGGGGGCTCGGTCAGGGTGCGGGGGGCTCTGTCAGAGCACGGGGACTCGGTCGGTGCGGGGGGGCTCGGTCAGGGTGCGGGGGGCTCTGTCAGAGCACGGGGGCTCGGTCAGGGCGTGGGGGGACTCGGTCAGGGTGTGGAGGTTCGATCAGGGTGCGGGGGGGCTCGGTCAGGGCATGGGGGGCTCGGTCAGGGCGCGGGGGGCTCGGTCAGGGTGCGGGGGCTCGGTCAGGGCGCGGGGGCTCGGTCAGGGCGCGGGGGGGTTCGGACAGGGTGCGGGGGGGCTCTCTCAGGGCGCGGGGGGCTCTGTCAGGGCGCGGGGGGTTCGGTCAGGGCGCGGGGGGGGTTCGGTCAGGGCGCGGGGGGGGCTCGGTCAGGGTGTGGAGGTTCGATCAGGGCACGAGGGGCTCGGTCGGTGCGGGGGGGCTCGGTCAGGGTGCGGGGGGGTCCGGTCAGGGCGTGGTGGGCTCGGTCAGGGTGCGGGGGGCTCGGTCAGGGCGCGGTGGGCTCGGTCAGGGTGCGGGGGCTCGGTCAGGGTGCGGTGGGGTTCGGTCAGGGTGCGGGGGGGTCCGGTCAGGGTGCGGAGGCTCGGTCAGGGCACGGGGGGCTCGGTCAGGGTGTGGAGGTTCGATCAGGGCACGAGGGGCTCGGTCGGTGCGGGGGGCTCGGTCAGGGTGCGGGGGGCTCGGTCAGGGCGCGGTGGGCTCGGTCAGGGTGCGGGGGCTCGGTCAGGGCGCGGGGGGTTCGGTCAGGGTGTGGAGGTTCGATCAGGGCACGAGGGGCTCGGTCGGTGCGGGGGGCTCGGTCAGGGTGCGGGGGGCTCGGTCAGGGCGCGGTGGGCTCGGTCAGGGTGCGGGGGCTCGGTCAGGGCGCGGGGGGTTCGGTCAGGGTGTGGAGGTTCGATCAGGGCACGAGGGGCTCGGTCGGTGCGGGGGGCTCGGTCAGGGTGCGGGGGGCTTGGTCAGGGCGCGGTGGGCTCGGTCAGGGTGCGGGGGCTCGGTCAGGGCGCGGGGGGTTCGGTCAGGGCGCGGGGGGGGTTCGGTCAGGGCGCGGGGGGGCTCGGTCAGGGTGTGGAGGTTCGATCAGGGCACGAGGGGCTCGGTCGGTGCGGGGGGGCTCGGTCAGGGTGCGGGGGGGTCCGGTCAGGGCGTGGTGGGCTCGGTCAGGGTGCGGGGGGCTCGGTCAGGGCGCGGTGGGCTCGGTCAGGGTGCGGGGGCTCGGTCAGGGTGCGGTGGGGTTCGGTCAGGGTGCGGGGGGGTCCGGTCAGGGTGCGGAGGCTCGGTCAGGGCACGGGGGGCTCGGTCAGGGTGCGGCTCCTGGTTACTCTTACACCTTGGGTCGGGGATTTCCATGGCGGCCATTATTACTGACTCATGAGACATCAGAGGTGAAAGTGAAAGGACGTGTCACCATCCCAATAACGGGGTAAACAGATACGGTCGGGGGGCCCTTACTGCAGGGGCTACAGGTTATGTGCCGCACTGGTTACGTGTGGAGATTTCGGGGATTTTTTTTGTTTTTTTTAGTAATAGATATAAAAAAAATACATAAATGAGGAGCCGCTTTACAAAAAAATAATGAACATGCATTGTGCTATTTTATATAGATACATACATAGCAGGGGCATAATCCCCACACATTTCCAGGCGTTTCTTGCGCCAGTCGCAGTGTAAACGCAGCGACAATCCGCGCAGTGCACAGAGCACGATGCGGTCATCGGGGAAACCTCACGCATGCGCACTGCACCCTAGTGTATGCCTAGCAAGGCTCCTTCTCCTGACAACAGATGACGCAGCAGGAGTCTAATAATGTGATTGGCCGATATCCCAGCCTTTATAAGAACCGCAGCTTTCCGTCCCAGCACAGAAGTGAAGGAGCCGCGCAGCGATGAGGATCGTCCTGAGTGTGAGCGGCGTCCTGCTGGCGCTGTGCCTGAGCCTGGCCCTGGCTGACATCAGTGAGTAATAGCTGCTGCCACCCCTCAGCACCAGCGCTGATATCGGATGGATTATCATTGTCGCTAGACGGGCTGTAGTTACTTGGGAAAGTCGCTGACGGGCGACATTGTGTGGTGCGATATATGTCGCATAGAATTGTCGCGGACACAGAACTATTCTATGTATTATATTGTGTTATATGGAGCTGTGTTACAGGATTGTTCCCCGAAATCCGTTTCTTTGGGGTAAAGGGGGGGGGGGGGGGAGTCGCGATATAACAAGTCACTGACCCTCACTGCGACACACTGCGATATTCTCACCAGATAGCAAAGAACAAGGATTACAGTGCGACAGAATCCCCCGTCATCATCATCATCATCCTCCTCCCGGGGAGGCTCTGAGGTGCTTTCACTTTCATGTATGAGGGAAAATCCAGAGCTGAGCCCCTCCCCCCCCCAGTAATGGCTGATAACAGGGAGCAATAGATTGTGCTGTTCTCTATGGGCCGCTCCTGTGTCCATACATGTATCTGTAAGAGACGTGGATACATGTTGTTGTTACCATTATTCGGCACCTGTGCTCCTGGTGTTGTTGTTGTTGTTACCATTATTCGGCACCTGTCTCCTGTGCTCCTGGTGGTGTTGTTGTTGTTACCATTATTCGGCACCTGTCTCCTATGGTCCTGGTGGTGTTGTTGTTGTTACCATTATTCGGCACCTGTCTCCTGTGGTCCTGGTGGTGTTGTTACCATTATTCGGCACCTGTCTCCTGTGGTCCTGGTGGTGTTGTTGTTGTTACCATTATTCGGCACCTGTCTCCTGTGGTCCTGGTGGTGTTGTTGTTGTTACCATTATTCGGCACCTGTCTCCTGTGCTCCTGGTGTTGTTGTTGTTGTTACCATTATTCGGCACCTGTCTCCTGTGCTCCTGGTGTTGTTGTTACCATTATTCGGCACCTGTCTCCTGTGCTCCTGGTGGTGTTGTTGTTGTTACCATTATTCGGCACCTGTCTCCTATGGTCCTGGTGGTGTTGTTGTTGTTACCATTATTCGGCACCTGTCTCCTGTGGTCCTGGTGGTGTTGTTACCATTATTCGGCACCTGTCTCCTGTGGTCCTGGTGGTGTTGTTGTTGTTACCATTATTCGGCGCCTGTCTCCTGTGCTCCTGGTGGTGTTGTTGTTGTTACCATTATTCGGCACCTGTCTCCTATGGTGTTGTTGTTACCATTATTCGACACCTGTCTCCTGTGGTCCTGGTGGTGTTGTTGTTGTTACCATTATTCGGCACCTGTCTCCTGTGGTCCTGGTGGTGTTGTTGTTACCATTATTCGGCACCTGTCTCCTGTGCTCCTGGTGTTGTTGTTGTTGTTGTTACCACCATTATTCGGCACCTGTCTCCTGTGCTCCTGGTGGTGTTGTTGTTACCATTATTCGGCACCTGTCTCCTGTGGTCCTGGTGGTGTTGTTGTTACCATTATTCGGCGCCTGTCTCCTGTGGTCCTGGTGGTGTTGTTGTTGTTACCATTATTCGGCACCTGTCTCCTGTGGTCCTGGTGGTGTTGTTGTTACCATTATTCGGCACCTGTCTCCTGTGGTCCTGGTGGTGTTGTTGTTGTTACCATTATTCGGCGCCTGTCTCCTGTGCTCCTGGTGGTGTTGTTGTTGTTACCATTATTCGGCACCTGTCTCCTGTGCTCCTGGTGGTGTTGTTGTTGTTACCATTATTCGGCACCTGTCTCCTGTGCTCCTGGTGGTGTTGTTGTTGCCATTATTCGGCACCTGTCTCCTGTGCTCCTGGTGGTGTTGTTGTTGTTACCATTATTCGGCACCTGTCTCCTATGGTCCTGGTGGTGTTGTTGTTGTTACCATTATTCGGCACCTGTCTCCTGTGGTCCTGGTGGTGTTGTTACCATTATTCGGCACCTGTCTCCTGTGGTCCTGGTGGTGTTGTTGTTGTTACCATTATTCGGCGCCTGTCTCCTGTGCTCCTGGTGGTGTTGTTGTTGTTACCATTATTCGGCACCTGTCTCCTGTGCTCCTGGTGGTGTTGTTGTTGTTACCATTATTCGGGACCTGTCTCCTGTGCTCCTGGTGGTGTTGTTGTTACCATTATTCGGCACCTGTCTCCTGTGCTCCTGGTGGTGTTGTTGTTGTTACCATTATTCGGCACCTGTCTCCTGTGGTCCTGGTGTTGTTGTTGTTGTTGTTACCATTATTCGGCACCTGTCTCCTGTGCTCCTGGTGGTGTTGTTGTTACCATTATTCGGCACCTGTCTCCTGTGGTCCTGGTGTTGTTGTTGTTGTTGTTACCATTATTCGGCACCTGTCTCCTGTGCTCCTGGTGGTGTTGTTGTTACCATTATTCGGCACCTGTCTCCTGTGGTCCTGGTGTTGTTGTTGTTGTTGTTACCATTATTCGGCGCCTGTCTCCTGTGGTCCTGGTGGTGTTGTTGTTACCATTATTCGGCACCTGTCTCCTGTGCTCCTGGTGTTGTTGTTGTTGTTGTTGTTACCATTATTCGGCACCTGTCTCCTGTGCTCCTGGTGGTGTTGTTGTTACCATTATTCGGCACCTGTCTCCTGTGGTCCTGGTGTTGTTGTTGTTGTTACCATTATTCGGCACCTGTCTCCTGTGCTCCTGGTGGTGTTGTTGTTACCATTATTCGGCACCTGTCTCCTGTGGTCCTGGTGGTGTTGTTGTTGTTACCATTATTCGGCACCTGTCTCCTGTGCTCCTGGTGGTGTTGTTGTTACCATTATTCGGCACCTGTCTCCTGTGGTCCTGGTGTTGTTGTTGTTGTTACCATTATTCGGCACCTGTCTCCTGTGCTCCTGGTGGTGTTGTTGTTACCATTATTCGGCACCTGTCTCCTGTGGTCCTGGTGGTGTTGTTGTTGTTGTTACCATTATTCGGCACCTGTCTCCTGTGGTCCTGGTGGTGTTGTTGTTGTTACCACCATTATTCGGCACCTGTCTCCTGTGCTCCTGGTGGTGTTGTTGTTGTTACCATTATTCGGCACCTGTCTCCTGTGGTCCTGGTGGTGTTGTTGTTACCATTATTCGGCACCTGTCTCCTGTGGTCCTGGTGGTGTTGTTGTTGTTACCATTATTCGGCGCCTGTCTCCTGTGCTCCTGGTGGTGTTGTTGTTGTTACCATTATTCGGCACCTGTCTCCTGTGCTCCTGGTGGTGTTGTTGTTACCATTATTCGGCACCTGTCTCCTGTGCTCCTGGTGGTGTTGTTGTTGTTACCATTATTCGGCACCTGTCTCCTATGGTCCTGGTGGTGTTGTTGTTGTTACCATTATTCGGCACCTGTCTCCTGTGGTCCTGGTGGTGTTGTTACCATTATTCGGCACCTGTCTCCTGTGGTCCTGGTGGTGTTGTTGTTGTTACCATTATTCGGCGCCTGTCTCCTGTGCTCCTGGTGGTGTTGTTGTTGTTACCATTATTCGGCGCCTGTCTCCTGTGCTCCTGGTGGTGTTGTTGTTGTTACCATTATTCGGCACCTGTCTCCTATGGTCCTGGTGGTGTTGTTGTTGTTACCATTATTCGGCACCTGTCTCCTGTGGTCCTGGTGGTGTTGTTGTTGTTACCATTATTCGGCACCTGTCTCCTATGGTCCTGGTGGTGTTGTTGTTGTTACCATTATTCGGCACCTGTCTCCTGTGGTCCTGGTGTTGTTGTTGTTACCATTATTCGGCACCTGTCTCCTGTGGTCCTGGTGGTGTTGTTGTTGTTACCATTATTCGGCGCCTGTCTCCTGTGCTCCTGGTGGTGTTGTTGTTGTTACCATTATTCGGCGCCTGTCTCCTGTGCTCCTGGTGGTGTTGTTGTTGTTACCATTATTCGGCGCCTGTCTCCTGTGGTCCTGGTGTTGTTGTTGTTGTTACCATTATTCGGCACCTGTCTCCTGTGGTCCTGGTGTTGTTGTTGTTGTTACCATTATTCGGCACCTGTCTCCTGTGGTCCTGGTGTTGTTGTTGTTGTTACCATTATTCGGCACCTGTCTCCTGTGGTCCTGGTGTTGTTGTTGTTGTTACCATTATTCGGCACCTGTCTCCTGTGGTCCTGGTGTTGTTGTTGTTGTTACCATTATTCGGCACCTGTCTCCTGTGGTCCTGGTGTTGTTGTTGTTGTTACCATTATTCGGCACCTGTCTCCTGTGGTCCTGGTGGTGTTGTTGTTGTTGTTACCATTATTCGGCACCTGTCTCCTGTGGTCCTGGTGGTGTTGTTGTTGTTGTTACCATTATTCGGCACCTGTCTCCTGTGGTCCTGGTGGTGTTGTTGTTGTTACCATTATTCGGCACCTGTCTCCTGTGCTCCTGGTGGTGGTGTTGTTGTTGTTGTTACCATTATTCGGCACCTGTCTCCTATGGTCCTGGTGGTGTTGTTGTTGTTACCATTATTCGGCACCTGTCTCCTGTGGTCCTGGTGTTGTTGTTACCATTATTCGGCACCTGTCTCCTGTGGTCCTGGTGTTGTTGTTGTTACCATTATTCGGCACCTGTCTCCTGTGGTCCTGGTGATGGTGTTGTTGTTACCATTATTCGGCACCTGTCTCCTGTGGTCCTGGTGGTGTTGTTGTTGTTACCATTATTCGGCACCTGTCTCCTGTGGTCCTGGTGGTGTTGTTGTTACCATTATTCGGCACCTGTCTCCTATGGTGTTGTTGTTACCATTATTCGGCACCTGTCTCCTGTGGTCCTGGTGGTGTTGTTGTTGTTACCATTATTCGGCACCTGTCTCCTGTGGTCCTGGTGGTGTTGTTGTTGTTACCATTATTCGGCACCTGTCTCCTATGGTGTTGTTGTTACCATTATTCGGCACCTGTCTCCTGTGGTCCTGGTGGTGGTGTTGTTGTTACCATTATTCGGCACCTGTCTCCTGTGGTCCTGGTGGTGTTGTTGTTGTTACCATTATTCGGAACCTGTCTCCTATGGTGTTGTTGTTACCATTATTCGGCACCTGTCTCCTGTGGTCCTGGTGGTGTTGTTGTTGTTACCATTATTCGGCACCTGTCTCCTGTGGTCCTGGTGGTGTTGTTGTTGTTACCATTATTCGGCACCTGTCTCCTATGGTGTTGTTGTTACCATTATTCGGCACCTGTCTCCTGTGGTCCTGGTGGTGTTGTTGTTGTTACCATTATTCGGCACCTGTCTCGTATGGTCCTGGTGGTGTTGTTGTTGTTACCATTATTCGACACCTGTCTCCTGTGGTCCTGGTGGTGTTGTTGTTGTTGTTGTTGTTACCATTATTCGGCACCTGTCTCCTATGGTCCTGGTGTTGTTGTTGTTACCATTATTCGGCACCTGTCTCCTGTGGTCCTGGTGTTGTTGTTGTTACCATTATTCGGCACCTGTCTCCTGTGGTCCTGGTGTTGTTGTTGTTACCATTATTCGACATCTGTCTCCTATGGTCCTGGTGGTGTTGTTGTTGTTACCATTATTCGGCACCTGTCTCCTATGGTCCTGGTGGTGTTGTTGTCATTATTTTGTATACATTCCCCTCCCCCCGCTCAGCAAGTCTTTATTAAACACAAACTTTATTGAAGCCGCCATTGTATAAACAGGTAATAAAGGCGCGAGGAGATCCGGAGATCACGGGGTAAATGTATCCGACCTTGGTCCCAGAGTGATCAGATTCGGGTCTTGTTTGTGGATCCTTAGATCTGAGGCCGTGTTATCACATGGATTCCAATAAAGTAACCATCCAAAAATTAGTGCACCCCGGCCGAGAATTTACCCCTCATTATTCCAAACAAGCTTTAAAGAAGATACAAAGTTACAAGTGACCTAGATAATAATCCTAACAAGACTAATATAGGCAAAAAGGCAATAGATGTATACTGACAGTGTGACTATACGTATGAAAACTCCGTGCAGGGCGTAGATCACACACAGTGTCAGAGCGTTCATAGACCCAGATCCACACAGCACATGGATCACTAGGGATCGACTGAGAATCCGTGCTCCACATACAAGATGATCCGGCTGGAGCCCCCGAGCGATGACGTTATGGACACATTCTCCTGTCCTACACTGTATCCACTTGTCCTACATGGTTTCTCTCCACCTTCGGGGGGCGCTGTATTCCTGACCGGACTTAGTTCTGTAGTTTCCATCTGTGTGTTTTGTTTTTTTGTTTGTTTGTTTTTTTAGCTTTTGTTTTTCTCCCGGGGGCCCTCACTATATTGGGGGGATTCTTGGAGTTGTTTTACTGCATAAAGTGCTGAGAATCGGGGAAATTGCGGCAGGAAGGTGCAGAGTCCCCAGCAGCACAGAGGATGTCAGGAGAGGAGGCGCTAATCTTATAGGGAGGTCACAGATACAGTACGGACCAAAAGTTTGGACACACCTTCTCATTTAAAGATTTTTGTGTATCTTCACGACTATGAAAATTGTACATTCACACTGAAGGCATCAAAACTATGAATTAACACATGTGGAATTATATACTTAACAAAAAAATGTGAAACAACTGAAATTATGTCTTATATTCTAGGTTCTTCACAGTAGCCACCTTTTGCTTTGACTGCTTTGCACACTCTTGGCATTCTCTTGATGAGCTTCAAGAGGTCGTCACCGGGAATGGTCGTCACCGGGAATGGTCTTCCAACAATCTTGAAGTAGTTTCCAGAGATGCTTAGCACTTGTTGGCCCTTTTGCCTTCACTCTGCGGTCCAGCTCACCCCAAACCATCTCGATTGAGTTCAGGTCTGGTGACTGTGGAGGCCAGGTCGTCTGGTGTAGCCCCCATCACTCTCCTTCTTGGTCAAATAGCCGTTACACAGCCTGGAGGTGTTCGGGGTCATTGTCCTGTTGAAAAATAAATGATGGTCCAAATAAACGCATCACGTCATCACACGTCCTCCTCCATGCTTCACGGTGGGAACCAGGCATGTAGAGTCCATCCGTTCATCTTTTCTGCGTCGCACAAAGACACAGTGGTTGGAACCAAAGATCTCAAATTTGGACTCATCAGACCAAAGCACAGATTTCCACTGGTCTAATGTCCATTCCTTGTGTTCTTTAGCCCAAACAAGTCTGTTCTGCTTGTTGCCTGTCCTTAGCAGTGGTTTCCTAGCAGCTATTTTACCATGAAGGCCTGCTGCACAAAGTCTCCTCTTAACAGTTGTGTTGTAGAGATGTGTCTGCTGCTAGAACTCTGTGTGGCATTGACCTGGTCTCTAATCTGAGCTGCTGTTAACCTGCGATTTCTGAGGCTGGTGATAAACTTATCCTCAGAAGCAGAGGTGACTCTTGGTCTTCCTTTCCTGGGGCGGTCCTCATGTGAGCCAGTTTCTTTGTAGCACTTGATGGTTTTTGACTCTGCACTTGGGGACACTTTCAAAGTTTTCTCAATTCGTGCGGGCTGACTGACCTTCATTTCTTAAAGTAATGATGAACACTCGTTTTTCTTTACTTAGCTGCTTTTTTCCCGTCTCCCATGACAGCACACCTGAGAGAGGGATCCGCCCAGTCGGGACAGGAAACCTACCGAAACAAAAGGGCGGTACCTCTCCCTCGCTTCAGTTGGGTTTCCTGTCCTGATGGGAACCCTTGTGCTGAATCACGGCGGTACTTTTTTGTTTTTATTTTTTCGTTGATAGAAGATTCACTTACCCACTCCCGTCCCGGCACTTGAAGAGCAGGCAGGATGCCTGCAGGTCGGCCTTCGGGACGCTGGTAGCGCAGTCCGCAGATCCTTCGGGCTCTTGCGGGCGTCGGTCCAGCGCAGTCCGGATCTCTGGAGCCATTCTGCGGCTGCCACGCCGCTCTCTCCCCCTCTGTTGGAGCGACTTCCGGGTGCGCGGCTGGCGTTCAGTGAAGGGGCGTGCCTGTGTGATGTCAGAGGCGCGCCGGATCCAAGATGGCGGCGCCCATGGTTTGAAACGCCGGTAATTATGTGAGCTCTCCGGCGGTGTTCTGGAGGGGGAGAGGAGCAAGAATTGTTACCGAAAGAGGCGGGGAGCGCTGTGGAACGAACCCTTATTAAGGGGGTGGCTGCAATAGATCGCTGCTCATTCCCATACAGTCCAGAGATGGAGGGTATGGAGCAGCAGCAGCAGCAGCTATTGCAGCAAGAGCCCTTATCAGGCGATACATCTGCTCGTCATCCTAAGAAGAATAGCCGCTCAAATGGAAGGAGCAGCAATCATCCTAGTCGGACGTCTCAGGATTCTTCAGCATCCAGGAGGAACGTTCCCCGTGCTCCCAGTCCGCCTCGGAATCCGGTACCCTTTATGGTCAGCGGGTGGTGAGTGATCTACATGAATGTCACCCTGGTGGTAATGGGCTACATTTTCTGTTTACTTGGCAGGCGCCGAGGAAGGCTAGTTCCAAGACAAAGAATAATGTGCCCTCTGTAATGTCCCATTGGCAGTTCAGTGGCAGAAAAATCTTTGTATAGATTGTATTCAAAAAACTGTGCAATAAATACTTGACACTCAAGAGATCTTGTTGTGTGATAGAAAGTGAACAATTCGTTTATTTGGTGCATCCACAATTGTGGATGCACCAAATAAACGAATTGTTCACTTTCTATCACACAACAAGATCTCTTGAGTGCCAAGTATTTATTGCATTGATTTGACGGGTTGGAAACCCAACTTGTGCACCTCCAAGAAGCCAAGAGTGCCGTGCTCAATATCATTATATGTATTCAAAAAACTATCCAGGAAGAGACCCCTGACTTTGCCTCTAGTCTTAGAGCAATAATCAGAGCCGAAGTACAAGACTCTGTTAAAGCAGCCCTTAAGAAAAAGGGTAGTAAGCACCCTGAACCAGTTTCGGGTTCTGAGGTATCTCCTTCTGATGAGGAAGGTCAGGAGGAACCGTTATCTCCCTGCTCCTCTTCTCCTAAGTCCTCTGACTCCTCTTCTGATAGTGATGTGGGGGGTCGTCCGTGCTTTCTTACTGAGAACACGGACAAGCTAGTAAAAGCCGTTAGAGCTTCAATGGGCCTTAAAGATGAGAAAGCGGCCAAATCCCTGGAGGACATAATGTTTGGGGGTTTAGAGGAAAAGAGAAAACGCACCTTCCCAGTCAATTCCAGAATAAAAGCCCTTATAGAAAAAGAGTGGAGGAAACCAGAAAAATCGGGTAATCTTCCCTCGGCTTCTAAAAGACGTTACCCCTTTGAGGATAAAGATTCAGAGACTTGGGATAAGGTTCCGAAAATCGATGGTGCGGTGGCTAGATCGTCTAAAAAATTATCCCTTCCCTTAGAAGATTCTGGCGTATTAAGAGATCCTTTAGATAAAAAGGCAGATGGGTTCCTAAGACACACCTGGGAAGCTACCGCAGGGGGCTTGAAACCAGCAATCGCAGGAACCTGTGTCTCTCGCTCCCTTATTGTCTGGCTGCAGCAGATAGGGGAGCAACTGAAGTCTAAAGCCAGAGAGATGAAATTCTAACCAATGTAACTTTAGCTAAAGGTGCAGCTGCCTTCGTAGCGGATTCCTCAGCAGACTCTGTAAGACTGGCAGCTAGGGCCGCAAGTTTATCCAATGCAGCTAGACGTGCTCTCTGGTTGAAGGGATGCCCGGGGGATCTACCTTAAAAAAATAGACTTTGTTCTATACCATGTGACGGCCATTTCCTCTTTGGTCAAAAATTGGAAGACATTTTAGAGAAAGCAGGAGATAGGAAAAAGGGATTCCCTCGTTTTCCTGTGGACTTTAGAAGGCCTTATTTTCGGAGGGGCAAATTTAGTAGAGGCCGCCCCCAGGGAGATAGAAGGAATTGGGACTCCAGAGACAGAAGGGGATCTGGATACATGTTTAAAGGTCCCTCAACATCGGCGAAAAAGCCCTCCCAATGATGCCAGGCCAGAGGTGGGGGGAAGGCTTTCATCTTTTCTCCCAGCCTGGGTAGACATCTCCCCCAGTCATTGGACTCTAAAGGTCATCGAACACGGCCTAAGAATAGATTTTGTTTTTCCACCGCGACAAACTTTTGTTTTAACGCCCCAAAGAAAGACTCCAGAGGAGCAGCTAGCCTTGGAGGCAGAGGTACTGGAGCTCGTATCAAAACGGGTTCTTGTGGAGGTCCCGGGGGAAGAGCAGGGAAAAGGTTTTTACTCCTCTTTTTCTCATACGAAAACCAGACTGGTCCCTGAGAACTATTATCAATTTAAAAAATCTAAATCTGTCAATAGTAAACTGCTCCTTCAAAATGGAGTCAATAAATACGGCCATAAAACTCTTATTCCCAGGTTGCTTCATGACAGCCATAGACCTGAAGGACGCCTATTACCACGTCCCAATTCATCAAGACCACCAAAAAATACCTAAGGGTGGCGGTTTATGTACAAGGCTGTCTCAGGCACTATCAGTATGCTGCCCTACCATTCAGCCTATCAATAGCACCGAGAATTTTTACAAAATTAATGTCAGAGGCAGGGGCGTAACAACTGCGGTCGCAGGGGTCGCGACTGCGATGGGGCCCACAGTGTTTTCAGGGCCCGCCCAGTCCAGCAAACAAGTAGCAGGGGAAGGAGACAAGACACGCACGCATCCTGCTGGCCACGCCCACAGCTTCCCCAGACTTTCAGCAGTGTGCGGCGAGTGGGCGTGTCCGTGAAGGACATGTGACCTAGCAGAAGGGCTGGGCTGTCACTGACTGAAGCTGGAGAGATGGCAGGCATTAGCTGGTGAGTGATGTGCTGCTTACACCTAACACACACACACACACACACACACACACACACACACACACACACACACACACACCCTGTGATGAGGTCACAGGAGGGGAGGAGTCAGGGGTCACATGATCAGTGGCCTCAGTGTATGCACTATGCAGGACTCTGCTGTGCTTGATTGTCATGGTGCTGAATGAGGGGATGTTTATGTAACAGAGCCGTGTGTGTACAAGGTGTACGGAGCAGAGCCGTGTATGTGCGTAGTGGAGCAAGGTGTACGGAGCGGAGTCAGGTGTGTACGAGGTATACAAAGCTGAGCCGAGGGTGAAAGAGGTGAGCGGATTCGTGTATGTATGGGGTGTAAGGAGCGGAGCCGCGTGTGTAAGAGGTGTATGGAGCGGAGCCGCGTGTGTAAGAGGTGTACGGAGCGGAGCCGCGTGTGTACAAGGTGTACGGAGCGGAGCCGCGTGTGTACAAGGTGTAGGGAGCGGAGCCGCGTGTGTACAAGGTGTAGGGAGCGGAGCCGCGTGTGTACAAGGTGTACGGAGCGGAGCCGCGTGTGTACAAGGTGTAGGGAGCAGAGCCGCGTGTGTACAAGGTGTACAGAGCGGAGCTGTGTGTGTACGGGTTCTCGGAGCGAAGCCATGTGTGTACGGGCTGTACACGGCTGTGGGCAGAGCCCAGCATGTGCACTGTGGGGGAGTATTGCGTGTACTTGCCAGTGTCAGAATGTGCAGTGCGTATGCTCCAGAGCCAACCAGTACACCCAATACACCCCACACTGCACAGGTCTGGAAATGACGCACTGCAGCATCATACCAGGAAGAAACAGCACACAGAGTTCAAACGCCGGGAGTGCGCTTGGAATTAGAGCGAGGGAGGACATATTACTATAGGGACATGTTAGTTATAAAATCATTTTTCTCAGCGAGTACAGGGCAGTATTAGGTCAGACTACACAACATTGCAACACAACTATAGTGTGCGAAATGAATAGGGAAAATGTGAATTTCGGTGGGAAATATTTTGGCGCGGGGGGGGCCCCATTTGAAAGTTCGCATCGGGGCCCCTCACTTTGTAGTTACGCCACTGGTCAGAGGTCATGTCTTTCCTCCGCTCTCAGAATGTGGTTATAGTTCCGTATCTGGACGACTTCCTCATAATAGGGAACTCATCAACACATTGCCAAACACAAATAGAACCAGTCTTATCAACGCTACAGCGGTTGGGGTGGAAAATAAATCTTGCCAAGTCAAGGTTGATGCCGGAGCTAGTGCAATCTTTTCTGGGTTTAGTCCTGGATTCCAGGTGTCAGCTTTGTCTTTTGCCAGAAAACAAGCTGATCAAAATTCAAAATCTTGTAGAGTCAGCGATTCATCACCCCGCAATGACATTGAGAAGGGCAATGTCCCTGTTGGGATCTCTGACGTCCTGTGTACCCGCAGTAAGATGGGCACAGTTCCGTCTAAGACAATTACAATGGGAGGTCCTGTCAGCGCAGAGGTGGTTAAAAGGGCATTTAGAGGGAAAGCTACGCCTTTCATTAGAGGTAACAGATTCCCTAAAATGGTGGACCATAAGAGACCATTTGACATCAGGGGTCCAGTGGATAACTCCAATAGACCAGGTCATCACCACAGACGCAAGCGGTTCAGGATGGGGAGCTCATTTGGGGACACTCTCAGTTCAGGGATCTAGGTCCCATTTAGAATCACAACAAGCGTCAAACCTAAGAGAGTTATGGGCAGTAGAAAAAGCTGTGAAACATTTCCTTCCCATCCTCCAGGGTCATCATACCAGGGTCATGTCGGACAATCACGCAGTTGTTGCATACATCAACCACCAAGGGGGGACGAGATCCCCTTCCCTGATGAAGTCAGCATCTGTCCTCCTACAACTAGCGGAGCGCCACCTACTATCTCTCTCGGCTCTCCATATAAAAGGGGTCGAGAATATAAAGGCAGACTACCTAAGTCGCAAAACACTGAGGCAAGGAGAGTGGTCTTTGAATCCCCGGGTGTTTCAACAGATAGTGCAGGCTTGGGGCTTACCTGTCATAGATTTATTTGCCACCCTAAGCAACAGGAAGGTAGAGAGCTTCTGTTCACTAGATCCAAGAGAAAAACCCTTCGCGGTAGATGCTCTCCAAATACAATGGAATTTCAGCCTCGCATATGTGTTTCCACCAATAGCGATGATTCCGACGGTAGTAAGAAAAATCAGAATGGAGCAGGCGAGAGTAATTTTTATTGCTCCATTCTGGCCAAAAAGACCTTGGTTCTCCCTCCTGAGACAAATGTCAGTGACCGATCCATGGATTCTGCCAGAGATTCCGGACCTGCTTACTCAGGGTCCAATATGCCACTCTCAAGTGAAAGGCTTCCATCTTGCAGCCTGGAATTTGAGAGGGCATTACTGAGTAGGCAGGGGTTTTCACCAGGGTTAGTTTCCACCTTGTTAAAAAGTAGAAAGCCAGTAACATCAAGGATATATGGCAGAACATGGAAAAGGTTTCTGGAATTTTCGGGGCAACCTGTGGGGGACAGGGCTCCTGTGGGTACTATTTTAGAATTCCTACAGGCGGGGTTGCAGCTAGGGTTAGCAACTAATACGCTCAAGGTGCAAGTGTCGGCATTAGGAGCCTTGTATAATTGTAATCTGGCCTCCAATAGATGGGTGTCCCGCTTTATAAAATCATGTAGTAGGTCTAGACCAGTAATAATTCAGAGGGTTCCTCCATGGGATTTGAATCTGGTGTTAGAGGCTCTGACTGGTGATCCATTTGAACCCTTGCAGGAATCATCGATAAATACTCACTCTTAAGACAGTACTTCTGGTAGCATTGACATCAGCCCGTAGGGTGAGTGACTTGCAAGCCCTGTCTATCTCCCCTCCTTACACGCAGATATTTGATGATAGAGTAGTGCTCAGACCGGATCCGGCATATCTGCCGAAAGTAGTTCTTAAATTCCATAGGAGTCAAGAAATTGTGTTGCCCTCTTTCTGTAATAATCCTAAGATCCCAGGGGAAGAGAAATTTCATACGCTTGACGTAAGAAGAGCTATTTTGCAGTATATATCTCTGACTAGTCAGTGGAGGAAAGATCAATCCTTATTTATAGCTTTCCAGGGTAGCAGGAAGGGATATGGGGTATCCAAGGGTACTATTGCTAGGTGGATTAGGGAGGCCATTTCCTTATCCTATGCTTCTCGTGGTGCCCCGATCCCTGAAGGCATCAAGGCTCACTCCACCAGAGCCGTGGCTACTTCCTGGGCAGAAAAAGCAGAGGTATCGATTGATCAAATCTGTAAGGCCGCTATCTGGTCCTCACAGTTTACCTTCTTTAGACACTACCGGCTAGATCTATCCTCCTCATCTGACCTTACCTTTGGTAGAAGGGTGCTGCAAGCGGTGGTCCCTCCCTAAGGTGTTCCTTTCTCCAAAAATCTCTCAGGTGTGCTGTCATGGGAGACGGGAAAACACCAAGGTTACTTACTGGTAGCCGGTTTTTCCGGAGCCCATGACAGCACCTGTATATTCCCTCCCTTCTTTTGTCACCCTTTGGTGCGCACTTTTAGTTGGGTGTTTTTTGTTACTATTATAATGTGGTGATGGATTACCATGTGTACTAACCAAGGGGGCCTCTCATGCTCTGAAAACCAACTGAAGCGAGGGAGAGGTACCGCCCTTTTGTTTCGGTAGGTTTCCTGTCCCGACTGGGCGGATCCCTCTCTCAGGTGTGCTGTCATGGGCTCCGGAAAAACCGGCTACCAGTAAGTAACCTTGGTGTTTTCTTGCCATAATACAAATTCTAACAGTCTATTCAGAAGGACTATCAGCTGTGTATCCTCCAGACTTCTGCACAACACAACTGATGGTCCCAACCCCATTTATAAGGCAAGAAATCCCACTTATTAAACCTGACAGGGCACACCTGTGAAGTGAAAACCATTCCTGGTGACTACCTCTGGAAGCTCATCAAGAGAATGCCAAGAGTGTGCAAAGCAGTCATCAAAGCAAAAGGTGGCTACTTTGAAGAACCTAGAATAAAAGACATAATTTCAGTTGTTTCACACTTTTTTGTTAAGTCTATAATTCCACATGTGTTAATTCATAGTTTTGATGCCTTCAGTGTGAATGTACAATTTTCATAGTCATGAAAATACAGAAAAATCTTTAAATGAGAAGGTGTGTCCAAACTTTTGGTCTGTACTGTATATAGAGAAAAGTGCAGGGTCCTCAGCAGCACAGAGTATTTCAGCAGGCAGTGCTATGTGCGGGGGGCTGCGGACCCCGGCTCTGACTCCTCCCTTCTCATGGCCGGTGTTTCTCCGCAGAGTCCCCCACAGTGAACATCTACAGTCAGACCCCCGTGGAGTTCGGGAAGAAGAACACTCTGATCTGTCACACCAGCGGCTTCCACCCTCCGCGTATCGACATCTTGCTGAAGAAGAACGGGGTCCCGCTCGCAGACTGCACGGCGTCCGACATGTCCTTCGGCCAAGACTGGACGTACTACATGACCAAGCACATCGAGTTCACCCCCGAGAGCGGCGACAACTGGGAGTGCGAGGTCACACACAACGAGGGGAAACCTCTGACCTACAGGCTCGGTACGTCACCGCCTCTGCCCCCATGACAAACCTTCCTGCTCTGGGTTATATTCCCAGTGTCCCTATGACAACACCGCCTGCTCTGGGTTATATTCCCAGTGTCCCTATGACAACACTGCCTGCTCTGGGTTATATTCCCAGTGTCCCTGTGACAACACTGCCTCCTCTGGGTTATATTCCCACACTGTCCCTATGACAACACTGCCCGCTCTGGGTTATATTCCCACACTGTCCCTATGACAACACTGCCTGCTCTGGGTTATATTCCTAGTGCCCCCATGACAAACCTTCCTGCTCTGGGTTATATTCCCAGTGTCCCTATGACAACACCGCCTGCTCTGGGTTATATTCCCACAGCGTCCCTATGACAACACTGCCTCCTCTGGGTTATATTCCCACACTGTCCCTATGACAACACTGCCTGCTCTGGGTTATATTCCCACAGCGTCCCTATGACAACACTGCCTGCTCTGGGTTATATTCCCACAGTGTCCCTATGACAACACTGCCTGCTCTGGGTTATATTCCCACAGCGTCCCTATGACAACACTGCCCGCTCTGGGTTATATTCCCACACTGTCCCTATGACAACACTGCCTGCTCTGGCTTATATTCCCAGTGTCCCTATGACAACACTGCCTCCTCTGGGTTATATTCCCACACTGTCCCTATGACAACACTGCCTGCTCTGGGTTATATTCCCACAGCGTCCCTATGACAACACTGCCTGCTCTGGGTTATATTCCCACAGTGTCCCTATGACAACACTGCCTGCTCTGGGTTATATTCCCACAGCGTCCCTATGACAACACTGCCCGCTCTGGGTTATATTCCCACACTGTCCCTATGACAACACTGCCTGCTCTGGCTTATATTCCCAGTGTCCCTATGACAACACTGCCTGCTCTGGGTTATATTCCCACACTGTCCCTATGACAACACTGCCTGCTCTGGCTTATATTCCCAGTGTCCCTGTGACAACACTGCCTCCTCTGGGTTATATTCCCAGTGTCCCTATGACAACACTGCCTGCTCTGGGTTATATTCCCACAGCGTCCCTATGACAACACTGCCTGCTCTGGGTTATATTCCCACAGCGTCCCTATGACAACACTGCCTGCTCTCGGTGGTTAATGCTTCCTTTGTGGTCCTCGTCCAGATCTCTGACCATTTTGTATTTTCTTCTTTTTCAGAAATTTTCTGATTTGTTTCCGAGGTGAGTGATGAATTTGTAATTTCCTTAATTTCCACCCAAAATAAAATAATATAAAGTTGATTGGCAGAAACGTGTCTGCCGCCATGCCGGGCCGAGTCCTGAACAGTAGAGACCCCTGCTGGTCACCAGTGGGGGTCCCTAGTATTGTCCCCTTTATCTCCGGAGCTCGCTGATGATTCTTTGTTTCCTCTCTCCTTTTATTTGCAGCCGTAAGTGAAGTGTCGTCTTCCGCCGTCCGCCCCTCCCCCGCCCGCCGCCGCTTCCACCTGCTCCATGGGACGCAGCTCTGAATGGGTTAATTCTGCTCCGGCCTCCGCCTGTTTCTTTCCTCTGAAGGTTTTGAAGAAGAAGATTTCATGTTATTTTTATGCCGCGGTCATGTGACCTCTTCCTCCGCTCCTGTATTAATTCCTCCGATGTAGCAGAGCCGAGTCGGTCATTTTTGCCTTTGCTCCCGTTTTGGGGTTTTTTTTTTTTTTTTTTTGTCCGTTTCCTCTTTGCTCGGTGGATTTTGTCCTCTAGGCTTTTCCCGCTTGTTGTTGAGCTTCGTGCGATATCCTAACACATCACACAGCTGATCGCTCTGAAATGTTGCTAAAAAAAATATATAATTAAGATTTATTTTGATTTTGTGCTAAAAAAATAAAAAAGAAATGGACTAAAAAAAAAAACAAAAAAGCACAACTGATGTATCTGCCCCGTGTGCTGTCTCTCTGGCTTTACATAGGACTGCAGGTTGTGCGCACTGACCACTCCGGCTCTGCTGCTCTGTGTGATAAGTTTGTGCCGCCTGCGCTGATTTCTTCTCTTTTATACGACGATCGCTGAATTATTCACAATATAAGATGTTCTCTCCTCTGTATGCACCGGGGCAGGAAAGTGTTAATGTGCGCAGGGTTAGCGCCTCCCAGAGGCCACGGCCGGGATTACACAGGATGGGATCCGGTCATCGCGAGACCGCGCCATCAGACGGAGGAAACGCCGCTGCCTGCAGTGTCAGCCGCAGTGACCGCTCCCTGCGGTGTGGGCGGGGCCTCCCCTGTGGGCGGGGCCAGTGACAGTGTCTCTGGTGCATACATTTTATACTAATAAAGTTTTTCCTGCCCCCACCACTCGTCCTGTTACCGCGTGTCATTACGGCGTGTCGGGGCTCGTCCGCCCGGAGTGACGCTGTGAACGCCTCGGCCGCTCGTCTCCGGAGATGTTTTATAGTCTGATCCCTGTAATTTATACAGTCGCGGGTGGCGGCCGCTCCCTGACGAAGCTGCGCTGCTCTCCACTCACCTCCGGAGCTGCACTCACAGTTCTGCGGGTGGATCCCATCCTGGAATCCATCGTGTGTGATCCTCGGATCCTGGAGGAGGTCGCTGTATGGAGCCTTGGAGAAATCCATTGTGACCAAAATCGAATCCTCGGGGGTCAATGCTGCGTAACTGATGACACGGGGGCGACTCCGGCCTCATCGGGGGCACAACATAACATCCGGGGGCCGCACAATTATACTGGACAGCCGGGAAGTTTTATCGTCACTGATGGGGGTCCGGTCCGGGGTCCTGACGCCCCACTGAGGTCCATGGAAGGGACCGGACCCCATCAGGAACTGTCACTGGCTCCAATGTTTCGGCCACCTCCGTCCTCCCCGCCGCCATCACTGCTCGGTCCGGGATCCATTCTGCGACTCCTCAGATCTTCAAGGCAAATTGTCTCTTAAGAGCAGAAAACGACTAAATCTAGCGCCACCTATAGGGGGAAGCAATCCTAACTATCGCCCCCTTCAGGAGCCTTGCCGCATGACTCGTCTACGTGCTGACACGTGTTTCGGGGTGTTTGCCCATCATCAGTGCCAAGCTGATTGTCTGCGGGGAGGCTTCTGATGGTTGGTCTAAGGGGGGGTCACCTCTCTCCTTCTAGTCTCGGGAGTTATTTCATCCAGACAAATCGGACCTCTTGCTTTGCACTGATGAGGATTAAAGGGACCAGATTGATAATTTTAACAATTTAGTATAGGTAGCGCTACAGGTTTCATCTTTTCTGAAGTGCATGGCCAATAAGTCTCCTTACGCTGTGTAGTCGCCCTCCACAAGGAGAGGTTTGTGTGCTACCTGATGACGAGGCCGGAGGAGCCTGGGAGCTGCTGTTTCTGACATCTCTTCAGGTTTGCACTAATCACATCCATCTCTGCGGATTCTCAGTTTTGATGACTTTTTTGCGGCGCCTTTGTCCTTCCCAGTCTGAGGTTCGTGTTCCTGTGCTGACATCTAGTGGCCATGGAGGAAGGTGCAGAATACAAAATCACCATAGCTCCATCTGGTGGAAGAACTGCGGTATGACGTGTAGCTTTATATAAATTACTGGACACAACACCAGATGCAGACAGATAGGGGGCGCTGCTTTTCTGCCTGGCTGACATTTCTTCTGCATGTTGTTAATAATAATAATAATTTTTATTTATATAGCGCCAACATATTCCGCAGCGCTTTACAAATTATAGAGGGGACTTGTACATACAATAGACATTACAGCATAACAGAAATACAGTTCAAAACAGATATCAAGAGGAGTGAGGGCCCTGCTCGTAAGCTTACAAACTATGAGGTTAAGGGGTTTTCCTCCAGGAAAGTGGAACCCAAACGCTTGGAGTCATAAAATAACGCCAGATGGGGCCGGGTCCAGCACTGCCTTCCTGCTTCTGTCTGTGTACATATCACACCACCGCTGCAGCCAATCACTAAGCAGCTTGTACCATCTATATGCGCAGAGCCACTGAGCTAAGTGATTGGCTGCAGCGGTGATGTGAGCTGCCCACAGGACTGGAGCTGCAGTGGAGCCAGTTACCAGGCAGACACATTACCTGCATAGGAGCTATGTACATGCATGTCTCAGAGTGGCCACCAGGTGTCGCCATTGATCAGCCTCTAGACTGGTGACACAGGCTGCAGACAGGAGCACCGTGACATCAGGACTCCTCAGCTCCCAGCGTGTGGCCCTCCAGACATCCTAGAAGTTGTAGCAATAGCTGGAGATGTCCGCTAACATTTCGGGGATGGGTCCGTGCATCTGATTAATGTGGATCCTGGATCACGTGACCTTGACGGTCGCTGCACCGCAATAAGATATATTATTGTGCTGCCGGAAACAACCAGCGCCCTCTACAGCTAAGAGCACGTAGTGCAGGCGATGACACTTTACTGCACTGCTGTGACTGATTCCACAGGATAGCAAGCAGGGCCTTTAAGGCTGAAAATAATGGAGGCCACACCAAATATTCACACTTTGGCCATTTTCACCTCGGGGTGTACTCCCTTTTGCTGCCAGTGGTTTAGACATTAATGGCTGTGTGTGGAGTTAGAGGCAGCACAGTTACCCTGTTATACAGGCCGAACACTGAGTACTGTACATTGTGTCACAGGCTGATCCTCAGTGTTGTCCCAGGAAAAGAGAATATTTACAGAAATATCAGGGGTGTACTCACTTTTGTGATACACCGTATGTCCATTATCCAGGGGCCATCTTGGTATATACGTCTCTCGTCCTGGTATATATTTATATACAGTTGTGTGAAAAATTCTTTGCCCCCTTCCTGATTTTCTTTTGCATGTTTGTGGGATCCCGCACCTGCGCCCTGCACTCCCTCAAAAATCCAGATCTCCAGTGTGCGCACCTATAATATTCTCTCCCCACTTCCTCCCTGCACAGTCATCGCTAGGAACCATGTGTATATGGCGCTGACTATGCAGGGAGGAAGTGGGGAGAGCATATTATCAGCGCGCACAGGATGCCACAGTGACGCGCCTGCGCAGAAGATCCCTGAATGCAGCGCCCATAGAAGGGAGGATGAGGTACGTATTTCTGGGGGAGTGCAGGACGCAGGCGTGGGATTCCGGGGCCATAACTGACACTGATGGGAGGGGGGTAGTATTATAATGAGGACAGGGGCCAGGGATTTCTTACAGCACCGCTGGCCCCGAGCCTGGAAGAAATCATTAGCATAAAGACAGAATATAACATTTCTCAGCAACAAGACCATAAATGAGAGGCAAACAGGTAAGAGCAGTATAACAATTATATTACCTGTACGCCCATATTAATAGGTCATACACGTCCCGGGGGGGGGGGGGGGAGAAAAAGGTTCCCTTTAAGTATTAGACAAAGATAACACAAGTAATCACAAAATGCAGTTTATAAATGAAGGTCTTTATTGTTAAGGAAAAAAGAAATCCAAACCTTCAGGGCCCTGTGTGAGAAAGTGATTGCCCCCTAAACCTAATAACTGAATAACTGGTTGGGTCCTTAGCAGCAACTGCAATCCATCATTTGCAATAACTGGTAATAAGTCTTTACAACGCTCTGGAGGGATTTTGGCCGCTCATCTTTGTAGAATTGTTGTAATTCAGCCACATTAAAGGTCTCTGAACATGAACCGCCATTTTAAGGTCATTACAGCATCTCATTGGATTAAGGTCAGGACATTGACTAGGCCACTCCAAAGTCTTAATTTTGTTTTTCTTAAGCCATTCAGAGGTGGACTTGCTGGCGTGTTTTGGATCATTGTCCTGTTACATAACCCAAGTGTCACGAACGGATGGTCAGATATTCTTCAGGATTTTTTGGTAGACAGCAGAATTTATGGTTCCATTTATCACAGTAAGTCTACCAAGACATGAAGCAGCAAAACAGCCCCAGACCGTCACACTATCACCACCATGTTTTGCTGTTGGTATGATATTCCTGTTTTGAAATGCTGTCTTACTTGTAAGCCAGATGTAATGGGACATACACCTTCCAAAAAGTTCAAACTTTTGTCTCGTCGGTCCACACAGTATTCTCCCAAACGTCTTGGGGAACATCAAGATGTTTTCTGTCAAAACTGAGACGAGCCTTTATGTTCTTACTGCGTAGCAGTGGTTTTCGTCTTGGCACTCTGCCATGCAGCCATGTTTGCCCAGTTTCTTATGGTGGAGTCATAAACCTTAACTGAGGCAAGTGACGCTTGTGGTTGTTTGGTGTCTTTTTTGTGACCTATTGGATGAGTCGTCATTGTGCTCTTGGGGTAATTTTGTTCTGTTCAGCCGGCCACTCCTGGGAAGGTTCACCTCTGTTCCATGTTTTCTCCATTTGTGGATAATGGCTCTCACTGTGGTTCTCTGGAGTCCCAAAGCTTTAGAAATGGCTTTATAACCTTTTCCAGACTGATAGATCTCACTTTGTTTATAATTTGTTTCAGAATTTCTTTGGATTGCAGCATGAGGTCTAGATTTTATGGATCTTTTGGTCTGCTTCATTTTGTCAGGCAGGTCCTATTTAAGTGATCTTTTGATTGAGAACAGGTGTGTCAGTAATCAGGCCTGGGTCTGGCTAGGAAATGTGATCTCAGCTTCCCAAAGATGTGATAAACCACAATTAGTTTATGTTTTAGGCAGGGGAGTGGGCAATCACTTTCTCACACAGGGCCCTGGAGGTTTGGATTTCTTTTTCCCTTAATAATAAAATCTTCATTTATAAACTGCATTTTGTGATTACTTGTGTTATCTTTGTCTAATATTTACATTTGTTTGGTGTCGGAAACATTTAAGTGGAACAAACATGCAAAAGAATAAGAAATCAGGTAGGGGGTGAACACTTCTTCACACAGCTGGTATATATATGTCCCCATCCTGGTATATATATATATATATGTCCCCATCCTGGTATATATATATATGTCCCCATCCTGGTATATACATCCCCCATCCTGGTATACACGTCCCCCATCCTGGTATACACATCCCCCATCCTGGTATATACATCCCCCATCCTGGTGTATACACGTCCCCCATCCTGGTATATACATCCTGATATACACGTCCCCCATCCTGGTATATACATCCCCCATCCTGATATACACATCCCCCATCCTGGTATATACACGTCCCCCATCCTGGTATACACGTCCCCCATCCTGGTATACACGTCCCCCATCCTGGTATACACGTCCCCCATCCTGGTATACACGTCCCCCATCCTGGTATATACACGTCCCCCATCCTGGTATACACGTCCCCCATCCTGGTATACACGTCCCCCATCCTGGTATACACGTCCCCCATCCTGGTATACACGTCCCCCATCCTGGTATACACATCCCCCATCCTGGTGTATACACATCCCCCATCCTGATACACACGTCCCCCATCCTGGTATATACATCCCCCATCCTGGTGTATACATCCCCCCCCATCCTGGTATATACGTCCCCCATCCTGGTGTATACACATCCCCCATCCTGATATACACATCCCCCATCCTGGTATATACATCCCCCATCCTGGTGTATACACATCCCCCATCCTGATACACACGTCCCCCATCCTGATACACACGTCCCCCATCCTGGTATACACGTCCCCCATCCTGGTTTATACGTCCCCCATCCTGGTATATACATCCCCCATCCTGGTATATACATCCCCCATCCTGGTGTATACACGTCCCCCATCCTGGTATATACATCCCCCATCCTGATACACACGTCCCCCATCCTGGTATATACATCCCCCATCCTGATATACACGTCCCCCATCCTGGTATACACGTCCCCCATCCTGGTATATACATCCCCCATCCTGGTGTATACACATCCCCCATCCTGGTATATACATCCCCCATCCTGATACACACGTCCCCCATCCTGGTATATACATCCCCCATCCTGATATACACGTCCCCCATCCTGGTATACACGTCCCCCATCCTGCTATATACAGTCCCCTATCCTGGTGTATACACATCCCCCATCCTGGTATATACTTCCCCCCCCCATCCTTGTCCCCCAACTTGGTATATATGTCCCCCAACTTGGTATACACATCCCCCATCCTGGTATACACATCCCCCATCCTGGTGTATACACGTCCCCCATCCTGGTATATACATCCTGATATACACGTCCCCCATCCTGGTATATACATCCCCCATCCTGATATACACGTCCCCCATCCTGGTATACACGTCCCCCATCCTGGTATATACACGTCCCCCATCCTGGTATACACGTCCCCCATCCTGGTATACACGTCCCCCATCCTGGTATACACGTCCCCCATCCTGGTATACACGTCCCCCATCCTGGTATACACGTCCCCCATCCTGATATACACGTCCCCCATCCTGGTATATACATCCCCCATCCTGGTGTATACACATCCCCCATCCTGATACACACGTCCCCCATCCTGGTATATACATCCCCCATCCTGGTGTATACATCCCCCCCATCCTGGTATATACGTCCCCCATCCTGGTGTATACACATCCCCCATCCTGATATACACATCCCCCATCCTGGTATATACATCCCCCATCCTGGTGTATACACATCCCCCATCCTGATACACACGTCCCCCATCCTGATACACACGTCCCCCATCCTGGTATACACGTCCCCCATCCTGGTTTATACGTCCCCCATCCTGGTATATACATCCCCCATCCTGGTATATACATCCCCCATCCTGGTGTATACACGTCCCCCATCCTGGTATATACATCCCCCATCCTGATACACACGTCCCCCATCCTGGTATATACATCCCCCATCCTGATATACACGTCCCCCATCCTGGTATATACATCCCCTATCCTGGTGTATACACATCCCCCATCCTGGTATATACATCCCCCATCCTGATACACACGTCCCCCATCCTGGTATATACATCCCCCATCCTGATATACACGTCCCCCATCCTGGTATACACGTCCCCCATCCTGCTATATACAGTCCCCTATCCTGGTGTATACACATCCCCCATCCTGGTATATACTTCCCCCCCCATCCTTGTCCCCCAACTTGGTATATATGTCCCCCAACTTGGTATACACATCCCCCATCCTGGTATACACATCCCCCATCCTGGTATACACATCCCCCATCCTGATATACATATCCCCCATCCTGGTATACACATCCCCCATCCTGATATGCATATCCCCCATCCTGGTATATACATCCCCCATCCTGGTGTATACACGTCCCCCATCCTGGTATATACATCCTGATATACCCGTCCCCCATCCTGGTATACACGTCCCCCATCCTGGTATATACATCCCCCATCCTGGTATACACATCCCCCATCCTGGTATACACATCCCCCATCCTCGTATACACATCCCCCATCCTGATATGCATATCCCCCATCCTGGTATATACATCCCCCATCCTGGTGTATACACGTCCCCCATCCTGGTATATACATCCTGATATACCCGTCCCCCATCCTGGTATATACATCCCCCATCCTGATATACACGTCCCCCATCCTGATATACACGTCCCCCATCCTGGTATATACATCCCCCATCCTGGTATACACGTCCCCCATCCTGGTATACACATCCCCCATCCTGGTATACACGTCCCCCATCCTGGTATACACGTCCCCCATCCTGGTATACACGTCCCCCATCCTGGTATACACATCCCCCATCCTGGTATACACATCCCCCATCCTGGTATACACATCCCCCATCCTGGTATATACACCCCCCCATCCTGGTATATATATCCCCCATCCTGGTGTATACACGTTCCCCCATCCTGATATACACGTCCCCCATCATGGTATATACATGCCCCATCCTGATACACACGTCCCCCATCCTGGTATATACATCCCCCATCCTGGTTTACACGTCCCCCATCCTTGTATACACGTCCCCCATCCTGATATACACGTCCCCCATCCTGGTATATACGTCCCCCATCCTGGTATATACATCCCCCATCCTGGTATACACATCCCCCATCCTGGTATACACATCCCCCATCCTGGTATACACATCCCCCCATCCTGGTATACACATCCCCCATCCTGGTATATACACCCCCCCATCCTGGTATATATATCCCCCATCCTGGTGTATACACGTCCCCCATCCTGATATACACGTCCCCCATCCTGGTATATACATCCCCCATCCTGATACACACGTCCCCCATCCTGGTATATACATCCCCCATCCTGGTATATACGTCCCCCATCCTGGTATATACGTCCCCCATCCTGGTATATACGTCCCCCATCCTGGTATATACGTCCCCCATCCTGGTATATACATCCCCCATCCTGGTATATACATCCCCCATCCTGGTGTATACACGTCCCCCATCCTGGTATATACATCCCCCATCCTGATACACACGTCCCCCATCCTGGTATATACATCCCCCATCCTGATATACACGTCCCCCATCCTGGTGTATACACGTCCCCCATCCTGGTATATACAGTCCCCTATGCTGGTGTATACACATCCCCCATCCTGGTATATACTTCCCCCCCATCCTTGTCCCCCAACTTGGTATATATGTCCCCCATCCTGGTATACACATCCCCCATCCTGATATACACATCCCCCATCCTGGTATATACTTCCCCCCATCCTGGTATACACATCCCCCATCCTGATATACACATCCCCCATCCTGGTATATACATATCCCCCATCCTGGTATATACATATCCCCCATCCTGATATACATATCCTGGTATATACTTCCCCCATCCCTCAACCTGGTATATATATCCCCCATCCTGGTATATATATGTTCCCCATCTTTGTCCCCAAGTTTGGTATATATAGTCACCCATCCTTATCCCCCATCCTGGTATACACTGGTATACATGTTGTTACGGAGAAACGGGGTCAGTGGGTGCTCTCGTCCGCTGGCCCGGCTGTCTTTAGCAAGACTGCATGGACCACGGCTCATACCACTGAACGCCCGCTCTATCTCCCAGTGGGCAAAACACTACACAGACAACACAGGGTTAAGGTAAAACAGTGTGGCAATACTTTATTGAACCACAGCACACAATGGCAAACAGAACAATCCCACCATGGCTGGAATTGTATGGGTACATGGGCGCATAGAAAATATCACTGCGTCTCCACGTATTTCCAGTATGACATGATGTCAGAGCTCCCAGGGTCTCTACTCCACCTGTGGATGAACGCACAGAGAAGGGGCAATGACAATCATAGGGAGATGACCAAGAACTGTCCATAGAGTCTATACACGGTCCAAAGCCAGCTGACACGAGAGTCACCACCTGTCTTATCGGACCATCTCCATGGAACCAGGCGACCAGCGGGTCCCAGACCTGGCTTTCTCCAAACATATCCATGGTTCAGAGATGGTCACTGGATCAGATCTGTGTCCTTCCAACCGGAGCCGAAAACCCCTAGGTTGTGTCCTATAGAATCATAGACCAGTGTCCCTCGTGATGGTGCCATGATGAATTCGCTGCAGTCTTTTCTTCTTGTCTCTTGGGTGGTTTGCAGAATGTCTGGCTGGTAGCTCTGTGTTACTTCAGTCTCCCAGGATGTGATCTCTGAGTCAATTTATACCCAAGGCATGTAATCTATTTTTAGAATTACCCAGGGTCTTTCAGTCCAACATCAACATATGGCAAACAATGGTGATGGGATTAAGTAGCACTATTAGCATATAAGCACACATCAATAAACAAAGCTTAAGCCACTCAATGTACAGTCACTATTAGGGTATGTGCACACGTCAGGATTTCTTGCAGAAATTTTCCTGACAAAAACCGGACATTTCTGCCAGAAATCCGCATGCGTTTTTACCGCGTTTTTGATGCGTTTTTTGTGCATTTTTTTCCCAAATGCATAGAATTGCGTGAAAAACGCAGAAAACCCGCAAAAACAATGAACATGCTCATTTTTTTTTACCGCATCCATGTGCACAAAACATGCAGAATGCATTCTAAATGATAGAATGCATAATGTATGCATTTTTAATGAGTTTTTATAGCGTTTTTAGCGCGAAAAAAACGCGAAAAAACCTGAACGTGTGCACATGGCCTTACAGACTTACACAGTATGTTAGATAGTATATCAGTGGGCAGTCTGTCTTTTTGACCCACCAGACACAAACACTTAAATTCACAAGCCAATATACAGATAAAAAAAACAGTTCTTTTGTTTATGCAAAAACGTAGCTGTCTGGGTAATTAAGATACAATCTGGTTTCTTCACATTCCTTCCCCATCTTAATTAACCAGACATGATAGGCTTCCGATCATCCAGTTTCCTTAGAGCATATTCCATATGCTCCTTACGAAAAAAACAAACTCCATACGTAATTGAAGAGTAACAACTGTTATCCATTGGGTCCACGCATGGCTTCCTCCGCATTCCGTAGCTCCTGCATTAAATTCTATTCAATCCGTTGAAGCTGGAACATCTTTTGAAGTTTCCATTTCTTGTTGAGATTATATAGCTACTCTGCTCCTCTCCCAAGACCGATTTGGTGGGGCTGGATGTAGTGGCATCCGAAACCTGCTGTGCATGCCTCATCAATGGTCTGCTGGGTCTGTTTGTATACCTCCCTGGTTGTGGAGCCCTGGATGGTGTGTGAGAACACCAGTCCCCTGCAGCTCCCCCGGTTCTGCCGGGCTGAGTAGTCTCCCACTGCTGCCACCAGTGTTACGGAGTATGGAAGACAACTACCAGAAGTTAAAGAGGACTACACTAAAAGATCTGGTGGAAGCCCGAGGGTTAATCGCCTGCAATAAAACAAAAGCGGATTTGATAGCAGCCATCATGGAACACGACAGTGCAGCGCCCCCCAATGTGAACGTGGAGGACACTGAATTCCAGAGGGAGGTAAAGAACAGACTGGCGTTCTATGGCCCAAACCCTGCAGTAGAGATCATACGAGAGGTGATGGCTGTACGTGGGAACATGCAGGTGGCCCAGCGGCGCCAGCGCGTATGGTACGATCTGAGGGCCAGAGGACCTTGGAAATAGGGCAGAAGTTCCTGGTGTTGAAGCCCACCAGGCAGAACAAGTTCCAAGCTGCATGGCAGGGGTCCTACCAGGTAGTGGGGAAAATAGCCGACACCACCTATAATGTCGCCGATTGTGACGAACCCAGGGTTATCCGCATGTTCCACGTGAATATGCTGAAGCCCTATCGGGAGCGCCCTGAAGAGGTAGTGGCCATCTGTGCACCTGAAGCAGAGGATTTAGCCGGACTTCCCTTGCCGGATGTCTTAGGGGAGAGGACTCTGTCTAAAACATGGGACCAGGTACACTGGGGTGAAGACTTAGGTCCCCGGGAGAGACAGCAGGCGGAGGAGTTGTTGAGGCAGCGACAGAGGATGCTTTGGGGGAAACCCGGGTACACTCGCCTGGCACAACACAAGGTTGAGACCCAGGATCAGACCCCCCTGCGACAACCCCCCTTCCGCGTCCCTGAGTCTGTACGAGAAGGGATGCGACAAGAGATACAAGAGATGTTGCGTTTAGGGGTCATTGAAGAGTCAGATAGTCCCTGAGCATCCCCCGTAGTGTTAGTGCCCAAGAAGGATGGGACTACACGGTTTTGTGCAGACTATCGTAAGCTCAATGAGAAAACAGTGACGGATGCGTATCCCATGCCGCGTGTAGATGAGTTGTTAGACCGGCTGGCGGGGGCAAAGTATTTGACCACCATCGATCTATGCAAAGGCTACTGGCAGATTCCCCTTAGTCCTGACGCTATTCCCAAGTCGACATTTGTCACCCCGTTCGGCTTATTCCAGTTTCGAGTTATGCCATTCGGGATGAAGACTGCCCCGGCGACCTTCCAGAGGCTGGCTGACCGGCTTCTGGATGGTCTCCAGGACTATGCGTGTGCCTACCTGGATGACATAGCCATCTACAGCGCGACATGGGAAGAGCATCTAAATCACATAGAGACAGTATTGGAAAGGATCCACAAGGCCGGAATCACCCTGAACCCAAACAAGTGTCACGTGGGCAAAGCAGAGGTTCAGTATTTAGGGCATTGGGTGGGAAGTGGGAAACAGCAACAAGAACTAGCCAAGATTGAGGCCATAGCCAAATGGCCCACCCCACGCACTAAAACCCAGGTCATGGCGTTTCTAGGGACTGCGGGGTATTACAGGAAATTCGTTCCCAATTACAGCAGCGTAGCCAAGCCGCTCACTGATCTGACCCGTAAGAACCAACCCCACCAGGTATCCTGGACCCCAGAGTGTGAGGAAGCCTTCCGCCAACAAAAGGACGCCCTCACCAATACCCCTGTATTGGCCGCACCCGATCCAACTAAACGTTTCCTTGTTCACACAGACGCTTCTATGTTTGGATTGGAGGCAGTACTGAGCAAAGTCGGGCCGGACGGCCAAGAACACCCGGTAGCTTACCTGAGTCGGAAACTACTGCCCCGTGAAGTGAGCTATGCGGCCATCGAGAAGGAGTGCCAGGCAATAGTATGGGCACTCAAAAAGTTACAACCATATTTGTATGGACGAGTTTTCCCTCCTAACGGACCATAATCCCTTAGTCTGGCTTAATCGGGTCTCCGGAGACAACGCCAGATTACTGCGGTGGAGTTCAGCCCTACAACCTCTGGACTTCACCATCCACTACAGACCCGGCAAACAAAACGGTAATGCCGATGGACTAAGTCGACAAACGGAACGTGTACCAACCCCATAAACTTCGGTCATCCCCAAACCGATCCGTTAAGGATCAGACTGTGTATGCCGATCGCATCGCTGAAAAGGGGAGCCGTGTTACAGAACCCCCCAGCACCAAGAATGTTATGCAGTATATATTATGTATAATAGTTTCCATGTGAAATGCATCAGTCCACAGGCTGCGCTACTGGACAAGATATCCCCCTTCTGTCCTCCCCCACCTTTGTAATTCCCACAGTAAATATCAGCAGGCTTCGGCCCACTGCGGCTATTGTAATGTATGTCTGGCCTGTTTTTTCTATTGGCCTGCCCTGTGTATCTGTGTTATATATTCTGTGTGCTGTAAATAAAGTGTGTTCTTTTAGACTGGAAATACGTGGAGAAGCAGTCAGCTTTTATATGCTCTCATGTAGTCAAGAAATTCTAGCCAGCGTCCTTCATTCAGAATCCAGCAAAAGCAGAGTGGACCTCCTGAAACACGGGGTGGTACTGAAAGAAGTACCCCAGCTTGGTAGACCCCATTACACATGTCCCCTATCCTGGTATATGCATGTCCCTGTCCTGGTATACATCCCCCATCCTGGTATATACATCCCCCATCCTTGTCCCCCAATCTGGTATATATGTCCCCTATCCTGGTATATACATGTCCCTATCCTGGTATATACGTCCCCCATCTTGGTATATACATCCCCCATCCTGGTATATACGTCCCCCATCCTGGTATATACGTCCCCCTTCCTGGTATATACGTCCCCCATCCTGGTATATACGTCCCCCATCCTGGTATACATGTCCCCTATCCTCATATATACATGTCCCCTATGCTGGTATATACATGTCCCTATCCTGGTATATACGCCCCCCATCTTGGTATATACGTCCCCCATCCTGGTATATACGTCCCCCATCCTGGTATATACGTCCCCCTTCCTGGTATGTACGTCCCCCATCCTGGTATATACATCCCCCATCCTGGTATATACGTCCCCCATCCTGGTATGCATGTCCCCTATCCTCGTATATACATGTCCCCTATCCTGGTATATACAGTCCCCATCCTTGTTCCCCATCGTATATACATCCCCCATCCTGGTGTATATATATCCCCCATCCTGGTATATATGTCCCCCATCGTATATATGTCCCCCATCCTGGTATATATGTCCCCCATCCTGGTATATATGTCCCCCATCCTGGTATATATGTCCCCCATCGTATATATGTCCCCCATCCTGGTATATATCTTTCCCATTCTGCCGATGTTCTTTAAAACATATAAGAAAATTAACGTTTCTGCTCCCCTTCCCCCGCTTCCACGCTGCATAGTGTCCTCTTCCATAGTCATCGCAGAAGCCGGCATCTGACTTCAACCTGCAAGTGACTGTCCGTCCACATCGGCTGCCGTCCTCTGTTTGGCTGGTACAGTGTATGGCGGTGCAGGGAGCCCGCGGGTCTCTGCTCAGCATGAAAGCTAAATGTGCGCCCTCGCTCGAACTCCCATCCAGCTGAACTATGTGTTGGCGGCCCCCCTCCAGCATGCGCCTGCTCACGGCCAAAGAGGGTGCGTGGTTATGCCGCCCGCCTGTACGTGCCTGCTTTTCTTGACTCGAGCAGCTTTACC
The DNA here is from genome assembly GCF_032444005.1 of Ranitomeya imitator. NCBI lineage: Eukaryota > Metazoa > Chordata > Amphibia > Anura > Dendrobatidae > Ranitomeya > Ranitomeya imitator. The sequence goes on along the minus strand of NC_091288.1, from coordinate 218,905,431 downwards.
AGCCAGTCACATCAACAATAATAAACACAGAATGACACCATCACGGAATCTGCAGACCGAGCTGTTCCCGGACCGCCGGACATACTGACGGATATTATAAAAGCCCCCGATAGAGGTGTCAGCCTGACATGCTGTGACCTCTCTGTCCAGGCTGCTTATCTAGGCCCCGCAGCAGCATGGTCATGCAGGTAATGGCAGACTGACGCTGGTACAGAGGGGCTGCTGTTTTACCATTGGGGGGGGGCTTTATCCATGAAGCTTTATCACACAGATCACTCAGAGGCTGCAAAACAAAAACCACATTTTATTTGGTTCCCCTGCGGCCCTGACCGGGCACATGAGTCCCCAGGCGGGGGCGTCTCCTGATCCTCGGGGCTCTTAACCACTGCTCCGGGTGGAATGTGTTGTGGGTGGCGGCGGGCCGCGATCTGCTGCTCGTTTCTGCACATAGCGGAGTGCGGGACGCAGCGTTAACCCCTCTGCAATTAGCCCTCCATATCCCTTCCAGCGAGCGAGGGTTAAAAATAACGTGACGCTCTGCGTCCAGCGCAGGAAATATATATATATACATATAGATACAGTATATACACCCGCTATACATATATGTATATATACACAGTGAGCAGCATCCTCTGCAGGAGGAGGAACGGACGGCGGCGGTGATCTGGAAAATCAAGAGAAAGTAGAAGTTAGTGACCCCCATCGTCTGCAGAGCATCTCACAGGTTACTGGCCGAAATCTGCAGAGCATCCGGCACGTTCCGTAAAATACCGCAATGTGGTGCACGGAGTCTGTGCAGAGCGTCGCACGCTGCACGTCATTACTGTAATGTCACGTGTGCAGAGCATCTCACCTTCAGTGTATGAGAAGTTCTTCAGCAGAGTGGGCTCCGGTCTCCTCTATGGGGGCTGAGAAGGCAACAGAGGAAAATATTAGAGTCACAGGGTGACTGCAGACAGGATCTTATCATGTATCTCTGTATACAGGGAGCTCCCCCTAGTGGTGACTGCAGACAGGATCTCATCATGTATCTCTATACAGGGAGCTCCCCCTAGTGGTGACTGCAGACAGGATCTCATCATGTATCTCTGTATACAGGGAGCTCCCCCTAGTGGTGGCTGCAGACAGAATCTCATCATGTATCTCTATACAGGGAGCTCCCTCTAGTGGTGACTGCAGACAGGATCTTATCATGTATCTCTGTATACAGGGAGCTCCCCCTAGTGGTGACTGCAGACAGGATCTCATCATGTATCTCTGTATACAGGGAGCTCCCCCTAGTGGTGGCTGCAGACAGGATCTTATCATGTATCTCTGTATACAGGGAGCTCCCCCTAGTGGTGACTGCAGACAGGATCTTATCATGTATCTCTATACAGGGAGCTCCCCCTAGTGGTGACTGCAGACAGGATCTTATCATGTATCTCTGTATACAGGGAGCTCCCCCTAGTGGTGACTGCAGACAGGATCTTATCATGTATCTCTATACAGGGAGCTCCCCCTAGTGGTGACTGCAGACAGGATCTTATCATGTATCTCTGTATACAGGGAGCTCCCCCTAGTGGTGGCTGCAGACAGGATCTTATCATGTTTCTCTGTATACAGGGAGCTCCCCCTAGTGGTGACTGCAGACAGGATCTTATCATGTATCTCTGTATACAGGGAGCTCCCCCTAGTGGTGGCTGCAGACAGAATCTTATCATGTATCTCTGTATACAGGGAGCTCCCCCTAGTGGTGTCTGCAGACAGGATCTTATCATGTATCTCTGTATACAGGGAGCTCCCCCTAGTGGTGGCTGCAGACAGGATCTCATCATGTATCTCTATACAGGGAGCTCCCCCTAGTGGTGACTGCAGACAGGATCTTATCATGTATCTCTATACAGGGAGCTCCCCCTAGTGGTGACTGCAGACAGGATCTTATCATGTATCTCTGTATACAGGGAGCTCCCCCTAGTGGTGGCTGCAGACAGGATCTTATCATGTTTCTCTGTATACAGGGAGCTCCCCCTAGTGGTGACTGCAGACAGGATCTTATCATGTATCTCTGTATACAGGGAGCTCCCCCTAGTGGTGGCTGCAGACAGAATCTTATCATGTTTCTCTGTATACAGGGAGCTCCCCCTAGTGGTGACTGCAGACAGGATCTTATCGTGTATCTCTGTATACAGGGAGCTCCCCCTAGTGGTGTCTGCAGACAGGATCTTATCATGTATCTCTGTATACAGGGAGCTCCCCCTAGTGGTGGCTGCAGACAGGATCTCATCATGTATCTCTATACAGGGAGCTCCCCCTAGTGGTGACTGCAGACAGGATCTTATCATGTATCTCTATACAGGGAGCTCCCCCTAGTGGTGACTGCAGACAGGATCTTATCATGTATCTCTGTATACAGGGAGCTCCCCCTAGTGGTGGCTGCAGACAGGATCTTATCATGTTTCTCTGTATACAGGGAGCTCCCCCTAGTGGTGACTGCAGACAGGATCTTATCATGTATCTCTATACAGGGAGCTCCCCCTAGTGGTGACTGCAGACAGGATCTTATCATGTATCTCTGTATACAGGGAGCTCCCCCTAGTGGTGGCTGCAGACAGGATCTTATCATGTTTCTCTGTATACAGGGAGCTCCCCCTAGTGGTGACTGCAGACAGGATCTTATCATGTATCTCTGTATACAGGGAGCTCCCCCTAGTGGTGGCTGCAGACAGAATCTTATCATGTATCTCTGTATACAGGGAGCTCCCCCTAGTGGTGTCTGCAGACAGGATCTTATCATGTATCTCTGTATACAGGGAGCTCCCCCTAGTGGTGGCTGCAGACAGGATCTTATCATGTATCTCTGTATACAGGGAGCTCCCCCTAGTGGTGGCTGCAGACAGGATCTTATCATGTATCTCTGTATACAGGGAGCTCCCCCTAGTGGTGGCTGCAGACAGAATCTTATCATGTATCTCTGTATACAGGGAGCTCCCCCTAGTGGTGACTGCAGAGAGGATCTTATCATGTATCTCTGTATACAGGGAGCTCCCCCGAGTGGTGGCTGCAGAGAGGATCTTATCATGTATCTCTGTATACGTGGAGCTCCCCCTAGTGGTGGCTGCAGACAGGATCTTATCATGTATCTCTGTATACAGGGAGCTCCCCCTAGTGGTGACTGCAGACAGAATCTTATCATGTATCTCTGTATACAGGGAGCTCCCCCTAGTGGTGGCTGCAGACAGGATCTTATCATGTATCTATGTACACAGGGAGCTCCCCCTAGTGGTGGCTGCAGACAGGACCTTATCATGTATCTCTGTATACAGGAAGCTCCCCCTAGTGGTGACTGCAGACAGGATCTTATCATGTATCTCTGTATACAGGAAGCTCCCCCTAGTGGTGACTGCAGACAGAATCTTATCATGTATCTATGTATACAGGGAGCTCCCCCTAGTGGTGGCTGCAGACAGGATCTTATCATATATCTCTGTATACGTGGAGCTCCCCCTAGTGGTGGCTGCAGACAGGATCTTATCATGTATCTCTGTATACAGGGAGCTCCCCCTAGTGGTGACTGCAGACAGAATCTTATAATGTATCTCTGTATACAGGGAGCTCCCCCTAGTGGTGGCTGCAGACAGGATCTTATCATGTATCTCTGTATACAGGGAGCTCCCCCTAGTGGTGACTGCAGACAGAATCTTATCATGTATCTCTGTATACAGGGAGCTCCCCCTAGTGGTGGCTGCAGACAGGATCTTATCATGTATCTCTGTATACAGGGAGCTCCCCCTAGTGGTGACTGCAGACAAAATCTTATCATGTATCTCTGTATACAGGGAGCTCCCCCTAGTGGTGGCTGCAGACAGGATCTTATCATGTATCTCTGTATACAGGGAGCTCCCCCTAGTGGTGACTGCAGACAGAATCTTATCATGTATCTCTGTATACAGGGAGCTCCCCCTAGTGGTGACTGCAGACAGGATCTTATCATGTATCTCTGTATACAGGGAGCTCCCCCTAGTGGTGACTGCAGACAGAATCTTATCATGTATCTCTGTATACAGGGAGCTCCCCCTAGTGGTGACTGCGGACAGGATCTTATCATGTATCTCTGTATACAGGGAGCTCCCCCTAGTGGTGGCTGCAGACAGGATCTTATGTATCTCTGTATACAGGGAGCTCCCCCTAGTGGTGGCTGCAGACAGGATCTTATCATGTATCTCTGTATACGGGGTGCTCCCCCTAGTGGTGGCTGCAGCCCGGATCTTATCATGTATCTCTGTATACATGGAGCTCCCCCTAGTGGTGACTGCAGACAGGATCTTATCATGTATCTCTGTATACAGGGAGCTCCCCCTAGTGGTGGCTGCAGACAGGATCTTATCATGTATCTCTGTATACAGGGAGCTCCCCCTAGTGGTGGCTGCAGACAGGATCTTATCATGTATCTCTGTATACAGGGAGCTCCCCCTAGTGGTGGCTGCAGACAGGATCTTATCATGTACCTCTGTATACAGGGAGCTCCCCCTAGTGGTGACTGCAGCCCGGATCTTATCATGTATCTCTGTATACATGGAGCTCCCCCTAGTGGTGACTGCAGACAGGATCTTATCATGTATCTCTGTATACAGGGAGCTCCCCCTAGTGGTGGCTGCAGACAGGATCTTATCATGTATCTCTGTATACAGGGAGCTCCCCCTAGTGGTGGCTGCAGACAGGATCTTATCTTGTATCTCTGTATACAGGGAGCTCCCCCTAGTGGTGACTGCAGACAGGATCTTATCACGTACCTCTGTATACAGGGAGCTCCCCCTAGTGGTGACTGCAGACAGGATCTTATCACGTACCTCTGTATACAGGGAGCTCCCCCTAGTGGTGACTGCAGACAGGATCTTATCATGTATCTCTGTATACAGGGAGCTCCCCCTAGTGGTGGCTGCAGACAGGATCTTATCATGTACCTCTGTATACAGGGAGCTCCCACTAGTGGTGGCTGCAGACAGGATCTTATCATGTATCTCTGTATACAGGGAGCTCCCCCTAGTGGTGACTGCAGACAGGATCTTATCATGTACCTCTGTATACAGGGAGCTCCCCCTAGTGGTGACTGCAGACAGGATCTTATCATGTATCCCTGTATACAGGGAGCTCCCCCTAGTGGTGGCTGCAGCCCGGATCTTATCATGTATCTCTGTATACATGGAGCTCCCCCTAGTGGTGACTGCAGACAGGATCTTATCATGTATCTCTGTATACAGGGAGCTCCCCCTAGTGGTGGCTGCAGACAGGATCTTATCATGTACCTCTGTATACAGGGAGCTCCCCCTAATGGTGACTGCAGACAGGATCTTATCATGTATCTCTGTATACAGGGAGCTCCCCCTAGTGGCGGCTGCAGACAGGATCTTATCATGTATCTCTGTATACAGGGAGCTCCCCCTAGTGGTGGCTGCAGACAGGATCTTATCATGTATCTCTGTATACAGGGAGCTCCCCCTAGTGGTGGCTGCAGACAGGATCTTATGTATCTCTGTATACAGGGAGCTCCCCCTAGTGGTGGCTGCAGACAGGATCTTATCATGTATCTCTGTATACAGGGAGCTCCCCCTAGTGGTGGCTGCAGACAGGATCTTATCATGTATCTCTGTATATGGGGTGCTCCCCCTAGTGGTGGCTGCAGCCCGGATCTTATCATGTATCTCTGTATACATGGAGCTCCCCCTAGTGGTGACTGCAGACAGGATCTTATCATGTATCTCTGTATACAGGGAGCTCCCCCTAGTGGTGGCTGCAGACAGAATCTTATCATGTATCTCTGTATACAGGGAGCTCCCCCTAGTGGTGACTGCAGAGAGGATCTTATCATGTATCTCTGTATACAGGGAGCTCCCCCTAGTGGTGGCTGCAGACAGGATCTTATCATGTATCTCTGTATACAGGGAGCTCCCCCTAGTGGTGGCTGCAGACAGGATCTTATCATGTATCTCTGTATACAGGGAGCTCCCCCTAGTGGTGGCTGCAGACAGAATCTTATCATGTATCTCTGTATACAGGGAGCTCCCCCTAGTGGTGACTGCAGAGAGGATCTTATCATGTATCTCTGTATACAGGGAGCTCCCCCTAGTGGTGGCTGCAGAGAGGATCTTATCATGTATCTCTGTATACGTGGAGCTCCCCCTAGTGGTGGCTGCAGACAGGATCTTATCATGTATCTCTGTATACAGGGAGCTCCCCCTAGTGGTGGCTGCAGACAGGATCTTATCATGTATCTCTGTATACGGGGTGCTCCCCCTAGTGGTGGCTGCAGCCCGGATCTTATCATGTATCTCTGTATACATGGAGCTCCCCCTAGTGGTGACTGCAGACAGGATCTTATCATGTATCTCTGTATACAGGGAGCTCCCCCTAGTGGTGGCTGCAGACAGGATCTTATCAAGGGAGCTCCCCCTAGTGGTGGCTGCAGACAGGATCTTATCATGTATCTCTGTATACAGGGAGCTCCCCCTAGTGGTGGCTGCAGACAGGATCTTATCACGTACCTCTGTATACAGGGAGCTCCCCCTAGTGGTGACTGCAGACAGGATCTTATCATGTACCTCTGTATACAGGGAGCTCCCCCTAGTGGTGACTGCAGACAGGATCTTATCATGTATCTCTGTATACAGGGAGCTCCCCCTAGTGGTGGCTGCAGACAGGATCTTATCATGTACCTCTGTATACAGGGAGCTCTCCCTAGTGGTGACTGCAGACAGGATCTTATCATGTACCTCTGTATACAGGGAGCTCCCCCTAGTGGTGACTGCAGACAGGATCTTATCATGTATCTCTGTATACAGGGAGCTCCCCCTAGTGGTGGCTGCAGCCCGGATCTTATCATGTATCTCTGTATACATGGAGCTCCCCCTAGTGGTGACTGCAGACAGGATCTTATCATGTATCTCTGTATACAGGGAGCTCCCCCTAGTGGTGACTGCAGACAGAATCTTATCATGTATCTCTGTATACAGGGAGCTCCCCCTAGTGGTGGCTGCAGACAGGATCTTATCATGTACCTCTGTATACAGGGAGCTCCCCCTAATGGCGACTGCAGACAGGATCTTATCATGTACCTCTGTATACAGGGAGCTCCCCCTAGTGGTGGCTGCAGACAGGATCTTATCATGTACCTCTGTATACAGGGAGCTCCCCCTAGTGGTGGCTGCAGACAGGATCTTATGTATCTCTGTATACAGGGAGCTCCCCCTAGTGGTGGCTGCAGACAGGATCTTATCATGTATCTCTGTATACAGGGAGCTCCCCCTAGTGGTGGCTGCAGACAGGATCTTATCATGTATCTCTGTATACAGGGAGCTCCCCCTAGTGGTGGCTGCAGACAGGATCTTATCATGTATCTCTGTATACAGGGAGCTCCCCCTAGTGGTGGCTGCAGACAGGATCTTATCATGTATCTCTGTATACAGGGAGCTCCCCCTAGTGGCGGCTGCAGACAGGATCTTATCATGTATTTCTGTATACAGGGAGCTCCCCCTAGTGGTGACTGCAGACAGGATCTTATCATGTATTTTTGTATACAGGGAGCTCCCCCTAGTGGTGGCTGCAGACAGGATCTTATCATGTATCTCTGTATACAGGGAGCTCCCCCTAGTGGTGACTGCAGACAGGATCTTATCATGTATCTCTGTATACAGGGAGCTCCCCCTAGTGGCGGCTGCAGACAGGATCTTATCATGTATTTCTGTATACAGGGAGCTCCCCCTAGTGGTGACTGCAGACAGGATCTTATCATGTATTTTTGTATACAGGGAGCTCCCCCTAGTGGTGGCTGCAGACAGGATCTTATCATGTATCTTTGTATACAGGGAGCTCCCCCTAGTGGTGGCTGGAGATTTGGCACTGTGTGATATATTATGAAACAGACCAGTGCACAATGTTGGATCTTATAGTGAGGTTTTGCAGGGATTTTACACGTCTGTTCCATGTATCTAGGATTATTATGTGGGACACTATCTCCTGACTTGAGGTATCTCACTTTTTGATACTCACTGGTGAATTTCTTTTTAGGCCGACATCGCACCAGGTAAATAGCGAGACCGAGAACGAGGGTAGCGAAAAAGACCGAGACGGCGGTGACGCTAATAACCATCAGCCACGGGAAGTCGCCCAACTTATCGGAGTCTTCACCTGATGGAAATGATATAAATATATCAGCCGTCTCTCAGTATCAAGGTCAGCGCTCTCGCAGTATCTCAGCCGTCTCTCAGTATCACACTCAGTATCTCAGCCGTCTCTCAGTATCAAGGTCAGCGCTCTCGCAGTATCTCAGCCGTCTCTCAGTATCACGGTCAGCGTTCTCGCAGTATCTCAGCCGTCTATCAGTATCACGGTCAGCGTTCTCGCAGTATCTCAGCCGTCTCTCATTATCACGGTCAGCGCTCTCGCAGTATCTCAGCCTTCTCTCGGTATCACAGTCAGTATCTCAGCCGTCTCTCAGTATCACGGTCAGCGCTCTCGCAGTATCTCAGCCGTCTATCAGTATCACGGTCAGCGTTCTCGCAGTATCTCAGCCTTCTCTCGGTATCACAGTCAGTATCTCAGCAGTGTCTCAGTATCACGGTCAGCGCTCTCGCAGTATCTCAGCCGTCTCTCAGTATCACGGTCAGCGCTCTCGCAGTATCTCAGCCGTCTATCAGTATCACGGTCAGCGTTCTCGCAGTATCTCAGCCTTCTCTCGGTATCACAGTCAGTATCTCAGCCGTCTCTCAGTATCACGGTCAGCGCTCTCGCAGTATCTCAGCCTTCGTCTCTCACATTTCTGGCAGAAGTCGTCCTTGCTGGACGTGTCGCAGATTTTGCAGTCTTTGCATTTGCCGAGGTCGTTGCTCCACTGCATCCCGGGAGCGCAGCCGTGACCTGGAGAGAGAGCGGTGACATCATCAGTGTGCGACACCGAACACGGGGAGACATGGGGTCCAACGACCAGGGGCCACCGCGGCCATGGAGGCTGCTGTATCATAAACACTGTGCGATGCTCTGCAGCCTGTGTATATACGGAGACACTGTGTGATGCTCTGCAGCCTCTGTATATATGAGGACACTGTGTGATGCTCTGCAGCCTCTGTATATATGAGGACACTGTGCGATGCTCTGCAGCCTTTGAATATATGGGGACACTGTGCGATGCTCTGCAGCCTCTGAATATATGGAGACACTGTGCGTTGCTCTGCAGCCTCTGTATATATGAGGACACTGTGCGATGCTCTGCAACCTCTGTATATATGGAGACACTGTGCGATGCTCTGCAGCCTGTGTATATACGGAGACACTGTGTGATGCTCTGCAGCCTCTGTATATATGAGGACACTGTGCAATGCTCTGCAGCCTCTGTATATATGAGGACACTGTGCGATGCTCTGCAGCCTCTGTATATACGGAGACACTGTGCGATGCTCTGCAGCCTCTGTATATATGAGGACACTGTACGATGCTCTGCGGCCTCTGTATATATGAGGACACTGTGCGATGCTCTGCAGCCTCTATATATGGAGACACTGTGCGATGCTCTGCAGCCCCTGTATATATGAGGACACTGTGCGATGCTCTGCAGCCTCTGTATATATGGAGACACTGTGCGATGCTCTGCAGCCTCTGTATATATGGAGACACTGTGCGATGCTCTGCAACCTCTGTATATATGAAGACACTGCGATGCTCTGCAGCCTCTGCATATACGGAGACACTGTGCGATGCTCTGCAGCCTCTGTATATACGGAGACACTGTGCGATGCTCTGCAGCCTCTGTATATATGAGGACACTGTACGATGCTCTGCGGCCTCTGTATATATGAGGACACTGTGCGATGCTCTGCAGCCTCTATATATGGAGACACTGTGCGATGCTCTGCAGCCCCTGTATATATGAGGACACTGTGCGATGCTCTGCAGCCTCTGTATATATGGAGACACTGTGCGATGCTCTGCAGCCTCTGTATATATGGAGACACTGTGCGATGCTCTGCAACCTCTGTATATATGAAGACACTGCGATGCTCTGCAGCCTCTGCATATACGGAGACACTGTGCGATGCTCTGCAGCCTCTGTATATACGGAGACACTGTGTGATGCTCTGCAGTCTCTGTATTTATGAGGACACCGTGCGATGCTCTGCAGCCTCTGTGTATATGGAGACACTGTGCGATGCTCTGCAACCTATGTATATATGAGGACACTGTGCGATGCTCTGCAGCCTCTGTATATATGAGGACACTGTGCGATGCTCTGCAGCCTCTGTATATATGAGGACACTGCGATGCTCTGCAGCCTCTGTATATATGGAGACACTGTGCGATGCTCTGCAACCTCTGTATATATGGAGACACTGTGCAATGCTCTGCAACCTCTGTATATATGAGGACACTGTGCAATGCTCTGCAACCTCTGTATATATGAGGACACTGTGCGATGCTCTGCAGCCTCTGTATATATGAGGACACTGTGCGATGCTCTGCAGCCTCTGTATATATGAGGACACTGTGCGATGCTCTGCAACCTCTGTATATATGAGGACACTGTGCAATGCTCTGCAACCTCTGTATATATGAGGACACTGTGCAATGCTCTGCAACCTCTGTATATATGAGGACACTGTGCGATGCTCTGCAACCTCTGTATATATGACCTCTGTATATATGAGGACACTGTGCAATGCTCTGCAACCTCTGTATATATGAGGACACTGTGCAATGCTCTGCAACCTCTGTATATATGAGGACACTGTGCAATGCTCTGCAACCTCTGTATATATGAGGACACTGTGCGATGCTCTGCAACCTCTGTATATATGACCTCTGTATATATGAGGACACTGTGCAATGCTCTGCAACCTCTGTATATATGAGGACACTGTGCGATGCTCTGCAGCCTCTGTATATATGAGGACACTGTGCGATGCTCTGCAGCCTCTGTATATATGAGGACACTGTGCGATGCTCTGCAGCCTCTGTATATATGAGGACACTGTGCGATGCTCTGCAGCCTCTGTATATATGAGGACACTGTGTGATGCTCTGCAACCTCTGTATATATGAGGACACTGTGCGATGCTCTGCAGCCTCTGTATATATGAGGACACTGTGCGATGCTCTGCAGCCTCTATATATGGAGACACTGTGCGATGCTCTGCAACCTCTGTATATATGAGGACACTGTGCGATGCTCTGCAGCCTCTGTATCTATGAGGACACTGTGCGATGCTCTGCAACCTCTGTATATATGAGGACACTGTGCGATGCTCTGCAGCCTCTGTATATATGAGGACACTGTGCGATGCTCTGCAACCTCTGTATATATGAGGACACTGTGCGATGCTCTGCAGCCTCTGTATATATGAGGACACTGTGCGATGCTCTGCAACCTCTGTATATATGAGGACACTGTGCGATGCTCTGCAGCCTCTGTATATATGAGGACACTGTGCGATGCTCTGCAGCCTCTGTATATATGAGGACACTGTGTGATGCTCTGCAACCTCTGTATATATGAGGACACTGTGCGATACTCTGCAGCCTCTGTATATATATGAGGACACTGTGCGATGCTCTGCAGCCTCTGAATATATGGAAACACTGTGCACAGTCATTACATCAGTGTCACTGGCATTGTTAATATTGTTACTGGTATTGTTACTGGTATTGTCAGGAAATACGAATAAGTTCTGATTACTTCAATTACACATACAGAGCTCTCAGCTGCAGTTTCCTCTGCCTGCCAGCAAAGGCTGGAATTCTAAGCCACTCGTCCTCCCTCCTCCCTGTTATGGAGCTGTAATGGAGACCAGCGTGCCAGCAACAAACTGAGGAATTTTTATGGCTCTGTGCTGAGAAAGCCAGTCTTCCATCTAAACCCCTCATCCCCCCCTCCTGCCTGATACCAGCTAGAACTGGTACAGCAACCTCCATTCTTGAAAAGTTATGGATACTGGCACCGATCCGGGCTAGAGATATAAAGATTATATATTCCAGATATCCATCGAGACATCTATAGCTCACTGAAATCGCTAGGAGCTAAACCCAACGAAATGCAAGGAACGGATTTCTCCATCAGCGGGTCATATATCTATACCGTGTTTATAGTTAAAAGATCCCCCTGATGTGGTGAACATCCTGATCATTGTGTAATTCTTCTACGAGGTTCATACAGCGAGTTATGTATAGAAATGGCTTGTCATAACTCTAAGAATGGGGGAGTATTCAGCCTCTGAGTGAGGTCACCACAGGGGGAGTGCCTTGGTTTTAGGCTGGGAGGTAAGTGAGTGAGGCATCGGTCTTCACTAGTCTTTTGTCCCGGGTCTAGCTGTGAGACCCCTCTGTAATGCATCTTGATGTATGCCCATCCCCCACAGCACACGGTCAGCCATGAGATGAAATGACATGACGAACTGTAAGTGTTTTTCAACTTTAGTCCCATTTTATTTGTAATTGTACTGTACATATGATAATTGTCTTCTTTATAATATTTTTTTTTATTCTTCTGTAAACGCTGCCTACCTTTTTGGAGTAAAATATATAAAATTACTACTTGTCTCTCCTTGCTCTATAATGTATGGCCACATCCTCTGAAGTGAATTACACTACTAATTTGGGTTGGCTCCGGACTCCGGATTTGTCCTGTGCGTTTGAGAGGCTTTGTAGCGACTGGCGGCATTGATAATTATTGTTCCCGCCTGAGTGGGAGTAGTTATATCGCCCTCGCTGCAGTGAGCCCAATAGCCAGTACATAGCAGGCAGCCTTTCTGGCGACTAATTACCCTAGGTGCAGTACCTAATCTGACCTGAGGGTAAGGAGGGGTGCCAGAGAGCTGCAAATATAACCCAGAACTGGAAAGTGGGATATAGATAAATCTCCTTGAGAAAGAACCAGGGGCAACCAAACTACCCCGGTTCATGACAAATTGGTGTGAGCGGTGGGGATGATACAGGAATCCTCCCCGTGAACCGTGATAGGTATTGTTACTATTTATCACTTACTGCAGGATTCGTTCATTTTGTCTTTTTCTTAGGTTATAAATATGTGAGTGATTGTGAGGTGACCCCTCCTGCGACCTCTGCCCTCTGGGGGGTGACCCCTCCTGTGACCTCTGCCCTCTGGGGGTGACCCCTCCTGCGACCTCTGCCCTCTGGGGGTGACCCCTCCTGCGACCTCTGCCCTCTGGGGGTGACCCCTCCTGTGACCTCTGCCCTCTGGGGGTGACCCCTCCTGCGACCTCTGCCCTCTGGGGGGGTCACCCCTCCTGTGACCTCTGCCCTCTGGTAGGTGACCCCTCCTGCGACCTCTGCCCTCTGGGGGTGACCCCTCCTGCGACCTCTGCCCTCTGGGGGGTGACCCCTCCTGTGACCTCTGCCCTCTGGGGGGTGACCCCTCCTGCAACCTCTGCCCTCTGGGGGTGACCCCTCCTGTGACCTCTGCCCTCTGGGGGGTGACCCCTCCTGTGACCTCTGCCCTCTGGGGGTGACCCCTCCTGTGACCTCTGCCCTCTGGGGGTGACCCCTCCTGTGACCTCTGCCCTCTGGGGGTGACCCTCCTGTGACCTCTGCCCTCTGGGGGGGTCACCCCTCCTGTGACCTCTGCCCTCTGGTAGGTGACCCCTCCTGCGACCTCTGCCCTCTGGGGGTGACCCCTCCTGCAACCTCTGCCCTCTGGGGGTGACCCCTCCTGTGACCTCTGCCCTCTGGGGGTGACCCCTCCTGTGACCTCTTCCCTCTGGGGGGTGACCCCTCCTGCGACCTCTTCCCTCTGGGGGGTGAGGGGCGCAGTGTGGCCCCCAGGGCTCCGGCTCTCTCACTCATACACCGGTGACTCACAGCTCAGACTGAAGTCAGGACCTAAAGTGGGCGGCGAGTCCAGGGGAGAATAGAGACCCCTCATGTACCGGGACCCCGACACACCACAGGACACAATACTCCGGTCACACCCGGCGCTGAACCCCGGAGCCGGCGATTACCGCTGTGTGTGCACCGGGCAGATCCTGCAACTATAAAAAGCCGGAGACCACGTGACCGGTCTGGTCAGGAAAGTACAGAGGGCGCCTGCGCCTTTAAGAATCTATTAAAAGTAACATTCCTTTGGGTATAACATCATCATAGCGTCCTGGCCAATCAGGAGAGACCGGGGGCGGGACTCCCACAGGCAAGAGAACGTGTCCATTCATAAAACAACATTGCTGGATATAATCTCACCCCTGTACTTTCCCCTGCAGCACCTCTCACATGTGGTGTTACATAGGACTGCAGGTGACATCTACTACATTATCTGTACTCAGAGAGTGATCACTGTGTTATCTGTGGTGTTACATAGGACTGCAGGTGACGTCTACTACATTATCTGTACTCAGAGAGTTATCACTGTGTTATCTGTGGTGTTACATAGGACTGCAGGTGACATCTACTACATTATCTGTACTCAGAGAGTGATCACTGTGTTATCTGTGGTGTTACATAGGACTGCAGGTGACATCTACTACATTATCTGTTCTCAGAGCGTTATCACTGTTATCTGTGGTGTTACATAGGACTGCAGGTGACATCTACTACATTATCTGTACTCAGAGAGTGATCACTGTGTTATCTGTGGTGTTACATAGGACTGCAGGTGACATCTACTACATTATCTGCACTCAGAGAGTTATCACTGTGTTATCTGTGGTGTTACATAGGACTGCAGGTGACGTCTACTACATTATCTGTACTCAGAGAGTTATCACTGTGTTATCTGTGGTGTTACATAGGACTGCAGGTGACATCTAGTACATTATCTGCACTCAGAGAGTGATCACTGTGTTATCTGTGGTGTTACATAGGACTGCAGGTGACATCTCCTACACTCTCTGTTCTCAGAGCGTTATCACTGTTATCTGTGGTGTTACATAGGACTGCAGGTGACATCTACTACATTATCTGTACTCAGAGAGTGATCACTGTGTTATCTGTGGTGTTACATAGGACTGCAGGTGACATCTAGTACATTATCTGCACTCAGAGAGTTATCACTGTGTTATCTGTGGTGTTACATAGGACTGCAGGTGACATCTACTACATTATCTGTACTCAGAGAGTGATCACTGTGTTATCTGTGGTGTTACATAGGACTGCAGGTGACATCTACTACATTATCTGTACTCATAGAGTTATCACTGTGTTATCTGTGGTGTTACATAGGACTGCAGGTGACATCTAGTACATTATCTGCACTCAGAGAGTTATCACTGTGTTATCTGTGGTGTTACATAGGACTGCAGGTGACATCTACTACATTATCTGTACTCAGAGAGTGATCACTGTGTTATCTGTGGTGTTACATAGGACTGCAGGTGACATCTACTACATTATCTGTACTCAGAGAGTGATCACTGTGTTATCTGTGGTGTTACATAGGACTGCAGGTGACATCTACTACATTATCTGTACTCAGAGAGTGATCACTGTGTTATCTGTGGTGTTACATAGGACTGCAGGTGACATCTACTACATTATCTGTACTCAGAGAGTGATCACTGTGTTATCTGTGGTGTTACATAGGACTGCAGGTGACATCTACTACATTATCTGTACTCAGAGAGTGATCACTGTGTTATCTGTGGTGTTACATAGGACTGCAGGTGACATCTACTACATTATCTGTACTTATAGAGTTATCACTGTGTTATCTGTGGTGTTACATAGGACTGCAGGTGACATCTACTACATTATCTGCACTCAGAGAGTTATCACTGTGTTATCTGTGGTGTTACATAGGACTGCAGGTGACATCTACTACATTATCTGCACTCAGAGAGTGATCACTGTGTTATCTGTGGTGTTACATAGGACTGCAGGTGACATCTACTACATTATCTGTACTCAGAGAGTGATCACTGTGTTATCTGTGGTGTTACATAGGACTGCAGGTGACATCTACTACATTATCTGTACTCAGAGAGTGATCACTGTGTTATCTGTGGTGCTACATAGGACTGCAGGTGACATCTACTACATTATATGTGGTGTTACATAGGACTGCAGGTGACTTTCCCAGATACTTCTCTCTATAATTAAGATCACGTTTCTCCCGTCAGGATATAGAATATTCGCCCCAGTTACTATGTGCCCCCTCCTCTGACTTGCCCCCCCTCCCCTGAGTCACCCCCCCAGTTACTATGTGCCCCCCTCCCCCGCTGGTGTTGCGACATTCTGCACTTTCCCTCTTTGATACTTTGTTGCCATTTCCTGATGCTGAGGTTCCCGTCTGTGACATGGGGCTGCGTCTGTGACATGGGGCTGCGTCTGTGACATGGGGCTGCACACATTACGGCCCGTCCGTCACTGCCCTTTCCGCCCACATGTTAGATTGTCAGCTCTGTGGATCCTCACTCTCATCATCAATAGTTGTAGTCATTATGGTAAGTCGCTACAGAGCACGTTGGTGCCATATGTGCAGATCCCGCCGCCTCCTCACCTGTGGATTCTCCATTGCTCATCTCCAGCAGAAGCAGAACAAGCAGCGGCTGCAGCCGGAGGCAGAGTCCCCTCATCCTGTGTGGCTTCTCCGCCTGGTGCCCCCTGTGCCGCCGGTGGTCCGCGCTCTGCCGCTCACTCGCCACGTGTAGAGATGGGCGACCCCGTACCGCTGCCAGCGATCCTCAATCCCTCACTTTCTTCTCAGGAATGAATGAGTCACTTTCCTAAGTCCTGGCACAAACCGCTCTGTCTGCCGGTCTCTGGCTGTCTGGAAGAATGAGTGAGTCACTGCGAGACCCCCCCTGTCTCTTTACCCCCCCTGTCTCTTTACCCCCCCTGTCTCTTTACCCCCCCTGTCTCTTTACCCCCCTGTCTCTTTACCCCTCTGTCTCTTTACCCCCCCTGTCTCTTTACCCCCCTGTCTCTTTACCCCCCCTGTCTCTTTACCCCCCCTGTCTCTTTACCCCCCCTGTCTCTTTACCCCTCTGTCTCTTTACCCCCCCTGTCTCTTTACCCCCCTGTCTCTTTACCCCCCCTGTCTCTTTACCCCCCTGTCTCTTTACCCCCCCTGTCTCTTTACCCCCCCTGTCTCTTTACCCCCCCTGTCTCTTTACCCCCCTGTCTCTTTACCCCCCTGTCTCTTTACCCCCCTGTCTCTTTACCCCCCTGTCTCTTTACCCCTCTGTCTCTTTACCCCCCCTGTCTCTTTACCCCCTCTGTCTCTTTACCCCCCTGTCTCTTTACCCCCCCTGTCTCTTTACCCCCCTGTCTCTTTACCCCCCTGTCTCTTTACCCCTCTGTCTCTTTACCCCCCCTGTCTCTTTACCCCCTCTGTCTCTTTACCCCCCTGTCTCTCTACCCCCCCCTGTCTCTTTACCCCCCTGTCTCTCTACCCCCCCTGTCTCTTTACCCCCCTGTCTCTTTAC